>NC_135616.1:11197500-12499000 GCF_053574225.1 Canis aureus
CCCTACTCATAATAGCTTCAGAATTTCTACAAAGGCAAGATTTAAGGTTAGAAGGCAGGGATTGAAGCCATATTTGATAGCACTTAACATAAGGTTGAGGAAATGTCCATTGTCTGTAAGAATGGAAGGGTGAGACTGAGGAAACAAAGAGAAACCTCTTGCCCTGACCACCTTTGCCCTGACATTGAAACCCCCTCCTACATGCAAATTATTTGGGAATTAGACATTTTAGACATAGAGCCATGTTGGGGAAGTGACATAAACTAAAAGTTTGGTGCTCTACCCATTAAAATGGATGAGTTACTTAATCCTAATGCCGATAATTAAATCACACACTGAGCCCCTAACCCAGGCCATTAGCATAATATGAGCTGCCATCTTTATCTCCCAGCATGTGACCACTCCACCCCAACTGCTGTAAAAGCATCTAGTTAGAAATCAAAAGTACCAAGACCATAATCTCTCCCAGCTAGGCCTGAGAGTTTCCCTGCATCTCATCAATTTCATCTGTTAAGAAACAAATATATTACAATACTCTCCTTACCCTTCTACTCACACAGCATGTAATGAGCATTGAGTGGGTTCTTTTCAGTGGTGCCTGGCTGGCTCAATCAGCAGAGCATGTCACTCTTGATCTCAGGGTAATGAGTTTGAGCCCCACATCAGATATAGTGATTACTTAAGAAAAAAAGTGAGCTTTTTCCAAACTACAGTATACCTAAGTATATTTAAGATGTTAGCTTTCTCAAAAAGAACTTTTATTTATTTTTTTTAAATTTTATTTATTCATGAGAGACAGACATGGGAGGCAGAGGGAGGGGCAGGCTCCCCTTGGAGCAGAGAGCCTGATGCGGTGCTCAATCCCAGGACCCCAGGATCACAGCCTGAGCTGAAGGCAGCCGCTCAACTGACTGAACCACACAGGTGCCCCCAGTAGTTTTATATTTGAAAGAAAGTGCAAAAAGAAGACAAAGAAAGAAGTCACCAGTGGTGGAATTGAAAATGTCAGCCAGGGAGATGTTTAGGGAATCCTCCCCTTCAGTCTCTCCAGTGTAAAGCTGTATATACTTACCTGTTGCTGCTTCTGTTTTTTTCCCCAAAATTCTCCTGCTTAGCATACCAGGCCCCTCAGCTGCTTGCTTTTAGGGAGTTTAAAGGAAGTATGTGTGTTTAGGAGGGATCTGAGGCTTCTTTATTATTCAGGAGGAAGTACTGCAATCCAGTGGAATTGAGTGCTTGCAATTAAGTAACTATTGAACCACACTTGAGCTAGGTATTTTATAGGGAGATCTGAAGCACTTGGGCGGGTTTGCAGCTTTGGAGGTATTCATTTAGACATACTTCTTTTAATATTCTTGCTGACCGCTCTCTTTCCCTCAGGTGTGAGGTGGGCACAGATAGCTGGTCTCAATGCAATGACACACCTGTAAAGTTTGCTCGTTTTCCAGTCACTGGGTTGATAGAAGGTCGTTCTTACATATTTCGAGTTCGAGCTGTGAATAAAAATGGAATAGGTCTACCATCTAGAGTTTCTGAGCCTGTGGCTGCTCTGGATCCAGCTGAGAAAGCAAGACTTAAAAGTAAGCATTTTTCAATTTTCTTTTCTTTTTTGTGTAACTACACTAGAACTCGTTGCAAGGTTATTCCTCCCCCTTCCACTAGAGGGAGAAGAGAATAGGAAATCCTTTATCCATCAGAAAATCCTAGGGGAAAAACAACCAAAAACAAAAACAATATTTTTTTTTTTGACTCATCTCTTCACTAAGGGCTGTCTTATTTTAATTTGATTCAAAAAAATTTCTTTGTAAAACAGAGCTCTGGGCATTCTGTTTGAAATGAAATATGATAAAAGCCTAGGAAGCATTTTTATTCATTTTATTAGCACACCACAAATATACTTTTCTTTTAGTTCTTAAAATTATAAGGTAAATTTCCTAACTTAGAGTTTGCCCACTAGAGCATTAATATTTCAACACAATGAGTTTCTTTATATCAAAAGAAAAATGCATTTATGACATATCTTTATACTTGAGTTACCATATTAGACAGTGAAAAATCTTTTCATATATTTAAACTCCAATTCTTAGTGTCAAAACCATGGTACATGAATTATGCTTTGCGTTTGTTTTGTGGGAACCCATATGCATCCTCAGTAATAGAGACCATTAAATGACATTAAAAGATTATTGGAAATCAACACTTCAGTCCATACCAGATTTTTCAAACTTGACCCTATAGACACTTTAGATGTTAATTATTTGTCGTAAGGGGCTGTTCTGTGAACTATAGAATGTTTAGAAGCATCTCTGGCTTCTATCCACTAGATATCAATAACGCTCCTTCTCCCCCCCATTGTGACCATCAAAATTGTCTCCAGATATTACCAAATGTCCCTGAGTGGCAAAATTACCCTAGTTGAGGACTACTGGTCTATGTCATACTCAGTGTTACTCTTTACCTTAAGTACATGTATGGCATCATAAAAAACTAAGTAAAATATCTTTTCTCTGGAGACTTTTTCTAATCAAGTTCTTTGATTGCCCTCTATTTTTTGCTTACTATCTGACTTCCCTCCCTTTTTCCTAATTCCAGCTCATACTTTCATTTACTCCTCTTTTATAAATTCCAATGAAAATAAGACTTGTTTGCATTAAAAATAGGCTATCCTGCATGTCACCTGTTTTTGTACAAACTATGGCGAAAATTTGTTGCTAACGTAGGAGTTGAACCATTCTCTTTCTGTTACTTATGAGAATACAGAAATGAATTTCTTCTTCAATGAATAAATGAATTAAATGAATTTAAATGGATTTTCCTCTTTTCCTGCCCATCTCACCCATTTTCCTTACTCTAGATCTCAACTGGTTTCCTTTGTAGATAATGCTTTTCAAAATATAATGGAAAGAAATTGCTTTCATTGAACTGTACTATAGGATTAGCTCCCATTTTCTCTTTCAGCTTCATTATTGCAGATACATAACTACTGGGCTTGCAGTTGTTCCAGAAACATTTCCCCCAAATACATGTTATCTCATAAAAAGCGATGAGAGAACGTACATGTTTCCAGAGGTCTATATTGAGCAGTAAATGAACATAGGTGATTTACCTTACTTGTGAAAGTACAATTTCAGAAATGTTGACTTCGAATAGATGGGCTCTGTTCTCTAGCAGATTGTGAGTTCCTTGAAGACCTTACACCATGTACATGCTCAGTAAGATTCATTAGGAAAATATTGTAAGTAAACTAGTACCAAACCCATTTGTGACTATTATGGCCAGTTTATGAGTGCAGTTGGAACTGCATTTATGAATTTTGTGACCTTTACATTTCTCTCTGTTCAGGTCGCCCTTCAGCACCGTGGACTGGGCAGATCATTGTCACTGAAGAGGAGCCTACAGGTAAAAACTCAGTTTTTCCCCAGATACTATTGCCAATGTTTTGCCATGTAGTTTTGCCTTTTTTTGTGGAGAGTACAGTGTATATTATTTAAGATGTTTTGGAAGGAACATTCTGAAATATTTGGAGATCATAAAGTAACTTATACTTTCAGAGAATCACTTTTTTAAAAACAAGGTTTATTGAGGTGCAATTGACATAGAGTAAACTGATATCCATAAAATATACAATTTGACAAATTCAACATGTGTATACCCCTGTGAAACTCTCGGCCATGGTAAAAATAATGAATATATTCATCACCCCTAAAATTTCCTCTTGCCTCTTTGTAATTCCTTTCTCCTAACTCTGCCCATCTCCAGGACATCACTGATGTGCTTTATGTCACTCTAGTTTGTATTTTCCACACTCTTAGATAAATGGAATTATACTCATTTTCCTCTGGTTTTCTTAAACTCAGCATAATTATTTTGAGATTTATTCATGTTGATGTATGTATCAGTTCACTTCAATTTTTTATCCATTTACTGTCAAAAGCTTCTATGATCATCCTTGTTAAAGTGTTTGTATGGACATACACTTTCATTTCTCTTGGATAAATACCTAAGAGTTGGACAGATAGGTCATATGATAGGTGTATGTTTAAATTTTTTTTGGTGTATGTTTAATTTCTAAAGAAACTGTCAACTGTTTCCAAGATGTTTGTACCATTTTACATTCCCATTAGGAGTATGAGAGTTCCAGTTCCTCCACATTGTCACCAGTAGTGGTATTTCATAGTGAGTGTAGTGATCTTACTTTGTATTTCCCTAATACTGTTGGCTGTCTTTTTATGTGCATATTGCCATTTCTGCATCATATTTGAATCTTTGCCAAATCAAGTTTACTTAGATATTTTTCCTGTTTTTTCTAGAAATGTTACAGCATTAACTCTTAGATTTCAATCTATGCTCCATTTTTAATTATTATTTTTTTCTATATTTTGTGAAGTAATGGTCTAAGTTGTCATCATTATTATCATGATAATTTTACATATGGCTATCCAATTGTTTCAGCAATCTGTTCAAAAGATTATCCTTTTCCCATTAAATTGCCTTGGCACTATCATCAAAATCAATTGCATATTTGTGTGTCTATTTCTAGAATCTCTATTGGTCAATTTTATTTTCTCTACACCAACTACACTATCTAGATTACTATACCTTTAGGTTGTTGTTGCTGTTGGTTTTAAAAGCTTCATAGTTTTAAATAAGTAAAGAAACAAACAAAATTAAAAAAAAATCTTCATAGTTTTGAAATTAGGTAGTATTAGTCCTCAATTGTTTTTCTCCAAAGTTGTTTCGACTATTCTGTCTTTGCATTTCCACATAAATTTTAACATCAGCTTATTAATTTCAATAAAAAACCTACTGCGATTTTAACTGCGTGTTTTATATCCTTAATAATTTTCTATCTACTTGTTCTATCAATTGATAGAGGAATGATGAAATCTCTGACCAAATAGTAGATTTATTTTTTCTTCTTGCAGTTCTACCAGATTTTGCTTCATATTGTTTGAGGCTTTTTATTACATGTAGTAGCGTTTTAATTATTTTATCTTCTTATGAATTGACTTCTCTGTTATTATAAAGTGACACTCTTTATCCATGATAATGTTTTTTGCTTAGAAATCTGCTTTATCTGATACTATTATAATCATTCCAGTTTTTTTCTTTTATTAATGTTAGCATGACATATGATTTCCATTCTTTTACTTTTGATGTATGTGTGTCTTTAAATTGCATTTCTTGTAGGCAGCGTGTAGTTGGGTCTTGATTTTTTTTATCCAGTTGGGTAATCATTGCCTTTTTATTGGAGTGGTTGAAGAATTTATATTTTGTGTGATTATTGATAGAGTTGGATTTAAATCTATGATCTTGCTATTTTTCTATCTATTCCATCTGTTTCCCTTCTTTTTTTTTTAACTTTCTTTTGAATTGAAATTTTTTTTATTATTCCATTTTTAGCTATGCTATCTTATTAGCTATAATTCTTTGTATTATGGTAGTTTGGAATTTTAATAGACATCGTATCACAACCTTTTTCAAGTAATATTATACTACTTCATGTATAGTGTAAGAACTTAAAACAGTGTTATTCCATTTCCCCTTTCAAGCCTTGGTGCTGCTATTGCATGGATTTTATTTGCATATATATCATAAATTGCACAATACAGTGTTATTATTTTGGGTCAAATAGTCACTTATTTTTCAAAGAAATTAAAAAAAAACAAACAAAAAAGAAATTTAAAGGTAAGAAAAAACTTTTCAATATTCACTCACATTTTTATCGTTTCTATTCTTTCTTTCTTTGTGTGGATCTGGATTCCCATCTGATATCATTTTCTTTGTACCTGAGGCATTTTCTTTGCTATTTCTTGTAGTGCAGGCCTGCTGGTTATGAATTATTTTATTTTTTGTATGTCTAAAACAGTCACTATTTCATCTTCATTTCTGAAATATATATCTTCATTGGTTATAGAATTCTAGATTTCAATACTTTAGAAAGGAAGGTCCATTGTAGTGCAGATCTGCGCTGTAAGAATGACTATTGTTATTCTTATTTTTGTCCCTCAGTACATGTCTTTTTCTCTTTACCTGTTTTAATAGATTATCTTTATCACTGGATTGAGAAATTTGTTTGTGATATGCATTTGTGTTGTTTCCTTCATGTGTCTGTGTTTGGGGTATACAAGTTCCTTGGATCTGTGAGTTTTTAATTTTTATCAGCTTTGGAAAATATTTCACCATTATTTCTTTAAACATTTTTCTTTTCCTGTATCTCTGCTCTTCTCTGCTTCAGGAGCTCCAATTACATGCCACTTGAAACCACAAGGCACTGATGCTGTGTTCCTTTTCCATTTCAGTCTTTTTGCTTTCTGTGTTTTATTTCAGACACTTCCTATGTCTGTGTCATAATTTTACTATCCTTTTCTTCTTCAGTGTCTAACTTACTGTGAATTCCAGTGTATGGGTTTTGTTTTGTTTTGTTTTCAAACTTTGTAATTTCTATCTGTAGAAGTTGAGAACAATTTATATTATTTTATGTTTTCCATGTCTTTAATTAACATATTTAATTTTACCCTCTTGAACATACAGAATATTTTTATAACTTTTTATATACTTATTGGCTAATTCTATAATCTGTGACGTTTTTAGTTTTGTTTTCATTGATTGATTTTTTTTTCCTTCAGAAAAGGTTGTATTTTCTTGCTCCTTTGTATATTTAATAACTTTTCACAAGATGCCGGACATTTTTAATTTACATTGTTTGGTGCTGGATATTATTGTATTTTTATAAAAGCTCTCCAGCTTTGTTCTGGGGAAACGATTTGACCTTTCAAGGCTTGCTTTTGTTAAGTGAAATCAGAACAGACTTTAGTCTAGGGATAATTTGGCCATACTACAGAGACAATATCCTTCTGAGTAGCACTCCACTAGATGCCTGTGAATTTTAGGAGATTTTCACTCTGATTCATGGGAATATGGACTCTCCCAGGCCCTATGAGAGCTTTGAAGATTGTTCTCTCCCAATTCTCTTGTGTGAGTTTTCTGCAGCCTAAGTGGTTCCCTCATATTGATTGCTAATTGATACTCAGATGAACACTCCAGAGGGACCCTCTGAAGGTCTCTGAAGCCTACCTTTCTGTGCAGCTCTTTCCTCCAGTATTCATCCTTGTGACTCTATCCATAGTTACCTTGCCCTTCCTAGAATTCCAGCTTCTTCTCCTCAACCTGGGGATATTGCCAGGCTCTACCTGGATTCCTCTTCCTGAGCTGCTGTCTTGAAATTATCTCCAGACAATATGCTAGGACAATGGTAGAGTTCACCTAATTTGTTTCTCTTCTTTTGGGAATCATTGTCCTAAGCCAGCTAATATCCAATGTCTGTTAACAGTTGTTTCATGTATTTTGCTTGGTATTTTAGTTATTTGATGTGGAAGGGTCAATCTAATGTCAGGAACTGTGGAGGATATAAAATGTTACCTTATTTACAAACCAATATGTTTCATACCACAGTTTCATAGATGCTGGCAAAAGATAAAAGATTTCCAGGTCAGAGACAAAGGATTCTATAACTCACAGCACAATTAGATGGCATGAGCTTCATGTTCTCATTACTTTCCTTTGCATTGTCCCCCTGCCAAGTTCCACAGGGTGATATGGAGCAGCACAGATAGATGCTGTACACACAGTAGATGTATGTTACGTCTGACAAACCTTGTAATTATAAGGAGGCTGCTAACAAATCAACCCAAGCTTTCTCTGGAGAAGGACATTATCTTTATTATGCTGATCAGAAAACAAGTCAAGTTTCTGCCCTAGAGAATATACTGTCATTGTATTCCAAGTTTGTTTGCTATCCAAACACCCTTGAAAAGATATTCTATAAAAAGCTGATATAGGATGTACAGAAAATATAACTTATGTCATTACTGTTTTTTAGGACCAGTAAGAAAATCAAAATTGTCAAGCAAAGAAAGTAAAATTGTGGCTTTGAATGAATGAATGAATGTTTTAGGAAGAATTTCAGAGATGAGGTACTTCTTTATACTGTGGAGCAGTAATTAATCTTCCTCCAGTAGGAGAGAAGCATCTATGACTCTTGGCATATGCTTGGCTTCCCAGAGTGTGTGCTTTTCACTTTTCCTTGTTTTTCAGAGGGTATTGTTCCTGGGCCACCCACAGACCTCTCTGTCACAGAGGCCACCCGGAGCTATGTGGTGCTCAGTTGGAAGCCCCCTCGCCAACGTGGCCATGAGGGCATTCTGTACTTTGTGGAAAAAGTAAGACTCTGGGATCAACATTATTACCCTGTCTTTTCCTAAAGATTTCTTTAAAGAAAGAGAGATTAAATTTCCATTGTGTCCTGTATTCTTTAAACCCTTCCTTATAAACTACGAACAGTCTTCACAAAAAAATGTATATTATACAGAACTTTATCTGAAAGTTCAGGGGTTTATGGATCCCTGGAGCTCACCCATAGACTCCTAAGAGGTCCACAGACCCTAAATTACAACCTTTTTAAGAAGAGAAATGTTCCTGAAACTGTAGATTGTTCATATAGCACTGTTTTCTAGACACTTTCTCTGTCTTCCTTGCTCTAGTAATGGCTTTTCATCTCTCTACAACTTGTTTTCCACAGTGAAAAATGAATACTGATGAGGGTAGATGAGCCAGAGGAATAAAAATTACAGTACTTTCAGAGTACTGTCAAATAGCTAGAGAGTTGAAGAGAGAAAGTCCTTACATGCTGCCTTGCACTCAGCTAGTACTACTCTAAGTGCAGATAGTAGGGTGGGGTCAGGAATCAGAAAACAGCATGAGATACTGGCTAGTTCTTTCCTTCAAATATCTTACAATTTTGTTATAATTATGTTAGGGCAGCATACAATGAAGGTGTAAAATAGGTGGAATGATGATAATTGCATATGAATTTATCACATACCCATCTTTGAGTGCAGTTGTAGTAAGTGTTTCTGCCCAGAAAATGTAGAAGAGCCAAGTTTTGCACAGGACATTATTTGGGGGAAGTGCCTAGTTGCAAGTTCAGATACTGAGGAGGAACAACCTGCTAGGCAAGGCATAATTGCCACAGGAAAAGGGCATTTAAAGAGAATTTGCTTAAAATGAGGTTCAAAGTCCATTTGTTAAGAAAGTTTTGATTAAGATGTAATTGAAAAAAATGAATCAAAAGTAAGTTTATTTTAAATTATAGGTAAGAATGTTTATGTTTTATTGGCAGGCATGCACCATTTTTTTAAGAACAGTGAATGAAACAATTGGCTGTACTTTTTTGTGTATTTTATTTTTATAAAATTTTGTGATAATATGATAAGTTATCATTTACATTTTACTTTCATAGCAAAATTATAGAAAATATCTTTATTTGGCAAAAATGTTATGTAGCTTAGTTAGCTTTCCTAAGAACTTTTCTCTTTCATCCTTAAAGCTATTCTGATCATTCAATATCAGAACATCTATTAGGTCACCTTCCCTGACAATTATTATGAGATTACCTAGATATCATAGATATATAGGTACCTCCAAGCATCTGAAAATTAGATGACAACATAAAAGTAATATTCAGATATCTTATGGCCTTTTAGTTATTTCAGATCATCAGAGAAAATTATACTAGCATTAAAAATACTAGGGTCTGTGGTTTTCCAACTTTAATTAATAAATTTTTTAATTTATTTCCTTGATAAAGACATTTAGCTCATGTCTTTGAGGAACATCCCTCACTTCTCCTTATCGTTAGCAAATTGGTACAATAAAATGGATTATCTCTTTAATATGCAATATGGACATCTTTCAAAAGAGCCTGATTTTACCAAAATAATATTAAAAGTTTTTATTGTTATAAATTTGTATATTTTCTAGATATTAGCTTCAAATTAAATATAACTTAAACATTATTTCAGACTTAAATTTTTTTCTTTTTTTTTAATAGAGGACAAGACTAGAGTGGAAAATATTTGTTTCCTAGTGTGCTTAATACATACCCTTCACTGAATCTTTTTGAAATGTTCCACAGGAAAAGAGTTCTGAATAAGCTCTGTGACAGTAATTACCATCTTTTCTGTAATAATAACATAGTTACAACATAATACTGAGGCATTTTCTTCAGATGAGTCAACTTTGGCTTTTGTTGAACATTTCCTCTGGTCACATAAACTCTAATTTCTCCAAGAAAATCTATAACTCCCCTAGACCTAAATACATATGAGTCTGTGATTAAAAATGTAAGTGTTCTCCCACCAGCAAACCTATTAATATAAAACAGAGGGAACATTTATGAGTGCAGTGTGAATGGAGAGGCCCATATAGGCACCACTGACATATACAAAAGGCCCAGGATGTTGACATATTGGGGGAGGAGGAGAACATGTCCAGAGACCTAGGGCACATTTACAGAAGAACTATCCAATCCTCATACCGTTCTACTCAGTTGAGTCTCAAGTTATTTCTGATGAGCCACTTCTAACATGTTGACCTTTCTAAAGGGCAATGTTTCACGTGCTCTCGTCCTGCAGCATATTTTCATCCATAGAATGTTCACGCCCAGGGAGTGCTGCTTCTTCAGTTACCTCTGAGCTTGCACTTCTTTACAGAACTTTTTACCAAAATTTGCATCTTCATAAAGCACAAACTCACCTGTCATAGCTACAGCTTATACCCAGTTACACCATGTCTGTGAGCCCTGAAATGGTTGATATTGAGAGGTTTAATAGCAAGAGAATTGGATAAATTGGTCTCCAGTGCTCCCAGCCTTCCTATCCTACTGAGTTCTTTTCAGCCTCAGTTTTTTCAGATATCTTATGTCTTCCCCTATCAAAAATCTGGTCCTGTCAGAAGCAAGGATTGTATCACTTGATAGCTCTCTTTCTGCAAGCAGGAATGAAAAGAGCCAATGTTTACCAAGGACCAGGCACTGCTCTAAGCACTCTGCACATGTGCACCCACTTAATTCTCACAGCAACTCTATGAGGGAAATACTCTTATTTTCATCACACCTATTTTGCAGAAGAGGAAATTCACGCATCAGTGGGGCATATAATTTGCTCAGGTCACACAGTTAGAGACAGAGCTAGGATTTGAACCAAGGCAATCTGGCTCAGTTTTCATCTCCTGTATCCAGTTAATACACATCATTGCCTTTCAATCTTCCCAAGCCTGTCTTCTCCTCTGGAAAAACTTGGATAATCACAGTGCTACCCCCACAGTACTTAATTCAGAGCATAGTTGAGAGGATTAAAGAGTTACAATGGCATAAAGCTTTTAGTAGAGTGAAAGGCAGCTATTATTTTTACTATGAAAGTATAAATGACTGATAATTGTTATATGTTCCCCAGGGGAGATGTGTCAAAATGAATCAAAGCCATAAACTAAAAGATTAAATGTCTGGGAAAATTTTATCCCCCAGTTAGCCGCAGATTCACTGTTTAGGGGCAATTTATTCTCTCTACCCTCCCACACACAATGACACCATCATGAAAGATTCTACAAAGGACTTTGGAGGTTACCTTGTCACATTTGCCTATTTTACAAATGATGAAATTGAGACCAAAGGATACTCATGTGACTTTCCCAAGGTCACATATCTTGTTATGAACAAAGCTAAGACCTCAATGGATGCCCCTGGGTCCTTTGCACCATGCCACATTGCCTCCCATTTCAAAGTCAATGAAGTTTATGCCAAGCAATATATTAGTATTCTTATGGTCCCAACAGCATATCATCCTTGACAGCTGGTCACTGTATCATAAGGTTTGGATTTCTGGAAAAGTCTCTTGAAAATTTCCAAAGGTTCTCAAGTAAAATCACTTCTGCTGACTTTAGGGCAGAATTGAGAATTCGAATAGGTGGGGAAAAAAGATTACTGTCTAATGATAGTTTTCTCACTATATTCTCTACTAAAGTGCAAATAGACACCATATCCTTATCCTTCAAGGATTTCAGAGTCACTCTAGATCATTTTAATTCCAACATTTAATTGCTTTAAATTTAGTTTTTCCATCATTTATTTCAAATATAGGGAAGAAAAAAAGAACATCTTTATCTTTCATTAACTTCATTCAGAATTTTTAAAAATTCATTTATTCAGAAAAAAAAGATAATTCTTGATTATGTGCCAGATATAATTCTAGGCTCTGGGGTATAGCAGTGAACATGACAATTACCTGTACTCATTTCATTGAAATTTACTTTCCAATGGAGGAGATGACAAATAAATAACTTAATTTCGAATACAGGTGTTTTGACAAAATAATAAAGGAGAATAAGGGATAGGGAGTGATGAGAAAGGAGCAAAGAACTCTTTTAGATTCTTTGATAGGAGGGAGGGAATGATCAAGAAGGCCTTTTTGAGGAGGTTGTATTTGAGTACAGACCTAATGAGATTATAAGTCATTAAATGACATTCCATTAAAATAAAACAGTTTATAACAATGAAAATTTAAGTATTTTATATAGCATAGTAAATCTAATTACCTGCCCTAAGAATTAGAAAAGTATCTGACCCCACACTGTCTTCTGAATAAGTTTAAGTCTTTCATAGGTAGATGGATGATCTTAGTAGATAAAGTCAGTGCAGTATTAAAGTAGCAAATTTGTCAAACAATCCAAAGCCATATTTGATTTAGATAATCCTATGGACTACAGATGCTTCAGCCCCATTTCCTACAAATTTCCTCTCCAGTTCAACTCCTAGCAGGTAAGTAGTTTGTTGACTGAGAAATAAGACTGCTAAATGCCTGGCTCAGAGTTCCCATCTATTCTTGCTGTGCTGTAAATGGATCTCACTGTTTGGGCTGCAGTGTGATGCAGGAACAGAAAACTGGCAGCGGGTGAACACAGAGCTCCCTGTGAAGTCTCCCCGCTTTGCTCTGTTCGACCTGGCTGAAGGGAAATCCTACCGTTTCCGTGTCCGCTGTTCTAACTCAGCAGGAGTTGGTGAGCCTTCAGAGGCAACCGAAGTGACCGTTGTAGGGGACAAACTTGGTGAGTAAAGAGTTTGGTTGAACAACTGTAAACTGACTTTACTTCAGTTCAAGAAAAATTCCAAAGCAAGAATTTCATTAGAAAGTATATATCCGGGGATCCCTGGGTGGCGCAGCGGTTTGGCGCCTGCCTTTGGCCCAGGGCGCGATCCTGGAGACCCGGGATCGAATCCCACGTTGGGCTCCCGGTGCATGGGGCCTGCTTCTCCCTCTGCCTGTGTCTCTGCCTCATTCTCTCTCTCTCTCTCTGTGACTATCACAAATAAATAAAAATTAAAAAAAAAAAAAAGAAAGTATATATCCAGAAGTAAAAGTGATGGCATCCTTTCATATTATAAATATAATTTAAATAATTTAATTTCACATGTAAATTTCTAATTTCATTAGGAAGTATATATCCAGAAGTAAAAGTGATGACATCCTTTCACATTATAAATTTAATTTAATTGACTGTACCTGGCTGAGACATTTTAAAAACTCATTATTATATTATTATGAATTATGAAGTCATGAAAAGTAAACTCCAAGAGTTTCAACTGCATTGCTCATGTATTTTTTTTCCTGGAGTATTTAGTGTATCATTATTGCCTCCAAACGTATTTTTTTTTATTTTCTGCTTTAACAAATATAAAATAAAAAATATATATATATATAAAATAAAGCAATAGTACACTTGACATGATTACTTATATAAAAATATATATGCATGTGTTTGTTCATATGTGATAAGAATGAATTTTTAAAAACTGCCCTGAGTTTGATCATCATTTTCCTCCTTTATCAGATATCCCCAAGCCCCCAGGCAAAATCATCCCAAGCAGAAATACAGACACATCAGTGATAGTTTCATGGGAGGAATCCAAAGATGCTAAGGAGCTGGTCGGGTACTACATAGAGTCAAGTGTTGTCGGCTCTGGCAAGTGGGAGCCCTGCAATAACAATCCTGTGAAAGGCTCACGGTAACTGCAGTGTTGGGGTGGGAGGTGCTGTGGGGAGCCTTCTGACTCTAGAGCACTGGAGCTTTGAAGAGGAAATGAAACCACTGACCCAGACAGCAGCACAAACATCTAACACGGGAGATTTTGTAAAAACACAATACCTTAAATATCCAAATGAGTTTAAAATTGAACATAATCTTCTGCTAGATATTTGACTGACATAAAGTACTCAGGCATTTCATTTATTTATTTATTTATTTATTTATTTATTTATTTATTTAAGAAAGGTGTGGTGGTGAGGGGGAGGGGAGAGAATCTTAAGCAGGCTCTATCTCACAAACCCTGAGATCGTAACCTGAGCTGAAATTGAGAGTTGGACACTTGACCAACTGAATCACCCAGGTGCCCCTAAGGCATCTTAAACGAATAGGAAAAGAATATCAACATTTACAAATTCTGAACATGGTTAAACTTGGTGCTAGTAGTAATGAGTAACACTAACAAAAAGACATTCACAATATCTTGCCACTTCTTTATATCTGTTTCTAATATGAAGAGGTTTATTTTCTTTTTCTTGCTTTCAAATATTTTGTCAGTCAGCTTTGCAGGTTGATGATGAGTTCTGACCTGCAACCAAACTCTGAGCCTCCTTTGATTTAGGACCAGTCTGAGAGGAGAATTCCAGCCTCCCAAATTGTCAAACGAGCTTGTTAGAGAGCTTCTGGTATGGCCACTTCAAAGTCCAAGGACCCCCCATAGGATGAGTTGTTTCTTTTGCAGAACAGGAAAGAATAGAGGCAAATCAATTAATGGGAGAAAGCAAGAGATTCATCTGTTCATTTCGCTTTTATTCTGAGTTCCCAGCATTTTCCTGGGACCATTTAGAAATATTTATAGAGGGTTAGACAAGGTCTGCCTTTCCACAAACAGATGGGAGCTTCTCAAGGACAGGCACCATTTTTTATTCACCTTTGTGTCCACAGTATCTAGCTCAGTGTCTGGAACACTGAAGTGCTCAATAAATATTTGCTGAACTGAGCTGACCTAAAGGATTGGCCTAATTTATGACTGCCTTCATTAAATATTCCAACATTACTAATGGTAATAGAGTCATTAGCAGACCTGTTATTTCCTCTGGTTATAGTCTTCAGGATGGATTAAAATGTTACAGTGATTCATGAAATGGCTATTTATAGCCATAATAGCTATTAAGAAGTGAGGTTGTTTTATGTGTGAAACTGCCCATGGATTCACACTTCATTACTGGGTCCTTATATCTAAATGGTAATCCATATTTCATCTTATTTTCAGATTCTAGTGTAATTCCTCAAGTAATTATACCTTCCCTGCCATGCCTAGAAGCAGTGCCTAGGCCCTATAACACAGAGCAGCCAATGCCTTATAGCCCTAAGTATATACTTGAAAAGGCCATTACTAGTATTAATACCACCTATTATTTATTCAATGCTAAGCCCTGAAATAGATACTTTAAATACCTTATGGCCAATCTTTACACAAAAAATTATGATGAAGACATATTATCCCAATTTTACTAATAAACACACAAAGGCTCAGAAAAGTTAAGGTACTTATTCAGGGGAAAGCCAGGAGGACTCTGTGTTAATAGGGTGAGTTTAGAAAATTGCCTTAATTAGCTGCCTTCCTGTCCAAAGCACATACATTACCTGATCTCTGTACTTATTCTTTTTGCTATTAGAAAATGAATTGTTTTTATAAAGCCAGATCATTCAGTTAAGCTAAAACCATCTTGTCTAATTCCCCCTATCCCTAGGAAAAATTTTTGAAACTTCCTTTCCTTTTAGATTTACTTGCCATGGATTGGCAACTGGTCAGAGTTACATCTTCCGGGTCAGAGCAGTTAATGCAGCTGGACTTAGTGAATATTCACAGGATTCAGAAGCAATAGAAGTAAAAGCTGCTATTGGTAAGTTCCTTATGCATAACTTTGTAGTTAAAAATGGATTTTTATAAGTTATAAAGGAAGATACCACGCTCTCCAGAAATTGTTTAAAGCTTCTAGAATTGCTTGATGATTCCATCCTCAGATGACCATTTTCTCTGACTCCAGGTGACAGCTAACCTTCCATAGCCATTATTTTACAGATCTTCATCACTTATCCAGATTCTGTGCATCTGTAGCCTTGTCATCTTCACAAGTTTGAGTTTCCTCAGATATTTCCCACTGTGTGAAACTCCATTCTAACTTCGTGCTCATCCTGGGAATGTGAAGGGCCATCCAGTTCCTTGGAGTGGTATATCACCCGTAACACAGATCATTTTGTACCTAAATGCCATTTCACCTGTGACAAAGCCTGGCTTGTTTTCACTAACAATATATTAACATGCTTTTTATAAACTCCTCTAAGTTTTGTGCAAGACACACGTGGTTGCTTAATCATATGCTACATCTCTGCTTGCAAAGTAACCAACAGAATAAAACTGGTAATAAAGTAATTGTATGTATGTACATGATGTGCCTCCCAATCTTAGATAAAGCAGGGAAGGGACCCAGGTAGTTCAGAGCACCAAAAATGAAGTCTGTGATAGAGCAACACATATTTGAAAGGAAAGATTATTTTATATCAGTTATCTTTGGTTATCATGCCATATTATTTTTTAATACTCCTTATGGTATTTATGGACAATAGTGAACATTTTTTTGAGGTTGGGAGGTACAGACCATTAATATTTCAGTAATGTACATAATTCTGTTATAAAATCAGGGTCTTTAATGTATGTCTTGTGCACTTTATGATCTTTTCCTCCCGTCATTCTGTTGAACAATAGGACTTAATATCTTTAAAAAAATGTCAGAGATTTGTTTTTTTTTTTCTTATATATACTTGGGTTCTGTGAATCAAAATGGTTCCTGTTCTGTCTGTGGTTTTCTGTTCTTATTTCTTCTTTTCCCAGAATATGGAGAAGTTGAAATGTTTCCTTGGCATAAATTATTTTGGAATGTATGCTTTCCATATTTCTTGAAAAGCTGAGTGATTTCCATTAAACTAAGATGACTTTTGTTCTATTTGTGGGGCTAATACTTTCCCCCTTTGTTCTATTAAGTAAGAGCAATTTGTACTGTGTCTGGGCTCAAAGTGTTTATGTTGTTATCTGGTGATTGTAGGGGGAGGAGTGTCTCCAGATGTGTGGCCTGAACTGAATGATACACCTGGTGGACTAACAGACTCCAGGGGAGGCATGCATGAAGCCTCCCAGCCAGCCTTTAAGAAAAATGCTTTGCTTGGTAGCAAACTTAACAAACCTTCACTACTCAGTAGCGCTCACAACCTGGGCCAAACAGAAGTGAGTAAAGTAAGTGAAACAGTTCAGGAAGAGCTTACCCCATCACCACAGAAGGCAGCCCTTAAGGGGAAAAGTAAGTCTGACCCTCTGAAAAAGAAGAAGGACCTAGGTGAGATTCGAAAGAGTACGACTATTCCATCTGTCTCCATCAGTGTCCTCACCTCATTGTCGAGATCACATTCTTCCATCTCTGTGTTCACTTTCATCAATGTTTATTCTTCATTTGACATGTTTTCAGCTATCCATTTGCAGTACTTTTGTCTAATGAGTTGTAAAAGTAACTTTGGGGGAGTTTGGCTTTTATACATACTTCACTGTGCTTAATGACAGCAGAATATTTAAAGTGATTTGGTTATTGAGCCCTGTTTGGTTTCTCAGGCAGACACACCATTGGCCTCATTTCGCTAAGAAAATTAGAGCTGAGAGGAGAAAGGATTTGATAATCACAGCCCATGTAGAGTTCTTGGAAATACTCATGCTCAATACATGTATGGGAAAAATATGTTTCAAAGAAGTCACATTTTATCAGGACCGTAGTTATTACTGCTGTTCATCTTCAGGTTTTCAAGTTATCCTTCATATTTGACTCCAATAAATATAAGTAATAGTATCTCTTTGATGTGCCATGACAAGTTTAACAGGCAATTACAATCATCACATAAAGCTAAATTCTGGGCTATGTGAATCACATTCCCAGAACTGATTTATTTAAGACTATTTATCAGTAAGGTCAGAATTTTCTTAATAGGATATTTGATACTTGTGGCTTATATATTCTAGGTGACAGTGTTTTCTTATCAAATAAAAATGAAATGATAAGCATTGTAGCATGCCTCTCATCCATCTCCTATTACTACTCCACTTCCAACTTCTATAACTTCTATTTTTTTTAACCTTTATTGTACCTTCAACTCAAGATGGGATATTCATTTGAGAGTTCATTCAATATGTCTCTGTAATAGGAAGAGTGAAAGAGATGAGAGAGAACATTTTTAGTGTAAAGAATGAAGGAGGTTGGTGAGAGGAGAGAGAAACAAATGTATTTTATTTTTAAAAAATCTTTATTGTTCTAAGAATCTTTTGAATAAGAATAAGTAGTTCTTTTTTTTCCCTGTAATCCAAATCAATATTCAGAAAAGTCTTTTTCATGTCATTGCACCTCTGGATGGATTTCTTTCCACCACCTGACCCTCTCTTTCTTTATCAAACACCATTATTTACTAGTTGGGGGAGAAGTTGATCAGCAAAGCCACATAAATGAAACAAGACTTTTAAAGCATCCTCCAGATATTTTTCTGGCTAGGAAATAATAAACACGGTGACAGCTGTCTAGCATTTTGTACCATATAAATAATAGTCCAACATCAGGTTAAAAATAATGCAGCAAAAGGTATTATATACTAAGAGAAAAATCACATGGCAGATTGTGCCTACTTTAAAAAAAAATTTTTTAAGATGGCATTTAGCTGAGCTTGAAATAAGATTTTTTCTGTGCGTAGACAGAACTTGTTTAGTTATAAGGTCTCACAAGGGTATGTATGCCTGAATGGTGAAATGCTAACCATTTGGAAATAACATGGAAATTCTCTATAAGCACATTGAGGCAGAAATTGATATACATACTTCATTTTCCTCAAGGATCAAATAAAAACAAAACCACATTAAGAAACAAAAATATGTATCTTGTGAAAAATATTTCTTCTTCTGGGGAATAGAATCATTTTTCAGAATATTGCACTGTTTTGCTGTTAGTATTTCAAAAATTATTCTTCTGTGGAAGTAGGAGAGCAGGTTCTTTTTATCTTTGGAATAATATTTGCAGTGCACTTTTTTACTGTATGTGGGTTTTTTTTCTCATACACCAAATTGGGTGCCAAGTTACTGATTAGTCTTCACACTTTAGTTTTATACTGCAAGACCCTAGTGCCCTCACAGGTGGCACGAATGAAACAAGTTTAATGTACATAAAATCATAAATGCATTTCTTTCTACTTACTTGGTATTCATATTGCAACAGCGGCACCATCTCCACCCTGTGATATCACTTGTCTTGAAAGTTTTCGTGACTCGATGGTTCTTGGATGGAAGCAACCAGATAAGACTGGAGGAGCTGAAATTACTGGCTATTATGTAAACTATCGTGAGGTAATTGATGGAGTACCAGGAAGATGGAGAGAAGCCAACATCAAAGCTGTCAGTGATGAGGCATATAAGGTAAATGTGTGACCTTCTGTAGTGTGGAGTGTCACATATATGATGATGACATGCTTGCTTGCACACACACGCACACCCACACCCACACCCACACCCAGCAGCTTATAAATGATTCATATCATTTCTCCAGTGTCCATTGTCTACAACGACAGGATTTTTGTCACAAATATATCAGGGTAAATAGAAGTACGCTGATTGACCAGGAAGGATTTGTATCTTCTGATTCATATGCATAAACATAATAACTTCCTAGAATATTTACTATGAAATGTATACTTATGGTAAGAATTCATGTTTATTTCAAAACAAAATATCTATAACCAATGTGCTGCTAGCTCAAGAGTCCCAGGATCCAAAAGACTGCAGTTTTAGCTTTCAGTGTTCAAATCACAAAGGATAAAGGGACATGGACCTGATGGCCAGCATCAGCTCACCACCTGTGAAGTGTCCCCCATTATAGTGGCTCTGATGGCCACGAAGGGATGATTGACATGTGTCTACCCACACATTTCTTTTTACTGCTTTGCCCATCTCAGAGTACTTGAAGGGTTTTACTGATGCCATAACTATGGTTCCTCTCTTTGGAGTATTGTTAGCTAGAGGAAAGTCACCCCCCTTAATACTCCCAGAACCCTATGCTGTGAGAGCAAGAGCAGGATGAGGTTGGGAGAATGATGCTTTCCCCAACTCAGTGCCACAGGTTTTAAATCTAACATTTAAAATTTATGGAATATCAAAAAAAAAAAAAAAAGAAAAAAAGAAAATAAAATTTATGGAATATCACACACATACTGAATACATAAAGAAGTTAAAACAAGAATATATAAAATAAAATCATATTTTTAAAGTTCTTCTATGTTGATGTGTAGCTATGACTTCATTATTGTATGGTATTCTATTATATGACTGTCTCACAATATACTTTTCAATCTAGTTATTGATGATATTTCAGTATTTTCACATTTATAGCTATATCAAACAGTGTAGCTATGAACATTTTTGTACATTTTTGTCTGCTGGCATGTATATGCACTAGTTTCTCTAGGTTATTACCTAAAAGCAGAATTGGTGGGCCAGAGAATCTGTTATCTTTAATTTTAGTAGATACGTCTATACTGGTTTTCTGAAGAGTATGAGAATTCCCATTGTTGCACATTCCCCTAACACTTGGTATATTCACACATTTTCAGTTTTGACAATCGGGGTGTCAAATGAATCTGAACATCTTTTGCTATATATAATATCCATTTTGAAATCTTTTATAACATGCCTGCACAAAGATTTGCCCATTTTTCTAATAGATTTTCTTACTGCCTTGTGAAGTTCTTTGTATATTCTGAGCTTAAAATCCTTGGTAGCTATGGAGGCTGTGTCTATTTTTCCTGCTCATTGGTTAGTATTTTCTTCTCCTTATGGTAACAACACTAATTTTAATATCAAATTTATTGCAGCCAGACTTAACATTTGCTTTGTGGTATAAAGGTCAACATTCATTTTTCCCCTGTAGGGAAACAGTTGTCCCATCTATTGAAAAGTTTGCCCTTTTTTCTACTATTCTTCTAGGCTATTTGTATCATGTGTCAAGTTTCTTTGATGCATGTGTCTGCTTCTGTGTTTTCCATTTTGTTCCACTGGTCTGTTTGTCTATCACTGGACCAGAACCACATTAATTTAATCATTACCACTTTATAGCAAATTTGATAACTGATAGATCAAGTTATCTCAGTTTAGTTTATTATTCCTAGGCTGTTTTTAGTCCTTTGCACTTTGATATAAATTGTAGAATTAGGTTACCAAGTTCTACCAAAAAACAAGACAAGCAAAAGCAAACACAACAAATAAAATAAAATAAAATTAAACTAAAACATTTTACAATTGTGATTGGTATTGCATTGAATCCATAAATAAATTGAGGAATAATTGACATCTTTAAAATATGAACTCTTCTAATATATGAACATGATATTTCTCTCCATTTATTTTGGTCTTTAAAGCTTCTCAATAAAGCTTTATAATTCTCTAGAGAAGTTTTGCACATCATTTGTTATTTATTTATAGGTATTACATGTTTTTGGTGCTTAAATAGTCTGTTTTTATATCATTTTGTTATTGCTGGTATAGAGAAATATACCTCATTTTTATGTATTGATTTTACATGTCATTGTTATGTATAAGTTTTTGCTAAATTTTCTTATTATTTCTATGTTACCTATGAGCTCTTTTTGATTCCTGTATATCATATCATCTGCAAATGACAGGTTGCTTCTTCATTCCCAAATTTTATATTTTTTGCTTTATTTTCTTAACTTTCTACTTAAAATCGTTAACAAAATACTGATAGAAGTGGTGATCTTGGTCATTCTAGACTTGGTCTTTATCTAAAGGAAAACATTTCACCATTTCACCATTAAATATTATATTTACTATCAGTGTTTGATAGACATCTGTTATCAGCTAAAGGAAGTTTCCTTCTATTCCTAGTTAAGAATTAATGAAAATTATGAAATATTTTTTCTGAATCCATTGAGATGGTTATATGATTTTTCCCTTTAGTTTTAATGTGGTATATTCTAGTAATTATCTAATGTTAAAATAACCTTGCATTCCTGGCATAAATCCAAATTGGACATTATGTATATTCTGTCTATATATTACTGGATTTTTTTTTACTTATTGTTGTTTAGGATTTTTGCTTTTATGTTCATGAGTGAAATTACCCTGAGACTAGAGTTAATTTGATAAAAATACTTGACAAGGATAGTACGGGAAGGGAAAATTGCAGGATAATCTTACTTTATTGAGATATAATTCACAGATCATAAAATTCACCCAATTAAAATGTTACTTTATATATTTTGTAGAGGTGTTATTAGATGCATATAAAGTGACTTTTGATATCACTGACAATATGTCTTGCCTTCAAGTCTCTATCGTCTGTTATTAATATAAATTTATTAATTTTCTTTTGGTTGGTGTTTGTATGGTATATAATTTTTCATCCTTTGACTTTCAATCTGTCTTTAACTTCATGATATATATATATATATCATATGATATATATATATATCTTAAAAATCATAGGGTGGGGTATTTTTCCTCCCTGAGAGTCTTTGTCATTTAACTGGGGTATTTAATGATACTACCACTTTTTTGTAAAACCAATCATCTTTATTTTTGTTTTCTGTTTGCTTGTTCTGTTCATTTTCTGTCCTTACTTGATTACTTTTGAATAGGTTTCTTACCCTCACCTTTTAGCCATGCCCTTTCCCCCTCTATACTACCTTGAAAGCTATAAATTCTCCAGTGTTTGTTTTTGGTGGTTACTCTAAAAATTATAGTGAGCAAATTAACAGTCTGAATTCTATTGTTTTAACCTTGTCTGAGAAAAATAGGGCCTCAGAATACTGTAATCCATTTATCCTAGTCCCATTTTATATGCTATTGTGTATGTGTTTGTAAGTCATTTTTTAAATCCAAAAGTAATGTTATTAATGTTTTATAGTCGATACTTAGATTTATGTAAATTATTTTATTTAAGATTTTATTTTCTTTTAATTTCACATTTTTGACCTTCTAGTTGAGAACACTTTCCTTTCATCTAAATTAAATAGTTTAGAATGTTCTTTAGTTAGGGTATTCTGAAAACACATACTCTTTTACTTTTGTTCATCTGAAAATAACTTTTTTCTTCATTTTCCAAAATATTTTTCTAGATAAAACATTATATAATGTAGTTATTTTCTTTCACAATTGGAAGGTATAATTCCACTGTCTTTTGGTTCAGTGTTGCCACTGACATGTCAGCTTTTAGTCTGTTTGCTTATTTGAGTGTTGTCTTTTAGACAGCTTTTAATATTTTTACTCTCTGTTTGGTGTGCTACAGTTAAATTATGTATCTCAGAATAGGTTTTTAAAAATGTCTCTGCCTAGGATTTTGGCATGAGGAGTATTTTCAATCTGTGGGTTGGATTTTTCAAGAAGATCTTTCTGGAAAATTCTAAGCCATTTATCTCCTAAAATATTGTTGCTGCCCCATTCTCTCCTCTCTCCTCTTGAAACTCTATTTAACATGTATTTGACATTCTCATTCTATCTTCCATGTCTATTAATCACTCTTCTCTCTTTTCCATCTTTGTATCTTTCTGCACTGTGGTCTGTGTGATTTCTTATAACTTTCTATTAGTTTACATATTTTCTCTTCTTTTGCATCTGATTTTCTGTTAAACTCATCCATTATTTTTCTATTATTGTATTTTTTCCTTTTTAGGTCACATTTTACAAAATATTTTATAGTTTGCTGGCTCTCCTGCAGATACTGTTTTTAATGTTTCAAGTTTTAAATTAAATTCTAGTTAGTTAACATATAGTGTAACATTAGTTTCAGGAGTAGTCCCACGGATGTTTTAAATTTGTATTTTATGTTTAAAACATAGTAAGCATAGCTGTTTTTCTAATCTATGATGATTCTATCATCTAATATATTTGCAGGTATGTATCTGTTTTCATTGGTTTTGTAGTATCTTGTTCATAGTATCTTGTTTTCTATGCTTGGTTATCCTTGATTATGTGCTGCTCATTTTCACTAAAATATTATTTGCATGAATAATTTGAGGTTCAGGATGAAGACATTTTTCTCTGTTAATGATTTGTATTTGCTTCTGCAAGGTACCTGGGGATACCACTTGTTGAGTTTTTTTTTCTTAAATCAAATACAAGCCTTTAATTTTGGGGACAATCAAGCAGTGTAAATTTATACTGTATGAAGACAGGTTTATTTCTATTTCAACTTTACTCCCAAAGAGTAAAGCCCTTAAGGACTCCATCTTAATTGTAGAGGGTTCCCTTTTATTACCCTTCTTAGGTTGGCTCTAGGCTTTGATTTCAGAGTTCCTCTGCTTTTGAGATAATAAAAACCAAAGGTCAAACTTTTCTTTTTTGGCAGCTATCCCAAAGGTAAAAGCCACTTCTATATAGATTCCACTTATCTCTTTTTTGTTCCCTATTTCCCATTATTCTGTTCTTATAATTCTATAATGTCTCGACACTAATTTGATGCTTTTGAAAAGATTTTTTAAAGATATTTTTGTCTAGTATTTTTAATTTTTTAGCAAGATGATTAATCTCTATAGCCTGGTTCACCATTGCCAGAAATAGAAGTCCCATGCTACAATATTTCACCTAAGCCTAAATGACCAACTTTCTCTGTTTGCCTAGGATTCTCTTAGTTTCAGCACTATACTGCCTACATCCTTAGAAACCCCACAGTCCCAAGAAAACTGGAATTGTTGGTCACCCTAATGGAACCCCAAAACAGCTCTGGTACCTGAATAAAGTACTTTTAGATCCAAGTTATCTACATGATGGTTTCCTACTAATTAAAAAGATCTTTCCTTCTTAAAGGAAATGTGTTTGTATGTGTGTGTGTGAATCAAAAAGGGAGTTTGTATTATTCTGTTACCCATAACATATAGCCATTATATTCTACTTGATCAAATCAGGATCATAGATATATATTTGTTTTGCTTGTCTTAAGTCATATAATGGGTAAGTTTTATTAACCCAACTGGTTCTATCGATGCCTTCATTTATTAAGCATTTTTAAAGGATTTTATTTATTTATTAGAGACAGAGAGAGAGCATGAGTGGGGGGAGGGACAGAAGAAGAAGAGCAAGCCGACTTCTCTGAGCACAGAGCCTGATCATGACCTGGGCTGAAATCAAGAGTCGGATGTTTAACTAACTGAGCTACCTAAATGCCCTCACTTATTAAGCATTTTTAATTCTCAAAGGATTGTTTATAGTCCATGGATTTTTTTCACACTAATATATTCCATCATTTATACTGTGCAAATATTTTCACATTCATTATTTTATCACATATATTTACTACAGCCAAATTTCCTATGAGGGATATAGAAAAGTCATTAAGTCATTCAGTAAGGAGCAGAAAAATGAAAGATTTTGAATATTTTTATTCCTAGCTTAGAATTCATTTAATTTTCATCTGTACAAGCATAAATTTTCTATTTCTGCTTAGCAAATTACCACAAACTTTGTGACTTAAAACAACCCCTATTTGTTATATCACAGTGTCTGTAAGTCAGGAGTCTAAGCATGTCTTAGATGAGTCTTCTGCTTGAGGTCTCACAACGTTTTATTCTAGGTGTCAGCAGGGCTCATTCTCATCTGGAGTTGAGTTCCTCTTCCAAACTTATTCAGTCACTGGCAGAATTCAGTTCTTCCAGCTGTAAGTCTGGGGCCCTCTACTCCTAGAGGCTGCTCTTCTCCAAATGTGAGTGGCTAGGCAGTTCGCAACATGGCATTTGCCTCTTGAATGCCATCAGGACAGTGTTTTCTTCATGAAAGTGCCAAACCCCATTTTGAGAGTTTTCATCTGATTAATTCAGACCTACCCAGGATAATCTCCCTTTTGATGAACTCAAAAATGTACTGATTAGGGACTTTAATTATATCTGTAATATCCCTCCTCCTTTTCTATATGATGGAACAACAATCACAGGACTGATATTCCAATACCTTTCCCATATTCTGTTGGTTGGAACCAGGTCACAGATTTTACTCACACCCAGGGGGAGTAGATTACAAAAGGGTATGATTCATTGGGGGTCACTTCAGGGTGTGTCCAACACAAGAGGTAAGTAAATAAAATATTGAACAATTGAAAAAACAAACCTGAATCATCATCCACTCTGTGATATTGTCATGTTGCAGATTAGCAACTTGAAGGAAAACATGGTGTATCAGTTTCAAGTGGCGGCCATGAACATCGCTGGGTTGGGAGTACCCTCAGCAGTAAGTGAATGCTTCAAATGTGAAGAGTGGACCATTGCTGTTCCAGGTAAACCATGAAAACCATTTCTCAGCACTCAAGCTTGAGGTATCTTCCAAAAGAACCTACTGCTGGGAAGTAAATTTAAGTGCTACATAGACAGTTTCTAAGGGAAAAGAGTTCTCTTGGCCCCTTATGTTTACCTGAAATATTTCTGTAATCCTATCAAATAATAGGCACTAATATAAAACTGACTATAATTTCATGTGCTTATATTCCAAATACATCCTAGAGTCCTCAGAGTTATATCTTTCTGCTTGGAATAGGATTAACAGAAGCACACAATCTGAGTTCTACATTATCATTTAAAAGGAATTCTGATATTTTTTTGTGTTGCTTAAAGACCATCGAAGGGCATCCAACTTGTATCCCACAACAAAATACCTCAAAAATTTCTTCCTGTACTTCCTAATTCTCATGTATTCTTCCATATTGCCCTGGAACCTTTCACTTATCAATCTCCAGAAATCTCTCCCTCCAAGCTCAGCCAATGTGACTCCTCTTCCTTGTCTCTTTCCTCCCTTGCTTCTAGCTCTTTATGATATTATGTAGGTGGACTTAACATGCCTGCCTGGGACTTAAGTTCTGGACTTTCTTCACTTAACTCTCTCCACTTACTTCTCCAGTCATTTTGTTCTCTCTCCACTTTTGTCTCAACTCTGCATCACAACAAAGTTCCTGGAACCTGGCTGGAAATATTCTCTTATGGAGGTTGCCATAGTGGGTGGTTGGCTGAACAGGGAAGAAAATGGGGAGAAGGCAGAAACAGTTACCTGTGCCTTTTAAAACACAGCTACAACACTGAACAAATTAAAAAATTGAATACAAACAAATTTACCAAGCCATTAAATTTCAAACTAGCCACGTTAATGTATTTAGTGGGTGATTTCATTTTGCTTCCAACAGTACCAACTTCACAGACCCAATGAGTGCCACAGGATGACTAGATTCTCCCACTTGGGCTTAATATGCAGGATATGTATAACACCAGTATCGACCACATTAGAACACAAGGCCACCTGGAGCATACTGGGTGGATCCAGCCATGTCCTTGATACCACCCTCTTCCTCTATGTGAAGCCCTAGTGCCCTTGAAGAACCATCAGTTTTGCCTTTGCTTAGCTTATATTTGCATCACTTCTCTATCAAATTTGAATAAAAAGATTACAAGAGAAACCTAAGAGAAGTTCAAACACTCACTCAACTTTAATAAATATAAGAGGCAAACATGCAGCCTTTTCTCGCACCTCCTTAAGCCAGTAAATATTTCTTAAGCTCTTTCTGTCACCTACACAAAAGTGGACCCATTTTTAAATTCTTACAATTCCTGAATAAAATTAAAATATAAGTGACTAGAAACTCAGAAATTCTGAGCAGGCCTGTGGAAAATGTTTTGATTGAGAGATATAGTTAGCAAAAGAGGTTGCAGGATGAGTGCTACCTTTTTGGATGCCTCACTGGGTTCTGAGGATGGCACAAGAAAATTATTTAGAAGCCCTTTGCAAAACAGAACATGACACACTATTATAAGGTATTGGTTATTTTTTAAATCTGTTACCATATTATTTAAACCTTGGTGGAAGGCAAGGATGACACATATCCGTGATCGTTAAGCCAAGATATAGGGCCCCACAAATATTGAGCTATCAATTGCAAAATGCCAAAGCATAGCATGGTAGAGTCTGTGTTTGTAGCTATGAGTCAGTTTAGGTGATTTTGATTGGTTGGTTAGAAATCAGTTATTTAAAAGAAAAAAAAAATAGGAAGAAAGAAAATAAATATATATATATATATATATACTTACATAGCAGCTGGTGGTCATGGAAAGATGTGGGATATCACTTAGTAGTTTGGATTCTCCCAAGACTGCAAACAGCACATGGACAAGGAGAACATTTGGCTTTCTTCCTGAACAGGTTGATCAAGTTACTTGGCTTCTCTGAGCTTTCTGTTGTCTTAAGGATGAATGAGACAAATAAATATAAAGTACCTAGCAGTGTTTAGCTGGGGCCTATGGGATTAATTGTATCTTTTCATGAAAGTTCTTTGTAAACTGTAATTGTAGTTTGCTTTTGCTCCTACATGGAATATATGCCCTATGGGAAAGATTTCCCTCTAAAAGGGAACTATTTTGTAATATATTACTTTTTCTTGTAAAAAAAAATTACTGTCTATATTCATATGCCATCAAAGAGAGTTGCTTTTTTCATCCTGATTTGAGATTTAGGGAAATTTTCAGATTGCCATCTAAAAGTAATCTTAAACTGAATTTGCAACCACATTAAACTCTTCTGATAAAAGATGAGGACCACAAGCCCAAGGACACCCTGAAGGCAAGTTATCATCCAGCCTCTGGGGGCCACCTTGAATTGGCTCTAACTACCTGCTGCCCAAATAGGGACTTAGTAGGTTGATGTAGAGCCATTGAGGAAACTTGATACAAAATGACCACAAAATACCTATTTTTATAGGATTGATAGACTTCACAAAATAACACTGGATTCAGCTTTAAGACTTCAAATGTGGTTCTAGATTTATATGTATTTGAATTTTCTCATCTATGTTACAATTTTTATACATTGGTCTCTCTCTCTCTTTCTCAGGACCCCCACACAATGTCAAATATAGTGAGGTTAGGAAAACCTCCCTGGTTCTGCAGTGGAAGCCTCCAGTCCATTCTGGAAGGACTCCGGTCACTGGGTACTTTGTGGACTTGAAAGAGGCCAATGCCAAAGATGACCAATGGCGAGGACTCAACAAGGCAGCTATTAAAAACACGTACCTGAGGGTAAGAGGGTGTTCAGATTTGGATAAACCTTTTTTAGAAAGACAAATGTTCCCCTAATGATAATAACTTTAAAATTAGATAAAACACAACATTTCTGCTTTGATATATTTCTTACATTGGGCTCCTGCTAAGATCCCATTTGGCAGCAGTTGGGGTTGGGGGAAGTTCCTGATGCTTAAAGCCATTTGGTTCTATTTAACCTGAATCCCAGAGCCTAGCTTTGCAAAACATCCACAAGCTCCCTCCTCTCTCTTTTTTCCCTCCTTGCCTCTACTTACCCACCTTACATTTTTATTACAATCTTAGAAAGGTGACTTTCTCATTTCTACCTCTGATTTTTTTTTTTGAGTTTTTTTATTTAAGGGTGTTGTTTTCATAGCATTCATGCCAGCAAGGCTTTACCTGCTGATTCCTTTGAGTCACGGACTCCCTCCTGCTTGTGCTCACATGAGCTCAGAGGAAAGTGGAATGCGTTCACTCAACTCTTGACCTAATCCTTACTCTTATCTACGTCTTTGCCTTCCAGATTCCTTTAGTGTTCTAGTTGAACAAATTCCATAATTATCTACCAAAGATTATTCTGCTAAAGCCACTGAATCTCAATTGTAACAAATGGGTATCTCAAAAGAATGTTTTTCCCTATGTCACCAGTGACACCAAGAGACCCTTAATCCACACCAGGGCTTCAGAAAGTGTGGGGAATATGATTCTGACTCTTATTACTTAGAATAAAGTGTGGCTTCACCACAATTATTCAGAAAGCAGCACAGTGCATTTATTTTGCAGCTCTATCTGTTGGCAGAATAAGCCATTGCCTAGACAGGTGAGACTTAGAAGATACTCAGGGTATGCCTGCTATAAAAGTTATCTTCCATTGACCTGCCACTGTGGACTAAAGTCCATACCATCTGTCAGCCACTCTCCAGAGATGAGGTATTTACTGTCCCCATAAAAAAATATAAATATGTCCTCTAAGAGAGATGACCGTTAAACATGCCATTAACTCTCAGGATATGCTAATGACCTCCCTGACAAAACCTTGAGGAGGTAAGAAAGGTCACATTTCATGGGGAAGAGAAAAAGATGAAGGAAGGTCAGGAACTTAGCATGCTGTTGGGTTGGGTAGTCCAAATGAGTCAGGAGGCCTCTAGATTCAAAGAAACCCCCAAAGGACAGTGTAAAATAAAAGTCAGATACATCCTGTTTATTGGTGGTGTGTAATTATTCCCAGAATAGTTTCCAAATTTTCAATTTGCCACAGCACAGGATCCCAAGAGCTGACATTGGACTTGACTCAGGTTAAACAATACAAGGATGAGAAGCCCAGAAAAGATGGGCGGGAAGAAAAAGGAATAGAATTTAAACATATCAAAGAATGGTTAAGGTCACTCATTTGAAAAAAGAAAAAGAAGAAAGGCAAAGACAGAGAGAGACAGAGAGAGAGAGAGATTGACACTGAGGTTAAATGTACCTCACAAACTGGGAGGTGAATTTTCCATAAAGAAATTATTTTAGAGTTTGTCTACACTTTTTTTTTTTTTTTTAAAGATTCTTATTTATTTATTCATGAGAGACACAGAGAGAGAGAGAGAGGGGCAGAGACACAGGAGGAGGGAGAAGCAGGCTCCATGCAGGGAGCCCGACATGGGGCTCGATCCTGGTACTCCAGGATCACGCCCTGGGCCAAAGGCAGATGCTCAACCGCTGAGCCACCCAGGCTTCCCTTGTCTACACTTTTTAAAGTGAAAGTAGACTTACTGACTTCTGATTATAAAACCGACACATGCTCATGATGAAAAATTCAAACAATATAGGCATACAGTAGAGATGTCCTGTAATCTTCATACCCACTGTGATATAGATTCACTCTTCCAGGTATCTTATATCCAGAAAAATTTCAAGCCTGAAATGGAGAAAAAAAATGTACATATTAAAAGGTTTAATCTGAAAGAAAGTTTAATCTGGTAAACTTAAGTGAGGGTGGGAGACAGTTCCACAAACGGGAGAATTTGAGCTCTACAATGAAGTAGTTCATACAAAGGAAAACCACTTGTGTTTAAAGGACACAGAACACCCATCATTTCTGTTCCTGCTTCTTCCAGGTACAAGGCCTCCAGGAGGGCGTTAGCTACGTGCTCCGTGTCCGAGCCATAAACCAGGCGGGTGTCGGCAAGCCATCGGACCTCGCTGGGCCTGTTGTGGCAGAAACTCGTCCAGGTGGGCTTTTACGTGAAAACGTAAAACTTTAATGAAAAAGTTAATCTCATCTGTGTAACATACCAAAGCAACATTCAATCTTACTTTCTATGTTTTTTCCTAATTTTCAAAATTATCCGTTTATGCTATCTGAATAGTTGGTAAATTTGGCCTGCGGACATGAGTCATTTATTGCATCACGGGTGCTCTTAAAACAGGAGTAAACCAGATTTGAAGTGATCCAGAGCTATTCTGATCTATATCTAAAAACAGGGAAGGTCTTGATCAAATGATGCTTTCTGAACTATTTCAAGCATACTTTCCTGGGGCATTATTCCCATTATTATACTGTGGCCATTAAGTCCTACAAGAATATTTTCCCAGTTGTAGAAGCTGGACAGCCCAGTGAACAAGCACGATTCTTAAACAAAAGCAGAATTCATATAATTGTAGCTATTAAGCTCTAGGGGTCAGCGAATGTTTTCTGTGAAGAACCAGATAGTAAATATTTTTGGCTCTTGGCCATATGATCTCTGTCACAATACTCAACTCTTCCATGGCATAAAAGCAGCCATAAATAATATATAAACTTGTGAGCATGGCTGTGTTCTAATAAAACTTTATTGTGCCAGTTATATACATTATATATTGAATGTATTATGAAACTTAAATTTTAAGTAATTTTCACATGCCTTGAAATATTTTCTTTTTATTTTTTTTCAATTGTTTCAAAATTCAAAAACCATTCTTAGCTTGTAGGCCATACAAAAAGAGGCAATGAGCCAAACTTAGCCTGCAGGCCATAGTTTGTTGACCCCTGAGGTAAAACTAATAGCAGTTTTAACTGGATGATCTGTGGAGTGGAAGGATCTTTCACTTCCCAGTTTTAAAAGGTGCCATGATTGGACTAGGGAAGACAGTCTTTCCCCTTTATTATGTGAGCAAAGTTTACAGTGTTCATTGTGCAAATAGTTTCAGATTATTACCTAATAATTATTTGTTTTGTCATTTAATCTCTAGTGCTATTCCAAGTTAGTATATATTTCAATTCATAGAAGTTAAGAAAAAAGCACTGTAATGTACAGCATAGGCAATAATTTTGTATACCTTGTAGATGGTTAAGTAGGCCTATCAAGGTGGTCACTCATAAGGTATAAAAATATTGAAACACTACCTGGTACACATAAAATTAACATAATATTGTGCCAATTATAAATCAATAAAAAATAACTTTAAAAAAAGCATTGGAGGGATCCCTGGGTGGCGCAGCGGTTTGGCGCCTGCCTTTGGCCCAGGGCGTGATCCTGGAGACCCGGGATCGAATCCCACTCGGGCTCCCGGTGCATGGAGCCTGCTTCTCCCTCTGCCTATGTCTCTGCCTCTCTCTCTCTCTCTCTCTGTGTGTGTGACTATCATAAATAAATAAAAATTTTAAAAAAAAGCATTGGAAATGAGAGAGGATAAAAATGTATTAACCACTTATTTCAAGTTAGCCTTCATTCTAGTCCAAGCACATTCACTTCAACACACCCTGATTTTTAGATTAAAATAAAGAGTAGATATATAATGTGATATTTATTTTTATGATAAGGAAAGAAAGTAAATGTAAAAACCTTTGCTTTCACTGAATATTACTTGAAAAGTTTATCAAAAATATTCTTTTAGTAAATATCCACCCTTCTCATCCTTTTACTTCATAACCTACTTTACACTATTCATAAGTACCCTCTAAGACCTGGGTGTGAAAAATAACCTTACACACAAGTGTGGAAGTTGTCTGGACAAAGTGCTACACCTCATATAAGTACCTCCTGCAAAATTTCATGAGAAAACAGGAGAACGCTAGGAACATATATGCCAGGTAAAAGGCAACACATGAAGACACCATGATATATGTTCCTATAGGAATCAGACTCTGAAGTTGCCAATTATAAGGAAATAGGAAGAAATGGACATGCAAAAGGATCAAACTGCAGACTCTTGTAAGAACAACATCTGGGTTACCATAGAGATAAACTCTTAACCTAATCATTGATAAGTTAAAAGCACCCTTGAGGCAGTAGATTCCAAATCTGATTAACTGAAAAAGGTTAAATTGATCTCTTATCTTCTCATCAATAGCCTCAGAGTGGCAGGTAGCCAGGCATGACATTAATAAAAGTGTCACTATGGAAGTTTTACCACCAGAAAATGATCTTCTGATTAGCACATGGGTGAAGAGTTTTGTTTCACTGATTTGGAAGTCATTTTTTGTGGCCATTTTATTCCCAGAATAGAACTACAAAGAACAGCTGCAGACACTGATCCGCTAAACAGCACCAGATTAAGCCTTTGGCTCACAGCCTGGAAAAGAATCCTAGGATGCACAAAGTCAAAGTGCTTCACCATGAAGGAGCACTGAAACCCAGGAGACATGTGGATTCATTCATATATGCAATGCACATTTATTCTTGGGACATACATTCCTTAAGCAGCTACGATATGTCTGTATAATATGCATGGGCAACAGGAGCAGAGGCTCGTGATACTACTGTATACCAGGCTTACAATCTAGGTGGAAAACTCAGAGTTTACAACATGGTGTATGATGAGAGCTATGATGGATATTCATCAAATATTTCTTATACTTGAATAGTCTATAAACTGGGGTTTCGTAAGTCCCAAAAGAACTTATATATATATTGTAAAGTTGTCTATATAATAATTTTGTTAAATACCAATATTTTACTTTTACCCAGATATTTATTTTATGTTAGAATGAATAGGGCAAGGATGGGGAAGCATGTTATCAATTTTAAGATTTAGGATGTTAAATTTGGATTGCTATTGCAGAAGAACAACTTCTTTTGGAATATATTATTAAAATTTCAGAAAATAAAGCTCATCGTGTAACAGCAAACCTCAAATAGTTCTAACAAGAAATCACAAGTGTAATTTGAATTGGAGCTGAAAGTTAACTTAATCCACCAGGGTTGGGAGGATCACTGGTCTCCCACTGAAGTCAGTGAATATGCTAGCAGATGTAACTCAGCCACTGCCAGAAAGTTGAATTGTTTTGCCAATGAGGAACCAGAAAAATGGACTTGTGTATCATGCTTCTATTAAGCTAAAAAAAAAAAAAAAAAAGAAAAAGAAAAAGAAAAAAAAGCCCATATGAAGAATAAGCTGAAAAATATCTAGTATAGAATTGTTGGTAAATAAAAGGTAATTCTATTCTTGATATTTGATATTTTTAGAATAGTATCTGTGTTGATTGCATCAAGCCTGGGGTGGAGGTGGAAGTGGAGAAAGGTGAGCCAGATCAGATGGGAGGTAAAAGAGAGACCTGCTAAGGTGTGGCAGGTGATCTAGAGGGCAAGAAATGACTAGGTGTTGACAGGCTGCAGGTATTCTTACCAGAGACTCAGCAGCAGGCAGGAAAATTCAAGTGATGGACAGGAGGGTCCAAACACAATACAGAGTCTCAAGCAGGAGCTGGGTGACCAGAAGTTAGGGCTTGGTCACCAGGAGCAAGGCAGGTTAGGAGAACACAACACTAAAAGGAATGATGAGCTGGGATTGAGTTGACAACCTCCTAACCAATTCAGGTTTCTGAAAACTGGTTGGTCACAGAACCTGGGAGCACTGAGGATGCAAAGATTTGCTCGTCACCTAGAGGTGGAGTCTTCAACGATTCTTGAGCAGGAAGTCAGGCTGACTCTTAAGCTCAGCTGGCTTCATTTAGAAAAGTTCCCTTGCATTTGTTTATTAATTATTCTCTTTCACTCATTAAAACAGTAGTTCTCAACCTTTGCTGTACATGAGAATCATGCCAGGGACTTTTTAAAAGTACTGACGCCATTCCAGACTTTACTGTACATCATTTATATCAGAATCTCTGGGACTGAGCCTGGGCATAGGTTCATTTTTGTTTGTTTAGCCACTTGGGTAATTCTAGTATGAAATCAGAGTTGTGAACTTTGCTTCACACTGTGGGCTCCTTTAAAACAGGAGCTGTTTATCTTTTCTCCCTGTATGTGGTACTTGGTACACAGTAGTCATTTATTAAAGGAGAAAAATAATGAATGACTACCATGTTTTGGCCAGTGAGTATGACTGTTTTATAGCCACAGAGCGTCAGCTTAAGCCTAGACATTTTGTAATGGGGGCCACAATGTGGGTACCAAAGTGATAAGTCAGCCAGCAGTTTTGATCTTAAACATAGGAGAGTTAAGTATCACATGTGGCTGATTATATTAATTCAATTCTACCCCACTCTCCAGTTTATTATTTTTTCCAGTTTTTTTAAATACCACACACACACACACACACACACACACACACACCATGAAAAAGGACAAATAGTTAAAGCTTGTAAAAATGATCTATTAATGCTGATGTGAAAGACTATATGAAAAAAAATTTGCTTATCATATTATGAAATATGTAGGAATATGAACAGTTTACTGTGATTTCACTTCAGCTTTTAAATTTTATTTTTCTTCAAATCATTTTTTGGAGTGAAGGGACAGCTACTTTCCAAATCATTCGTTTTAGTCCTGAGCTGCACCTTAACTCGTTCATATATTGGATGTGGTGGCAAGCCCAAAGGGACCATTAAAATGCCATTCTATACAATCTGGTATCCCCTTGTGTCCATAGTAAGGATTTGTGTAGGGTAGGGTTGAGGCAGCAGACTCAAGACAACTCTTCTTAAATCCTTTTTCGACCAAAATAATCACTTTCATTTTCTATTGCCAAATCTCCTGTGTTCTTAACTGAATTCTTCATGTTCCTTCATGTTCTCGAGCAGATTCGAAGGTCATTTTTTATTAAATCTAAGTCCTAACAGATTATGGTCCACTTTTCCAACCTAACTGTGGGAAAGTGGGATGGCTTTTCATCCAGATAAGACTATCCATAAGGGGATCCCTGGGTGGCGCAGCGGTTTGGCACCTGCCTTTGGCCCAGGGCACGATCCTGGAGACCCGGGATCGAATCCCACATCGGGCTCCCGGTGCATGGAGCCTGCTTCTCCCTCTGCCTGTGTCTCTGCCTCTCTCTCTCTCTGTAACTATCATAAATAAATAAAAATTAAAAAAAAATTAAAAAAAAAAAGACTATCCATAGGGTAAGGCTTTACTTTGACAGCAGAATATCAAATTTACTGCCTGCCAGGTAAGCATCTGAACCATTTTGATCATATATTAGTCAACTTTAGAGAGTGTGGCTCTTCCAACATTTATGAGTTCAACCATGATGTTACAGTAGGTCAGTGCTTGGCAAGAACTCAATTAGGCATGAGACATTCCAAAAAGAAAATTTCGGGATGTTGTAACTATACCTTTCTTAACTCTGACACTGCACCAAGTCCATCTACACAGGCATTGTTCAATGGATTAGCTTGGGGCCCATGAGAAATGCTGGCATTATGTTAACTAACTAGAATTTAAATAAAAACTTGAAACAAGACAAAAAGAACAAAGAAAAAGAAATGCTGGCATTATATTTGCTCTTGTTTTTTTCTAGAGTATTTATGAAAAGAACCATCCATTTGAATATCCTATATCTTTTTTTTTGAATATCCTATATCTTTTTAAAAATTGCTATAGAATTTTTTGCCCATTATATTTTAAGAACTCCTTTACTCAAGGAATTCCACTATTGAACTTCCTCTTAGATTTTAATATGTGGAAAAGTTAGCCCTTCCAGTTGGACACAGTTACTTCCTTCATCATACAAAAAGGAATTTACAAGCCAACATGTCCTTCCTTTTCAGATACAAGAAACTCTGAGCTCATTTTTAAGTTGTTTTATCTGCTTTTAAATTTTCCAAAAGATGTCTTTTTGTTTTAAACTCCTCATATTTATTCTTTGTTGTCCCATATCATTTCTTTAAAGTAGTTTCTACAAATGCTATTTTCTCTGTAAACCCAGAACATAGGAGGAGTCTACCTTTTTTCCAAAGGCCATCTCAATTCAATTTCCCATTATAGTATGATTGAAAAATACTTGGCTTACTAAGTCACTCTTTATAAATATCTTTATTCAAAGAACTATGTTAACAAATTAATTAAAACTATATAGTAATGGCAAGCTTTGAATTCGAAAAGCATTGAAAGATTGGATAGTATCAGTATCATAATGTGACAAATAAGAACAAGCTACAAATTGTTGCATTGATCATTTTAAGACAATAACCTTGTTTTTTGTTTATACAATTATATTTTCACATTTCCTTGCAGTGTTACTTTGACTAAACACTGTGTTCTAATGAGAATTGCTATGGAGCTCAGGAAATAGGCTTATAACATAACTAGTTTATGAAATATTTTCAGTGAATTTGATTTTTCAAAAGCTGGAAATTATTATTACTTCTAGAGTGATTCCTTGAGCCAGTTGACACGTTACTGATTCGACATGAAAGAGATCAAGCTCTGGAATCCACTATGACTAGAATATTTTCTTGTTAGTACTATTATTTCATCTCATCTGTTTATCAAAATATTGGTTATACTTAAGCTTTAATAAGACAAGTTCAAATAAGGTAAACGTTGCCATTCTAAACTGACATTTTTCTTTTAAATCTGTTTTTTCAATCCAGTCTCTTGCACATGTAAATATATAGAGAAAATATGGAAGACAAAAATCCCAGCCCTTTTAGACTTTAATCCTATTATTGATAATCAAACACCAGTGCAACTTTTTGAAAAATGAAAATCCAATCAAATACAAGTCTTAGAAAAAAAAAAAAAAAAAAAATACAAGTCTTAGCAACTATTTGATTTTTCAACATTAAGTGCCAAATATAGTTTATTTTTAATTTTTCCTTTTACTTATATAAATTAACCAATAGCACTCACTATCACCACAATTATGTATGCATAATTTTTTAATTAAAATTCAAGTTACCTAACATATAGTGTAGTGTTGATTTCAGGAGTAGAATTTAGTGATCCATCACTTACATATGATACCCAGTGCTCATCCCAACAAGTACCCTCCTTAATGCCGATTACCCATTTAGCCCATCACCCTACCTACTTCCCCTCCAGTAACCTCACTTTGTTCTCTATAGTTAAAGTCTGTTATGGTTTACGTCTCTCTCTGTTTTTATATTATCTTATTTTTCCTTCCCTTCCTCTATGTTTATCTGGTTTTTTTCTTAAATTCCATATATGAGTGAAATCATATGATATTTTTCTTTCTCTGACTTATTTTGCTTAGCATAATACACTCTAGTTCCATTCATATTGCTGCAAATTGCAAAGTGCTGAAAGGAAGAAACTTCTAACCAAGAATTTTCTACCCAGCAATGTTATCATTCAGAATTGAAGAAGAGATTAAGAGTTTTCCAGATAAGCAAAACTTAAAGGAGCTCATTACCACTACACTGGCCTTATAAGAAATGTTAAAGAGGCTCCTCTAAACCAAAAAGAAATGCCACTAATTAATAACAAGAAAATATAAGAAAGTAAAAATCTCACTGGAAAAGGTAAATATATAGTAAAGATAGTGGATCCATCCCTTATAAAGCAAGTATGAAAGTTAAAAGACAAAAAAAGTAAAATTAATTAAAAACCACAATAAGCCAAGAGATATGTAAATAAAAAATTGTAAAATGTAACGTCAAAAATAAAAATATGTGGGTGAGAGAAAAATGCACAGTTTTGAAATATGTTCAAATTTAAGTTGCTATCAAGTCAAAACATACTGTTATATACATACAAGGTTATATATGTGAACTTCACAGTAACTACAAAGTAAAAACTTACAGTAAACATACAAAGAAAGTGAGAAAGAAACCTAAACATAAGACTAAAGAAATCCACCAAACTACAAGGGAAGAGAGAGAAAAAAAAAAGAAAGGAATGGAGAGGAACTTCAGAAACAGCCAGAAAACAATTAACAAAATAGCAATAAGCATATACCTATCAATAATTACTTTAAATGTAAATAGACTAAACCATCCAATCAAAAGATATAGAGTGGCAGAACGGCAAAAAAAAAAAAAAAAAAAAATCCCCCCAAAAACAAAAAAACAAAAACCAAGACCCATTTATATGCTGTGTACAAGAGACTCACTTCAGATCTAAGACATACGCAGACTGAAAGTGAAGGGATGGGAAAAGACATTCCATCCAAATGGAAACAAAAAGAAAGCTGTAGTATCAATACTCATACCAGACAAAATAGACTTTAAAAAAAGGACTGTGATAACAGACAAGGGCATCCAATCATAAAAAGGTCAATCCAACAAGAAAACATAACATTTATAAATATATATGCAACCAACATAGGGGCATCTAGATACATAAGGCAAACATTAACAGACCTGAAGACAGAACTGACAGCAATACAAAAATACTAGGGGACTTTAACACCTCACTTACATCAATGGATAGATCATCCAAACAGAAAACTAATAAGGAAATATCAGCCTTAAATGACACATTAGACTAGAGGGACCTAATAGATATATGCAGAACATTCCATCCAAAAGGAACAGAACAAACATTCTTCTCAACTGCACATGGAACACTGTCTAGAATAGATCATGTGTTAAGTCACAAAACAAGTTCCAATGATTCAAGAGCATTGAAATCATATCAAGCATTTTCTGTGACCACAATCTTGTACAACTAGAAATCAACTATAAGAATAATACTGGAAAAAAAAAACACAAAAATTTGGAGATTAAACAACATGCTGGTGAACAACAATTGGTTTATCAAGATAATCAAAGCAAATCAATAAAAAAAAAAAAAAAAAAAAAAAAAAACCTCGAAACAAGTCAAAGCAGAAAATGCATACCAAAACCTTTGGGATGATACAGGAAAAGTGATTCTTTTTTTAAGATTTTATTTATTTATTCATGAGAGACACATACAGAGAGAGAGAGGCAGAGACACAGGCAGAGAGAAAAGCAGGCTCCATGCAGGGAGCCTGATGCAGGACTTGATCCCAGGATCCAAGATCAGCCCCTGGGCTGAAGGCAGTGCTAAAATGCTGAGCCACCTGGGCTGCCCAGGAAAAGTGATTCTAAGAGAGAATACATAGCAATACAGGCCTAGCTCAAGAAACAAGAAAAATCGCAAATAAACAATTTAACTTTACTCCTAAAAGAGCTAGAAAAAGAACCAATGAAGCCTAAAGTCAGTAGAAGGAAGGGAATAGTAAAGATTAGGACCGAAATAAATGAAATAGAGACTAGAAAAAAAATGGGAAAGATCAGTGAATCTGAGAACTGGTTCTTTGAATCAGTAAACAACATTGGCAAACTTTTAGCTGTACTCAACAAGAAAGAAAAAAAGAAGATTCTAATAAACAAAATCAGAAATCAAAGAGGAGAAATTACAACTGATATCACAGAAATCTGGAGAATCATAATCTCTTTTAATGTATTGTTGAATTTAGTTTGCTAAATTCCCACTGTGAATAAATCCCACTTAATCACAGTGGATACAAGGATAGTTCAAAACCTGCAAATCAATCCACATGATGCACCACATTTACAAAATTTAGGATAAAAGTATATGATCATTTCAGTAGATGCAGAAAAAGCATTTGGCAAAATTCAACATCCATTTATGATACAAGCTTTTAACAAAGTGAATGTAGATAGAATGTACGTCAACACAATAAAGGTCATATATGACAAGCTTACAGCTAGCATTATACTCCATGGTGAGAAGCTGGAAGCTTTTTCTCTAAGATCAGGAATAAGACAAGGATGTTCACTCTCACCATTTTTATTTAACATAGTGCTGAGCATCCTAGCCAAAGCAATTAGGTAAGAAAAAGAAATAAAAGGCATCCAAATTAGAAAGGAAGAATTAAAACTGTCACTACTTGCAGATAACATGATACTATATATAGAAAAACCAAAAGGCTCCGCAAAAAAAACTATTAGGCCTAATAAGTGAATTCATGAAAGTAGGAGAATACAAAGTCAACATACAGAAATCTGTGATATTTCTATACACTGATAGCAAATTATCAGAAAGAAAAATTAAGAAAACAATCCTATTTACAATTGCATCAAAAAGAATAAAATGCATAGGAATAAATTTAACCAAGGAGGTGAAATTCCCATATTTTGAAAATTATAAGACACCCATGAACAAAAATTGAGGATGAAACAAACAAATAGATATACCATGCTCATGGATCGGAAGAGTTAATATTGTTAAAATGTCCATACTACCCACAGCAATCTACAGATTCAGTGCACTCCCTATCAAAATTACAAGGGCTTTTTTTTTTTTTCAGAAGTAGAATCCTAAAATTTGCATAGAATTACAAAAGATACCAAATAGCCAAAGCAACCTTGAGAAAGAAGCACAAAGCTGGAGATACCATATTCCCTTATTTCAAACTATACCACAAAGCTATAGGAATCAAAACAGTATGGTGTTGGCATAAAAACAGACAGACAGATAATGGAACAGAATTGAAGGCCCAGAAATAAACCCCCATATATATGGACAATTGACTTACAACAAAGGAGCTGAGAACATACAAGAGAGAAAGGACAGTATCTTCCATAAATGGTGTCAGGAAAGATGGACAGCCACATGTAAAAGAATTAAACTAGACCACTATCTTACACCATACATAAAAATTAACTCAAAGTGGATTAAAGATGTGAATGTAAGACCTAAAACTATTCAATTCCTGGAAGGAAATAGGCAGTAAGGTCTATAACATTGGTCTTAGCAATATTTTTTATAGGTCTAATTCCAAAGACCAGGGAAACAAAAGCCATAAAAAAAATGTTATTACATCAAGCTAAAACCTTGTGCATAGTGAAAGCAACCATCATCAAAACTAAAAGGCAACCTACTGAATGGGAGATGATTTTTGCAAATCATGTATCTGATAAGGGATTAACATATATATAAAGAACTCATACAACTCAACAACAGAAAACAAGCAACCTGATTAAGAAATGAGTAGAGGGATGCCTGGCTGGCTCAGTTGGTGGAGCTTGCAACTCTTGATCTTTGGGTTGTAAGTTCAAGCTCCACACTGGATGTAGAGATTACTTAAAAAGAAAAATCTTTAAAAAAAAATGGGCAGAGGATCTGAATAGACATTTGTCCAAAGAAGACATAGAGATGGCCAATGTGCACATGAAAAGATGTTCAACATCATTAATTATTAGAGAAATACAAATCCAAACCACAGTGAGATATCATCTCCCACTGGTTAGAAAGTCTATTATCAAAAAGAAAAAAAAAAGAACAGCTATTATCAAAAATACAATAACAAGTGTTGGAGCAGACATGGAGAAAAGAGAACCTTCAAACATTGTTTGTACAAATGTAAATTGGTACAGCCACTTAGAAAAAAAAGAATATTACTCAGAATAGAACCGCCATATGATCTATTCCACTTCTGGGTATTTATCCAATGAATACAAAAACACTGATTTAAAAAAAATTAAACATCCCTATGTTCATTGCAGCATTATTCACAATAATCAAGAAATGGAAACAATCTAAATGTTCACTGATGGAATGGGTAAAGAAGATGTATTGTGTGTGTATATGTATATATATATACACAAGGTGTATATATATATACACACACACAATGCAGTACTACTCAGCCATAAAAAGAATGAAATCTTGCCATTTGTGATAACATGAATGGACCTTGAAGATATTATGTGAAGTGAAGTCAGTCAGATGGAGAAAGACAAATACCATGTGATATCACTCATGTGGAATCTAAAAACATAAAACAATGAACAAACAAAACAAAAGCAAACTCATAGATACAGAAAATAGATTGGTAGTTACCAGAGGGGAACAGGGGTGGGGAGCAGGCAAAATGAGTAGAGGGGGTCAATTGTATGATGATGGATGGAACTCGACTTTTGGTGGTGATTGCTTTGTACTGCATACAAATGAATTATAGTGTTACACACCTGAAACTTATATAATCTTATAAACTAGTTTTTCTTCAGTTAAAAAAAAGCCTGAACAGATTATTATTTTAAATTCCAGTTGTTCCATTTATCTGAGAATCTACTGCTAAAGCATCAATACTTTAAAACTCATTCTAAAACTCTTTAATGAAAAGTCTTGTAAAATAGATTGGACAGTTTAGTATGTACTTTCCGAAGTTGGATGCAGTGTGCTGAATCTTATTTACCTTTTCCTGTGTGACTCAGGACCATAGGATCAACCTTATTTATTGTAGTGTTGGGATACAGTAATGTCATCATAGGGAGAGGAGCCATTTGCCCCTCTAGTAAATAATGTCTTTGTGCCTGCGTTTCAGTTTTCTTCCTCCTCTCCTGCTGTAATTTTCCGTATTCTCAGTGTGTCTGCTGACAGCAACTTTTGACTTCCTTCTATTTTGGGGGTTTAATCTACTGATGAAACCCAATCAACCAACTTTCTAGAAAGTTCCAAGGGACGATCTATGGAATTCTCCAATGAGTGTCCAGGAATACTAGTGTGTGGACTTTGTCACATCAGCACTGCCTCTTAGAGACTTGTTTTCCTTACTTCTTGGTTTGGGACAGGGTTCCAGATGGGTGAAATGTTACAGTGCAAAGGCTTTCTGTGGAATGGAGAGAAAGGCTAAGCTAATTATATTATTCATAGTCTTTCAGTTTTGTTACTCCTTTGCAAAAAAAAAAAAAATTGGATCTTTCACTTTATTATTTTTTGGGGGGGATCTTTCATTTTAATAAAAAAAATCACAATTCTTAACCTAGGCAATATTTTTTCTGTTGTAAACTTAAATCATACCTCTAATATAATAATAAACAGCAAGCATATAGATGATTCACTTCCTTTTAAAAGGCGTTACAAAGAAGACAATGAATGATTAATATGAACAATCTGTCATGCCTCCAAAATAGATATTATGCAAATAGCAAGGAAGGTTTAGTCAACCTCCATCACTTCTTTTCTTTTCAAAACAATACAGATACACAGAAATTTTCTTATTTGTATTCTGTGAGTCAACCATCCTCTGTATCATAACACTGTCTAAACCTCAGCACTCTTAGTCTTAAATTTTAATGAGAGCACTTTTTCACTTTTTGTTATACAATAATGGATGGTGAGGATTCGTCATGTGTTATCAAGAGTAGCACAAAAACATGGTCTGCAACTCCCAGTGGAGTAGACTCACTCTTTAAAAGTAATACATGGTAGATATTTCATTCAACTATAATTAAATCTTGATCATTATTCCAGTTTATAGCCAAATATGAAAATAGCCTTTTGTTTTTTTAAAACTAATTTTAAAAATCTCTAGAACTAGTCTTCTTTAAGTGTTCCATGTGTTAAAAATCACTTCTTGGAGTGTGTAGTTGAAGCACACACCCTGCCATCAGTAAGACACAAATTAAATCGACTGCCTGGCTTAACAACCAAGATTTTCATGTTGCCACACATTATTTGGGCACTCATTTTCTCTTGGCCCTCCCCTGGGAGGAGTTTTACAATTCCCCCCCTGACAGCTATTACACAGTAGGCCAGGATACTGGCTTCTTAAAACACAATTTAGAGAGAAAACCTTCAATCTTTTGGCAGTGTCTATCGGAAGATTTTTTTTAATGCCTTGTAAAAAACAAAGCTGTATCTTTCTGGGATTAAATTTATTTTTCCAAACAGACGAAAATAAACTGAGTTTAGGCTGGAAATTGAATGAGTATCAATTTGAGAAGTACATTTTACCTTTCAAAGTGGATTTAGGCATAGATGTGAATATTTTATAAGCTGTACAAACTCTGAATCGCTAAATTAGACGCAGGTGCAATTTGTTATAACTCCCAAAAATATAAGAACTCAAAACATTGGCTGAATTGTTTTCTTTTAAAATCTAAAAACTAATCTTCTTGAAACATCTGGATCTCTTGAAATTAATTTCCATTTAAATTTCAATACAGTTTGATAACAGTCATATTTAGGTTGCTGTCATTCTAGTCTAGAGGGGCACCTTTAGATTGATTATGGTTGCTTGATCAACAGAACAAAATCTTGGCCTCAAGTTTCCATGTATTTCTCCATTTTGTTTTTGTTTTTGTTTTTTAAGATCTTGTTTATTTATTCATGAGAGACAGAGAGAGAGAGAGAGGCATAGGCAGAGAAGCCGGCTCCCTGCTGAGCTTGATGTGGTACTCTATCCCAGGACCCTGGGATCATGACCTGAGCCAAGGCAGATGCTTAACCACTGAGCCACCCAGGTGTCCATATTTCTCCATTTTTAAATGATTTACAAACTTCAAGCATGTGAATATTGGCAGTTTTTACTACCTGTACTTTCGGCCCTTCTATTTCCCATTGGTTTCTTTATCTCTTATATATCCTTTCCTGATAAGAAAGTTGGATATGGTTGTATTGGAGCAAAAGTTATCAATTCAGTCCATTCAACTTCCTTTTTGCCCCAGGCTGCCTTATCCCCCTTCTTATGACCGACCCACTCCTTTAACTGTACCTTCAGTCACATCAACCATTTTTTATTCAGCCCTAGACAAAGAATACTGTCCATGGTGTTGGCTCTACCTGAAAAACGTGGCACATTCATCTAATTCCATGTTGCAGTATTAAAGTTGAATTATAGAGCAGGATTGTCCATTCAGTGAGCAGCTGGAGCTTTTCCCTTGCACAAGCTCAAGACCTTACTTTTATGGCTACAGTAATGGATCCCAAAGTAAGGAATTCTTACTTCATTGATGTCTATCAAGAAATAATCAACGCCTTGTTTTGGATCTTCTAGGAACTAAAGAGGTTGTTGTAAATGTGGACGATGATGGAGTAATTTCATTGAACTTTGAATGTGATCAGATGACTCCAAATTCTCAGTTCAACTGGTCCAAGGATTATGTACCCACTGAGGACTCTCCACGATTAGACATTGAAAGCAAAGGCAACAAGTATGTACTGTTTCATTCATAATAATGGGTTTCCTTTTCATGATAGGAAAGTAAAGTAAGCTCTTTGCTTTCTTTTTTTTTAAATATTTTATTAATTTATTTCAGAGAGAGAGAGAGCGAGCAAGTGGGGTAGGGGCAGAGGGAGAAGGAAAGGGAGAATGTCAAGCAAAGTCCTCACTGAGCATGGAGTCTAACGCTAGGCTCGATCTCAAGATCCAGAGATTCGTGACCTGAGCCAAAACCAAGAGTCAGATGCTTCACTGACTGAGCCACCCAAGCACCCCAGCATTTTGCTTTCTATTTCGAATACTTGATAAAAGGGGATGAAATCATAAATATTTTATATCTAGTCATGTAAAAAGTAATAACCAATGTCAGCCTTAAAAAATAACAATCCTGGGATCCCTGGGTGGCACAGCGGTTTGGCGCCTGCCTTTGGCCCAGGGCGCGATCCTGGAGACCCGGGATCGAATCCCACGTCGGGTTCCCGGTGCATGGAGCCTGCTTCTCCCTCGGCCTGTGTCTCTGCCTCTCTCTCTCTCTCTCTCTCTCTCTCTCTCTCTGTGACTATCATAAATAAAAAAAAATAAATAAATAACAGTCCTTATAAAGTACTTCTCATGTTATTTCAGTTTTAAAAACTTTCTCATATATTATCTCATTCATGATGTTAGAAAAGCTTTGATTGATGTAAAAGCTTTAATGATGATTCTGATTATTTTATGAAATTTTGTCATCTTAAAGTAATGGTGTGGATGCTTATGGGGAGAGAGCAAGGAAGAACTTGATATTTGCTGGTTCAAGTTATGGTGAATTAAATGGATTAAGTCTAATTTCTTCTGCTTCTTTTACCACCACTTATGAGTGACATGATAACACATTGGAAAGAACTCTGCATGGGAAGCACAAAATAGATGAGTTCTAGTCCCAGCCCTACCAGAGGCCAGCCGTGTGACCTGGGGCAGCTTTTAACTTCCATGGGCCTCGGATTTCTTTTTCTATAAAATGGGAGAGAGTGAAGGAGATTAATTTTGTGATCAATTACTCCCTTTCACATCCAAGATTCTATTTTCTTTTTACTTTGCTTTGCTTAGCAAGCTTTATATTTTTATAGTGCCAACCATATTGGATTTCATTTGGTAAAGCAACATGCTTTTAAGTATTATTTTTATTACAAAGAAGCCCAAAATATCTCAGAAATAAAGAAATCATAATTTTGTTAGAGAATGGCAAGAACATGCTGAATATAATTAAAAGACATTTTTTCTGTCTATGTGCTATAAAGTCCTTGAAGTGAAACATAAATTTAGTCAAGAAAAGACCATCAAACTATAAATTTTTCTTCTAATTTGTGCTCTTGACTAACGTTTATATGTTTGGCTGATCTTAGACACATTGACTAGCAACATCACTCACAAAAGCTAGAAAACACAGTGAACTAAGCCATTGACCCATTCACATATTCATTCCATAAATATTTAATAAGCACACATGCTGGAAGACACAGAAGTACATAAACCAGATCTTGTCCCTAATGGCTCAATGACTATATGGTAGAGACATATAGATAATCAAATAGGTGATACCAACACAGTATGATAAGCTCAAAAAGAGAAGTGTAGGGAATCCCTGGGTGGCTCAGCGGTTTAGCCCCTGCCTTTGGTCCAGGGCATGATCCTGGAGTCCCGGGATCAAGTCCCACGTCAGGCTCCCTGCATGGAGCCTGCTTCTCCCTCTGCCTGTGTTTCTGCCTCTCTCTCTCTCTCTCTCTCTCTCTCTGTCTTCCTATCATGAATAAATAAATAAAATCTTTAAAAAAAAAAAAAAAGAGAAGTGTAGAGGATAATATAAGAGAGGCACTTTGTTGTTCAAAAAAGGTTCTGCCCTGTGGGAAAATATTTTTTAGGTTCCCCAGCAAGGGCAAATCAACTAAAAATACCTCTGTTGGGGATGGGTATTGATATGCAAAAGAACTTGGACATGAGATATTTGTACCAGCTCCCCACTCTGCTCACCAGGAGGAGGTCAAGAGAGTCTCCCTAGAAACAGCTTGAATGGGCAGGTTTCAGGTCAGTAGGAAATGGGAGCAAGTGCTGCCAGCCAAAGGAGTAGTCTGTGCAGAAGCCTAGAGAAGCCCGGGAGGCCATCCCACAGATGCCACACAGCCTCCCTTCTAATGAGAGTATTCTGTTCCACAGGACAAAAATGACCTTCAAGGACCTGGGGATGGAAGACCTGGGCATTTACTCCTGTGATGTGACAGACACTGATGGAATAGGGTCCAGTTACTTGATCGATGAAGAAGGTAAGTTTTCAATCCTTTCAAAGGCTAACACTGCTTTGATTCAGCAGTGATCCTCTAGGGTCAAGTGACTTTTGTTTTAGTAGTTCAACTTTCATTTTTCTTTTTTCCTCCCTACAGAGCTGAAACGTTTACTGGCTCTCAGCCAAGAACACAAGTTCCCAAGTAAGTGTCCACAGTGCATCCACAGAGTTTAGTGGTCCTACCGGGTGGTGGCTCCTGGAATAGGTCAGATGATAACTCTGACAAGATTAAGAGAAGAGGCTCTTAAGAACACATAATGGTAGCTACAAGTACACTTTCCAGAAGTACTGCTTTTATCTTGGCCATTGTTCTAAAGAGATACAAATACTAACATAGAAAATACATTCCATGCTGTTACATGGTGAAGTGTCAGGTTACACAGGTGTAACAGCTGAGTAAATTCTTCACTTTTCTCCTAATATGGGATTAGGATTTTGGAATCCCATATATTATATGATTCTGGATAATTCACATATTTTTTAGGCAAAACCATCTCTTCCTAAGCGATTTCATGTTAGCACTTAATAGAAGAATCATACCTCTAAGTAAAGGTAATCTAAAGACTCTGTCTACCATTTTAAACTCCTGGAAAATAAGGTAAAGATGCCTTAGTCAGAAAAAGAATCTCTCTGAACTGTCTATGAACTTCAATTAAGCACTTTCCACATAAAAGATTAAATTTCACTGTTGACACCTAAAAGAAGAGAAAGAGGTCTGAAATGATACTCGGAAAGTTCCACTGACCTGATAAGTTCTCTTGCCATGGTTATCTATTGGCCAAGGTGATTATCTAGAAAGTTATACCTGGAGTTTGAGAAAACAAGTAGAGAGTAATAACACATACTCACTCTTTTAAGTTAGGAATTTTTTATTTTATTATTTTAGTCTTTAGTCTCTAGAATGCAACTTCTTCACCAATACAGACTTTTCAGGAACTCAAGAAACTATACCGTGACTCCACACTAGAGGCAAAACCTTATATGTTTGTATATGTGCATCTTTCTAGGAGGAAGGTCTATAGGTTTCCTGAAATTCCCAGTAAAGGCTGTGATTACAAAACACACACTGCTCCAGAATTGCCTGACTTCTTTGCTATTCCCCAAATGCTTGTTCCATCCTGAGGCTGAGTGTTGGTGACTATTGACCTCACTTGTTATATTCTCAAAACTGACTTGGCTCAACAAAGCAGCACAGTGAGGTGCCCATTGCGTGTGGTTGCAGGATACAGACTTCCTGAATTCTGGGAGAGAACCATTTCTCCCCTGTATGCTTATTCACCATAAAACTGGAAAAGTATGGTATGCCTGGGTGGCTCAGTAGTTGAGCATCTGCCTTTGGCTCAGGGTGTGATACCAGAGTCTCTGGATCAAGTCCTACTTGATCTGCCTCCCTCTGCCTGTGTCTTTGCTTTTTCTCTCTCTGTCTCTCATGAATAAATAAATAAAATCTTTTAAAAAAAAGTTTTAAAAAAACTGTAAAAGTAATACTATGAATGGTGTTTTAAAGGTTATTATTGTTTTTTAATTGTATGGAAGGTAGAAGTTTGGCCTGTATTGTCTTTGTTCTGTACTTTTGACCCAGTCTATGAACTTGAGCAACTCAATTTTAATTTCCTCATGTATTAGTTTCTTTTCTAGAAATGGCTGTTGTAATAATTTATAGCACCTACTGTATAGAGATGCTGTGAGAGATCCTTGAAATTTTCAGGAAAAATATGAATATTGATTGAAAGCAACAGTGACCCTCAAAAAACCCATTTGTAGAAGATCTGTCTGCAAGCTGTATGGGATGCTCTCCCTTCATGTCTCCAGGGCTGTGAAGTAGGTAGTGGAGGAGAGGCTCACTGTGCTGCACACAGCCAGACCCCATTAGTGATCACACCATCTCCTCTCAAAATTGGTGGAAATGGAGAGAAACAGCAGCAACCACTAATCTAGTTAGACAGTAAACATTGGCAAAGTGTCTCTAGGCAACAGCTAGTCCAAACAACATTTACATTTAGCTTAAAGGACAGAAATGAGACAACATGGGGTGTTACTGTTGAATTGGAGGTGCCCAAGCTTTCCTGACGTTCAATGATCATACAGGCTTGAAGACAGTAATTGCCCAATGTCACTGTCATGTATGCTGAGACATTTATTTTGCATAAGGATGATCACCCTAATTACTGGTTCTGGGAGGGAGAGTAGCAGCAAACTCAAGTTCCCTTTTTATTAGAGACCTTGTGTGGCATTTGGGTAGGGAAAAAGAAAGAACTCAAGAATGTGTTAAAAACTCTGACATGCAAGTATCAGTTCTCTTAACCCAAGGGAGATTTGCTTAGCCCATTGAAGCAGCATTTTATTGTATTGTATTGTATTGTATTGTATTGTATTGTATTGTATTATTTTATTTTATTTTTCTTAAAGGTTTTATTTATTTGACACAGAGAGGGCAAGCACAAGCAGGGGGAGCAGCTGGCAAAGGGAAAGGGGGAGATGCAGGCTCCCCACAGGGCTTCTTCCTGTGGAGAAGGAGGCCCCATGCAGGGCTCAATCCCAGGACCCTGGGATCATGACCTGAGCTGAAGGCTGATGCTTAATTGACTGAGCCACCCAGGCTCCCTGCAGCACCATTTAAAATAATATAGCTCCCCACACACTTTTCTTCTCCCCACCGCTATTAGATCAGCCTGATGACTACATAAATATTTTCAGAGATTTGATGATAGGATCAAAGTAGCATGTCTAACTTCACAATTTATACCCACTTCCTCTCCATAGATGTTGACACATCATTAAGTCTTTTCTTGAGATTTTATAAGATTTTAAATGGATCTTGTTTTTTACAGAATGTAATAAAGAGTGTGGTGCTCCTTTATCCCTTGGCACAGTAAATTCTCCTATTTTAAGCTATTTTCAAAAATATTTTGAAAACCACTAAACATATGCCTTAAACCTACAAAAAAAATAAATAAATGTTTTGTTGGAGCAAATTAACTACCAGAGAAAAGAATATAAGAAAATTTAAGACTGAGAAGAAGGAAAAAATGAAATGTATAAAGCTAAAAACAGAAAATAGCCTAGTTGGTCTTGCCAGTATTGATATTAAGCTGCAGTGTGGAGAGGCAACTTACTTGAAGATTTTTCAAGGTATTGTTAGGGAGATGGTGGAAGGTATACTTTGGTATTGTCAACATCCTGCACAATATCGCTTGGCTATTATCCCATGTGTCCACAAATATTTTATGTGTGCAGATATACAGAAGCACATATACATAAACAGTATCTACTTGGTATCTCCTCTTAGGTATCAATATATTATATTTTACACTTGGTAGTTGTAGGCTGTTTTTGAAGCAACTGGAGGAGGAAAGATCTACCAAAATATTAATAGCCAAATTTATAGAGAACACTTATTATATGCTGGAGTATTTATAGGATACTGAAATGGAGTATATATTATTATTAAGTCCAGTGACCTTAAAAAGCTTGGTTCTAAGGTGATTTAATTTTAGAAGTATAGACGCTGAGACCTGGAGAGGTTAGGCAACTTAGACCAGATGTACACTGTAGATACCTGTGGTCTGACCCTAACCAGGACATAAACTGTTACTGTGTGTGCACCTGCTGTTTGCCACCACGCTCTCTCTGGTGATTCCTGGTGGCCAGTGTTTAAGGTGATGTTCTTCTTACTCAGAGAGGACAGTGAAGACTAAGGGAGCTTGAAATGTCCAGGAGGGCATACCCCTTCTCTTCCACCACCACTCTAGGCCCCTTAGGTAACTGCATCACTCATGTATTAGATTTCCCAAAATGAGATCTCTAGACTTTTTTAGGAAAGATTTTACTCTCCTTCCCTCCAAGAGTTTGTAGCAAGCAGGAGTTCTCCTATAGGGAGAAAGCTTAGCTTCTGCTCTCACAACCCTGAAGTCAATCCATGATGCTTTACTCAAACACAACTCAACTGGCAAATCAGTACTGTTCTTCAGAGTGGACAGCCAGAGCCAAGGGGAGCACAGAATAGAGGGAATAACCTTGGTGTCAGCTCTGCTACCCAGATATGTTACTAACCTTTCCTGAGCCTCAGTATTGTCATCAGTAAAATGAGGAAAGAGGAAAACTCACCTTTATTTTCTTTTTAAAAGAATTAATTAATTAATTAATTAATTAATTAATTAGAGACACACAGAGAGAGACAGAGACATAGGCAGAGGGAGAAGCAGGCTCCCTCTTACCAAAAATCTGATTTCAGCAGTGTATTTTGATATATAAGTACAGTTTAACTTGAATAGGAGTTCATTTGATATGTTTAACATTAGATCTCCTAAAAAGCTTTGTACCATATTATATCTTGAGATTTTTAAGGGAAGAAAATAAGTCTTGAAGAGATAAAAATTGCATAGGACAGAGAAGATAATTGTCCAAAATTGACAACTGGGCAACATGTTTAGCATCTCTTATTTCTAAATAACTAAAGGCTTGGATAGCTTTTGCTCTGATTATGTGAAGACTAGGAATCTCAGGTATTCACACACCGGGCCCTTACTTTAATAGAGTGCAGTTTAGGTAATTTTTAAAAATATAGCATGACACACTCTTTGCTCTTCCTTAATAATCTCACTACATCTCTTTGAAATCCTACTGCTGCTAATTATCCACTAACCTCTATAGATCATCTATTTAACATCTTAACTCAGTGTTAACCACTGGAAGATCATTTTTTCTTTTTTTAAGTGGGTTTTCTTGCAGGTTGAAATCTTAATGAAAGATCATATCCTATAGAGTGCTATTCTCTGCTAGTAATCATCTATTGAGTATAAGCTTGAAAAGGACCTCTATTAGCAAATTTTCCTTAAATTCCAGAGAGCAAGTCATTGGGCAGCTGATCATGAAGTGCAATGAGAATTTCAGGGAGCCTGATGTGGGACTTGATCCCAGGACCCCAGGATCATGACCTGAGCCAAAGGGAGACACTCAACCACTGAGCCACCCAGGCATCCCAGAACTCACCTTTCTTGAGCACTGGTCATTATTCACATTGTCTTAATGTCTTTTGGTACTGTATTCACTCTTCTTGGTGGTCTTATGAGGCAGATAATATCCATGTTAGCAAGTGAGCGATGTGAGGTTTTAAAAGGAGAGTACTGTCCAAGGTCATGGTGCCTATCTTCTATGCATCATGGACACCCCTCAGTAGATGACATCTGAGCCTCTTTGAGTTCCACAATGGAACAAGCCTGTAACTGAGTTTCACAATGACCGTGGAATAGTGCATATGAAAGACATCCCTTAAAGCTTGGAAAGGATAGTTTGAGGATAAACACAAAGAAATATTGATGTATATTTGATACAAGTTTTGGAAGCTTACAATTTAAAATGTGGCATCTCTTGAAATTTTGAGATTAGTTTAAGAACTGTTTAGAGAAAATGAAGGGTCATGATTTCTCCTAAAGGAAATGAAGGGCTACTAAACTTGGAGAGACAGCCATGCTTTTCAATAAACTTAGCCCTGGAGGGCAAAACCATTGGCTGGAGGAGGCTTTACATTTTTTTTTTAAGACTTTACTTATTTATTCATGAGAGACAGAGAGAGAGAGAGAGAGAGAGGCAGAGACACAAGCAGAGATACAGGCAGAGGGAGAAGCAGGCTCCATGCAGGGAGCCTGATGTGGGATTCAATCCTGAAACTCCAGGATTATGCCCCAGGCTGAAGGCAGGTGCTAAACCACTGAGCCACCCAGGGATCCCCTGGGGGAGGCTTTATAGAGAACATTTTCAAGTTACAAGAAATTTAGAAAACTGTATTTGAGAGATACTAACCAAGTTTTAAAATTACACCCATATTCAAATGGCTTAAGCGATACAAGTATAAATCAGAGATACCATATGATTCCTTTACTTTCTTTGTGAGGCAAGCCATGCTGCATCTTAATATACCTTCTTTTTTTAAAAAAAATTCATTTATTTATTCATGAGAGACACAGAGAGAGAGAGAGGGAGAGACACAGCAGAGGAAGAAGCAGGCTGCATGCAGGGTGCCTGATGTAGGACTCGATCCCGGGTCTCCAGGACCACGACGTGGGCCAAAGGCAGTGCTAAACCACTGAGCCACCTGGGCTGCCCTTAATATACCTTTTTTTTTTTTTTTTTAAATTCACGATAGACATAGAGAGAGAGAGAGAGAGAGGCAGAGACACAGACAGAGGGAGAAGCAGGCTCCATGCCGGGAGCCCGACTCGCGATTTGATTCCGGGACTCCAGGATCATGCCCTGGGCCAAAGGCAGGCGCTAAACCGCTGAGCCACTCAGGGATCCCCAATATACCTTCTTAATAGTGACTCATGTATTAGCTTCTGAAAAATGTTGCCTAGTCTAAGAATTTAAACAAACTGATAAACCAGTGGGATGGTTGGAGTTTAAATGATACACTGGTTCATCTTGTATATGTCATCAACATTTTTTTTTAAGATTTTATTTATTTATTCATAAGAGGCACAGAGAGAGAGAGAGGCAGAGACACAGGCAGAGGGAGAAGCAGGCTCCACGCAGGGAGCCCAATGTGGGACTCGATCCTGGATCCCGGGATCAGGCCCTGAGCCAAAGGCAGATGCTCAACCGCTGAGCCACCCAGGCACCCCCTTTTTTAATTTTTTTTAAAGTGTCATCAACATTAATTCTGTTTTAAAATTCATTTTTAAAGACATTTGAAAGAACCTCCAAAATGAGTTAAATTGTTGAAAAAAAATAAAACTTAACCCCTTTCCCTATATTTTGAAGTAATTAAGATTATATAATGTTGGAGCTGAAAAATGTCTTGACCATTTTGGACATTCAGTTCAATCTCATTCATTTTTTAAAAGATTTTATTTAGGGATCCCTGGGTGGTGCAGCGGTTTAGCGCCTGCCTTTGGCCCAGGGTGTGATCCTGGAGACCCAGGGTCGAATCCCACGTCGGGCTCCCAGTGCATGGAGCCTGTTTCTCCCTCTGCCTGTGTCTCTGCCTCTCTCTCTTTCTCTCTCTCTCTCTCTGTGTGTGACTATCATAAATAAATTTAAAAAAATAAAAATAAATAAAAGATTTTATTTATTTGAGAGAGAAAAAGTACACAAGCAGTGGGGAGAGGCAGAAAGAAAGGGAGAAGCAGCTTTTTTCTGAGCAGGGAGCCCAACATGGGGCTTCATCCCAAGACCCCAAGATCATGACCTGAGTCAAAGGCAGATGCTTAATTGAGCCACCCAGGTGCCCAACCCCATTCATTTATAAACAGTTCAACTGGGGCCCAGATATGTGAAGTGACCTGCCTAATATCACACAGTTTGCCCATTGCTGATGTTAGACTAGGCTCTAGCTCTCCTGGAACCAGCTCAAGACCATTTCATCACACTTTGTTATTGCATAGTCACAGTAGGGAGTCACATAGGTTAGCAGAAGGAACCCTGGAGGTAAGTTTATCTTCCTCATTTTTACAGTTAAGACATCTATGACTCAATGAAAGTGAATGACTTGTCCTAAGTGACAGCAGGATTAGAACCCACGTCTTCCATCCCTGAATATCTTTCTTTCCCTACAATGTTCTTACTGCCTCCAGGCTTTGCAAGAAGCAGGTGCTATATTGTCATTTCCATGGAGTGTTTTTTCATTGAAAAATCTGTATTAATACAATTGGTTACCTATAAAATTACTATTTTTGTTTTTATTTTGTATAGCTGTCCCAGTTAAGTCAGAGTTGGCAGTTGAAATTTTGGAGAAAGGCCAGGTCCGGTTTTGGATGCAGGCTGAGAAGCTGTCTGCCAACACCAAAGTCACCTACATATTTAATGACAAGGAAATTTTTGAAGGGCCGGTACGTTTTACACTTTTTATATTCTAAACATATCACTGTAGAATGTGCTGATGGAGCCCTATTAAAATGCAGGTAAATAGTTATGAAAACGACTGGGTGTGGGGTGGGAGAGTTTAAGTCATTTCACGTGTAAAAAAATAATAAAGGAAAATATAGATTGATTATATCATATTATTCAAACTGAGACACTTTTGAGAATGAAAGAGGATTCTAGTAATAATTTTTCCAGGAAGAAAAATGGTGAAGAATCAAACCAATACTGTCCCAGGCAAGTCAAGAAGTATGATTACCCATGAAAATAGAGCTGCTCTCCTGAGAAGCCAAGGAGCCAGCATGCTTACCTGAACTCACATACTCACATCAGAAACCTCAGCAGGAACTTGGTTCTTCATGGGGAGGAAATGGCCTCCATTGTTCCAATGGCTTAGGAAAAAAATCACAGCAAAAATATCTTTCACTGCTTCTCTGGTGAAAGATGCAATACATTTTTATTGTAAAATAAAGATTGTAAAGACTCAGAAGGGACAAATCACAAATTCTTACAACTTTTTAATATATATGTTGGTTTATACTTTCTGGTCTTTTTCTACACTTGTGTGTGTGTGTGTGTGTGTGTGTGTCTCTATTGATGTCTTATTTACAAAGGTGATTGTGTATATCTACTCTTTTCTTTGCTTTAAACATAAACATAGTTTCCATAGACAGAGTTAGAACATCTGCACTTTATTTGTCCTCCCTAGATATCAGTAAAGCCAGCATCAGGCCAGTACCTGGTGGTACAGAAGAACCTGGACTTAGGAGCTCTGGCTCTTACCTGTGCTCTCACGGGTATAAAGGAGAGACTCAAAAGACAGAAGAGATGTGTGATTTGTGGCCATTATTAACAGTCTCTTCTCCTTTCATCGAGATATGTTTTTAAAACATTTCAGGATTCATTTGTGAGAGGGAGAATGAATAACATAAATACCAAAAGAATATGTAATATATTTCTTTTCAGCTCACTTAGCAACTGTGTATAGAACCTAAGTCACACAGAGTCCATGATGGCCCATCTTCTCCCTGTTTTCATAATATTATTTTTTATGGCGGTGCTCATCTCCTGGCCAATGCAGGGGAAGGAAAAACATCATTGGCATCACTGTTGCCACAGCCATTTAGGGACCACTCGTGCACACATATGCACAGATGCACTCCCCTTCATGTGTTCAAATACACTTTTATGTTTTGCCCACATGCACACATACATATACATTCTCTGAACCTGAAGAGCTGTTTATTGTCATTGGCAGTTCTTACACTATTTCGTTGGGTGAAAATTCATGTTTTAGACTAGGTTCCCTAGAAGGATAGTCTGAAATAGAATTTCTCTTTCATTTGATTTATGGGGGAGTACTCTCAGGAGTGGGGATTAGGGAAACAAGCTAAAATAAAGGAAAGTGAAGCAAAAATGTGATCTCAGTTGGAGACTGGAGCTCTGGGGCATGAGCTGGAACACAGAGTTGATCCCAGATCTGAGCCTTCATTCTGTGACATTTTATAGGAAATCTTGATTAATTTAAATCCATGATAGAACCTGTGCTTATATGCCCAGGAGCTAAGCTTTATGTTACACTGAAAAATAGTTGCCTAAGCAACGTGATAAAATAAGTATAGTCCAGTAGAGCAATTTCAGTTGATTAGGAACAAATGGATTTCAAATGCTTTGGAGGCATTCTTATTCACACATTAATTCAGCAGATATTTATTAATTGCCTGCTATAGACCATGCATGCACAAGATGTGAGGGTTATAGCAATGAATGAGACAAAAACACGTCCCTCTTGCTGCCTGTTGTTTTGCATTATTCTGCTAATTAAAATGAATGTAATCTGGAAGGTAAAATGGGAATCTAAAAACACATTTTGACAACATTTGTGACTTGGGATAACAAAACTTTATTTGTATTTTAAAAATTAAATGTCAAACTTTATAGTAATCAGTTCTGGTCGAGGTCCTATATGCTACATAATATTTTCCTTTCCCCAGAAATAAGATTTTGGAAACTCATCTAAAAAAAATGTTAACTTGTGAAAATTATGATTCTTTGGAGTTTGCATTATTCCATCAGGCATTGTCATGATACCTACCTCACTGACTTCTGTTTTCCTTTCCACATTGAAGAAATATAAGATGCATATTGACCGGAACACTGGTATAATTGAAATGTTCATGGAAAAGCTACAGGATGAGGATGAGGGAACATATACTTTCCAGCTTCAAGATGGAAAAGCAACTGGCCATTCTACTCTTGTTCTCATTGGAGATGGTAAGCAGCCTGTGGGATGTGAGCTGAAAGATTTCACTGCTCCCTTCAATGCAAATATGCTATGGCACGAAAGTGGTCACATGGAAGGCAGTAGGAATTGTTCCTTGTATTTCAAGCATTGGAATCCAGTTTTCAGTTAACACTTCCATAGTATTTCACCAGATTTATCTTTAGCCCATATGGAAGACTGCAATTAAATTATCTCATGTGTAAACAAGTACTTATTACTAAAATTCCCAGTGAAGGAGATTGCAATACAGCTAAGACTGTATCTGTATCTCAGAAACAATGATATTACCCTATACTGTGTGCTAACTTTAAACTACTTAAATTAAGAGGAAATATATGCAAAAGTGGTGCACAATAGATAAATGAATCATATCTTGTAACTGTATTATATGCCAGCTGCCATAAGCCACTGTAGGAACCACCAAGATTTAAAATGTGGCATTTAACAAATGTGGCATTTGGAAAAGCAGGCCAAATCTCTACATTTGCAACTTCCAATACTACCTACTACTTCCTAGCTTCATGACCTTGAACAATTTATTTAACCTTTCTCAGCCTATTTCCTCATCATAAAAACTTAAATAGGTTATTGTGATGTGTGAATATGTTATAATAATGAATATAAATCACTTAGCACAGTGGCTGGCATGTACATTTATTCCACTCAATTCAATTTCTATTTTAGTTTATAAAAAGCTCCAAAAAGAAGCTGAATTCCAGCGGCAAGAATGGATCAGGAAACAAGGTAAAAATGGGCAGTGAGTGAAGAGAAAAACTTCAATTTCTTGAAAAAAATATTTCAATATTATTTCCATAACAAATTTAAAAGTATATCATTGCTTATGTTAATAATGCCCTGGTAAATAAAAAATAATTGAAAATACTTATTATTAAATATGTATCCATTTAAAACATTTGAAAACTAATCTTGAATTTTAAAATATTACTTCACATAAATATCACCTTAGAATTTAAGAATGAGCTTTGATTTTGCATTTGTGATTAATAGAGGGATTACTAATGTCATTAAAATTTTATAGGTCCTCATTTTGCTGAGTATTTGAGCTGGGAAGTGACTGGTGAATGTAATGTACTATTGAAATGCAAGGTAAGGGGGCACCAGAGTTGCTCAGTCGGTTGAGCATCTAACTCTTGGCTTCAGCTTAGGTCATGATCTCATGGGTTGTGGGATCAAGTCCCACATCCAGCTCAGTGTCAGGCTCCACATTCAGTGGGGAATCTGTTTGAGATTCTCTCCCTCTGCCTCTTCCCTTGCATGGGTATATGCTCTCTCTCTTCCTCTATTTCTCTCTAAAATAAATAAGTAAATCTTAAAAAAATAATAAAGAAAGAAAAGAAATGCAAGGTAAGAAGTAGATAAATTTGAAACATTTGATATAAGGGAAATAAAATTAAGCAGAATGCAAAAAAAGAAAGATCAATTTTTCATCTCCTTTTGAACCAATGCTAAGTGACACATTCTTATTATTGAATATGACTATAGTCATTGGTTGGTAAGAAACATAAAATAAAATGAAACATAAAATAAGATAAAATAAAGCAACATAAAAATATAAGACAAGATGATTGCTCCTATTCATTACACCCTAGTTGATGAGGACAGGCTCTGCTTTTTTAAAAAAAAATGAAGACTTTATGTTTTTTAGGAGTTTTAGGTTCACAGCAAAATTGTAGAGAAGGTACAGAGATTTCCTATCTAGTCCCTGTCGTTATACATGTACAGCCTCCACCTTCATCAATACCCCCACACAGAGTTGCACATTTGTTACAATTGATGATCCTACATTGACTGGGTACATCATAATCACCCAAAGTCCACAATGTAATTATGGTTCACTTTTGGCATTATTTATCCTATAGGTTTAGACAAATATATAATGACCTGTATCCACTATTGTAGTATCATAGAGTTTTTTCACTGCCCTAAAAAGCCTCTGTGCACTACCTATCCATTCTTCTCCTCCTCCTTCCCCATTAAAAAAATAATAATAATAATCTCAGAAGAATCTCAGGTTGTCTTTGTTTCAGACCAAATCAACATTCTAACCAGTGGATCTATTCCACAATCATTCTAGATCCACTGTCTTTCCATGGAAATGCAGCAATTTCCTATCTAACTTGTGTGACTGATGGCAGCAGTATCTTTGACTATCCTCTAGCTCAGCCATGGCGTCTGAAACCAGTGTACTGCCAAGAGGGGAGAGGTTTGGTAAAGAGTTTGCAGCTCACAACCAATTCTCTCATAAGGCCTTGGGGAAAAATTCAGGGAAAAAAAGTTCATATCACATTCTAAATCATTTTGTCAAACGTTAGTTCATGGTGCGTTCAGCTGAGTGAGTCACCAAAATGTTTTGGATCGGGAATTGATGGATGAAGTTGGCGTGTGAAGGTCATGACAGCCGACAGTGACTCCAAAGTAGAAGCATGGATTGGGCATTCGACATTATAAAAGCAAGAACCTAAGTGCCCCAGTCTCTTCTAGGTCTGATAAAATTTAAAGAAATAACAATCTACCAGAAATGTGTCAGAGATTCTAGGCTTTAGTCTCTCAGGAAATGGCAAAGCTTCCTGAACAACAATTTCTCAGGCAGGAGCCCAAACCCCCTCTTTCATCTGGCTGTCCACTGCCATCTTGTCCCTGAATCACTTTCTCTTCCACACCTCCCATCCCATAAACCACCCTTTCCCAGAGGCCCACATAGCTATCCTCCTTCTTTCTGTACTACCTGGTGCATCAGCCCTCCGGGACGTAAGCTCCAGTTTTCTGTTCTGATGGCTTTCCTCAGGAGAATCAGCCCCTTGGCCAGATTCTGAATCTAAAATTAGGTTCTGAATTTTCATACATTATGTATTTATGCTGTTCCAGTACCACTTTCTTTCAACTTCTCCAACAAAATCCTTTCTCTAGGTTTCTCTAGGCCCAGCTTAGTCATCTTTTCTGTAAGGCCTTTCACTTCTCTGCCCAGGTAGAATGAACCTTCCTCTGTTTTCCCATAGCTCTTTGTTTCATTATTATAGCAATTTAGGTACATTTAGCAATTTATATCCTCTCCAACACTGTTGTTTCCTGTCTTATTAATTTTCATCATTCTCACTGGTGTGAGGTGGTATCTCATTGTGATTTTTTTTTAATTTTTTAAAAAATTATTTATGATAGTCACAGAGAGAGAGAGAGGCAGAGACACAGGCAGAGGGAGAAGCAGGCTCCATGCACTGGGATCCCGACCTGGGATTCGATCCCGGGTCTCCAGGATCGCACCCTGGGCCAAAGGCAGGCGCCAAACTGCTGCGCCACCCAGGGATCCCCTGTGATTTTGATTTGTATTTCCCTGATGGCAAGTGATGCGGAACATTTTCTCATATGCTTGTTGGCCATGATGTCCTTTTTGGAGAAATTTCTGTTCATGTCTTCTGCCCATTTCATTGGATTTTTTGTTTCTTGGGTGTTGAGTTTGATAAGTTCTTTATAGATCTTGGATATAAGTTAGCCCTTTATCTGACATGTCATTTGCAAATATCTTCTCCCATTCTGTAGGTTGTCTTTTAGTTTTGTTGACTGTTTCTTTTGCTGTGCAGAAGATTTTTATCCTGATTAAGTCCCAATAGTTCATTTTTGTTTTTATTTCCCTTGCCTTCATAGTGGTATCTTGCAAGAAGTTACTGTGGCCAAGTTCAAAAAGGTTCTTGCCTATGTTCTCCTCTAGGATTTTGATGTATTCTTTTCTCACATTTAGACTTTTCAACCATTTTGAGTTTATCTTTGTGTATGGTATAAGAGAATAGTCTACTTTCATTCTTTTGCACATAGCTGTCCAATTTTCTCAGCACCATTTATTGAAGAGACTGTCCCTTTTCCAGTATATAGTCTTTCCTGCTTAGTCAAATATTAGTTGACCATAGAGTTGAGGGCCCATTTCTGGGTTCTCTAATCTGTTCCATTGATCTATGTATCTGTTTTTGTGCTAGTGCAATACTGTCTTAATTATCACAGCTTTGTAATACAGCTTGAAATCCACCATTGTGATGCCCCTGGCATTGGTTTTATTTTTCAATATTCCTCTGGCTATTCAGGGTCTTTTCGGATTCCATCCAAATCTTAAGATTATTTGTTCTAACTCTCTGAAGAAAGTCCATGGTATTTTGATAGGGATTGCATTGAATGCATAAATTGCCCTGAGTAGCATAGACATTTTACAATATTTATTCTTCCAATCCATGAGCATGGAATATTTTTCCATCTCTTTGTGTCTTCCTCAATTTCTTTCAGAAGCGTTCTGTAGTTTTTAGGGTATAGATCCTTTACCTCTTTGGTTAGGTTTATTCCTAGGTATCTTATGCTTTTGGGTGCAATTGTAAATGGGATTCATTCCTTAATTTCTCTTTCTTTAGTCTCATTAGTTATAGAAATGCCACCGATTTCTGTGCATTGATTTTGTATCCTGCCACATTGCTGAATTGCTGTATGAGTTCTAGTGGAGTCTTTTGGTTTTCTATATACAGTATCGTGTCATCCATAAAGAGGGAGAATTTGACTTCTTCTTTGCCAATTTGAATGCCTTTTATTTCATTTTGTTGTCTGATTGCTGAGGCTATGACTTCTAGTACTATGTTGAATAATAGTGGTGAAAGTGGACATCCCTGTTGTGTTCCTGATCTTAGAGGAAAGGCTCTCAGTTTTTCCTCATTTAGAATGATATTCTCTGTGCAATTTTCATAAATGGCTTTTAAGATATTGAGGAATGTTCCCTCTATCCCTACACTTTGAAGAGTTTTAATCAGGAATGGATGCTGTATTTTGTCAAATGCTTTCTCCGCATCTATTGAGAGGATTATATGGTTCTTGTTTTTTCTGTTATTGGTGTGATCTATCATGTTGATTGTTTTACGAGTGTTAAACCACCCTTGCAACCCGGAAATAAATCCCACTTGGTCTTGGTGAATAATCCTCTTAATGTACTGTTTGATCCTATTGGGTAGTATCTTGGTGAGAATTTTTGCATCCATGTTCATCAGGGACCACCAGACAATTTTAAAATCAATTTTTACTGCTGGAAATAGAGATGCTATTGATTTAGGTTTATTCATTTGTATCTATTTTATTTTAAACTCTCTATTGATTAAAATAGCTTTAATTGATCCTTTTAGAAATCTATGCCTTCTAAGTTTAGTGATTTTTCTTCTATCCAATGCTACATTAAGAACTATTTAGTTTTGTAAGAGTTGCATTCCCTTACTTCAAGAAGTATAATTATAGTTTTTCTTCTAGGTGGCAAATATTAAGAAGGAGACCCATATTGTGTGGTACAAAGATGAGAGAGAGATATCAGTAGATGAAAAGCATGACTTCAAGGATGGTATATGTACCCTGCTTATAACAGAGGTAAGTAGCTATAAATATGAAATGTAATATATTAGTTCTATTCCCTACATTCTTCTAAAACAGAGATTGGATTCTGTATTCCTTGTCCCCAGGCATTTTTAATACCTTGCTTCTAGCTGCTCCAAAGATCCCTGCCCTGACATAACCCAAAAAACAAGCCATGGGAACACAAAAGCTTCTCTCACCTTGTGATATGCATTGATTTGTCATCTATCCAACCAGTATTGGGTAGACAACACAACTTTGGCCTCTCTACTACCTCTCTTCATAGATGAGTGAGTGGCAGGGCAATTAAGTAGATTCTTCTCAGTTTGCTCTTCAGCCTCATGATAACTTGTTCCCTAAAAGCACAAAGGCAATCAGACATAGTATTCAATTAAGTACAGGTTTTTATCTACTTTTTATTTAAAAGAACATAGCCTTCAAATATATGTGATCATTAGATTTTAATATGAAGGCAGAGTAAAGGATAAGGACTTTAAGTCTCGAATCAATCACAACCTTAGAGGGTTAAAAATCAGGACTGCCAGCAGGTGAAATGATGATGGACAGGTTCATCTGTGAACTTCTCATCACTCACTTGGCCAGATGTTTGTTTAATGTGTGATCTGACAGTGGCTCTGTAAACCATAGGACCTTAAAAATGCCAACACCATACATACTCTGAGGCTGCTATAAGCTGCAATGTGGTATTTCCATTCTCCCTTAGTTTTCCAAGAAAGATGCTGGGATTTATGAAGTTATTCTGAAAGACGACAGAGGAAAAGATAAGAGCAGACTGAAGCTTGTGGATGAAGGTCAGTCTACCAGCTGCTGGGATGCATTCTGTGTGTTCTTTACCAGACTGTTAAGTGAGGCTTAGGGACAACTAATGTCGTGCAGGGTTTTTGTCCGCAGATTTTGTTTTAATTGAAATTCCAGCAGAGCAAACTACTGTTTTGTTCAAAAATACTTCACTTTTAGTCTTCCTGGAAATCCAAAGTGTACTTTTGATCTTCAGAGAATTTATAGTCCATAGTCCTCAAGGGTTCTGCTTTCATTATAAATCATCATTTTTGTTTCAACCCTATAAAAAATGTTCCAGAATCAAAAACTACTGTGAGGAGTATCTGGCTGGCTCAGTGGGAGGAGCATGGGACTCTTGATCTCAAGGTTGTGATTTTGAACTCCATATTGGGTGTAAAGATTACTAAAAAAAAAAAAAGAATTATTATTTTTTTAAACTACCATGAAAAGCATGTCACCAAATAGTCTGCTCTTAACAGGTGGCAAAAAAGATTTATATATGAAACATGAAACCTCTCAGTTATTAGCAGAGCAAGAAAGCAATTTCCATTTTTCAGAGGCTTCTAAGCACAAATATATCATGATAACAAAGACCTACGTGTGACCAACAAACTTCGAACTGTGTTCTTGAACAAAATCTTTAACAATATTATTAGCAAACAGTCTAACTTTGATTCTACCTTCCTGTTCCTGGTGGAGGCAAGACTAAATGTGCTTACTGGCAAAAAGCATTATCAGGCTGAGAATTATCAGGGAACCTGGACGGTTGATTCATTATGAGCTGATGGCACAGATAAGAATACTTCTGCTTATGTAAACTAGGATTTCTTGGGACTTAAGAAGAGGATCCTAAAGCCAAGAACTTTCCTGGAAATCTCACTATGGCTTTCTCTAGAATGTAAATATGGTGATAGTTACAATAAATTAAAGAGGGAAAAATAAAAATAAGAGCAGGGATCTTTTAAAAGTTGATACAAATTGAGGTATTCCCTCAAAGAGCACTTATTAATTAGTTGTCCAGCAAATTCACCTGTGGCCAATACCCTTCCCCAGGCGAGATAATGTTGAGAGCATGTGCTACTAACAATTTGAGACCTGACCTTAAGTTGAACAGTTTTATGCTAAAGCTCTGTCTATGAATCTCTATCAACAGCCTTTAAAGAACTGATGACCGAAGTATGTAAAACAATAGGTAAGTTAAAATGGTCTCCCCATGACAATGCTTCACTATTCACTATAGTCTTACAGCTGTATGAACTATGCTGGTTTCCTCTTTCAGCTTTGTCTGCTACAGACCTGAAAATCCAGAGCACAGCCGAGGGCATCCGACTGTACTCTTTTGTTACTTACTACGTGGATGATCTAAAAGTTAACTGGTCCCACAAGTAAGTAAATGGGAACTTAACTGCCATGTAGAAATTCTTTCTTCCCTGTGTGCATGTTTTGGGGGTGGCGGATGTGGGCAGGGAGGGAGCAAAAACAATCCCCTGTTCTTCCTCTCAGGTAAGGAGCCTTCTTACTTCCCAGGTCCGATGTTGACAAGTGTAGGACAGATGCACCTCCACCATTCCCTTAGCTTGAGGTTAGCACTTTCCTTCAACATGTATGTGCTGAGGCCAGTGATGGCTTATGTCATCTTTGTGATCTGTGAACTATCATAATCCACATACCTCTCTATAATGGAACTTCCACCTCCAGAAGGTTGATCTTGGGCTCTCTGCTTTGCCAGGCACCAGAACCATAGTCTTGTCCTCCCTTTCTTTATATACGACTAATATGAATTAATAGCCATTTGCCAAAGAAACCTAATCTAGTGGAGTGTCTGAGTTTGTTATTGTTATCATTAATAGCAGATGGCGTAATTGGGCATTAGCATGTCTCTTATCCACCTTTGGAGGGCATTGAGGATTCAAGATTACTTTGGGAATATATATTTGAACTAGACTGAGCCTGCAGATCTGTGCTGTTCCCAGGCTCTTTTGTGGAGTTATAGGTGAACTCAAATTCACCTCTGGGATTCTAGGAGCTGAAGTAGGTTTCTAAGTCAAACCAGTTCCTCTGTTATACCTTTGGCAGTGTCCTTAACCTCTGCCCTTCCTTGAAATTTCCTGAGCTGAAACAGAAGAGCAGCCTGGCATAGAAATCTGATGGGGTACAGCCACTTCAGTCTCTCTTTGGAGACACAGGACACTCATTCCCTAAGTCCTTAGGAGCCCCACTGAGCAGTATGTCACTGTGGCAGCCCTGGGAAGAGGCTCACAACAGTGGTTATTTGTGTCTTCTTAACAGTAGGTGTCTACAATATGCTGGCCATTGCTCCAAGCCCTTCACATGTATGAATTCAGTTAACATTTGCAACTCTAGAAGGCAGGTAATTCTCACTTTAGTGATGAGGAAGCTCTGGCTCAGAGAAGTGACTTGCCCAAGGTCACACAGCTAAGTGAGAGATGGAGGTCTGAGCCCAGGCAGCCTGGCTCCAGAGCTCCCCTTATCATGGCACTACTCTGTTTTCAAGTTGCTTTAAAAGTCTAGATTGAACATTTAACCAGAACTGGGTCCCACAAAATGGTCATTTGTGTTTTCTTTAAAACGACTTTAGTGTGATATAGAACAGTGTTTTTATTCTTATTTATTTCCTGAGTTCTTTAAAAAAAAAAAAAAAAAAAAAAAAAAGCAAAACAGAGGGAGGAGGGAGAGAACAAGAGAAATCCCAATTTGAATGCTTAGGGTTTCAGTCCTTTGTTCTATTTCTTTCAGAATACAGTTAGGAAAGTAATTATAAGTTAAAATAGATCAAATTCTAGGAAATTCCTCTGTGACATCTAGGACATTCTAATATATCAGACTGAAGAATAAAAGAAGATAAATTAACTGAATCATCAAAAAGTTTTATATCATCTTTAAAAGAATTACTTGTTCAAAAAAATTAGAACATTCAGTTTTAAGAGGAAGCTGCTATTAGACTAGCAAGACATAAACCTCTTACACTATTTGGTCTAGTCAACTGAATGACTATTTTGTGTACCTGTGTGCCTATGAGACATTCAAGAATCAAGGACTGATTGTCTTCACTGTCTTTACGTAAGTATGTGGCGTAACAGGAAAAAAACTTGAAATGGATTTTAGTCTTGGCTTTGTTCCTATCTTCCCTTGAATCTGAGGCAAGTCATTTAATTTTCTGAAATCTCAGATTTCTCCCATATGAAATAGGAGCAGTAATACCTGTTCTATCTCATAATACTGATGGAGCCAATGAGAGAATAAAAATTTATGGCACTTTGTAAACCATGAAGGGCTTTACAAATGTAGGTATTATTATGCATGCTAGTCAGAGATTAGAGAAGTCAAACAGATTTATTATAACAAAACCAAGGACTGTCCATCTTTCTAACTCTTTAAGACAATATTGCTCAGACTGGAGTCTGAGGGTACAGATGGGTTCCTTTACCCTACATGTTATGGCAGTTTATTTTGTTTTATTTTATTTTTTTTAAGATTTTATTAATTTGAGAAAGAGATAGAGCACGAGCACGGGGAAGGGGCAGGGGCAGAGAGAGAAGCAGATTCCCAGCTGAGTAGGGAAGCCAACTCAAGGCTTGATCCCAGGACCCCAGGATCATGACTGGAGTGGAACTCAGACACTTAACCCAGGCACCCCTCTTAGGGCAGTTTGTGAATATCTTTTAAAGAATGTAGTATATTAAAAAAATGCTGAATGTTTCTTTTTTAGTGGAGATTTTTGCTTTTCAGTTTTTGGTTCATTTAGTTTATTACAACTGCAAACGTAATACATGCTTGTTTTAGAAAATATAATATCATATTACATATTAGAAAGATCTTATAATATCATACATAGTTTTCCTAGCCGTAGTGTATACTTCCAGTGTTTTCTCTATGCATAATTGTTACTATATTTAAGTAGTTTTGTATACTGTTTCTCTTTTTTCCTCATGTTTACAAACTCTTCATAAAGTTTCTTTTAGCTTCATTGAGAGTAGGCCTACCTCTATCCTTCTCTTACTTCATTTATAACTAACATTTCTAGACCATCAGATCACAAAGTCAAGGATTCCACTTGCTTTAATTCTCTTGTAAAGAATGCAATGTCTGTGTCTGCTCATGACCTACTGTAGACTTTGGAGAAACTCATGTCCAGAAACAGAGAAGGTGCCTCTTTCATTTTGGCAGAGACTCAGCTTTTCACTTACTCTTGGCCTTACTAGCAAGTACATATTTACATATGCTCTAAATAGCTTTGTAAGCACGTATGTCAGTAGATGTCAGCCACAGATGAACCTCCTTAAATCTGTTTTTAATTAGTTTGTAAAATCTGATTTATAGCCATAGACCATCTGCACAAAGTATGCAGTAATATAATATGTAGTTTGGCCTTTTCACTTTAAAGATTCTCTTAGTCCTACAAATCAACCTAAGCAAAGACAAAGATAATTAATACCACTGAGAAGTATTAGTGTTACAATCTGCTAGGGCTCCAGACTGCTGTTGAGAGTTCAATGTACAGACTGTCCGACCCCCCACCCCCACCCAGGGCCTTGGAATCCAAGTTCTGTGATTCAGGACCCATACTTTTTCTGAAGCTGAACATGTTGTTTGAAACCCTATAAAACTCTATGGCCAGACCTTCAAAGAGAGACAGAGTAAAAATCAGCTCTGGATGAAAGCAAATGATAACAATGTTTTCTTTGCTATGAACAGTGGGACTCCTATTAAGTACACAGACAGAGTTAAGAGTGGGGTCACCGGGGAGCAGATCTGGCTGCAAATCAATGAGCCCACTCCGAATGACAAAGGGAAATATATAATGGAACTCTTTGATGGCAAAACTGGACACCAGAAGATGGTGGATCTTTCTGGACAAGGTAAATGAATATTTCACAGATTAGAACTTCCTGTGGAGGAGGAGGCTTTTAAAAAAGAATGAAGGGTGATAAGAGGCCATTACATCTGACTATTGGAAGATGATTGGAAAGTTTAATAAAGCAGTTTAAATTCAGCATGGTGGTAGAAGCAAGAATTCAGTGGGTCTTGGAGTATTGGGGCAAAGTATAGAGACAATAAACTTGAAGATGCTCACAAAGAAGGGCAGGATTTAGTCACTTGAGTAAGAACAAGTACTGAAAAAGAACTGTTATGGTGATTGAAATTTGAGCATATTTAATAGAGCTTAAGAAATCAATTGGGCTGGAAGGATCGAAGATGTGAGTGAAGGGGAATAACTGATATATCTGTGCTCTGAAGAATGAGCAGGGGTGAAGAATGAGGGCAGGGGTGAAGGCATTGACTTTGGAAAGGAGCGGGGATCCTTTTTCTTCAGAAACCTGGGGGCGGAGGGTCAGTGGGGGGATTGGGGGTGAATATATAGCAATAAGCAAAAATCAATATTGAGGAAAAGAGAAGAAAGTTGGAAAAATTGGGTCCTCGTGGCCTCAGATTTCTTGGTCATTTGCTGAGAGAATGGGAGCATCTGGAGATAGAAGGGAAGAGGAGCAGGAAGTAATGAGAGACGCACATACATACAGATGAGAGGTAATATGCAGCCATCAACCACCACAGGTTAAACAGTTAAGACAGGTGGAAGAGGAGAGGGAGCATGTACAACTGTGATTCTTGCTCTGTCAGCCCCCAGGTCTGGGAAACTACAAGATCAGGATGTTGTGCCCTAAGGCTTTTAATGTGTAGCTTATTTATCACGGTCCCTGCCTCCAGCTTCTGTCTCTATCATTCCCTCTCAAGGCCTTGGGACTATGCCTCGGGGTGTTACTTCCACTGTTCCTGACCAGTTTCTGCCTAACATTCCTCAAGAATATCACGGGCTGACTTTTTCTTCCACTTCTTCATATACTAAAATGTGATCGGAATATTCCAGAACTCTTAGTGTTTTTAATCCTCAGAGAGTAGACTCACAATTAAGAGCACAGCCTTTCAGCAGTCCTGCCTTGAGCTATTTTGGGCTGAGCTCCCCTCACACCCGCACCCCCACCCCACCCCCACCACGCACCCCAGGCAACCCAGCCTCCCACTCATGAGGACTAGAAAGATGGGAGTGGCTGCCTCAGGCCCCACTGTGCCTGAGTCATACGCTGCACTAACAGGGGATTTCTTCTGCAGTCCATCTGACATTTTGAAACACAACTGAAAACCAGAAACAGGAAGAGGGTGGATAGATTTAAACCTTAAAAAAATTTTTTTCTTTGACTCGCTGGCCCACCCAAGCAGATTGGGTCAGCAGTGCCCAACTCTTCTCAGTGTAGTGTGGGCAAAAGGAAGAGTATTGAATGCTTAGCCTGGCTAAGCCTGACTGGTCTACCTCCAGAGACTTGAAGGCCAACTTTTTATGCTTATTTTTCCCATCTGTAAAAGGAGGGGGATTGGCCTAGTGTTATGTAAATACTTTCTAGACATAAAATAATTATGATTCCCAGACCACATAGAAGCTTAAAGAGGAGCTAAGAGAGATTTCAAGATAAAGCTGCCTTTTAGCCTGAAGCATTCAAAGTGGCTTGTTCTTACAGGTTCAGGGAGGAATAAAGATTTTAGAACTCTGTAGCTCTCCTGTCCTTGTCTCCCTGTCTTTTATCTGGGCTTCTGCCCACCTTATAAACATTGCTTCAGGCAGACACTGGCAACAGGCTATGAGCGTAGTAGCTCCTTGCCCTTTAACACAGATAGACCAGACTTCGCAGCAGGGAGACATTTACTGTTCAGCTAGGAGGCTGTGGTGCCGTTTGGGATCATTTAATAAGAGAAAAGCCTTTTTGATGTTCAGGATGCTTATCACACAATCACTTTTATTACCACTTTATTTTTGGCACAGCTAATCTTTGCCTTTCTGTTTGAAAGGAAGGTCTCTCACTGAATTGGGAGCTTCTAAAATCCACTACTTCACCTTTTCTACCCAGAAAGTGTTGGCTTCTCTTATTAAATCCGTCAGGTTGCAGAGTAAATGGGCAGGCAGTCTTATTCGAAGTCAGTTTAGTTATGTCCATACCACACTGACCTCAGGCTATGAATTTTTAATCCACTCCTGTATGTCATCAATTCTGTGTGAGAACATTCTAACTTCTTTTTTTTTTTTTTCTCTCTCTCTTCTAGCATACGATGAAGCCTTTGCTGAATTCCAGAGATTAAAGTAAGTCGCTTGCCATTTGTGTGCACCGATTTCTCTGGAACGTTGTGTGCTGCTCCCCCACCTAACAGAGAGGGTCTTGCATTTTAGCAAATGCCTAAAAACAGCACTTCCCACTGCTTTTTGAGCAGCCCAATATCTCTGAGGCAATGCAATGCAGTCAAGGTTCACTACTTTGAAGTCACACTAAAACAAAATTCTTCTTTGTTTGCGTGTTTGTTCGTTTCTCTCAACCACAGACAAGCTGCCATTGCTGAGAAAAGTAAGTAAACCCCCTTCCCATGTATTCCTGGAACAGTCTCAAAACATAACTTTTATTTATTTATTTTTTTATTGTGACTGCAGGGGGTGGAAGTTTTTTTCCCCTTTTCTTTCATTCTTTTTTTTTTTTTTTTTTTTTTTGAATCTTAGGTGTTCTACATATGTTTTCTTTTAGTCTCTGGAGTAAGAATGTCTGTGAAAAAAAGGTCTCAGGTTACATTCTAAGAATGTCACTTGAGTCAACCACTGGGAGTCCTGAGAAATCTCTGGGCACAAGTTACACAATAAGTTTTTAATCACTTGGGGCAGGCACAATCTATCAGTAAAGAATATCTATATATTAAAGAAGAAATAAGAAACATCATAAACTTGACATCAGGTAAATCACTCTAACCAGTTGCCCAACAGACACTTCTGCATTTTCCTAAGAGCCCCTGTAGGATAAAAGATTCCAAATAAGGCCTTCTTGAATACTTCACAGTCTGAATGAGCAAACACCAAACTGTCAAGTCTGTGTACCCAGAAATGTGTACACTACTAACTTCTGTCAACTGTTTGCCTCATACATGGAGATTTCTAGAACTCAGTCTCTTAAGATTCTGAGAGTTATGAACTAATTATCATAATCATTCAGGTTCTCTCTGAGCCTGTGAGGCGGAATTGGAGAATTGTTGAGGGTTAAAACTATAGCGTCAGTCCAGAGCTGGAGTGGAAGGGAACCAGGATGGGGAATGAGAGGTGAAGTCATCTGCCAGCCTTCAGTAGCTCCTGGTCACCTGGAACTTTTCATCTTTGACTCGCACTGCTTTCTTCTCTCCTTCCTACTCTTAGCCTCTCCCCACTCTTGTGCTGGGTTTGTGAGCTGTGAGGCAGCTGCTATTGGCCAATGGGGCAGATGCCAGCACCAGGGCATGTGGGGAGAGCGCAGCAAGAGAGGGGAGCGCTTCTTGTTGGTACCAAGTGTGCCCCTCCGCTCCTGTATGCACAAGCTAAGCCAGTGTCCATAGTGATGGCCACTCCCCATTCTCCAACTCTGGTGGACAAGGAGCCCTGACCCTCCCTCCAATTCATGAATTGTTTCTGAAATGTCTGCATCAAAGCAGTTTAAAGCTTGGAAGAGACTTTAGTGCTGTTTTTGCCCCATGTGTTTAACCTTTTGTAAGCCAAGAGATGCTTAATTCAAAAAATGTCTTTCAAGCAGATCCAAAATATAAAATAGGTAAAAGCCATGTTAGCTTAATTGAAGGTGGAATGGGCTCCCTGATTCAGTGCCCCTCTTCAGCCCTGGGCCCTCCTCCCAGGGTCCCCAGAGGAATCCCATGGATGCTATGGAGCAGAGCTGGGTAACTTCATGTCCACAGATGTAATGCAACCCTCCCCCCATGGGGATCAGGAGTCTGGGGTCCACACAGTGAGGTGATTTGCCTGATGTCACACATCCAGATGATGAATTGAGCTTCCAAATGGTGCAAGGTACAATGGAATTAGCAGGAGAAAGCAGTCAAGATTCAAGCTTGTTCAAAGCTTTAGTCTAACTTAGTGGAGAAGGGAGTTGTAGAAATAGGGATCTAGAGTCACACATTAATTGAAGTAGGCCTAAAGGTGAGAGGGTGATGGCCACTGCATCAGTGTCAGACAAATGTCCCTTTGAGCAGATTACAGAAAGTCGTCATTCCCTGGGGCTGAGTCAGTCACTTCCAGAGCATGGGGCTCGGTGGGGGCAGAGGAGCAAGAGATAAGTTCTGGATTTCAGCACCCTTCCCCCCATACCTTATCCCTTCAGCTGGGGGCCTCTGTACTCATGGCCAAAGATATAGTAGCCCTCCATAACCCTATACGCCAAGAACTACCAGGAGACAAAAAAAGGGAAGCTCTCTAGGAAAGGCCTCAAAGGAAGCCCACATCTTCACAAGTCTCCAGATATCATGGTGTACAGCCTCCAATTATGCAAATTTTTTTTTAATCATAGGGAAGCCTATAAGAGAGGCCAAGCAGACTTGGAGGCTGTCCATAGAGATCTGTTCTGCCTCCTTGAACAAAGACCCACTGAGCTACAGAAGGGCCACAGCTGAAAATAGCCATGAAAATTACAGAGCAAGTCTTAATACCACAAAGCCATCTCAAGCTGATAATTTAGGTATAGGTAGAGGCACCCATGCCCACAAATTATCTGTAGGGGGAAGGATCCAAAATTACTGAATTCTTTTCTAACTTTGCATATTAAAAACAGGTATAAAATAATTGTAAGGAAAAGGAAACTAAATTGGAAAGTTGTTCCCTGGGGGGCTTCTTTGTGAGTGTGATTACTGGTACTCCTCATTTCAGTGATTAACCAGAAACACCTATTCTTGCAGATCGTGCCCGAGTGGTGGGTGGTCTCCCAGATGTGGTCACCATCCAGGAAGGCAAGGTAAGCATGGAGCACCCCTGTCCCTGCTTCTTCCACACCAGCAATAGGTTTTGGTGCCCAGACTTTGTTCTGTCTAAGAGAACTCCCACAATCTTCATCTTAAGCCATTGCTGCTTAGGCTTGACTTCAAAATAGCCAAATACAAGATTCAAAATAAAGTCCTTTTTCCAGTCATCTCAGTGTTTGTAGGCTAAGCATCAGGATTCAAGCTCACCTATGGGGGCACATGTTGACCACTTAGTCTCTTTCTAGAGATACCCTTCCATATTATAAGAAGCAAAACATATTCAATCACAACTATATGACAAATGTGGTTGAAGAAAGATGTGACCTCTTTCCCTATGAAGGAAAAAATCCTGCTCCATGAATTTCTATAGGCTCTGTTTCAGTTGAAAACTGATTTCTTTTTTTTTTTTTCAAGATTTTATTTATTTATTATAAATAAAATTGAGAGAGAGAGAGAGCACAGAGGGGGAGGAGGCAGAAGGACTCCCCACTGAGCAGGGAGCCCAATGTGGGACTCCATCCCAGGACCCCAGGATCACCACCTGAGCCAAAGGCAGATGTTCAACCACCGAGCCACCCAGGCACCTCTGATTTCTTTCCGTTTAACTTTAAACTTGTATTTCTTGGCTCCACAATAATCTCTCTGAAAAGCAATGAACATAATTTCTAACCTGGATTCACTTTCTTCATCCCTCTGTTTCATTAAAACAAATTCAGTAAGCCAGCCATAGTAGAGGCGTACTTGTTTAAAACGAAACCTTTTCCCAGTGAAGACATATGATAGGTAGACTAGGGTTAAAAGAAAGCATGTGGAAAGGCTTTAGTGAGAGGCAGGTTTCATCCAGCTACATTTCTTCACAGGTGGAATATAAGACCACAGCTAACTTTAAGTTCAACCATTGCAGGACTGCTTTTGTCTCTAGACTCCATTTTTCATATTCCTCACTTAATGGAGAAAAAAGAAAAACAAAAGTTTTAGGTATAGGTAGAGGCACTTGGTATAAATTTGTTCACTTGGATAAATTTGATGACAATGGCTTGATTATTTTTCTTGCTGAAATGTATTTGTAGAATAATGTAGTAAGAGATGCTACTTAACCATGGAAGGAAAACAGATTTCCTAATCTCCAAATTTTAAATAATACTCTTAAAGAAGAGGTAATAAGTGATAAGACCTTTTAGAGGGCTATTTAGGAGAATAGCCTTTCCCCTATATATTGTAAATTATATATTCCCTTATAATTTCTGGATTATGGTAAGAAAAAAATGCAAAAATGGAATCTCAAACGTGAAGTAAATTCAACATTGTTGGCCATAGAAGAAATGCAAGTTAAAACCACAATGAAATATCATAACATCTATCAGAATTGCTAAAATTAAAAGAGTGACAACAACAGATGCTGATAAGGATGTGGAGAAACAGAATCATTTGTATGTTGCTGCTAGAAATATAAGGCAAGATTATACAGCCACTCAGGAAAACAGTTTGGCAATTTCTCAAAAAAGAAAACATGCATTTACCATATAACCCAGTAGTTGTACTCTTGGGCGTTTATCATAAAGTAATTAAAATTTATGTTCACATAAAAACCTATATACAAACGTTCAACAGCAGCTTTATTCATAATAGTTGCATGCTGGAAGCAGCCCAGATGACCTTTATAGGCGCACGCGCGTGCACACACACACACACACACAGGAACCATAAAGAGGGACAAACTATTGTTCCCTGAAGTAACTTGGATGAATCTGCAAGGTATTATGCCAAATAGAAAAGGCAACTTCAAAAGGTTACATGTCATAGGATGCTATTTTTTTTATTTTTTTTTAAAGATTTATTTATTTATTTATTTATGATAGACATAGAGAGAGAGAGAGAGAGAGAGAGAGAGAGAGAGAGGCAGAGACACAGGAGGAGGGAGAAGCAGACTCCATGCTGGGAGCCCGAAGCGGGACACGATCCCGGGACTCCGGGATCGATAGGATGCTATTTATATAATGCTTTGGAAATTACAAAATTTTATTTATTTATTTATTTATTGCTTGTTAATAGTGCCTTTATTTCTCTTCAGTAGTTGAATTTAAAGGGAGATAAACCAGTAAGGTCATCAGTAGGTCAAGGTTGGAGATTAAAGGTGTTACCAGAAACTGATTTCTTATTCTTTATTTTGATGATAATCTCGTAAAGAGGCTCAAGGAGCGGCCTTAGGCGGCCTCTTTAGCAGCTTTTCTCTCTGCCAGCATCCACTGCTTCTGTTTAGCCAGGCACTTCCTGGCAGAATAATGGGCTCCCAGGTCGTGATAGTGGTCCCGGCAGGCCTTGGCCCCCTGGGTGAACTGCTCCAGCTCCTTGGCACAGTTCTGCCTGTAGCTCTCACCTTCCCGCTGCTGACAGGCCTTCAGCCTCTCCTAGATAATGTTGATGATTTCTTGATCCACTTTATAGTCTCTTCTCCATTGCATTTCTGCTTCAAACATGCACAAGACATCCTTTTCCTGGCACCCCGTGATGTCTGGCACATGGCAGAACTCCCGGTGGTAGTAGTAATACCTGTTCTTTGCATGCTGCCGATCTATAAACTGTCTCACTAGGGTCACCGGCCGGTCCACGAGGAGGTCGAAGGCCTTCGTCAAATAGGTTATGGGGTTGGGCACCGAGGTCTGCGGCGAGGGCGCCGGCGTGCGGCGCGGGAACCCGGGGTACATGTCCTTGTCCCAGCTGTCCGGCATGGCGGCGGCGGTGGTGCCTGGAGGGGACAGTCCACTCTCGGAGGCGCGACCCCAGCCTCCGCCTGGGTCCCACGGCCTAGTTCGCCCGCCGCCAGAAATTACAAAATTTTAGAAATGGAAAATGGATTGGTGATTCCCAGAAGTTAGAAATGAGGTTGGGATGTTGGGGGTAGGGGGTGGGAGTGGGCGTGGGTACAAAGGGCAACATGAGAGATCCTTGTGAGGGCAATAAATGTTCTTCATCTTGGCGGAGGGGGTGTATACATGTACCTAGACCAGTGATAGAATTGAATAGAACCGCACACACACAAATACCAATGAGTGCAAGCCAGACTGGGGAAATCTTGAGTGGGAACAGGGGATTGCATCACTGTCAGTGTACTGGTTGTGTTATTATACTATGGTTTTGTAAAATGTTACTATTGGGGGGAAACTGGGTAAGAGCACACAGTCTGTCTATTGTTTTTTATGACTGTTCATGAATCTACAATTATCCATGAATTTTTCAACCAAGAAGTATGGTAAAGTAAAATTATAGGTCTAAGCATTGATCTTTTAAAATAAGAGGGTTTCAGCATTGATGGTAATATAATAAAATATCAGGAAATAGGAATACATTTTGGTAGGGCACCTTAGCAACTGCAACAGACTGGGTGGGGTTTGGGGGGAAATAAAACGAGGGAGATGGAACCTGAAAATTAGTCCCATTATCTGAAACAGCTGTTACGGTTCTGCTGCCGGGCTCTGTGAGGCAGACTAAATGCAAAGTGAGCAGGTGGTGATTATGGCAATGAGATTTCTCTACTGAGACAGAATCCAAATGCCACACAAGAGCAAAGGCATCTATGTGTTTACAAAAGCAAGAGTGCAGATGGGAACTGGAAACAAACTCCTTTGTGTGGCTCTGATGAGAAGCCTTCCCAAAGCCAGAAAGCTGAGATCCTACAGAAACCTACTCAGGATTGAAGTTAAATAGTAATTCATGCAGGTGCAGACACCACATAACTCCACCCGTCATTCCAGGGGGGAGTTATATTTATCCTCCTTCAGGTCCTGCCAAACCACCAGACTCTTGAAGTTGGATCAATGTACCTGATATATTTCCTTCTCTGTCATAAAACGTGTCTTACAGGCGCTTAATCTCACCTGCATCGTTTGGGGCGACCCAACTCCAGAGGTTTCCTGGTTGAAGAATGAGAAGCCCTTGGTCCCAGATGACCACTGCAGTGTCAAGTTCGAGGCTGGCAAGACTGCCTACTTCACCATCAATGGGGTGAGCACGGCCGACTCTGGCAAATATGGGCTGGTTGTGAAGAACAAATACGGCTCAGAGATCAGCGACTTCACTATCAGTGTGTTCATCCCAGAGGAGGAGGCAAGAAAGGCCACTGAGCAGTCCCAGAAAGGCAACAAGAAGTCCAAGTGACCAGAGACCACCCAGAGGGTGTGCAAGGGCAAGGGGAGCTGGGCTGAGCTGCCTTATGTTATTTGTGTGCAAATGGTTTGAGCTTATGTATAAGGAAGTCTTCATGCTTTCTACTCCCTATTTTTGTGCTGGCTCAGGGGAAAATTGTAAAATCTTTTATTCATATAAAAAACCATCAACTAACAACATTTTAATAGTTTTTCTTTATCTACAAATTCCGTGTTAAGAAAATACCATTTGTAGCACAAATATTAGGAAACAGTTTTAAGGAGAAGACCAGAATAAAGTCAGAGGGACGTTGAATGATGGTCAGAGAGCAGATGTATGTGTTGTGAACCAGCGTTTGGACTCGGCTAGACTTTTCTCAGTAAATTCTCATGGGTTGCAATCACACTTCAGCATCCTGTCAAGATGGGGACAAATTGTTAAGCCACTTGGTATGTTTTGTGTGTTGTTAATGATAATGACGTGCACTTCTGTTGACGGTCTTGTGATTTGGAGCCTCCTCAGTATTAATAAACAGTCCTCACACCTCTCCTCTTTCCCATCAGTGTTTTTCTCATTCTTCCTGCTTGGCTGCTCAGTTGGGTGGTCTCTGCTGCATCCTTCCCATCACCTCTATAGCACATCTTCTAATTTAAATTCCTTTTGGTTAAAGCAGTACTTATATAGCATGATCAGATGAGTCACCCAAGGTCAATTGAGGTTCAGGGGTGTGAAATTGCTCTGTCACTGTACATCTGGTGGCTTACTGTACAATCAAGTCAATTCCATTGTTAAGATACCCAAAGTAATTGCATGTAATGTGTCAATTAGGGATAATAAGATGGTGTGGGAGTCTACTGCCAGAATTGGTGACAAAGGACATGCAGCTAAGGAAAAAAGAACCCTGATTCTGAGTTCAGAGAGCTGTCTGCTTGGAAGACTGCCCCTCTTTTCAGGGCTTACTGACAGGCAGCATTCTGCTTTAGGAAATTTGGTTCTTCCCCAGCCTCTACCCCACAACCGCTACCACCACCATTGCTTACATGCACCACACACACAAACAGAAACATTCACACTTGTACTCACTCACAAACCACTGGAGGAAAATTATGATGAAAAGAGGTTTCCCCTCTCCATCCTCCTACCAAAGGTCAGGGATGGGCGACAGACTCCCTCATAAGTTTGGAGATCCACCTACACATCCTCTCCTTTGCAAAGTTCGAGACTAGAAATTGCCTCTCATCTGATTGTTGCTGATTCCCTTGTGCAGCCAAGTGGCCCCTGCTGTTGCCATGACATTGAACACCAGGCAGCAGAGAGACGCTCTTCTCTTACTAATAAGTGTGGCAAGTTGATGCACTTCTCAAGGGTCAAAGGAACCCTGCCAAGGCAGCTGACTTTGAGCAGTCTAAAGCTTTTCCTTCTTCAGCAAGGGGGCTCTCTGGACAAGAGGACTAAAGGAAGGTGGACACCAGCAGGGGAGCCAAAGAGAGGGTAAAGGAGGAAAGCAGGAGCAGCTCTGCATGTCAAGGAGCTGTGCAGGTGAGAGGCCCCCAAGACCCCCCTTAGAATCCCAAAAGCACCCCTCTTAAGAACCAGCAGCAAAGTCACCAGAGTTGGGGGAAGGGAAGAAGGGAGGTGTGTGTGTGAGCAGAATCTGCTAACCGAGCCCCCGGTTCCACACCACTGGAACCCAGACCAGAGAGAAAATGAGAAGGGCTTTGAATCCAATGAAAACACAATTTTAAAACACTGTGTCCCAAGTTCTGAAATTGTATGAAAACTTATAAAATCAAAGTGCATTACTAATATCCCTGCCATCCAGTCCAGAGAGACTTGATAGAATAAAGTGGCAGTGAGGGAAAAAAAATATCTTTCATACTCATAGCTCTATAAGCTGAGACTCCTCAATAAAATGGTTATAAGAATTATTTCAGGAGTGCCTGGGTGGCTCAGTCAGTTAAGTGTCTCACTCTTGATTTTAGTTCAGGTCATGATCTCAGGGTTATATCAGGCTCTGTGCTGGGAGTGAGGCCTGCTTAAAATTCTCTCTCTCTCTTTCTAAAAAAAAAAAAGAATTATTTCAGGCACTAACAACCAAACTAACTCAACTACATTATGATTTGATGGCTTACATAAAAAGCTGCTGTTTCTACAGGGGGAAATAGAACAAAAGTATAGATGTATCAATTTAATGATGCTGAAAGTCTTTCTAACTCATGAGAATTCATGAATCTGTGACCTGCTAAATGTGGGCTACTGGTACACAGAGGATCATACTAGAGCTCAAAAAAGACTATTCAGTTTTGTTTTATAAAATTAATATTCTGTCTATTAAAGTAATAAATTTAAAAATCTAGATCTTCCTAAATCCTTGAGGGTTAGCTTTAAAATCTTATTTTTCTTTTCTTTTCTTTTTTTTTTTAAAGATTTCTTTATTTATTTATTTATGATAGACATAGAGAGAGAGAGAGGCAGAGACACAGGAGGAGGGAGAAGCAGGCTCCATGCACCGGGAGCCTGATATGGGACTCGATCCCGGGACTCCAGGATCACGCCCAGGCCAAGGCAGGCGCTAAACCGCTGAGCCACCCAGGGATCCCCAAATCTTAGTTTTCTATTTAAAAATCTAGCCATTGGAAAGATTTAAGGGTGCTTTAATAGTATAACTAAATTCCCTTTAACTCACTAAATTGTATTTATAAATTAATATATTTGCTTTCCATTTTAGGTACTACTATCATCTGACTTAACAAACAAAAAATTTCTGAATACTAAAATAACTTTAATTACATATGAAACTAAGTATAAAGATATGGAAACTTTTGAGTTCTCTTAAATGTTCTCATTTTGTATATAAATTCAGTAAGTCTTCAACATTAAATCACAATCAGTTAAACATTGTAAATGAAAATCATAAAGCTGAGCTATTAGTAGGATATATTATCTAAAACATCACAAGTACCTAAAAATCAAATATGCACAGATGTCGTAATGCGAACGTATTCATTCTACCTAGATAAAGCCCTACTGGCCTGGGGCCAGAGTTACTACCCACATCAGAACAAGAGACATGGCTCAGATTGTTGAAGATGGGCAGCTGTACACCCAGATCCTGCACAAAGCTGGGGTACGCAAAGGGTAGCTTAGTCAAAAAAATTGGGAATGGTAAAAATATCACCAACTGACAGGGAGAAGCTATACGGAAGCTTGCCATCTGCCTGGGGGTGGTTCTGGGTAGAAAAACAAAGTTAATGGATTCCTCAAGCCCGTACTGCATGCTTGTGGGGTTCAAATTTGCAGCACCACATGGTGTAGGAATCTCAAGCCAAGAGTTCCCATAAAAATGGCCAATGTCTGTGGCTCTGGAGAAGCAAATGTGAAACTACACTACAAGGGACTTCTGTGTCTGCCCACAAAGGATTACTGTTATGGAAATTGTCCTCCCACCATAAACAGCTAGAAAACCAGGCAAAATATATGGTGGGGGGGACTATTTAAAAATAGAGCACTGGCACACAGACATAGAGAACTATGATCCCTGGGAGAAAAAGAAACAGAAATGAGAGAACTGCGATTGCCCTGGACAGCGTGTTCAGACTGCAGTACAACCAGTGGGAACCCAAACAGAACCTGCCAATCTCATTGAGCTAAAGGGACAGAGACTGAAGTTCAAAGAGGCAGAGGCGGCTAGAATTTGTGGGAGCAAGTGCAGGGAGAAGAGAGGAGCTGTGCTGGCTAGCTGCGGGTGGGTCTTGGGCTGAACGCTGCCCTGGGGATGCAGGGAAAGAGCCCCTGGGAAGCAGGAGGTCAGGTAGTTCTTGGAGCTCACACTGGCCGGGAACAGTTCTCCCTCCCACCAGTCTGCATGAAAAGACTTTGTAATATGTGGAACATTGGGGAGAGTCCTCAGAAGTCTCTCACCTTAGTAGCAGGGCTAAATTAACCCTAGACGAAAAGCGGCTCTTGACTTCTCCTAACAAAAGGTCAAAGCAAGCCTCAAAAGGATCAAATATCTATAATAACCTAAGGGTGTGTCAGAATGAAGCACAGCACACTTTAAATGGATGCATTATCCAACAGTATGAAATTCGTTGTAGAGAATATCCAATAAAAAATCAGCAGGCATGCCAAAAAGCAGGAAAATACAACTAACAACCAGGAGAAAAGTACATTGAAGATAAATAAGTCCTGGGGATGTAATGTACAGCATGGTGACTATAGTTAATAATACTGCATTATATATTTTAGAGGTTGCTCAGAGAGTAGATCTTAAAAGTTATCATCACTCAAAAAAAATTTGTAACAATGCAAAGTGATGGATGCTAACTAAACTTATTGGGGAATCATTTCACAATATATGCATATGTCAAATCATATTGTATACCTAAAACTAATACAATGTTATATGTCAATTATATCTCAATAAAACTGGAAAAAATACTTCATGGACAAGTATTATGGAAGCATCAAGAATAATTCAATATTAATTTAATATTATTTGAATAGATAATAAAAATTCAAAATAGATTTTAGTAATTTTAACACCATGCAATTCCAACAGCAAAGTAATCATAATTTCAAGAAAAGATGCTTGAGTTGCTTTTGAAATCTGATAAACTATGTGTAGATCAGTACTTTGTTGGTGGATTGTAGGTATATACCTTGAAATGTCATTAGTATCATTTTATAATCATTAATGTAAATTAGCAGATCTCTATAATCTAATAAAGTAATACATACTTGGGGGACAGAAAGAGAAGTACATTAATAAAAACAAAACCGGGATCCCTGGGTGGCGCAGCGGTTTGGTGCCTGCCTTTGGCCCGGGGCTTGATCCTGGAGATCCGGGATCGAATCCCACGTCGGGCTTCCGGTGCATGGAGCCTGCTTCTCTCTCTGCCTGTGTCTCTGCCTCCCTCCCTCTCTCTCTCTCTCTCTCTCTCTCTCTGTGACTATCATAAATAAAGAAAAGAAAAAAAAAATTAAAAAAAAAAAACCCAGAAATGACAAAGATAATAGAATTAGCAGCCATGGACCTTAAAGCATCTGTTATAACTGTATTCTATATTTTCAAGAAGCCAGAGGAAAGTTTGAATATATTAAGTGTAGACATAGAAGAATACCAAGGCATGTCATAATAAATTTGCTGGAGAACATTGATAAAGACAAAAATCTTAAAAGCAGCCAGACAGAAAAAGACATCACGTATAAACATAAGAATAATAAAAGATTTCTCAGGGGAAACTATAGAAGTCAGAGGACTGTGGATCAAAATCTTTAAAGTGCCAAATGGAAAACAAGCAAAAACTCTCAACCTGGCATTCTCTACCTGTAGAAAATACTATCCAAAAATTATATTAAGGCAACATAAAGAGCTTACACTACAAACTAAAGCTGAGAGAATACAAGTATGGGGGCGGGGGGGGGGTGGGAGTGGGGGGAAGCACGGAGGAAGAGGGAGAAGCAGGCTCTCCATTGAGCAGGGAGCTCGATGCGGTACTTGATCCCAGGACCCCAGGATCATGACCTGAGCTGAAGGCAGATGCTCAATAGACTGAGCCACCCAGGTGCCCCAAAGCTGAGAGATCTCCTATCAGCAGAACATTCTCTGCTCTCAGACTTCTGTCAGGGCAGGCAGCCCTGCTTCATGAGCTTCCCCCAGGCCAGTGCCCTTTCATCAGAATGTCCCAGGAGATGTGCCTCTTCCTCACACACTCCAAACCAAGAGGAGCTTTTTGTTTCCCTGAAAAGAAAACTGTGCCGAGGGAGAAGAGAACATCGTTGCTGGAGTGGAATCAAGAAATCTGAAATCTTCCTCTCAGGAGAAAGTTTCAGCAGTGTTGAAAGTAAAGATGAAGAAACAACAAGGAAAAAAATTCTTTGTTTCCTCCTCAGAAGTGAAGGAGAAGGCAATTACCTATACCTCATACTAATACAAATATAAACTATCATTTTTTCTCCTCCTTCATTCATCAACAAATATTGACTTAGTGCTGGTCTGCTCCAGGCCCTGCTCCTCACAGGCTCCTGGGCGTGACAAGCTGACCCACAGCAGTGGGTAGGGCACTTCAGCCACTAAAACTCCTACCTTCTCACCACGTTTGTGTCCAGCGACAGTGGAAAATCACAGGCAGCTTTGACCTTTGCACAGACTCTGCCAGAAGTCATGGAACTGAAATAGGGGTGAGAATTGTTTTTTTCCATCTCCCTGGACTGTGAATGAGGCGGGATGAGTTCTTCTCCGTGTGTGGGCGGCGAGGAGATGAGGGGAAGAAAGGGAAAGGAAGAGAGATGATTTATTGGCTTCTACGATCAACTTTTTGTCTATAAGAATTAGACGAGTTTAGCTTTTTATATTGTCCTTTCTTTTTTTTTTTTTTTTTTAAGATTTTATTTATTCATGATAGACGTAGGGGGAGAAAGAGGCAGAGACACAGGCAGAGGGAGAAGCAGGCTCCATGCAGGGAGCCTGATGTGGGACTTGATCCCGGGACTCCAGGATCGCTCCCTGGGCCAAAGGCAGGCGCTAAACCGCTGAGCCACCCAGGGATCCCCTGTCCTTTCTTATCTATGTTATGGTTATTAACATTTCAAAAACTTGCTGTACGCTTCTAATGCTGCATTAAGAAGGCCATTGTTGGGCAGCCCCCGTGGCCCAGCGATTTAGCACCGCCTTCAGCCTGGGGGTGTGATCCTGGGGACCCGGGATTGAGTCCCATGTCGGACTCCCCGCATGGAGCCTGCTTCTCCCTCTACCTGTCTCTCTCTCTCTCTCTCTCTGTCATGAATAAATAAATAAAATCTTAAAAAAAACAAGGCCATTGCCTTAAAATATGAGGCACCAAGAAATAGAAAAGCTTTAAGTAAAAACATAACAAAAAACTGTTGTACTAGAGTGATTAAAAATTTTTATTTGTATTTTAAAATATGGTCATGCTCAAATCACTCTGTCTTACAAAACAGAGACATTTGGATGTCCCTGGTTCTGCTAAAATCTGAGTCAATGACATTTTTTTTTTTAATTTTTATTTATTTATGATAGTCACACAGAGAGAGAGAGAGGCAGAGACAAAGGCAGAGGGAGAAGCAGGCTCCATGCACCGGGAGCCCGACGTGGGATTCGATCCTGGGTCTCCAGGATCGTGCCCTGGGCCAAAGGCAGGCGCCAAACCGCTGCGCCACTCAGGGATCCCTGAGTCAATGACATTTGAACAACTTTTATGTGGAAGCAGATTGATCTCTGGCAGAGCAGAAATGCAAAGCCAATTTGTCCCATTTCCACTCTATTTTGATAATATGAAACTAAAATAGAGGGAAAAGTGTATCACCATAAGGCTGAAGATATTCAGTAAATGTTCAGATATCTGTTGATAAATAATTTAAAGCAAAATAAGTCAAGACACTAGAAAAGTTTAAAAAGTTGAAACATTATTTGAAATATTATTATGCTGGTATGTTATGGAGATGGAGTTATATATTATTACCATTATATTGTTTCTATATTATAGAGAGATATACATACATTTATATATTTATATTATTATGTATCATTTTAAGATATGGTTGTGTGTTATAGTTATTATATTGTCTTATAGTTTATATTATAGAGATATACACACAATAAAGATTACGGGACTTGAAATCTCAAAAAATTTCATAAAGACCTTAAACTAGTAAGAAATTTGGAGCTGTTCCTCATTTCTGTTCAGCTACATTTACAGAAATGCAATGTGGCTCTTGTCAACACAGGAAGTTTGTTACAAAGACATCATTCAAAACAAGAGTCAAACCCTAGGAACTCCATTTAAAACGAAATGGAAAAAAATTTTCAGAAAGTGTTTACTTCTCCAGACTTTAAAGTATTTTATGTGGAAATTAACCAAGTCTCTGCCAAAAACAAATACTAACCCAATTCACTTCTGCTGTGGACCTCTTGTGTGAATCCTTGAGAATTCCACATCATTCTGGCATGACATTGTCTCATGCTAAATGTAACCATCTGCTGTAGAAAAGCATATGTTGACTTCATGCTTCTCCTACCCAAGCTCCCAACGTGTTCACCTTCGGTAGCTGGCAGAAGTTCCACAAAGAATGTAAGTTTTTTTGTTTGTTTGTAAGATTTTATTTATTTATTCATGAGAGACACAGAAAGAGAGAGAGAGAGAGGCAGAGACACAGGCAGAGGGAGAAGCAGGCTCCATGCAGGGAGCCTGACGTGGGATTCAATCCCGGGTCTCCAGGATCACGCCCTGGGCCAAAGGCAGGTGCTAAACCGCTGCGCCACCCAGGGATCCCTGCCCTTAAGTTCTTAAAAGAAGTTAGTTATTGACAGAGATTTGAGGGAACTTCTCAATATGTGACTCTCAGTGTGAATATAGATCAGTTTGGCAGTCACTTGTTAGCACTCGTTTTTTCCCCTCAACAAGTAGTTAGAGCAAAGACTGTGAGAATGCAACGATGCATCAGATGGAGATTTACCTCAGATGTTTACTTCTAATTGATGAGACAGCAGAACATGAAGGACCATACAAACAGAGTTCATAAGGAAGATAACTCAGCTGTTATTGGAGTTCAGAGGAGGGATGTAATACTTGCTTCATAGTGAGGGGAGAATAAAGAAGAGAGTGGAATACAGGACTCAGAGAAGGCTTCACAAAAGTAGGAGCGTTTTTTCTGAGCTTTGATGAGCCCATGGGGTTTTGCCATGCTGAGACTGAGGAGAGGAGTATTTCTTTTCTTTTCTTTTTTAAGATTTGTTTATTTTTTGGGGGGTGGGTTTGGCAAAGGAGGGGAGGTGATGAGAGAGTCTTAAGCAGACTTCCGCACTGAGCAGGGAGCCTTAATCTCACAACCCTGAGATCAGGACCTGTGCTGAAATCAAGAGTTGGATGCTTGACCAACTGAGCCACCCAGGCACTTTGGGTTATTTTTGTTAGAAATCACTCGGCACCATGAACACATCCCAGGAGCAGACAAGTCTACACAGGAGTAAGCTGGAATAAACACCCCCAGAGAAAGGAAATGTCCAGCAGAATTTGTTCTGTGTTTGTTATGGGCTGAATTATGTTCCCCCCAAAAAATGTTGGAGACTTAAGGCCCAGTACCTCAGAATATGACTGTATCTGGAGTTAGGACCTTTAAAGAAGAAGAGTAATTAGGTGAAAATGATGTTTTTAGGGTAAGCCCAAATCCAAAACAACTAATGTCTTTCTAAAAAGAGGAGATTAGGACATAGACACACACAGAGAAAAGACCATGTGGAGATACAGAGAAGACAGCTATCTCCAAGCTCAGGCGAAAGGCTTTGGAGGAAATACTGCTGACACCTTGATCTCGGACTTCTAGCCTCCAGAACTGTAAGGGAACAATTTCTGCTGTTCAAGTCTAGTCTCTGGTAATTTGTTATGGCCACCCCAGCAAACTAATAAAATCTCCATGGAAACCTTAGACATTCCCCTGGTTTGGACCTAGTTTAGTTTCCTAGCTCCCTATCTTACTCCAGCTTACATCTCAGCCCAGCCAGACTTGTGGACCCCTATGATGGGCCATCTCACCAACATGGCCTGACCCATAAGGCTTGCAGATGGGACACAAACCAGAATAGAGCAACAAAGGTAGAGATAAGCATCTCCTGAAGACCTGCTAGACATAGAGCATTGTGTTTAGCAGTGGGCAACTGTAATAATCTTCTTAGGCTCCCAGGACAAAATATCATACACTGGGTGGCATAAACAACAAACATTTATTTTCTCACAGTTTTGAAAGTCAGAACTCGCAGGTCAAGGTTGCTGTTGATTTGGCTTATTGAAAGCTCTCTTACTGGCTTACAAATGGTGGCCTTCTCACTTATCACGTGGCCTTTCTTTGGTGAGCCTATGCAACCCTCTCGGATTTGAATTCCACCTTTATGGCCTCAATTAACCTTATTATCTCCTAAAAGCCCTATCTCCAAGTGCAATCACATTAGGGATTAGAGCTTAAAGATATGAATTTGGGTAGGTGAGGGATGCAATTCAGTGAACAGCAGCCACTGATGTTTGTGTGGCAGCTACTAATTAATAAGTATTTACTGGAATGCCTGGGTGGCTAAGTTGGTTAAACATCCCACTCTTGGTTTCAGCTCCAGTCATGATCTCAGGGTCCTGGGCTAGAGTCCCATGTCAGGCTTCATGCTTGAGATTCTCTCTCCCTCTCCCTCCATCCTGCCCCAAGTTGCATTCTCTATCTCTCTCTAAAATAAATAAATAAAATTTTTGAAAAAATATTTACAATATGCCAGAAACCGTTTTAAGCATTTTAGACAGTGAATCCTTTTAATAAGCAGATACTAAATAAGATAAAGAAGCAGATACTAAATAATAATAAAGAAGATACCATTATTGGACTGCTTTCTCAGATGAGAAAACTGAGGCACCAAGAGAAATATTTGTCCAAGACTACATAACTATTAAGTGGTTTGGCTGGATTTTGAGCCTAGGCATTTTGGCTCCAAAGTCCACGCTTTTAATAGTTAATTCTACTCAGCTGCCTCTCAGGTTACATGTGGATGGAAATATATTCACAGTCTGCAAGGTATGCCTGAAGCCTTACCATCCTCTCAACTTCACTGGGCACAGGTGGGGGAAGAGGAACAGCTGGGCATTCTGGCAGACAGAGCTGCTGCAGGAAGATGCCCTGTCCCTGTAACTCCCACATACATATACACTCCAAATAAATAGAAATGCTGGATAACATATAACAAAATTGTTTCTAAGACATTTAGAGCATGGGAGAAGAAAGAGAAATCTCTCAAAAGTGTAATGCTTGAGGGCAAAGACAGTATTTACTTCATTACTGACTCTCTAGGGCTTAGAATTGTGCCTAGTACATTCATAGGCATTTGATAAATATTTGTTGAATGAAAGTAACTTTTAGGGGTTGGCAAATGAACAGTAAGTTCAAAGTCAAAGTAGAGTGCAAGAGTAAAATTGGACAGATAAAGGTATTAGAACTTGACACAAGCTTCAGGAGTTGGGAGCTGAGGTTTTGATATTCCTACATCCAATGTACAAATCAAATACATGATGTTCACACATGTCAGAAGATGAAGCCACTAACCTGTGTCAGAAGAACTCCCGTATAAGGCCAAGGAGTTTTCCCATCTGTGAAACAAGAGACTGGAACACTCAAGGCAACCAGTCCTGAGAGGCCACAAGAAGCTAACCTGTCCTTCCTCTAATGTGTCTACAAAACCAAAGAAGGTGGGACTCATAGTAAACAACACCCACCATAAATGAGCTCATAGGAAAAAGTTATAAACCATCCAGGAAATGAACCACCCAAGGGAGAATCACAAGTAAGACAATTCCCATCTAAGAATGAGAGGTACTAGAACAATATGAAGGAATCTATAAAATAATTAAAATATTGAAGTAAAAGAAGAAATATGCCCTATAATGTAGGAATCACATATTATGGACAAAAGGACATATTAATTTGGAAAAGAATTTGGATTTCTTTCTATAGAAATCCTATACATGAAAAATATATTAATTGGATTTCCAGAAGGGGAGGAGAATTGCGTAAAGGCAACTGGGAAGGAGTGGCTTTGGAGGTAGGAAGAGGACCAGTGAGTGTCAGGTAGGCAAAAGAGAAGAATGTCCATCCCAGAGTGGATAGCTATATCAGATGAGGATGATGTTTGGCATTGACTGAGTTTAGTTTTAGTAACAGAAGCCTTGGAGTGGGTTTGAAAGTAAATGGAAATGGAAAAAGTATACACAGAGAAAAGATCATTATTTCAAGTAGTTGTTTGGGGAGTAAAGAAGCGACATGGTAGTTGAAGGGGCCCTGGAGCAAGGTGGGGAGAGTCATCTAGGATGCTAAGACATGGAAAGATGCTGATGAGGCGGATTGAGAGCGAGACAGTGAAGATGCAGACTGAAGTCCTTGAGTAGCAAGAAGGGATGACATCCCGAGCACAGACAGGAGTCTGGCTCTACAGGGATGGAGCCCCTTTCCCTAAGCCATAATAGAAGAGAGGACAGCAGAGGTAGGAGGTTAATAGTAAGATGATGAGGAAGCTCCTATCTAATTGTTTCCATCTTCTTCATGAATTCCAAGGCAAAGTCATCAGCTGGAAATGAAGATGCAGGAGGGAGATGAGGATCAGGTTAGGGAGAGAGGAAAGGGAACAACATGAACAGCTTAGAAAGCGGGAGATATGGTGGGGTTTCCAGGAAGTGTCAAGGGCCCATAGAAATCTGTGACACATATTTAAGATGAGACTGGCCAGCAGCATTGTGCAACTTTCTATAGTATTCAGTTGCATGAGTGCACTTATGATGGAGGACAGACACTTTGCCAGGTGAGTATATGGAGAGAGACAGTGGCAAGATAGAGTCAAGACCAGTTTGCAAGGAGGTGATTACGGAGTTAGACCATGGAGTCTAAGGCTGGGCAACAAGGGGAGAAGAACATTGGAAAAAAATGATATTCAATGGATAAGTAATCTCAAGAAGATGAAACCATTTGGAATGAATTATTTCACTAAGTAGGCCAGAAGATAACATGTCACGGCCAGATAGTGGAAAGCCTAAATTTGGGAGTTCAGAGATATTTTCCCCCCAGCAGCCCCTTACGAGTCAGCAGAATAAGTAACAATGAATGGAAGAGGTTGCAGAAATAACAAGATTTATTGTCTTCACCTTGCCCAGAATAGGTGCCCCTACTTCTTCACAGGTGGCTGAAATTATATAATTAAGAAACCATTTCTTCATCGTCAGGTGACTTCCTGTTAAAATGTAAACCTTGTGGGAGAGATGATTTATGCCAACCCAGGCAGGCATACCTCATCTGCTCCTTTCAGTAATTAGCAAGCACCTCTCAGCAAAGGCTGCTCCCAACTGTGACATTCTCACAACCTCACCCTCAGGTGAGAATTCATTTATCAGGTTATTTATAGAGAACAGGTTTTTATGTGGAAAAGAGCAGATATATCCAGCACCTGAGCCAGAAAGTTTGGGCCTTCACAATATATCTGGGCATGGCATTGTTTCCTAAGAGTGCAACTAAGAAGTTTTGTAAAAAGGGAAGGAGGAAAAGCAGAAACATGGATGGAAAAATTTTTTAAATGTTTACTCATGAGCAGAGAAATTCTACATTAGACAATTTATTGTAAGGAAAGAGATGATGTATTAAGATATTTGAATAAACATGTTTAATATAACACTACTTATGATATCAAACATGGATAGCAATTTTAATACTAAAGGATAGGAGATTGGCTAAGAAAAACAGTCATCCACAGAGGGAACGCTGAGCAGCAGTATTGATCGATATATTGCCCAGTTGGAAAAGAAAATGCTTTTCATTTTTTTAAAATTTAAAAATCATATAAATAAATAAAGAGGAAAAAACAAAGATACATATATCAAGCTGTTTTATATATAACATGGTATATATAACAGTTTGTATCTATAGGGTGGGATGATTGCTGATGATTCTTAGTTTATTTTGTTTTTTCTGTCTTTGTGCTTTATTATGTTTTGCATGAAAGCAAAACCAAATGTGAGCATGTTTGGTCATCATAGAAAATATCCAATTTGACTTTATTTCCTAGCTGTGCAGAAAATACATATATACCAGCCTTAAAATTCTGCTGTAAGACTTAATAAACTTTAACAAATAAAGCTTTTAATTCACAATATTTATTCGGACAGTATCTATCACAAAGAAGCGGTTGACTCAAACTGAATTACCTAATTATAAAAAGAAACTCTTGTCAGAAAATAATGATGCCCATAAATAAACAAGGAGGTACAACATTCTTTTTCTAAGATATGCTTTTTCTGATGACTAAATTATCCTACTTTGGGAAACATAGTTAATGCAGTAGCTTCAGCTGGAAGACAGGCAATATTGTAAGGCTTGGCAAAGATGGTTCTGGCATCTTCCCGGAGTCAGAGTGGGAACATTGTGGGAGGAAATGTCAGGTGATAAGTACAGTGGCCGCTCATCCATCGTCCTGGACACAGGATCAGCAGTCATCACTGTCCTGTGCTGCCTTCTATCTCATTTCCTGCATGTCTACTTTAAACTCCAAACAGGCCAAGAAACTAAAGGAAGGAGAGAAAGATGGGAAATGAGTCTGAAGATGGAAAAATCAGAGAAAATGTAAAAAGAAAGAAAAATGGAAGGTAGAAAGAAAAGAACCATGTCACTTATTGTATTCCCAATGGTATAAAGGAGGGAGAATGATTATTTCTATTATAAATAAGACATTCATTTATCTCAACACACATGGATTAGGGCTCCATGATGCCCGAGGCCCTGTGTTGTGAGAAGAAAAAAAGCATTTTTCTATCCCGGTGAACACAACCAGACCAGTATTCCAGAATGTACTTTTTGCTATTCTTCTACTCAAAATTTCATGAGTTTGTCTTGTGAGCTTGGCTCATGACTTTCCAGCCCCTAGAATCACTGTTTCCTTCATATTGCCCCATCAAATCCTAATTGTTCTTTGCTGCTTATCTGCTCCATGAAGTCACTTTTAACTTTCCTTCCAGGCTGTGTGCATATTTCTCCTTTGAACTCCTATTTTATTTACAATGAGTAGTATGTTCACATGTTAGAATGAAATTATTTTCCATTTGTGTGTATTTTTTACTCAGTGTATAAAATGAGCCTTATGAATTCCTCACACTAACACAGAAATTGGATGCCGTGAACACTGATTGATAAGTGCACTATATAGTAGTTGACTGTATGATTACTGGGACTGTGTGATAATCAGGGATTGAGCAATAAATACTGATTGATAAACACATCATTATTGTCCTTTAGTAACTAAGAAGTAACGTAAAGCAGATGATGATTATCTAGTTATAGCAACAATTTATAGAAATGTGTTCACATCATTTATTCACTCAATTATTCAATAAATATTAAATATTCATTCATTGGGAAGATACATTTCCTCATTTTCCAGCTGTTTTGCTGTAACTGAAAGGAGAGAGTAAAATTCCAAATGGAATAGAAAAAGATCAATAAAATAAGCTAATGAATACTTGGCTAAAGCCACCCTAGCCAATTAATGCCTCCTTCTGCGCAAAAACACATGTTGGGTATATATGTTTACTTAAGCAAATTCCAAGAAGCAGGGGATCTCCAGAGGCAATCCCACCCAGAGGATGAATGTGCCTCCATCTCTCACAAAGGCATCAGGTTTGCTTTCTGAACTCATTATATCCATTTCAGCAATTTCAAAATGATGGCAAGAAGTGGCATTGAATAAATTACTAAAACCCCTTGATTCGTAACTTTCTATTGACACTCAATGAAAAAGATTCCGTGTCACACTTCATGACAGACTTTGAGTTCAAGCTTGATTGTTTTTACTTACAGTAGCACCCAGTGGAACACTATTTACAAATATATCCATTCTTCCTGGGTATGCCACAGTGTTTTCATAGACCTGTGTGTGTCAGATATCACACTGTTCTCTTAGAATTTATTTTAAAATAATATTGGCTGTTGCATACTGTGCAGCAAGTCCAGCTACTTTCTAGCTCTCTTACTCTTCTTACTGTCATTCTTTTAATAGCTTTCCTCCACTTTGGCGACACCATTACATAATCTAACCTGACACATTTTTAACAGTGCCTCTTTGTTTACTATCCAACTCCTCAAGGCCAATGCAGACACAAACTCATATTCAGGTTCAGGTTCATGCTGGCTTGCTGAGATGCCTCAGAGTAAGATATACTAGGTAAAACCATTTTCTTATGAAAATATTTCTGTATCAACACCCTAGCTTATTTAGGCACCTAGAGAAAATACTAAACCTGAGTTCCACCTTTTTTTAAAATTAGAAACACCTCTTGCCTATCTGGCCAGTGACCACAGGAAGGTTCCCAGAAGTCACCACAGGACCATTCTACTTATATCCCACTGGTAAGGACTTCATCACCTGGTTACTGCAAACCAAAACAAGTTGGGAAATGGAGTCTTTTCTGAATGGCATGAGTGCAGCTAAAAATTGAACATCTTTCCACAGAAGAAGGAGAGAGTGGACATTATAGGAGAACTAGCTTCTGAGCCACAAATAGCAAACAAGATGCTTTAGAAGTAAAGAGTAGAAAAAAAATTAATTTAGGGGATCCCTGGGTGGCGCGGCGGTTTAGTGCCTGCCTTTGGCCCAGGGCGCGATCCTGGAGACCCGGGATCGAATCCCACATCGGGCTCCCGGTGCATGGAGCCTGCTTCTCCCTCTGCCTGTGTCTCTGCCTCTCTCTCTCTCACTGTGTGCCTATCATAAATTAAAAAAAAAAATTAAAAAAAAAAAGAAAAAATCAATTTAAAATTAAGAGAACTGAAAAAAAGTAGGGTCTTGAAAGTTGTACTATTTGGACTGGTGGAAATAGGACATAACAGGTGGAGTGAATAGAGTGAACAAATGTACAGAAGTGGGTATATGTCTATCCATTAATTTTTTCATTTCCTTTATTCATTAAATTTAAAATTATTTTTTATCCTAGAACCTTTCAGTGATACATAGATATAGAAAGAATAATATAATGAACCTTCAGGGCTCATCAACCACTATGAATAATTTAGAAATTATCAATAAATATTTATAAAGGGCTTTCAACTCAGAACACAGAAATGATTTAAATGCAATGGCCCAAGAAGCTTAAGCATAGTGGGTATGTCTGAAGGAGTAATTCATTAAGGAAATGAATGAACGTTTGGTGAAGTTGGGTGGTAATATAGCAGCTGATGTACCCAGGATACATATGCACTAATTCTCTGCTATGTTCTGGTCATTGGGTTGGAGGAACTTGGATAAAAAGCTTGATGTCAGCCCTGTGGATATTTACAGTCCTGCAGAAGTACTTAAAGGCCAGTGGAAATAAATAGCCTCAAATCACCGAAGGCCTAGACTATCATGCCATGGAAGATTAGCAGGCAATATTCAGGTGATAGGAAATTACCAGAAGTAGTTGACCAGGAAAATAACTGAATATTAAATCCAAGTTTTGGGATCCCTGGGTGGCGCAGCGGTTTGGCGCCTGCCTTTGGCCCAGGGCGCGATCCTGGAGACCCGGGATCGAATCCCACATCGGGCTCCCGGTGCATGGAGCCTGCTTCTCCCTCTGCCTGTGTCTCTGCCTCTATCTCTCTCTCTGTGACTATCATGAATAAATAAATAAAGTCTTTAAAAAAAAAAAATAAATCCAAGTTTTGGAAAGATAATTGGTGCTAGCATATGGGATAGATTGCAAAGAGAAAAAAAAAGTAGGAAAATAGTTAACAAAAGTGAATTTCAAAACAATCTGAGTAAAAGGAAGAGAAGAATGGGGATCCCTGGGTGGCTCAGCGGTTAACGCCTGCCTTTGGTCCAGGACATGATCCTGGAGTCCTGGGATGGAGTCCCGCGTCAGGCTCCCGGGATGGAGCCTGCTTCTCCCTCTCCCTGTGTCTCTGCCTCTCTCTCTCTCTCTCTCTCATGAATAAATAAATAAAATCTAAAAAAAAAAAAAGAAAAGAAGAAAATTAACATATTTTGATGTCTACATTGTCGCACACATAGTCATTGGCCCTTTACATGAACTATGCCTTACATTAATCTTCTTGACAGCTCCAAGAGGAAGGTGTTATCACCTTGATTTTTAGATGAGGAAATGGAGACCCAGAGTGACTTTTGCTGGCTCTATTCATAGGTCCCAGGGGAATCGGAATTTGAATCTGTTCTTTTGGCCTCCATATTTCCAACTGCACTGCATGCTTCCAAATCCTGAACTGTAAAAGTAGCAGAAGGAATAGGAAAGAGGGCACAGACGTGAAGATGCTCCCAAAGAACAGACCTGGGGTGAGCATGAAATGGCGTGGATGAGGAAGAGGCAGAGATTAGGGGCATTGGAGACCACTGAAGCCTCAAGCTTGAGCGCCGGGGATAATGGTAATGTGTTTAAGATTTAGGAGACAGAGGTAAAGAATTTGGGGAAGAGAGAATGCATTTGGATCTGGGGGTATTGAATTGGAATTGATGTCTAGCAAGCAGTCGTAAACTTGGATCTGAAACTGAGGAAATACCAAGTCCCTACACATACATTAGAAGGTCCTGCTGTGGTGGGACAGTAGCAATGCAGAGTGTGTGAAGTCTCCCAAGAAAGAGGGATGGGGTAAGAGAATGCTAGCGCCTGAGTTGACCTAAATTAATCTCCAGGAGACAAGGGAGAACCAGGACAAGATCTGAAAAAAGGGCTGTCAGAAAATAGGAGAAACAGGAATGTGGCATGTACCAGGAATTGTAGAAGGTGAGCTCCAAGATTCACAGTGACCTCTGCAGGGGGCGCAGGGAGCGGGGAGCAGCACAAGTGGGCTAGGAGAAAACAGAGACAAGCTGCCAGAGGCACAGATGCACCTTCCTCCATTGGGAAATTCTCATTGAAAAGAAGGAAGAGCTCAGATTGAAGCAGGATAGGAGATGCCCTGCTGGAGGAAAGCTTTTCTTTTTAGAATGAATGGTATCCATCTACTTGGGAGCAGAGAGAAAGGTGCTGTGGAGAAGCCAGATGAGGTTTCCCTGGGACAAGAGGGAAGAAAAGGAGGCCAGAGGGAAAGGTGAGAGAAAACGTGAAGACGTCGTACATTTTTTTATGTACTTGGGCAGGTTTCCTGGAATTAGAGAGCTAAGGTGATGGATGGAGTAAAGTACAAGGATGTATTTATGGCTGGAGGAGAGTGGGAAAGATTTGGAACAGCTGCATAAAAGACCAGCAGGTGGGGGGGAGCAGCTCTGGGCCTGGGCAGGAGTAGTGGGGGGGTGGGGAGGAGCGGTGTAGGGAGGAGGAGCATCTCATGTGTAGTCCAGTTTTGTGGGCAGTGTGGCAGCTAAGAAATGCAGGACTCAGGGGTCCAGGGTGATGGTAAGAGCTTAGATGCAGGGGTGCCTAGGTGGCTCAGTCGAGTGTCAGATTTGATTTGATTTAGGCTCATGTTGTGATCTTGCAGAGGTGGGATGGAGCCCCACATTTGGCTCTGTGCTCATCCAGGAGCCTGCGTGAGGATTCTCTCTCTCCTCTCCTTCTGCCCCTCCCCCTACTCTCTCTTTCTCTCTCTCTCTCTTTCTTTAAAATAAATAAATCTTTAAAGAGAGAGAGAGAAAGAGCACTTTAACTGCAAAGAAAGCCTATGACCTTAGATGTCTCAGACCAACCAATGGACCCAAGCAAGGGAGGAAATTTTCTTGAGGACACACACTGCGTCTGATGCCTTATCACATCTCTCAACTCTTGGCATGTAGTAGCTTCTCCATAAATATTTCATCATAAGTGAACAAGCTGAATATAAGATAGAAGGTCTCAAAAAAAAAAAAAAAAAAAGATAGAAGGTCTCAAGAAAGTGCCTCCTGGATAATACAGATAGAAGAGAGGTCACTTGAGGCCGAGACCATCCAGGCAGTTGTTAGAATCTTCCTCAGAAAGTTCCTCTTGGTTTATTTCCCTCACTAATGTCTGTCCTCTTTTGGCGTGCGACTTTATCAGAGTTCACTCCTCTTCTTTGCATCTGGCACCATGTCTTGTGTTTCGCACAGAAGAGATATCCAGTGCCTGTTTACAGAATTGGACACAAACCAAGATGTGATGGGCATTTTGTGGTGGTTGTTTATCTTTGAGGAGCGTAAAGCCTGCTGAATAGAGGAATTGCTGCTTCTGCTTCCTGTTGCTATCCCTTGGCCTCATCATGCAAACTCTTGCTCATTTTACAGCAACCTGGGTTACCTTTTGGCTTCCATTGCCTCACTCTCAGCTGGCCTTGAAATAAGCACCCTTAAGCATTCTGGTACTGGTGCAGCCCAGCCTGGGTCTGGCATGGCACTTCCTCCTCACAGAAGGAGCCTTTGCCCTCTCAGGACTCCCCAGGGTGCTCTGTATTGCCTTGCTCGATCTTGGCTACCTTCCACCAGGATTGGCCTGCTTAGTCTTGAGTAAACACTTCTCCCTGTCAACCCAACCCCAGCCCATCCATGGGGACCCATCGGCACAGTTAAGCCATTTCAGCAAGCAGAAGCTACACCAGAGCTGTTCATAATCCTCAGACCTTTTAAAACTATTTTCTGGAATTCACAGACTACTTTTCCACAATAGGAGGCCCTTTGAAGAGGTAGGTGCATGAGATAATCTGGGTGAAGCTATGAGGACTGTGACAGTAATATAAAGAAATCTGGAATAGAAGCCCTGGCTATTTTATATATATTTCAAACATTTTCAGGAGATCTTTATCCCTGAGAGCTAAATATGTCATTATTTTCTTTCTTTCCTAAGTAGGAATCCTTGCTATCACAATTGGGAAAAATAAGCACATAAAATATAGAATCAATTACCAGATTGGGTCAAAAAGCTGGACCCACCACGGCTGACTAGAATCGAAAGCAACCTATTAAATTTCTACCATTCAGATGCTATCTTATTAAATATTGCAGTGGTGATGGGGCCTTATTCAACTCATTAAGCTAAACCTATTCAAATGAGTCTTGCTACTTGCCACCAAAAGTTCTGTGTCTTGTGCTAAAAGTTTGACTCACTAAAGGCCATTTGGGACAAAATCAAGTCTTTTGTGTGTATAAAATTTTTCCCCTGTTGACTCTGTAATCACTGTTCCCTTGTAGATTAGCAATACCATTGAGCAATAGAGTTGAGTTGGATTCTTCTAGTGCAGGGGAAGAATCATGGAGCTAGACTGAATTGGCCTCAAATCCACCACTTTCTGACTGTGTAGAAGTTACATTCCCCACCCACAATACTGGAAAGCAGGGGTAAGAACATTGCACTCTCTCCCATATGGCAATTTTGTGAGGATTAAATGAGTGCATTTCTTTAAAAAGTGCCCAGGAAAGCACCTGCCACATATTAGGTGAATAACAAGGGGCTTCTCTTCCCACTTCCCTCCTTTAGTTCCTACCTTGTTTTCCTGAGGGTAACTTTTCAAAGGGCAAATAGAACATATTATGGAAGTGCTTCTGTATCCGTTCATAGTACAGAAATCATTCGAAATGTATAGAAACAGGAATTCATTTTTGTGAAATTTTCTTACATCACCTATTCTGCATGAGATATGTTTTTAAAGTTCTTCCTAGATGAGACAGCACTTTGGACATACATGAGGTAATACAATCTGGTGAGGCCGTTCAAGGTCAGGCCTTTGATCCCCATTTTATAGATGGGTAAACTAACAGGGAAGTGACAGTACTTTTCTCAAGGTCATGTGACAAGTAAGTGTGGGAACTTAACACTGCAGCCCTGTGACTTTCTCTCCTCAGCTGCACTGAGGTACTGGTCTAAAACCCCAGGTGAGAAGCCACCTTTGTTAGATGAGTTCCTGACTCGCTTTTGGGTATGAAAAGAACACTGTCCTTGACAAGGAGGAGGGGTAGAAATGTCAGTTGCCCCAAACATCTAAGGATTTCCTCTATTACACCGCCGTGTAAACATCCAGCTTCCCATGACCCTGCCCAAAGAGCCAGGACAATTTCTGTATTATTGGAGAGAGTGAACACTTTGCCATGGAAAGGACCAAGAAAAAGTGGGAGGGGATTAAATAAATAAGAGATAAGAATCAGGGCAAGAGCTGTTCTTGAGGAGGCTTTCACCATTTCAAGACAGATGGCAGCTGTCTATAAAATATGTTTGCAAGTCCTACTTCCTTCTTCACTTTGGTTTGTTGTGACAATTGGAGTTAAGTTTTAGGCAAATAAATATATAGGAGCATATTTTCGCTCCAAGTATTGAAATAACTAAAGCCCCAGAATACCTCACGAATTTCTCCATTCACTTTGCACAAGAAAACTTCTTTCTGCGAAGTGAGTTTTATTGTTTTTCTGTGCTTGATGGGGAGGCAGGGGGAAGACTTAAGATCCATTTCTCCAATAGTAAGCATTCCTGGTATCATGTAACTAATCAGTTAGTCTGGAGCAGTCTCCCACTCTGGGGAATTGTCTTCTTCCATTTGGTATTTACATCTGCCCTCTGTGCGGTGCACCTACAGCCCACTCATCTGATGCTGGTTCTTGGCTGTCAAACTTCCAGCCCTTGGGCTGTGATGCTCACATCAGGCCAGTCTCCCACCACAGTCCACCTGCCCCAAGAACCAGCCCCTTCACAACATCCCTGTCCTGAGCATTGTTCCCTCAGCGTCCTCTAAGCTGAGTGATGGGACTCCTCTTGGAAATTCTAATCCCTTTTGAAAAACATATTTTATTTTAACAAAGGCCCCTGATGCTAAATCTGGGGTCCATACTAGAGACTGTGTTTCAAGGGGAGCCGGGTGTTTCAGGATTCTAGTTATGCCACATCTGTAGAGCCAAATGATCGTTGGTAATCAGTGGAGAAAACCCCACCCAAATGATCTCCTGACATAACGACCACCTCACTTTACCAGATATCAAGAGAGCATCTTTCTATATGGCTCAGACTAGAACCTCTGGGAAAAACAAATGCTGTACAACATGAATTACTGAAATGCAGTGAAGCAAGAACTGAGTTGCAAAGGCCTGAAAAAGAAATGAGGCTCAATATTAAGAGTTGGGGAGAAAAGACCTAAGGACATGTGATAAAGGAGACCACATGGAAATATGTGCAGAAATACGCTTTGTGGAAATAACCTTTGGGCAATGAATGTCAGGTGAAATGAGGAGTAAGAAGGAAATAACATGAGATGCTTCTAAATGGCTGCTCTAAGGTGTGATGGGCATAATTTGACTTGATTACTCTCTAGAGTTTCTGATTTACATAATGCAAAGATACATGCTCAGTGGCAATCTATTTAATGTTTACCTCTGAGAAGCCCTATGCTTTCTTGTCTTATTTTAAATTCAGACTTGGTGGGATCTTTTGTTTTTGTCATGTCAGTTTGTTTCTTTATGGTGCTGTGAGATGTTAAAAACAGACACAATGACCATCTCCCAAGAAATAAAATCTATCACCTTAAGGATTGAAAGGTGAAGGACATTGGTTGAATTAGTAATTCTCTTAAGTCTGAAGAAGTTTTTTTTTCCCCCAAGATTTTATTTATTCATGAGAGACACAGAGAGAGGCAGAGACATAGGCAGAGGGAGAAACAGGCTTCCTGCAGGGAGCCCAATACAAGACTCTATCTACCCCAGGACTACAGGATCATGACCTGAGCCAAAGGCAGATGCTCAACCACTGAGCCATCCAGGTGCCCCTGAGTCTGAAAAAGTTTTAAAAAGATTTTTTTTTCTCTCTCTCTTACCTTTTTCATGATTTCATTTACATTGATTTGTGCAGACATTAAAAGTTCCCTAGTTCTGTACTTCTAATGATTGAGATTACATTGTTTTCCTGGTTTATAAAATTTTAGTGGATCGGGCAGCCCTGGTGGCTTAGAGGTTTAGTGCTGCCTTCAGCCCAGGGCGTGATCCTGGAGACCCGCGATCGAGTCTCACGTTGGGCTCCCTGTGTGGAGCCTGCTTCTCCCTCTGCCAGTGAGTCTGCCTCTCTCTCTCTCTCTGTCTCTCATGAATAAATTTAAAAAAAATCTTTGGGGATCCCTGGGTGGCTCAGTGGTTTAGCACCTGCCTTTGGCCCAGGGCGTGATCCTGTCGATCTGGGATCGAGTCCCATGTCGGGCTCCCTGCATGAAGCCTGCTTCTCCCTCTGCCTGTCTCTCTCTCTCTTTCTTTCTCTTTTTCTTTCTCTTTCTCTCTCTCTCCCTGTGTCTATCATGAATAAATAAAATCTTTTTAAAAAATTTTTTTAAATTAAAATTTTGGTGGATCAGGTGGGTGGGGGAGCACAAAATGTATGAGAAAAACTAAATTTTGCAAAGACTTCATATAAAGTCAAACGTCTGATGGTCTATTTCTCACATGTGCTTATATATCGTGGTGGCTTTGGGGCCTGCCAGTCTGAAGCCAATTGCCACTTACTAATTGTGTGATCTTAAGCAAGTTACTCAATATTTTGGGCATCCATATTTTATCTGTAACATGGAGATAATAAATAATGCCTACCTCTTAGAGTTGTTGCAGGGACAGAGTTGATAATACATGTAAAACACTTATTAGGACAATGCTTTTACATTTGTCCAATAGATTATGTAGTATTAGAGGAACCACAGAAGGTTAGAGGTTGTGTCCATTTGAATACTTAGAAGAAATCTAATCTTTTAAGTGAAAATGTGATATTTAAATGATCTTTATTATGGTATAAAAAAGTCAGTTTCGTTTTAGGTTGCAAAATGTCCAGACACAAAATACTAAACAACAAGATTGAGTTAGTAGCTAGAACTAACATTTGTTTAGCACCAACTTTCAATGAAGAGCATTTTTTTTAGGATTTTATTTATTTATTTGACACAGAGAGAGAGAGAGTGCACACAAGCAGGGAGAGTGCAGGCAGAGACAGAGGGAGAAGCAGGCTCCCTATGGAGAAGGGAGCCCAGTGCGGGGCTCAGTCCTAGGACCCTGGGATCACGACCTGAGCTGTGGCTTAACCAACTCAGACGGGTGGTTAAGCAAATGCTTAACTAAGTAGATGCTTAACCAACTGAGCCACCCACCTGAGCGCCCAAACAGCAAGTTTTAGGAAGCAAAATGTTTGTCTTTACTTTATAACTAACTTCTACTTAAAGCTCTGGCCTGACAGTAGACATTTATCACATGGTGCCTGCCCCATGTCCAAAATCCTTTCCTATGTTCACGGAAAACCCCACTGTAAGAATCTTGGTAGGGAAAGCCAGAAACTGTGCCTTCTTTCCCTCTGCCTTGTGCCATGTTTAGAATCTTTCTGGGTACACAGTATATGCTGGTTAAATTAAAAATATAAACAGGAAGAAAATTTTCACAACCAGGAAAGGCTACATGGTGAGTCAGAGGTTTTTCTCTGTTCACAAGTAGCTCTACTGTGATTAACTGAGTATCTTTGGGCAAGTCACACAACTTGCTCAGTTAGTTAGTAGCTTCTGCATTCATATATATGAGACATAAACAAGGCCATGGACCCAACTGGAGTGATATAAGGATTAATCAATGAATGAAAATTAGCTGGGAATATCCATATAAAATTGTATGTCAAAAAAAAAAATAAAATCGTATGTCTATCATATACTAAAAGGTAAGATATGTTTAGTTCACAGATACATATCCCATTATAAGTGTTTTTAGATTGGTTTAGTTGAACTCCTAGAATTTTCTATGCTATATATTATTATAAACATTAATTTATTCTTCATACAATTGTGAAAGTTAAGATAAATTTTTTATCAGGTGTCCAAATTTCATAATTCCAGTTTCTGAGCATTTAGGAAATTTTCCTTCTTCCATCTTCCCTTTTATTTAATTAGGAATTTGTTTAATAGTTACCACATTTTTAAGCTTTAAATTGTAAATTTCTTACTTTCCTCTCCTTTATGGGGCTTCTATAAATTCAGCTCCCATTTTTCTTTTTCTTAAACAGATGCATTGCCTACCCCCCTCTTGAGAAATGTGAATGAAAAATTTCCCATGACTCCCATAATTGCTTTTTCAGTCCCCTCCAAATATTTCAACCCAGCTCTTTTAAAATATGTGATCCAAGGTTGAAAAAGCCAACTTCATCTTTTTTTTTTAAAAATATTTTATTTATTTATTTATTCATGAAAGACGCAGAGAGAGAGAGAGAGAGAGAGAGAGAGAGAGGCAGAGACACAGGCAAAGGGAGAAGCAGGCTCCACACAGGGAGCCCGATGTGGGACTCGATCCTGGGACTCCAGGACCACACTCTGGGCCGAAGACAGGTGCTAAACCACTGAGCCACCCAGGGATCCCTATCTTTTAACACACATTTTGCACACAAACACCACAACCAGAACACAAACATCCATACCTAGACACTTCTCTGCTTTATGCTTTGCCACCTTCATCAATCTTTGAGATTTTTGCAAAGAGGAAATCACTAAATCCAATAAACCAATCCTTAGCATGTGTATGGCTCTCTAAAGCCAAGGTGATTTATGATGCTAAGTTTGAAAGAAATATCACTGCTGTTCATTGATCTGCCTGCCATTTTATGGCTTTTCCCAATGAAATGAGACAGGAAAACATTTAATTAGAAGTGCACTAAATTTGGAAGACATAAGAGTCTTTAGCAATCTTTGAAAATTAAATACTTCATGTGTGGGAGAAATACAGATACATTTCACTTCGTGTAATATTGCTGCCATGCTCCTGAGACTTTGAACATGAAAGGAATTTTTTAAAGTGAAGTTTAATTCTTTTAGAAATCTGTCTTGAATCTTTTTATAAAACAGAAGACGACTTTAAGTTCAGCCTGAAGGGAGGGCAAGACTTAGACAATTAGAAGCAGAGAAGCCAGGCATTTCAGATCGGAAAAATGCTGTAACAAAAGCTGCAGACTGAGAATGAGCATAACATTTTCCAGCAGTGATGAGGAGATGAATGTGACTGGTACATAGAAGGAAGAAGAGGGAAACCAAGTTGGAGATTGGTAGAGGCAAATATTCCGGGACAGGCCTAGGGAAACTGCTCACTGTCCTGCAACGGTTTTCCCACAGGACATTAGCTGTATGGCACAATCCACCTATTGCGTAGATACATCTTTGCTCTTACTTAAAAGGCCACATTCATCCATTTGTGCATCAGATATTTATTAAGCTTTTTCTGCAGTATGTTACACAGTGTTAGATGTTATTGAAGTGACAATAATAAACTAGCCATGTATCAGGTGATCAAGTATCAAATAATCTGGAAAGAGAGATTGGATTTACATATAAATAATCATAATATGGGGCATTATGTGAAATACAAGCAAATTGCTTTGTCATTCAATAATATGAAAGGAAAAATTACATCCAGTTGATGAACTTAGGAAAGACTCATGCAGATGCAGCCCTTGCTCAGAACTTGGCAGAATTAGTAGAATGGAGGGTGCAGGAGAACATTCCAGAAAGAGGGAACAATTTGAGCCAAGTTGGGAGGACATACATGGCAGGACAGGGGGCATATCTAGTTAACACTTCAGACCAGAGGGTGGATGGAAGAAATGGTGGGGAGTAGATGGTATATGTCACCAAAGCTGTCAGAAACTCATTTGTCTAGCTGAGGAATGACCACAGGGGTAATTAATGTTGTTGCTGTGGATATTTCCGGGTTGCTGGGTTTTTCTCTTAAAACCAGTCAGGCATTTAAAGGCCTAGGGCAAAAAAAAAAAAAAAAAAAAAAAAAAAAAGGCCTAGGGCATTGATATCTGTTGAAACTTTAAATTGGGGAATAGTTGGCTCCTAACAACCATATCGGTTACACCCAGGCAAACATCCTCCAGGTCTCCCTATCTAATGGCGATATGAAAAGAAGTTGTAGCAAACATTACTACCATGTTTCCTTGAGTACAACTCAGAAGTGAGTTGATAAGACTCTCTGAAGCCAAGGGGGCTGTCCTCTTGAGAAGCTTCTATCTCCAAAACAATAACAATGTAAAACTTCCTCTCTGAAGCTAAATTAGAAGAAGTAAAGAGATGCCTGCCTAGGAAGAAAAGCTTCACAGGCTCTTCTATACCATGATCTAAATTTAGACTCAAATCTGAGAACAGGAGGGCAGATCAAGTGTTTGTTTCCGTTGTAAATTCCACAGCCCCAGTTTGAATTTCCTTTACTATCTTTTAGGATCTTTTCTTTCTTTCTATTGTTTTTAAATATTTATTTATTTATTTATTTATTTATTTATTTATTTATTATATTTATTTATTTATTTATTTATTTATTTATTTATTTATTTATTTATTATGATAGACACAGAGAGAGAGAGAGGCAGAGACACAGGAGGAGGGAGAAGCAGGCTCCATGCCAGGAGTCCGACCCAGGACTCGATCCTGGGACCCCAGGATTGTGCCTTGGGCCAAAGGCAGGCGCCAAACTGCCGAGCCACCCAGGGATCCCCTCTTTTAGGATCTTTTCAAAGGCCCCCCTTCCCAGGCTGCAATTGCTCCTAGGCTGTAGACATACAGAGCTGCGTTTTCTAGCGCAGGATCATAAAACAATTCTGGAAAGTTTGAGGAGATGAGAAATCTGGAAAGGACGGTTGTTATTTGATGGTGCTAACATCAGCTATGGGGAAGATTTTTTTCCCATAGCACCCTCTATCCCTCACCCCAAACTGCTCTTGCTCAGTTATTACAAGTTAATTCCGGGGGCACCTGGGTAGCTCAGTGGTTAAGTGTCTGCCTTCAGCTCTGGTCAGAATCCTGGGATCCTGGGATTGAGTCTCTCATCGGGCTCACAGCGGGAAGCCTCCTTCTCCCTCTGCCTGTGTCTCTGCCTCTCTCTGTGTCGCTCATGAATAAATCAATAAAACTTTTATTAAAAAAAAAGCTAATTCTGTTAATAACAGTCAGTTACTAAAGCTGATTTCTGATTTTGTGCAGAGGCCTGGGCTTCTTATCATTTTCCTCCTTGCCACTCCTCTGTTTGTACCTTTCCTTTATCTTTTCTGCTCCAGCTAAAACAGAAAGTCTCAGTAACATGTGTTATGTGATGAAGGGGAAGATGGAATGGGGGTGGGATGTGTTGGCTGAGGATGAAGGACAGTTGGGAATGGCTCATGTTTCAACAATGAAACTTTTGAGAATCCCCGTTCCAGCTCTACTTTTTCTTGCTCTCTGTACCCTCTGAGACACGTGCTGTATTCTTCTGCACCCAGAAGGTAATATTCACAAACTTGGTCCATCCCTGCATTCAAAAGTAGTCTCTTTCCTCACAGAAGTCTGTGGAAGGCACATTGTAACTAACCCACTCAAGGTGATGCTCCAGAGATTAGCTAATTAATTAATAACTACATAGCACCCTAAGCTTGCTGAGCATTTATTTCATAAATTCTGGAGATTAGTGTTTAATAACAAAAGACTCCCTGAGTAAAAACACCAAAGCTTGAGGTCTAACAAGAAAAAAAATCTACAAGGCCATACCCTTTCCCCCTGACTTTTCTAACACTGGAAGAAATGTGTCTTGCATTCGTAAGCCATTTAGAGAAATATGAGGGAGGGAGGGGGGAGGAGAGGAAAAACCTTTTGTGTTGCCAAGAAAATTAATTTAGTGAAGAGCTTTCATAAGGGAGAAAATGAGGAGAAGCAAAAGAAGGGAAGGAGTGCACACATCATCAGGATCATGATGTAGAACTAACACCCCCAGACCAAGGAGGAACAAAGGACGGTTTTTGAAGTCTTTTGGAAGAGGATAAAGAGACCAGATGTACTTGGCAAACACATTCTTTAAGAATAGTTTGTGGTTGTCCAGACATTCCATTCAAATTAGTGGCTGTTCTGGAAAGAAATAAGGACAGGAGCTGCTGAAACAAGCAATCTGGAAGCACAGGAAAGTTAATATTCACAGAGAAAAAGTTGTCCAGACTGGCGTCAGAATGGTTGCCGCAGAGTCTTAACAGGGCAGTGAATCGCTGCGGGCTTTCTAACATACTTGGGGGCAGAGCCCTTCTTAGGCTGGTTAAAATCTCTCCTCCCTCCATAACTTCTAAATTATTATTTTTGTTACCATTATTTGTTTGGTTACAATGTACAATATGTGCTGATGAAACTTGGCCCCACAAATGAGAGGAAAAATCTCAAGGTGCTAATAATCAGATCCTTCCTAATGTTTTCTCTAAACGGCCCAACGATGGAAGGTGGTGGGTACTCTCACAAGGGAATGATTTTCAGACAAAGTCCATCTCCTAGGTGACACTGAGTGATCCTGAGAAGGTCTCCCAGACATAGCTCTGCCTACTGAGTAGGGCCAAAATCCTTAGTGCCTGATCATGGAATGAACTGCCCCCAGCATGATGGACTACCCACCACTGGGAGGATTCAAGCAGCGACAGGACCTAAGGGGTTTTCTACCCCGCAGCAGGTCAGACACATTTGCCTCCTAGGTCCCTGGTTTGATAATCCCAGTAGCACATAACCAATGAAAATAAGAAAGCCCATCTTTAGGTGACTTTGTTCTCAGGACTAAGAATTATAACCACTGATTTAAAAGAATGCCAACAAACCTAACTGGAATGATTTGGAGACAGATATATTGTGAGTGACTTCTTAGAAGAGCTCTTGTACTTCTGGTATTTCTTTTTGCACTTCTGGTCCATCTTGCTCATCATTTAGAAGGATTTATTACAAAACAAGCTGTGTATCACACTATTGAAAAGAATTTACTGCCTGCAGCATGTTAGGGAAGTTGCAAGACATACCAAATTTGTCTTGCAAGCCATGGAGATAAACTTACAGAGCTTGGAGGCACACCATAACATTTTTTTAAAATACAGAGAGGTATTTATTTATTGATTCAATTTCATTTGTCCTTCATTTATTTTAATTTTTATCATAAAATAAAGATACACACAAACACCTATATACCCATCACCCGAGACACTCTATCCATGATACTCTGTATGCCACTCTCAGACTCCTGGTTTCTCTTTCTACCAAAGCAAATCCTATCCTGAAATTTCTGTTACCCACTTCCTTGTTTTTCTTTTAGTTTTTATTGCCTATGCTTTTATCTTTAAATGATATCTTGTTTAGAATTGCCTGTTTATGGAATAGAATAAGTAGAATCATACTTTAATATTTTGTTGCTTTTTCACTCAACATTTTATTTTTGAGATTCATTCATGCTGATGATAATTGTATAGTATTCCTTGTCTGTACAACAATTTAATTATCTATTCCACCTTTGGTGAACATTTGGATTCTTGCTCTTTACAATTAGAGCAATGGTGCTGTAAAGATTCTTGTATGTGTCTCTGAATACATTTGTGCAAGGATTTTTAGAGGGTATATATACATAAAATTGAAATTCCTGAATCTTTGTGTATGTATATTTCAACTTTCTAGGTAATACCAACCTTTTTCTAAAGTTGTTATGCATTTGAATTCCAACCAGCAGTGTGTCTGAGCTCTGTTGGTCAATCTATACCCTTGTCAACACTTGGCATTGAACAACTTTCAAAGTTTTTGTCGTTCTGTTGAGTGGGTAGTTGCATCTCATTATAGTTTTAATTTACTTTTCCCTGGTTACTAATGGAACTAAATATCTTTTCATATGTTTATGTATAATTTGTTCATGTTTTCTGTGTGTGTAATTCCTTTGTTTCTTTTGCTAATTGTTCTACAGATTGCTAGACTTATTTATTGATTCATTGGAGTTCTTCATATATTCTGGATCCAACTATTTGGTGGATTATATATGTGGTGAATATATTTTCCTAGAATAATGCTTATTTTTGTTTTGTTTTACTCTATTTTATCTTTTTAAATAGTTCTAACTTTAATCAAATCTATCGATCTTTTTCTTTACAGTTAATGCTTTTTATATCTCATGTAAGGAAAACTTCCCTACCCAGAATTTGTTAACATATTCTCCTATACCGTCTCCTAAAAGTTATATATCACATATCATTGAATACAAGTTGCTGTTGATTGTAAGAAACATCACAATTTCAGAAGTGGCAAGATGAAAAAGGAAGTATATCCTTGAAATGATGACAACAAAGCAAATTTGTTTTTCTTGTATGTGTCTTTAATCCAACTAAGGCTGATTTGGGAATATGCCATAAGAACAGAGTCCACATTCTTTTCCATGTGGATTATCAACTGCCTCTTCACCATTTATTGCAAAGTCCACCTTTCCCTCAGTGATCTGACTTGCCACCTCTACCATACATGAAATGACTATATATACTGGCCCTGTTTCTAGGCTCTCTATTTTGTTTGATTAATCTATTTGTCTATCCCTGTCCCAATATTACCCTTACTGACTACTATAGGTTTGCTATATAAGAGTATAAATCTTCCCTTTATGTTCTTTTTCAAGAAGAGAACTCTGTTGCAGTTTTGAATGGAAATGCATTGAATCTATAGGTCAATTTGTGGAACATCAGTATTTTTATGAGATTGGGTCTTTCTATCCACAAATATCATATTTTTTAAAAAAGTTTATGTATTTATTCATGAGAGACACACAGAGAGAGAGAGAGAGAGAAAGAGAGAGAGAGAGAGAGGCAGAGACACAGGCAGAGGGAGAAGCAGGCTCCATGCAGGGAGCCTGACCTGGGACTTGATCCGGGGTCTCCAGGATCACGCCCTGAGCTGAAGGTGGCGCTAAACCGCTGAGCCACCTGGGCTGCCCAGTATCATATTTCTTTTTTTCTCTTTTTTCATATTTCTTTAATTAGGTATTCCTTATAGCTTTTCAATGAAGTTTTATAATTCTCATTATAAAAGTCTTGCATATGTTTAGTTAGGCTCATTCTTAAGTACTTTGTGTTTTGTGTTTTGATACTATATAGGAAGAAAAAGTTTTTCTTGAACCTCTTAGGGTCCCAGGCTGGGTCTGAAAATTAAACTGACAAAGACAGATATACAGGAGAAAACCATACAAATTTATTTTTTTACAAGACATGAGAGTCTTCATAAGAAAATGAAAAACTGAAGAAGCAAGTTAGACCCATGTATTTTTATGCTAGGTTCAATGAAGAATGGGCAATCATATAGAAATATGATAGGTTAAGTAGTATGTGGTAATTATAGTAAACTTTGTCATCTTTTAAAAATTCATTTGTTTATTGCTGGTATATATAGATGCTAAATGACTTTTGTCATTTTTGTACCCACAAAAGTCAATATACATTGCTAGAAGTCAAAACATTGCTAAACTCTCATGTTCATCTCTATAGGTTATGAACATATTCTTTTGAATTTCTTACATACACTATCATGTCATTGTGATTCTTCCATTCTAGTCTGTATATATTTTATTTCTTTTTCTTGCCTTACTCCACTATTTCAGTCCTCTAGTACAATACTTGAGATGGCAGCATACTTTTATTGTTCCTTATTTTATTTTATTATTTTTTATTTTATAGAGAGATAAAAAGAGTGTGAGTGGGGGGAGGGGCAGAAGAAGAGAGAGACTCTTAAGTAGGCTCCACACTTAGCATGGAGCCTGGCATGGGGCTCCATCTCACAACCCTGAGATTATGACCTGACCCCAAATCAAGAGTCAAACACTTAACTGACTTAACGATCCAGGTGCCCCTCTTATTCCTCATTTTAAAAGGAATGGTTACTTATGATGTTTACTGTAGATTTTTGTAAATATGCTTTATCAAGGAAAATATTCCTAGTTTATTACGAGTTCTTCTAGGTGGATATTGCATTTTATCAAAGGCTTTTTTGCATCTATTGAGATCATGATACGATTTTTCTCCTTTAATCTTTAATGTGATAAATTACATTAATTGATTTTCTCAGCTGAAACTAACTTTAAATTCCTGGGTGAACCAATTTGGTTATGATGTATCATTTTGCTGAACATAAATTGAAATTTTGTTGAGGACTTTTATGTCTATATTCATGAGTGAGATTGCCCTGATATTTCTGTTTCTTACATTCGCCACGTCAAATTTTGGCATAAGGTTATGCTAGCCTCATAAAATGAGTTGAGGAATAATCTCTCTTTTTCTATACTCTAGAATAGCTTCTGTGAGATTAGCATCATTTATTCCTTGAATGTTTGGTAGAAGTCACAGGTAAAATTATTTCAGCCTGATTTTTCTCTACAGAAAATATTTAATGATAGATTCAAGTTCTTGAATGGTTATGAATCTAGTCTTGTTTTATATTTCTATTTCTTGGAATTTTTCCACTTTATCTAAATTTTCAAATTTAATTCACATAAAAATGTTCACAGAGTTTTTTAATCTGTAATTTTAGCATCATGTGTGATTATAACTTTTTCTTTATTCCTCACATTGTTTGTTGTGACTTCTCTTTTTTCTTGATCATTTTTACCAAAGGTTTGTAAAATTTTTAAATCTTTCCCAATGATTGGTTTATTTGGTCCTTTCGATTGTATGTTTACTTTCAATTTTATTATTTTCTTCCTTTTTAAATTATTTCTTCTATTTTATTTGACTTTATTTTGCAATTCTTTTTCTAACTCCTTCACTCTTCATATTTCAAACTATTTTCTCTTCTTTCTTTTCTTTTTCTTTCTTTCTTTCTCTCTTTCTTTCTTTCTTTTTTTTTTTTTTTTTAGGTAGGCTCCATGCCCAGCATGGAGCCCAGTGCATGAATTCAGGACCCTGAGATCAAAACCTGAGCTGAGATCAAGAGTTGGTTGCTCAACCAACCGAGCCATCCAAGCACCCCAAACTGTTTTTTCTTTTATTATAAGCTTTTAGGTCTAGAAATTTCCCTTTACTTCTTTAGTTTTATCTCTCAACTTTCTTCATATAGTATCAACTATTTAATACACGTAGCATTTAAATATTGTCAGATTTTCAGAATGATTTGTTCTTTGACCTTTGAGTTTCCAAACAAATGGGTATATCTAGTTATCTTTACTTTTTATTTTTTTAAATAGATTTATTTATTTGAGAGAGATAGAGAGCGCACAAGAGCCAGCAAGAGGGAATGGCAAAGGGGGAGGGAGAGGGACAAGCAGACTCTGCACTGAACACAGAGCCCTATGGGTTAGGTGGGGGCAGAATGGGCCTTGATCTCACAGCCCTGAGATTTTTTTACCTGAGCTGAAATCAAGAATTACTGATTTTTTTAAAAGATTTATTTATTTATTCATGATAGACATAGAGAGAGAGAGAGAGAGAGAGAGAGGCAGAGACACAGGAGGAGGGAGAAGCAGGCTCCATGCCGGGAGCCCGACGTGGAACTCGATCCCGGGACTCCAGGATTACGCCCTGGACCAAAGGCAGGCGCCAAACCGCTGAGCCACCCAAGGATCCCGAATTACTGATGTTTAACTGGCTCTGCCATCCCCGTGCCCCCTAGTTATCTTAAAAAAAAAAAAAAAGATTCTTGACTTAATTGCAGTAAGAAAATATGGTCTGTGCAATATGCAAAAATTTCAAAATTTGTTGAAACTTGCCATATGGCTCAATCTATGATCAACTTTAGTGAGGTTTCTGGGTGGGCTCAAAAACAATTGATTTTTTTTTCTCACTCTATGATCTTGCATTTGGAGTCCCAACTTTATTGAGACTTGTATTTAAACTGCATGCTTAGAGCAGACTCTAGGCTTTCACCTCTGTCCCCAAGACTCCCAAGGTTTGGGATAGGTTTTCTTGGACAGAAAACCAATATTCAAATTCACTAGATTCAGTGAATACCTTCCAGGCAAGAGTTGACTTTGGGTTCTTTTTAACTCACTGGTTTCTGGCTTTTACTGTATCCTGGTGCTACTGTTCAACTTCTTGCCAGTTTATAGATGCCAAAATATATTTTTAATATTTTACCCAGTATTTTTGTTGCCATTTTCATTGAAAGAGTTAGTCCAGACACTTCCCTGAGCATCTTACTAGAAATGAAAATCCTTATTTTATTTTTCGTCATATATTTATTGGGCACCTACTATGAGAGGAATAAAAGCTATAATTCTGATCTGTATCCAAGGTGAACTAGTAGCATGAGAAAAAGAGTCATTGGGGTAGGATGGTAGAGGCAATTAACCAGTGGTGAAAACAGGTGGTTAAGTATACAGGTTTGGGAGTCGAGTATGCCTGGGGACAAAACCCAGGGTCACTGCTTACTAGCTGTGAGCCTTGAGGCAAGTCACTCAAACTCTCTGTGCCTCAGTTCCTTCACTAATATATTGGTGTTAATGATAGAGATACCTCATAGGTTTGTTGTTGGGATTTCTAAAAGAACCAAGCATACTTTGATGGCTCAGAAAATGCTAAGTAGTCTTTGTCCTGTGAAAAGGATTTTGATCTATAATGGTACCAGAGGATATGAAATGGAGAATCTTGCTCATTCACCCACAGAACTGAACTTAAGATCTGAGAGAATGATTTCCTGTAAATGCCTCTTTTACAGAAAGCTGAGACTTATTTTTTTTTGCTACAGCACGAATTTCCCAAATTGCTGTTCCTCTGTTATTTCCTGATAAACCAAGTTCTTGTTAATTCGAGCTTGCATCACTTCACTTCTTCATTGGGATTGACAGTCCTCAGAGAAGAGATGCATAAGCTGGGAACAACAAAGTTATTTCTCTAAGGTTTAATCACCTCCCATGGGAGCTGCCAGAGGGAGGGCATAAAACGATCTCCCTTCCAACTCTGAGCTGGGGAGACTTGATTCTTATTCTAGGGAAAAATCCTCCCCACTTCTGGGTTCCCTTAAAGAGAACCCTTTTCACTGGCTCTCTCCCTCTTGACCTAGATCTGTTCCTCAATGAGTTTAGAGGGTTGGGAATTAAAGACATAAAGGAGAAAAAAAAAATTAAAGACATAAAGGATATGTCTTGCAGGCCACTTCTGCTTTCCAGAAGTTCCTTGAGACAATCAGAATGCCTGACTACATTGTTAAAATGGGGTGGGGGTGGGAGGGAGAAAGAATAAAAATGTACGGAGAAAGATAGAAGTTAGTATTTCAAAAATTATCCTGTTTCAAAAGGAATGGCTAAAGCACACCAGCCGGAAGGAGTAGGAGAGAAAATTGGAGAGAAAAAGAACACCCAGATGCCATGCTAGAGAACTTGGGACTTTTTCCCTCCAGGCATGGATTGCCAATAGCTTGTGCTATAGGTAGATCTGCAATTCAGAGTGGAGGTTACTTAGAATTGTGGAGAACTGGAGGGCAGAAGATCAGCTCAGATATGTCTGCAACGGGTCCTAAGACACACAGCAAGGGCCTCAGCGCTAAAGGGGTGAGGCCACGTGGTTGTGCAACGCAACTGTGGAGGACCCTGCAGGTGGCCAACGTGGCAGTTCTACAGAGAGTCTTAGCGTAGAAATGAACAGATTTGATATACGTGGAATGAGAGTAGAGGGAAATGAGACTCCCTACCATGTTTTTTTCTGGCTAGGGTGACTAAATGGGTGATGGTGCAATTAGCCAGGATAGGAGATTCAGGAGGAGCAGGTTTGAAGCAGCAAACATGATGGGCCTGAATTGGATGTCACTGTGGGCATGCTGGTGAAGATGTCTAAAGCCACCAAGCACAGGCATGAGGCTCTCAGAGGAGTTGGTGGCTGATTGGAGGAGGGGGGAGTTTCAAGAAGGAAATCGTGGTCAACTGTGTCTTACCCTGCAGAGATTGTGAGAGAGAATACTGAAAGAGATCCACTCTATTTGGCAACCAGAAGGTCATTGTTGACTTTAGCCTGACCAGTTTCAGGTGCTGAGGAGGAACAGAAGCCGAACGAGATGGTGAAATGAAAAAGCAGAGACTCCTCTTTCCAGGTAGCTTGGCTGCCTTGGGGAGCGAACCTGCGATAGAAGTTGATAGCCTCCCTTCCCTCTCCTCCTCTTGCCCCTTCTCCTCCTTTAAGTAGGGGGAGAAGTCTGAACCTGCTAAAGCTAAGGATTGAATCCTGAGTTGAGAAAGCGGGGAAGACAAGAAGAGTGAAGGTCCGCCACGGAGCTGGAAGGTGGTGGGGCCAGAGGACAGGTGAAGGAAGATATTCCTTCCTCTGACATTCCAGTGGAGTAGGTGGGCACCCCGTGGTTCCCCGCAGACTTCTTCGGCATCATGGGCAGGAAATGAAGGGATATCATGCAACAAATATTTAATGAGTCCCTACTTTGCTTAAGTCGTGGTGTAAATTAGGTAGACACCAGAGAATGAGGAAATATTAGAAATGTGAATCATTCAGAGGTACAAATCTAAAGTTGTTTGGAGGAAGGGAGGGGATGTCTAGGGCTTCCTGAATGATGAAAGGAAGGAAGGAAGCTTGGCAGAGTATTTCCCTCCCAAGGCAGCAGGTAGCAAAAATAGCCCGAGAGAAACAGGAAAAAGTCTTATGTGGGAAAAAAATGGAAGAAAGGAAAGAGGCAAACAGTAACAGCATGTTCCAGGTTCTAAACATCAAGCTAAATTAGGCACTTTATAGGCAAAACAATCCTGTGAGAAAGGCATTACTATTTCCATTTTATTGATGTAGAAAGTGAGGATCCAGTTCTTTTTCTGTCTTCAATTCCACTTCTCCATAGAGGATTAAAACGCCTTGGAATATTGGAAGAGGAATTCCAATTCTTGTGTTTTAAAATTTTCATTTCACTTGCAAGCCAAGAGAAAAGAGGGCAATTCTTAGTGGGCTTGTGCCGTGAAACTACGTAGTCTCAGTAGGGCCTTGGTTAAGGATGGGCCAAAGCTTGGCTGCATTCGAAAGAGGCCAACTTAGAGGAGGAAGTGGTTGCCGCGTTCCTTCTGCGGAACCACACGGGGGCCCTGAGACGGGCGGCCTGTTTCCTGGGTCCCGCACAGCCAAGCCGGTGGGAAGAAACGTGCTCCCTAGGCAGAAGCTTTATGTAAATGCCTATTTTCCAAGATCCTCAACGTTATATGGATCATCATCCACGGAATGCATGCTGAGAAATTACGTGACATTTGGAAGTAAGACATGCACTTCCATACATAACTCTTAACAATAGAATAGGCCGCAAAAAAGATAAAAACCAGCGTGCAGTCATAGACGCTTTTGGCAATCCCTCCCTTAAACAGTGTATTATAGGATCGGGGAGCAGTGGAGAGTACCCAGACAGGCTCCTGGTGGTCACACGTGGATTATAAAGCATTATTCGACTGTATACCTTTTTTTTTGCACTTTATTTTTTTTTAAAGATTTTATTTATTTATTCATGAGAGACAGAGAGAGGCAGAGGGAGAAGCAGGCTCCCTGCAGGGAGCCCGACGTGGGACTCGACCCCGGGTCTCCAGGATCACGGCCTGGGCTGCAGGCGGCGCCAAACCGCTGAGCCACCCGGGCGGCCCTTTCTCACACTTTAATATTCTGCGCGCCCGTCTCTCTTTTTGGCGGTCGGGCTCTAAGTTCCACCTGACGCGCCGCAACGTTGCCATGGGGTCGAGCAGAAACTTTTTTTTTTTTTCTTTCTTTTTTTTTTTTTTTCTTTCTTTTTTTTTTAGAAAAGCACGGCTGGCGTTGCGCCGAGCTAGAGGCCGCGGCCCCGGGCCCTGCAGCGCAGGAGAGGAGCAGCCGCCGCCGCCGCCGCCGCCGCCCCCCGGGCGAGCGCGGGCCCGGGCCCGGGCGGGAGGCAGCTAAGGCGCCGCGCGGCCGGGAGGCGGCGGCCGAGCGCGGCGTCACGTGGCCGGGGAGGGGCCTGCGCGCCGCCAGCCCGCCCGCCGCTCGGCCGCCGCCGCCGCCGCCGCCGCCGCGTCCCATTCATGAGGGCCGCCCGGCTCGGCTGCGGCCCAGGCGGCTCCGGAGGCAGCGGCGGCGGCGGGCGCCCGGGCCTCGCGCGCGTCCTCGGCCGGCCCCGCCCCCTCGGCCCCCGGCGAGCGCGCCGTGCAGCCGCCGCCTCCCCTCGGCCGCCCGCGGGCGCCGGCGCGGGTCGGCAGCGGAGCCGCCGCAGGTAAGCGGGCGCGGGCCCCCCAGTCGCGGCGCGGCCTCGGCGCTCGGGGGAGGCCGGGACCCCTGCCCCCGCGTCGCCGCCGCCGCCGCCGCCGTCACGTAGGCCGCTCGGCGCGCGGGGTGCGCCGCGGTGGGGGGCGCGGGGCCGCGGGGCGGACGAGGACGGGGAGACCCTGAGGCGTCCGGGTGCCCGCGCCGCGGCCCGAGGGCCGGTCACTGAGGGCGCCCGCAGCTCGCGGGGTGCTGGCGCGGAGGCCGGAGCGGAGGCCGGGGTGACGCGCGGCCGAGCGGCGCGCGGCGAGGGGGCCCGGCCGGAGGCCGCGCGAGCCGCCCCCGCCCCCGCCCCCGCCCCCGCCCCCGCGGGAGGGGGCCCGGCGCACGTGAGCCGCCCGGAGCCGGGCTGGGAAGTTGCTGTTCCCCGTCCCCGGCCGGCCGTTCGCCCCGCGTCTCTGCCTCCGGCTTGTGGACCCGGCCCCGAGTGTGAGTCCTCGCTCGCTTCTCGAAGCCCCGTTCCCCTCGGCACCTCTCAGTCTGTAGCGAACGTGTTGAGAGCCAGTCTCAGAGCGGGGGCCCCTCTCTCAACTTTTAACCCCGAGGGTCACCGTTTTCTCCACTCTTCTGAACAGATTGAGAATATTCTCCTTGAGAATTCCGTATGACGTTTTGAAGGCATACTTAAGAACCAGGACCGGAAGGATCACCCTTCCTTTCAGAAAGTGCTGGAAGTCTGAATATTTGAAAATGCTATAGGAAGGGTTGCTTAAGCCGCTCTACTAATTTTAAATTGTGCATCTCGGGATGATTTTTCCAAACCTGTTTGTCTTAGACCGAAAAAGAGGCTCTTGAGAGTCTTGGTGTCAGGCCAGGTCCTATTGCAGCTCTTTGCCCAGTAGAGATGCCCTGTGTTAACTGTTTATTGAAATCTCGCCTGGCTGGTTCATAATTCTTTGACAATGCAGTTTTGAGATACATTTGAAATATTTACGAATTATTTAGTGGCCCATATGGTTTGTATGTTGATGGTCTGAGTTTCGTGGCTTAAGAATGAAAAGCGTGGCGGGCGATGCTGGGGTGGGGTGAGGGGAGATACGGAGGTGGGGGGGCTGCTGAGGTAGGGGGGGTGATACTGAGGTGGGGGCCGTGCTGAGGTGGTGGGGTGATGCTGGCGTGGGAGGTGAGGCTGAGGTGGGGGGGTGCTGAGGTAGGGGGCCGATGACGAGGTGAGGATGCTGGAGTGGGGGGGATGCTGAGGTAGGGGGGCGATGCCGAGGGGGGGTGCTGAGATAGAGGGGTGATGCTGAGGTGGGGGGAATGCTGAGGTAAGAAGGCCCTGCTGAGGTGGTGGGGTGATGCTGGAATGGGGGGGATGCTGAGGTAGGGGGGCGATGCCGAGGGGGGGTGCTGAGATAGAGGGGTGATGCCGAGGTGGGGGGAATGCTGAGGTAAGAAGGCCCTGCTGAGGTGGTGGGGTGATGCTGGAATGGGGGGGATGCTGAGGTAGGGGGGCGATGCCGAGGGGGGGTGCTGAGATAGAGGGGTGATGCCGAGGTGGGGGGAATGCTGAGGTAAGAAGGCTATGCCGAGGTGGTGGGTGATGCTGGAGTGGGAGGGGAGGGTGAGGTGGAGTGGGAGGTGGGGGGGCCCATGGTGATGTGGGGGGGTGGCGGCAGAGCCCACAAGGTGCAGGGGAAGGATTCTGGTGTTCGCCTAGTGAAGCATCCTCACTTTGCCTGAAGGGCAGTCCACCTCAGTCCCAGCCTGAGTATAAAAAGCAGGCCTAAGGCCATCTATGAAATTACACTGGCCAGTGTGGGTGGCTTCTAACAACTAATGTATGGTTAATTGTGATCTATCAGACTGAAGTGTAAGTAAATGTTGGTAGAGCTGTGGAATGCTGGAAATGAAATGTTCTCACGTGATGGCAGAGTTGAGAACCAACAGAGAAGCTTTATGTTTAAGAGGAACTGGAAATGGGAACATTTGAAAACCATTCAACTCTATAGTAAAGCCACTGTTGAGAAACAATTAACAGAGTCAGCTGGGCGTTGTGTCCTTCATTAGCCCAAGAATGTAGCAGTGAAGGAACTCCTCACCCTGTATTGTAATTTTTGGTTTACTGAGTGGACTGTCATCTGCACTGGACTGAAGGTCCTCCGAGGCCAGACTTTGGTAGCTCCCTGGTACCAAACGCAGACCCAACTTTTAGAAAAACCTCCATGGAGGTCTGTTGAATAAAGGTAGGAAGCAGCAGTGTGTATATGTGTCCTTACCAGTGACCTGAGAGCTTGTGGCACTTCCTGAAGGGAGTTCACTCAACTTTCCTGAGCTGTGAGCTTTGGTTGAATAATCCTGATGGTGCCACGCATGAGAGGTGGTAAAAGGTTAAATTAAGCTCATGAGTCTTAACAGGGAAGATTTTGCAATGCTTATTTTAAATATTAATATTTGGTTTAAAGATAGCTTGGCGCTCTGTGTCAACAGCTATTTCCCCTGGGTATGCTGTTTTGTATACAGTATTTCCTCATATAAGGCAGCACAGTAACACTTAGCTGGAAGCTTTGTCTTATGGGGAGATAGATTCAGCACCTCCCTTAGGTGCTTAGTGATGTAAGTCAGAAGGTTTTTCTTTAAGTCTGACTTAAGTCCACCTGCCTGCCTTTAATTTAAATCCTTCCCTTTTTGCTCTGACCCGATAGCTGTCATTGCGTGTGTGTGTATGTGTGTGCTTATTATCTTGCCAGTGAATGGCTAGACCGTGGTTTGGGACGTTTGTTTTGAAAGCCCATTTTTATCTGTTTTATTAGCCCCAGAGTCTTTTAGCTGTCATTTGCCGCCATCATAACGAAAATAACTCACAGGTTCATAGGCAGAGAGCCTCCAGTTGACAGAATCCAATATGGATTGTCATATTAAAACTTTGAGGAGGGGTCCCTGGGTGGCGCAGCGGTTTGGCGCCTGCCTTTGGCCCAGGGCGCGATCCTGGAGACTCGGGATCGAATCCCACGTCGGGCTCCCGGTGCATGGAGCCTGCTTCTCTCTCTGCCTGTGTCTCTGCCTCTCTCTCTCTGTGTGTGTGTGTCACTATCATAAATAAATAAAAATTAAAAAAAAAAAACTTTGAGGATAATTATTATAGGCTGGAGTAGTAAGCTTTATGGCTGTATCAGAAGGCCTTCTAATAAGATTTCTTGGTGGCTTTACTGGCAGTTAACTGCACTTTTTGGAATCTACCTCCCCTGCTGTCAATTTGATTCTTTATTCTTTTTACTGGCGCACTATTACTAACACTAAATGCTTTACATGTGTACGCTCCTTTACTCTTGAAGACAAATGTGTGAGAGAAAGTCGCTCACCGCTGAGGTCCAAATGAAGCAGCTTAGGTGTCTCTGAGAGTCCGTGGCAACCTGGGTGTGGTGGGGCCGTTCCAGCTCTGTGCTCCTCACCTCTGGCTAACTTGATCCTGCCCAACCACAGAAAGCTTGGCCCATATGGCTTGCCTCTGCTTTGAAATTCTGACTGGATGATTCTGCTCTTTTCAGCCTATCTATAAGGAAGAAGGAAAAAAGAATCTGTTAGGAGATAAGCTGTGTGGCAATGCAAGATAAAGCTCTGAATGTGACTTTGAGGATTAGAATGAAGATAAGATAGTTTTTAAATTTGATTCATTGACTACGATTTAGATTCTTTTTCCTGTAAAGCCCCTGGATACTGAATTTCTGTCCTCCTATTTTTGTCAATTTAAATTGGTGTTAAAATTATTACCAAGAAAATGAAAGAGCCAGAAGTCATTGAATCTGTAAAGCATAACAGAATGGTTACAGCATCAGCTCCTTTTGCTACCAAATTTTACCTCTGTACAAGGAGGATACAGCTGAAAGACAAGGTGGGTTATATGTTAGAAGTACGGTTTTCTAAAATTATTTTTATTCAGGTCAAATATGTAAGTTGAGAGACTACATAAATGTGTTAGAAAAATGGGGGATTCATAGAGCTCTTTTAAAACTCCATTTAGGATCGATGTAACTATTTTTGTAATCCTTGAATTTAGAACTTTATTATGTGGTGTTTATATTTATCTGTATTGTTCTGTATTTTCAACATGAACCATCCAAATTAGACTTTTCTCCTTCTTTGGAGGATGAACACCGGCTCGTAGAAAAGCCTACCTAATGATGTTCAGGTAGCTGGAGGATTGCCTTAATCTGACTTGTTGGCATATTTGAACAGTTTAGAAAAAGTCTTTACTTCTGTAGTTACTGTAGTTGATTTTATGAATAGTAACCTAGTTTCCTGTCTTTAATTCATATTCTTTGTTTTTGTACCAATTTTATTTTATTGTTTAGTAATAGGTGTATTTGCCTGAACTGCCTCGAATTATTTTTTTCAGCCAGGCAAAGCATAAGTAAAATATAAAGTGATTTATAAATTTTAACTTGTTTTCAACTCCTGGCATTTTTTTTTTTTTAAATCTTTCCTGTTCAAGAATCTCCAGTGATCCCTTCTCACCTGTTTTAGCAAATGTGTTTTTCCCATCTCCGTTCTCTCATATCAGTTTGCTCCCTACTGTCTCCACCTGCCCCAAACATTTACTTATTTTCAATACTCACTTTCCTCCATGAACTTCAGCTGTAAGAGACATTGATCTTGTTGTGTTACTTTGTATTTGCTCTTAAGTCATCTGTGGCATTCCTCTAGCTGTTAGTTGATATTAAAGTAAATAACTACTGTCTCCTTAATTTTCAAACACCCTGTGTGGCCTGCAGGCAGTGCTAGTTTGCCTCCTTTTTGTAAATGTGTAACTAAGAGAAGGAGTAGGGGAGAGATGGACTGTTGAATAGAAGTGATAAGAAGCTAGCCTGAAAGGTTTGTCAGATTGTAGTAGAGAAAGTTGGATTTGAGGAGAGGAGGAAAGAACGTTCAAACCTGAACACCTGAGGATAGGATCTGTTGATTTTAAAAGTTAACCGATGGAGAAAGATGAAAGGACAGACCTTCATAGGTTGATGTGCAGAAAGATCCACTAGAGTGAGCGGAGTGGCTGTGCAGACCTGTTTATTTGCAGGGTGGTGGAAATTCTTTGAAGGTTTGTTGTGCTGTCTCCCATTGTTTTGATTCTTAACTTTTGGGGTCACTTGTGAATTTAGTTGAAATATTAAGTTACATTATAAGGAGTGTAAAGGGATATGGTTTTGAAAAGTTTAAGAAACATGATTAAAGACATAGTATTTCAAAAAAGAAGGGGTACCAGTATCTAGGTTTAAACATTATTTGGTTTTGATGGTCATAACTAAGTAATTGTTAGATGAAGAGAAGCTGAGCATTGGAAAAGCGTCCCTCAGTGATTTTACTCAGAAGAAAGATAGGCATATGGTTCCAAGTAATTTTAGTGACAGAGTTTCTGCTTTTACTTATTTCTGAAATATAATGGGATAATTGATTTAAATATCTTTTTAAACCTCTGTTTTTAGATCTGTAGCAAAATGTTTTCTTTTTTAAAGATTTTATTTATTTATTTATGAGAGATAGAGAGAAAGAGGGGCAGAGACACAGGCAGAGGGAGAAGCAGGCTCCATGCTGGGAGCCCAATGCGGGACTCATCCTAGGTCTCCAGGATCATTCCCTGGGCTGAAGGCGGCGCTAAACCACCGAGCCACCCGGGCTGCCCAAAATGTTTTCTTTTTTATAGAAAGAATCATAAATTCATTGGTTAATCTGGAATTGAAACCTACCTAAAAGCCTTCTTTATACTCCTGAGTAAACAGTGGAATTGTACAATTCCATGATGGCTCTACTTTCTTCAGCGCATTATGATGTGACATGTGTTACACCTGGCAAGATAGATGTGTCCAGCTATAATAGAGACTTGGTGCCTTTTTTTTTTTTTTTTTTTTTTTTGAGACTTGGTGTTTACTGATTCTAAAAGAGAAGTATCCAGAATGTGAATAGGTCTTATCAGGTATTTGGACATAATTTATTAAATTTAGCCTTTTGGGGCACCTGGGTGGCTCATTCTGTTGATTTCAGCACAGGTCTTGATCTCCGGGTTGTGAGTTCAAGCCCCATGCATAGAGCCTACTTAATAAATAGGAATCTCAGACAGCAAAACCATGAAATAGTAGATATGAATTATGAACTCTGAATTGGAGCTCTTTGAATTGTGGTATGTTACTTTCCCCAACAGCTGAGTCTGTATATTTATTTATTAGTTATTTATTCATGAGAGACACAGAGGCAGGCTCCCTACCGGGAGCCTGATGTGGACTCCGTTCTAGGACCCTGAGGTCACGACCTGAGCCAAAGGCAGATGCTCAACCACTGAGCCACCCAAGTGTCCATATCTTTTTAAATTACTTTAATCTCAACATTTTTTGAATAATACTTAGCTAATGAACATTATAATTATAGCCATAACATCTGTTTACATGCAAACTACACAGGAACAGGACTTATCTAGAGAAGTATATAAATACTTTCTTTTTTATACATATACATACTTTCTAAATAAAAAGCTCTCTTATTTTTTAAAAATGAAAGATTTTATTTCTTTAGAGAGAGTGAGCAAGGGAAGTAAAGAGGGAGAGAATCTCTCAAGCAGACTATGTGCTGAGCTCGAAGCTTGTTTTGGGCTTGGTCTCATGACTCTGAGATCGTGACCTGAGCTGAAACCAAGAGTTGGATGCTTAACTAACTGTGCCACCCAGGCACCCTGAAAGCTCTTTATTTTATAATTTAAAATGTGTATTAAACAGATGCTTTATAAGAAAGGAGTGATTTTTTGTTGTAAGGTTTTCTAACTGGTTCAACGAATTCAAAATATCCTAAGTAGCAGTATTTGAAAAGTAAACATTTGGAGTTTTGGTGTCTTTAATATACTCTGTTCACTGAGACTCAGTCCTTAAAATGGTGCTGATGGCTACTTTTTAGGAACACTGTTTCTAGGAGATGTTTAATGTTTGTAAAAGATTGTCATTGCAGTTACATTATTGAACATCTTTGGGTGAGGCATTATGTTTTACATAAATTCTCTCTTAAGAGGCACAATAACTATGCATGGTAGAGATAGTAGCTGCATTTTTTAGGTGAAGACTGTGAAGCTGAAAGATTTGCCAAAGGCATGTGACTATGTACTGACCTTGATCTCATTCCATTGCCCTTGCTCCCATGCCACCACACTGCCCAAGGACGATAAGAATTCTCGTGAATCTGATTGACATGCCAAAACCAATTTGGGGGAACAGTTTTGTTTTGACTTTATTAGGTAGAACTGGAGAACTTATTCTTAACCTCAGCATCTATAAACTGCTAATAGAAAGCATAGCACCTACTGTATAGGAGCTCTGGGTTTCTCTGAATCATTTATATATGCAAAACCACCAAGAAAGCAAAGGAGATGGCCTGGCTAACCCCACTTGGTGGTGCTGGGTCTAGAATGAGTTGGATGATATGAAGCTGATACTCTTCTGCCTGCCTCTGTAACATGAGCATATAACTGGGCTGAGTTGGGAATCTGGTGTTTAAAAACATGGCCACTAAGGCAGCCCTGGTGGCTCAGCGGTTTAGCACCGCCTTCAGCCCAGGGCCTGATCCTGGAGACCGAGGATCAAGTCCCACGTCAGGCTCCCTGTATGGAGCCTGCTTCTCCCTCTGCCTGTGTCTCTGCCTTTCTCTCTCTCTTTCTCATGAATAAATAAATAAAATCTTAAAAAACAACAACAACAACACATAGCCCCTAAACTCTAGCTGAATTTTGGTCTCTGGCTCAGCTTGACAGAAAGTCAGTTCTTTTTAGTATTGGGAGGAAGAAATAGGCTCAGTTGGACTTTTTGAGACATGGTTTGTATTCAACATGATGTCTTCTTGAAGGATTTTCCCTGGTAATTTTGACTGTTTTTTATACAAGAAGTAAACTCCATAACCCTTGCTTTATGTGGGACTGGATTATGCATAGGAGCCCTGAGTTACAGCGTTTCAGAGCTGGACAGAGCTTCTAGCCTATTACTTCATGTAGGAACACTTGTCCCATCACATTGTGGGTAGCCAGCTGAAACCCCTAATATTGTTGAGTATCTGAGTTTGCATTTTTGAACAGATTTGTTTTTTATAAATTGGCACTTTCTTCAGTATATCATTTGACTCGGCAACTATCTACAGATAGAATTTGCTCTGATGGAATTTTAATGGTGTTTTACTCACTGTAATTGAATAAATCAATGATTTGGTATTAACTCTTCAATACAGAATAACTTCTCATTAAACAGAAACACATTCATAGCCCTTAGGAATTCCCAAATTCGTGATTTTGTGCTTGGCATATAGCTTACTCAGTTGTCTCCTCTGTAAGACGTAGATAACAATATCTACTGATGGCCTTATTCTGAGGATCAGATGAGGTTGTGTATTAAACCAGAGCCACAAGCCACCTAGAGGTCCAGAGGCAGGGTGGCAGGCTAGGATTTCTCACTAGACAAGATGCGCCAGTTTTGAGAGGCACAGGGGCAAAAGGAAAAAAGGTGAATAGTACATCCTTCTTGCTTTGAAGTACCTTATAGTCTTGAAGGAGAATTAAGTGGGTCTACCTCTATATCAAGCAGAATTTTATAAAACCAGGTAGGGGGGATAGACAGGGGAGTGATTGAGAGTGAGTCAAAGGAAGTATCTTGGTGTGAGCTTCTGTGCTAATGTTTTTAGCGTGAGGATATGATGTTTAGGGGCGCCTGGGTGGCTCAGTCAGTTAAGCAGCTGCCCTCAGCTCAGGTCATGATCCTGGAGTCCTAGGTTTGAGCCCTGCATGGGGCTCCCTGCTCAGCAGGAAGTCTGCTTCTGTCTCTGCCTCTCACCCCACTCGAGCGCTCTATTTCTCTCAAATAAATCTTTTTTTAAAAAAGGATATGATGTCTAGTTGAAAATGTTTGTGCTTGCTTAATATTTTCTTGACCCAGAACTTTTATCTCTATCGATCAAAATGGAAAACTTATTTTTATGTTAGCAATTTTGTATCTAAGCCTAATGCACTACATGTCTGTAAATTTAAGCCTAGTGATTTTTGCCATCATTTCATCTCTTACTCTCTGAATTTTGTTGTCTGTGCCTGTAAGTGGAGCCTTTTCTATGTATCTAGAAGGCAAAGCTGTTCTGTATACCTAGTATATACACTACAGATGAGTGCTTAACTAAAAAACAAAACAAAAAACCAAAAAACTTTTGCTGACTAGTTCATAAAGTCTTTAATATTTTTCTATAAACTTTAATAACTGCTTATCATTAAAGTTTCCTTAGGTTATAAAACTACATGGTATTTTATTCTCTGCTATTTGAAAAATACTCATAAGCCTGTATTGTTAATGGTGGATAATTTTTTTAAATCTTCTGTCATCCTTATCCATGTTGGCTAAATCTTTTGCTAATATCTTTGACACAGAAAGAAAATGGCTTTCTTGTTAGGACATTTGCCATTCCCAGGTGAATGAACTAGATAACTTAATAAGAACTTTATGTATTTAAATTTTCTTGTTCATTTGTTTTGTCTTAATGAGACATATATCTAAAGCTCAGTGCTGATGTGGAGAGCTAGAAAAGAGTTTTTCCTAATTGAAAACAAAACCCCACAGTGCTCATATTTACTTGGTGTTTGTTTTTTCATTTCTCTAGTAGTTTTTATTCCTTATACATATGTTTCTTTATTATAGGACTGCATCACATGATAGTTCTATTCATCTTTTAATTTTTTTCATCTTTTATGTCTAAAAATTCATATAAAATTCAGATAGTACTTTGAGATATATATAGTGAAGAATACCACTGCTGATTACTTCCTAGAAGCAGCTTCTTTCAACTCTTACCTGTTTCTTGTGGGATTTAATTTTATGCATATGTGCCTAAACTACTGTAGCTTGGTTTTTCAGTTTTAGATATTCTCTGTAGATTTCCGACTGTGTTAGATGAGGATTCATCTCTTACATAACCCTTCTTACACACTCTTCCTTTTACCCTTCCCATGTAATCGTATCATAATTTAATTTCTCAATGGTAGGTATGTATGTTTTCATGGCCAAGCACTGTTTAAAACTAAGCCCGTCAGTGATTTTATTTCTACACCAGTTCAAAGTTTTGTTTTCGCTGGAGTTCATTGTTTTGTTGGGATTAATCACAAATTCAGGTCCCCCGTTTCTTTTCTTTCTTTCTTTCTTTCTTTTTTTTTTTTTTTTTTAAAGATTTTTATTTATTCATTCATGAGAGACCTGGGGAGAGAGAGAGAGAGGCAGAGACACAGGCAGAGGGAGAAGCAGGCTCCTTGCAGGGAGCCTGACGTGGAACTCGATCCCGGGTCTCCAGGATCAGGCCCTGGGCTGAAGGCGGTGCTAAACCCCTGAGCCACCCGGGCTGCCCAGGTCCCCAGTTTCTGACTGAACTACAGGACTCTGAGCAGTGAACACCTCGCCTGCATCCTGTTAGTTTCTCACCTTTGTTGGTCTTCTTTCCTAGATAGTCCTCCGTCAACCTGCTTCCTCATTCTGATGGGCACATCCTCCTGTAGCTTTTTGAGAAGGGGTTCACAGGAGGTCAATTCTGAGACCTTACCTGTCTCAAAATTTATTCTAGCCTCATACTTAATTGGTAGGCTATGGAATGCTAGAATGGAAATAGTTTTTAGAATTTGGATTTGTTTACTGTTGAGAAATCCCAAGCTTTTTAATTTCTGTTTCTCTCTCCTTCCCACTCTTTCTATCCTTTCCCTTCCAGGTTTTTTTTTTTTTTTAAAGCAGTTTTATCTCTTTTTAAATTCTCTCCTTTTACTCATCTTTTGGTGAAGTGCCTTTATTTGTGATTTGCAGCTTGGTTCCTGTACCCTTTACAGGGAGGGAGTGGCTAGGACACTTGGGAAGTGCCTTCCACACCTGGCTTCATGGTGAACCCACATTCTTGGCCTTGCTTTTGTACACTCAAACCCGGCTAGAGGGCAGTATGTTATCAGTCTCTGTAGATCAGAAGGACAGAAAAACACTCAGAATATACAGGTGCTTCTTAGATCTGGTGAGACTTCACCCCCACAAGCAGAAGCATCTGCAGCTGTATGTCCTCAGAAAAGTTTGGGAGGCAGCTGGCATTGGGGCACTCTCTGATTGAGAGTGTGATGTGCATCCTGCTTTGTAGAGCCATGCCCACGTGGTGATTTCTTGAGTTCTTTGCCCATAAAGAAACTGCGGAGCCTTTAACATTGTCTAGTAGCATCTTTCTGTCATGACTGCCTTTGTAGAGCCCACTGCAGTGCAGGTACCTCTCCACCCTGGTGCTGATTACTTGGTAGGAACTTTCAACTTGGAAAATCATGTTTTTGACTCTGGGGAAATTGTCTTGTAATGTTTTTTGTTTGTTTGTTTGTTTTTGGCATGCCTCCACCAGTGTGGGCTCTGGTTTTGAGCTTGAGCACAGCCTTGCTTTTTGATCCTCTTTTTTTTTTTTTCTCCCATGTTTGGTCTTTCAGAAACTTGACAACCTCTTTCATTTTCTCTAAACATTCTCTTTGTGCTTCTGGATTACTCCTTTTATATTTCTTAACTATCATGTTAGTAAATAAATTGCGAAAAAGTACCACAAACCTGGTCTTTAAACAACGGAAAGATTTGTTGTCTCAGTTTTGGAGGCTGGAAGTCTGAAATCAAAGTGTCAGCAGGGTTAGTTCCTTCTGAAGCCTGTAGGGAGAATCTGTTCATGCCTCTCTCCTAACTAATGGTAATTTCTGTCATTTCTTTGCTTGTAGATACAGTATGCTGATTTCTACCTTCATGGTCACATGGCATTCTATATGTGTCTGTCTGTCTTTTGGTCCAAATTTCCTCATTTTCTAAGAAAGCCAGTCATAGTGGTTTAGGGATATTGGTTTAGGGCTTGCCCAGATGATCTCATTTTAACATGACTACCTCCACAATGATCCTGTTTCCAAAAGATCACATTCTGAGGTAGGGAGGGTTGGAACTTCAACTTAGTGTTTTTTGGGATCACAGTATAATTTTGAATGGTGGGTTTTGTTTTGTTTTGTTTTTAAAGATTTTATGTATTTATTTATTCATGAGACACAGAGAAAGGCAGAGACATGGGCAGAGGGAGAAGCAAGCCTGATGTGGGACTTGATCCCAGGACCCTGGGATCACGACCTGAGCCAAAGGCAGATGCTCAACCACTGAGCCACCCAGGTGCCCCCGAATGGTGAGTTTTAAGAGGGAATGAAGATCAAGTATATGCCATCTTTTGTGTTTAACAGACTGTCTAGTTATCGTAATATTATTAGAAACTCTTAGCCACATCTGTCTTCGCAGAAGATCAGAAAGCAACTCTCAGGAAGTAATTTTTATTTTATTTTATTTTTAAAGATTTATTTATTTATTTATTTATTTATTTATTTATTTATTTATTTATTTATGATAGAGAGAGAGAGAGAGAGAGAGAGAGAGGCAGAGACACAGGCAGAGGAATAAGCAGACTCCATGCCGGAGCCCGACGCAGGACTCGATCCCGGGACTCCGGGATCGTGCCCTGGGCCAAAGGCAGGCGCTAAGCTGCTGAGCCACCCAGGGATCCCCTCAGGAAGTAATTTTTAGATTACAATTGGAGATTTCTGTTTTGATTCATTCTGTTAAATTTCTGCTGGTTTCCTGAATGTTTAATCACTTAGTATCTGAGGTACCTCGTTTTCTCCCCTTTGTTTCTAAAGTAACTTTGAAGGTTGGCAGCATGACTGTAGCAGTGTCTTGTGAGAAAGTAAATCCTAAATATATCATGACATAGGTATGTGAACATGATCAGCTGGGTTCTCATGCTCTGTCTTCTGTGTTAATTACATTCTTTCTTTTTCAGATTGAGCCTTTCTGGTTTGACTTTGTTTTTAAAAATTCTGTCCTACATTTTCTTGGTTTTGGCTCCTCAATCCTTTTACCTAAAGTAGCCCTTCCTCCCTTACTTTCTAGCAGCATCACTCTCTTTAACTTCCTTTATAATAGTTAGCCCAGTCTGGAATTTTATTTTTATTTCCTGTCTCTTCCTCTATTAGAATCTAAGTGCTGTGAGAGCCGGCACCTCATCAGCCAGGTTCACTGCTTGATCTAAGCTCAGAGTAGAATAGTGCCTAACACATTAAACCCTGCTTTTAAACAGGTCAGTGAGTTGAAACAAGCTTTATTTTCCCCCATTCCAAATGTTGCTTCACTAAGTTGTTGTTGCTCTTGGAAGTCCTCTCGTTGCAGTAGCTCAGTGTGCAAGTCAGCTTGTGATAACACAGCCATGCAGCCTTACCTGGCGTTTGTTTTGTAAAGCTACATAAAACTAGGACACAGCTCAAATTAGAGCTATGGGTGGCTTTCACAGTAGCGGTGCAGTTGGCAATGGCTGCTGTCTCCACAGCTTCTCCCTTTATCCACCCAGATGTCCTCCCAGGCTGAGAGAGGGGGGTCCCCCTCCTAACAATTCTGAAAATTCTACTAGGGTCCCAGTAGTAGCTGTGTACAATAAAGCTGAAATTTGAAAGCTGTGTTTTAATTGGCTTCTAGTGGAAGACTTAATCATCTCCACAGCCTCTACCAGTTTCCCCAGGAGCCTCTGCAGATACCAGTATGGGATGCCTGGAATTGGGAGCAGGATTTCTGCAGGCTACACAGGAATTCACATCCCTGCTTCTTGGCCTCATGGTCACCGTGTTTTGTGTAATTGAGACAGAGATCCCAGGCATTTCCAAGAGAAGAGTGGAGAAGTGGTGAATTTGTGCTTCCTGATCTAAAATACATTTCTCTGGGAAACAAGGAGGGGGATTCTGCATTCTTGAGAGTTAAATGCAAGAGACACTGCAGGTGTTAAAAAATGAGTATGTGTTACTGGAGGTGAGGAATTCTGATCAGTTAAGGAAGCTAATGAATGGACACTCCCCCCACCTTGTTTGTTTTTTTATTACTATGCTACCAGTAATCAGGGAAGATCTTTCTCTTCACCTACAGGAGTCACTGAAAGACGGTTGATGCAGTGTGTGAGGTTGGTCAAACTGTTTCTGCAGTAGAAGTCACTTTTTTTTTTTTTTTTTTTAATTTATTCATGAGAGACAGAGAGAGAGGCATAGACCCAGGCAGAGGGAGAAGCAGGTTCCATGCAGGGAGCCTGACATGGGACTCGATCTCAGGTCTCCAGGGCTGAAGGCGACACTAAACTGCTGAGCCACCCAGGCTGCCCAGTAGAAGTCACTTTTAACTAGAATTGTAGCACTGTCTTGATTTCATCGTGGTACCCTGAAGGGTTATAAAGAAATGTCTTGGTGTTCTGATGATGTCCCATAGGAGATTGCTATAGCTTTGACCTCACTAATATCCCTTTGAATTTCATTTAAGTTTAGAAAAATATAAGCTCCAAAGATGAAGTATACATATTATTCACGAAGTGTTGAATCTGGTATCTCTCATGCAAAAGGTAACATTTGCTTTGAGTTTCCTAGGCAATTTAGAGAAGCTGGTACCTCTGGCAAGGTCTGTAAAAACAAATGATGTGGTTGGTCTGTGTGTGGTAGGGAGGGGAGAAATGGATGTGGTTCTGTTGTTCTGGGATATGTGGTATGTGATAAATACATACAGAACTGTCCTGGAGTGTGAGCAAATAGTCATTTCTTTCCTGGATCCTTGCAGTTTCTATTGAGATGGAGGTGACAGATGATGACAGTTGATGGATATTATTCACGATGAAAAATACTGTTGTTTAAATAAAAGATTAAACATTATGAAGTTGAAAGTTTACCCATAAGATCTGATACAAGTTCTTCGGTTTTGCATTCCATTATAAATGAATAATAAAGAAACTGTTGATACTCCTATAAAAAATATAACTATGAAGGAATGTGACTAAAAATTTATGCAATCAAATAAATGTACATTGCCCACTTTAGCGTGATATACACATTTCAATGATGCTGTCCTTTTTTTTTTTTTTTTTTGACGCTGTCATTCTTAAAACATTTTGGAACACCCTTTTCTTTATAATTTGCTTTCAGTCTTGAAATATTTTATGCTAAGTGGTGGAAGGTCTTTATTCCTTAAGATATGTTAGGTTTTTCAGAATAGCCAGAAATCTTTTAGAGCAGCATCTGGTGGATCATGCATGTCAGAGAGATGAATAATAATTACTTCTTTGTTGTTTAAGAGTTGTGACCATATAGTAATGATAGTGATTTTTATCCTGTGTAGTACCGAAATTTTATTTGAGGATCTTTCAGAAAAAGAAGAGTCCTAATAACATGTTGGACAGTGGCATATCAATAGGATCAATTTATTTATAGCCTTTAGAAGTGTTTAAAAGACAGCCTTCATGTTAAATAGAGTTAGAATGTAAATGTGATTAAACAGTTTTACACCAGAATTTGAAAAAAGGAAATACACTGAGGAAGATGACTTAGACTGATCTGATTTGGACCAAGTGTATAGTAGATCTGGGAGTCGCTGGATCTAATAGTTCTTAAGACCATTTCCTACACCCCTTGGATTCTTTTGACCCATGTTAGTCTTATTTTGGCCATTTGGGGATGGAATCTGAATTATATTATTTGAACAAACATGCTGAAGGATGGGCCTCAGTTGGATAGACCTTAGGTAATGGGAAAATGGTATGGAAAGCTAAAACAAAGAAAAAAAGAGCTGTTGATTAAAGTGGGAATTAGATCAAAAGTCATTTATTTCCTGTGTCCCTCAGTAAATAGTGAGCAGACATCTCAGTGGCAGGGATTCTAGTCTAACGATCAGTCATCTATCTGTAGGCACCTGTGTGGCAGAGGTCTTGAAGGTATTTAGTACATTGCTTTTTAATGAAAAGAAAGGACTAATATTTATTAAGGCCTAGTAGTTTCCAGGTGCTACCTCACTGAATTCCTGAAAACAGTCCGGCATGGTGGGTTTGGTGACCTTAGCTCTATGGAGGGTTCATAGGAAGCTCCAATTGAGCTGAAGCTCAAAGAAAGGATAAGTACTGGGGATATTGTAAGTAGTAGAAATGTAATTTAAAACTCAATCTGTCTAAAAGCCCAAGCTATGGGCAGCCCAGGTGGCTCAGCAGTTTAATGCCGCCTTCAGTCCAGGGCCTGATCTTGGAGACCCGGGATCAAGTCCCACATCAGGCTCCCTGCATGGAGCCTGCTTCTTCATCTGCCTGGGTCTCAGCCTCTCTCTCTCTCAGTCTCTCTCTCTCTCTCATGAATAAATAAATAAAACTCTTTAAAAAAAAAAAAAAAAAAAACAATGACTGGAGACATTTTTGCTTGGCACAACTGGGGAGAGTGCTACTGGCATCTAGTGGTTGGAGATCAGGGATAGTGTGCCCCTTCACACCCTAGAAAAAATGATCTGACTTCAGTGTGCCTATGCCAAGGTTGAGAAACCTTGGTCTAACTATTAAAAGCTATGAATCCAGTCACGTCCCTGGCCTGGCCAACATTCCCACCATTGGCTGTTTCGCAGCATTGCCCTGTCCTGTCACAGCCTGAGCCACTAGCACATGTAGGCTGGGGAGGTTTGAGGGGCAAGTGTAGGAGCAGTTTGGCTTGTGCGTCCCTCCTGCTCCATGAGGTAGATTGTAAAAAACAAAACAAAAAAAACCCTTGCCTAGAGATCTGAAAATATGAAAATAGTAAGTAATAAAATAAATGCTGTCTTTTTATTTGGGGTTTGTGGTATGGAGGGCCATGCAAAGTGCAGGGCCTGGGGCAGGAACTCCTTTTGTCCAGGGATAAAGGCAGTACTGGTGCCTGACATATATAGTAGACACTGGAAAAATATGTGTTAAATGAATATTTCCACAGCACCATCCCTTCTGAAGGAATGAATGGCATGTATTTCCATATATTCTATACTGTTCCATTTTAAGGGTTGTTACATGATGCAAGGCTTCAAATTACAAAGATTGAGAATGTTTTATCTAATTCAGCTGGGAAGCAATTTAATTTTTCAGTTCCTGCATGTTCTTGTCTTTCAAACAACAGCTTGAATTAGAATCAGGGGTTTTTTACTTGGGTTCTCCATACGAGCCATTGAGACGTTCCAGCAGCTCCTCAAACCCCAAAATTAGATTCACAATTACATGGATATACACATTTACTAATGATGTGTACATTTTCTCTAAAGAGGGTATACTTGAGAGCTTATTTGGGTTCCACCTTTTAGCTATTGTGACTAATGCTGCTGTAAATATTGGTTTACAAGTCCTTGTTTTCAGTTACTTGGGATATGTATCTAGTCGAGTTGCTGGATCATATGGTAACTCCAGCTTTAGCTTTTTTTTTTTTTTTTTTTTTTTAAGATTTTATTCATTTATTCATGAGAGACAGAGAGACAAGGCAGAGGGAGAAGCAGGCTCCATGCAAGGAGCCCAACGTGGGACTCGATCCTGGGACTCTAGGATCACTCCCTGGGCTGAAGGTAGGCGCCAAACCACTGAGCCACCCAGGGATCCCTAGCTTTAGCTTTTTGAGGACTGCCAAATTACTTTCCCCAATGACCACCATTTCACAGTCCCATCAGATTTCAGTTGCACAAAGATTTCAAATTTTCTACATCTTCAGCAACACTTATTTTCTTGTTTTATTTTTATAGCCATCCTAGTGGAAACGAAGTGATATTTCACTATGGTTTTGATTTGCATTTTCTTAATGATTAATGATGTTGAGCATCTTTTCATGTACTTATTGACCATTTGTATATCTTCTTTGAAGAGCTTCTTAGGCCTTTTGCATATATTTTAATTGGATTGTCTTTATGGTCTTGATAAAAATTCTTTATATATTCTAGATATTAAATGCCTATTTAGATACGGGATTTGCAGGTATTTTTCTCCCATGATGTAGTTTGTCTTTTCACTTCCTTGATAATGTCCTTTGATACAAAAAAAATGTTTTAAATTTTGATGGAATCCAGTTTATCTATGTTTTTCTGTTGTTATTCATGCTTTTGATGTCATATCTAAGAATCATTTGCCAAATAAAAAATCATGAATATTTACTCCATGTTTCCTTGTAAAATTTGTGTGTTTTTAGCCCTTATTTTAGGACATTGGTCCATTTTGAGTTAATTTTTCTATGTGATGTGAGATAGGGTTCCAACTTCATTCCTTTGTATGTGGAAATCCCATTCTTGGTACCATACATTAAAGAGACTCTTTTCGTATTGAATGGACTTGGCACCCTTGTCAAAAATCATTGGCTGTCAGGCACTTGGGTGGCTCAGTTGGTTGAGCATCTGACTCTTTCATTTTGGCTTGGATCATGATCTCAGGGTCGTAAGATTGAGTCTGGAATTGGTCTCTGTGCCCAGTGTGGAATCTGTTTGGGATTCTCTGCCTCTGTCCTTCCCCCTGCTCATACATGTGGTCACTTGCTCTCTCTCAAAATAAATAAAATCTTTTTAAAATGTCATTGGCAAAAAAAAAAAAGTCATTGGCCAGCTATGGATGTTTGGCTTTATTTCTGGACTGAGTTCTACTCTATTGGTCTGTATATCTGTCTGTGTGCCAGTACCACACTATTTTGATTACTGTAGCTTTGTAGTAACTGCTAAAATCAGTAACTTTGTTCTTCCTTTTCAGGATTGTTTTCGGTCCCTTATAATTCCATATCAGTTTGGGGATTCGCTTTATATTTCTGCAAAAAAGTCTTTTGAAGTTTTGATAGGGATTGTGTTGAATCTAGATTGCAGATTTGAGTGGTATTGACATTTTAACAATACTAAGTCTTCGTGCCACGAACATGATGTCTTTTTTCACTTAGGTCCTTTTAAATTTCTTTGAGCAATGTTTTGTAATTTTTTTTAAGATTTTTATTTATTTATTTATTCATGAGAGAGAGAGAGAGAGAGAGGCAGAGACACAGGCAGAGGGAGAAACAGGCTCCATGCAGGGAGTCTGATGTGGGATTCAAGCCCGGGACTCCAGGAAAACGCCCTGGGTGCAAGGCAGGCGCTTAACACCTGAGCTACCCAGGGATCCCATGTTTTGTAATTTTAAATATGCAAGTTTTTATCTCTTTGATTATGATTAGTTTTATTCCTAAATATTTTATTCTTTTAGATTCATTTGTATTTGAGATTTTTAAAATACCTAGCTCATTAAATCTGTGTTCCAACCTAATATGAAGTCCTAGAAAATACTATAGAAGACATCTTGAAATTTGGAAATAAGTGGATTAGAGTTTGAACCTGGCTCTGGCACTGCTAAAAACTAGCTGATAACCTTGACTATATCACGTAATCTCTCTTATTCTATTTCTTCATTTGCAAACACATAGGGATAAAAGCAAATCTTTCACAGAAGTGTAGATCAAAGATAATATATGCAAAGGACTAGCTCTAGAGTATGACTCAGAGTTAAATACTAGATAACTAGTACTAGGCTGCTCGTATTGTGTTTTTTTCTATGGTTTCAGTATAAATACTGGCTTGCCATACAATTTCTCATGAACATTTAGCTTAGATAACCTTTGTTTGCTTTATTTCTTTTTATATCCAGAAGTTTTGTGATTAAAAGATATATATAAAAAGCTTGAGTAGAATTAATTTGTTGCCAAGGCTAATGATTTTTACACAAACTAAATACCTATTCTTCAGAGAGTTTTATGAAGTTTGTTGCATGGGACGGGGGGGATAGTTATAAAATGTCACATGCTGTCTCTGTTTCAGTGGTACTATGTCCTTAAAAGAGGAAAAATCTTTCTTTTAAACTTGCTGCTCTCAGATGCTTCTTTGCTTTCTTGGATCCTCTATTGTCCTGGCATTGCAAGGTTAAATTTTAGACATTACTAGCATTTAACCTCTAAGAGTAGCAAAGCTGACTTTTAAGGCTTTACCAAATGCAACTAATCCTGCCATCTTAGAATTGCATTTGTTGTTATGTGTGAAATATAACTATTGTCATATATAAATCTGGGTACCCATGCTGTATTTTTTTTCTTAAGCATTTTAGGGGACTTTTAGATTCAAGTAGGCAGAATTGATTTCTGAAAGACAATCTAAGAGTTCTGATTATTTTTGTTTTACTTTGAATATAGGCATTTGATTAAAATCTGGTAAGAGAATTAGATGTAGGATAGATGTTTCTTAATATCATAAAAGCAAATTCCTTAAGTTATTGTCATAGCAATGTATCTTAGCCATTTTGCTATTCATTTCCTGAAGAACATAAATGAACCTGCATACAAGAGTATGAAATGCTGCATATTCTGATGGGGAGGGAAGGGTGATGTGGGTATAGTCAAGTTGAGAAACTTGCAGGTTTGAAAAAGAAACAAATTGGAAGAGAGCCTATCACAGGGTTGCCAGATTCTGTTTGGGGGTGGGGGGCATTTAAGGCTATAGATAATTTATATTCTCACCTGTTTGTCCTACCAGGATGACTTTTCTCAGCAGTGCCTATGATGATTCCTTATTAAAATGATAGTCCCAGTTGCTTGGGTGCTATTTTCTTTAAGCTTACTAAATGATAGCAAGCAAATTTTAAATTACATGTCAGCGATACAGTTAAAAGCAAAGGCTCAGGAGTCAGGCCTTGGTTTATTATATCCTGACTTCTCCATCTAGCAGCTGTAAAACTTGAGTAGGTTCTCATTGTCTGTGATAGTTACGTATATGGAATGTCAATTGGTTATGTCCTTTTAGACACTTACCTCTTGAGGTTCTAGCATATTTATTATTATTTATATGATTTTATATATGCTAGAATTTTTACACTTTCCCCAGGAAACTACATATCAAGAGATTATTGTTGAATTCTTGGTCTGTAAGTACTTAATCAGATATAGAAGTAGCATTGGTATATATGATAAGAGAGCCATCTGGCTCAAGGAACTCTTTCAGGTGGACTGTGGTCCTTTGTATGTGGGTCTCTTTGTCATGAGTGCCCTTGAAAATATAGAAATGTACTTGAGTTAATTCCTTTACTGTAAAACAATTATGGTACAGATTATGAATTCATTGTAACTGAGGCTTTAAAAAATATTTTCATCATGATTTTCTACTAATCTATCTGAACTTTTTAGTGTTCTTATCTCTTCATTGGTTAATTCAGTAGAAATAAATTGCTCTTCCACAGTCTGACCACTGGAGGGTGTAGATTATTTTCACTTTTTGAATTAAAGTCTGAATATAACTTGTGGGGTAACTACTTATATTGAACCAATTTAGCTCAACCTGTGATAAGCAGGTTTCAGATTAGGAAGTTTTAAGTAAATCCTTATGTCTTCTTAAAAAGCCTTTTAATACCTGGTCTCATATACTTTGGGGATTAGTAGTTTAAAAAAAAAAGTGTGTATTTTACTAGCATCATTATTATCTGTGGAGTCTAAGAAAAGAGTCTGACTCTCCTGATTAGCATTATAGCTTTGTTTCTATTTCCTTAAGCTAGACTTTTTCTGGAAAGATTGAAGTCTAGGAAAAACTTCCAATTTCTACGCATTTTTTAAAGGTTATTAAAGACGCTGTGTAAAAGTAAAAAGCAGTCTCACTTGATACTCAACCATTTATCTTTGCTTTCGAGAAAAAAATTGGCAGTACAGTAGTGTTTTTCTTTGAAAAATCATATAGATGTTAGGAACTGTTGGTTGTAGTTTTAACTTTCATTGACCAAGTCCAAGTGCTGCCACTCAAATGATGGGCCAGAACTAGAATGTTGGGTACTAGTTGGGAGTCAGGTGATCCACAGGTCACCACAGGGGAAAACTGGAGGTGGGTGCCTCTTGCAGAGTCAGTGTTTGGAAGATGAACTCACCCTGTCTGGGTCCATGGTGTGTGCTCACTTGCAGTCAGAACATTCTGTGAGTCATCAGTCCAAACAGTGAAACAACACCAAAACTAGCAGGAAACTGAAGTGATTGGCCTAGGGCCTGGTTGTTGTGTAAGAAACCTTTGAGGTGAAGTGTGCTTGAGGAGAGTTCATACCCACCAACCTCTGGCTCTTGACTTTCTTCTCTTGTTAGCCCTCTGTCTTTCCTTCTGGTGGAACTTCATTCTCCTTTGTTCAGCACTTTCTCTTCTGGTTGTAACCTGGCATCATGGGAGAAAGTACTGAACCAGAACTTGGGTCTAGGTGGGTGACCTTGGCCTAACTGCCTGATGTCTTGCTGGGCCTCAATTTACTCACTTAAAAAAAAAAAAAAATTATTTATTTGAGAGAGAGAGAGCACAGGAGTCGGGGTTTGGGGAAGGAGAGGGAGTGGGAAAAGAATCTCAACCAGACTCTGTGCTGAGTGCAGAGCCTGATGCAGGGTTTGACAACACCTTGAGATCATGACCTGAGCTGAAACCAAGAGTGGGACACTCAGCCGCCTGAGCCATCCAGGCGCCCCTTAGTTGACTCACTTTTAAAATGGATAAAGTTTTTGTTTTTCCTTTTTGCCTGTTTCTTTATCCCACATATACCCTTCTTCTTAACAGTTTCTAGTATTCCACTTATGTATTTTCTCATCTCTTCCGGTTTTATTTCCTCTTTTTTTTTTTTCCTCCTTCCTCATCTTATGTAGTTATGTAGTTTCTCTTTACTCTTCTTTCTCATTCTCTTTTACTTCCCCTTCTCCCTGATGTCTTATTTCTCCTTTTATTATTTTCCCATTGGCAGCACCCCAATACCAGTTTTTTTCTTACTACCATCTGATGCTTGGGATCCAGACACGGAAGGAAAGGTTTAACTTGTTAAATGTTATGTGATATTTAGATTAAAAAAAAAATCACTTCTCTTTTAAAGGGAAGAATTTGTGTTAACTGATGTATACTGAGTTAGGCTACAAGCACCCATGGGCACTTACATGTACTCCAGGCTCACATTAGTGTTGGGTAGGCTGGGCACCGGGCAGTGTAACGTACTGAATGAAAGATACATTTTTGCTCTTTCTCATACTGGTGAATTTTGTTTTTAATTCAGCCATTTAATACTCTTCTGTGTATCTTGGTGGTATATTGCTGTAGTAAACATTATCAGCCTCCTTTTACTTGATCAAACATTTGGAAATACTGTCTTTTTGTGATTACCAGCAGAAGAAAAAGTTTAATAATTTGAACATCATTAAATATATGAGGCTCAGCTAGTATATTGTTGATGAATTAATTTGGTACTTTTATAGCATGATGAGAAATCCTTTTATCTTCATTTCTTCATTAGTAGAACTCTGGCTGAATGTCCTTTTTCTCTCCTTGTTCTCAAGATTGTCTCTGGGCCCTAAGATGGTGCTTTGTCCAATAGATATATAATAGGAGTTATATACATAATTTTAAATTACATAAAGTAAAAAAAAAGGATAATTTAATTTAAAGAATATATCTTATTTAACTCTATATCAAAAAGTTATTTTAACATGTATATATGAAAAAATTAGGAATTTATTTCACACTTCATTTTTATTGTATTTTATGCTTACAGCACATCTCAGTTGGTTCTAGCCACAATATAACCACACTGTATTGAAGAAAATAGTATATTTTTAATTAAAAACTATATTTTGTCCATATGTATTAAGTATGTTTTTGAGTTTTAGAAAAGTTCACTTGAAGTTACTAGATGTTGATTTATGGAGAAATAGAAAATACCAGGAATGTTTGCATTTTATAGTGTTGCAGTGTCATACTCTTAAATTGTTCAGTTATTATTATGTAAAAATATAATTAATATATTAACATAATTTATTATTAAACTTTTTCATTATTTACAGGGCTGAGCATACTATCTTCCATCTGGAATTGTGAAAATATTTTGAGTCATGCCAATAGGGCAAAAAGTTGTTACTGAATTCTATAGAGCATATATAACCTGCTGTCTTTGGGAAGCTTGTTGATACTTACAAAATACATATATACTGTTTTCCCTCAAATGATTAATTTTTATAAGATTACTTCTCTTTATATATAGTTGTTTTTATTTCTAAAAATGAGGATGTGATTGATTTAGAGAATCATTAACTCAATCCCTGTCCTGTGTGATGGAAGCTGCGGTGACCGTCATGTGATTGGGCAGGTCTTGGTACCTATCAGTGTAAACATATGGCATAGCCTGTCCCATGCCCCTCCTTATCTCCTTCAGAGAGAAGGGGTTGAGAGGTGTTTTGAGCAAATCTTATTGGTAAAGTCGTTTATGTATTGCTTTTTTTTTTTTTTTTTTTTAAGAACCATTTCCTTTCGGTTTTAACCATATTACTGGGTCGGCAAACAGTTTGCATTCAGTTTGTCAGCAGAGTGGCTTTCCGTTTTGATAATTTAGAACTGTAGCTTTTTCTCTGGGGAAAAAACCATGCTTGATGAGCTAGCTCAGTTTTAAGATGTTTTATTTAGAAGAAGATAGTAAAGATGAGGAGGAGGAGGAGGAGAAGGTTCATGAAGGCTCATTAAGTAAAACTGGAGGTGTTTACCATGGAAAGGCCCCTGCTGGCATCCTGGTGAGTTACATGCACTGATGTCCTGTTCCCTTCGCTTGCTTGCTCAATCTGGGTAGTACTGAGAGAAGAGGGTTAATGCCTTTTCTTTGGAAAATGTAGCACCCTACTGGATTTTATTAAATTTAGTATTACATTTAGCTGAAATATTTGGTACCTGCTCTCCCTCAGTCATGCTACATCATCTTTCTACTTTTTTCTGTTTATTATTTAACAAATAACTTTCTGCCGAGAAAAAAATGAGGTTGCTGCTTTAAACAGAATTTTTTAAAACTAGGTTTCAGATTAAACATACATGGTTTCACATTCTTTGCAGGTAAGTGCAGTAGTTGAATAAAAAGCATTTAAAAGTTTTATGGTTTTTATTGTCCTAGCCAAAATTTTTTGAAAACTAAACTAGTATTTTGAAACTAGCATTTTATTCTGATACATAATACAAAAGAGTGATTGCAGTATTTCCCTCTCCTATGATTGGAAACAAAAAAATATTGTAAGCTTGACATGTGACGAAAATGCAATTGAGTTCTTTTTTTTTTTCTTTTAATCTAGACAAGATCCAAAATAAATCATATATGAGTGTAAGTTCTAGAAGTCAGCATTAAGGAAATAAAATCAGGTAAATTAAGGACAATATAATTTAACCCTGTGAAACCTTTTCCTTTAAAAATAATCTGAGGTTTTTACCATTAACTAAAGAAAGGTATTTCTTAGAAAATTAAGGATGTATGTGTTTATGAAAACGAGTAAAAAAAAACATAATTTCTAAAATCTGTGGTTCATAATCATGTTGATTTTAAAGTTATATAAATTTTTGTTACCTTTAAAAATATTACCATGTTTGTGTGCTTTTTTTGCTTTTTGGACTTCTTGATGAAAGTGTACTTGTTCAGGGTTCTTAGGAACTAATGGAACTGAACATTGTTTGCATGTGAATGGAAGTCAAGTATAGGGAGAGAAGCAGTTTACTTCTGAAATTTCCTTTTTAATATTATGGTGTATATGTATATATGGATTCATGCATATTTGTTGAGGTCAGAGGGGACAGTAGTGAACATAGCTGAATCTTTATGAAACATTTAAAAAATTCTTTTAGTGAATAGTAATAACACACAAACCACCTATCTTGGGACAAAGTTCTTATGCTTCCTACTACTGGTGTTTTCTAGAGAGAGGTTAACAGGTATTTGATTAGATTGCATTTTATTAACAGTTCCCTTTTATATTAATGTTAGAACATTTAAGTCCCATGAATCACCTCCCTGCCCCAAGAGATACTTTGATTTTCTGAATGGCTCCTGTTTGGGACACTAGATTTGATATCTGCTTAATAAGCTGTACTGATGATGTAATAGTTAGACTTTGTAACTTGGGTGTGTGTGTGTGGCAAGAGGGAGAGGGAAAAACCTAGTTTTCAGGGGTCCAGGCCCTCAGTGACCCTGACACTCCTTACTTTTCATATACTGCCTGGGTGAATGTCTCTATCTTGAGATGATTTTGTGGGTTTGGAACATAAATGTATAAATCTCATGATTTTAAAAAACCAGAAGAAGACTTTTGTGCTTTGTTAGAAATTAGGAATTGGAAAAATAGTTTCCATAATTTTTAAATAGATGAGGATAATTCCTTTAGTTGGTAAGGAAATGGCCAAATTATTTCATATTTAAATACCTTGAAGTTCCAAAATAATCTGCTGGCCTTGTTTTCCATCACTTATTTTAAACTACCTTGACTGCATTTTTAAATTAGGGCAGCATGTACTACAGGAGTTCTCAGCCAAATTTGTAATCCTAGGAAATGCTTCTAGAATCAAGCCTTTCTTTGGAGACTCCAGATGGCATCTGGCCATTCTTATTAGAGTTGAGAATCCCATGCACAGAGGGCTGTGAGACACGCTCATGGGGTAGAAGTGTGAACTGGATCTCTGTCTTCATGTCCTCACCAGCTGCAGGGAACTCCAGGAAGCAAGAGTGCACTGCTTCTCCATCCTTGTCCCTCTGTGCTCTATCAGAGGACATGGGCACTAGTGTGGTTGAATCCAAAAAGCTTATTGTTGTGGGAGAGAATTTTATGTGTGTTATTGATAGCAAGATTTACTGTAAACTACACCGGTGGTAGAAGATAGCAAGTCACCTGGTAGGCGGGGCATGTGGCTTGGGGCAGTGTTTTATACGGAGTTAGGAAATATTTGGTGGAGGATGGAGAAGCCTCCCCTCAGTCCCCTTACCCGTAGCACATTTTTTCATTACTTCCTGCTGCCCGAAATCCTAGAATAGCACTGGGTCAATGGGTCTAAAACCAAACATTTTCCTCCAATCCAGCATGGAGAGTGTTCATAAACCTAAATACTAGTTGCATTGAATTTTATTTCCTCACAGAAATGTGGTGGTATTACTAGGTAGGCAGTTTTGGGGGGAATAAATTCTAGAATCTTTGCTTTTCACAACTCATTTGCCTCTTTAATCCTGAAGACACAGATGACCTCAGGAATTTTGTGGATTACATCCTCTCAGTTAGCTCAACTGTTTCACCTCGTTTATTAGGATAATCCCAGTTTTGCCAATTTGATCCAGATGCTGGTCAGGAAATGTACATAGGAAAAATAAGTCGTAATCCCATTATGGTCTAGTCTAAAGGACTTGGACACAACTGTCTGAAAGGATCTAAATAAAAATCTTACCTCTCTTGGAAAAAACACTTATCTTTTTATATAATGTTTTACACTCACGTTTTAGGTATTAAATACTCAAAATCAACCCATTTGAAGAAAAAAATTGTAGAAAAAATTCTAGAGTAGATAATTTTTGTGTTGCACATTATTATCTAATTGAAAGGGAAAATAATTTTTATTGGTTATTTTTCACTCTTTCTAGAGATATATTTTTTTAATTTGTCCCTTCTTTGAAATCCGTTACATAATCTAAAATCATTATTTGAGCTCTCTTTGCTTTAACCTAAGGTACTTAGGGAAGGTATTTGTGAAAGGGTGGAAGTAGTAATATGCTCATCTTATTTCATTAGAGTACCATTTTAATTCTGTGATAAAATCATGTTTAGAACTTTGTGTGCCCTTGGTGTCATACTATCTTACTCCTAGCTGTGTCTATGTAGAAAAGACCTTCCTCAGAAATTCTCCTATGGTGAATCCCAGGAAAACAGGAAGAGAGAGCTGTGTAATCTCTAGAGTTTTATTGCATTCTCTGAGACTTCTCTGAACTCCACTTGAACTGCAAATAGAGAGGCTATGGTAAGTTAGAGGTCAAGGGGCAGTAGTTAAGATTATAAAAATCATTTGTCATCTTTTATATTCTTACAAAGCATGAAGTCATAACCATTATAGACTGATATTCAGAACTTATTAGAAAAATAATTCCTTTAGGGGAAGTGAGACAAGAGAGGAATAGGAAGTACACCCTTCGGTTCTGTTCACAACCCCATGCAGCAAGGTATTTTCAAGAGGGAACTGGGCATTGATCACCTTGCCTCAGACGCAGCTTGATAAACTGCCATTTTGGGGTCTCTTGGAGCTTTAAAAAGTACTTGTTCTTATAATCTAGGGTCAGTGGCCTAATCATCAGAGGTTCCTCAGAGCTCCTCATTGATTCTAGTGGCAGCCAAGGACAGTGAACCTCTTCTGAACTTTAAATACACACCAAAAGGAAAAACAAAACAAAATAGATTTCTTAGACAATAAAGGATATAGTGGAGCCTAGGAATTTTTTTTAAAGATTTTATTTATTTATTCATGAGAGAGAGGCAGAGACACAGGCAGAGGGAGAGGTAGGCTCCATGCAAGGATCCTGATGTGGAACTCGATCCCTGGACCCTGGGATCACACCCTGAGCTGAAGGCAAACACTCAACCACTGAGCCACCCAGGCATCCGGAATTTTTTTGTTTTTAAAACTAAACTACAGGGGCTGACTTAGCTGGTTGAGCATCTGACTTCTAATTTCAGCGCAGGTCATGATCTCAGGGTCCTGGAATTGAGCCCCCATCTGGCCCCGTGCTCAGCAGGAAGCCTGCTGGGGATTTCTCTCTCTCTCTCTCTCTGCTTCTGCCCCTGATGTCCACTGCTCTCACTTGGTCTCTCTCTCAAATCATTAAAAAGGCCACTAAACTATAGACTTTATTCATATTTTTTTCCACTAAAGTCCTTTTCTGTTTCAGGATCAAATCCAAAATCCCAGACTCGCATTTGGAAAAGTCACTGTAGTCTGCCAGTAACAATTTCTCAGTCTGTTGTTGTCTTTTGTGGCTTTAACCCCTTCGTAGAGTACTGGTCAGATATTTTGTAGAATTTCCCTCAATTTGAGTTTGTCTGATATTGTCTCCTAATTAGATGGAGGTCATGTATTCTTGGCTAGAATACCACAGACATGATGTCCTATCAGGAGTTCCCTGATGGTAATATGTTTTATTACTGGTGAAGTTTATCTAATTTGCTTAAGATGGTATCTGCCAGGTTTCTCCACTGTAAACTTTTTTTCCTTTTGTAATGAATATATATCCTAGGAGAGACTTTGAGAATATATAAACAACCTGTTTCTCCTCAAACTTTTGTCCTCTATTTTTAACATCCATTGCATGCCACAGTTATTACTGTGGGGGTCTAATAGTGATATTAATGGGGATTCCTCTTTAAGAGAAAGCTGCCCCTTCTTCTCCCTGCTTATTTATTAACTTATGTTAATGTAGATTCATGAGTATTTTATTCTGTAGGTTGTAGTCAAATGCTATCATTATTTAGTTGCCCAAGTTGTGTTAGCTTTAGCCATTGGGAGATCATTCACATTAGCTCCTGTGTTCCTTCAACATATGACTATTCTTTTGATTTTTAACCATTTCCTACTTTCTGGCACTATTAGATGTTCCAGCCTCAACTTGTTTTTCCTTTACTCCAGCCCTGGAATTAACTACTCCAAGGAGTCCTGGTTCTTTTTAATAGAGAATGGTATTTAGAAACCCAAGATCTGGCCTCTAGGTGTGCTTGTTGCTTCTATACTGTCCTTGATTCTATATCTTCTTAACAGAGAAAGCTAGGATGCTAAATATGCATTCTAGCCTAGGCATAAGCACATCTATATTTGTCCATGGAGACTTCGATTCTAGTCCAATACCACGGGGTTCATTTTAGCCTTCTCTCTGGGAAATTGTATTTTTAGAAGCTTCCCAGGTATTTATGATTGATCAGGCTTGGGAAACAATAGTTTTGGGATATATATCTATTAGGTAGACTGTGGACCTGAAGGCTCTTGTGACTTTTTTTTTTTTCTTGTGGCTTTATTAAGTAAATAGTCTTCATTGATGAATACTTCTTTTGTTATTGAATCATCGTTTTCCATGCCTGGGTTAGTGATTGTTTCTTCTTCTTACACTGAAAAGAATTTTTTTTTTAACTTTTTTTAAAAGATTTTATTTATTTATTCATGAGAGACATAGAGAGAGATGCAGGAGACACAGGCAGAGGGAGAAGCAGGCTCTGTGCAGGGAGCCTGACGTGGGACTTGATCCCGGGTCTCCAGGATCAGGCCCTGGACCCAAGGTGGCACTAAACCGCTGAGCCACCCGGGCTGCCCACTGAAAAGAATTTTTATGTCACTCCTACCCCTTCTAACTAAGGAAACTCAGTCAGCTTAGGAGAGAAAGTCTCCAGTTTTCTGGTGGAGTGGAAACCAGTCCAGTTTCATGGCCAGCATTTTTACAAAAATTTGTCAGAGAAATTGAGCACACTTGCGGGAATGTTTAGTGGTTTGAATGCACAGGGAGGCCATGTGTATATTAGTATATACACAACCCACTCAAATGACAAAAGGTTCACAATTTCACTAAAGCCAAATTTATTTTAATCCTTGAGTTATCTTCTTTTTGATAAGGCAGTCTGCATTCTTTTTCTAAAGCACAGTATTCTTTCTAAGGTAGGTACTTGGTCTATCAAACTTGATAATAAACCTTTCAGCCTTTAGTTGTTGAGGATGTTTAGACTGTGAACTTGAGGCCTGCAGGTGCTTGTTAAGTTAGTAGCTGTAAAATTAAAGTAGGTGCAGTGACCTTCACATCCTACTGGACTAATTCATCTGGGATGTTCCTACCTGAACTTAACCAGGGTTAAGTATGTAATTTAAGTATATAATGGAGATTTGAGGGAATTTCAAATTGTCAACTTAATTCATCTGTGATATTAACTGAGGTTTTGGGGAGGGGCATGAGAGGAAGATAAATTAAGTTTAACATGTCTTTCCCTAGATCTACAAACTAGAGGAACATGTTTATTTGTTCCCAGTCTCACGGCTATTACTTCAACTGCCAGAGTTATGATGTCAATTCCTGACATCTAGGTCAGTGAATAAATAGAAAGAACTTCAAATAAAGTCAGAATGTTTCAGAGGAAATTGTATCCTACCAATGGGTGGACTAAAGTGATAGTCATCATTGGAAGAATAACATGGTTTCCGTAGAAACCTGTTCAGATTGTGTGCCTTTCATATGTGAAAGTGAGCCAAACAGATTTCCTATTTTATGTTATAGTTGCTTATGATTATCAGAGATCACTACCAAAATAGGTTAGCCACAGAGTTGTCTTACCCTGTAAGGTGTAGGATGAAAACATGTTCCTTAAAACATATGTTTATGACTATAATGTAGTCATACCTTCAGGACTACTCATAATAAAAAGCTTACCATTTTTCACGTATGATAGATAGCATGTGGAAGAGTCATCATGGCCTTCTAAAAGCACTTGGGAAATTCCTACTTACACATGGCCCTGAACATTACATAAACTTAGCATTAGTGTTTTTAGGAGCTTATGGTCCCAAGATACAGTAAAGAGCTCGGGCTTTTGGGGGCAGACATACCTGAGCTTGTGTCTGTGTGTCACCGGCTAACTGTTGGCTCCGTATAAATTGCTTGTCTTCTGTGAGCCCAGTGTTCTTGCCAGTACAGTGCACACGGCATTTACCTCAGCTGATGGTGAGGATTAAATGAGATGAGGTATATACAGTGTCATTTGGAAGGGATAAATGTTATTGCCCTCTCCTCTTTTTTCCTCATTTTCCCATGGCTAACACTAGGAAGAATATGGAATAAAACATCTGAATTGTAGGTTAGGGTGTATGTGTTTTTTTTCAAGGATATGCATAGTTTAAAAAGTTACAGTGTGAGTAAAGAGTTTGAATTTCCACCAGTGTAAGTGAATCTCTATTTTAAGCAACTCCCACATAGAAAAATCCAGACTTCTAAAACAATTAAATTATTGCCACTTTGTAAAATAATTTAAAGAGGGATTTATTTTAATAGCAAACTCTTCTGAATATACTGAAGAAACTTTAAAAACAGTAGCTGCAAAGCAACCTTGCAAAAATAGATTTAAAGCAGTCCCACTCCTAAGTTATTTACCCAAATGAAATGAAACTATGTTCACACAAAAGCCTGTACACAAACGTTTTTGGTGGCTTTATTTTTAATTGCCAAAAAATGGAAACAACCGAGGTATCTTTCAGCTGGTAGATGGATAAAGGAACTTTGGAATATTCATGTTGTAGGATACTATGTACTTAACACCAGGAGACAAAATGCTGATACCTCAAACAATATCGATTAGTCTCAAATACATTATTATGCTAAGTAAAAGAAGCCAAGTCAAAAGACTATATGCTATCTAGTTTCACTTATGTGACATTCTGGAAAAGGCAAAAATTATAGAACAGAAAATAGATCGGTGGTTGGCAGGGGATGGGGGGAAAAACATGGACTACAAAGAGGTATGAGGGCATCTTGGGAAAGGATCTAGTTCTATGTTTTAATTATGGTGGTCATTACATGATTGTATGGTTAAAACTATACCCTAGAAAAGGGTTAATTTTAGTCCATGTAAAGTACACCTTCATTTTTTAAGAAAAGAATTGATTTTGAATAGTTCAAGGTATAGCTGTTTGAAATTTTAAAATTGCATTTCACATTGGACTTGGCATGAGCATTTAGCCAGAAGTTTTTATATGCTGATAGGCATAACCATTAGACTGATGTTGACTAATAGTTGAATGTCTTTCCTGATTAACTATAAATAGAATCTTAAATGCATTACACTTCTTAATGATTTCACTTCTATGTTTCTTTCTAGTCTCCAGTTTATATGTCCCCTGTAACATAATATGTCACCTTATGTACCTGGGAAGGTGACATATTATGGGCATGTTTTAGGCATGACAGGAAAAAATATGAACTAAATTATCAGAATTGCCTTTAGTTTCAAGGCATTATCCTGTAATTCGGGAAGTGAAGGGAGGAATGACAAAGAGAAATATAAGAACTGTTAATTTTATAGAGCTGCCATAGTTTGAAATGATTTCGGTCACAGGAGTGAGATGCAGGATGAGGTAAGTAGGTAGGGCCCACTTTACCTAGTGTGCTGCTTAGCCACTTTAGGATCTACTCAAGGAACATACTTCATTATGCATAGTGAAATCTAAAGATGTGTAAAATTGAACATTTAGTTTTCCTTGCTCTATGCCAATTCTGTTGCTTACAAAAGTGAATATTTTGTTACATTGCTGAGCACTAGAAAAATGAAACTATTGCTACCAGCTGTTTACTTTGAAGGCTGTGCATTATAGAATTCTAATGTTGGGTATTTTCCTGTAAGTAGAGTCACTATTAGGAAATGATAACCTAAGTTCTGTTTCATGCTGTTTTCTGTAATAGTCTTTGGTCATGGTATGATCATTGTCAGATTCCACCTCACCTCTGCCTCAGCTGACTTCCCCACACTGACTCTCCCTGATAGGCCAGCAAGTGGTCTCTTCTATAAGTTGCTCTAGGGCTGCTCAGTGTTCTTCAGAGCGATCTGCACAGATGTCATTTATTCTTGGAAGGATATGTTTTTGTTTATCCATCGGAGGTGTGTGTCATTTTTAATTGTCAGTCACATGCACTAGATTTATGCAAGTTTTTCTCTGTGAAGTCTTAACCAGCATCTGGAGAAAAGCATTGGTTTCAGAATACCTGAGCATTGGTTTTGGAACATTGGGTTGCCCTCACCTTTCTGGGCATTTTTCTTAATGTGTGGCTGTGTGAATATTTATACACATATATCTTCACTTACATTTTGAATTTATTTAGGTTACAGTACAAAACATAGTGTATATTTCTCCATCTCCTTGCTGATTCTGTTCACTAGATCTTGCATTCATCGATTCATACATTCATGGATCCAAAAATGCTTAGTAAGAACATCTCATTGCTAGGCACTGGGCTGGGCTTTGGGGAGACGGTGAAGCCTACAACACTTCTTTCTCTGTCAGAACTTAGAGCTTGGAGGTGGATAAACAAATGCCTGAAGTGTGATGGGTCCTTATGTGCTGTGGTAGAGAAAGGGCAGGATGAGGTGACTTGGATGCACATAGCCACAGACCTTGTTACTTTTCTGCTTTCTTCTCACCCATTGAGCCCATGCCTCCTCACCCCATCTCTTTTTGATTTTCTTTTGCATTGTCCTGTGTTCATATCTGTTGTGGGCATACTTTATTCCCATCTCATCTTCATCCAGGAAGACTAAAACTTCCTTGTTCCTCTTATAAAATATTAGATTAACAGCCAACAATATTAGTTGGATAGATTGAGAAGAAAACTTAGATTGGATTTTGGAGGATGTTCTGAAAATTATTAGGTCAGTGACTGGGGTGAAAAGTGGGGAATTGATTATTTTTGAAGATGAGATAGGTATTACAGTCCTTCCTTCAGTTGTACCTGCTGAAAAGCCAAAGCAGATGTTTGATTAAAATTTGGGGCCACCACTCAGGGAAAAAATTATGTATTTTGCTGTGGTGGCAAAGTTGTCTTCCCTTTTTTCAACCTTACTCAGGCCAAGATAATTATTCATCCACTTTGGAGATAGTGAGCATGATGAAATCATAGAGAAGTGAGCCCTGTAAGCAGAAATCTGTGCTTGCAAACTTCCTTGAAGAGAATATGTTGTGAGATTAGAAATCTGAATTTATCGACTCACCAGCCAAGCTTAATTGTCAAATCACTATGTTGCACACTTGAAATTAACATTGTGTGTGGACTGTCCATTAAAAAAAAAGTCTGAGTTCAGGGGAGGAGGCTTTCACTAGTTTTCTCAGGGTGTTTTTGGGGGTTGGGGGTTGTGGTGGGTTATAGAGAGATGGCTTTATCAGGTTAGAATCAGTATCAGCCTATCTGTATTTAAGTCATTTATTGATAAACATCAGAAATGGACTCTGAACCTGCCAAGCAAACAGAGAAACTTATGATCACTCATGAGTCAGAGAAGTGATGAGAGGGCAAGGCGCTGGGGCTGTGTGGCATCTCAGTGTCTTGAGGTGGTAGGTCTTCTAGATTATTGCTCAAGTAACTCAGCCCAGCTAATTTCTTGTCGCTTTGGCTCTCCATACACACTTCAAGAATATCTATCTGGGTCAGAGATCTCCCTACCCCATCAGTCAGCTGGTGCTAAGGCCTGAGTCCCAAAGCACAGATGTGGTTACTAGAGAGTTAACCCTTTTTTTTGGGGGGGGGTGGGCGGGGGGGAGTTAGAGATGAAATCATTGTGATGCAGGGAGCCTTATTATTACCCTCTGATTTAGCCTTATTATTACCCTCTGATATAGCATCATGGTCTGTTCAAATTCCAAAATCAGAATATTGGATCAGAAAATTTCATCTTTTCACCTATCTATCCTGAAGGGTGATATTGCATAGTATTAGGTTGTAATTAGGGAATGAACTGCTAGGAGAGCAATCTTCCCAGATCAGAATTTTTTTTATAAATGAGGGGTGCCTGGCTGGCTCAGTTGGCAGAGCATGCAACTCTTGATCTCAGGGTCTTGAGTTCGAGCCCCATGTTGGGTGTAGAGATTACTTAAAAATCTTTTAAAAATGTTGACAGAACTGCTGCCAGTCCTAGAATTTAAGTTTTATAAAATGATCAGGTCAGCTGTTTATTAAAATGTATGAAATTCAAGGTCTATTTAATTTGTGTTACATGTCAAGGTAATAATAGGTATACCTTAAAGGTCAGGATACATACTTCAGCCTGTAACAACTGAGGTTTTCTCAAGCTGAATCAAGACTGGGAAGACAAATGAGACTGAGTTAGTTCCCAAACCTGGATGCCTATCAGAATCATGGATAACCAGTCCTTAAGACCTCACTTCCAGTGTTCTATGTCTGAATTGAGAGGTCTGAGAATGTACATTCTTAAGCACCGAAACTTGATTCTATTATAGATGCTCATAGGACTACTCTTTGGAAATACTAACCTATAGTGTGGTCCTTGGCAATTTTCTTCACTTAGCAGGAAAAAAGTTGGTTAGATCTAAAATGGTCCCTGACTGTGCCTTCAAACAGTGAAAATGGTAGGGTTCTTCTTTAAAAAAACAGCTCATGGGGCACCTGATGGCTCAGTGGTTGAGCGTCTGCCTTAGGCTCAGGTCATGATCCTGAGGTTCTAGTATCAAGTCCTGCATTGGGCTCCCCATGGGGAGCCTGCTTCTCCCTCTGCCTGTGTCTCTGCCTCTCTCTCTGTCTCTCTCATGAATAAATAAATAAAATCTTTAAAAAAAAAAAAAAGAAGCAAGCTCATAATAGATAACTGACTAGAACCCCAGATCCTCCAAAGAAAACCTCATCCTGGATAAATCTTTGTCTCAGGAAAGAATCTTCTGAGCTAGACACGAGCTCAGAAAGATTTCTAGAATTCCCCTGTATATCTTATCTGAAGAAAGATTGCAAGACAGCATCCAAGACTTTAAGCCTTCTTGTAGTTCATTTTATGACAGACTGATTTTAGAGGTAGCAAAAATGGGCATGGAATTTTATCATAGGATCTCTTGCTTTTCCATGGAACTATGCTTCCCTAACCTGGCTCATCTTCATAATCAATTATTAAACTTCAAGAAGATGTGCATTTAAAAAAACTGTTAAGGATAATTTTCATAACACAAAATCTTAAACCAATGCAATAAGTAAAAATTCTTAAAGTTCAACCTTAATAGAAAGTTCCCCAAGTCAGCGCTTTCTGTTTCCATATGTAAGTTGGTTTATCCATTCATTCAGCAATATTTACTGAATCCCAACTGTGTGCCAGATATATTTCTACCTCTGTCTAGAAATTGTGGTGTGATCCTAGCCAGCTGCTTCCTTTCCCTTAGCATCGCCTTGGGTCTGTCACAAATCCTGCTGATTCTGTTTCCTCTGCACTTCTTCTGCCTTTAGAGCTGTGCTGTCCCTTGTTTGAATTGTTTGTACAGTTTGTACAGCACAGAAACACTGGATTTTAGTTTACAGATTCTGTACCGTGCACTAAATGGTCCTAGAAATGAAGGAGAGTCCTGTTTCAGTAGCTGCAGGAAAGAAGGGGACCTGCTATGATCTTGAGACTTCAGGGCAGTGCATTTTAGATGCGCAGCTGTCAGCATTTCCTCATGGACTTCAGTTTCAGGGAAATCAAATGAGCCTTAGTGAACTATCTATTTTGGAGCTCTGGGGTAAGGCTCTTCCCTCACCCAGGGCAGGGGCTGTTCCTTGCACTGTGGCTATTTCCTGTTTCTTATTTTATAAATCAGTTAATAGGCAACTAATTATAAAATAAGGAAAACAAATTAGCGTTTTGTTATGATGGAGGATAAAAGGCTGAGTGGTACAAAATAAGGCATTTATTTGAATTTAAATGACCAACCAAGAGTGGCTTCTCCAGGAAGACTGAGGTTGTTAGGCTTAGTGTCAGTTGTCTATTGTCACTCAGAGATAGCACTATTTTGTATAGTTTTCCATTACATATGTCTAGTGAAGTTGTAACCTCATTTAGTTCTTTGTGATCTCCATTGTGTCTGCTGGGCATAGAGTAAATGTTTTAGAAAATGTCTTGACAGGATGTGGGCAAGTCCTCTGGGGGACTTTTTTGCATATGTCTGACCTCCCAGACCAGGGAGCAGCTTGCAGCAGGTGCTACTGTGTCTGCCATTGCTGCCTTTCATCTCCTACTTTAAAAGAAGTAAAAGTTCTCAGCTGATGGTGCCCTCCAGGTTCATGTTTGGCTACCTTTAAGAGACTCTGGAATTCCTGGAGAACTGTAGGGTCTCAAGTACAACTAGAGTTTAGACCTGAGATCTCTTGCCCTTAGAGCTACCAGTTGACCTTGAGAGCGCCATGATTTAAGGTACTGTGGGAAGTAGCAAGAAGGTTGGGACCCTGAGTCACAGTACAGCTGGGTTCTGGTGAATAGTAAGGGACAAAAGTAAATACCTTTTGTCTCAGTCTAAGTGTAAAATGAAAGCAAAAATGTCTGCCTTACATAACCTAAATTCTCTTTTTGTAGATCAAATGAAGTATGTTTGAGAAGGTTCTTGGAAAATACTAAATGCTACTTAGGGCAGAATATAAGCTTGGATGCCTGAAAGAGTTTGGTCTAGGAGCATAGGTGTAAGCTGGAGTTTGTACAAGGCAACAGTATTCTGGTGTTTGTTTCTTGAAGTATCTAGAAGTTTCTGTTCACATCTGTGAGCAGAAGGTTAGACAGAATATTAAGGTCAGGTTCTTGGTTAAAAGCTGTTCATCTCTCTCCACAAGCCCTGACCACACGTGATCTCCCAGGAAGTCCACTTCCTAATCTTGAAATACAGACCTAACAGGAGAGAGTTAGTAGTCATTGCTACCTCTTGTGATAGCGTGCAGAGGAGACTTGGAAGGACCACTTAGCATTAAGTAAAAATAATATTCCAGTTGCTAAAAGCAGCTCACTTGTAAAAAGAAATCTGAGGAGTCTCATCAGTGCTTTTAGGATCAGTGCTTAGAGCATTTCTGTCCCTTAGAGATGCAGTTAAGGACATAGGCTCTAGAATCAGACTTGAGTTTAATGTCAGCTTCACCACTTAGTGTGGTGACATTGAACACTGCTGAACCTGTTTCCTCATATAAATGGGGATATTGATACTAAACTCCAGATACTGGTGAAAATGGAGCTAATGTACAGGTTTACATAGCACTTGGCATATAATGGACATTATAATAATTATAATAACTGTAGTGTTTGTTATTAGTAGTACCGCTAACTAGTAATAACAGTATGTATTGAATAGATACTTAAGAAATAGATTTTGATGATATATATGAGTGGTTTGGAATGTATCCATTTTTCTATTGATAAAAATTTAGAAATTGTATTTTAATAGTTCCTATATCTTTTCCTTAGCAAAAATTATTTTTGATTGAACATAACACCTTTAAATAACTTGGGGCAGTTTTTATAGGAAGAGGATCTCTACCTGAACTGATTTACTGATGGACTCCATTTAATAAATCTCTATTATATATCATGATGGTTTATTTAGTTTCCTTGATGCTCAGGAAAAGCTGCTGAGCAAATCTTTAAACTTTGGGTAAATAATTGAATCTTGAAAGCTATTCATTTATTCCAGATACTAGTGTATATTTACTTTAAAATATTTGATAAGAAAAATTGGATAGTGGACACTATTGAATTTCATTTATGAAAGACTGATTTAGTCTGTTGAGTTTTGTGCATAGGGGCCAATTGGTTTCTAATAAGTATCTTAGTTAATTACTGTCTTTTGATTCCTTCCATTTTTAGTTTAGTGATCAGTAAGTGCCTCCCTGTCTTGGGAGCTCCCAGCATTTAACATAGCCCATGGGAGCCAGTGCCTGCACCTAAACAAACTATATATTGTATATACCGTCAGTTAGGCCAGCCTGTGCCACTGTGTCTAGTTTTGGATCTTCCATTAAAAGAAAGTTCTCCAGTTTGTCATAAAAGTGAAAGTAAACCCAGTCATTTTAGATATTTTAAGGAAGAAAAATGCTTAGCCCAGAATAGATAAGACCTAGTTACAATTGTACAACAAACTCTTTGGTGTATAATGGTATCATTTAGAAGAGAGTGGCACATATTCATTGTGAGTTCTAGTGGACAGAGTAACTGGGGCTGTCTGATACAGTTACGAACTTGGTGGAAGAAGTGAGTGAAGTATTCCAACATTGAAAAACAGTATGGCAATTATGTTTGAGAAGATACTTGTCTTAGCTCAGGCTGCTATAACAAAATACCACAGACTGGGTGGTTTAAATATTTATTTCTCAGTTTTAGGGGCTGGAAGTCTGAGATAAGGTGCTGGCCAATTTAATTCCTAATGAGGGCCCTCTTCATGGCTTGAACACAACCACTTTCTCTCTGTTTCCTCCCGTAGTAGGTGAAAACATGAGCTCTAGTCTCTCTCTTTTTTTTTTTTTATTTTAAAGATTTTATTTATTTATTCATGAGAGATACAGAAAGGGGGTGGGGGGAGGCAGGCAGAAAAGCAGATTCCATGCAGGGAGCCGGACATGGGACTCTCCCAGATCGTCAGGATCACACCCTGGGCCGAAGGCGGTGCCAAACTGCTGAGCCACTGGGGCTGCCCTCTAAGTCTCTCTTCTTATGAGAACATTTAATCCCATCATGGAGGTCCCACCCTCTTGACCTCATCTAAACCCGATTACCTCCCAAAGGCTCCACCCCCAAATACCATCACTTTGAGGCTTCAATATATGAATTTGAGGAAGAGACACAAACAGTCCATCACAATACGTAACCTTTTTAAGCCCTAATTTTATTATCTTTAAAAATAGAAATAATATTTACTGATTCATAAGGTGGTTCTGAGATAATGCATGTGTATATGCTTAAGAATTTGGTATATGGTGGGGCACATGGCTCAGTTGGTAAGCATCTTACTCTTGATTACGGCGCAGGTCATGATCTCAGGATCCTGAGATGGAGCTCTCGCTCTGCTTGAGATTCTCTCTCTCTGCATTTCCTCTTCCTATGCCTTTAAAAAGAATTAAGAATTTGGTACATACTAAGTTCTCAAAAAATTAGATGCTGGTACTGTGATGATTAACATATTTCAGGGATGTGCCAGAAGTGCTTTTGGTATTTGTTGAAAGTCTCTACTCAGTAAATATTTTCAGTTCTAAGAATCAGTTAATGATTTGATTTGTGCTTGTGAGCCTGAAGATAGGGATGCTGCTCTGTGAACATCCTTCAGTTCCACATTGTTTTTTCTGTATAGGCATCTTTATGTCCTTCTGCTTTCTGATTATGTATGTATTCTTATTCTGTCTTTGCTTTTTTTCTGAATTTTCATCTGTCTCTTTCTGCGTCCCTCTGTCTTGTTCTCGGTCCCTGTCTGTTCTTGAATTTATTTTCTCTTCTGTTTTTTTTTCTCACCACTGACTATAATGAATAATTTACAGTGTATATTATTTTGCTATATTTTTAAATCTTTGTTTTATTTCAAACGGTATTGTCTTCAGTGAGGTGTATCCTCGACATGTGACTGGGTTACTTGATTATCTTTCTGCCCCTGTCCTGCTTTCCCAGGTGTTGAACCGGACAGGTATCAGAGGCCTGAATTTGTTCTTGGCTTTATTATGGGTAGTGCTGGGGTGGACATGTAGGAGTGAAGTTTTGTGGTGCTAGATAATGCTTTAAAAAGAAGTTGTTTAGGGATGCCTGGGTGGCTCAGCGGTTGAGCATCTGCCTCTGACTCAGGGTGTGATCCCGGAGTCCCTGGATTGAGTTCCGCATCGGGCTCCTCTCAGGGAGCCTGCTTCTCCCTCTGCCTAGGTCTCTGCCTCTCTCTCTGTGTCCCTCATTAATTAAAAAAAAAAAAAAAAAAAAAAGCTGTTTAATGTTATCATACATACAACAATTAGCTGCTTTTCCTCCAAACCTAACCATGAGGGAGCCCTGTCCCCCAGGTTAGAATGCCCCTCATTGTGGAAGTATGCCCCTCATTCCCAGGTTAGTGAATGTTACAGCAGCAGGACTCCCTTTACTTTGGTTTTCCCAGCCTTCATAATATAAACAGAATTATTTTATATCTGCTAAGAGGAAACCAATCATTTGATAACCTATATTTTTCTACATTTAGCAACTGGCATGTACACAATAGGCTTTCTTGTATAACAGCATATCTTTTAACCATGGTAATTAAAATAATTTTGAATAGATAATAGTTATACTTAATTATGGATCTTATTAAAGCCTCTAGTTGATGTAAGCTCATTACATGATTAGTTTATGAGACTTGTTTTATGGCTGAATTGGAGATGCTTAAAGTTACCATTTTTTGGTTTCTTTTAAGAAAAGAATATGTGTAATTATAAGTTATGGTTTTTAAAAATTTGTAATAAAACTCTTTAATTGCTACCAATCTGTCAAGCAGTAATACAAAGATTGGCTATATTTGTTGTGCTGATTAACATACATGCTGTAACAAGCCAAAAGCATGTTGTGAACATATATTACTTATAGAATATGAACGTAATACATGCAACAACCTGGATGAATCTCCATAGCAATATAAGTGGGAAAAGGCAATCACAAAAGATTATATACCATATGATTCCATTTGTATAACTTTCTTAAAAATGACAAAAGTAACAGAAATGAAGAACCAATAAGTGATTACCAGGGATTAAGGAGAGAGTGATGGAAGTGGCTGGGTGTGGCTTAAAAAGTCCAGTAGGATAAATCTTTGTGATGATGGAAATGTTTTGCATTTTAACTGAATCAGTGTTGATATCCTGATTGTGATATTGCACTAGAATTTTGCGAGGTGTTGCCATTGGGGGAAGTTGGTTTAAAGGATACATGGGATCTCTTTCTATTATTTCTTAAAACTACATGCATGGGAGTCTGCAGTCACTGCAAAATAAAAAGTTAATTTTTAAAAATGAGTTGTAATATGAATATTCTGATGAAACAATATTTCCTCCCTACACATTTCTCTTTTTCCCTTATTATTGATGGTTCACTTGATCATGATTCCTTTATTCACTGAAGAAATCATTATTGAACACTTGCTTAATTTAGCCTTATAAAATGAATTACTCTAGGGCAGCCCAGGTGGCTCAGCGGTTCAGTGCCACCTTCAGCCCAGGGCCTGATCCTGGAGCCCCTGGATCGAGTCCCACGTTGGGCTCCCTGCATGGAGCCTGCTTCTCCCTCTGCCTGTTTCTCTGCCCCTCTCTCTCTCTGTGTGTCTCTCATGAATAAATAAATAAAATCTTAAAAAAAAAAAAAAAGAATTACTCTAAAACCAAAATCACACCAACTTGTAACTATTTTGTAAAGGATACTACCTCATTTAGTAGTAAGGTTTGCTGCTAGTTTACATCCTCAAAGTCATCTCTTCTGTAGATACATTTTGAGGCCACGATAACATTAGCTTTAAAATATTCAAAAGTTTTTTTCTAGGTTAAAATTATTGTGGCTGTGCTTAATGGTGTAAAACGGATAGGTCTTGATGACATGTTCATCTCTGTATAAGAGGAGAAAAAATGTTGAGTGGAATCTGGGTACTGCCAGCAGGCACTCACTCATCTTTAAGGAGATGGGGGAATTTCTCTGGAGGCAGATGTCCTGGAAGGCCCCAGAGTTTTCCTGATGAAGTAACATTCTTTCTCTCAGTTTGGCTTTGGACTTCTGACAACACAGAATATGATGAATATGAGCTCTTTTCTGAGTTACTTTTCTGAGCATGTGACTTTGAGCTTAAGGTTCCTGAAAAACTGAGTTTAAAGAGACAACCGTACTTGTGATGAATGACCTGGGGAATAATCTGTCTGTTCTCTGAGTAAAAGTTGGCTTCTGGATTAGCCAGAGCTGTGGAGGATCTCTTGTTTGGTCTTTGTCCCTCCTGTCCCCAGGAGAATGACTTGCTGAATTGTGCTTTGACATAATACTAAGGGTATCAGTGTCTGGTGAATGAAATATGGTGTGGTATTTGATAACTGGAGATAAGATTTTACAACCTTAAGACTGGAGAAGACCTGTTTTTTTTTCTAATTAGTAAAAGAGTTGAGAGATTCAAGGAGACTTCCCCACTAATCCTCAACACATACTATATGGTGGGCTCCCCAACTTGTTGGTCAGGTAAAAAAAAAAACAAAAAAACAAAAAAACAGTCCTGGCTATAGCCACATGACTGTGGGGCACAGAGGAAGTGTTTCCTCTTGTCCCTCAGCCCTGGTCAGGTGCACACTCCTGTCTTTCTTTGACCCTTTCAAAGGAGGAGTTCTTCATAGCCTAGTGGTTCTGATTTTGACTAGTTAATTATGGTTGAGCCTTTTTTGTGCTTTATAGAACATGAAAATGTTCCAGTGAGTTGTGTTCAAGTATTGAGGGAATTTTTGATAAAAGTAATGTTATAAATAGGTTAGGCTAATCTACCTCACCCAGGGTTTTTTTTTTTTCCCCCCCACCCAGGGTTTATTTAACCTAACCCGTCTCTGAACCATATTCTATTAATAGTTTCATAGAAAAATGCATTTCACTTATTTGTCTTCAGTAGAAACAGCCTGTTCTCCGATTTCTTCTGGAGGTGGTCATTGGTCATTTTTTCTGCTTGGCTGCTGTGGTCAAGGTGAATGCAGTTGCCCCATGTTCCCAGGGCTCTTGGGCAAGAGGGCAGTGGTGGTAGTCTGTGTTCTTTGGTGGTTCTGTGCAGATTCTAAACTTTAGGGGGAAATTTCCCATACTGGCAGCTGGCAGGATCCGTGATGATGGAAAAGTAAAAGGAACTTACGCATGTGTGAGGGCCCTGGCTGGGACAGCCTCTCAAGATACAAAAGAGGACCACATCTGATTTTGTTCTTTGCATAGAAATGTGTAAAAACAGTGGTAGCGTGAGACTAATTGGTTCGAAATCAGCAAGGTTAATAATAATATGTAATATGATAAATGTGCAATATACTTTCAAGTATTAGTGTTTTTTCTCTGTCATTAGATTCACATTCATTGTTACTATCTTACCTAATTTTTTTTTCTTGTCGTTATAGTTTCAAACCATGAATTATGTAGGACAGCTGGCTGGGCAGGTGATTGTCACTGTGAAGGAACTCTACAAGGGCATTAACCAAGCCACTTTGTCTGGGTGCATCGATGTCATTGTGGTGCGGCAGCAGGATGGCACCTATCAGTGTTCACCTTTCCACGTTCGGTTTGGGAAGCTGGGGGTCCTGAGATCCAAAGAGAAAGTGGTAAGTGCAGAGGACAACTTGTTCTCAAGGAGGGTGAAAGATTACATAATAAAATAATAAATTGTTCTTTTGTGCTCTCTGGGCTTTTTTTGGGTGGAAGGGGAGGTGCCCTGTATGATGTTGAAGGTAATGGTCTGAGAAGTCAACCTTTATGTATTGTTTTGAAATTGCTGCTGAATATAAGCCTTACTATAGAAAGTCTCTCCAAGAGGGAGAAAGGCTGAAAATTATCTTGATAATCTTATCTGTTGCAACTCAGAAGAACAAAATAGAGAAACTGAGATTATAAATGGGAAAGGTTAGATGTCTTTAGAAAATTTCTTTACCTTATACAGCACTTTAAAGTATTTAGGGCAGTGCCTTTGTACCATTTGTGAATGGAATAGACTGATGTAATCAGGAATACATTACATTTATTTAAACAAAATTAATGCCAAATTTGTTTTGACAAAGCTGTTAAATCTTATTTGTATCTAAATTTTGTTAGTGATACCAGGACTTGTCTCTGTATCTTACTAAATGCAAACCTACAGGCCATAGGCTTATTGGCTTTTATTTACTATGGGGAAAATTCATTCAGAAAGAAAATAATTTGTGTTGGTTTGCCTTTTTCCTACATCCTCTCTCCTTCAAGTAATGCAGCAATGGGAAGACTTGTTAATGTATTTGATGTCAGTCGAATTAGAATTCTGAGCTGGGGATCCCTAGGTGGCACAGCGGTTTAGCACCTGCCTTTGGCCCAGGGCGTGATCCTGGAGACCCGGGATCCAATCCCACGTCGGGCTCCCGGTGCATGGAGCCTGCTTCTCCCTCGCCTATGTCTCTGTCTCTGTCTCTCTCTCTTTCTCTCTCTGTGACTATCATAAATAAATAAAAAATAAATAAATAAATAGAATTCTGAGCTGGTATAATAAAACCTTGCGGGTACATAGTAGTAGTTTTCTTTCTACTCCTACCCCACATAATCTACCTGAACAATATAGGGAGATTTTGTCAGGATTTTAAAGCACGATGAAAGATCCACACCATATTGGAGCATAGAACTATATGTTAGAGGACCACTGGCATAAGTTGGAAACATCTATTTTCAGATTTTGGCTATTTTACATAGGCAATCTTATTCTTTAAAATAGAAGTTTCTCTCTATTTTAATTAAACTTAGGTTATTTGAGAATGGAAGAAAATGTTCATGAATTTTCACACAGCTAGTTATCCTCCCCGCTGCCAAAACACATCTTTTTCTTTTAGGTGTTATAAATCAGTTTTCCACTGGAGAGCCACGTTGCCAGGTGGCAGGGTTTGTGAGGTCTGGCCTGTGTTCAGTCACCCTTTGGAAACCAAAACCAGTTGCAGTTCTTTTAGTAACTTGGAAACATTCCATTGCAAAAGAGTGTTCAGCCACAGGTTAGCTTCTTGGAATTTTTTATTTCTTGCCAGTAACACTAACCTGTAGTACTTTCAGACTTTATCTGCTCTAGGAGAATCTGTACCAGACTGTTTATGCACTGAAACTTGCCATGAGCTGTGCAAAGATTGATTCATAAAATGGCTGATATGGCACTTTTGTTTTTCTGTGATCTGAGTTTTTTTGATCAGCAGATTAGTTAAGTCTTCTGGCCTTTCAGAATGGAATCTGCAGGCTAACGTATATGTGAGCATTTGTGTATCTGTAAATAGTATCTGGACAGACAAACCTCTTTCTACATGATTTTTGCCTCTAATTAAGAGGTACAGTGTCTGTACAAGGCTGCCCAAATGATTGGGTTAAATGCCTTATCAAACTCTTGGATTTTAGAGATGTCTGGGTGGCCCAGAAGTTGAGTGTCTGCCTTGGCTCAAATCGTGCTCCCAGGGTCCTGGGATCGAGTCCCACATTGGGCTCCCTGCAGGGAGCCTGCTCCCTCAGCCTATGTCTCTGCATCTCTTTCTGTGTCTCTCATGAATAAACAAATTTTAAAAACCAAAAACCTTGGATTTTAATAGGAATCTATCCATAAGACATGGGAAAAGAGAAAATTACTTCTTGGCAATAGTATCCCAGAAATCCAAAAGGATATATTTGGGAGGAAATTTGGCTATTTAACCAAAACACAGCTTTCCTATGACAGTAAAACTGAAACCTTGTCTCCCTTGAGATACTCAGGCAATTTGGATTAAATCTTATTTTAGGTCAGTTTGGATTACGGCAAGCTATTCATTGATTTTAAACTAAGACCCCGATTATGGTGACACCTATGAAGTGGTAGACTTGGACTTGGAATCATAATCACCTTAAAGCCTCTGGTTAGGGAGTTAAGAATATACTAATTTTCCCACTGCCATTGATCTGTTCTATCAAATAGGACACAATATTCCCAGTATACTTCGTAACTCAGGAATTGAATTTCAGAAGGTAAACCTGCAGTTGATACTTTTTAAATATTAATTTTGTTGATTTAACACAAAACTAATGATTTACTTACTTACTGAAGTTAAATAACCCAGTGTATTAGACAGGAAGTTTCCACTGTAGGTGACAAAAGTCCACCTTGCAATTAGCTTAAGCAAAAAAGGGAATTTATTGGCTTGCATAACTAAAGTCTAGGAGCATTTGAAGTTATCAGGGCTTTATTTAGAATCTGAGGGTGTTACCAGAACTCTTATTCCTCCCACCTCTCAGCCCTCCCTCCCTTTGTGTGTGTGTGTGTGTGTGTGCGCGCGCGCACGCGCATACGCTCTCTGATGCAAGATGCCACAATACCTGCAGACTTACTTCCCAGGAACTCAGCAACCTAGTAGAGACCCGTTTCTTCCTACAGAAGTGTCAGTCTTTAGCCTCCCTGTCAGACTTGGGTCACATATATCTTGCAGAGCAGTCACTATAGCTGGGGTGGAATATACTGATTGGCTTGGCTTAGACAGCAGCCCAACCTCCTTACTGTGAAGCCTCACCTGAAACAGATGGTCTGAAATAGAGGATGACTAGATTCCCAGAGAACTCCCCTTACCTGAAGAATGGCATGCCAGAACGGGCCTGCTACAGCCAGTATTGTTTTTCTTTTCTTTTTGAAATTTTATTTATTTTAGAGAGAGAGCACTGGCAGAGGGAGAGACAGAGGGGGAGAGACCATCTCAGACTGACTCCCCACTGAGCATGGAGCCCAAAGTGGGGCCCCATTCCAGGACCCTGAGATCATGATGTAAGCTGAAATCAAGAGTTGGCAACTTAACCTCTTAAGCCACCCAGGCACTCCTACAAGCCAGTAATTCTAAAAAGTAAATCAATTCTGTTTCAACATCTCAGTCATATATGTTGAACAACTTTAAGCTACAGGGTAGGAAATATGACTATATAGATGAGAGTATTGTTTTAGATACCAAGTTACAAGGAGTAGTACATCAAAATGAGTATGCCAGATTTCCACTGCTGTCGTCTTTTTGTCTGTGATCCTATCCAGGGTCTCTCATTGCTTTCACCTATATTCTCTAACCATTCTGTCTTTACTTACAACCTTGATTTTTGAAGAGTACAGAAGAATACAGATAGTTATTATGTAGATTATCCCTCAGTTTGTCTGATGTTTTTTCATTTGGGGAAGAATAACAGAGTGATAGTATGCCCTTCTCAGTGCATCATCTCAGGAAACCAGTCATGGTGCCATGTCTGATTACTGGTGACGTTAACAACGTTGGTCCCTACGTCGATAGTGTGTGCTGGGATTCTCCACTATGAATTTCTTTGTGGGAAGAAATTTGGGAGACTTGCACCCGGTTTTCTATCATACTTCCACCCAAGAATTTTACCATACACTGATGAATCAGCAGGCAACAATTATTACTGGGGTGTTTGCTAAATTATTATTACTGTGGTGTTTACCAAATCATTTTCTGTTTCCATCCTTCCTAGTGCATTTATTAATTGAAATACTACTGTATCAAAAAGTTTTCCTTCTCTCTTGTTTATTCAATTATTTAAATCAGTATGAACTTCTGAATGTTAATTTTACTCTGTGAGTTATAATCTGTTATTATCATTATTTAGTTGCTCACATTGTCCTGGGTTTGGTTCCTCAAATTGAGTTTTTTGAAATGCTCTTGTCATTTTTTAAGCAGTTCCTTATTTTTTGACACCATAAGCTATTCCAGAAGAATCTACTTTACCTGTAGTTATATTGTTTCTCTGAGGAATGGTGGTTCCTCTTAATAGAGAATACTATCTAGAAACAAAGAATCTAGTCACTAGATGTGCTCATTATTAATTAAGGTGTCATTGCTCCTAGGACTTGTCATTGGGCAGAGCTGGAAAAATCTACAAACAGAGATATACACACCTTCATCTGTAAAAATCATGAGTTCCCACTGATTCCAATTTATCACCAGAAGGTTCCTCTTCATCTCCTTATTCGTACCTTATTTCTCTGACAATGAGAAACATGCCTCTTGTTATCTACAATATGTTTACTTATTAAGTCCTAGAATACACATAAAATAGTTTCAGAACTGCTAACCCTTACCTCTGATTTGTTTAAAAAAATTACTACAGGATTGGTTTGTACTTCTTTTTGTCTTTAGACTTAGAATATTTAGTCAAAATGCCATTTTCCACTTAGATTAGTTTTCTTCCTTATCCTTCAGTGTGGTTATATTCCTTACCCTTCAGTGTGGTTATATATATATAGGATTTTTATAACAAGTATTTCAACAACATATGTCAACTAATGACCTCCAATGACCTGATGTGACCCAACACTCAGTGTCAGAAGGGATAATTGGTCCTCACTGGGAAAAACCCAACAGACCATGCAGTTGTTCTCACCATAGGGGCCTTGCAAAGCTAAGTACACTTAGATTGTGGACTGCTCTATTTATATCTATATTAGATTTTTCTGTATTTTAGTTTTTATGTCCCCTGAACCAGTCTTAACTGGAGTTTACAAGTTTATCTGTAAGAGTTTTGAAAGTTGGGGACCGCCTAGGTAGCTCAGTTAGTTAAGCATTTACCTTCGGCTCAGGTCATAATCTCAGAGTCCTGGGATTGAGCCTCATGTCAGGTTCCATGCTCAGCAAGGAGTATGTTTCTCCCTCTGACTCTTCCCTGCTCATCCTTGAGTGCTTTTGCGTATTCTTTCTCATACAAAAAAAAAAAAAAAAAAAAAATTCTAAAAAAAGTTTGGAAGTTAATATTCATTTATTATAAAGTATTTAAAGATATTCACAATCTACAGATGAATAAATTACATTATTTTTAAGTGATAAGTAGTTAATATTCTATATAAACAGTTCTTTGCATGGTAGTACAAATCATTGACATGACTGAGCAAGCTGAAACCATGCAAAGCAAACTTAATAATTGAGAAAAATTAGGGTGTTTCTATGATTTTTACAAACCTTTAAACATTTCTGTCGGTTATAAATATATAAGAATGAAAAATAGTAAAATGATGTTTACTATGTCACAATTTAAAACATTAGAAACTTGGAGAACTAAAGTGTCGTATTTCTTTATAAAATAACTTACCAAGATAGTTGGTTTGAACAATGCTTATCTTCTTAATGTAAAACTTAAGATATGGAACAAGCATCTTTTCTTTGTTTTGGCAGATTATCATATAGTTTGGATCAGCTTTCAGGTTTTCCTCTTTGGAACATTTGATGTCATGAAGTATATCTGAGAGTTCCTTCAATGTGAAGTTTTTTTCCTGTATCACTTCCTCTAAGCCATCTTCATCCTTTTGTCACAGCCACTTTCCTCCTTTGTGTAGATAAGCTAACTTTTACTACATTCTCTGGTTGTACATTTTGAGACTTTCCAATGGTAGCAGGGTCACCATTCCTAAGTCAGCTATTCTATTTTACTTCTAGTAATATTACTTTTCATTAGGTTGCACTTTGATCTTGGCTAGTTTCCTCTTAATTATCCATTTTTATAAAATGTCACATGGGTTTTTCAGTGGGAGACAAGAAGACAACTAGAACTATAAGCTTTGCTGTCTGTGTCTGAATCAAATAACATATATGCTTTGACTAGTCACCAATAGAACCAACAGACTTTGAAAAGTGATATGATAGATTACCGATCATGATGGGCATCTGTTTTTATTTAGTGATTTGTAGACAAAAGAGCAGGCAGTGAAGTTTGTACTTTCTGCAGTTACAGAAAGTTACAGTTAACATACCACAGTAACTGAAATGTGTAAGTTTTTCTGAGCCATGCCAGGTAAGGCCTGTCTGTGCTAGAACTCTGAAAGTGCTCAAATGCTTATTGATAATATTTCCCCTATTTTATGCCATTTGGGAAATTAAGTAAAACATTTTATGTTCTAAAAATAGATGATAAGACATTTTCTTTCCATACCCTGTTAATCCATCCCCTTCCTGCCCCAGGGTCTGGTTAGTTCTTTAGGGTAGGATGGTATTTAGGGCGAGTAGCAGTGTTTTCTCTGGGACTGTCAGTCTAGGAACCTCAGTACTAAGTTTGGCTTGAGAACCCAGAATTTAGGTTTGGTTTAGCTTCAATGAAAGTTTTAATACTAAATCACACTTTATTTGTCCTCTTAGATTGATATAGAAATCAATGGCGATGCAGTGGATCTTCACATGAAATTGGGTGACAATGGGGAAGCTTTCTTTGTGGAGGAGACTGAAGAGGAATATGTAAGTCTAGTGGGTTACATCCACTTTGCAGATTGTATTCAGGCCTCCAGGACCTGTCCCAAAACAGAAATAATGTTCAGCAGTTTTCATGGTTATAGAGATGATTGTTGCAGGTTAAACAAGTTTTAGTTTTAGACTGAAGTGCTAAGTTGTCAGAAAGGAGCTAGAGGAGTGAGGAACTTTTCTTCACACCAAGTGTCAGGGTACAGAGAGCATGTAGAAGACCTTTGCACTTGCTCTTTTTCTGTATTTAGTGAGCTTTCTTATTTAGTATTTATTAGAGTTTACACCTTGACTTGAATACTCTCAGTTCCACCTAAATAATGAAGGTGTATCTCTACAGGCTGTGTATTTGTACATGTGACCTTTAAACTTGGAAAACGTATTTACCATTTTGTTTAGGGATGTTGGATCTCTAACCTTGAATAGTCTTGTGAGTTAGTTTATTATGGTCTCAAAAGATTTGAATTAATTGGCCTATATCTTTTTAAATGATTATTACATGTTTGGCTTCTTTCGGTTAAAGAGCAGTTTGTTTACCCACCCCCATCTACTGATGTGAATGGTGGTAAACAGTTCTTAATGGAGTTAACGTGGATCTTAGAAGAGGCTTCGTTACAGCTTTTAGCACAAAGATTAAAATCTTAGCAAAAATGACAGCCTTCAAGTTATTAAGGATACAGGATTACTTTTGAGGGTTTTGAAGATGGAACTGCTCGTTGGATGTCATAAAATTCACAAAGAAAAAAATGTCACAAAAAATAGCAGAATGAGATCCTTCATCATTTTTAATTTAGAGAGAAGCCAACAATTTATATGTCAATATGTAGAGCAGCATTACAAAATTTGATTATGAAAGGGAACCTTTCCAGACCAGTATTTTTTCCAGTACCTTAATTACTTGTTTTTATATTACCTTGTTTGTGTTTACTTGGCCTGAGCAAAGTTTTACCTGGATAGAGACTGAAGCAAAAGGCAGAATGAAACAGTAAATGAGTTATCACAAGAATAAATATTTTTGATGTGTTTTGATCTGTTCCTTAAAATCGTGTATTTCAGAGCAGTGATTGATTAGGTTTTATATAAACAAGTGAGAGGACTGGGTTATTGATCATTTGTTATCTGGTTCTCGTGGTTAGTTCTGATGATTCCATTTATAACTATACTTAGCAAGGTTAACTTGAAGAGTGTCAACTTTCTAGCCTCTTTTTTCTATTCATGTATCATCAAATTGTTCACATTCTCTTTAGAATAGTGTACTTCTCCTTAAAATGAAAAAAAGTTAATTCACCAACAGCATTGAAATTACTACTCGATGTCATGTACTATTGAATATAACATGCCCCCACCCTCTTAGGAGTTTATAGTTTTTTTTTTTTTTTTTTAATCAAAATAACCTACAAGAGTTTATAGTTTAAAGGGAATAGACATTACCAAAACTCATCTGGCTTCCATTTATTTACATTTTTATTTCTCTTAAACTTTGCTCATCTAAACTGTATATTGTCAGCATCCTTTTCAAGCCAGTAGTTCTAGATCTTTCCCTGTCCTTTTGGTAGTTGCCCAGTCATCCATAGTATGAAGGCACCATCTAATGGTTTAACCATCTAATGCTTACAGAGATTTAGGTTGTTTCATCCGCCCACCCCACACATTACAAACAGGGCTATAACAGAACTAGGAAACACCACCAGAGACCACATAACTTTTAAGAAGCACCAGTAAACTTTATTTATAACAAGGACCATTGAATTAAAAGGCCCCAAAAGTCAGAGACCACAGCCCCTCACTTGGGTGCCGTGGGGGCATGCTGAATAATATCCTATTGTCACAGTTTCTCTGTAAGTATATATTGCTGGTGAACGTAAATTTTGCTTGGATAAACAAAATTTTGGCTTTGGTGTAATATGTCTACCAAAGCCAAATTCAAAAGCTTGATTTAGAACAATTATGGAAACTCACTCATTTTCAGGATTATGTAAAAACTTTCGAAAATTTTAAGTTATTTGAGGTTAATTTATACCTCTATTACATATCTTCCATTTCCCCATGATACAAAGGGATGAAGTCAGTGACTAAGAAGTTAATTTTCTGAACACCAAATGATCATTTATTTATTTGATATTAAACTACAAGTTTAATTACTTAATTTATTTTTAAAGATATATTTATTAATTAGTGTGTGTGCACACACAAGCTAGCGGCATGGAACAGAGAAAGAGGGAGGGAGAATCTCAAGCACAGTCCCTGCTGATCATAGAGCCCAGTGTGGATTTCGATCCCAGTCCGCTGAGATCATAACCTGAGCTGAAATCAAGAGCGGGATGCTTAGCCGACTGAGCCACCCAGGCATCCCATGAGTTTGGGTCTTATTTTCGTCATTTGAATTCCTAAAAGTCTGTCTTAAATACATTGCAATTTTAAAATCCACTAATTTCATTTGTTAACAGGGTATTGTCTATTTTACTCACCTTCCTCCACCCTCATTTAATTTAGCAAACACAGATTTTACCATAGATTCTCACTTCACTTACCTGTCCTGCTGCCCCCATCTGATGGGATGTTCCAGATCCCTGCCTTCTTATTTCCCTGTTACTACTGTTCTTCGTAAGTTCTTGACAGAATGCTTTGTATTGCCTCTGTAGAATGCTGCTGCCGCTTTGAACTTCCCTTTACAGAGAGTTTACTTGGCTGTGCTTTAATTACAGTTGTTGTGGGTTTGTGCTAATTTGGTATATCGATTCCTTCAAATACATTCAGTTAGATGGACCAAACGAACTATTTGTGTGTACCAGGGTAAAGGCCTATTCAGAGTAGACTGGGCAGTGCCATAGTTCAGTATAAGACACTCTTCTTACTTAGGGACTGTGTATTCTTTCTGCCACTGTGAATTTAGATACACAAAGAGTTCATTATTGTTTTTGGTTCTTTGTCCACTTGTTGTGGACTTTTCTTTTTCCATGTTCTCTTTAAGGAAAAACTTCCTGCCTACCTTGCCACCTCACCAATTCCTACTGAAGACCAGTTCTTTAAAGATATGGATGCTCCTTTGGTGAAATCTGGTGGAAATGAAAGACCATCTCAGAGTTCAGATATCTCACACATCTTGGAAACAGAAACAGTTTTCACTTCAAGTTCTGTGAAAAAGAAAAAACGAAGGAGAAAGAAATGCAAACAGGATAGTAAGAAGGAAGACCAAAATGCTTCCCCTGCCTCCCCTGCTGCAGAGGATACTGTGGATGTGGAAATGAGCTCTGATGATGACAAGGCGGCCCAGTCAGCAAGGTAGGGCTCTTTGTGCAAGTGCGGGGCATCTGTGTGTGCTTTATGCAGGAGCTTGGGCAGAGCTCAGGTATGGCAAGTTGCTGTTTCTTCTATGGATCCTCAGGGTGAAGTTTGGATTTGTTTTTCCCCAGGTCAGTTTATTGTGGAATCAGTGCAAGAGGCATTTTCCTTTCTCTTTTCTGCTATTCTATAAAATTTGCCATCAGACATCCTGCTGTGGTATAAAATGTCACTTGGAGCAGACCAGCAGTGCATATCTTTCCATCCAGTAGGTTTCCAAAAGCCAAATGAATTACAGGTCACAAAGAAGATCTGAATTAGTGACTTGGCCCTGGGGCTCCCTTAAGTGTATATCTCCACTCGGTGGGGTCCTGGTCTTGGTATCTCACCTATTTCTGAGAAGTTTAGAGTTATTTTGAGTTTATCACAAAAATGTTCCTAGTAAGTTGAAGAGGAATGGAGGCTTTTTGTCATTAAGTGAGAAATCTTGATTACTTCTTATTTACCAGCTCAGTAGAAGAACTTGAAAATATATGGCAGTTTTCAAGTCAGCAGTGCCTAAGGTTTAAAAGGTATAAGTTGGGGCTAAAACATATATTTTTTTGTTCAAGATTTTGATTTTTAAAAGGTTAACTTAGACCTGTTCAGTGGTTGCTCTGGCATTGGAAAAGAGGATCATGTGTGTGTCGGCAGGGTGGTTTACTTTATTGATGAGCATTGGACAAGAAGTTGCTGCCCACAAGTGACCCTAAAGTTCTACTTGCAGTTCTTCCAAGATCCACCAGAAAGGACCTGAAGTAACTCTTTGCCTTCAAAGTTTAATGACATGTATCCTTTATTATAACACAGTTGAACAAAGTTTAGAATTCTGGAACAATCTGCAGCTTCAATTTAGGAAGTTAAAATATTTCTAAAACATATTCAATTGCCTACTAAATGCACAAGAATCATTATTCTAAAGGAATTTTATAAATGAGTGTTGTAAGTGAATGCATCACAAAAATATTAGTGCATGCCATACTTTTCCAGATTGTACAAAAAGGCTGAGTTAGCCAAATCTGTCAGAGTACTGATTTGGTTGACAGTTACAAATGGTTGTCCACTTTCTCTTTGAGCCAGAACCTTGCTTGCTTGGTAAGCAGGCATGTCTGAATGCACTTAGAACTAGGGCATTGTAATAATTTTCAGGAGCTTGGTGGTTTGCTTTTTCTTTAGATTACCATGGATCATTGGTACTGCCACTTGGAGGAGCTCTTTCCTAAAATTTCTTTAAAACAGGATCTGCTTAATTATGTAGCCAACAGAAATCAGGACTTTAAAAAAAGGACAAAATAGAACAGTTAAGGGAATTCAGGTCAGATGTATACTGAAGTAAGCTCTGAGCTGAAAGCTAGAAGATGAGGCCCATTATGTTTTGGATTGTAGAACAGCAGTTACTTTGTAACTCTGGTCTGGGCCCTTGTTTCTTGTAAGATTTATTTATTTATTTATTTGAAAGAGCAAGCATGCAGAGGGAGGAGAAGCAGATTTCCCCACTGAGCACAGGCTCAGTCTTATGACCCTAAGATCATGACCTCAGCTGAAATGGAGTCAAATGTTTAATCACCTGAGCCACCCAGGCATCCTGGGCCTTTATTTCTTAATCTATAAAATAAGAGTTAAACTACACGGTTAGCAAGGCCCCTTCCAGCTCAGTATCTAGATTCTAAAATAACTGGTGGGGGGAGATACTTAGGATCAGAAGTGTTAACAGTACATTAAACAGGTTAAAGAATCAGAGAAAAAAGAATGGAAAGTCAACTGCTTTTGCAGTTGTGCAACCTAGAAATTAGGTGGGGTTGGGAAGTTTACAACTTTCAAATATCTTCCCCTGCTCGGGCCCCTACACTTAAGAAAAATTGTGTTTCCAGAGAAACATCTAAAATTGGTTTTGTTTTGTTTTTTAAAGATTTTGTTTACTTATTTGAGAGAGAGGGCATGAGCCAGGGGGTAGGGAGATGAGGGCAGAAGTGAGAGGGAGAAGACTCCTTACTAAGCAGGGAGCCAGTCTTGCTGGTTCAATCCCAGGACCCTGAGATCATGACCTGAGCTGAAGGCAGCCGCTTAACCACCTGACCCATCCAGGTGCCCTCTTAAATTGGTTTTTATTTTAATTTAATAAATAACATTCTATTTAAATAGCATTCTCTCTGCTTTTCAAGAATTTCGATGGAATAGAATTAAGGTTAATTGAGGCTCCTTGAAGGAAGCAGGTGAGAGATGAAATCATTCTTTAAAGCAGATTGCTATTGCACAGCTAAAAGAGACACATTGGTGAAAATTGGAGAGCCTGAAACTATACTGAGCTTTGTGTAAACTATACCTATTAAGTCTCTCCCTCAAGATAGACTTTGGCTTGTATATAGCATAGAAGCCTTGTTTGTCCTTCCAGAAGATGGAATGACTATATTAGTGTATGTGTATTAAAAACATTGCACCTAGGCTGAGTAGTCTTTTGGAGGGAAGAGACTTGTCAAATTGGATGGTGCTCTAGCACAATCCCAGCACTGTTAAAAATGGAGAATTAAGACTACATCATCAGAAAGGAGTCTCTTTTTTAATCCCCCAAAGCAGACATGTTTGTAAGTTATATCTGGAAACTAGGTACAGGGAGCATAAGACTTTTTATAAACAGCATCTGTTGCCCTGAGGCTGCATACTTCATCTCCTGATCAATAACTGGCTTCTGGAGAACCCTCCATGTTCTTCTTTGGTGACAGGAATCTTACAGTCTGCGTTTTCTCCCCTTCATTTCTTTTTCGTTTCTTTTCTTTTTTTAAAGTAGGCTGCACACCCAGCATGGAGCTCAGTGTGGGGCCTGAACTCACAACTCTAAGTTCAAGACCTGAGCTGAGGTCAATAGACCCTTAGCCAACTGATCACTCAGGCACCACCTCCCCTTTATTTCTGACACAGTAGACAGAGAAACATTTTAGGGCTCCTTTCAGTCCTACCATGTTATCTTCTATGGGAAATGCCCTATATCCAAAAGCAAACTGAGACCATTAGCCATACTGAAATTAATTGACCAATACTGTGGTAAGGCTGAGGATAGACATTGTTTACAGAGTTAGTGATCTTTGGTCATGGTAGTTAGCAACCCCATTTATCTCTTATATACCACCAATTAAATAGATGAAAATTGATTTAATCTTTCATTTATTTTAGCTTCCTTTTGATTTTCCCCGCTGCTTTTAAAAAAAAATTGAGGTTTAATTTACATGCAGTAATATCCATAGAACTTAAATATGCAGTCGAGTGAATTTTGACAGTTGTATCATGTAACCTCTGTTGGCTTTTGAATAGGAAAGATAATTGGTTTATAAAATGGTATTAAATTTGAAGCCTTGTTAAATGCATCTGTGAATGCTGAATTGCTCTATTATATACATTTAGTATGAACTTTAGCAACTGAACCTCCCACTTCCCCCAACCTTGACTCAGTGTTAAACTGTTTACTGCAAATTCTCTGCTGTTCAGCGTTAATGTGTGTATTGGTCCTGTATCTTGACATATAGCCAGTGTTCACACTGTTGTCTTCACATTCCAATATTTACACTACCTTTTATCTTTATATCATGTATTTCATTTATGTTACTCTCTTGTGGTCTGCCTACACTGTCGAATGCTCTCAGGCATATATGCCATTTTGAAAAGCACTTAGCAAGTTTTTAGAAGTCTTGGTTTAGTTAATGAGTCATAGGACTGAAGGGAACCTCAACATCAGCAACCTTTTCCATCATCTAATGGGTCTGAACTAATGGGCTTTATTTTTGTCAAGCTATCCCCAGAGAAGACCATTTCATATCTTCCCTGAAGTTGTTAATTTCTAATCTCTCTCTCTCTCTCTCTCTCTTTCTTTCTGTCTCTCTGGGTATTTTACTAAATCCGCTGAACTCTTCTGGTCTTACCTTTTATACTGCAGCAAAATAGGTTTCAAAATATAAAATATTTTTAATTAAGTTTATGACTTTTACATTGTTCTTTTCAAACCGCTTTCAAATACATGAATAGTGATGGGTCAGGCTGTCTTATGCTTTCAAATTTGTCAAGTGAGGACTGTTGATAAGCATCTGGCTTTCCTTTTTACAGTTTTTATCATTTGAGTTTCATTTTTTAATAAATAGAGTATTTTTACCTAGATGTCTGCCTTTTTCAAGTATATTTTTCTTCCCTTGAATGAGGTATTGTGTCAGAGTTTAATTCTTTTGAGAGAAAGAAGATTAGGAAAACGTTAAGTTAGATGATGCAGCTATATGGAAAAACTATGACAAAGCAGACATAGTGGTAAAGCAGAGCACATTAAATGATACAAAGGAAGAAAGGTAATATTAAAAATTAATCAACTGATTTCTCCGTTTTTAGTCTACCAAATTAAGTCATACGGATATTCTCATTTTACATAGAATATCTGTCCTGGTAGAATGTAGAATTTTCTATAAGAAGCTCTTGAACTGGAAAGTTATAGTGCTTTATACTTTTCAGAGTTTTTATTTGTACTTTTCTTTATACTTTTCAGAGTTCCCAACATATAATATACTTCATAAATCTCATATAGACTCTGAAATAGAACAAGTGATAAATTTCCAAAGAAGATGAAAAACTGGGGCCCATGGTGCTTCTGAGGGATGTTTTCAAGGTTATATGGCAAGTTAGTTACGTTAACTGAAAATTTAAGAAAACCAAAGGGTAAATTAATTAAAAGCTTATCAGCATCAGTTCATCCTCCTATTGTTCTGAAGTCTCTGTATGGATCTTAAAAGCATTTATTTTTGTATCATTTTCCTCATATCCCCACATCTTGTAGATTCTAAATAAGGATAAAGTTCTCAGGTAATTCTTGGCCCAAACAAAAAGAAAAAATAAGTTCTGCATGTTTTAAGTTTTTAGGGTGTTTTTGAAATTTTGAACTACAGCTCATCGTCAGCTAATAGTCTTATGTTTTCTGTCATATACAGGGGAGTATAGTGAAAGAACAAGGGCTTACTTGTTTTGAATTCAGCCACTTACTAGCTCTTTGATTTTGGGTAGATTACTAAACTTCTCTGGATCCTTGATTATTTAATATCTAAGATAGGTTATTCTTACCTCAGATTTGTAAGGATTGAATGAAATATACATAAAGCCTTCGTTTTCCCCTTCTAGCCTTTGAATCAATTACCCTGAAGGGCCCTAAGGGAATTTTTAATCACATCTTTTCTGTTCTTCCTGTTTATCCCATACTTCAGTAGTGATTGCATTAGTGTATGATGGGTGGCATCAGTAATCTCCCTTCTCCTTCATATTTTCCTCTTATGAGGATTAGTTATTACTTATTTGGCTGTCTTCATTTGTATCATCTAGACAATGTTATCAGTAGATTTGGGGATATTTTTAAGCTGACATAATATCATTGTTCCTCACTTTGTTTTTTTTCTTTCACAGAGGATCTTCAAATGCTTCCTTAAAGGAAGATGAATATAAGGAGCCTTTGCTCTTCCATTCTGGGGATCACTACCCCTTATCTGATGGAGACTGGTCCCCTTTAGACAAGTAAGTATTTTCAAAATTTATTTTCTTTGAGGAAAAATATATTAAATAGCTTTTCTGTTATTTGGTAGTAGTAATATTTCTCTCATACAGGAGAACTGAATGAATAAGTACTTTTAACATGAATATGGACCTTTCCTCTTGAATAATTATTTTGCTCCTAAACTTAATCTGACTTATCCTCACTGTGTTGGTCAGTGTAGGTCTGCATAATCAGCATAGAATGTGGCCTTCTACAATTCTTAAATTCTAATATTAAAGTGTCAGCTATTAACCGTAACTAGATAATGTGAAGAAACATGCAGTCAGACTTTGTTCTATGTCCCAATCCAGTTTCTCTCACGTACTAATTATTTTAACCTATCTGTGCATTTCATCTCCTATAAAATTGCCTTTCTCGTTGATTTCTTGTGAGAATCCATGGGATAATGCATATAAAGTATTTACAGCGAACCCAGCAAGTCCTCAGTAGATACTGGTTGGTGGTGTCTTTATTATTAAAGAACTCAAATGGAAGAAATAATTGATGTTCCCTTCAATAGAGTCTTTATAGTGTCAGGATAAAGATGAAATATTCAAACATATTTCTTTTAATCTGTCCAACTCAACAAAACTGAAGTTCCTGACTTTAAAGGCATCACATTTCTTTGTCCTGTGTTTATTTATAGCCCCTATTCCCCAGCGGCAGTATGTCCTAAGAGTGATTCAGAGTTGGAGGTGAAACCTGCCGAGAGCCTGCTCAGATCTGAGTCCCACATGGAGTGGACGTGGGGAGGGTTCCCAGAGTCCACCAAGGTACTCTTTACTTGCCTGTGGAATATGTCTAGATAAAAACCCATGAGATGTCTCTGTCCTTTAGTGAAGGGGGGAGGAGGGATTTCTGAGCCAGCAAACGTGAATATAAGTGATGATAGTGCCCTCATGTGGTCATGTGAGGAAATAAAAATTAACATTTTTCGTAACTGCGACGGAGAATCCAGTGTTCTTTTGTGTGTTTCTATTTAGTAAATAATGTCAATTAACATTTTAAGAAGGAAAATTAAAAGACACCTAAAGGAAACTAGAATTTCCACACTTAAGTTTTACATAGGAAATTGATGATGAAAGCTTTTTTCCCAGCTCATAATGAAAGAATTGGAAAGATACATTACTTGAGAGAAAGAATATTTAGACCCTCTAAATTTGTTTTTTTCATTACATATTTTGCTTATATGTAAAAGCAAAGCACTGAGACTTGACTACCCACTTTTAACGCTATTTTAACAGAGCCTTGAGATAAGTCCATGCAGGGCTAAATTTTCACATAGCACTCAAGTTTTTCCCCCTGAAAATGAATATTCTCCATCTTAGCATCCAAAAATTGTCCTAGTTCCTTAGTCTTCTCCGGTGTTTAACACTTCATAGTATAGCAGTTAGAAATAGAACTCTTGTAAATATTATGATAACTGAACAAAATGTGGTTAATTTTTCCCAGTTCCTAATTATGAACTATCTCACGTAAAATCACAGTATTTACCAGATGTGTTGTTATAAATAAAATGAATACATTTACCTGCATCTAGCTTAAGAAATAGATTAAACTACTTTCAAAGGCATTCGTTATAATTTTTAAACAATTCAACTTTTTTTAGGTCAGCAAAAGAGAGCGATCTGACCATCATCCTAGGACAGCTACGATTACACCCTCAGAAAATACTCACTTTCGGGTAATTCCCAGTGATGACAACCTCATAAATGCAGTTGAAAAAGATGTTTCTATGGGAGAAACAGTCTGTACCATAGTGAAACCCAAACCCAGAGCCCTGTGTAAGCAGATGAGCAATGCAACTTCTGCTGCAGAACTTCTCGAACCTCCCCTGGAACCTCCTCAGATTTCATCTATGTTAGATGCAGAGCACCTTCCTAACCCATCATTAGTGGAGACCCCCTCAGAATCAAAACCTGCAGTGAAAGTAGACTCACCATCAAAGAAGAAAGGTAATCATTTGTTTGATTTGGCATCAAGTACTGTAAATTTAGATGATAAATTATTTCAGTGTTTTAAATGATATGTGGCTACCTTTGTATTTGTATTCCCTGATCAGAACCTATCACAAACTGTTAGGATTGTTTGTGCAATAGGGCTTCTCCACTGCACTACACATTCCCCTGCAGGAGGACTCTACTTCTCTGCTCTCTCTGGACTGCTCCTACTCAGTATATCCTTGGGAAGCATTTATTGAGAAAAAAAATTAATGAGCATGTTCAAATCAGTTAATGCATAAAATTAACCACTTTATTGACAAAGTATGTCAATAAAGTGGAGTCCTCAAAAATTATGTGTTCAAAAAGAAAAAAAAATGGATGAGAGAAAAATGTTTTCACCTGAAACATCTGATTAGGTGAGACCAAATTAAGTACCTTTTTTTTCTTTTTTTCAGTAACATGGGATATAAATAAATGCACTAATGACTAGTATGTGTTCTATTCTTTCATTATTGCCTTCTGAAGCATATAAAAGATTGGGTCTGACTCTTAGTTCAACAACTCACTTTGGAATACAAGTTAAATAAATCAGAACATTTTTACTATTTAAAAATACAAAGTTGGCCGTTGACACTTATTAGTACAGTAAGAGTCAGAACATACTCACTGTCTGAGCACTGGCCCTGGATCCTATTTTTAGGGAAGTAAAACTTTACCTGAAAGTTAAAAATACCTACTATCACATAATAGCCAAATATCTACTTCACTTTTTAAAAAATTTTAACACAAAGGTTAGATAATCACAAACTAACTTAATAAATAACCACCTGAAGTAATGACCTTCAGAGTCACTCAGAAATAACTTACTTAGAGAAAGGCGAATATCATATTTCACTCACATGTGGAATTTAAGAAACAAAACAGATGAACATAGGGGAAGGAAATGAAAAATAAAAAGACAAAAACAGGTGAGCCATAAAAGACTCTTAACTATAGGAAACAAACTGAGGGTTACTGGAGGGGAGGTGGGTAGGATGACAGGGTAACTGGGTGATGGACATTAAGGAGGGCACATGGTGGAATGAGCGTAGGGTGTTATATGCAACGGATGGATCACTAAATTCTACCTCTGAAACTAATAATACACTATATGTTAATTTAATGTAAATTTTTAAAAAAGAACTTATTTAAAATAAAAGAATTTGGGTATTTGTGGCCAAATACATCCAGCTGATGATCCAGCTTAACTTGGTTCATGCTATTTCATAACTCAGCACTTCGGCAACCAAAGGCCCATACCCATGTGTTCTCCTCTGAGAACTGTTAAGGAAGGAAAATCCAATTTTCAGGGTGAATGTTTTGTTTTAGTCTAGAAAATAATGGCCCCTATTCTTAGCACATAACGTAGGAACTGACTAGAGATAGGAACGCTGAGTAGTTTCTACCATTCATTTGGCCTGATTCTTTCTCCCCCCAGCTTTTTACTAGAAAGTGTTAATGCATATTTGCTTTGTTCCTCTCTCACTCTCTCTTTTTATTCTAAACCATTTGAAAACAGTTTGCAGGCATCATGACATTTACCCTTAAATACCGTAAGATACACCTTCAAAGAATAAGAACGTTGTCTTCATAACCACAGGACCATAATCATCTTAAGTAATTCATATTCGTATTTCCCCAAATGTGCCAAGAAAGGCTTTTTAACAGTCCATGCATCCCCCTCCCCCAACCAAGATCTCATCAAGGTTTACTATTGCATTTGGTTCTTGTGTTTAACTTTTTAGGGAACAGCCCTCCCCCACATACAAACTCCCTCACTCTCATACATACACACCACTACACCTCTTTCCCCCTCTTTCCCCATGATACTGACCTCTTCAAGAGCCCAGCCGATTCTCATGCATGCTTTCTCACATTCTGGATGTATCTGATAGTTTTTTTCAAGGTGACATCTCCATATTTCCTTAAACTGGAAGTTAGCTTTAGGATAACACTCCCTAGTAGAAATGCAGTGGCTGCGTATGTTATTTTAAATCTTCTCACATTAAAAATAAGTGAAATTAAGTTAGTAATATATTCTGAGCTAGTAAGTCCGCATTTATTATTTTAACATGTGATCAATATAAAAATTGAACTACTTTACATTTTTTATACTAAGTCTTAGAAACCTGGTATGTGTTTTACACATTTTTAAACACATTTTATACAGCTCCCTTCAGATTAGGACACTGGTGACTGACTATAGTGGGCAGTACAAATCTGGAGGGTTAATTAGATTTGGGTTAAACATTATTTTTTGAGTTGAAGATTACCTGTGGGATATATTGAGTATTTCATACAGCATCTCCTAATGTCCCACTACTCATGATTCTTAATGCAACCATTTGTTTAAAGTGTTGTCTGCCAGATTTCTCCATTGTAAAAAGATTTTTATCCTTTTGTGGTCAGAAAGTAATTATTGGTGATACTTGGACACCATGTGACTTGTCCTGTTTCTAGCAACCCTTCCTTCACAGTTTTAGAATACTCGCCTCTTTCTCAGTGCCAGTGATTTCATCAGGTTTCGTCATGCTTCTTCATACCATAAGAAAACTTTATCATCAAATATAAATGATTTAGGACTAGGATTATGCATGTAACAACAAATGAAAGAATAAGTTAGCACATGTTTATTGTACAACTGTTATGTGCGTAACACCGAATTTCTCTTCCATTGGTGTGGATGGTTAAGAACCAACACAAGTGAATGGTTAGTTGACATCTTTAAAAATAAAATGGAGTTTGAATTATGGTTGGTTTTGTTTGCAAACCTTTTTGTGTTTTTTTGCAGAGTTATAAATAACAAGTTTTTACCACTGATGTGTTTTTCTTATAAAAATAGGCGTCCACAAAAGAAGCCAGCACCAGGGACCTGATGATATTTACCTGGATGACCTAAAGGCTCTAGAACCTGAAGTTGCAGCGCTCTATTTCCCTAAAAGGTAGTGTATTTCTTACATGTTGAAGGGTAAACAGCTGTGAAATATAATGGCTGTTTCTAAAGCAAAACATTCTAAGAAAAAAGAGCAAGGTTATGGTGAGCGTTAGCTAAGTTGGATGATTGCTTCAGATTTTGGGGAATTCAGAAATTGTGTTTTGTTTGGACTATAGTGATTTGAAACTAATAATTTACCTATTTAGGGAGAAATTCTCAATATAATGAGAAGAGGTATACTAGTTAAACCTATGTAAGGTTATACCACCAATGGTTATAACTTCAGATTAATTACAGTCATTAATATAAACTCAACATGTTTGGGAAAATTCATTAACATTATTTCATTTATTATGTATTTTAAAGGTAATATGTCTTTATTCAAAAACAATTTATAAAGAATGTCTCCACTCCTTCAGTGAGTCTGAGCTCCCAGGCTTTTTCTGAACTTGGGCTGGGCCCAGTGAGACACCACCAATGTGGGGCACCAGCTAGTCTGTGTGCCCCACTTTTTCTCTAGAGCTGTCACCGTTTGTCACCCTCCTTCCTTTTCCCTCTTTGAAGAACTCTAAAACCTCAGATATAGTGTATTTGTACTGTTGTCCAAAGTTCATGTCTATCCTTAGGGAAATTCCATTAGAAGATTCTGTGATTACAAAAAAACAGTTTACTTTTTCCTCACAGAAAGTATGGTTTGAATATACTGAGCTATAGGCACACATAATTAAACACTTCTAAATAAATTATTGAAAAATCTATTAAGTGTTTATTTAAAATGGAAAGATGGAGATTGAATGATGTTTAAAATTTTTTATAGATATTTTTGGAAGGTTCTCAAAGCTCCTTCCTACCTCTCTGCCCTAAATTTGTCTTAAAATACCTTCTTCACATAAAGTCATAGTTAGTTTTTAAGGTGAAAGAACTAGAAGTCCTCCTTTTTTTTTTTTTTTTTCCAGTGAGAAAGTGAAAATGTAGCTGTCTTAGAATTATCACTTTCAGATTTCCCAGTCCTTATTTATTAGTGTTCCAAGGATTGATGTCTTAGTTTCCCTTTTAAGAAAAGGGGAGGAGTGGATTGATTTTATTAAAAAAGGAGAGGAACTAATGCAACAGGACCTTACTGCATAGGGTCATTGCATATTTACCAAGTTAGTTTATTCCCTCCTGAACAAATTATGTCTTGAGACATTTTATAACTAAAGGTAGTAAAACTGTTGTGATGCTTACAAACATTTGTTAACTTTCATGATCCATGTCATCTTGACTGAGTATCCAGTATTTTTAATTATAGTTAAACTTTAATATACATCACATCACTAGTGGATTTGGCAGCATGTGGAGTCAGATGGCGTCCTCCATGTATTTAGAGGTTACATTGGTTAGGATAACACTAGCTGCTCTGACAAAACACAGGACTTCAGTGGCTTACCACAATAGAAGTTGATCTCTTGCTCACATGATATTCCAGTGCTGGTGTTTGGTGTGAGGCACCTTGCACACAGGGATTCAAGAACACAAGCTTTTCTTCCATCTTGAGTCTCCACTGTTCCCTTCGGGCCTCTGTAGGGAAAGAAAGGCTCACATAGGGGAGTTTTCAGGAGCCAGGCTTAGGAAGGGTATGGAACGCCCCTTTAGTCCACATCTGAAAACTCGGTTATATGATCACACCTAACTACAAGGGGATCTAGCCATGGGCCCAGGAGAAAGTGGAAACACATTACAGTTTTCTGTTTGTGTTTTACCCAGGGGTCAGCTTTGCCCTCTGACTCCAACATAGCAGGTTTTGTTGCTTTACATTGGCTTTGGCATTTTCACTATTTCCAGTGAAAAGAATATTTTGTTGATCTAATCTCAATATCGCGGTATAGGTGTGCATTGCTATTAAGAAAGAAAATTTCCAGAAACCTAAATCTTTTGTTGGTTCAAATGCAAAGCATAATAGCTTTGGAAACTGCTTTCTATTTATGGCCTATCCATACTCTGTTGCCACCTACTGCTCAAATTTGAGGAATCCTCCCCTCCCCCCCCCAAAAAAAGATCATAAAGCTTCACTGGATCACATACATTTAAGTATATTGTTTTTTTGAATAAAATAAAAGAATTTGAAACTTCTAGAACAGTTTCTCACTGTGACATTAAATGTCCATTCAGAGGGCGTGGAGCAGTAAATATGAATAAGAAACTTAAGGTACTATTTCCTTGTTCCTTTTTATTCAGGTTTATGCTCTGTTACAAAGTTACCCTCAGGATCATCTTCTAAATCCCGGCTTCTGTGCCTTTACCCTCTGGAAAAATGAAAATATTGAATAACTTAACCTTTAGTCCTGAACCTCACTAGTGTAAGAATAGTTTATTTCTAGTTTATTTCTCAAAATATTTCTTTTCAAGGTTCGTCTACTTCCTGAGAATTTTCTCCTTCTTAATTTCTTTGTTCTACTTTGCAAAGTAACAGATGAATTTAGAAAAGCCTAGACAACTCTGAACTATAGTAATTTTCTACAGGATGTATATAGTACCACAGCTTTTTCTAGGAAATTAGGATCAAAGGTTTCCAAACATCAGATTTTTCTTAATTACTCTGTCATTTTCATCATGGAGATGTAAATAAATGGTTATAACTCTTTTACTCCTTTAATTAAAATCAGAAAGGCTATAGTTGAAAAGTTTGTCTTACTGGGAATGCCTGTGGTGATTTTTATGTGACATATTTACTATACTCACAGTTAATTCTGCAGCAGTGCTATTGGGTTATTTTTAATGGCGGATTCTAAGCTTTATCTAAGAAAAGTTTCTGTCTGTAGTTTGGTCTGTTCCTTTTTTTAAGGGAATTATATGATTTGATCCAAGCCCCTAGAGTACCATGTAGTAAGGTAGGAATGCAAAAAGTTGAAATAAGTCAAATCCTTTTCTCCCCATCCCCTGCCCACAGTGAATCGGACCCTGGCTCCCGGCAGTGGCCCGAGTCTGACACGCTCTCTGGCTCCCAGTCCCCACAGTCTGTGGGAAGTGCGGCTGCAGATAGTGGCACCGAGTGCCTCTCAGATTCTGCTATGGACTTGCCTGATGTCACCCTCTCCCTTTGTGGGGGTCTCAGTGAAAACGGAGAAATTTCCAAAGGTACGTTGGGTAGTCATGCCATGTCTTCACTGGAGAAAGCAATCTGGTCATCACTTGATAGAAAACCTGCTGATTAGCCACTTCAGGGTATTAAATTCTTTAATGACCTTGTGCAGGTAACAGGTATCTCCCTAATGTCAGACCTTTAGTCCCTCATTTAAGGTACCTCCTATGGAGTGACCTTACATATAAATGGCTTGGGTGAGTAAGAATGTCTTGAAGATGCTCATGTCACTTGAAGACGGAGAATGCTCAGGCTGCCCTGTTTACAGAGTGGCCAGGGTCAGATCACACTGTGTCCATTTTCTTGTCTTTGATGTTCACATGTGTGGACTGTGGCCCAGCAGCCTCTTAGAAAGCACTGGGCCTGAGACATGAGAGTAAAGCCTGAAGTTGTGGAAAATTGTCGGTTGAGGAAATAGTCTTTCTGTCAAAAAGTAGAAGGGGTTACTTTCTGTCTCAGTCTTGAGACTTGGCCTCGGAAAGTACAGTTGTTCCAGAGAAAGGAAGAAGCTTAGTGGAGCCAATTCAGATGACTCTGAGGTAGGTTGAGCACTCGTGTGTCTTCCCAAGTTCTTGGCCTTTCTGGTTTTACCTTCCTTTGTAACCTAAATTCTTCTTAATATTTTCTCAGTTTGGCTGATGGCCCCTGATTGATTTTCCCCTAAGGAAAGATTTTCCTTCTACGACTAGTATCATCATTTGTCTTCTCTCCCCCCTCAAAGCACCTGAAGTCCTGTATTGAGTAGACTGGGTGCCCTGAGTGTTACAGTTATGTTTTGCTTAATCTTTGCTCTTTTTTAAAGGTCACAGGGTGCTCATTAGGCCTCTTTCTTCTCCATCTCTTTATTCTATGTGTTTTATTATTTGTAAGAAATCCAGAGTCTACTGTGGCCAGATAGCTCTTAATCCTCATAAACCTTCACTTTAAAAACTCTATATATGTGGGAAGTGGAATGGAAAATACACAATAATATAAACTATAAAATTTATACTTAAAAAATCTGGGTAACTTAGGTAGAATTTATTATTGGAGGAGGCAGATGGCAAGTAAAAGTGATTAATATACATCTTGCCAGGAGGAACAATCCTGGTGACGAAATCTCTGTTAACCTGCATCTTCTAGAGTGCAGGTTTAGAAACTGAGCATACAAATTCATGCAGAATCCTCATTCATTTCTCAAGAACTTGGAATTTATTTCTTGACAGACCCTAAACCAAATTCTGGTATGTGTTTATTAGTTTTTTTCCTCCAAGCAATAGTAAAATGTTTTGATTATTTTTCTAATGTAGCATGCACTTAAAGCTGTGAGATCCCCATAAATATTCCCTAGTTAGGCGGTTGCCTGCCAGTTAAGTTTGTGTTAAGGATGAAGCTGCCGTTTTCATTAGTTCCAGAGAATGTGCACATGTGTGTCTTTGTGTCTTCCTCCACCCCCCTCCACATCTGTAATCTATTTTCCTAAAAGTCTCTGCTATATCCCTCTTGTGTTTTTTCGTTGTTGTGGTTTTGAGTGGTTGTTTTTCTTCTTTCTTTTTTTCTTTGTTTCTTTTTTTTTTTTTTTAACTGCAGGAGGAGTGGTGGAATAGGGGAAGGATGATAGAAAAAGGAAGTGTTCTTTCTTATCCTGGATTTAAAAAAGTATATTTTGCTTTTGATGAATATAAAAAAGTTTTGTTTTTTAAAGGACTCATTTTATTCTATATATAGTTCCTTCAACGTAGAGTATTATAATCCCATTTAGGAATTTATGTAATCTCTAACCAAAGGATCGTTGTTATTTTACATTGCAGAAAAATTCATGGAGCATATCATTACTTATCATGAATTTGCAGAAAACCCTGGACTCATAGATAATCCTAACCTTGTAATACGGATATATAACCGGTAAATACTCTTGTTTTTATAATTGCTAAATACTCTTGGAGAGTTTTTTTTCAAAGTGGTGTTTTTAACTCTTATCATTTTCTTGCTATCAAATGTGCCATCTCCTATAAATGAACTAGTGGGCAGTGACTTTGAAGTGAAAGAGAAACCTCAGCCTTATTTTTCAATGAAGCAATGAAATGTTATTCTTAGATGTTTTACTGCTTGTCTGCTTAGAGAAGTTTGGCTTGAAGCAAAGGTCATTCATGTGACAAAAAAAATTTAGTTGAACATTGCTTCATTGAGAAGAATTAGGAATTTTATGTTTTTCTATGTTCATCCTCTTTTCTTTCTCCCTTCCTTTCTACCCCTTTCTCTACTCCCTCCCTTCTTCGTGTAACGGTTTTGCCCAATTTTTATTTCACACAGTTATTATAACTGGGCTTTGGCTGCTCCCATGATCCTTAGCTTGCAAGTATTCCAGAAGAGTCTGCCGAAGGTGAGATGATCCACGATTTGTTTTCCTTTTTAAAAATATTACAGCATACGATATTTAGAAACATCCATATGTGCACATTTCTAAACTGGGTACTATTCAGAGTTTGGTTTAAAATTAATTTAATATTCTAGATGATCCAAAGAGTTCTACATGCCCACTCAAATTATCTCACACCCAAAATCTAGGAAATTTGCTGGGCTGCCATTGTCTTTGTCATTTTTATTAGATATTTATATTGGTTTTTGACTAGGTATAAAAGTTGAGATTTTTTTCATTGTTAGTTAAGTACAGAATGAACAAAAAAAAAATTTCATCTCATTAATATGGAAAGCAGCAGCAAGAAGATGTTGATGTGGCCACCAGAAGTATGACATCAGGGTGATTGGGTCAAGTTGTGGCCAATAAGCGTGTTATGTAGAATCTGAAGGTTTGTTCCAAATCTGTCTGTGAGCCTAATTGGTCCTCATAACTCATAAGAACATGTTTCTTTTCTGTTTTGGTTTTGGGTTTTTTTTTTTTTTTTGTATATTTTTTTTATTGGAGTTCGATTTGCCAAAATATAGCATAACACCCAGTGCTCATTCCATCAAGTGGCCCCCTCAGTGCCTGTCACCCAGTCTCCCCATCCGCTGCCCACCTCCCTTTCTACCACCCCTTGTTCGTTTCCCAGAGTTAGGAGTCTCTCAGAGAAAATGTTTTCCAAGGATAAAGAAATGAGATCAGCTGACCTGCCAGCCCCCTGCTCCTAAATAGCCAGACCACCTGGTCTCTTACCACAGAACTGCCACAAAGCTATGCTACTACAAAAGAGGACTGCCTACCTTTCAGAGGTGTTACAGACTCTGAGGAGTTTGGGAGGTGGGGAGAATGCTGCTCACATTCCATAATGAGGCAGCATCCTGCAGACTGCTGGTGGAAAGTAGTTGGGTGCTTTGTGACAAATGGCTAGACTGACCCAAGTCAATTGTTTCCAGGCCACAGTTGAGTCCTGGGTCAAAGATAAGATGCCAAAGAAATCTGGTCGCTGGTGGTTTTGGCGTAAGAGAGAGAGCATGACCAAACAGGTAACTGACCTGGAGGAGGGGTAATTTTTTTCTGTAGACTGAAAAGAAGTGAATCTTTAATTTGTTCAAAAAACCTTTTTGCCAAGCACAGGAAAGTGAATTTGGGCTATAGAATACTCTCCTGCAATAATAATGGTCACCATTTTGAACAGTTAGATGTGTAGGAACCGTGCTAGATGCTTTATTTGCCTCTCTTTGCTGCAGTCTAACAGTATAGATGTTTGAGCTCCCACTTTCCACCAAAGTAATGGGCACAGAGAGGTAATGTAGCCTGACCAAGGACACGTAACTGCTGAGGGGTGGAGCTGGGGTTTGGCCATGAATCAAGCTCCAAAGCCTGTGCTCTTTCTGCTTTGCTTACTGCATTACCTTCCAGATAGAAGCGAGAACTTGTCCTCCTGCCAAGCAGGAGACCCTGGTGGCAGTGACCTCAGTGACGTCTGTTCTGTACTATAGATGCCCCTGCAAAGACCTAATCAGTGTGGGCTGGTTGTATTCTATTCTGTGACTTGAAATGGTGCCCTTTTAAAATTTTTACTTGTGACTTTGCAGTGACAGCTTTTTGCATAGCAGCACATGACCTCTGTCTCTGATTTCTATCCTTTGGCTCAAAGTAGAGAAAATCTGCTTAAGCATTTTTAAGTTGTGGATTCAGAAAACCATTTTACCCATTCCTAGAAAGGGCTGCTGATAAATTTTTACCTGTCAGTCGTTGGGAGGGAAAAATTGTACATTGCCATTATTATCTTGTTTTAGCTGCCAGAGGCCAAGGAAGGGAAATCCGAGGTGCCACCAACCAGTGATCTGCCATCGAGCGCAAAGGAGCCAGCCAGTGGCAGGTGGGGTGCCCTGTCCTTCCTCTGGGCTCACAGTACTTGGGCTACCTCTGCTTTTTAGCCATTGTATTCAAATTGATTTTGACAGTTTTGTTTAATTTTTAGTCAAAAATGTCTTACGGACAACCATGACAGTAAACGGCATGTTGGTGCCTCTCCATTAGCAGATGATAACTTCTGCTTTTCTTAAAAATAATAATCAGCTGAGAGGACTGAAGGTACCCATCACTGCTTTTTCAATGCCTTGCTCCCATCCTGGAGCTGTGGAATCAGATGCCTGTGAAATGGAGGCCTGTGGGAAGGAGATCTTAAGGAGTCTTGAGATGTGCTGTCTCTGGTGTCCTGTCAGGCGCACAGGGAGATGGAAAAGAATTTCAGAGGGTGCCTGGCTGGCTCAGAGCATGTGACTCTTGATCTCAGGGTCATGAGTTCCAGTCCCCCATTGGGTATAGAGATTATTTCAAATTTTTTTAAAAAATCAAAAATTGGTGTGGGTCCATTTCATTTCTTAGAAGGAGTAGCACCCCTCTGGATATTTGTTTTGGCTAACCCTGAAAGGAGGTGCCACCATGTACCCCATCCTTCCTGCTGTTCTTGGACTTCTCCAGCCAGATTCTTTCTCCTGTTCTAACTCTGTAATTCAGCAGTTGGTCTAAGCCTGAGCATTCATTTCCTTGCTCTCTACTCTCTTTTTTTAAAGAAAGATCAAATCTTTCTTTTTAGTTTTAAAAATCAGTGTAAGCCATTATATTTTCTGCAGTTTGCATTTTTTGAAACATATGTATCTTTTTTAGCAGGAGTCAGTAGACTTAAGAGCATTTACTGGTCTTAGCAGAAAATAGTTGGTCATGGTCAGACTGTAACTGCAGGGTTAATCACGAGAGTGAGGAGGAAGGTGTCCTTCTCACTTCACGATAGGAGTACTCAGGAAACAAGAACTTTTCCCATCCCTAGAATGGATGTGGGATCTTGTCTTGATCCTACATGAAAAGCTCTTCTCAGTAAAAACGGTCTGCTGCCTCTTGAGTAACTGGATTGCTCTTGAATAGGCTGACTGAGGATGACTCATCCAGTGATGAGGGGTCACAGGAGCTCGAAGAGTCCATCAAAGTGGACCCTGTTCCCACAGAGCCCCCAAGCCATGGCAGCACAACCTCATATAAGAAGTCTCTTCGACTCTCTTCGGACCAGATTGTGAGTCGTGTGTGATACATGTGGATCCAGTCAGCTTGTTTTAGTAACTGTTTAATTGGACATGCTTCCTCTTCTGTCCACACTATCCCAAGCCCTGCACGCAAGACATGGTGTGTGTGATTGTATAAACACTCACATAAAGTAGGACGGCATCTCCCACCACTGGGGACCACCTGGGGAACCTGGGACATGGCTTCTTTCTCCACCCTAGATTTCCACTTCAGTCTCTCAGAATGAACCAAGGGATCTATATTTTAACCTGTTTCCTAGATGACTCTTACACAGCCAGCCCATTTCTGAGCCATATACTGTCTTTTAGGATCTATAACAGAGAAAAATGACATTTTCTTATTTAGATCCAGTTTCCTCTTTCCTGTTTATTTGTCACTCATCTTCCTCTGTTTTCAGTTTGAGATGGTCTTGCCCCTAGGGCAGTCTGGTTGGAGGAAGAGCCAGAGACATTGGGTTTTTTAGGTGGAACCAGAAAAAATCTCTTAGAATTCGAGAACATCATTCAGGCAATGGCTCCCTCAGCTTCTTGTGAGCAAGCTGTATGTGCAGCACTGGCTGGCTGTGTGCCAGCATAACAGAAACCATCCTGCCTTGAGCTGAGGCCCTGAAACACTGGTGGGGATTTTGTAAATATTCAGACTCTCTTGCAAGCTGTATGGCTGTATGTCTTTAGCTGATTTTATTTTATTACAATAATCTGATTATGTATTTCTTTCCATTCTTTATATATCCCCCTCCACACACACACACACACACACACACACACACACGTACACACACGTACATACTTTAGAGATTAGGGTCCTTTTTCACTTAACATTATATCTTAGCAATCTCTCAATGACTATTGGAAACTGACTTTTATCTGTTTTATGTAATTTCATCAAAATGACATACCGTTAATTTTCAAAATCATTGCTCTATGATTTTCTTATTCTTTTACTTTTAATAAAAGGCAAAACTGAAGCTCCAAGATGGCCCAAATGATGTCGTGTTTAGTATTACAACCCAGTATCAAGGTACCTGCCGCTGTGCAGGGACCATTTACCTGTGGAACTGGAATGACAAGATCATCATTTCTGATATTGATGGGACAATAACCAAGTAAGCACGAGCCTGTGGTAGACGGCCATGGGTGAGGTGAGGGACCCCGTTGCAGTGAGGGTTGAGGGTGAGGGATCCCTCCGTGTCAGGAAGGTTTGTAAACTATACACACTGAGACTCACATGCTGAGATCACACATGGTCATGTACAGGGCCATTCTGTGGTTAGAGAAGATGAGTGGAGCCATACAAATTAGGATTGAGGGTAACTTTTGGAAAGATTCAGTTATGTGGTCCCCAAGTTCCAGCATTAAAAAATTTAAAGTAAGAAGATGTTGCAATTAGGGAGGAAGAAAAGAAGATGTGTGGTTATAAATTATCTCTGAAAAGGAACATCTGGCTTCTACTTTTTGAAGTTCCTCGGAGGGTGGGTTTGCAGGGAACTGCTGCACTGTTGCATAAGCCATAACAAAGTTGCCCTTGTAGATTAGATCGTTCCCCCAACCCTGCTGCTATCCTATGGTTTTTAGCAGCTGGTATTGAACTAGGCTCTATGTGCTTCATTCCTGATACTTTTTCTTATTTCTCCCCTCTCAGATCTGATGCTTTGGGCCAGATTCTTCCACAGCTGGGTAAAGACTGGACTCATCAGGGTATAGCAAAGCTCTACCACTCCATCAACGAGTAGGTGCCTTGTCCCACATGTCCCATGTGCTTGAGTAGCCTCACAAAGAAAAGTGCCAGCCACCATTCATGAAGCAGTTGCCGTGTTACACGTCTCACCCGTCTCCTTTCCACCTCACAGCGTTATGAGTTGGAGGCACCACGTGCTTCTACAGTTCTAGTTATCCTTTAGGGGCTTAGCTTTAACTTAACAGGAGAGCCAGTTTTCATTTTGGTTTTATTAATTGGGTTTTTTAAAAACCTATTTCATTGAGTAGGTAATACATGCATGCATGGGGGAGACATTTTGTCCATGTGGTCCTCTCTGTTGGGACAACAGGAAGACAGTGCTGTGGCTTTTGTGGACCATGATACATATGAGTTAAGTTGATTGGAAAATTCAGTGTCTTACCATTAGATGAGAATGCCCATAATAGGAAAATTGTGTATCTGTTCTCCAGGGATGATTTTGTTCCTTTTTTTACAGAATGGTTTGCATTTTACAAATTGTCTTTATAAATAAGATCCTTTGCAACTTTCCTTTATGGCAGATAGTTTAAAGGTAGTCCAAGATTTTTGTTCTGTGACTTGACTTTTGTGGACTAGATGCTAAAGATACATCAATACTTACGAATTTAGCAAATGCCTGGTTGTATATACCTCCCTGCTTCCCTGTGGTGTTTTCCATGATATCTTTGTAATCTTAACTGCTTTCCTTATTAAATTCAAGAATTTGATTTTCACAATAAATGAAAAGAACTGTATTTGGATCTCTTAAAAGAATAGTGCTTTTTTTTTTTTTTTCTTTGACGAAAGGATGCTTCTAAACAGGACATGTTGTGTTTCAGGAATGGCTACAAGTTCCTATACTGCTCCGCACGTGCCATTGGCATGGCTGACATGACCCGTGGTTACCTGCACTGGGTCAATGACAAGGGTACCATCTTGCCTCGGGGCCCTCTCATGTTGTCCCCCAGCAGCCTGTTCTCTGCCTTCCACAGGTACCTCTCCTGCATGCACACTTGTATGTCCACTCCCCGGGGGGGAGGGGCCTGAATGGGGAGGTGAAAGGTCAAGCTCACTGTAAGGGTTTGTATCTGATTCTGAGCTTCTGCATCTCTTGGTTCTTGGCTCCCCCAGGGCACTATAACCCTGAGCTCACCCAGTCTGTGTCAGACACCATCCAAAAAAGTCGAACTGTCAAGCTTTCTCTATCCCTAAACCCCTACACTCGGAATCTTAGTCTGTCTTAACTGGCACAGAAGGAGAGAGAGAGATACCAGTTAGAAAAGGTTTTTTTAAATGATTGTGAGGACTGACATCTTTTCAGGATCGCACACCAGGGAAAGCTGCCATTTCTATTTGCTCATTGTATTTGTATTTTTTTCCCCCTTAGGGAAGTGATAGAAAAGAAGCCAGAGAAGTTCAAAATTGAGTGTCTAAACGATATCAAGAATCTGTTTGCCCCATCTAAGCAGCCCTTTTATGCTGCCTTTGGAAACCGTCCAAATGTAAGTGTCTCCTCTGAACTTCACATTCTGATGAGGGAAAAATTCAGAGGACTGTAGTTTTTAGGGTATAGCCATGTCCTCATTCTCAAACCAAGTGTATAAGTGAAATGAATGTTCTGCTAAATGGGTTTTCATTTATCTGTTCCAAATTTCTGCCATTGTGGGGAGGTCTTATAGGTGGATGCCTGCCCTAGAGTTTTGGTGAAAGAAAAAGGGCACCTTGTTTCTCTAGATTTGATTCATCTCCTCAGGTAGCTCTGACTCATGTTCTAAGTGGTTCTAAGCTGTGTCCTTAGATCCACCCCACAGAGTGCTCAGCCTTCACTAATGCTTCCCAAACCTGCTTGCCCACACACGGGGCCCTCCATTTCCAGAGGGTGTTGCTCTCTGGCCTCTGGCAGGCAGCAGGCATCTCCTTCTCCAGGGCCCCTGGCCTCTGCTCAGCACCCACTTTACTGACTTTGAGCGCCCTTGCATTGGGCTCCACTCTTCAGTTTGGGTTTGTTTAAAGCTCAGTTTCAGTGGCAGAGCTGCACTGTGCCAACTCCACATGTTTTCTGTAGACAGTCATCTGTGCAATTCTCTGGCTCACAAGGAACCAGAGAAGCCTCTCCTAACTTCTTCTCTCATAATAACCCTATTTAATGTTTTCTTGTCCAGGATGTCTATGCTTACACACAAGTTGGAGTTCCAGACTGCAGAATATTCACCGTGAACCCCAAGGGTGAATTAATACAAGAAAGGACCAAAGGAAACAAGTCCTCGTAAGTGTGTTCTTATTTCTCAGTTCACCACCCTGCAGCCAGGGTGAAGTTGGGGATGGAGAATCTGAGGATCCGGCCCCACTCGAAATATCGGAGCTATACCTGCCTTTGGGAGGCTTTCCTCTTTGCCTGGGTGTTTTCTTGTCTGTAATAGCAGGTATAATAGGATCGCTACAATCCTAGACTCTGAAGAGGAGGGCCATGCACTGGGAAGGGATGGCTGGCTTCTCAGGTGCCACTGCTCTGAGGAGCCTCAGTAACTGCTTCCCAGCCTTCAGTCTTGTGCCCTCACCTGCTTCAGAGGGGCAGTTTATGCATTTCTTCCCAATCCCTTCTCCTAGGTACCACAGGCTGAGCGAACTCGTGGAGCACGTGTTCCCACTTCTCAGTAAGGAACAGAACTCTGCCTTTCCCTGCCCAGAGTTCAGCTCCTTCTGCTACTGGCGGGACCCGATCCCCAAAGTGGACCTGGATGATCTGGCATGAGGTGACACCTCCAGGGGGAGGTCCTCAGTCCCTCACCTCACAGCAAGGGAAGGTGACCAGCACTTCTGCTGGGCAGAGGACATTGGGCAACCCTGCAAGCCACAGGTGCAGGACGAGACCCATGTGGATGGCCGGGCACCAGCAGGCACTGGGAGAGTCCTGGAGCTGCAACCATGGTCCTCCTTCCCCTTCCCAGGCCTGGTAGGGCTGTGACCCAGTGCCCTGGGCAGGGTTGGTGGGGGGGAAGGGGACAGTGGAGGAGCTTGGACCTGCGGTCGGAGGCCTGGGCTCCTAGCGCTGTGGTCCTCATACACGTGCTGTGTCAGGTGTGTGCTGGTGCTCCTTTAACTGAATGATTTAAAAGGAAGAAAGAAGCTGAGAGGGGACCAAAACATGTATACAGTAAAGTGTTATAATTTCCACTGGGCAGTTGAGAGTGTTTCTCTCTACAACCAGGGCTTTCTTTAGGCGATCAGGGTCCACTGAGCTGCTTCAGGTCCAGTTAGTGACATGGTTCAAACCACCTGTGCACATTTCTGCCGTGGGCTCTTTCTTCCGTACCACAGGGAAACAGGACATCTGCTTGGGTGGGCTGCTCCCAATGGGGCCCGGGTCATGAGTCCCAGTCCCCCAGATGGGGGCTTCTGGAGAAGAAGAGCCCCTTAGTTCATTGCCTTCTCAACTGTGACTAGCCCGGAAGTTGTCTTGGACCTGGCTAGGCGAACAGGTCTTGCTGTCTGCTTGGTGCCTGTAAGAAGAGCACTGATGGCAGACATTGATTGAACAAGCTACAGCTCGGTTTTCAGAGAGGCCTTAGCAATGCAGATCTGCACTCCTGTGGGGTCTTGGAAGAGCCTTTTTCCGTGTCCCTCTGCCTGCAACTCTCTCCCAGCCTGGGTGTAATGAGTCAGCAGTCTGAGCAGACCCCACCAGGGGTGGGCCCACCCTGTCAGCCCCTCCAGGACTGAGAGCCTGGGTGGTGAGGGCCACCTCCGTGTTGGAATCCAGAGGACTACTGGAGAGGAGGCACACATGCACACAGGCCTCGGCCACGGTCAGCCAAGTCCAGGGCAGAGAGCGGGAGCTGCGGGTCCAGACGCCCCCCTGTCCACCTCTGCTTGCCCGGCCCCCGCTGTGGTGCTCTCCTCGCACTCCTCATTCCAGTCTGCCCCACTCGGGTAATACTGACCTAGAGATGCAGAAGGGGGATGGTTATTTTTCCAGACTGGAGAGTTGGAAGCCCTTTTAGTCCGGCCATCTGTCCTAGTGGATGCGGAGGTGATGGCCCAGCCCTCTGAACACAGTTCTCAGCGGCTGAACATGGCAGCACATACTCCAAAGGAGGAGCGACAGGTGCTGCTTCCAGCGCGCACCCCCCACCTTTCACAGTACGAGGACTAGTCATTGAAATAGTTTATGTACAGTAGGTTAGGCAAACTAGGTTATGCTTAGAGGAAGTTGTGCCCAGTTAGTGAATTCAGGTGCTGGCAGAGCAGCGGTGCGGGCCTCCCAGACTCTCCACGTTGGTTGCACAGGAGGAGCCTGAGCTTTTGTGCTGAACCTCAGCTGCCAGGGCTTCTCTGCATGCTGCGGTACAGGAATCTTCTTGACTTCTGTAGTCCTCTATAGGCTGTCCTTTAAAGAGTTTTTGATGAGACAGTTTCTTTTCCTTGATGAACTCTTCTCTGTGGACACATGGGCCTCGTAAAGGTCCCGCCCAGGAGTCCAGCCTGCCAGCCCCTGCCCAGGGCAGCTGACCCCTCCGGCCCTGTGTCCATAAGCACTAGACTTTGTCGTTTTTGTTGCTGCAGGTTGATCCAGTGGGTACCTTCGCTAATTAATGTGAGTCTTTTTCCTTATTTAAAGGAGTCCCTCTTGCTGAAAGTAGATGATTACTATCACTCTAGTGTTACAAAAGTATTAAGTTTGTGCTGAAACCCATTGCCATTTGGTACAAATGACATTTGTTCTTTCTGTGAAAGAGAGTTACCCTCAAGTGTGTTTGTACACCGACCCTTCCCATGGTGAGTTACTGAAGGAGCCCGAGCCTCGTGCTGCTTTCGGTGATCGGCGGTCTCGTGGGGTGATCGCCGGCGGATTGGGCTTTTCAGAGTCATTGTTTTGGTTGGTCTACTGCTGCAGTGGCCTTGGCCCCTTTCCCACTCTCCAGTTCAGCCCGACTTGAGTATATGCCTTGATACCCACGTGCTGAAGCTTGTGTGGCCCTGGCGCCAATGTCTGCATCTCCGGCAGGCGTTGGGACGTGCACGTGCAGGCCCGGAAGCATGCACACTTAGCCCCCGTGTGAGAACTGTTTGCTGTGCTCAGAACCATCTACATAGTTTTCAGCTGGAAAAGAAAAAAGTTACAGGGTGATGTCCTAAAATGAAAGCTGCTGACAGTCGCAGGGAGAACAGCTGAGGACCCATAGCCAGCGACACAACCAGAAGGTGCCTGTGTCCGGGAGGCACATGTGTGGCCCTTCCGGGGTCTGTTCCTGAAGGTGCAGGCAGGACCTTTACAAACAGATAGTAAATGCTTTCTCCTTCTGCTAGTTGGTGAAAACAGCCTCTTCCAGGGAATTTTAGCATCTTTTTAAGTATCTTGTTTACTCTGGGAAGCCTTGTTTTCCTATTTTAGAACATGCTGTGTTTAATGAAACTGGTTAAAAGTTGAGTTTTTGTTTAAGTGCTCTTTCCAGGTGAAAACTACTTTTTTGGTTTGATTTGACGGTAAGAAAGGGAGGGGGGGAACTTTGTTGTTTTAATTTAATAATTACAGTTAGCCTATGATGAAGTATTCGATTCTTAGCAATGCCACTAATAAGTTTTAAGTTGTCAGGAATTGTGAACATCCATACGGTACTCTTGGTCATGGCAAAGACCGTTACCCTGAGATAAATGGCTCATATTTTGGTGCGGTGTTTGATGTTCAAAACAAGATGTTATAACAATAAACAAACGTAAACCGAATGCATTTGACTCCTTCCTTTAGAGGACATTTGAACCATCGTCTCTGTACTCTTGCCAGAAATTGGTAATTTCCATAAATTAGCATTTTGATCTTTGCTGACACATTCGTCTACAGAAAGGACTTCTTTTTGGTGCTTGTTTTCATAAAACCTGATTCCAAAAGTGAGGCAGTGCCCACGGGAATGAACCTCTCTTGCTTTGTAGGCTCTGCCAGAGAGTGATTCATTCATACATAGTGATTCCTGGGGTGTTCTCGCTGCACGCTCTAGGCTGGGTCCCCACACCCCCTCAGCCATTCAGGCCTCAACCCCTGGGAGGCCTGCTCAGAGCTGTTGCCACCGCCCCCTTTCCTTAAACCCTCCCTCCAGGTGAGTACCACCTAGCAGTTCTGATGCTCTCAGCAGCCTCGGAGACTCAAAGTGATCTTGAATCAAAAACCACACTCCACATGCTATTTAAATGAGTATCTTTTCCCCTCGGATTGCCGGACTCTACCAGACGCAGCATATGCTGGACGGGAATCCCAGAGCCCTTCTTGAGAGCCTGCCTTCCAGTAGGGAAAGCTTTCCATGTTGTGCTGCTTTGCCTGGATGTGAGCAGCGTGAGGGACCGCGCTCCTTGGGGTGTACTTAGGGAACAGAAAGATGCGCTCAGAGGGCAGTTGACTGTAGAGGGGCCAGCTTGCAGTGGCGCCGCGAGGGCTCATCCCTGCAGCTAAGGCTGTAGCCTGCCTGTTTCCTTCTTTGATCGGACAGTGTAGGGGAAGAAGGTAACATGTCCAGAAAGTGGGTGCAGATGTACATGAAGCCATGTTTTATAAAGATCTGCAAGCATGGACTCTAATCATAACACTAATCACAAACAAATTTCAGTCGTGAGAAACCACAGGACTGAAGATGATAGGGCCACTGAGAAAGCTAGATTAATGCACTACCATGGAATGAACTGCAAATGCAGTATGCACTAATTTGCATTTTTTAGTGCTGGTGGTATTATTCTGTTCATTTATTATTTTTTTTTTATTTTTTATTTATTTTTTTTTTTAAAGATTTTATTTATTTATTCATGAGACACACAGAGAAGCAGAGAGAGGAGAAGCAGGCTCCCTGCACGGAGCCCGATGTGGGACTCGATCCCAGGTTTCCAGGATCATACCCTGAGCCAAAGGCAGACGCCCAACCACTGAGCCACCCAGGCATCCCTCTGTTCATCATTTAAATGAGGCCATTTGTTAATGTTCCGTGTGGGGGAGAAAAAAATGACCCAGTCCTGTCTCTGCATAAGTGCATGCCTTGACCTTTTTCTTGGCAACAGTGCCTTTGAGAAGTCCTGTCCTGGTACCTAAGTGCTCGGCACGTAGCTTCAGGCCTGTGGACCCTGCCTTTCCAGCTGTTGAGCTTTTGTCCCCTTTGGCACTTGTAAGAGATTGTTGGGGGGGGGGTGTGAAGCAGAGAGGGTGAAAGTATGTGCATGTGCCAACTGGGTTTTCCTGAAAATGCACCACTGCGTTGGGTTTTTCCATGAGTCATTTGTAGGACAGTCACCTTTAGCCGATTCCCCAGCTGTAGAAACAAGGAAAGAGAATACCCTCCCCACGCCAACTCCTAGACAGAGATCCAGATTTTGAAGTCCTAAAACTGCAAACCTGCAATTCGTGGTCATGTCTCCCTACCTGGAGCAGGGGAAGGAGAAAGAAGGCCCTTCTCTGAAGTGTCCAGCAGCCATTGTGTTATCTCATTTGCAAGCATTCCTGGAAACTCAGCATTTTTATAGCATCACGGTATCCAGTGGCTTGAGTTCAGGCTCAGGAAACTAGTTTCTCTGATGCGCATCTTTCCCTGGGGCTCTAGGGGGTCTTGCCTCCCTGGGGGCACTTGATTGGCCAACAGATTTTACCAACCCGATGAGCAGAGCCTGTGGGAAGCTAAGGGTCTTGTGTCCTAGAGGTTTCTGTGGCTGCTGATAAAGGAGCAGCATGCCTGGGCTTCCTTGGAACGGAACGTGCTCTCCATGGGAAGATTCCTGCTTTTCTGCGATGATCTCAGCTTTCAGTGTGTGATCGGTTTTATGTTGGGGCTGTTGTTGCCTGGGAACCCGAGAGTCCTTAGAGCTGCATCTGCTGTGAGCTGTGTAGTGAGCAAGCAATCTCGTTAGCTCGGGCAGCTGCTGATGAGATGTGAAGTTTAAGCATCCCCCAGAGGAGCCCCTCTTTAGCTGCGGGGAGCACAGGGGGCCTTGACCTTCAAGTTCATCTGGTTTTTTATAAGCAAAAAACCCCCCAAGTGTACAGCTTAGATAGTGAGGGATAACAATTACACGGTTGAGACTGATTTATTCAAGCTCACTTTCTACAGGCATTTAAAACTCCTTACCTTTCTGCAGTTTGCTTTTTAGCAACAACTCTAAATCCATAAGGCACAGACTTCAGTAACTTGAAGTGGTTTTACGTCTTTATTGACACTCCCTGTCTTTGCACTTAGGTACACGTCATTCAAGGAGGACCCCCCCCCCCCCGGCCCCCTGGTTGCACAGCCTCCTGCACATGCCTCACAGCTGGGCAAAGGCCTGGAGTGCGCATGGCCCCCAGGTCTCTCTCAGTGGTGGCACGTGCCACTTCAGTGTTTAAACTTCTGTCCTGCAGGTGGAGTAAGTAAAGACCGTGGCCACAGGTGCGGCTCACCGCCCTCGTGCCCTCAGCCCTGCAGCCCAGCGGCTCTCCCTCCATCAGCAGGACGGGGCGGCAGGTTGCGCCCCCCAGTTGGCGGTTGATCGGCCAGGGAGGACCCCGCTCCTCAGGTGGCCAGTTGGAACGACAGAAGACAGTGGCCCCATCGGGCACGCGTGTCCTCGCCCCCTGCCCGGGGATGCTCAGGCCTGTATCTTAGGGGAGGTGTGGGGAGGTTTGCGGAAAACTAGACCAGTGCTCCAGTTACATACATAATAAACTGCATATATTAAAGCTTCCAAAGTCCTCACAACTAGTTCCCCGTAGCTCGCCCCGGCCACCCTAGAGGGGAGAGAGGAAAGGATACAAGAAAACCCCACTAAACGTGGAGTACATTTCGTCAAAGTCTGTGTGGGCCAAGCGGCCCCCAGTCACCACAATGTTGACACCATCTCCTGCCTTCAAGTGCACGACGAGGTGGAATGCGCCCGGGCCCCCACAGGTGTGCAGGCCCCCTTGGGGCCGGTGGTATTCCAGGAACTCCCTCCTGTAGCCGGCTGTATGCAGCTGGGCCACGCTGGCATTGGAGACGGACAGGACGGCTTCCACGTATGCATCCCTCTCAGGAGTCAGGGTGGCTGTGATGAGGTAACGCCCGTCATACGGAGCCGTGAAGATCCCTGAGAGGAGAGAGGCAGACGCTTGTCCTGTGACATCACAGCACCTTGGCGACAGCTTATCGGTTAACCCATGTTCGGGAGACCAACCATTCCTCTCTGTCCAGGACTGTCCCCGGAGACCAACTGGGAGAGTTGGTCACCAGACCCGCAGAAGGCAGGTTGGCCCGAGGGGGTGGGTAGCCCCTTTTGATACTTGCAGCTGCCTGACACCCACCCAGTGACAGGCCCACCTAGTGCACGGCCCAGGCGTGAAGACAGAGGGCTGAGGCCAGCCCAGGCCCATTCCCCCCTCACCAGCCAGGTCCTGGTTACCATTTGGGAGTTTCCTCCAGCATGGAAAGCACCCCACCAAGGCCAACATAGAATAAGCCCCACAACTTGTGTGCTGGGTACAAAATCCACAAAATGTTGGAGTTGCCTCCTGAGGACACAGGACCAAAAAGAACCCACAAAGCTAGTCACTAACCCAGGGAGAGACCACAGGCTCCCTGTATTGGACCAGTATACAGGTGGCACCATTTATGGCCACAAAGAAGCTGGCATTCATTGAGCCAACGACCCACAGGCCGTGGGCCTGGAGAAGCCGGGGAAGGGGTATTTGGAGGCAGGCGGCACAGGGAAGAGAAGAGGGAGTTGCAGATGTACCGTCTGCCAAGTGGCAACTGGGTGCCCCTGAAGCCAGAAGGTCAGAGCCCCCAGGAAGTACTGGCAGGAGCTGGAGGGGGGGTGGGATAGGGGGGTGCCTAGACACAGACCCTGACCACAGGCCGAGAGTCTGAGAAGGAATCCCAGGGGCTGGATCTTCAATCTTCCCTGAAAAATCGAAGATGCCGGCCACCCTACTCTTAGCCCGCTTGGAATGCTGAGTAATCAGAGCTCACAGCCTTCCCGAGGCAGCTGGACCCTGAACAAGGCCTGGGCCCAGAACCTGGGCCCATGGCCTCTTCCCCTGCTTAGAGGCTGCCTGTGGGGAGTCTGCACTCGGGGTCCCCCAGAATTTCCTTTAATGAGGACTCAACGAGAGGCTACAGTTCTGGGCTGGGCGTCCCGGAATGTGCAAGAAACGTCTGCCACCGCCCCTGCTTGCAGAGATCGCGTGACCTGTCGGCGTGGAGCAGCTGTCCCCCCACCAGGGCAGCATGGGGGCAGGGCCCAGGAGGAGGCTGCACTGGCGTAGAAAGTAAAGGTCTCTGAAAACAAAGGCCCTTCTGGCACCCTGCCTGCCTCTGTGCCTCAAAAGCAGGTTAAAAATGCAGAATCCTGGGGCACCTGGGGGGCTCAACGGTTAAGCGGCTGCCTTCGGCTCAGGTCATGAGCTCAGGGGCCTGGGACTGAGCCCCGGCAGGCTCCCTGCTCAGCGGGGAGTCTGTTTCTACCCACCCCTCTCTCCGCCCCTCCCCCACCAACCGTACTTTCTCTCAAATAAAAAAAATAAATAAAAAAGATTTTAAAGTCCTGAGCTTGACTCCAGCTGGCCTGGAGGACACGGAGTTCCATTTTTCCAAGTTCTGCAGGTAATTTTTATGCTCACTAAAACTTAAGAGCCACTGTCCTAGGAACAGGCGGGATTTGCTAGATGGCGGCCGCGCAGGGCAGATGAGAAGGTGAGAGCTAAAAACTGCCGAGGGCCCCCACGGCCCCCGCCTCCTCGTCACCTCCCTGAACCCCCACCCTGCAGCTCCTTGGGAAGGACTCGGCACCGCGGGGTGCTGGTGCCCGACGGGCTCAGACGGGCTGCTCCGAGGTGTGGGGCCACTCGAGACAGGCCCCGGCTGCTCTGCCCCAACCTACCCCAGGGCTGCCAACGGGTTGGGCAGGGAAGCGGGGCCCTTCATGTAGGAGGCGGGAGGCCCATGGCTGGCCTCTCAGGAAGGCGGAGTCCAGTCCCCGGGGACAAAGATGGACAGAAGCCCAGGCTCAGGTGTGGCGGAAAGGAGGAAGTCCTTTAGCGCAGGAACCCAGGGTGACATCTGTCCTCACTACCCTCGGGCTGGTGGACAACACACGCCACAGGCAGAACCCAGGCCTGCAGCTCAAGTGGTTCCAGAGCAGGGGACCCCACAGGCGGGGTCTGGCGCCTTCTGGAAGGACTGCTGTCCCCTTTTTTGGATCTGAAGGTGACGGGCAGGGGGCTGGTCTCCTGTCTGTCCCGTCCCAGGGTGTTAGGACAATAGATCCGGAGGAAGAAGGCCATTCGATGGCTTGGAGGAAAGCGGGGAGGGCCACAAACCAGTGGAACAAGGCTTCCCACAGCAAGGCGGGGGCTGGTCCACTGATCTCAGGCTAGAGGACAGGACGTCCCCGCGTGCTCCCCGCCCACCCTGCGGCCTGGAGCTGGAAGCTTCTCCGTGAAGCCCCACAGAGTGGGGATAGCAGCGAGGGCCAGTTGGTCCGCCGTGCCCACGGCTGCTCAGGCATCTCCCGTGGTGCCCCGCCACCCGGCCCCAGGCCCGGGAACCAGCCGGGACCCCGCCAGTCTCGGAGCCTACCGGTGTCGGGGTCGTACACATCTCCATCGTTGACCAGCACTTTGTTGAAGAGGACGACACCCCCATCGCTGGGGAAAGGCTTCTGGGTGAGCCCCGCGGAGAAAGCCACAAGAGCGGGCACCGGAGCCCCTGCAGCCCAGAGGACGAGAAGGTGGTCGGGGTCAGAGGTCAGGGCCCAGAGCACGGAGACCTGTGTGCCCGTCGGGACAGGCAACCTCACCGAGCTGTTGGCGTTAAGGTGGTAAAGCGCCGTGGGGCACGTGGGGCACGTGGGGCACGTGGGGCACGCACTCCTCAGCCCCAAGAGCCAGACCGTCCTTGTCAGCTCGGGACATGCACCAGCGGGGGGGACGTGTGCGCCCTGCACCGAGAGGCCGGCCGTGTGACACCGCGTGGGGGGTTGGGGGGCACGGCCGCACCAGGCCGAGGCAGCCAGCCCCCCGCCAACTCCGCCAGCCAGCACCACCTTGTCTGCCCGGGACGCTGACCCTCTGAGGGGCAAAGCTCGGTGCAGTCAGCAGCGACTCCCCTCAGCTGGGGGACCCCAGCTCCCACCCGCGCTGACAGCCCGAGGGAGGCGGCAGGACAGGCACCTGAGCCCCCGCTGCTTCCCCCACAAACGTACCTGGGGCGGCCACCGGAGGGGCGCTGGGGTATCCTGAAAAACAAAATGGGAGTGGAATGTCCAGCAAGCCCCCCTCTTGCTCCCTGCCCTTCACACTGTTGCTTTAGAGAGACCCGGAATGGGCACCTCCCCGGGAGCAGAGGTTCCCAGTCCCGGGGGCCAGCTGGCTGACCGCAGGCTGGAGGCAGCGTCGGCCACTCCAGTGCGCCGACGGACAAACGGACAACCGGTCCGACCCAGTATGAACAGCCCTAGCACGGAGCTGGGAGGCAGCGTCCTCGCAGGAAAGGCCCGGTGGCCCGGGGAGCACCTGGGCAGGGACGGAGACCCCCCCCACGCTGCCCCGGGGCCTGGGGGCGCTGTTGGGCCGCCCCCCCCCCGCCCCCCCGCAAAGGTCTGCGCTGCCCTCCTGCAGCCCACGTGACCTGAGCCTCAGCTGCCCCCCTGTGACATGGAACTACTAGGTGATCGGGACAGTGCTGTCGGGACAGCTCCAGGAGACCCGGCAGCTCCAGGGATCCCAGCGCCATCCCCTGCCCCCAACAGCAGCTCGCAAGGACCCTCACCGGCCAAGCACCCAACAAGGCTTTCCTCCTTCACCCTCACAGCCGTCCCCCCACCCCAGCTCCTGTTACCCCCCACTTTGCCTGTGACAGAGCCCTACAGGGGTTATGAGGCTGCCCCAGGTGCCAAAGCTTGTGGTCACATAGCTTGATTTGAGCCAGAACCTTCCAGCCCACCCACTCCGAGGGGCGGCGTATCTGCTCCGCAGGCTCCAGTCCACACTGTCTCCCAGGGGCGCTTCCCGCCTGGAGGACGGCCGAGCGTCCCAGCCCGTGGGAGGCAGTGTTCACTGCACCCTCCCTGGGGGTGCCCCAGCCTCTGGGGGCCCGATTAGCATGAACTCGTCCCTCAGCACCCCTGGAGAGCTCCTTGCTGGAACCCGCACCCAGGAAGCCCCTGCAGCCGACCCCTAAGGCTCAGGCTGCCCCCCCCCACGTGGTCTCAGGCCCCTCTCAGGCCTCACCTGGTGCTCCCGCGAAGCCTTCGGCGCTGGGGATGGGCCCCTGCCCGGTCTGGCCATCCACGCCTTGGGGCAGGCCCCTCCCCGACACGCCCGTCCTCCCTGGAGGCCCGGCCTCGCCAGTCTCCGTCATGACCCCGGTGGAGCCGGGCAAGAAGGGGAGCCCTGCCCAGCCCGGCCACGCTGGCGGGGGCAGCGGCTTCGGGGGTCTCTGGGGCAGGACAGGCCGCTGGCCTGTGTGCGGCCGTTTCCTGGGGTCCTCGGGAAGCGGGGGGGCGCTGGGCCTCAGCAGAGGGGTCGGCTTGGGATGAGAGGCCTCCGTGGGCGCCTCCACCAGCTCCGGCTGCAAGGGCTGTCCAGGCGCCTGCGGAGCCTTTCCTCGGGGCGGGGGCGCTTCGGGGGGCTCCTCCGCTGAGCATTCGGAAAGTGGAGAGAAACACAGGGTTAAAAAAGCCTCCGACCTGACTGCTCAGCCACAGGCTCCCCGCGAAGGTCTGTGTTTGGTGGCGGTCCCTGCAGCATCGACGGGTGAACACACAGCAGCCACCGCAGCGTGGGGACAGCAGCCTCACAGCTTCAGAAGGTGGGCCACGGGTCCAGCTACCCTCAGGCCACCCAGGAGCCGGTGAGAAGGTCTGGGGGTCCCCCTGCGCAGCGGCCAGGCTGAGGGGAGGATTCTCAGCCTTTCTACAGGAGGGCTGCACTCCCAGAACAGCACCATGCTTGGCCTCACTTCCAAACTTCTGATTTCACCACCTTACGTTCTCTCAAACCAGCACATCCTGGAGTCACTGTGGATGGTTCCACGGGCTCAGGCCCTGCCAAATGCAGATGCCACAGCGATCCCAGCAGGTGTCGGGGAGCTTGAGGCACCTCTGCTGCAGGCACCGGGCCCAAAGGAGCAGAAACACCTCATGTCTCTCGCCACAGCCTTAAGATCACCAACTGAGGGGATTCCCACAGAAGGAACCTTCTGATTCACATTCCCTGCGCTCATGGGATGGCGCTGCGACACAGCCAGGAAGCTGCCACCCCCTCCTCCTCGGAGTATGTTCCAGGAACCAGGCTTCCAGGAAGCCTGCCTGAGGGCCCACATGGCATCTAAAAATAAACAGGACCAGCAGATACCAGCCTCAAAAGCAAACCCCACCTACTCCTGCGGTCTATATGGAGCCTGCCATGGTCAGGTTCCAAATCTATACAATTGTGTCCAGGCAAAATCAGTGATTGTATTTTGACCCACTGTCTAGTTTTAAAACTCACTAAGGTAATGATGGGGATGAACCACATGCTTCCCTTCCACCATAGTGCCACACACCTCGCCCACCTCCAGCCCCAAACAGCCTTTCTTGACCAGCTCCGTGAGAGAATTAAGCCCCATGGAGAATGATTCCCCATTTTCTCAGTCATCCCAAGGATACTACAGAACTAACCCTTAAATGCAGAGAAGAGAATTCATGCTGTCCAATGGAACAGCATCAGGCCTCAATTCTCTTCAGAACTCAGGTTGAGAAGGGCTGGGTTAGACAGAAACCGAGGCAGAGGGACTGCAGAAAGGCAGACCTCAGCCACAGCGGAGGACAGGAATGAGAAAACGGTCTGGAAACACAAAGTCTATACATTGAATTAGGAGGCCCCCCAACCCGCTTTCCTGCTCAGCTCCCAGAACACTTACTTATATAGCTTAGGTTGGAGATAGGGAGAATCTTCACCCCATAAGGAAGCCCACCAGTATGAAATCTTATCCAGTGCCTCAACTTTAAATGTGAACCACAGCCAAGATAACTTGATGTGCAAGGAAAGCCTCCAATAAGAAAAAAACCAAAACAGTCATCCAACTAACAAAAAGGAACTCTGAAGAAACACACAATGCAAGAAAACAAAAACATGAAACCCTTAAAAGAAACAGAAGACACCATCCATAAGGCAAGGATAGACCGGTATTTTTAAAAAAAAGGCATAATCAGAGAATAAGGATGAGCCTTTGCTAATAAAAATATGCTGGCCAAAATAAGCAAATAAAATGAACAAAAATCAAGGAAATCTTTCAGAAGGTAAAACAGGAAGATGAAATGGTAGACAACAGGAAGGAAACCATAAGAAATTAGTCAACCCAGAAATCTTCCCTGAAAAAAAAAAGTCAGAAAAATTGAGACATAGGATGATGAGGTGGTAAGGCGAGAATTATCAAATACACACACAATTTGATTCCAGCACAATTACTGATTAAAAGACCTAAACCAAGGCACATATTCAGAATACTGAGGCAAAGGGAAGATCCTAGAAGCTTTCAGGGGGGAAAAATTTTAAAAATGACTTTGAATCCAAAAGGCAACATCAGGCTTCTCAACAACAGAAACCAGAAGACAAGGAAACAAAGTCTTCAAATTTTGAGGGAATAAATGCTCACTTTGAATTCTATACCCAACCAAAATATCCATCAATTATGATTCAAGAATAAATATTTTCAGACATGCAATATTTAAAACACACACACACAAAAAAACTATCAGGCCTGTTTCCTTAAAAAGCTTGGAAAACATGCTCCACTGAAACAAGTAAACCATGAAAAAAAAAAAAAAAAAGACAACAATCCAAGACAGGAGACGTTCAAGGATGGTAGTGAAGGAAGTTTCAAACTGAAAATCCTTTAGCAAGTCCACAGACTAAGCAGTCCAGATTGGATCAGAAGAGTGAGAACCTCAGAAGGGAGGTCATGAACTAAAAATAATAAAAAAATGGAACTAACAAATGATCTGGTACTTTTTATGGAATAGAAAATTATGTTGAGAGGATGTCCTGGGATAAGAGGAATCCAAAATAGATACATAAAATCTAGCAAATAATAGTGTAACACTGCTACTTATTCAAGGAAAAGCAAACCAAAAAGCAACCTAATGATATTCAGTTATGTTGAACTACTTAGCTCATAACAGCATAAATGCTGAGTACTGATTTTTTTTTTAATTCAGTTATCATTAGTCTCAGATGTTTGACTACTGATTTTTCTGTAAATTCTACTGGGAGTTGAGAGAGGGAGGAAGCAGGGGAGATAGGAGTAATCCTAATATGTAAACTAATGCCTGCAGCTGATACATAATATATAATGTCTAAGGACTATGTATGTAATATCTGTATAGAAAGCTAAAATTAATGAATCAATTTAAAACTATAGAGGTAAATATCTATATCTATTTAAATATCTATTTAGGGATCCCTGGGTGGTGCAGCAGTTTGGCGCCTGCCTTTGGCCCAGGGCACGATCCTGGAGACCCGGGATCGAATCCCACATCAGGTTCCCGGTGCATGGAGCCTGCTTCTCTCTCTGCCTCTCTCTCTCTCTCTATCATAAGTAAATAAAAATTAAAAAAAAAATTTTTTTTAAAAATTTAAATATCTCTGAGGGAAGATAGCCCTCAGAGTTGCACATGGCTGCCTCTGGGGAGCTAAAAAAATGCCAGGGATAGGCGAGAACAGGGGGCTGGTTTCACTGGAAGTCTCTCAGTTTATTTATTTTATAAATTTTTTTTTATTTATTATTTATGATAGTCACAGAGAGAGAGAGAGAGAGGCAGAGACATAGGCAGAGGGAGAAGCAGGCTCCATGCACCGGGAGCCCGACGTGGGATTCGATCCTGGGTCTCCAGGATCGCGCCCTGGGCCAAAGGCAGGCGCCAAACCGCTGCGCCACCCAGGGATCCCTGTTTATTTATTTTATAAAACGTAATCGCAGGAGACCCTCTCCGACGGCCTGTTTCTACCCTTGCCGTCACTCTGCATCTGCTCTTTCGAAAGCATTCTAGCCAGGGTCCCTGCTCAAAAATCTGCATAGTTTCGCAATGCTCAGGAAATCCCACCAAATCTCCTCTGACCTCCCGAGCCCACCACCTGCTCCAACTCCTCCCGCAGCCACAGTGTCCTTCCTGGTGCCAGCCCTCTGCCAGCTTCCGTGCCTTTGTGCCTTTTCTTTTAATGACCACACTCCCTGAGCAGCCCCTTCCTGCAGCCTCACTGAAGTCCCGGTTCAGATTCTGCCTCCCCGGGAAGCCATCGTGGATCTGCCCAACAGAGCTTGAACAATCCTGCCTCTGAACCTTGAAGCACTTTGAGCCTCCAAAGGCTCTTTCAATTTTTAAACATTGTTCCTGTTGTACTGGGTGCCGAGCAGTGAGGACACATTTTAATATGTGTTACCCTCGGCTTGCCACAGGGCCCTCGCACATGACATGGAGACATTTAAGTGTTTGGTTTGGTGAATGAATGAAGGCTGCAAGGGTGGCAGGTACTATGGGCCGTGCCCTAATTCCTGCCAACCATCACACTAGGCTAATATTTTGCTAAAAGTAATTGTCACTCGGGGGGCCTAGTAGGGCAGTGCTGGTATGCAGAGACTGTGACAGCTCTTACGTCCCTTACTCCCTGAGCACCTGGCTCGTCACACTGGTGGAAGGCAGAGGGAAGAGAATGAAAGCATTTAATGGAACCAATAGGCTGCACGGCTCTCCTTGGGGAGTGTGGCCACGCCTGCTGTGGGCCACCGACTGCTCCAACCACCTCAGCCAGGACGGTAAGGAGCAGGCTGCGGGGTCCAGGCATTTCTGCCCCCCGGGCACTGGGTGTTTCCAAAGCATATACATTTATTAGAAGGTTGTAACAAAGACTGGACAGCATTTTGTTCCTTCTGGAAAGATGACTCCTGGTGGCAGATGGCGTTCTGAGCTCAACACGTGTTTCTAATTCAGGGTGACCCCTTGAACTGCGCTCTCCCGAGGAGCCCAGTGTCGCGGCCGGGCGTCCAAGGCGAGAGGCCAAGGCAGGGGGGCCGGGCCGCACGCCCGGTGCTCCAGTCCTCACCCGCCCATGTGGCCTCACCAGGGCAGGCCTGGTCCCCAGCCCCGAAAAGCCGCCGCTCAGGTTCGCACTAAAAGCCAACGCCGGGGATCCCTGGGTGGCCCAGCGGTTTAGTGCCCGCCTTCAGCCCAGGGCCTGATCCTGCAGTCCCGGGATCGAGTCCCCTGTCCGGCTCCCTGCGTGCAGCCTGCTTCTCCCTCTGCCTGTCTCTGCCTCTCTCTCTCTCTCTCTCTCTCTCTCTGTGAGTGTCATGAATAGATAAAGTCTTTAAAAAAATAGTAAAAGCCAACTCTGACTGTACCGAAGCGGAGGCCTGCAGAAGACCCTGCCCACTCGTCCAGGAGCCGAGCTGAGCGGCCGGGCTGCTCACAGCCCCGGGGGCCCTGACTTCAGGGCCCTTCCCTCGCCGCGACCCAGAGCCCGCCGGAGCCGCGACCCCGCGGGCCCAGGCCTCGGCCCCCACGGGCGGGGAGCCCCGCGGAGCAGGAGGCCGGGGGCTGCACCGACAAGCCCAACCCAGAGGCCACGAGCGGCACACACCGCCCCCCGCCCGGCATCCGCAACGGGAAGGAAGTGGCCGCCACGGGATCTCGGGCGGGGGGAGCCTCCCCTAGCTGAGCTTCAACGTCACTGGGGAACTTTTTTTTTTTTTTTTGGTAGAATTTCACAAGCTGATTCTAAAATCCCGACGGAAATGCACAGGATCTCCGCTCCCTGGTTTTCAGACTTACTGTCAAGCTGCAGGAACCAAGAGGGGAAAGCACTCGGTGCCAACAGCTGGAAGAGTCCGCAGGTGGCCTGGCTGCCCCAGGTCCCCTCTTGCTGCTGGGCAGCGGGAAAGCCAGGCCTTTCATTTTCCTCCTCTTCTCTCCTCCCTCTTTCTCCCCCCTTCTGGGGGACGGCTCGCCCTGGGAGGTTATATCCTGCTGCGCTTGGAGTGGCCTTCCTTATGCTTCTGGGACCAGAGCTAGCGGTTGTTTTCGTTACAAATTTGATTACAAATTCCTGGGTCTCACCTCATCCCTACTCTGCAGGAATCTCCCAACTGAGCCCAGGAGTTATTTTTCTAAAGCTCCCAGAAGACTTTTCCAATCAGCTGCGGGAGAGCTCAGCCCCAAGAACAGCACGGTTCTAAATTCAAAGTCAAGATGCAGGGCAGCCCCCGCGGCCCAGTGGTTTAGCGTGGCCTGCAGCCCGGGGTGTGATCCTGGAGACCCGGGATCGAGTCCCACATTGGGCTCCCTGCATGGAGCCTGCTTCTCCCTCTGCCTGGGTCTCTGCCTCTCTCTGTGTCATGAATAAGTAATCTTTAAAAAAAAAAAAAAAAGTTAGGATGCAGAAAAGTAGCTACTATTTACTCCCACCACAGGACATTACAAACACTAGATGCCCACAGGGTGAAAGGGTGCGTATTGCTGGAGTCAGGATGGTCTGAGTGTAAGCAGTTTATTCTAGCCTTTATATATTTATGAAACCCTGACGTGCTCCATCATGCTGTCTTGTCTTGGACCAAACTGGCCCCAGATTCAGCCAATATCAAATGGGGAGCCCACACCATCATTGTAGCAACAGACCACTCTTCCCCTGGCCAGGTTTTATGGTTAAATATTTGGAAAATCTGTGCTTTTTCATTCTTGTAGCAAAGCTTGCATTAAGCAACTTGATAAAGATGTGGCTCTTACATCTCTAACCCTCCTAAATGAAACATTGTATTTAGTATAATTCAAGTACTAGAAGAAACATCCCTCAGCCATGAGCAGAAGAGACAGATGGGGAGATTTGAAAAAGGAAGTAATGTTGCTGTCACTGGAGTCTGTTGAAACATCATGGCATCTAGGCGGGCACGTCCCTTTTTGGCACTGTGATGTAGGGTAAGAGAGCTTCCCCAATGCACAGAAAGACTCCTCTGCCTGGCATCTCCATTCAGCCAGAGCCCCACGTTTCTCAACACCAGGAACTCCTCTCTCTTGCACTGTAAGAGGCACAGCGGAAACACTGGAGTCCAGGCAGGACTCAGCATCTATGTCACACCAGGAAGCAGGGATACTCGGGCTGTCAAGTGCGGCAGCTGGCCACGGCCTTCCTGACAACACTCGAGTCCTTGGGGCCCAGAAAGGCAAGAAAAGATGCCTTTCACCCACACTGGGGGCAGACCCTGGAGCTGCCCGTCACAGAGCAACCCCAGCCACACGAGATGCTGACCAAGGAAAAGGGAGTGTGTGCCGGCCAGAAGTAACCATGGGAGTGAGCGTGTCCAGGCAGATGGCCAAACCCCTATGGCCACATCAGACAGAAGGACAAAGGACTTACAAACCTAACTTTGTCCTAAGTGCTGAGCCTCTCATCAACAAAAGTATTTGAACGTGAATCCTGAATGCTAGGGAGAGGAGATTTCTAGGTTTTTTTGCACTTTCCACCTGACCAATTTTCCAATTAAGAAAAGAAGAAATGGGGAAAGAGAGTAAACCCCCACCAGGTATCCAGAGCATTCCACAGAGCAGACAGGAGTCTGACACTCAGGGCTCTGGTCCCATGTGGACAGACTATGTGGACAGGCTGCTGGAGGCTGGGTGCCTGGGGGTTTACAGGAAGAGAAAGGGAGAGAAGTTCAGCCAGGAGCAGAGTAAACATCTATTATAATGGACACAGGGTTAAAATAGGTAATATTGACTGATCACCAGGGGCCACGTACTGTTTACTACTCTACTCCTTTGGAGTATTAATCCTCTTTAAACCAACTTTTTGAGGTGTCATTGGTATTTCCAATTAATAGATGCAGAAAAGTGAGGTAATTAGATAAATGACTTACCCAAAGTCCCAGAGAAAGCCTGGAGGTAGGGATTGCAAACCTGGGAAATAATAAGCACTGCCTGGCTCAAAATCCTCTGGTGGTCTCTCATCAGACTTAAAATTCAGATATTTCACCATAGCATGTAAAATCCTACATGAGCTGGTTCCTACCCCCTCTCTGACCTTAACGCTTAGGACCCCCCCCCCCGCCCCCGCATTGTTCATATACTTCCTAATACTAGCATTCTGAGTTTTTCAAACAGGGCAAACTCATTACTGCCCCAGGGCCTTTGAACATGCTGTTCTGTCTGCCTGGAACACTTTCCACAGATCTCTGCAGGGCTCTGCAAAGAGGTCATCTCCACCGAGCAACCCTCCATGCCCACTCACCTAAAATATATTGCTGTCTCCCATTCCTCATGAACTCACTCTCTTGTGTCTTTCCTTGCCAACTGATCACTGGCTGAGCAAACTGTCTTCATACTAGAGTGCAACACTCCTGCGGGCTGGCCCTGCAGCACGGACACGGCTTGGTTCATACCAGTTGAATGAATGAGTGTAGGTATGAATGGGTGGGATGGAGGGGGCCAACAGAGGGGCATCACAACCTCTTTATTGAGCTTAGGGTGAGATACTGGTTCTTCACCTTTTGGAAGTTAGGCACCTCTCTGAGTCGTAGACAAAAGCCATGGACCTTTGGTCCAAAAAAAATAGCCAACATTTGCAAAAAAAGTTTCAAGAGTCCCTCTTAGGTCCCAAGGAAGAACATCTGCACTAATGGGAGGGAGACAAAACAGACTTGGATCTAACTGAGCATCAGCTGAAGTGCCTTCTGCTCCTGTACTGGCTGCCTCCGAGATAGCTCAGGCCCCCTAGGGATGCTTCTGAAGAAAAGAACAGCATCCAAGCACAGTGCACTGGGTAGAAATGCTAGGCTTTGCATCCCTGGGCCAGCAATCTGGTTACTGGTCCAGACCTACAACAGGTGTCCTCATCCCTGGACCTTTACTCACTGAGGGAGACATGATAACTATCGTTAGTATTCCTTCCCTCCCAACACTTACTAACCACACCATCCTTCAAGAGCTCACGTGCTTTGAAAGGATGCCATGCCAGCTCTGGGCCCAGCCCAGAAGGGACCTAGCAGCTTCCAGTCACCATGCAGTAAGTGGGACTACCCCAAGACTGGCATGCTGTGAAGACCAAGTTAGTCACATGGATGAGAGAGAGAATGGCCCCATGGAGGAAACCTGATGGTGATGGGCATGGGACTGAGTTCTTCCTGGCCCTGCAGCCCAGCCAGGCCCAACTGCCAGCTGATACACTGGGGGACTGCCTCAGGCTGATGCCAAGTGGAGTAGAAGAACCACCAAGCCAAGCTTAGCCAAGCCCTGACAAGTTCCTGATGCACAGAATAATGGAAAATAATATATCTTTGTTCTAAGCCACCAAGATTTGGAGTACGTTGTTACACAGCAATAAATAACTGACACATTCATAGCAACTCCTCCCCAGGTACTCCTTCCCCTCCTGCTTTTCTGGGTCCTAATTGTCCCTTAATTATTTGTTCTAGTAACACCTCTTCCAGAAGCTTCTCTTATCACTCCACCTCACTCTTCACCCCTCCAGCCTCTAAACTCTCAACCTACTCAACCTTGAAGGCCTGCCTCAGAGGCGCTCTCCTCTAAGGAGCCCTTTCTGACTCCCACAGTGGCCACAGGCGCTTCTCCACACACCCAGTGTGCCTATGCACACCCCGCTCTTGTGACCATCCCTTTGTCAGCTTGTTGACTCCCAGACTGTTATTGCCGCATGCATTGTCATCCACAAAATCCACGCACATAGCTCATTAACTACCACATAATAGAGGCTCAGTAAGATCTTATGAACTAAAAGAATAAACCCCTACACCACCAGCTGGACCTTTACATACTCTCACATTCATCCTTTCTACAGACCTGTGTGTCTTTACCACTCTGACTGAAAATGCCTTGAGGGTAAGGATCATGCTTGCTCATTATCTCCACGTCTCTCACAGAGCTTTGCACATGGCAGGTGCTCAGTCAATGTTCTGTTGACTTTTAACCGGTTGACGTGTGACTTTCACTGTGACCTTAGCTCCAGATTTGCCCCTGGACCTCTGCTACTCAGACTCCAGACCTCCTAGACCTGGATGCTATACAAGGAGAGAGAAGGCTCTGCTTGTTTATTTTTGGTTCCTTGCAAACAATGGAATTCTTAAAAGTCCACACATTCTACATTCACAGCAATGAATTCATTCCAGAAGAATAATCTTTTAGAAGCTACATTCTCTTTAAAGACATTCACCTCCAAATCCTCCTTCAACAGACAAGTGTGAAAGAGTTAACACAGCTTCCCACACTGCCTGGGAGTTGCAAATCAACTGGAAATATCTGGTTCAATCTGTTAAGATAAAGCCCAGTCCAGACAGCACTGTCACCCCAAGGACAATCATTCTGTGAACACACACAGTGCTGTGACCTTTACTCAACATTCCAGAGATACAGGAGCTGTGTGGGCCTGGGAGGAGGGGAGGATTATAAATAGTATATGTAGTGGGCCCAGCACTGGGGTGGAGGCCAGCTCCCTGGTCCTGGCTGCCCTGGATACCTCCTTATCTACAAACCTCTTATCTCTGGGAACATCTGAAGCATTTTCCCACCTGGCTACCCCAGGCCCTCCAGCTTCTTGAGGACCTGCATATGACTTGCCACCCGCTCATCTGTCACTCATGCTCCAGCCCTCATCTCCTTGGATTTTATATCTCAGCTTGGACATAAAATCCTAGAGGCTCACTCCAGGACACAAAATCTCAGTGTGGGAAGGCCTCTGTCACCTGGACTTAAGCAAGGTGGAAAAGGTGATAAAGTAAGAGAGGAGAAAACAGAGAGAGGGCAGATGGGGAAGTGGGGTCCTTCTGGGCATACGGTTGGCCCCCAGCAAGCCCTTGATGCACCCTCCCCATGAGGTTGTTGCGGGGCTCTACGACAGGTCCCCTGAGGGAACTGGCCCAGAGCTGGTACACAGGGAGTGCTCAATAAATGTGAACTCACTTTCCCTCTCTGCCTCCGATTAGAAAAGGCTGCCTCATTATTGAGACTACCAAAATGAAAGAATCCAGGCACAAAAGAAGCTCTGTCCTTCAGGGGTGATGGGCTGAACCCTCAAGTAACAAAGAAATGAACTTTGTTGCGTGTATTACTTCATATTATTAAGGAACCATTCATTCATCCAACAAACATTTGCAGAGAATCTAACGTGCAGCAAGCATTGCCGTAAGCATAGTTAGTGCACTCCCTTGTTCTACGCATTATACGGCCTTACACAGTCACTGCCTCTAAAATGCTTTCTGTGCGTGGTCTTGTCTCTGCCTTTGGAAAGGAGCAGGACAGTACTCTACCTGCCATCAGATAAGCCTCAGATTCCAGGGAATAGGAGGTAGCCCAAAGATGAAGAGGACAAAGGTTACCATGATATCTGCAAACAAAAAGTGATGCTTGTAGAGAAGTGAACTGATAAGCATGCAGGAGACTCCCTAAATAATTAATGGGACAAGATCCAGGCTCCAAGCTGTTACGTCAAAAACCTGACCCTAAATCTAAGCTCACCAGCATGAAAATATATAGAGATCAACATTTGGCCATCTTCCCTGTGGCGAAGGAGTATTCCTCGTCATTTTCAATTTGTTGTCGACTGATACTTCTGCAAAATGCATAGGTGGTGTGCTTGAATGTGACACTGATGTCCAATTGTTTTCAATAAAAGTGTCTAAATACTCTCAATGTTGGTATTTATCTCATTGCCATTCAGCACCAGTGATTCACAAACTGGCATAGATCTATGAACCACACTTTGGGTAGCACTGATGTAGTTAATTCCACAGGCCATCCAAAATCTAGCACAATACATGATGCAAACAAATACAAGAAATGGAATTGTAAAGGTCAACTTACTTGCTGATGGCTGAAATTTGATCAGATCTTGCAAGTCAGTAGAAATCTGGAAAACATGGCTATAGAATTGCTGGACTGAATTCTTTAAGCCAGATATGTCTCTGGAATGTGACCGGAGTGTCCCATTCATCTGCCTGACACAACTCCAGAGGCTGTTGACATGCTTGTTGAGTCCCTCCTTGATCCTCTGAAGACTTCCTGAGATGGAGTCCAGTTTGCTGCAGGTTTTCTCCATTTGAGACACCCTGCTCTCAACCACAGAGATGTCCCTCTGGACCCCGTGAGTATTTTCCTTACAAGTGTCCAGCTCAGAAAGGACTTGGCTCTGCAGCTGCTGCCACCTCTCCTCTAGCTGGCTGCAGCAATGAGCCATGGGGTCCCGGGGAGATGGGAGAGGTTCCACCGTCCTTTCTTGCTCACCCCCCTTAGAAAACCCACCCGCTGCAACATTTTTACCTTCTCTGCAATTGCTCAGTTCATTCTGGAGATTATTCACATTGTCTTCTGTGTGGTTTAGTTGAGAATAAAGAAAACTAAAATCCTGTTGAAGTTTCTGGATGCTACGTTCAGTTTCTTGAAACTTCCTATGCATTGTATCATTTAAAGATTTCAAAAGGTTCAAACTATCATCCATTATGTGGTCTTCTCCACTTGGCAAAGTATCTTCTATCCCATGAGGCTCTCTCTGAAAGTTCTGCAGGCAAATATCTTCAACAACTTGAACTTTGTTCTTTAGGTTGTCTAACTCTACCATGACCTGTTTGTTCCTAGCCCCTGACACACCCGGTAAGCCTGAGGCTGGGGCAGTGAGTCCTGCTTCGGTGCTGTTGGCCACATCTAGGAGAACACTACCCAGGCGTTCTTCCAAAGACAGTATTTTCTGATCAAGAAGTTGTTTCAAGTCATCTACCTCGCCATTAATGGTCCCCCGAAGGGTTTCTTCAATGTAAAAGCAATGTTCTTCCGCGTTCTTCTCTGTCACATTGATCCTTGCATCTAGTTCATTCCATCTTGCATCGAAGTCCACATCTGGCTCTGGAACTACAAGGCGGTCAAATTCATTGTCCAGTCGTGCATTCAGCATTCTGGTGGCTTCAGCAACTCTTTCGATTTTCTGATCTAACATCCTGATCTGTTGCCCAAAGTCACCATTCTTTTCACCACCACAGCAATTTGACTGAGCTGAAGGAGCTTGTATCTGGGCTCGAAGATCATTTATTTCTTTTCTCAGGTTTGTTTCCTTCTCCCCTATAAGCTCAATCACTCCTAGGTAGCTGCTCCCATAGTCATCACATTGCTGTTGGAGACCGATCAGCTTGTACTCACACGAGTTCTTCAGATCAGCCAGTTTTCTGTCCATTCCCTCTATGAGCTGCTCTCTCAGGGCATCAATCTTACTATCGACGTAGGCTTGGTAGAGTTCATTGGTAGTCATGGTCACCGTAGGGCCCTGGGCAGCTTCCTGGAGCTGTTTGATCTGTCCTTCATACCCCTTTACTTTCCCATCCAACTCTTCCAGCTTGTCACTCTTGGTCTTCAGAGCATCCTTGACCTCAGCCAATTCAGACTTGATGTCCTTCATGCCAGATTCCTTATTGTTGAGGACATCAGGAAGCTGGACAGTTTCTGTGTCTCCACCAACAGCACTGTCAGGCACTGGCTGGGGGTGCAGGTTACTGAGCCATGATGCCAACATTTTGCTGGCATCGTCCTGAATGGCATGTTTGAGGTTTTCATTCACTCCAGCAATGGAAGACTGGAGATCAAGAACTGTTCTTGTGAGTCGGAGAACCTTCTCTTCAAGCACCTGGATTTTCTTTTCCTGAAGTTCTTGTGGCCCCTGTTTTGGATCTACCATTTGACCTGGTCCTGCTGCTGCAGGAGTTGGTGACAAAGTCTTCTTGGGCTCTGAGACTTGGCTTGGTTCATTATCTGTTACAAAGAAAGAATTAGATATGACTTAAAGTGTTCTACCTTTTCCCATTTTCTGCAAAGAAAGTAAACAGGGATACACTTAAACCTTCACTTATAGATCCCCTCTCACCACAGGCAATTATTGTAGTAGAGAGAAAAAGACCATGGGCTTCGAGTCAAATAGACCTCCCCTTGCATTCTGGCTATGCTGTTTACTATCTGCCCTTGAGTGAGTTAATTAACTTCTATGAACTATAATCCCCTCACCTATGAAGCAGAGGTACTATCTTCCCTGCTAGGGTTGTTAAGATGTACATGACACATAATAGACAGTCAACAGTTTCTTTTACCCTAAAGGGAAATATTCTTAATCTACTTTGTCATATGAACACATAATTCCCACATTAGTGAGCAGCGGCCACACCCCAATTGTTGACTACACACTCTAAAACCACAAGAAGCCACTTTAGCAAGATCCACCCATTAGCTTTTGGGTGGTATGATATCATATAAGCAGTAAGTTATCCTCCAAGCAACTCCTAAATGTTCTTCTACTTTTAGTAGCAGTGCTATGCTAAAAAAGTCTCATAGACATTGTTTAGCACTGTTGGGGAAATTAAAAGCAAAAGAAAGATAAAGCAGTGATTCTATTGGCCTCTCCTAGCAATAAAACCACATGGTCATATATACTAGAACTCAATAAATCAAAGAATATAAATATTCAATTTTTTATAATCCTACTCTGAGAAATATGCCTCCAAGGGAATAGACCAAAAGGAAAAAAAGTTATAAGGATGATTGTGATGAGTCATAAAATGAAAATAAAGTGATAGGGTTAACATTAACAAGCTGGCACAGACAATATGGAGACTATCGTGATGGGTGGAAAAAGTCAAACACAACACAGATTACAATGAAATAAAATGCATTAAGGTACATTGAACAAGCACTAGAAGTAAATGTAGAACATTATAGATATTTCAGTTTAATTTTCATCATTTTTTCCTCCCCTAAACTTTTGTACATAATCATAACAACAGCTATTATTCATTAAAATCAACTTAGTGGTAAAACCAAGACTGGAATTCAGATGATGGCCAAACTCCCAAGCAGAGAGCTATACCTTATTTTCCACACTGAAAAATTTATTCTAACTCAAGACACTAGGAGACAAAAACAAGTTGTTGAATCATACACAAATGAAATACCATTCTGAGTGAAGGAAATAAAGCAAAAAGCAGGAGAATGAGGGGGAAATCAGCATGTAAGGAAATGCTGCTTTTACATATTCCTGGTGACTGTGGAAATTGCTACAACTTTTTGGAAGGATAATTTGGCAATATGTATCAAAATCTCAGAATCCCTTTGCCCCTGCAATTATACTTCTAGAAGTTTATCCTAGTAAGTAATTAGGGATGAATCTAAAATATTAACAGGAAAAAATGCTTATTCAAATATTACCTAGAATAGTGAAAAACTGCAGACAACTTAAGTGACCAATAGTAGAGGACTGTGTTCAAATAATCACACTCTCAAAAGCCATTAAATGATACTGTAAATTATTTAATGAATGGTTATTCGTTATAGATTAAGTTAAAAAATAAGTTCTAAAAATAGTGTGTTCTTGGGGGAGGGACCTGGGTGGATCAGTCAGTTAAGCCTTCGACTTCCTTCCATTCTGGTCATGATCTCAGGGTCCTGGGATCTAGCCCCAAGAATCAAGAACTGGGCTCTGTGATCAACGGGGAGCTTGCTTCTCCAATCTCCCACATCCCTTCTCCCCCTCCCCGTTCCTCCCTCTGCTTGTGCTTACTCTCACGCACATACACTCTCTCTCAAATAAATAAAATCTTTTAAAAAAATAGTATGTTCTTTATAATGATAGTGGATTGGAGATAAGGGTTTCCATTTCATTCCCTTCTGAAATCCCACTAAAATAGCATAACAAAACAAAACAAAGAATAACCATGTCACATATAAAAATTAGTAATCAGAATGGTTTTGGACATTTTAACAGCTGCATTGGAAGCTAGAAGAAAATTAAGTGATGCTTTCAAAATTCTAAACGAAAATTCTTTCCAATCTAGAATTCTAAAGCTAGAATAAAAATATTTTGAAACCATAAGATATTAGAAAGTATACCTCCCATATACAATTTTCTCATAAAACCATTGGAGAATGTGCTTTACCAAAACAAGGGAGTAAACAGAGAATAAACAAGGAGTACAGGAAGCAGGGAATCAATGACAGAGAGATAAGTAAGTTCACAGGTTGGCAGCTGTGAACAGGGAAAGGATGACCAAGTGGGGCAGGTAAGAAAGTTCTAGGAGAGATTGCTTCAAGAAGATGACACTGACATATCTGGACATAATGAGAAGACATAAAGATAATCACCCAGACATAATGAGAAGGACATACAGATAATCACCCATATCTGGACATAATGAGAGGACATACAGATAATCACATATAGATAATCTTGTCCCTATTTCAACCCTGGGTGAAATAGGGACAAGACATAAAAACTCAAACAAAGGAAAATATGAGATAATTACTAACTCTAAAGAAACCAAAAAGCTGTAAAGGGAAGGCAACAGATTCATAGTATACTACATGGTTTAGCTGTAAACATTATCTATGCAGTTACTACACTGTAAACAATAAGTATTAAATAAGTTAAAAACCTGCCATAAACTGTATGGAAAGGATGAGGGTATAGGAGCCATGTGCTGGAAAGCAAATCTTCACCTTCCATAATAAGAGGTCAATAGATATGGAGGTAAATTCCAAAAGACAGTCCAAAGAGTTTAAAGTGATGACCTCTGGGAAGGGAAAGTGAGGGAGAAGGAGGGTCACTGCCTTCCTAAGAGTCCTTTTAAAGCTATTACTATTCGATTCATAAACTACATACAGGTTTAAACTCTTGTAAAATAAAAAGGAAACAAAAGGAAACTCTTATGACCCAACAGACCCCCTTCCTGTGTTTCCATCATAGTATCTATGATGACTTGTAATTAACTTGTCTGATGTTTGGCTTCTGTGAGTTCAGGGACTGTCTGCCTTGTTTTGTCACTTTTACCAAGTATCTAGTATATAGCCTGCCAGATATAGAAGCTCAATCAATATTTGTGGAATGAATAAATGGATTTTTCTTTAACAAAATGTACATGCAGACACAGGAAAGAGAGTAATGTGTGATAACAAAATGTTAGCAGTAGTTATTGTACGGTGGTGAGATTATGTGTAACTAAATATTGCCCTACACTTTATAACATTCTTTAATTGATGTGCATTACTTTTGTCATAAAATTATTTTAAAATCAGGGATGCCTGGGTGGCTCAGCGGTTTAGCACCTGCCTTCAGCCCAGGGTGTGATCCTGGAGTCCTGCGATTGAGTCTCACATCGGGCTCCCTGCATGGAGCCTGCTTCTCCCTCTGCCTATGTCTCTGCCCCCGCCCCATGTCTCTCATGCATAAAAAAAATCTTTTAAAAAAATTATTTTAAAGTCTATTTTACAGACAATACTGGGAAACACTACAAGTTTCAAAATTGACAATATTTCATGGGAAAATATAATCATGTAAAGAAGACCTAACCATCAAATTCATGAGAAAACCTAGGTTACATTTATTCTCACTCAAGTTAAAAAAGAGGAATGATAAAGTGACTTGGAATAAAAGGACAGAAAATTTTTATCCATAAAAGTCATTCGCTTAATGTTATGTTTAAAAGTAAAGGTGAAAATTATCACTGTTTTCTTATTCACGGAGTTCATGTTACTTCAAAAAAAAAAAAAAAAAGAATTCAGAAACAAATTTAAGAACAACTTCACTAGATGCCTCTAACTTGGGAGCTTAGCTTTGCAAACATCTCACCCCAAACAGAGTGAGAATGATTCTGATTTACCTATTTTTTTAAAAGACAATTTAGTTCCTTCAAATTCAGATGCATGGGAGCTTGTAGATGAAAAGTAAAAATAGACAAAGCATCACTACATCTGAGTCTCTTGTCATCTGTGCCACACACAACACCAGTCTGAAGCTGTCCCCTACACTGATTGCTATGTCCTTGGCTTTCATAAGTTGGCCCTAACAGAGCAATTTTCTTACCAAAAAAAAAAAAAAAAAAAAAAAATCTGTACTCTGGTTGCTACTGCTTCTGCAAATAAACTTGTATGCCACATGTTTCTACTCCCGGCACATATGTGTGTTACTTAAGACCTTGGCGAGATCGCCATTGTAAGTATCGCCACCATCACAAGTCTTACTGTCTGGAGGAGCACTGGAGAGATCAGAGGTGGTCATGCACAGCAAAGCTCAGAGAAGTTACCTGTGGCTTTCTTCATGCTATTTCGAGGTCGGGCAGGTGTGGGGCGGGGAGTCTTCACAGGGTCCCTGGGACCTTCCTGGCAGTCTCCCCCTCTAAAGCCAGGGCAGCACCTCCATTCCAACTGTGTCACTGTCTTGTACTTGGTGACATATCTGGGTCTGAAGTTCACACGATACCTGCCGAAGAAAAGTGTGGCATCTTTCTTTACTGGCTGCTGTTGTGAGCGCCCTGGCACCCACCTGGCTTGTACCTGAATGAACAGGATCCAGGCCCCCGTCTGTTTCCTCCAAGACCACTGGTCTCTTCAGTTCAGCCCTGAACCCCTGGGGTTAAGCCAAAATCAGATTGGCCTCCTTTTTCCATCTCTTAGACCTACCTGCCTCCAGCTCCCCTCCTACTGAAGGCTAGAGAAACTGACAACCTAGAAAAAGCCCAGCCCCATGACTCCCAAACTGAGCTTTTGTTTCACCCAAAAATTTTTGTTCTACTTTTTTGTTGTTGCTGCTTTGTGGAGATTTCTTCTGGGTAACTCGAGAGGGTCATCTGTCTTGTATTTAAAGAAATCTCCCTTTGTCTGCCCTAGCATCAATGCATTTATCTTGGCACCTTCTTTCCTGAAAAGGTAGCAGCCATGAGCCTTCAGAGAGCGTACCTCCTGCTACTGGTACTCAGATCTTTTTAAAGAGATGCCCCGATCCCTACAGCTAATGACAGAAATAAAGATCCCTTTTAGAGTACACTGGGTGGTACAGTCAGTTAAGTGTCCGACTCTTAGTTTCAGCTCAGGTCATGATCTCAGGGTCTTCAGATCAAGCCCCAAGTTGGGGGGCTTGAGATCAAGCCCAGCATAGAGCCTGTTTAAGATTCTCTCCCTCTTCCTCTGCCTTTCTCCCTCCTCTCTCTTAAAAACCAAAAAAAAAAGTACACATTGCCCCACACATGTGCATATCACATAGAGATTCTTTTGATGAGCTATAAAGCCCTCCAGACCCAGGGCCTGGAACAGTGAGTGGCACTCCAGCAGCACGCTAGACACTCAGAGGGATGGATGCAGGAATCCAACACCCCCCTGGGTACCTCTGCTCACAGCACAGATGCAAGCAGCTCCTAACTTCTACTTGCAGCTTCGAATCATGGCTCTCTAGAACGTCTTCACTTCCTCCTCACTGTGTACACCAGCACTCGCAGCTGCCCTTCTCTTTGGGGGCCAATTCCCAGAAAGAAATTGGCTGTTACTTCCCCAGGGTTGCTGTGTGCTGCCCAGGGGAGAGCTGGGGGATGCGTGGGGCCTGGTGCCAGCTAGGTGACTCCATTTCAGGCACCTACCTGGTGGTGGGGGAGTTCAAAGTCACATTCCTGAGAAAACTGCAAATTACTAAACGTGATGGGTGTTTGCCCCTGAGGGTCAAAGCCATGACATCTAAAACCAACAGGACCCCAGGTGACCCTCTGGAATTCCCAGAGGGCCCTGCAGACAGCACTACCCCAAGCATCAGCATCCCAACACCTGTCGCTGCCCCCGCGTGACTGGCCCTTCTAGGGCAGTGGTTCGAACACTGGCCGTGCATCAGAATCACCAGGGAACCATCAAGAACTGCCAATGCCCAGGTCTCCCTCTCCGAGGTTCTGATTTAACTGGTCTGCGGTGGGGTTCAGGTGCACAGATTTTGAGAGGCTCCAGAGGGAGACTTTTTCAAGGAAAATAGAAGAGAAAGCTCAATGAATGAAACAGAAAAGAAGGGCCTGTAAGGGGTGGGAGTGGGACAAGACTTCCCTTCTAGGCTCTTTATTCTCTCTTATCACCACCACAACCCCCCACCAAGGCCCAACTATTTAGAGTTTCCCCTTTTCACAAATGGGAAAACAGAGGCTCATAGAGGTTAAATGACCTGTCCATGTTCCAATGGTCAGGAAGGGCCAGGGCTGGGATTTACACCCAAGTGTTCTCTCCTATACCCAGATGGCCCTCCCAGCACACAGAACACAGAAGCAGTGACTCTGGTGATTGCCTTAAATTTGAAGCAACCCCACCCACCCAGAGATGTTCTGCAAAGCCCTACAAGCTGGGTCAGAGGGTAGCTGCTGTCCCCTTTCAGCAAACACTTGTCTGAGCATCTGACACAGTCCAGGTACACCCCAGCCCCCAGGCCCCCAGCACCCTGCCTACCAAAAGAATTCCCTGTATCGTCCTAGGAACTCTTAAAAAAAAAAAAAAAGAAAAAGAAAAAAATTCCACTTCTTTGTTTTGCATGCTCAAGTATAGCATAATGCTGCAAAAATGTGTAATCTCAGAAACACTTGGTTCCTCTGAGCATGTAAGACTGAATGTGAAAATGTGTTTGCTCTTGGGTTTTGCACACGTGCCAGCAGATGACAGCCCACAGCAAAGCCTTTTGGATGGGGCCGAGCAGGGCCAGGGGAGCAAAACCTGATGCTGCAAGTGGGATCCCCTCCCTGCCCGGAGGCCTTGGCCCCAGCTGCTGCGCCGAGTGTAAGAAAGTGCTTGCTCTTCCAACACACCTCATTATTTTCTTTGCAGGCAGTTATTATTTTGGAACCAGCTCATAACTTAGGGCAGGTTCCCTGGAGTTCCTGCCTTCCCCTGCAGCCCCACACACATTCCCCACTCCCACCCTCAGCCTGATGGGCGTCCTGGAGGATTTCCGGTTTGCAGCACGGAGTTCAGGTTGACAGCATCTCTAAGTCCGGTGGGTGGAAGAGGCCTCCCTGGCCCGTGGCGACAGCTGGAAGCCATCAGGGGCCACCTCCAGCCGTGGGAAAGCTCACATTCCAGCCACGCCGTGCACGATGACCCAGGTCCCAGAGGCGACCGTGGGTCCTCAGGCCTCCATCTGGAGGATATGAGAGGAAGAGGTAGGGTTGTGCAGCCCTCCAGGGATTTTCCCTGAAGAAATGGGGTGTCTGCCTCCACGAGAGCCCTCCAGGAGGCTTTCCAGAGGCTGGGAGGAACACGGCAGGATCCCTGGGGCCTCCTGCCACTCCTCAGCGCTCTGCAGGACCACATCCCGGCCAAGGAGCTTTCAAAAAAAAATGCCCAGGCCTGTATGCTCAAAATTCTAATTTAACTGGTCTGGGGCCAGGGGTGCCCAGACATCTGTGCCTTTCAAAAACTCCCCAAGTAATCGTCAAGTGCAGCCAGAGTTGAGAAGTACAGCCCAAAACTCAGGGCAGCCATCAGCCTTCCTTCCTCTTGGGAGCCAGGAGCCTCTGAGGCAACAAAGGGCTGGACAGCCAGGCAGGGGGAGGGAATTGACCCAAAGAGCCCAGTATTACCCCAAGGACCCCTGGGCTGTAAGTGGACAGGAGGTGCCCCCTGGACACTTACTGAATCAGCTGACTGCACCCCACTGGGGGTGGCCAAGCAGAGGGACCGAGCTCAAGGCAGAGTCAAGGCGGTGCTGGACTGGAGCTGGAAGGCTGACTCAGGCTGCAGCTTTGGCCCCCATCCCAGTCTTGGGTAGAGACTGTAACCAAATCCTGTTCCTCAAGGGAGTCCTGTCCACAGCTGCCTCGGGCACTCTGGGGGCCCCTGGGGCTACGACAGCACGCCACCCCACAGTGTGAGCTCACCCCAACCTCTGCCAGTGCTCTTCTTCCCATCTTCTCAACTCTCCTCCCCTTCCTCTCCCTCTGAAACCCTTCTAGGGTACGGGAGGGTGTGAAACAAGGGTTCGCCATGTTTATGGGTTCAACCACCATGTCAAGACATCAGATCAGCCCAGAAGATCCTACTGAGAAGGAAGGTGGCAACAAGAGGACTGGAAAAGTTGAATCAGAGTTTAGGGACCAGAGGACTGGATATGTCCCTGTTAAAACAAAATGTGATAAAATGACAGCCTTCATTTGACATCACTCCCCTTCCCCCCTCCCCTAGACACATAAAGACTCCTTCCTACGGGCAGGAGATGAGACTTCTTTCATAACATGCTTCCATTCACACTTGTTCAGTGTTTGTCTTTTCACAGAATATAAGCCCCGTGAGGGCAAAAATTCCTGTTGGTTTTGTTCTCTACAATATCCCCATTTTTAAACCCAGCGCCTGTCCTATTGTAGGTGCTCAATAAACAATGCAGTATTCATCATCAATCAATAATTGATTAATCAAACAAATTTAATGATACTAAGTCTACTTTTGAGGAGGTTTTGGGGAACCCAATGTCCATATTAGAAGCCCCAAAACTGTCCTCAGGTCTAATCCTAATTACTCAGAGGTGTCTATTTATTTTCTTTTTTTTTTAATTTTTATTTATTTATGATAGTCACACAGAGAGAGAAAGAGAGGCAGAGACATAGGCTGAGGGAGAAGCAGGCTCCATGCACCGGGAGCCCGACGTGGGATTCGATCCTGGGTCTCCAGGATCGCGCCCTGGGCCAAAGGCAGGTGCTAAACCGCTGCACCACCCTGGGATCCCAGAGGTGTCTATTTAAATCTAAACTAATTAAAAGTAAACAAAACCAAACATTCAGTTCCTCAGTCACACTGGCTACATTTCAGGAGTTCCAGAGCCATATGCAGGATTAGTATGAACATCTCCACTATCACAGGGAGAGCTACTGCACAGAGCTGGCCTAGAGAGTCATGAGCCCGTCAAGGGAACAGCAACAGGCACACATCTGTTCATCTCTTCAATCCTGTCCCACACCCACCTGTCTTCTTTTTCCTCCCATATCCCTTCCACATTGTCAGTAGAAGGCTTTTCAGAAATAACCACACATCACTGGCAGAGGATCATTTCTATCTATAAATAAGGACTTAGAAGGAAGAATCATTTCCTCACATTTAGTATTCATCTCTAACTTCTTTTTTTAATACATGCCACTAAAAGTGCACAAATCTAAAGCCCAGTGCCCCCACTGGAACACTCACTGTTCCAGATTGATTGAGATTTCTCCCCAAAACAGATGATCTAGTAAATTGGGATTTCTCCCAAAAACAGATTATCTAGTAAATTCCTCTCTTTCTCCAGGCACTGGCTTGTCCCCAAAAATCCCAGAGCTAACTCTTCTTGCTTCATTCCACACGTGGTCCCACACAGTTTCAACAGGAATGGGATGTAAGGATGGAGAAGGGAGCTAGAAAGAAAAGGTGCCTCCCTCTCCCTAGTGGGGACAAATAAATAACCACTGATCTGGGACAAAGCCACCATGTATATACAAGCAAAAGTCATTTCAGCGAGTTTCAGGATGCACACCCAGAGCAGACTCAGTTATCCGACATTTAGGTACAACTCCAAGTTTTCCACATCCAGGCATGGAATTCACTTTTTTTTTTTTTTTTTGGAATTCACTTTTTTTCTTTTTTCACTTTTTGTTTTTAACTGTGGTAAATATGTATAACATATGTGTGAAATACACATAACATAAAGTAAACAAGTGGAACTACATCAAACTAAAAAGCTCCTGCACAGCAAAGGAAACCAACATAACAAAAAGGCAACCTACTGAATGGGAGAAAATACTTGCAAATCATATATCTGATAAGATGCTAATATCCAAATATATAAAGAACTCATAGAACTCAAAGCAAAACAATTTTTTGATTAAAATATAGGCAGATGATCTGAATAGATGTTTTTCCAAAGAAGACATACAGATGGCCAACAAGTTCGAGACAAGGTGTTCAACATCACTAATCATCAGGGAAAAGCAAATCAAAACCATAATGGGATGTCACTTTATGAATCTGTCAGAATGGCTGGTATCAAGAAAGACAAGTAATTGAGGTGTCTGAATCGCTCAGTCGGTTAAGTATCAACTCTTGATTTTGGCTCAGGTCATGATCTCCCGGTCCTGGATCCAGCTCTGCCCGCTCAGCAGGGAGCCTGCTCCTCTCTCACTCTGTCCCTCCACTGTCCCACTCGTGCTCTCCCTTGCTTTCAAATATATAAAATCACTTTTTAAAAATCTCTTTATAAGAAAAAAAAAAAGGACAAGAAATAACAAGTGTTGGCAAGAATGTCGAAAAAAAAGGATGTGGTAAGGATGTGGAACCCTGATGCACTGGTGGTAGGAATATAAATTGGTGCAGCCACTGTGGAAAAGAGTATGGTGGTTCCTCAAAAAATTCAAAATTAAGCCATCATATGATCCAGCAATCTCACTTCTGGACACTTATCTGAAGGAAATGACAGCACTAACTTGAAGAGATATCTGTTCCCCACCACGTGCACTGTGACATTATTCACAATAGCCAAGATATGGATGCAACGTAAGCGTCCATGGATGGACACTTGAATGCCTGGATGGATAGGTGAAGATGTGTATGCACACACATGCTGAATATTCCTCAGCCATAAAAGAATGAAATCCTGCCATCTGTGATAAGACATATAGAACTTGAGGGTATTATGCTAAATGAAATAAGTCAGACAAAGACAAATACAAATTCCACTTGCATGTGGAATCAAAAACAAAAACACAAAAGAAACACAAAGTATGGGATCCCTGGGTGGCGCAGCAGTTTAGCGCCTGCCTTTGGCCCAGGGCGCAATCCTGGAGACCCGGGATCGAATCCCACGTCAGGCTCCCGGTGCATGGAGCCTGCTTCTCCCTCTGCCTGTGTCTCTGCCCCTCTCTCTCTCTCACTGTGTGCCTATCATAAAAAAAAAAAAAAAAAAAAAAGAAACACAAAGTAACAAAAAGACCAAGCTCATGGATACAGAAAAGATATTTGTGGTTGCCAGAGGTAGGGGATGGAGGTGGGAGAAATGAGTACACTGTTGTTTTTTTAAATTTAATTGAATAACTTATAATTAAAAAAAAAAAAAGATGGAAGAAATGTACTAACCCTAGGTCTGAAAGGGCAAGGGAAAGATGAGGTTATCAAAATGTAGAGAAAACGAAGTCTGTGACTACAGTATTATGGGAAGGTCACTGAACAGGAGCTGTGGGTTCTTGTAGAACAAACCGTCCCCTCCAACTCACCCTCTGGATGGAGAGAGCAGATGGCCTAGAGCAGCCGGAGCAGTAGGAGGCTGGGTGGGGAGGGAACCCAGTGAGGCGGTACCAGTGAGAGAATTCTGGAAACAGTAACCAATTCCAAGTATCCCTAGACAAAAGCAACAGCCCTTCTCATTAGTCACCTGAATGCCAGGCAAGGAATTTCCCACCTCTGTGAAATTCTTTTCACGAAGACAATGAAAGGATGAAATCACAACCCACCCAGGTCAGATTCCTAGAATGAAGTCAGGATGGAGAAGGAGGGAAAGTGGATCTGGAGGCAAGCAGAAAATGGCCAGCACATGCTTCTGGAGAGAGAGATGGAAAGCCACACTATTCGAGCAGCAAAGGGAAAAGAGCATGTCAAGGAGGCCAGTGAGTTCACATTTTTGGTGCCACTGAGAGGGTCAAGCAACAGATGGCCTGAGAGATACTGTGTTTAAGACAAGGGGATTCTCAGGGAGCTGAGCCAGTGCTGCTCGGATCAATGGTGAGAGAGGACGCCGGGTCAGAAAACAGGACACAATAAGCAAGAGCAGGTACAGTGCAGCCCCCAAAACCTCGTCCACCAAGTGTGCTGTGATAGGAAATGAGAAATAGGGTGAAGACCAGGAGATAACAGGGGGCTGAAGAAGAATATTTTCCCCCCAAGTTCAGGAAAATCCTAACCAGGGAAGTGTGCTGAAAGGAAGGGTAGGTGGGGACGGTAGTGTGGGAGCCGTGGCAAAGCCTTCTGGCCCCATCCAGGAAGACTGCTCTGCTGGATTAGCCCTGTCTGCCGTGGACGTGGTAGGGGCTGAGGGGAGCGGGGCGTGAGGCTGTAACTGATTCAAACCCTGGCCCTAAAAAAAGAAAATTCCCATCTTAACTATTTTTACAAGCACAGGTCAGTGGCATTAAGTCCACTGTCCACCCACATTGTTGTAGGACCATCAGAACTCTTTTTTTTTTAAGATTTTATTTATTTATTTATGAGAGACACAGAGAGAGAGAGAGAGAGAGAGAGAGAGAGATTGAGAGGGGCAGAGACACAGGCAAAGGGAGAAGCAGGCTCCATGCAGAAGCCCAATGTGGGACTCGATCCCAGGTCTCCAGGATCAGGCCCTGGGCTGAAGGCAGACGCCCAACCACTGAGCCACCGAGGTGTCCCTGTCAGAACTCTTTTCATCTTTCCACACTGAAGCTCTGCACGTATTAAACACTAGCCCTCCACGCCCTCCCTCCCGCCCTGTGACCACCATCCCGCTGTCTCTGCAAATGTGACCTCTCTGGGGACTTAGAATAAGCCCAATCATATCACATCTGAACTTTCATGACCGGCTTCTTTCCCTTAGTCCAATGTCCTTGTAGGAGAGAAAACCACTTTTCCTCTATCCTCTTACGTTTGTTCTGGGTCCTGTGAATTAAATGGACAAAAGACAGGAGAAAAGACATCCACATTGTACTGATGTTGATATTTTAACATGCCTGGAAGCTTCGGAGGAAAGAAATGAAAACAAGCAGTTAGACTCTGGGGCCTAATATACCATTTTAACACCAGGTGACAAATTGGGAAGTGCCTACACCAAGAAAAAGGGGTTTGGGCTTCTAGGGGCAATAAAATGTGGCTAAGAAGTACGTGAGGGAAGGGAAGGGAAGATAAAGGCTGTTAGTGAAGTTTGCTTATGCAGATGCATCTTGGTGGAGACTGTCTATCCACAGTGACAAGGGTCATTCCTTCATCCTGGTACGGGAGAGGCAGGAACTTATAAACCTGATTTTAGACAGAAAGAAGAAAGACAGGGAGCTCTTCTCGTCTCTGCTCTTCCTCAACTGCCTTCTGGTGAATGTACTCAATGTGCCAAAGTGGCGTGTTCTGGGGCGGCCTGTTCTGAACATCTTCACCCTCAAGGTTCTCCCATGTTGTGGCAAGTGTCAAAATTTCCCTGCTTTCTATGCAGTAATTCACTTTTACAAAGTTTGGTCTCATGTTCTAATTTAGAGATTGACAAGACAGTAAACTAACCTTTCTAGAAACTCCTTTTGACAAATAGGTTGGGTTTTTTTTTTCTGGCTTTTATTATTACTGTTTGTCTATCAATGAAAAAAATGTGCTTTTTATGGACGGAGCAACAGAAAACACAGGCAACAGAGGCTATCAAGTTTGAATAAAAAAAAAAAAAAAACTGGCAGCGATTCTAGAACTATGTTGAAGGGAAAGTGGTTCTGCACCAGCAGGAGAGACACTTGTCATTTGATTTGAATCCACTCTCTCTGACTATCGAACCTTGACCACTTGAAACCGCATGCATCTGCGATTAAAATCTCTACAATCTGAGGAGCTATCTGTCCAAGCTCCCTTCCAATGCTAACCTTCCACAGGATGAGAAAGTTTCCCTCACAGGACAAAGTGAGAGAACCAAAGGGCCTTCTTCCAGGTTACAGCACATCACACACACAAACCAGAATTTTCATCTTAGCCTTTTCTAGGACACAATTTTAACTAGCTCTCTGCATGGAGAAATGAATGGAAGGAAAGAAATAGAAAATATTTTCCTTGGGTTTTTAGGCAAATCCATCTCAGTGTTAAACGCCAGAATGCTTGGGCAAATATAGTTTTGAAATACAAAATGCATTAATGAAACCAGAAGATTGAGGAGTCCTGATTGGTATTAGATTACAAAATAGCTTTGTACGCCTTAAAAAAAAAAAAAATACCCTAGACCAAAGGAATGTGTTCAAAATGAAAACGTACACACAGGAGACTGTCTGCTTCTCAGCACAAAGGCTATATTTGCTAGAGGCACCACAATCCTAAGCTGCTTATTTTTGTGTTTTCTCTTGAATTAATTTCCTTACTTCGTAGGGTGGCAAGTTAGATTTCAAAGCCTAGACTCCTCTTTGCCCCTCAGTGGTTTGTTTGGATCACATAGTATAACACGCGGTATTTCCCCTCAGTCCTTTACACTCATCCCCACCTTCACGCTGGGGACACAGCGACTCTGCTGTCCCAAGGGAAGGCAACCTGGGGACACCACAGCAGCTCAGTAGAGGCTGGGCCCCAAGTGGGCCGAGGAGACAGTGAGGCTGCTACTCCTGGACGGCCCGCCAGGGTGGTGGGCACCTTGTCAGGAGAAGCTTGCATTTGCTAAAACGTCTCCAAGTGCAGGGTGTGTCCAGCACTGTGACAAATGGCCTGGGCATGTGCTCCTGAGTCTACATTCTTAGTTTTAACTTCTTGACTTTGGGAAATCCATTACGAAAGTAAAGCCACAATAGGGAGGGGGGCCGGCCAATGCAGGCTCAACTGTGACGGCTTTCTGGAGGGCTCAGTAATCCACACGTAATGAAGGCCTGCACTGTCCCACAGGATTCTTTCCAGGAAGGTCATCACTGCTGCAGGCTGCTCCCCCATCCGCCCCAGCACCCGCACCCCCTCACCCCCCCACGCCACAATTCTATACCGTTCCATTTCTCAAACTTACATCATGCTTCCTCGTTTCCCAGAGCCAGGATCACACGTTCCCAGAGCCTGCTCACTCCCTGATGCCCTCATCCTCTAGGTTCCCACAGTGTGAGCCACGAGAACATCTGCTGGCCTCAGCCCTGCACAGGATATTCACTGCAAATACGACTCTCCGTGGTTGGGGATCCAAACCTTTCTTTCCAGAACTACCAAATAACTCTATTTTGATTGCTTCCTCTTTTTTTTTTAAAGAGAAGAAATCATTTCCTCAAATTCTCCTACAAAAGTCATGGTCCTTTCAAAATCTTTTTTTTCCTGTGTTCCTTTGACTTGGTTTGCAACATCTATCCCTCCCCTATAGGGATCTCAGTCCTTTGGATGAAGACCATGGATGTTGGCAAGCTTTAGGCCACACCTGTGACTTGGTGAGGCCCCTTAGATGCTTAGAAAATCCTAAGACAGTAGGAATTTCTCAGCAGATACAAAATAACACCTTCCTTCAGGCCAATTCATTCTCAGTAAAAACAATCTGAGCATTGAAAAATACAGGAATCTTTTCTAATTTGTGACCACACTGGGGAGAAAAGGGACCAAAATGTTATAGTCCAGTTTCATATTTCTCACATTGTCTAAGATAACCCAAAATTACTTTAGGCTTTTTCTTAACATTTAACACAGTGAGGTGGAGAGAATTTCATTCACCTGCGCTCCACTTAGAAAGTGCGGTTTTTCTTTGGAAGGTGCTACTAAACCCACCCAAATCCAGTTCTGAAGGTGTGGGCAAGCAGGGGGTGGGAGCTGCCTAACTAGGCAAGAAGAAAAATTTGGCTTATTTGCTTTCAAATGGTTATCGGTGACAGAGCAGGAGGCCGCAGGAGGAGACGGAAGTAAGGAGGAGCTGTTCTTCAACATGACTTAGGGTAGCCAGTGGATTTTTAAGGTTAGTGACACGATAGCATCCTCTAACAATTTGTGTTACCACAGTCTTCAGTAATGTCCTCACTATTCATGCAGTCTGGTCAGACTGAATTTTTCTCAGGGGACTGGATGATATATGGTGTTCCATATGTTGGCCAGCTCCATGTGGTTCTGAGAGAGCCAAAGAGAACCCAAGTACACAGAGGGCTATTGGACCATATACCTTAGACACTATCCCAGTTTGGAGGGAATCTTCTGGGCATCCAAGTTCCTGCAAATTGAGAGGGAAGACAAATATATAGACTCTGAGGTGAAGGGGAGCCCACCTGATATCAGTTAACTAGTTTCAAAGATAGTAGCTTGCTTCCATTTCCTTGAAATCACGTTTATTTTTTAAGAGAAATTACATAGTGGGGAGAGGCAACATGGTGGAAGAGTGGGGGTCCTTGTTTTGTTTGGTCCCTTAAATTTAGCTAGATAGCTATCAAACCATCCTGAACATCTATGAATTCAACTTGAGATATAAAGAAAGAATGGCTGGAACTCCACAAATAGGAAAGTGAACTCTTTTTGCAAGGTAGGAGTGCAGAGAAGAGAAATGGAGGGGATATATCATAATATAAAGGGTGAGTAAGCTGATGGCAGGCTGCTGCTGCAGCCCTGAGGCTCAAAATCAGGATCTTTAGAAATCTGCTCCTGTGAGACTTCCCTGCCTGAAAGGTACTCAGTGGTGAAGCAGGGCAAAATCACAGGAAGGGACAGTCAGGTCTCAATATTCCTGGAGGTACAGAAAGAACAGGGGTGCCTCAACCAGCAGAGTTCCAAGCATCAGAGCAGGGAAATGGGATTAGGTCAGTGAGCCTGAGAGAAGGCTCAGCCTGTTGTGACATAAACTGCAAACCGTGACAGATCGGGTGACCACTGTCCATGCTGGGTCCCTGCAAAGGACTGGAATGCAGCAACCCTCCGCTTTGTCTGGGAAGGTGGATTGGGTGTGCACTCCACAGGATGACAGCTCTCCATGACAGGGCCTTCCAATGGGCAGAAGTGAGGTGACTCTCTGCTTCCTCCAGGAAGGGCAGAGCAGGTTCACGCACCAGCAAACAAAGTCTCTCCCTGATGGAAACCTACAAATTGCACAAATCAGTGTCCCCCTACTTTCCCCAGGGAGAATCTGAGTGAGTGAGCACCATAGAAGTCTGCAGAATTTGGCACACACCCCGATCTTTCAGTTCCGGGGCTGGAAATCGGGGCTTGGCCTTTTTTCCCCTTTCACCCTCAAAAGAGGCATAGAAAACCTACAGAGAACAAAAATCACACACAGAAAACCAGCTTACACTGAGCCAGGCCCCCTGGCAAGGGACAGTGCATCTTCACCCAGGCACAGATACCGGAGAATCAATGCAGCAGGCCCCTGCCCCCAGAAGACCAGCTGGAAGAACAGGGGAACAGCAAGTTTACTGACCAAAAAGAACTGTAAAACTTCAGGACTAGAAGAAAATAGTATATATAACTTGATTTTTTCTCTTATGATTTGTTTATCCTTCAGGTTAAAATTTTCTAATAATTTTTCTTTTTTTCCACCTCAACTAGTTTCTTATTTTATCAACTCTTCATTTTTAAGTTTTTTCTTTTTTAAATTTCATATTTTACGATTACATGTTATAGATATATTCTCCATTTTTGGCTTCCTTTCACTGTATTCAATTTTATTTTTGTGTATATATATTTTTTTATTATTTTGGAATTTAATATCTTCTAACACAGAAACCAAAACACACTCAGAACGAAATGGATCACCTTGTTTTGTCCACTCTGTGAGATTTTATTCTCTCTCCCTCCCATTCCTCCTCCTCTTCCCCTCTCTCTCTCTCTCTCTCTCTTTGGTTTCTCTTTTTTAATTTGTTTTTCATTTTCATCATCTTTTTTATTTTCTGATTTCTGACCTTTTTAGAATTGTCTAGTGTGTATTTTGCTTGGGTCATGATAGGTATTTTTGACTCTACTCACTCTTACAGCCATTCTGCACTGGACAAGATGACTAGAAGGAGGAATTCACCACAAACAAAAGAACCAGAGGTATTGCTCTCTGCCACAGATCTAATGGATATGTATTTAAGTAACATGTCAGAGATGGAGTTCAGGATTACAATTACTAGTTGGGCTTGAAAAAAAGCATAAAAGACTCTAGAGAATCTCTTACTGCAGAAATAAGATCTTATCAGGCCAAAATTAAAAATATTCTGAGTTGTAGCCTAAATGGGATGTTCTAACAGCTAGGGTAAGTGAGGAAAAAGAGAGTAAGTACACAGAAGACAAGTTGATGGAAAGGAAGGAAGAAGAGGAAAAGAGAGAGAGAGAGAGAGAGAGAGAAAAAAAAAACTAAGAGCCCACAAAGAGAAGCTCTGAGAAATAAGTGGTAGTTAAAAAAAAAATAACATCTGTATTATTGGAATTCCTGAGGGTGCAGAGAGAGAAAGAGGACCAGAAAGTATATCTGAGCAAATCACAGCTGAGAACTTCCCTAATGTGAGGAATGAAACAGGCATTCATATCCAAGAGATAGAAAAAGAAAGAAAAGATCTAACATTCAGTAGGAGAAATATTAGATTAACAGCAGACCTCTCCACAGAGACCTACAAGGCCAGAAAGGGCTGGCATGATATATTCAGGGTCCTAAATGAGAAAAACATGCAGCCAAGAATACTTTATCCAGCAAGGCTGTCATTCAGAATGGAAGGAGAGATAAAGAGCTTCTAGGATAGGCAGGAAAATGTGAAATATGTGACCACCAATCCAGCACTGCAAGAAATATTAAGGGGGACTGTAAGCAAAAAGGGAGCCCAAAGAAATGGAGACAATCTGCAGAAACAAGGACTGTATACAGGTAATACAATGGCACTAATTTTGTATCTTTACAAACTCATTCTGAATGTGAATGGACTAACTGCTCCAGTCAAAAGACACAGGGTATCAGACTGGATAAAAAAGCAAGACCCATCCATATGTTGGTCTACAAGAGACTCATTTTAGACCTAAAGACACCCTTAGACTGAAAATGAGGGGGTGGTGAACCATTTACCATGCAAATGGACCTCAAAAGAGAGCTGGGGTAGCAATCTTCATATCAGATAAATTAGATTTTATACCAAAGACTGTAGTAAGAGATGGAGAGGGACACTATGTCATATTTAAAAGGTCTATGCAACAAGAAGCCCTAATAATTATGAAAATTTATGTCCCTAATGTGGGAGCAGCAATTATATCAACCAATTAATAACCAAAGTAAAGAGATAATAATACATTAATAGTAATGTATTACTCCACTCCCGGCAAGGGACAGATCATCTAAGCAGAAGATCAACAAAGAAACAAAAACTTTGAGTGACACACTGGACAAGAATGGACTTCACAGATATATATAAAACATGCCATCCTAAGGCAACAGAATATACATTCTTCTCAACTGCACATGGAACATTCTCCAGAATAGACCATATACTGCGCCACAAATCAGGTCTCAGCTGATACCAAAAGATTGGGATTGTCTCCTGCATATTTTCAGATCACAATGCTTTGAAATTAGAACTCAATCACAAGAAGAAATTTGGAAAGAACTCAAATACTTGGAGGTTAAAGAGCATCCTACTAAAAAATGAATGGGTCAACCTGTAAATTAGAGAAGAACTAACAAGATTCATGCAAACTAATAAAAATGAAAGCACAACTGTTTAAAACATTTGGGATACAGCAAAGGCGGTCCTAAGAGGGAAGTATATTTCAATACAATCTTCTATCAAAAGTAAGAAAATCTCGGGGATCCCTGGGTGGCGCAGCGGTTTGGCGCCTGCCTTTGGCCTAGGGCGCGATCCTGGAGACCTGGGATCGAATCCCACATCGGGCTCCCGGTGCATGGAGCCTGCTTCTCCCTCTGCCTGTGTCTCTGCCTCTCTCTCTCTCTGTGACTATCATAAAATAAATAAAAATTAAAAAAAAAAGAGATTTAAAATCTTAAAAAAAAAAAAAAAGTAAGAAAATCTCAAATACACAAGTTAATGTCACACGTAAAGTAGCTGGAAAAAGAAAATAAAATAAAGCCTAAACCCAGCAGGAGAAGAAAATAATAAATATTAGAGCAGAACTCAATGAAATAGAGACCAGAAGAACAGTAGAACAGATCAACTAAAATAGGAGGTGGTTCTTTGAAAGAATTAATGAGATAGATAAATCCCTAGCCAGAAAAGAGAAAAGACTCAAATTAATAAAATCATGAATGAAACAGGAGAGACTATAACCAACACCAAGGAAATACAAGCGATTTTAAGATCGTATTATGAGCAACAATAAGCCAACAAATTAGGCAATCTGGAAGAAATGGATGCATTCTTGGAAACTTATAAATTACCAAAACTGAAACAGGAAGAAATAGAAAACCTGAACAGACCCATAACCAGCAAGGAAATTGAAGCAGTCATCAAAAACCTCCCAAGAAACAAGAGTACAGAGCCAAATGGCTTCCTAGGGGAATCCTACCAAACATTTAAAGAAGAAATAATACCTATTCTACTGAAGCTGTTTCAAAAGATACAAGTGGAAAGAACACTTCCAAACACTATAAGGCCAGCATTACCTTGATCCCAAAACCAAAGATCCTATCAAAAAGGAGAATTACAGACCCTGATGAATATGGATGTCAAAATACTCCCTAAGATACTAACCAATAAAATCCAACAGTACATTAAAAGGATCATTCACCACAACCAAGTGGGATTTGTTCCTGGGATACAAGAGTGGTTCAACATTCATAAATCAATCAACATGATAGATCACATTAATAAAAGAAAAGACAAGAACCATATGATTTTCTCAATTGATGCGGAAAAAGCATTTGACAAAATACAGCATCCTGATCAAAACTCTTCACAGTATAGGATAGAGACAACATGTCTCAATATAATAAAAGCCAAACACAAAAATCCCACAGCAAATATCATTTTCAATGGGGAAAAACCAAGAGCTTTTCCCATAAGGTCAGGAACATGACAGAGATGCCCACTCCCACTATTGTTGTACAACATAGGACTAGAAGTCCTAGCCTCAGCAGACAACAAAAAGACATAAAACGCATTCAAATTGGCAAAGAAGTAAAACTCTCACTCTTCACAGATGACATGATACTCTATATGGAGAACCCAAAAGATTCAACCTCAAAATTGCTAGAAATCATACAGCAATTCAGCAGTGTGGCAGGTTACAAAATCAACGCACAGAAATCAGATGCATTTCTATGCACTAACAATGAGATCGAAGAAAGAGAAATTAAGGAATCAATCCCATTTAAAATTGCACCAAAAACCATAAGATACCTAGGAGTAAAGCTAACCAAAGAGGTAAAGGATCTATACTTTAAAAACTACAGAACACTTACGAAAGAAATTGAGGAAGACCCAAAGAGATGGAAAAACACTCCATGTTCATGGATTAGAATAAATTTTGTGAAAATGTATATGCTACCCAGAGCAATTTACATATTCAGTGCAATCCCTGTCAAAATACCACCACTTTTGGGACGCCTGGATGGCTCAGCAGTTGAGTGTCTGCCTTTGGCTCAGGGCATGGTCCCGGATTCTCAGGACCAAGTCCCACATTGGGCTCCTTGCAGAGAGCCTGCTTCTCCTCCCTCTGCCTGTGTCTCTGCCTCTCTTTCTGTGTCTCTCATGAATAAATAAATAAAATCTTAAAAAAAAATACCACCACTTTTTTTCCACAGAGTTGGAACAAATAATCCTAAAATTCGTATGGAACCAGAAAAGATCTCAAATAGCCAAAGGAATGTTTTAAAAGAACACTAAAGCTGGGAGCATCACAATTCCGGACTTCAAGCTGTATTACAAAGCTGTGATCATCAAGACAGTATGGTACTGGCACAAAAACAGACATATATATCAATGGGACAAAACTGAGAACCCAGAAATGGACCCTCATCTCTAAAGCAGGAAAGAATATCCAATGGAAAAAAGACAGTCTCTTCCACAAATGGTGTTGGGAAGATTGGACAGCCACATCCAGAAGAATGAAACTAGACCATTCTCTTACACCATATGCAAAGTTAAATTCAAAATAGATGAAAAGACCTAAATGTGAGATGGGAATCCATCAAAATCCTAGAGGAGAACACAGGCAACAACCTCTTTGACCTCAGCTGCAGCAACTTCTTGCAAGACACATCTCTAAAGGCAAGGAAAACAAAAGCAAAAATGAACTATTGGGACCTCAACAAAATAAAAAGCTTCTGTATAACAAAGGAACACTCAGCAAAACTAAAACATAACCTACATAAAGGGAGAGGATATTTGCAAGTGACATATCAGATAAAGGGCTAGAACCCAAGATCTATAAAGAAATGATCAAACTCAACACTGAAAAAATGATCCAATCAAGAGATAGGCAGAATATATGAACAGGCATTTGTCCAAAGAAGACCAAAACATGACCAACAGGCACATGAAAAAATGCTCCACATCACTTGCCATCAGGGAAATACAAATCAAAACCACAATGTGATACTACCTCACACCAGTGAGAATGGCTAAAATTAACAAAACAGGAAGCAACAAATGTTGGCAAGGATGTGAAGGGGGAAACCCTCTTGCACTGTTGGTGGGAATGCAAGCTGGTATAGCAACTCTGGAAAACAGTATGGAGGTTCCTCATAGGGTTAAAAATAGGGCTACCCTATGACCCAGCAATTGCACTACTGGGTATTTACCCCAAAGATAGAGATGTAGTGAAATGATGGGACACCTGCACCCCACTGTTCATAGCAGCCATGTCCACAATAGCCAAACTGTGAAAGGAGCCGAGATGTCCTTTGATAGATGAATGGATAAGGAAGATGTGATAGATATATATGCAATGGAATATTACTCAGCCATCAGAAAGGATTGAATATCTACCATTTACATGGATATGGATGGAACTGAAGGGTATTATGCTGAGTGAATTAAGGCAATTGGAGAAGGACAATATCATGGTGTCACTCATATGTGGAATATAAGAAATAGTGAAAAGGACCGTAAGAGAAGGAGGAGAAACTGAATGGGGAAAAATTAGGAAGACAAACCATGAGAGACTCTTAACTCAGAGAAACAAACTGAGGGTTGCTGAAGTGGAAGTGGGTAGGGGGGGGATAGGGTAACTGGGTGACGAGCATTAAGGAAGGTATGTGATGAGATGAGCACTGAGTGTTATACTATATGTTGACAAATTGAATTTAAATGTAAAAATTACCCAAAAAAGGAAAGAAATATTATGTAGATTGCATCATTGTGCTGTTTAATTTAAGTTAAACAATTAAATATGTGGTTTAAGTAGTAGTTCTTGTCCTCCCAATAAGCAGGTGCCTAATCTGGCCCACCACCCAAAGCCTTCACTGAAACTGGCTTCACTTTTTATAAATAAAATATATAAGCAAGTGTAATATTTTCAAAGCCACAAAATTAATCTTTGAAATACTTCCTATATTTTTATAATTTAACTATCTCAAAATGAAGTTCTGTCTTTGGTCATTGTAACTTCCCAGTAATACCAAACCATTCTTTGTACTTATGTTAAAAAAAGAGTAACAGGGGCATCTGGGTGGCTCAGTCAGTTAAGTAGCTGACTCTTGATTTTGGCTCAGGTCATGATCTCAGGGTCATGATATCAAGCCCCACCCAAGGCTCCACACTCAGTGTGGGGTCTGCTTGAGATTCTCTCCCTTGGCCCCTTCTGTCCATGCTGTCTCTCAAATAAATAAATAAATATTAAAAAAAAAAAGAGTAAACAGACTCCAAATGGAATCTTTTGTGTTAAGCCCCATGTCAGCAAGCCAAGACTCAATATCTAACCTAACTGCAGTTTAAGTCTCTCCTAGGAATGTAACCTTTAACCAGTTAATCTGGAATTACATGGTCAGCACTAGTGAGGTAACCCACCGATAGACCCCTGCTGTCCCCCATACAAACGCAACTTTGTCTGAAACAATACATTCTTTGCTAGAAACTTCCCTTACCCGCCACCACCATTTTCTACTTATAAAAGCTGTTCATTTTGAACAGTTCTTTGGAGCTCCTTTCTCTCTACTAAATGCGATGCTCCCTAATTCATGAATTATTGAATAACACTAGTACAATCTTTAAAATTTACTCAGTTGAATTTTGATTTACAATTCTATAACATGAACTCTTACAGAACAAAAGCTATACCATGTATCAGAGATAGTCAATGTACACTTATATCTTGACAAAAAATTTTTAAAGGTTACACTGAGATTGCCAGTTCAAGAAGCTTTTTTTTTTAAGATTTTATTTATTGATTGATGAGAGAGAGAGAGAGAGAGAGAGAGATTGAGGCAGAGACATAGGCAGAGGGAGAAGCAGGCTCCCTGCAAGGAGCCCGATGTGGGATACAATCCCAGATCCCAGGATCACGCCCTGAGCCAAAGGCAGATAGATGCTCAACCACTGAGCCACTCAGGCATCCCACAAGAAGCTAAGTCATGTCATTACTTTGACTGACTGACTGGAATCTAACACATCTCACTCAAATCCTCATTTTAGCTGCAAGGCACCACATTTTCATTCGGTATTAACAATTATTTTCAAGACTATATGTGTGTCACAATTTTCATTTTATTTTACTTAAAAGATTTTATTTATTCATTCATAAGAGACCCAAAAAGAGAGGCAGAGACATAGGCAGAGGGAGAAGCAGGCTCCTCATGGGGAGCCCAATACGGGACTTGATCCCAGGACCCCCAAATCACGACCTGAGCCAAAGGTAGACACTCATCTACTGAGCCACCCAGGTGCCCCACAATTTTCATTTAAAAACACAAACAAAAGACAATTGTTCAAACTTATGGTCTCCATGACTAAAAATTGAAAACTGAACTCAGTACATATGATACTTAACAATGAGAGGAAGAATAGGCTAAAATCACAGGCCCTCCCCAAAATAAAGCCTACTGTAAACTATGGACTTCAGGTGATTATCACATCCCAATGTAGGCTCATTGACTGTAACAAATGTACCACTCTGGTGGGGAATGGTGAGAATTGGGAGAGGCTGTTGTCTGCTGAGAAAGTAGGAATGGGGGAAATCTACGCACCTTCCCTTCAACTTTGCTGTGAACATTACACTGTTCTTAAAAAAATTAGTCTTAATAGAAAAATTAACAATGCACACGCTCTCCTTCAACCATGCATTTAGCAAACATCCTTTGGATGCGTACCAGCCACCACCCTACGGCTTTCCTTGCATCTCCAGGATCCTATACTGAGCAATCATAGTTCTGTGGAGACCATATGGAGGACAACATCCAATTCTATTATCCATGAGAACTGTTACAGTCCCAACTTAGCCAAAGACTAGTTGTGTTAGAAAAGACCTGAAAACTTCTCTAATCTTCAAGAGTTACCTCAAATATAAATTGGCATTTATAAGTACACAGCAATGCAAGTCTACCTCAAGAATCAAGGGAAGTCTCAAGTATACAACCTAACCTTACACCTAAAGGAGCTAGAAAAAGAATAGCAAATAAAGCCAGCAGAAAAAGGGAAATACTAAAGACCAGAACAGAAATAAATGATATAGAAAAAAACAGAAAACCAAGAACAAATAGAATAGATCAATGAAATGAGGAGCTGGTTCTTTGAAAGAATAAAATTGATAAATCCTTACCTAGACTTATCAAAAAGAAAGGATTCAAATAAATAAAATCACAAATGAAAGAAGAGAGGCCACAACCAACACCACAGAAATACAATTATAAGAGAATATTATGGAAAATTATATACCAACAAATTTGGCATCTGGAAGAAATGGATGCATTCCTAGACACATATAAACTACCAAAACTGAAACAGGAAAAAATAGAAAACCCGAACAAACCTATAAACTGCAAAGACATTGAATCAGTAATCAAAAATCCGCCCCCCCCAAAAAAAATCTCCCAACAAACCCAAGTCCAGGGCCAGATGGCTTCCCAGGGGAATTCTTCCACACAAGAAGAGTTAATATCTACTCTTCTCAAACTGTTCCAAAAATAGAAATTGAAGGAAAACTTTCAAACTCATTCTATGAGGCTAACATTACCTTGATTCCAAAACCAAAGACCCCACTAAAAGGAGAATTACAGGCCAATATCCTTGACGAACATGGATGTAAAAATTCTCAATGAGATACTAGCAAATTGAATCCAATAGTACATTAAAAAAATATTCACCACAATCAAGTGGGATTTATTCCTGGGCTGCAAAGGTGGTTCAGTATTTGCAAATCAATCAATAATCAATCAATGTGATACACAACATTAATAAAATAAATGATAAGAATCATATGATCCTCTCAATAGAAGCAGAAGAGGCCTTTGACAAAGGCCATTCTTGATAAAAACCCTCAACAAAGTAGGGATAGAAGGGACATACTTCAACATCTTAAGACCATATATAAAAGACCCACAACTAATCTCATCCTCAATGGGGAAAAACTGAGAGCTTTTCCTCCAAGGTCAGGAACACAGAGGTGTCCACTCTCACCATTGTTATTCAACATAGTACTGGAAGTCCTAGCCACAGCAATCAGACCACCACAACAACAAAAAATAAATAAAAGGCATCCAAATGGGCAAGGAAGAAGGCGAACTTTTACTATTCGCAGATGAATGATATTGTGTTGAAAACCAGAAGGACTCCACCAAAAAATTGCTAGAATTGATACATGAATTGAGCACATTTGCAGGATAATCTACAGAAATGTTTTGCGTTTCTTTTTTTTTTAAGATTTATTTATTTTAGAGAGAGAGGGAATGCACACATGAGTCAGTGAAGGAGAAAGGGAAAGAATTTTCAAGCATAATCCCCACTGATCATAGAGCCCAGTATAGGGCTCCATCTCATGACCCATGAGATCCTGCTCTTAGCCAAAACCAAGAATCAGATGCTTAACTGACTGAGCTACCCAGGCACCCCATGTCTTGCAATTCTATACACTAGTATTGAAGCAGCAGAAAGAGAACTCAAAGAATCAATCCCATTTACAATCGCAACAAAAACCATTAGATACCTAGGAATAAACTTAACCAAAGGTGTAAAAGATCTGTACTCTACAAACTATAGGATACTTGTGAAAGAAATTGATGATAACACAAAGAAATAAAAAAACATTCCATGTTCATGGACTGGAGGAATATTGTTAAAATGTGTATACTACCCAAAGCAATCTACACATCAAAATACCACCAGTATTTTTCACAGAGCTAGAACAAGCAATCCTAAAATTTGTATGGAACAACAAAAGACCCTAAATAGTCAAAACAACTTAAAAAGAAAAGCAAAGCTGGAACAGCATCACACTTTTGGACTTAAAGCTATATTACAAAGCTGTAGGGAGTATGGTACTAGCACAAAAACAGACACACAGATCGATGGAACTGAGTAGAAAACTCAGAAATGGACTCATAACTCTATGGTCAACTAATCTTCAACAAAGATTCCATATCCAATGGAAAAATGTCTCTTCAACAGATGGCGTTGGGAAAACTGGACAGCAACATACAAAAGAAAGAAACTGGACCACTTTATTACACCACACACAAAAATAAACTCCAAATGGATTAAAGACCTAAATATGAGACAGGAAATCCCAGAAGAGAACATCGACAGCAACCTCTTTGACATCAGCCATAGCACCTTTTTCTAGATATGTCTCCTGAGGAGAAAGAAACAAAAGCAAAAATAAACTATTGGGACTGCATCAAATAAAAAGCTTCTATGAAGTGAAGGAAATAATCAGCAAAACTAGAGGGCAACCTACTGAATGAGAGAATATTTGCAAATGACAAAGGGTTAGTATCCAAAATCTATAAATAACTTATCAAACTCAACACCCAAAGAACAAATAATCCAATTAAGAAATAGCCTGAAGACATGAATAGACATTTTTCCAAAGAGGACATCCAGATGGCCAACAGACACATGAAAAGATGCTCAACACTATTCATGTTCAGGGAAATACAAATCAAAACTACAATGAGATACCACCTCATACCTGTCAGAATGGCTAAAATTAACAGCACAGGAAACAACACATGTCGGGAAGGATGCAGAGAAAGGGGGAAACTCTTGCACTGCTGATAGGAATGCAAACTGGGGCAGCCACTCTGGAAAACAGTAAAAAGTTAAAAATAGAACTACCCTATGACCCAGCAATTGCACTACTAGGTATTTACCCAGAGGATACAAAAATAGTGATGTGAAGGTGCACCTGCACCCCAATATTTATAGCAGCATTATCAACAATAGCCAAACTATAGAAAGAGCCCAAACATCCATTGACTGATGAATAAAGAAGATGTGGTATATATACAATGGATATCACTTAGCCATCAAAAAGAATGAAATCTTACTATTTGCAATGACATGGATGGAGTTAGACTGTATTATGCTAAGTGAAATAAATCAAAGAGAAATAAATATTATATAACTTCACTCATGTTGAATTTAAGAAACAAAACAGATGAACATAGGGGAAGGGGAAAAGAGAGAGGGAAGCAAACCATAAAAGACTCTTAACTATAAAGAACAAACTCAGGATTGGTGGAGGGAGGTGGGGGGGATGGGCTAGATGGGTGACGGGCATTAAGGAAGGCACTTGTGATGAGCACTGGGTGTTGTACATAAGTGATGAATCACTGAATTCTACTCCTTAAACCAATATTACACTATATATTAGCTAACTAGAAAAACTTAAATTGGCATTTATACTATTTGAGCCCCTTTTACCTCTCATATATTATTATAAGAATAAAAGTTGACAATAGCTGTGAAAACTGTGAAACTATAAAGCTCTATATAAATGATATACATACACTCCATGTATTGTGCTCACGTGGGCATATATAAATTTACCATACGACAAAAATTTGCAATAAGACTAAAGATACAGGTTCCTCCCACAATAATGGTCTCAATTGCTCATGTGAAGAATTATAGTTGTTTTCTGACCAAAGGTGAAGAATAATGAGGTGACTGTCCAGTGGATAAAGGCATTCCTGCCACAACCTTCAAATGACAGTCCTTGAACTAACTGGCCTTCCTTCACAACATGTGGTCCTTTTTATCAACACCCTTCACGACACACTACACAGATCACCCAGTGACAGCTCTTCATGTATCCTCAACCTGTGCAGTGCTACTGTGCAATAAGCATAGAGGAGAGGCCACCTAGCCATCAACTGGGCTGCTGCTTTTCATCCTTTTCATGGCCAGGTTGGCTACCCCCACCACACCCACCACAGGTTCTGTGTGGACTGCAGCCAGTCTCCCCACAAGGCCCCTCTCACCAACCCTCGCCTCCACCTGGCTCTCCCCTTCTCAAATCTATTTTGCACACATAGCCTGATCAGCATTTGATCTGATCAAGTAAAGTTCTGATGGCGTCCCAAATCAAAAGTCTTCCATGACTCCCCTTTGCCTAAATGATAAAGTCCAACCTCCCAACATTGGTTGTTATGGGTTGAATTGTGCCACCCCATAAAGATATGTTGGAGTCCTCACTCCCACACAGTACCTTAGAATGTGACCAGATTTAAAGACAGAGTCTTTACAGAGGTAATCAAGGTAAAACAAGGCCATTAGGATGGGCCCTAATCCAATGGGACACAAACACACAGAGGGAAAGGATGGGACAGATCCTGAAAGGAAGGTGGCCATCTACACGCCAGGGAGAGCAGGCTGGAGCAGTCTTCCCTCAGCCCTGGGAAGAGCCAGCCCTGCAGACACGGGTTTACACTTCCTCACAGATGCCCCTTCATTTCCCACCACTAGGCCCTAGCCATGTTTTCTGGTTTTATGCTGGTGTCCTCTCAAATCTGCATATATTCAACTGGAACCATTCTTCAAAGCCCTGTTAAGATGTCACCACCTGCAAACAGGTTCTCAGACTCCCCTCGGGCAGAAGTAACTTCTACCTCTGAACATCCTCAACTACTTGTACTTCTGTACAGCAATTCTCATTTCACCTTTTATTTTGTAAATTATTTCTATGTCTCATTCACTGACTGGATGTGAACTTCTGGAGGGCAAGAGAGAGATCAGGTTCCTTGCTTTGTCCCTGTGGGGTCTAGTCCTGGGCCAGCCATAGGCCTTCCACAAAAATATATGTTTAATGAAACTGAGTAACCAAGAGTCTCTAAATAAGACTTAACACTGCTGAGCTTTCTGCCAATTTGAAATAGTTTAAGCTAATTATGTAGCCTCAATTCAGTGTTTTCCAGTGCTATAAATGTGAAATGTGTTTTTCTTTTTATTTAATTAATTTATTAGAGACAGAGAGAGAGAGAGGGTACACAAGGGGGTAGGGGCAGAGGGAGAAGGCGACTTTCTACAGAGCAGGGAGTAGGGCTCCATCCCAGGACCCCAGGACTATGACCTGAGCTGAAAGCAGATGCCACCCAGGTGCCCCCGAAATGTGTTTTTCTTACCCCATCCACTATGGTTTTATCTAGTGCCCCATTTATCTGAGTATCTAATATACCATCTAATTTGTCTTCAGAAAAATCAGAGAAGTAACCTTACTATCAATACAAATGATTTTCTACACCATTTTGCCACAAGTTCTCAGCTATAAGGCAACTATGTACAGATGGTCGTATGCACATACAAAGGAATACAACAATACAAAGTCATCAAGTATTGATATATATATAGTATGAAATGGATATACTTCCAAATAATTATGCTGGATAAAAAAAGGCTAACAGAGTACATACTATATGACTATATTATCAAACTCTAGAAAATGCAAACTTATCTATGGTGATAGAAAACAGATCAACAGGTACCTGGGGAATAGATGGGGAGAAACCAGAGGAAAGGATTGCAAAGGGGTGTGAGGAAAGTTTTGGGGGTGATGAATATATTCAATATCTTGATTGTGATGTTGGTATCACGTGTGCATAAAAATGTCAAAGCATTTAATTATACAACTTTAAATATATTTGATTTATGTAGATTATATATATAACACATTTCTGCATCAGGGTCTTTAAAATCTCTTCAGGACTATGAAATTATTTATCAGGTAGTCTTGTCTTGACAATGCAATAACAGAACTCAATCAAGTAGAAACCAAAACCACATCATTCTTTTTCAGATTTTTCACAATTAGGATTTAACTAAAGTTTTGCATTTTTTAAAAACATATCAGATTATTCCTTGCACAACTATTTACTTTATCTGTTGGGAATTTACACCTAATATTTATTTTTGTACTTTTAAAGGTATGGATCATTTACTAGGGAAGATAGCTGAAACAGAATTTTTTCTAATTGTTTTTACAAAATGGAAATTTGAAGGCAAAGTTGCCATTTTGTGCAAAATAACACACAAAACATCAAAGACACAAATTAGCATTTCTGCCTTTCCTCTTGCACCATCAGTGAGCAAGGAATCTGTGTTGTATCTTGCTATTTTTGCAATAATGCAACAGAATGACTCCCAAACATTGTGAGTTGCCAGAAGATGATGCAGCGTGTTGGGATGGGAAAAGGGTGCCTCGTTTATCATGACCAAGCCAGAGCTGACCTGGCACTGTCGTCCTGGAAAGCTGCTGCCCCCGCTGAAAGCTGAAGAATCTCCAGCACACGCCCCCTGACGCATGAACCAGGCCTGAACACTGTCAGGACAGCAGGCCAGACTGGAGATTCTGGAATGTTCACAATATTCAGAAAGGCTCAACTCGGCCTCCCTGCCCAAGGCCTCATTCCATCAACACGGGAGAGCTCCTCGCGTTGACACCAACACAAGCCTGAGAGACACTTTTAATGGTGAATACAATCTCCTGCAAACGGCTGGATTGTGAAACTCACCCCACCCTGGGTTCTGTCGCAATCACAGCCACAGCTTTGGGGCTCTGCTTTCAGAGAGGAAGACAACCAAAAGAGACTCTTAACCAGAAGAAACAAATTGAGGGTTGCTGGAGGGGGGGAAGTGGGGAGATGGTGTAACTTGGGTGATGGACATTAAGAAGGCCATGTGATGTGGTAAGCACTGGGTGTTATATGCAACTGATGGATCACTGATCTCTACATCTGAAACTAATTATATAGTCTATGTTGGCTAATTGAATTTAAATGTTAAAAATCAAGATATATGGAGAACCTTAGCAGAAAAACAAGTGGCGTTTGCACCACTGTAGTTCAGAAAAAAAATGTAGGTCCTTATCCCATGATCCTCCAACAGCGCCCCTGCTGAGCAGCTATAACAACTTGAAGAAGGAAGGAAATCTCTAGAACCTTGTTTTACAATAGACTGTGAGCAAATCTCTGTAAAAGATAAGAATAAAGCCCATTCAGCAGACCCCATACAATTACAAATGTGAATGAAGATGGGGAATGTTAGGAAAAAGTTGAGGGGTCTCATAGCAAACTCCCTTCCATCAAAATGGCCAGTTTGTGAAGGCTTCACCTAAACCATTGGTCTCTTAAGCAAATGCCTAGTAAAATACTCCACCCTGAAAGGCTGACACTGCAGAAAATGATTTTTAGGCGTATTCCCTAATCTAATCTTTTCTTAGTGGAAAGTTGTGGCGGGGGTGGGGGGGGGGGGAAGCAAAAGAACAGCTGGGTCCTAACACACCCAGAAAAGTTTGCTTCTACAGCATTTTTAAACCAGGGATTTGGTTAGTTTGAACCCTCCCTCCTTTTGTCCAGCACACATCACCACTTTAAAACAGGAAGAAAAGAGGAAAACTTACTGGTTTCATTTTAATCATTTCATTATTCTCCTCCAATGTGAACTGCCATCACATTAACAGCTACTATGCTCCTCTCTCAGGCTGTCCAGGAAAATTGTTCTTCGTGAGAAGTGAGGCTCGCATCATTTTATCAAGTGGTTCTTTGTTATCTTTAAGTCCAGAAAACAGCTTTTATCAAGGACAGAAGCAATAGTAAAAAAAGAAAAAAAGGAAAAAAGCCAGTGTTTGTTTGGACCAGCAATAAATCAGAACATTTGGGTGACAGTCTGTAAGGTGTCTCAACGCTGGCACAGTCTGTCAGCTTTAGGTTTTTAAAAAAACAGCATGTAAAACACTGGGTAACTGTTCTGTGCAGTACCTGCTGTATGACGCACGTTCAGTAAACAGTGCTAACAGCCCGCTATTAGCAACTGGAGGAAGAGGACTTTTTCCTCAAGGCAAAGGCTTAGAGCAGCGCTGTGGCTGGTGAAAGGTGGCCAGAGGATGGGCAGAGCTTTCCTCCGCCCTGGCAACCTGGAACAGGGCGCTGGCTCTCCACCCAGCGAGCCCCAGTGCCCCCCACAGCTGCAACATCTCCTTTAAATGGGCCGTGATCACTCACCTGCACTCCCCAGAGAAGCCACTGCTGGCTCTGCTTCCAAAGCAATCTCTCAGTTAACTGCATGTTTGGAAGTTGATTTTATTCATTTCATTTACTTATTACCTCGGTTTACTGAGTTTCTTTCAGTTTTCAGCCTTCAGTCTTTCTCTAAATGTCCAGAAGCATTAACTTCAAATTCAGAGCCTTCAAAGATAAGGCCACCTGAGAGGCAACAACACTCCACACGAGGAGAATAAAGGGTGTCACGAGACATGACTGCTCAGTGTATCCTATAGGAGTATGACAGCACACTTTTAAAAGTTCTGACAGCTATAGTAATGTAGAGATGAGAAAAAATGTGCCTCAGAGAGGCTGAGGGACTTGCCTGAAGTCACACAGCTCGGTAACGGTTAAAGCTCAGGCCCGAAGCCAAGGTTTCTATTTCCGCTTCCAGAACACACTGGCCACACGAGCTAGCCTCGAGGGACCACCTCAGGGGACGCTTGCTCCATTTGCCTCCCCTTTCCTGACTACCTCAGAATTTTAGTTCATTTACCAAGTGCCAACAGAGTAGATCTGTGGAGAAAGACCAAATAAAAGGACCAAAATGGGGTTTAACGAGAAGCAATTGTTTTTCTTAAGACCGCAAGCTCTATTTAAATCCCATTAATTTTTCTCCAAGATAAGAAAGGTGGAAAATGTAGCCATAACCATAGACTTCTAAGACCACCATCTCTGCCCTAACTAATCTGGCTGAGTTTGTGATGAGAAAAACATGACTGTGGAAGGGCTCTACGAACCCAGCATCTGATCTACCAGAAACCTAAGAAGAGGGAAAGAACAAAAGTACAAAGAAGCTTGAAAGGAAGATCAGAAGATTCTAGGGCAGCCCCGGAAGAGCTGATAAGGAAGGCCAACCTAAGGAGGGAGGAGCATGCATGCGGCTCTCAGGGTCTGGGTACCGCCTCTCAAGACTTGCCTTCTCCCCCTCTCCAGATGCTCCGAGCTCAGGCTCCCTCAGTTGATTCAAATTACCCTCAAAACCAAGGAGCAAAGCTTTTAACAGCCAGTTGATTGCAAGATGTTTAAAAGCTGAAGGAAAAAGAATTCCCCCAAAGCTATACACATAAGAGGCACGTTTTCCAGTTGAATAGAATTCTGTTCCTGGAGATGTAGAAACTGTAGAATTTACTCCAGAAGATGTAAGTCCTCATTATTTTCACAGCCTTCAGTGTTCTTTGTTTAAAGAAGAGAAAAAAAGAAAAAAAAAAGCTTTTCCTGGCTGAGATTGCTTTCTAATAGACAACTCTTCTTCCAACTGAATGACCATCTGCTCCCCCTTGGAATCTGACAATTAGAGGAGTTCTGAAACTCAGCACGTAGAACTCACACCTGCTACAAATTCACAAATTCTTCTTCTGTGCTATCACAGCAATACAGGCTCCCCTAGTTGGTCCCACCCAGTTCCGCTCCCAACCGATGAGATTCTTTTAAAAAGCTCATAGGAAAAATTCCACCCAGATGCAACACACCCAAGAAGGGGGCAAGAGTGGGGTTGGGTAGATGCTGATAAAGCCAAGTCAGTTTGTGGGCTCAGAGAGTAGGAAACCTCACCCTGAGCTGGGAGCAAAGCAAATATAGGGAAATAATCCTGCCTTACATCTGGGAGTCCCCGGATGTCTTCACCTACTAGGCAGCTGCTCTGCATACAGGACGCCCCCAAATGCCTCAAATACTAACAGCAGTCAGCGGGACTGATGCAAGCAGAGTGGGAGGTTATGGACTCTCTGGCATTTTTGCCACAAACCATGAATGATGCATGAAAGGAAACAATGCCTAGTCCAAGAAGGAGAAGATGGTGCTGTCTCCTACCAGCAGTCCACCCAAACACCACCAACCTGCATAGAGGGGGATCTAGGAAATCTTAGACCATCACCCCACCCTTCCATCTCACCAGAGGTGCCAATGTCCCAGCATGCACTGTGGCAGGCACCACACTCATGCACCCTCAGATGTGGGTCCAGACACCAAGGGACCGTGAGGTGTGGAGGGGGAAGAACCTAAGATTTGGAAATATGACTGGATTTGGATCCAGGACCAGCTACTTCCTAACTAAATGACCTTCTGTAGAATGGGGATAATGCCCCTATGGAGTTGCTCTAAAGATAGAAGGTGATGGGCAACTCGGATGGCTCAGCGGTTTAGCGCCGCCTTCAGCCCAGGGCCTGATCCTAGAGTCCCGGGATCGAGTCCCAAGTCGGGCTCCCTGCATGGGGCCTGCTTCTCCCTCTGCCTGTGTCTCTGCCTCTCTCTCTCTCTGTGTCTCTCATGAATAAATAAATAAGATCTTTTTTTTTAAAAAAAGATATAAGGTGATGAAGGGGCTCCTCACATTAAAATAATGTGCTCCAGGGAGGTACTCTCACCCAACTCAAGCCCTGGATACTATTAAAATAAGACATCAAAAGGGCAAGACATAAATGCTGCTGAGGATGTGGAGAAAGGGACCCCTTGTATGCTGTGGGTGGGAATGTAAATCCATGCAGCCACTATGGAAAATAGCATGGAGTTTCCTCAAAAAGTCAAAAACACAAGTACCAAATGACCCCGCAATTTCACTTCTTGGTATATGTGCAAAGGCAACAAAAATTCTATGTTAAACAGATCTCTGCACATCGTGCTCACAGAAACATTATCTACAGTAGACATGGGAACCACCTAGGTGTCCACTGACTGATGAATGGATAAAGAAGTTGTCGTGTATACACACAACGGACTACTCTTCTGCCATTAAAAAAAAAGAAAATCCTACCATGTGACATGGATAGACCTTGAGGGCATTATACTAAGTAAAGGAAGTCAGAGAAAGACAAATTCTGTATGTATATATTCTCACATATACATGGAATCTAAAAAAAACACAAACTCACAGAAAAAGATTTGTGGTTACCAGAGGTAAAGGTGGAGTGGGAGGGAAATGGATGAAGGTGGTCAAGGTACAAACTTCTGGTTGTAACATAAAGTCCTGGGGATGTAATATACAACATAATGAGTGTAGTTACACTGTATGGTATATCTGAAATCTGTTAAGAGAGTAGATCCTAAGCATCTCATCGCAAGGAAAAAACTCCATTTTTTGTTTGTTTCTATGAGATGATAGATGTTAACTCACTGTGGCGATCACTTCACAACATATATAAGTCATTATGCTATACATCTTAAATTTATGAAGTGCTATATGTCAATGAAATCTCAATAAAACTGGAGAAAAGTTTAAAAAGAAACTGTATAGCATAGCAGACATTATGAAAAATGATACTGTCCAATGCATCATAGCAAATAACTCACAATAAAGATATTTGAGCACACACGCATACACACACAGTTCTCAATCACTTTTACAGGGAATTGGCTTCCATGAAAGAAGGTGTAATTTTTCTTAATAGTTGAGTATGGTGCAATCCACTGAAAGTACACGTTAAAACGAACGAATGCATTCTCCATTGCTATGGGGCCAACGGAACCCTGGATTTGCGGGCAGCTCAGCCACTTACTGTCATGAGACCATAGACAAGTTAGGGAACATCTAGTTTCTGCTTCCTCATTGGCAAAATGGGGACCACAGTATTCATCTTGAAGGGTTGTTACAAGAATTAAATAACCTCGTGTATGGAATAAAAAGCCCTAACATAGCACCTGACACACAGAAGTTTCTTTACAGTTTCAGGAAAGTAATGACTCAATGCCCATATAACACAAACCCTCTCCACTCCTAGTTTCACATAACAGTGCCCAAATTTGCAGTGTGGAACCGAAGGCTCTTCATGTAGGCAAATGGGGCGAGGTCTAAACCTTCTGGAAATGCACATGTACTAGGTCTCTACAGCCCACAGAGGCTCAGTACCCAATAACATGACCAGGCATAGATGTTGTCCACTTATTTCTATGGAGTTCCCCATAAAAGCTCGTTTCCTAGCTGATTTCCCCCTATGTCTAAGAGTATATTCAGTGTCTCCTTTGGATTCTCCACTTCTGTCCTAGAACATGCAACATTTTCTAAGTGATTCTTCATCTGCTTGGCTACCATCAACTCCCTTTTTCCAGCAAAGCCTTTGAAACATATTTGATGCCTGTGTTAACTGAGTTTCTTCTCAACTTACTCCCCTAATCTCATACAAGTTGCAATGCCTGCCCACATTGACCTGAAACTGTCCTTTCTGCAGAAGTAAATTCTTCCAGCTAGCTAAAGCCACTGGCCTCAATGGACTCCTCAGCCTCCAGACCTCTCCAGACCCTGAGATCCCTAAGATGAAGTTTCCTCCTCCAAAGTCGGCTTTGCTCTCTCCCTTCCTGGCTCCTCTTCCTCCTTTCCCTCCACCATCCCTAGAAACTCTACCCGGCCCAACTCTCTCAGGCCTTGCTGGCACACACCTGCTACTCCCAGGCACTCAGCTGGCACCAGCTGCCAAACTGCATTCTAGCTCCAACATCTCAGCCAACCGCCACGCCAGCCCTACACTTCTACCACTTGGAAAGTATCCCTCAGTAACTGCAGGATGAGTTTCCAAAGGATTCTCGCTTCCACATGTCTCAGGTTCTAAGATCCAATAATGAAGACCTCACCTTACAACGACCATGAATTGAGAGAAGTTTCTAGGGTTTCTGGATTCATCAGAAACACAACTGGGAAATTCCATGGTAAACAGCCATTCATTCTCTTTAAGTGTAAAGAGGCTTTGATTTCCATCACCCACCAATCATCAAAATTTAGGAAACACTTACTAGCTGAAAAATAAGGTAAGCCATTCCTCTTTACTGAATTAACTATTTCAACATTTTCAGCTTGATTAGCTAAAAGCCTGTTCTTATTTTTAGAATTTCACACCTACAATGCAGTATCTAAAATGTAAAAACACACTTGAACTCTTTAAGTGACTACTATTGAAGAAAAACACCCAGGTCACTTGTTTTGGTTTTATTTAACAAAACAATAAAAACATCTGTCGTTTCTTATAGCAATTTTTGTTGTCCTTCCCACAGGGTGGCAAAAATATGCTCCAATTGCCTTTCATTAACCTGCTGATCTGGAGGTGATTTGCTCCCCAATGACGACAAAGAATCTATTTCACTGAGTTTTGGTCAAATACAACAATTAAATCATCACTTAATTTTGCAAGCACTAAAATAATTACAGAAAATTCAAAGGAAAAAACATCTTTTATTTTTCTTATGATTTTATTTACTTGAGAGAGAAAGCATGTGTGTGTGAGAGAGAATGAGCAGGGGAGGAGCAGAGGGAGAAGCAGATTTCCTGCTGAGCAGGGAGCCCAATGTGGGGCTCCATCCCAGGTCCCCAGGATCATGACCTGAGCCAAAGGCAGATGCTTAACAGACTGAGCCACCCAGGCGCCTGAAAAAACATCTTTTAAATGAAAAGCATTACCTCTCCAAGTGAAAAAATTCATGTATCTGAGTTGCCACAAGTAAGTATTAAGGGTATAACAAACCACAAAATGTAGTTAAGTAAAATAAGTGAAATGTTTCTGAATAATAATTCTAAGTTTAAATAAATCCATTCAAATTGTGTTGAATACTTTGTGTCTCTACCACAATGTAAAAATCTTACTTGGTTCTTATTTCACTGACTGCTGGCCAAATGACCAAGCAGAGATAGGCATTATGACAGTACTGCAGTCCTCTGACAAACCCAGTTCGGTGAGTCAGGGATTCCATTTCTGCCTGTTTCTCTGTATATTTGAAAGTGAGGGTCTCTTCTAGGTTGTTGTTGTTGTTGGCCTAACAGGAATTATCTCTTCCCTGTTTGCAGTCCCCATAACACCCCATGTAGAAAGATCCAGAGACCATGTCCACCCCACAAGCCTGAAGGCTCATGTACTGCCTTCTGGAAAAAAGTTTCCTGGAGTACAGTTTCAGTCTGTCCCTTTGCTTTGCCAAAGACAGATCCGCCTACTGGCTATTCTTTGCTGTACTGACAACTGTGCCCTAAAACAAACAACTTATTCTTAGGGGAAAACAATTAATTTCAACCATCACATGTGTTCCCAACAGCCATTGATTCACATCGCTCATCCTCTGATAACCGACTTACACAAAAACACAAAGGCTTGCCAGAAGACAATTGGATGTGTGTGATGTATTTAAGGGAATTTGTATTCTAAGGCATTGCTTCCTGTTTTTTTTTTTTTATAGATAGTGAAATCTTTATAAGCAAAAAAGATGATTACTTTTCATCAAAACGATGACCATTTTCTCTTAGCTGAATCCCCAAATCAAACATGAAAAAAAAAAAAGAAGAAGAAGAAGAAAAAAAGGGGGGGGGGCGGTTCTCACTTTAAAGCAAGTTATTGCTGGGACTTGAGTTTAGAGAGCCACAACAGAGGAAGAGGTGCGTTTTATGGGGACATTTGGACGAAACTCGCCTGTGTTAAGACACGGGCTAGAACAAACCTCTCGACTAATCCTACATTTCAACGTTCTTAGCGGTATACATTTTGGAATCTTCTCTGTGCCCCAGAACACACAATGTGGATCTAATTAGGTCCAGCTGCCTTATGTTAGTAATAAAATTGAAAGAAAAAAAAAAAAAGAGGTGGGGGTGGGGGCTTTGCTCACCCCTCCTCTGCCCCGGCGGCCACAGGCTCGCGAGTCGTGCGCATCCCCCTGCTCGCTCGGGGCCGCTCCCGCGCCTGGGACCCCGCTCGGCGCTCCGACTTCTCGGTTTTCTCCGGCTCTGGAAGAGCCCCAGGCTCCGACGCCACCCACCGCCCGCGCCCCGGTGCGCACCCCGCCCGCCCCCCAGCCCCGGCCCCGGCCCCGGCACTTACACCAGCGCGGACGGGCAGGGCATCTGGTTCCAGGCACAGTTGTACTGAGCCTGAATGAAACTCTCACTTCCCTCCAGCACGGAGCAGCTCACGTTCTTGTTCACGATGTAGGCGCACCAGTTCCTGGGGTGAAGGAGAGCGAGCGAGAAGCACAGGGTGAACCCCGAGAGCAATGAGGCTGGGGGAGGCGGGGGTCAGGAAGCCGCAGGCTCTGCGCAGGCGGGAGCGCCACAAAGCAGCCCTCCCGGGGTGCGCGGCTGCGCCTCTGGGGCCCGTGCGCCTGGAGCCGACGAAAGACGCGGAGGAGCAGCGCCGGCGGTCCCGGGGGCTTCAGCGATTCCCGGAGTCTGCGTCTGGCCGCCCTGCTCTGCCCGACACTCCCGGCGCCCCGCGGCTCCAGGGCGGGCGACACCACCCGGGACGCCTCTCGCGGGCCGCGGAGCGCACGCCCCCCCCCCCCCCCCGGGAGGAGCTGCCGTCGGGGCAGCCCACGGGGTCCCCGCTGCAGCTCGTCGCCTTCGGCCGGGAGTCGCGGCGGGCCGGGCTGCGGGTCGGGGAGGGTCGGCGGGGCCCAGGGCCCGGGGCGGCTGCGGGGAGAGGGCCGCGCACTTACTTGTTCCTGGCGCCCGGCCTCGCGGGCTGCACGGGCCTCGCGGGCTGCACTGGCTGCGCGGGCTGCGGGCCGGCGAGGCACAGCCCTGCGCCGCCCAGGGCCAGCAGCGCCAGCGCCAGCGCCCAGCGCCGGGGCGCGCGGTGCCGGAGCCGTGTCCGCGGCCACATTCCGCGCGCGCCGGGCGCCCCGCCGGCCGGATCCCGAGCGCGGAGGCTGGAGCCGCGAGGCTGCGGGCGCACGGGGCGCGGCCGGGGAAGGCGGGGGCCGCTCGGCCGCGTGGAGGAGCCGCCGCCCGGCTTCTCGCTCCCGCTGCTCCTTTCCCACCCGTGCGCCCGCGCCTCTCCGCGGTCCCTCAGTGACGCACAGGTCCCCCCGGGTGCCGCCCTCTTTATTTCACTTCCCTCTCCGAAACGTGACTCTTCCTCCACCGCGGCCCCCGGTCTCCGGTGTCCCGGGCCTCTCGGCAGGGGGCTTGGGGCGAAAGGGCGAAAGAGTTTAGGAGAAGGGTCCAAGTTACAGAATGTCCAATTACTCATTCCTTTGGTGTCTTCCCAGAAGCAGGGCAGCTCCGCCTCCCACCTTCCCCCGGCGCGCCCCGGCCCCTGGGGATGCGGCCGCCGTCGGCGGGTCTGCGGTGCCGGGTGCCGGCTCCCCGGGGGGAACGAGGGACATCTGGATCAGCCCTGGGAGGGGATCGGCTCGGGTTTCCTCCTCTGCCGCGCTTGGGCTTAGGAGATTCGGGGGAAGTGAAGGCGGGTCCCCTCCGCTCCCCGGGCCGCAGCGTCCGCTTCAGTGTCCAAGTCAAGGTGCAGGGCCTCGGGGTCCCCTCCCCGCACCAGAGCTGCCCGAGCACCGCAGCAGGCTCCAGTGAATGCCACACTAAATTCTGAAAGATAATCTCACAGCCTCCGCTTCTCATGTCCCACCCTGAACTTTTCCTGTCAACATCAAAGTCGCCACGACCGTCGCATTTGCTCCCAACAGTTCAAAGCCTGCTGGACGTTTGTCTTTTCACTTGCTTGCGTATTTTCTGACTCTTCTTGAGTTACACTAATCTCTACCAATTTCTTTTGGGGATCAGACAACCCCATAGAGAAGAATGTTACATAAAATCCCTGCCAAAGGGGTGTACGCTGGGGCTGTTATTTGAACCAACCTGCTTTATCTAATGAACGTTGCAGCGAGGTTGTTTGCAGACTGCAGAAACTACAGCATCTGTGAATGAACAGGTTGCTGCTGGCTGTGGATTGTTACAAGGACAGTAAACATTTGCTCTTTCACCAAATGAAGCCATTGGTCCATTTTATTTCTAATGTGGTTTGATGATGTTGTTGGGCATTTTGATTTGCAAACAGAAGAAAGGATATACCCTAAGTAGAAACCTCACAAGAGCCAAGCAGAAAATTATGCCATGTAAGGAAATAATCCTTCCATGAACTCTCTTATGGAAGATCATGCACATAAAGGGCTGGAGTCATCCCAGCCTTCAGAAGATACATCCACAGGGGGAAATCACAGAAAGGGATAAAAAGTGGTCTTGCATAGCCCAATCTGTGTCTTCGTGAATTTCTTACCGTCCCCACCCTAACACCGTTTTTGTTCATGAACTGTGGTAGGGAAGAAACCAAGCACAGAAATGAAGGGAAGTGACAGAAGGGGGAAAAAAAAAAAAAAAAAAAGGAAACACAAATGATGCATGTCTACACCCAGCAGCTAACAACCACAATGGCTCTTCAGTACAGGTTATTCTCAAACTTGAGAGTGAGTTGAACTGATGAGGTCAAATCTACTTTATCCGTTGGAGTTATGTTAGGAAGCTGTATTCTAGTCCAAGAGTTTGAGGACTAACTTTCCATTGAGATGACCACAATACTATATTTTTAAATTTAAATTCAATTAGCCAACATATAGTACATCATTAGTTTCAGATGCAGTTTTCAGTAATTCATCAGTTGCATATAATACCCATTGCTCATCACATCACGTGACCTCTTTATTTAATCAGCTATAAAATGGCACTTATCAGTAGATAAATTTTATTCTGAGCATCTGTTATAGGCTAGGCATTGTGTGAAAATACCGAGAATTCACAAGTGAGCCAAAACTGACCTGGGTGGGCTCTGTGTTCACAGAGCTTCTAGGCATTCCTGTGTAGTGAAGGGTAGAAAATTTCTGATGTACAGTCAATGCCATGAGACAATATTTGTCACATGTGTTTCTCTAGGCACATGTCCAGGTGTACCTGGTGTGGGGCTGCTCTGGGAAGATGGAAGAAGATTTTCAGCTCTCAGGAAGACTTAAGGCCAAGATCCCAAGGGACCCCCTTCCCTTTCTCTCCTCAAGCCATGGGAAGAGACACATCAAACTTGGGAACCAGAAAACCCTCTCCCAAAGCAGAGGGAAGATTCCCGAGGATAGGGAGCTTAAGCACATTAGGAAAGAGACTGGTTGGGCAGGTCATGTGGCCCCAGCCGTAAGGAATAATGGAGGTACCATTGGCAGAATTCTGTAAATGTGAATTCTTTATAAGCCGCCAACTACTTTAAACAACCACTTGAAAACTGTCAGTTTCTAATCACAATCTGAAGGCATTTCTCCTGTTTTAAAATCAAAGTGCCTCATAGTAACGTCTACTCTCAACTGTGTGACCAACTTAGCTAAAACAAAAATGCAAAGTTAGACCTACTTCCTAAAACTCATTTCCTCACTGTTGATCGTGATAAAAATGCCCATCAGGCTCTGTACTTGGGGGGCACATCTCATGAAGCAGTGAACCTGCTAGGCCTCCAGTTCCCCCAGGCTCCCCTTCAGTTACCTGGTGGGAGAGAGTGAGTGATCATTACAGAGGCAGCAGTGGGGTATTTTCCTCCCATCCTTATATTCAGCCATCTGAGCACATGATGTTTGATCAAGATGAACTGATTTGAATCTAGGATGTATGTGGTCAAGAGTCATAAGACTAGCGTGAGTGTCCCATCCTTCACATGTCTTGTTTTGCTCTCTAGAACTCAAAAAAAGTGCCCCCCCCATGTCTAGGTGTACTTTTAGATGTCTTTACTACTTCTTTGTGTTGCTTATCTAATCATGGGGGAGGAAGTCCTTGTAGACTGGATATCTTGAATATTTTGATTGCAAAGCATTCCTAACATAATGAACCCTGAGAAAATGTCTTACTATGCATTCATAAGTTAGTGATAAGATGCACTTCATTAAAAAGAAATGCAGCCTGGTAGGGAAAGAAAGACAGAAATATCTCTGAGGAAAAAAAAAAAAAACACACAACTGTACCATCTAGCTTAGTCTGTTTTGGAATGCTAAGGTTTGATTGATACAATTTCATTCGGCTACTTTAGATATAGGCACCCTCAGAATGAAGTCAGTGAGTCCCTAGACTTCAAAATTTACAAACAGCTGCTTTCCTGTCTTGTCAAAGGCTTTGCTCAAATAGAGCCAAACAGAACAAAGGACAATCACTCTCTTCAATTTTTTCTTAATATACTTATTTGCGAATAGTCCATTTGCTGTACAAAGATAAAGATTCAAAATCTCTATCTTCTGAACCCAGAACTGATCTTATTTATCAATTGATTAATTCAATGACATTACTAAGGATTACGGCCATTATTTTAATCATCTTTCTTGAGAGACAGCAGGAACAAATTTCCCTATATTGGTCAGCGGGGTATGACTTACATTTAAACCATCACATGAGAACTTCCAAACTGTTAAAATCATGCCTGAAATCACACATGAAAACAAGCAGTGGTCAAGACCTCATGCAATGGAGTTGGGTACCCTCATCTATTAGTAGAATGAACTCAGATAAGTCAGTGGGCTTCTCTATCCTCCATTTTCTGCTCTGAAAATGGGAATGCCTCGTGTGGCTATTGGGAGGATTATTTGGTTACCACACATAAACTGCCTAGCACAGTGCCAGGCAAACTGAGGAGTGCCTGGCAAGTGGAGGATAAATATTCACAATTGTTACTGTTACCACTTTAGCACTGCAACAGATTTGCAATCAGGTTATTGAGCTTTGTCATTCTTTTTTTTTTTTTTTTTTTTTTTTTGTGCCAACTGGCATGGGCAGCTGAGCATCTACTACAGTTCTCCTTTCTAAGTAAGAAATATAAAGAAATGGCTGTCATGAAAGCACATGCATGACTCATTCAGAATGACTCTAAATGGGATAGTCAGAAATGGAATACTGGGCTCTTGACTTCCATCCCAGTTCTCTTTTTTATTGCCCTCCAGGGGAAAACATATAGCTCAGTTTATTGTTCAGGAGAGTTCATCTTCTGCGTTGCAAATAAATTTATTCAGTGAGAACTTTGGAAGGATCAATAACTACAAAAATAAACTCAGGATCAGCAGGCAACTCAATTGTGAATATCTTTTTCCTCAAAAAGATAAAATTAGTTTCTAATTCCATATCTCTTAATTTTTTTCAGATGTTTCTTCGTTCTAAGAATGCTTCCTATAGCCAAATAATATGTTTGAGAATTTATTGCTGTCACACTTATGGTGTGGTTTTGAACACATTTTTTTCTTCATAAGAAATAACTGACAAAAATAGGCTCTTAGAATTAGATCTCTTTCCAAGACAGCTATAATAGCTTAGGCAGTAATGTCTTATATATGAGCCACATCAAACTATGCTGTAGTTCATCATTTATTTATGGAATAAGAGTTGATTATTCTGGAATCAACATGTTTTAAATAGGCAGAATGTGTTTGATGATTATAAAATACATTATTAAATTTTAGCACAATTTCAATCTATACTCATTCAAATAGTATTCATGAACAAATTAATTCTAGTATTTCAGGTTATATGCAGTCCTAAACAATGTTATAAGTATTTAAGTACGGTTAATTCTCATTATTTGATGCAGCATATCCCATAAAGTTGCTGCCAACACTGAATTAACAAATACTGAGCAATTGCTCCTAGGGGGAAATACAGGGTTAGGTTCCTACAGGCCTCCAGTCACGATGTTTTTGTCAACCAATCAGTACATATGTGTGTTTTCTATTTAAAGATACTGTATTTCATAAATAACATTGAAGTCATGGCCAACATTACTGTAACTCATGCCTGAACAAAGCTTAACTAACATATATTTTCTCCATAAGGCACAGGACAGCCTTCTGTGCTCAGGAACACTACTAGCACTTCAGCACTATGCTTGAGGGCCATTTTAAATAGCAAAACCACCAACAAAAAGCACAAAAATGCAAAAAAAAAAAAAAAAAAAGTATGGCACTAAATTTACCATGAAAAGGACACTTGGGGCAGCCCAGGTGGCTCAGGGGTTTAGTGCCGCCTTTGGCCCAGGTTGTGATCCTGGAGGCCCGGGATTGAGTCCCACATCGGGCTCCCTGCATGGAGCCTACGTCTCCCTTTGCCCATGTCTCTGCCTCTCTCGCTCTGTGTCTCTCATGAATAAACAAATAAAATCTTTAAAAAGAAAAAAAGGAAAGAAAAGGACACTTGCAGTATGAGAAGGAAAACAAGAAAGCAGAGCATTGTTTTGCTGGATGTCATCTGGGAACATGCACATCGGGCAGGGAAGTTTTTTGCCACTCTGCACAAGTCCACAAATGACCATGAAAATGCTACAAGTATTGCTTTTGGACTTAAAAATAAATTTAGCAAGTCGGCAAACTTACAAATACAGAATCTATGAATAATGAGGATGAACTATATTTCAGCGTAAGTCCAGGAACAGTCAGAAAATGTTACATTTGGGAGGATAAGGGAAAGTTCTTGAAATTTTGTAGCCATCAAAAGGTTTGTTTTGTCAGTAAGCAAATTGGGCGAGTTCTGCATATTGAACACTGAACTAGGCAATGTGGGAGCCAGAGCAAAACAGATTTAGTTCTTTCTCATCTTAATTGACTGAAATGATTTAACATAAAGTTACAGTCAGTAAATAGAATATAACATAGTAAAAAATGTGTAGCTACGTGATGATGAAGAAATAGAGCTGAGGCAATCAGAAAAGTTGGATGTTAATTAGGAAAGTCTATGGAAAAGTATGGGTTTAAGCGAAGAGTTACAGTTTTTGTTTTGCTTTAAATCTGATATGATATCAAAAATGAATGTGATTGCTTGCAAGGAAGGGGCAATTAATGTGACCTTATACCTGGTATGTTTCTAATGCATCCAGCTGGTAGAGTAGCCAGACTAAGGTATGTGGTCTTAGACATAGCCAAGGGGTAGGTGAGGCAGAGAGGCCAGGTGGCATTGAGGAGCCCTCAACAGGAGGAATGGGCACAGTGTAGGCTGGTAGAGAAAACAAAACAAAACAAAACAAAACGATTCTGGTTCTCTTTTTTCCCTTATCTATAACAATAGGTAGAGAGACCAGATGTCCTGATTTGCCCAGGCCAGTCCTGTTGTGGATCAGTTAACACTATTAATGATTTTTAGTGTCTCTTTTCATCTTCAAAAGTGCCTGGGTTTGGACAATAAATTATGTGATCACTCTCAGAGGCCTAAAATGAACTGAAAGCCACATTTTGTTTAGCCTTTATAGAGACTAAAACATTAGTAAATGTCAATGCAAATAATAAAATCAAAAAATGAGAAAGAATTGGTGTTCAAAAGTCAAAACTAAAGTAAAAACCTTACTTGGATCAAATTCTTCTGTTACTGCCTCATGTGCATTTTGGAAACTTTTTGTAGTTTTATATTATTAAAAAAAAAACTTGATTAAGCACTGAAAACTTGGTTGTTTAGTTGGTTGATGAAGGTGGACATTTGCATGAGCTTTCTTTGGCTCTGTCTTCTCAGACTTAATCATTCTTAAACTCATCCTCAGGAGCTAAGTAAGAACACTGTGGTGCTCCATTCTATTTAAACACTCTGGCTTGCATCAGAAAGGACAAATAACCACCATTTGCTTCGATGTAGATGGAACTGGGGGGTATTATGCTGAGTGAAATAAGTCGGAGAAGGACAATCATCGTATGGTTTCACTCATACAGGGAATATAAGAAATAGTGAAAGATTATATGGGAAAGGAGGGAAAATGAGTGGGGGAAAATTGGAGAGGAAGACAAACCATGAGATTCCTAACTGGGAAACAGACAAAGGGTTGTGGAAGGGGAGGTGGATGGGGGGATGGGGTAACTGGGAGATGGGCATTCAGGAAGGCACTTGATGGGATGAGCACTGGGTGTTATACTGTATGTTGGCAAATTGAATTTTTTTTTAAGATTTTATTTATTCATGAGACACATACACACACAGAGAGAGAGAGAGAGAGAGAGGCAGAGACACAGGCAGAGGGAGAAGCAGGCTCCATGCAGGGAGCCCGACGTGGGACTCGATTCTGGGTCTCCAGGATCAGGCCCTGGACTGAAGGCGATGCTAAACCACTGAGCCACCTGGGCTGCCTGGCAAATTGAATTTAAATTAAAAATCTAAAAAAATAAAATAATAAAAATACAAATACCAAAAAAATGCTCTGGCTTGGTCATAGCATTTTTAAGTAGTGCAGAGCAGGGAAGGGCCTGCTTAAATGCAGCTCTCTTTCTAGGTCCTATTGACATCTTGGAACATTCATTGGTTAAAAAATCTAAAACAACATAAATAATAAGCCATGGGCAGATAAAAGTTACTAATATCTTTTGATTAATGCAAAATATAGGTAAAACAAGGGTTTCATATTTAGAGAATGTTGAGGGATCAAGCAGGAAAGTGCCTTGGTTTTCTATTATGCCCTTACATGTTTCCCCCTAACTTTTAAAAATACATAAACAAAAATATTTTATTCCCTGAGTATTCTGAGGTTATGCTTTCCAAAGGACTGTTTGAGGGCAGAGTGGTGCCAGGATTCCTGGGGAAAATAGGAAGAACATTAGAAAAAAAAAAAAAAAAACTATCAGAACTCAGTTCCAATGTGTTTCAACCCAAAAAGAATCTTCCCTTTTAGTACTAGGGATTCCAATTTCATAAAGGATTTTTAAAAATAAGTATTTGTAGATTATGGTTTTCTCCTGTGAATTTTACCAAAGTATAGCATTCTCTCTCTCTTTCTCTCCCTTTTTTTAAAAGATTTTATTTATTTGAGAGAGCGAGAACGGGAGAGAGAGCAAGCAGGGGGAGGAGCAGAAGGAGAGGGAGAAGTAGGCTGCACACTGAGCCAGGAGCCTGATGCGGGGCTGGATCCCAGGACCCTGGGATCATGACCTGAGCCAAAGGCAGATCCTTAACCCACTAAGCTCCCCAGGTGCCCAAAAGTATAGCATTCTTATAAAAAAGTGCCTAAGTGACTCAATGAATTTTCATGAAGTGAACACAGCCATGTAACCAGAACCCAGATCATGAAGCAAAACATGACCAGCACCCCAGGGCCCCTCATGGTTCCTTCCAATCATTAATCCTTCCTAAAAGTCACACTGATTCTGACTTCCAACATCATCGATTAGTTTGAATATGTTTGCTGAATTAAAAAAAAATGTTTCTAATTCATCTTATATTTTATCCCTATCCTTGGCACAGTGTCTGGCACATAACATTTTATTTAATAATATTCATTGAATCAGTGAGAGAAAGCAGACAGACATCTGACTTTTATAAGACAGCTGACCGAGTTCACACATGGTTTATACACAGGGAGGAAAGTGGGATTAAATTGGAGAGAGAACTGGGATCTGGGGATGCTAACTTGAAAACAAATTGAAAACTCAAACTTAGAAGAGTACACTTCGGTTTTATCTTTTAACAAATGTAAATGACTCAAATAAATCTAAACCTCTCTAAAGTTTTTCTTGGGCCTTAACCAACTCTGTTCACATCATATCCACGGTAACTGATGAGGCCAACCTCCAGAGACCTTGTTTCTCTTTGTAATGGACCCATGTTAGAGAGGCCCTCCCGCCTGACCAACACAGCCAAGAAATGACTATTTTCAGGCCTTCTCCACCCCGCTCTGAGACCCGGTCAGTCAGGGAACAAAATAAGAGTCACCCTCTCACTGGGCCACAGCATGTGATCTCCAGCCAGAGTGCTTCTTCCTCTAATGAATGAGGTAATAAGGGGCCAAATGAGGTTTCAAACATATGTCACCTCAGAATTAGTTTTCCTTTTAAAAAGCTGGAATTAAGAACCCAACATTGCCAAATCCCTGCTTAGCCAGAAAGATCTGTCAACTGTAGAGATAACAAATAAGAGGAAAATCCACCTCAGGCTTTGAACTGCTGATCCTAAATGATACCCAGGGAAATACAAATAAATTATGTCCTCTGAAGGATAGATTCATTATGAATAGTCAAGTAATCCCATTAGGTTGGAGTTTTAAATACTTCTTCAGGGTAATACAAAAATTGTAAGGGAGCAAATCTGGACAAGAAAAAAATTTTTTTAGAGGATGGTTTCCTTTAATTTCCTGCCTCCCCCTTGCTCAAAAATATGTTGTATTTTATCAGAGATGAGCAGAGTGAAAGCCCAAACTAGAGAAACACACAAATCTGTTTCATCCCCATTAAAACGAACAATGTTAAATCCAGAAGTAAATCTAATTTGCCTGGGAAGGGCAAGTGGTTATTTCTCCTTTTTACCTTTTCCAAGTTATGTTGATTGGAGGTCCTTAAACAAATATAATCTTTGCATAAACTGTTCCCTCTGTGTTGAATTTTCTCCATGTCTGCAGAACTTCACCTGTACAACCCTGGAGTCTTTACCTGTTCTCTGAAGCTCCCCTGGGTACCTCCAAGTCCTCTCACATGTTTGCAACATATATCTCATATGTTTCCAACATAAAGAAGGGATATGGGGCACCTGGGTGGCTCAGTGATTGAGCGTCTGGCTTTGGCTCAGGTCATGATCCCAGGTCTACGGATCTAGTCCCACATCAGGCTCCCCACAGGGAGCTTGCTTCTCCCTCTGCCTATGTCTCTGCCTCTCTCTGTGTGTCTCTCATAAATAAATAAATAAATCTGAAAAAAAAAGAATTTAACAAATTAATAAGAAAAAGACAATCCAACAGAAGAATGGACAAAAGATTAGAATCTGCACTTCACGAAAGAGGAAACTCAAATGGTCAATAAAAATATGCTCGACCTCATTAATATCATGGAGATGCAAATTAATACCTAATTAATATCTAAGATGGAGATTCCATTACTTACTACCAGTTTGACAAAAATTTTAAATTCTAACAATAAGCACTATTTGGGGGGGAGGATGGGGTAACTGGGTGACAGGCACTGAGGAGAGCACTTGATGGGATGAGCACTAGGTGTTATACTATATGTAGGCAAATTGAATTTAAATTAAAAAAATGTAATAAAAAAACCAAGCACTATTTATGGTGAATGCAGACAAACTCTCTTATACTGCTGTTGGGAGTGTATACTGGTACAACTGCTTTGGAAAAACAGTATAGATTGGAATGGATTTTCCAAAAACAGTTTGGAAAAACAGATCTGGTATGTGGAACAGTCCACACACCCTCAAACCCATCAATCACACCCCTAGATATAGAAATTAGACAAGATCTTATACATGCACACTGAGAAACATATTAAAATGTTCTAAGGATTATTGTTTCTAACAGAAACAGGACACAACTCAAGTGTTCATTAAAGTAAAATGAATAAATTGTGGTATATATACAATACGTTATGATAGAATACCATACAGCAATGAACATGGATGAATTGCTGATACACACATCAATGTGGATGAATTTCACAAACATTTTATTTTTTAAAGATTTTATTTATTCATGAGCGACAGAGAGAGAGAGAGAGAGAGAGAGGCAGAAACACAGGCAGAGGGATAAGCAGGCTTCATGCAGGGAGCCCGACGTGGGACTTGATCTGGGGTCTCCAGGATCAGGCCCTGGGCTGAAGGTAGCACTAAACCGCTGAGCCACCTGGGCTGCCCCTTTCACAAACATTTTAGCTGAAAGAAGCAAGTTAGAGAGGCTATTCCATTAAAGTATGATTTTAAAAATTTAAAGTTCAAAAAAATGCCAAAACTTAACCATGTTGTTTGGGGATACATACTATGTGATAAAATTATAAAGATAAGGAAGAGAGAAACAAAGCAGGATAATGGTTTCTTCCAGAGAGGGAGATCAGAAGGGCACATGAGAGCCTCTGGAGCAGCATTCTTGTTCCTGACAGCCATTTAGCTCTTGTAGGTATTTAGTTATTAAGTGGATGTTTGCTTCATTTCTCACATATATTGATAAAAATAAAATCTATAATATAATGTAAAATAGATATATACATTTCAGAATAAGGAGGAATCTTTTAAAAAGCATACCTAGCAAAATGGGGATCTGTATCCTTTAAATCATCCTGAAAAAAAGCTTTGGGTGCTTCTTTGAGACAGAAATGTTTAAGAATATCATGGTGCATTTGTCTATGTCTGGAAAACTCTGTAAGTCTGACTCCAGGATGCCTGGGTGGCTCAGTTGGTTAAGTATCTACCTTTGGCTCAGGTCATGATCCCAGGGTACTGGGATGGAGTCCTGCATCGGGCCCTCTGCTCAGTGGGGAGTCTGCTTCTCCCTCTCCCTCTGTGTTCACTTCCTTTCCCTCTGTGATCTCCCTCTCTCAAATAAATAAAATCTTAAAAAATAGCCCAACTCCATTCTTTACTAATATTGAGGCTCAAAACATATTCGACATACTTGTTAAAATATTTTTTGACTGTTTATTCAAAGAGTCAAAAATACACTATTCTGGGGAGGGCTTGGCTCTGAGAGCAGGACTTATCCTCATGATCTCTGGACTCCTGACCAACTGTGATGGCAAGATGTCATTAAATCACCTTATTCCATCTCTTATTGCTTTAGGATTTTTCTCTTCATTTTCTCTTTTCTATTATTTATTCAGTTTATTCCCAAATTTAGATTTTCCACTACCTTTTGTTATTTTTATCTTTTTAAAGAAGATTTTATTTGGCAGAGAAAGAGTTCATTAGCAGAAGGGAGGGGCACAGGGAGAGGGAGAAGCAGGTTCTCAGCTGAGCAGGAAGCCTGATGTGGGGCTCAATCTCAGGACTCTGGGATCATGACCTGAGCCAAAGGCAGAAGCTTAACCAACAGGGCCACCCAGGTACCACTTCCACTGCTTTTTAAAAAGGATTATTATATCTTTAAATTCCCTTTTTTAGGGTTGATTTAAAACTGTCATTGTGACAGGTGTGAGGTGATATCTCATCATGGTTTGGATTTGCATTTCTCTGATGATTAATGTTATTGAGCACCTTTTCACGTGCCTGTTGTGCATCTGTATGTTTTCTCTGGGAAAATGTCTATACAGAGCCTCTGTCCATTTTTTAATCAGGTTGCTTTTTGTTATTGAGCTGTAGGAATTTTTAAAAATATTTTTTCATTTAAATTCAATTAATGAACATATAATGTATTATTGGTTTCAGAGGTAGCAGTGATTCATCAATCTCATATGATACCTAGTGCTTATTACCTCATATGCCCTCCTTAATGTCCATCACCTAGCTTCCCCATCCCCCCACCTCCCCCTCCAGCAATCCTCAGTTTGTTTCCTATGATTAAGAGTCTCTTATGGTTTGTCTCCTCTCTGATTTCGTCTTATTTTTCCCTATCTTCCACTATGATTCTCTGTTTTGTTTCTTAAATTCCACATATGAGTGAGATAGTATAATCGTCTTTCTCTGATTGACTTACTTCACTTAGCATAATACCCTTTAGTTCCATCCATGTCATTGCAAATGGCAAGATTCCATTTTTTAATGGCTTAGTATTCCATTGTGTGTGTGTGTGTGTGTGTATCACATCTTCTTTATTTATTCATCTATCTATGGACATCTGGGCTCTTTCCATAGTTTGGCTATTGTGGACATTGTTGCTCTAAACATCGGGGTGTAGGTTCCCTTTTAGATCACTACATTTGTATCTTTGGGGTAAATACCCAGTAGTGCAATGGCTGGGTTGTAGGGTAGCTCTATTTTCAACTCTTTGAGGAACTTCCAGAGTGGCTGCAGCAGCTTGTATTCCCACGTACAGTGTAAGAGGGTTCTTGCCTTTGTCCACATCCTTGCCAACATCTGTTGTTTCCTGATTGGTTAATTTTAGCCATTCTGACTGATGTGAGGTGGTATCTCATTGTGGTTTTTATTTCCCTGATGCTGAGTGATATTGAGCATCTTTACATGGGTCTGTTGGCTATCTGTATGTCTTCTACGGAAAAATATCTGTTCATGTCTTCTACCCATCTCTTGATTGGATTATTTGTTCTTTGGGTGTTGAGTTTGATAACTTCTTTATACATTTTGGATACTAGCCCTTCATCTGTCATTTGCAAACATCTTCTCCCATTCTGTCAGTTGTCTTTTGATTTTGTTGACTGTTTCCTTTGTTGTGCAAAAGCTTTTTATCTTGATGAGGTCCCAATAGTTGATTTTTGCTTTTGTTTCCCTGGCCTTTGGAGATGTGTCTAGCAAGAGGTTGCCACCTGTGTTCTCCTCTAGGATTTTGATAGATTCTGGTCTCACATTTAGCTCTTTCCTCCATTTTGAGTCTATTTTTGTGTATGGTGTAAGATGGTCGTTTCATTCTTCTGCATGTGGCTGTCCAATTTTCCCAACACCATTTGTGAAAGAGACTGTCTTTTTTCCATTGGATATTCTTTCCTGCTTTGTTGAAGATTAGTGACCCTAGAGTTGAGGGTCTATTTCTGGGTTCTCAATTCTGTTGCATTGATCTACGTGTTTTTGTGCCAGTACCATACTTGTCTGGATGATCACAGCTTCGCAATACAGCTTGAAGTCCGGAACTGTGAAGCCCCTAGCTTTCGTGTTCGTTTTCAACATTCTTGTCTATTTGGGGTCTTTTGTGGTTCCATACAAATTTTAGGATTATTTGTTCCAGCTCTGTGAAAAAAGCTGGTGGTATTTTGATAGGGATTGCACTGAGTAGTATAGATTGCTCTGGGAAGCATAGATTTTAACAATATTTGTTCTTCCATGAGTATGCAACATTTTCTCATTTCTTTGTTGCTTCCTCAATTTCTTTCATGAGTGCTCTATAGTTTTCTGAGTACAGATCCTGCCTCTTTGGTTAGGTTTATTCCTAGGTATCTTATGGTTTAGAGTGCAATTACAAATGGGCCTGACTCCTTAATTTCTCTTTCTTCTGTTTCATTGTTAGTGTATCGAAATATAATTGATTTCTGGGCATAGATTTTATATCCTCCCACTTTGCTGAATTCTTGTAGTTCTAGCAATTTGGGGGTTGAATCTTTTGGGTTTTGGATCAACTATCATTTTATTATATTTAATTATACTGTGAGGAGTTTTAAGCAAGAAAGAATGCTGTTTTGTCAAGTGCTTTTTCTGCATCTATTGAGAGGATCAGATGGTTCTTGTCCTTTATTTCATTAATGTAGTGTATCACATTGATTGATTTGGGGATGTTGAACCACCCTTGCAGCCCAGGTATAAATCCCACTTGGTCATGGCGAATAATTCTTTTAATGTACCGTTGGATCCTATTGTCCACTGAACATTACTGAAAACCAGCTAGTACAACCTATTGTTTTCCAGCAAAAGGGAAGCAAAGACAGGAAGAAGCTCCAACTGTTTGAATATCTTCATGATTCTGTGTAATCCTGAAGTGGCATCCTCTATTCAGTGGGTAGATAAAATCAAAGGCATCTGTCAGTTTGTATCAAAAAACAAAGGGGGCAGCCTGGGTGGCTCAGCGCTTTAGTGCTGCCTTCGGCTCAGGGTGTGATCCTGGAGACCAGGGATCGATGGAGTCCCACGTCAGGCTCCCTGCACGGAGCCTGCTTCTCCCTCTGCCTATGTCTCTGCCTCTCTCTCTCTCATGAATAAATAAAATCTTAACAACAACAACAAAAAAAAAAAAAAAAAAGGAAGGGGGGCACCTGGGTGGATCAGTCAGAAGAGCATGCCACTCTTGATCTTGAGGGTCATGAGTTTGAGCCACACACTGCGGGTAGAAATTACTTAAAAAACAAAAACAAAGAAAAACTTGCCCAACTTTGAGGGAAAAGAAAAGGCAACCAGAAGACCATGACTTACCAGAAGATGGCTAGAACACTGAGAAATCATGGAAGAACTGGGGAAATCACCAAAATCTGGAGAAAGCTAACTTACCAATTCAGTGAGGCCATTCTACAGACTCCATCTTACTTTTTAGAAGAGATCTCCTATTCACACTATATTTAACCTGAGGAAGGATATCTCAGTCTGAGTAACTGGAATGCAAATTATAATTGTACATATGCTGACTGCCATGAACTAAGACATGCAAATTGTTAAGTAATCTTACATTTCATGTTTTTCTGACATCAGAAATCCCTATAAATTTCAAGATTTTTCTCTTAAAGAAAATGCTGAAGAAGGAAACAACTTCATTATTTCTTTTATTAAATAGCATATGATCTACAACAAAAAGCATTGGCATTAATCTTTTAAATGTTCGGCAGAATTGTGGTAAATCCATTTGGGCCTTGGCTTTTGTGTTTTTATTACAGATTCAATCTTGACACTTGTTATAGGTCTATTCAGTTGTCTATTTGTTCTTGAGTCAGTTCCAATAGCTTGTGTCTTTCCAGGAATTTCATCTAAGTTATCTCATTTTTATCTTTTCAAAGAAACAACTTCTGGTTTCATTACTTTTTTCCCTTGTATTTCTAGTCTTTATTTCATTCTATTCACTTCCACCCTAACCTCTATTTCTTCCTGCTTACTTAGGTTTAGTTTTAAAGGTAAAAGATCAGGTTATTGAGATTTTTTCTTGGTCATTTACAGCTCTAAGTTACCCTCTAAGCACTGCTTTAGCTGCATCCCATAAATTGATATGTTGTATGTTTTCACTCATCTCAAAATATTTTGTGAAATTTTAAATTTCTTTTCTGATCCATTGGTTATCTAGTTCCTTAATCTCCATCTATTTGTGAGTTTCCCAGTTTTCCATTATCTATTTCAACTTTGATTGCCTTGTGATCAGAGAACATACTTTGTATTATTTGTCCTTTTAAATTTTTAAAGGTTTTATGTTTTAGTCTATGATCTATCATGAGAAATATTCCTTGTGTGCTTGAGAAGAATGTACATTGTTATTAGGTGCTATGTTCTATATGTCTATTAAGTCTAGTTGGTTTATAGTGTTCAAGTCTTCTATTGTGTTTGGTATAGCTGTTTTATCCCTAACTGAAAACAGGGCATACAGTCTCCATCTGTTATGGCTGAATTGTCTTTTCATCATTTCTGTCAGTTTGTGCTTCACGTATTTTGGTACTGTCATTAGATACATGTACATTTAGAATTGTTATATCTTCCTGATGGATTCACCCTTTTATTATTATACAATGTCCCTCTTTCAGGCACCTGAGTAGCTCAGTGGTTGAGTGTCTGCCTTTGGCTCAGGTCGTGATCCTGGGGCCCTGGGATCGAGTCTTGCATTGGGCTTCCTGCAGGGAGCCTGCTTCTCTCCCTGGCTTTGTCTCTGCCTCTGTCTCTCATGAATAAAATCTTAAAAAAAACAAACAATCTGTGTCTCTCATTATCTCTAATAACATGCTTCTAAGTTGATTTTGTGTATTGATCTAACTCCAAATTTGCTGATTCCTATTTGCATGATGTATCCTTTTCCATCTTTTAAATGTTTTTAATGTACTGTGTCTTCTGTAAATAATATACATGTAAATGTTTTATTCAGCATGTTACTCATTGATAGCAATTATCTTTGGCCACAGGTCAGACACACTAGTTTGCAAAATAGCAGATATAAGTATTTGCTAAATTAATGAATTCATAAATTCTGCAATAAAAATTATTTTGTATTTCAAACAACTAAGGCCAATTTTTTTGTTTTATATTTTGAAGCATCTCAGTAATCATATTTATAAATGTCTTATGAAAATGGCACTCCATTCTAGACAACCATTGTAACCATCCATTATTATTTAGAATAATCTAAATTCTGCTATATAAAACATTATGCAATTAGCACCTATTTCATACAAATGTAGCCAGAGCTCAATTTATTATTCTTTTTCAACAGATCTGATTGTTTTCTTTAGGATTCTTCTGACTTTTCATTATATCATTATAGTTGACAAAGGGATCCATGGTTGACTTGTCAGTTCTTCCAAGAAGTAATTCACTCTGCAAAACTACTGAAGAGGAGAAATATGTAAGAAGTCTAACAAATCAAAACCAACTTCTGGTTTATACAAGCATGGAAATAAATTTTTTCACTAAATTTGCTAACCACTTACCACTAAATATATCACAGAACTCATATCTACAAGATTTCCCTGGCTTTCTAGCACAGCCTGCTTCTCCCTCTCCCTGTGTAATGGTCTCACTCTAATTGGTTTTTGATCCTGCTATTTTCAAGCATAAAACTGAATTCCAATTATATTTAAGTACACCAATAAAAAATTAAAATCTTCCCAAATGGAATATCAAGTAAATAGTCAAGGTACATAATTCTTTATTCTAAAATAAAAATGTAGAAAAATGAAATGCAATTTTCTATTTTTTTCGAAAATTAAAAACAGAATTAAGGGACGCCTCGGTGGCTCAGCCATTGAGCGTCTGCCTTCAGCCCAGAGTGTGATCCCGCGGTCCCAGGATCAAGTCCCGCATCGGCCTGCCTGCATGGAGCCTGCTTCTCCCTCTCCCTGTGTCTCCGCCTCTCTCTGTGTCTCTCATTAACAAATAAATTAAAAATAAAAACCTTAAAAAAAAAACAATTAAGAATAAGTGTGGGAGAAAACACAAGAGAAAGGTAAACATAAATGCTATTAGCAAAGATTTAAGTACAGTACTTTGCAGAGATATAATTACTAATATTTTCTATTCCACATTTGTTTATATTAAAGCATGGTTTAAAGAATCAGAATACTGGGAATCTATTTCATATTATTGGACTTTTTCTTGAATTTAGGCTTCCTAACATAATATTATGAATGTCTGTCTACACTATAAATTACTTATCACTGGGATAGGTGATTCTTTAACACCAATTTAATCACTCTCCAAAAGGGAATTAAGATATTTTCAGACACTTAGGTTATTGATGCATCTGTAAACGAAATAACTGCTTGCACAAAGCCAGATTTGGAGAAACGACCTTATGTTTAAGATATTTAGTATTTGTTTTTTAAAGATTTTATTTATTTATTCATGAGAGACAGAGAGAGAGAGAGAGAGAGGGGCAGAGACACAGGCAGAGGGAGAAACAGGCTCTATGCAGGGAGCCCGACGTGGGACTTGACCCTGGGTCTCCAGGATCACGCCCTGGGGTGAAGGTGGCGCTAAACCCATGAGGCACCCCGGCTGCCCGATAATTAGTATTTTAAGGCCAAATGTCCTACAATGAATTTTAATGTTGCTATCTCTCTATTCCTAAATTTAAACTTATATGTGTTAATGAAAAGTAGCAATCTCTTTTTGAGGTCAAAAGAAATACAAAGTGTTCAACAGGCATGCAAATAAAAATTAACACGTATAATTTCACAAATGTAATTACACAGTCATGAAGAGGAAGAGATGATTTCATGAAAATGTTTAGCTGACAGAACTGAAGACATTCTGACAGTATAAAAAGGATATAAATGCAAACATTTTACTAACAAGTATAATTAGAAAATTACATACTAAAAATATAACAATCTCACCCATTTCATAATGATTGTAAATAAGTCATATAGTAAAAAGTATAAACAATTTGAAAGATGGAACTCTTTTTTTTGGAACTCTTTTTTTAGCACTAACATTTAACTAGTAAGAAAGTGTCATTTAAAAGGAATCTATTCTTTCCTTTAGCTAGATTATTGCCAATTTATTTCCTTCTTCAACAAAAGTTAAATGACTTCCAGTTATAAAGATAAATCAATATTGTAATAGTTTTTACCAAGTAACTTTTAGAGAGCTTTCAATGTTAAAAAAGGAAAACACTTATGTATTTAATAGGGAAGAAACAATCCTTTTTATTAACCTCACTGTATATTCAGAAAGGATTAAAAACACACACATTTCCTGGGACACAAAACTGTACCAAAAGCATTTCCTTACAAAATAAGTTCACAAACCAATAGTCCTGGACTTACACAAAAACATATATATTGACATACATTAGCTTGAATTAACACAGAATTTTAACATTTTTGCAGCAACTTTCTAGCAGACTATTATTAATGTGGGAGTGTACGACTTCTGTAACCCTTTAAAAATAGTAATAAAAAATTACAAAATAATGAAAATGTAGAATTAAGGCTGAGACTATATCATCTAGTATTAATAAAGTCAAACAATACTTTAAAAAATTGCTGCTGCATATTTTATATATATATATATATATATATATATACAGAATAAGTCTTTAGAAATTTAAAATGCTACTGCTGTCACAAATTCACTCATCAATTTTAACTCCCTGTATCTCAACATTTGAATTTCCAGATACCTGTGCTTTTTCTATTTTTATTCTGAATTCTTCATTAAGAGTTTCCTCACATATTTACATTTAAATACTTAACCTCTAGAACTTTCCTTAAACACAACAGACAAAAAAGTTTTGTTAAATAAATTCACACAGAAGCAATAAAAAGGTTTGTTTTCAAGAAATAGTTCTAGCATATCCATGATAATCATACTGAAAAATAGTACATATGCTTTTCTTCAGGATTAATAAATGCCATGTGCCAGTTTTACAGTCACTGCAATGTTTGCACATTTTCCTCTGATACATTTGCAACCAAAGGGCATGATGACTGGAATAATTCCAGTAAATCCATACTGTCCCGTGAGATTCATAAAATTGAAGGGCTGTTTCCAGTCCCATTTGAATTGACATGGAAACGCATGCCCAGATAATCGTATTGTCCCCAGAAATACTCAGTCCGGTAAGTCACCCTCTCGGTCTTCTGAAACAGAGCTGCAGAAGGCAGAGCATTCTTCATGAGACCAATGGCCTCCTCTTCTCTGTAATTGTTCACACATCTGATTTGGTTATAATCCTGGTCAATGTGGAAAAAAAATAAATTTTATGTACCATAGTTTTCCTAAACTCCCTCAGCAGAACTAGATGGTTAAATACCAAATGGAACTATGTTCCATTAATTAGATAATTCTTGATTTAAACATATTTATTTATTTTTAAAATTTTATTTACTTATTTGACAGAGAGAGAGTGAGCACAAGCAGAGGGAGTGGCAGGCAGTGGGAGAAGATGATGCAGGTTCCCCATGGAGCAGGGAACCTGATGCAGGACTTGATCCCAGAATCCTGGGATGACTTGAGCTGAAGGCAGATGTTTAACACTCACTGAGCCACCCCAGACACCCTAGTATAAACATATTTAATTAAATCTTTGTATATAATTACTTCTGTCACATGTATGCCAAAGAGAGAGGGAGAGAGAGAGAGATCCTCAAAATAAAAGCAGCACTTAACACATAGAGTAAAGGTTAAGCAATTCGTACCACAGTTCTTTGGAATGGTGTATCTTAGACCCCAAAACTGAAGTTTCATTTTTCTTTTCCCCTTTTCTTACATGAAATTACTACTTTAAAAGTAAACAAGAATTATAGTGATTACAGAAAGTCACAAAATAAGGACAAGTATTTAAAAACATCCATATAGATCCATATAGATCCATCATATAGAGATGAACACGATGTGTGTATGTGTATAGTCAGATATATATTAATCATATATATAATTATATCTATATAATCTAATTATATATAGATAATACATATATATGTATACACATATATATATTCAGATAACAGTCAGATGTATCTAAATAATTTTCTAATGAAAGTTCCCTGATCTGCCATCTCCAAATAGAAGACACGTTTTTGATAAACAGCTAATTTTTACTCTATGAGTAGAAAATCAATTAGAAAACTAAAGCCTCTATTGAATCTACTGCAGAGAATCATCCACTGCTAAGCAAATTTTGTGGATTCCAAGATCCACATTTTTTCCCCCACATTTAACATCTTTGAACTCTACCTTTTAATGTCATGAGTTAATCTAAAGTTTTTTTTTAATGTTTCATGAAATGGTGATTTTTATAATATCCTCTTAGAGTTGATGAAACATGGTATACAATCTCAGTTTACACATAGTATATGCCTATACAAATAAAAATAAAACATATAAATACAAAGTCATGCTGCTTGCTGTTTACTACTTAATATTTGTTCCCAATTGTAGGGATGAACTATATCAGCATTTTAACACTGTAAGATACTTTCATTTCTTGTGTGTGTGTGTGTGTCTGTGAGAGAGAGAGAGTGAGTGGAAGGTGAGGGAGAGAATCTTAAACAGGCTCCAGGTGTCAGAGCTTGACACGGGGCTCGATCTCACGACCCTGAGATCATGACCTAAGCTGAAATCAAGAGTAGAATGGTTAACCAACTAGGCCACCCAGGTACCCCAAGATACTTTTATTTCAAATGCTCGAGACTGTACAAGAATTATTAGTTCAAGATCTATGGAGAACTAGTAGAGATTAAGGATGAGGAAACTACTAATTAAATCTTAATTTAAATTTTAGGGGTGCCTGGGTGGTTGGTTCAGTCTGTTAAGCCCTACCTCTGGCTCACTGAGGAGTCTGCTTGAGATTCTCTCCCTCTGCCTTTCCCCTACTTGTGCTCTAAAGTAAATAAAAATAATTCTTAAAAACAAATTTTTTAATGGAGATTTAAACTGATTTTAAATCTCCCAAATATAAATAGTATGCAAAGGGGGAGAAAGCCATGAGATAGAATGTACCAAATTTTCAACCTAAAACTTTTCTTTTTAAATATTATTTGAGAGAGAGAGCACAAGTAGAGATCACAAGTAGAGGGAAGCACAAAGGGAGAGAATTCTTAAGCAGACTCCTCATTGTGTATAGAACCCAATGTGGGGTTTGATCCCATGACCCATAAGATCATGACCTGAGCAGAAACCAAGAATTAGCTGCTTAACCAACAGAGGCACTCAGGCACCCCCAACCTAAAACTTGTAACCCTGCCACCACAAAGCTAAACAAAAATGGTGAATTTTTTGTGTCTACTTCCTGTGTCAAAAGTTGTGTAGCCAATATGGTTCTGTTTTGCTCTCTGGAAACATTTACACTCCTCCCCTTTTCCTTGGTATTCTAAAACTGTATTATGAAATATATTTTGGCACATCTTTTGTCAGTCATTGTGCTGGGCTTTCAGTGGACCCTTTAATTTATCCCTGGGAAAATATCTTCCACGTATTTTTTACTTCTCCATTTTCTTCTTTCTAGGATTCTGAACAGAATTGGTTCCCTATGTTTCCTTCATATATTTTTTTTCTATTTTTCTGGGAAGTTTGACTTTAGTCTTCTGAAATTTTTATTTCAGCAATAGTATTTGTAATCTGTGATCTTATCCTGGCTGTCTCTAATAATACACTCTGAGTTTCGTTAATAGGACTCCTGAAAATCTAAGTAGGAATTAAAAATTTTAAGTTCAGTTGAATCAGCTTCCAGGGTTGGTTTTACTATTTATCTTGGATTTTCTCTCACATGTTGACTCTCTCATATGCATGTTTCTTGGCTGTATAATTACATTTAAGAAAAAGAATGCTTCTGGCCTGGATTTTTTCTCCTGTTAACAAAAATCGTAACTATTTTTCCATCAAGTTCCTCTGAGTGGAAACTTTAGGTGGGACAGGGCAGAGCAGAGTCCAAGAGCCAGCAGGCTCTGCTTTATAAGTGCATGGCTGGAGAGCCAACTATCAGGCTGCTAGCTCCCTAGGTGCCAGCATTAGATAAGTGTCTAAGGGTGCCACCAACTATACCTGAAGCCAATATCCCAAAATTTAATTAATTACTATTGTCTAACTTTGTGGTGGTATCTTTGATTCCTAGAAACAAGGAAATCAACATTTGTTTTGAAAATCTGGCATATTCTAGGCTGTGGTTTCCTCTCCTTTTTCATTTTGCTCCCATTCACTCTATTGTTCCTGAGTTCCATCAGGCAGGCAGACCGTCTCCCACTGTCTCCAGACTATTTCCCCGTCCCTTCTCTTTTGGTATACTCTAGACTTGTTTCTTGTTATCCCCAGAAAACTTCAATCAAACGTGAAGGCAGGTGGCTCCTGGGTAGCTCATTCAGTTGAGTCCATCTCTTGGTTTCGGCTCAGGTCATGATCTTAGGGTTTTAAGATCAAGCCCCATGTCAAGCTCCATACTTGGTGTATAGTCTGCTTGGGATTCTCTTTCTTTCTCTCTCCTCCTCTGCCCCTCTCCTTGTGCACTCTCTCGAATAAATAAATACAATTAAAAAAAAATGTGAAGGCAGAGTGATGGCATTATCAGATACACAAGGACTCCCAAGTTTTTTTGTATACACTTTTCCTAAGAAAGTTATGAGAGAAACACAAGGAATCCAAGAAACAGTGGATTCAACCCAAGAGTAGCCAAAGAAGACCCATGAGATCTACATATATATATAGTTACTAGTCACTGTAGGAGGAGGAGGAAGAATATGTGGTCAAGGTAAACAGTGAAACGGGGCACCTGGGAGGCTCAGGTGGTTGATCAACTCTTGATTTTGGCTCAGGTCATGATCTCAGGGTGAGACTGAGCTCTATGTCAGGCTCTATGCTCAGCACAGTCTGCCTTGAGAGATTTTCTCTCTCCTTCTCTTCCCTCCTCTACCCCTTCTCCCACTCATGCTCACACTCTCTCAAATAAATTCTTTAGAAAAAAACAAAGGTAAATAGTGAAAGGAAAAAAAGGAAATTAGAAAGTGCAGAAAAATTAACATCCGAGAAACAGTCTAAATAGGAACTGAGTTAAAATTTAACATGTTTAAAAAAACTGATATACTATGGAAGACTCACTTGATCTTGATATTTGGAACCCTAATTGGTGGCCTAAAACTTTATCGAGAAGTCAATAAAATCCTAGCACACAACTCTGCCTAGTACTAAATATTTACATAGCCAAAATAATGTGTGCATTTTTATAGCTTTCTATCTTTGAAAAAAGCATAGAGGATTTGCTTGTGGTTATAGTACAGACTATAACTAAATAATATAATGACAGAAGGAAAGTTCTAAAACATTTCCAAACAATTCAGTCTGAAAGTCATTAAGTAGGCTAGGGATGATGGACATCCACACCAAGTGGTCAGGTGACCTGTGCTGTCTTAAAGCGGATAAGATGGATAGAGTATATAAAAAAGAGGGAGATGGGGATCCCTGGGTGGCTCAGCGGTTTAGCACCTGCCTTCAGGCCAAGGCGTTATCCTGGGGTCCTGGGATCAAGTCCCACGTCGGGCTCCCTGCATGGAGCCTGCTTCTCCATCTGCCTGTATCTCTGCCTCTCTCTGTCTCTCATGAATAGATAAATAAAATCTTAAAAAAAAAAAAAGAGGGAGGCAACAGAATAACTAAAATTAAATAATTAAAACAAAGGTTGCTTCTGGGGAATGGATGGGTGAAGATGCGAGGATAGAAGATTTCATCAAGATGCAGAAGATAGAAGATTTCATCATCATAAGCTCTCTTTTGCACCTGTGCTCTCCAATTTGGTATCCATCAGCCACATGTGGCTCCAGAGCACTTGCCATGTAACTAGTGCTTAAAGATTTGCTGTCTTCTGAATTTCAAAGACTTTGTATGAAAAAATTATTTAAAGTATCTCAAGAATGTTTTACACTGTTTACATGTTGCAATGATAATGTTTTGTATACTGGGTTAAAAAAATCAATTATTAAAATAAATCTCAGTTTTTCTTTTTTCTTTTTTTTGTTTCTTTTTCATCCGGCTTCTAGAAAACTTTAAATTACATATGTGGCTCATATTACAACACTAAATCTTATATACCATTCGATTTATTTACATGTATGACTTCAATGGAAATGATACTATCACTAACAACATAATGATAAAAAAAATCAACTCTAGCCCATACTACCTCTGAATTGCTACAAAATCTTAATTAGGATTCAAATTAGTGACATGTGTAGTGTATTGTAGTAACTGCAAGGTTTAGGGCTAATTCAATGCTGAGGCTATATAGGGCAGCTTCAAGAATATATACTTTAGTCTAGAACTGCTTGGTAGGTATTTCCTCCCTGATGTTACAAACCTGGATAGTCTTTAAAAATTATAGGAGGGGTGCCTGGCTGACTCAGTCAGAAGAGTATGTGATTCTTTATCTTGGGGTCATAAGTTCAAGCCCCATGTTAGGTATAGAGATTACTTAAGTAAATAAACAACAACAAAATAACCCTGCAAAAAATTATAGTAAATCTACATGAAAATAAAGGGATTAATATATTGAATTCCTATTTCAAGCTGCAATAGTTTTATATTTTGCCCAATCTTGTTTTGATATCCTATCATTTTTTACTCCCCCTGGCAGGCAGTTAGTATGTATGTATGTATGTATGTATGTATTTATTTATTTATGACACAGAGAGAGAGAGGCAGAGACACAGGCAGAGGGAGAAGCAGGCTCCATGCAGGAAGCCTGATGTGGGACTTGATTCCGGGTCTCCAGGATCACACCCTGGGTGGAAGGCAGACACTCAACCACTGAGGCACCCAGGCGTCCCTGGCAGTATTCTAGAGTATACCCCAGACATCATGTTATTTAACTGATACCTCAGTACACATTTCTAATAATATAGTTATTTTAATGTAAATATACAATGTTGTTATACACAACATTTCTTAATGTAGCTAATATCTAGGTGATACTAAAATTTCTTCAAGTTTTTTCAAAGTTGTCATTTTAAACATTCAAATGTGGATCCAGACAAGGACTTCACATTGCATTGGATTCTTATACCTTTCAATCACTTTTATTCTATAACAAATAGTTCATCCTTCCTTTCCTTCTTTTATGGAACCATTTTATTAATAAAACTGTCATTTGTCCTGTACAATGTCCCATTCTAGACATTCTGGATTTGGCTGATACTTCTTGGTGGTATCATTTAACTTGTTTCTAACTTCCTTTTTCCTCTATACTTGTAGTTAAATCAAACTGTTCTTAATTTGTAAGAGATTTAAGCTCTCATGTCTTACAGTATCTATTCTTTGCAATGCATTAACCTCCTTCCCAAGCACCTAGGAGGTTACCATTTACACACTATCTTGGGGAAAATAGTTTTCTGGATTGCTTACTTCTTCTGCAGAACCTCAGGAAACACTAATTAGAAGCTTCACTGGATTCAGGTTATTTCCTACTCAATCACATAATAGTAAATGTCCTACTTTTAGTGTTGCTAAGATCAATCAGTGGATTCATGTGTATCAATCTGATCTTTCCATTACTAAGTTTCCCCATCAACTTTTTACTTAATCACTTGAGTATCTATTGATTATTATTGCCTAAATCTATTATTTTATTAGGGGTGGCAAAATCATGTCACAATTTTATCGTGCCTTTTATTTATTTTTATTTTTTAAAATTTAATTAATTAATTAATTTATTTATTTATTATCATGCCTTTTAAAGAAGAACTTCTATAAATAACTTTCTTCAAGGAAAAATAAGATAAATATAGCAAAAGGGAGACAAACCATAAGAGTGTTAACTACGGGAACAAACTGAGGGTTGCTGGAGGGGGGAAGGGGGATGGGGTAACTGGGTGATGGGCATTAAGGAGGGCACATGATGTAATAAGCACTGGGTATTATATGCAACCGATGAATCATTAAATACTACCCTTATGCTTACACACACACACACACACACACAACTTCAACTATTTGGTTACTCTGAAAACAGTTCATTTAAGTAAGACCATGTCTTTAAAAAAAAAAAAAAAACAGAAAAAGGGCAGCTGTGTGGTGCAGTTGGTTAAGTGTCTGACTCTTGCTTTCAGTCACTTCAGGTTATAATCTTAGGGCTGTGAGATTGAGACCCACATCAGGCTCCCCGCTCAGCGTGGAGTCTGCTTAAGACTCTTTCCCTCTTCTTCTGCCTGCCCCCACACAGTCTCTATTTAAAATAAATAAATCTTTAAAAAAAAAAAAAAAAAGAATGTCTTTACTATATGGATATATCAATTTTTACAATAATGAGTTGGTGCCCTAGCAATTGCCAGTGATCATCAGTGAAGATTCTCTTGCATCATTTTGAACTTATGATTTGTAAAAACTGTTGTGTTTAAACCAATTACAAATATTCTTCTGGTGCTGTACTACCCCAACACACTTTCAGCAGTCAGCTTAATAGTTCCTATATATATATTGCGTGCTCATAATAAATATACATCATTCACATACTCACATGTGGAAACACTTCTCTCATAATCTCATTATCATTTCATCTCTCTTCCATAATTCAAAGGCAGCAATTCCAAGACACTTGCCCCCATCTGGACACAATATTAGGTACTCAAGAGATATCAGTGAGATAAGGAATTTTCTCTCACAATTTTTAGCAACACAAATTTCTCTCTTTTGGGAGTGCAGATAACCTGGCTTCTGCCTACCTCTCCAAACACTCTTGCTTCTTCCCCTTCCCATGCCTCAGCCACACAAACATCTTTTCAGTTCCACAAACATACAATACTTGCTACTTTCTCAGAACGTTCATTATTTTCTGTTTACTGAAACTAATTCCTATATGGCTGGCAGCTTCTCATCCTTTCTCTAAAATGCATCTTTCCTGACAACCAACATAGTTTCCCCATCATTTTATATCATTTCATCCTTTTTTCTTTCATAGAACTTAACATTACTCCATACACAGGAAAATGTTTACTTTTTGGAACTATCCTTCTGCACAAGACTGTAGAGCTCCATGAGGGAGCAAGAACTATGCTACTTTTACTCATCAGCAACAGATAGCACAAAATAAGCATTCAAACAATAACTGAATAAATGTAGAATATGTAGATGGATAGGGCATGGAATACCAATTCTGACTGTTAAAGTCTCAAAGAAACTCCTCTATAGTCAATGAGACACTTATTCAGGCAGAGTCCATATTTAAACCTTTTGAAATAATGTACAAGAAATCCCAGTATCATGCTATCCTCCAAAGGATGGCCTAATATCTAATCTAAAAAGGACAGTTGTCTTACCATTGAGTTAGGTTGCAGGTAGCTTTGCTGGGATTTTCGGTGTGCTATCTAAATGGTATCTGATTTTCTAAACCAACCATTTATATGCATTTTAAAAATTAATAATATACAACTGGTTTTGTATATTCTAACTCAGCAAACTGCTGATCTTATAAAGCAGAATGTAGTGTATTTACAAGGTAAGCCAAACAACAGAAAAGCAATTTAAATCTTGACACTGATTTTAAACAAAACATAAACTAGAAACATTTCCAAATAATTAGTAAAAATCATTTAGAAAACTGGAGTATCCTAGGAAAATATAATAATTATGTCTTATCTTCATTATTTATCACTTAGTCTTTTTAAATCAGACAAAACCCCTAATTCTGGCTCAAAGAAGAAATCAGGAATAAATTCATCCTGGTTTTTATTTTTTTAAGAAGTTTATTATTAGAATTATTTTTGAGACAGAGACAGAGAGACAGAGACAGAGAGCACATGAATGGGGAAGGACAGAGGGAGAAGGAGGAGAGAATCCCAAGCAGGCTCCACAGTCAGCATAGAGCCGGACTTGGTGGCTTGATCCCATGAACCTGAGATTATATCCTGAGTAGAAATCAAGAATCAGACTCTCAACTGACCGAGCCACACAGGCGCCCCCCATGCTGATTTTCAAGTATGACTTAAAAGCTTTGATAAACTAACCAATGATAACTCAGAGGTCAGAATAAACTCACCTATTTTGTCTTGAAGCTTCTCTTCTCATTCTTTTAGGAGGAATTGGACAATCTGTCATTTCAACCTTTGCTGGATGGCGCAATGAGTCATTACACTTCCGTGTGGGAGTCATACCTGTAAAGATAGAAAATGCAGAAAATGAACTTTTAAAAGACTGGGATTATTATAGTATCTTAATTTATAGAAAAAGAATTAATCAAAAAAAAAAAAAAAGAAAAAGAATTAATCATACTGAGAATGCTTCCTACTATTTCTGGTAAGAGAAAACCTTATAAGCATTTATCAGATGACTTGGAGGATAAGAGTGTTGACTTAGGTTATGCGTCATTCACATTCTTCTTGGAGTTAAACTCTAATATAAATATCCGCCCTCATACAGAGAAAGTACAGGTAACAAAAAGCAAGCACCAACCTAGTTTTTGCTCGATCAGTTTCAGATTCTTTTCTTGTTCATCAAGTTCTTGTTTTTTCTTCTTCATATCAGGAGTGTGAAGGTACTCTAACTGACGGTTAAGGTCCTCGATCACACTGTTCGACTTGTTCACAGCAGTACGATACTGTTGGAGAAGATCTGCAAAGAAACCAAAGACATCTGATTAAAAGAACTGATACTGGGGTGGTAGTCCCGGGTATCTCAGCGGTTTAGTGCCGCCTTCAGCCCAGGGTGTGATCCTGGAGACCCAGGATCGAGTCCCACGTCAGGCTCCCTGCATGGAGCCTGCTTCTCCCTCAGCCTGTATCTCTGCCTCTCTCTGTCTCTCATGAATAAATGAATAAAATCTTAAAAAAAAAAAAAAAGAACTGATACCGTATCAAGTCAGTGTTTGAAGAAAGAAGAATTAGCAACACTAGGTATTGTATTATAGTAACATTTGGGAACCATTTTTAAAGCCTCAAGACTTTGTTCAATGTATACAAATGAAATAAAAATGCAGTTTAGACCCTTGCACAAAACTAGTGCTCGTTAAATTTTAATTTTCAATTGCTTGACTTTAATAAATTTGTGTCAGGAAAGAGTTTTCTATGTAAAAGTACTCTGTGAACTGGATCACTCTCTCACAGTTAATGTTTTGATAGTCATTATTCAATCTAATTCCACACAGACAAGTTGAGGGGGGTGGCATATGCATCAAATATAGAAACGCTAGAGGTGCCTGGCTCAGCTCAGTTGGTGGAATGTGCCACTCTTGATCTTGGGTCATGAGTTTGACCTATGCTGGGTGCAGAGATTACTTAAAAAAATTTTTTTAAATACGTATAGTACTACTAGAAAATCAATACTTCCAAAAGATATGACCATTACCTTATTAAAGCTTTCAGAAATGCACTCTTGATAAAATACTTAATTTTCAAAAAACTTTCTATAAATTACTATGTCTAAAAATGTATTGCAGTATTCAGGTTTATTTATTTTTAAAAGAGATTTTATTTATTTATTCCTGAGAGTCAGAGACAGAGAGAAAGAGAGAGAGAGACACACACACACACAGGAAGAGAGAGAAGCAGACTTCCTGCAAGGAGCCCGATGTGGGACCTGATCCCAGATCCCAGGATCATGCCCTGAGCTGCAGGCAGACGCTCAACCGCTGAGCCATCCAGGCATTCCAATATTCAGGTTTTTTCTTTTTCTTTTAAAAAGATTTTATTTGGCAGAGAGAGAGCACGAGAGCGTGCACAGGCTGGGGGGAGGAGGAGAGGGAGAAGCAGACTCCCCGCTGAGCAGAGAGCCTGATGTGGAGCTCAATCCCAGGACCCTGGGATCATGACCTGAGCTGAAGGCAGACACTCAATGGAGTGAGCCACCCAGGTACCTCACAATATTCAGGTTTGTTTTTTTTTTAAGATTTTATTTATTTATTCATGAGAGACACACAGAGAGAGGCAGAGACATTGGCAGAGGGAGAAGCAGGCTCCCTGCAAGGAGCCCGATGTGGGACTCGATCACCAATCCTGAGATCACGCCGAGAGCCAAAGGCAGACGCCCAACCACTGAGCCACCCAGGTGTCCCATAATATTCAGGTTTGAGACTATTTTTTGCCTGTATGATTTACTAGACACTAAATATTAAATACTGGGACTGTACTCTAATTTAGGGGTCAGCAAATTACAGTCAACAGACAAGAATGCTTTATACAGTTTTAAATGGTCACATTCTAAATGGTTATATAAATACCCTCCGTAACACCCTCAATTTTGCCTCTTGGCTCACAAGGCCTCAAATTTTACTATCTGGCCTCTTGACACTCTGGTCACAATGATTAATATGCATGGGAATGGACATTCAAAATTCAAATATTTAACATGCACACTAGTTTACACTTAAAACTATAAAAAAAATTTTAAGAGTCTGAGTATATTAGATATGACATGAGATAGAAGATGAAATATTCTACACCTTAAGGTCAAGAACAGTGTATGGAAAAGAGAACAACTAGCATTCTGATGAGCAGGCAAATACACACTCACATATACCCGTGTATGCTCATGAATATATTCATATATTTATATACAAATTCTATATGTAACCGAGCAAGGGCAAGGTCTTTACGATCCATAATTCTTTATGACCTTTTGATAACTTTTAAAGGTATGTGGCAAAATGACTGGTTTTCTAGTCTGATGTGGTACTTCTAATTTCAAAGTAATATAATGTTTTCTTACTTTACATAGGTTATTCTTTACATTGTAAAGTACAGTTTTCACACAGTAAAATACTGCAAAACAATACTTATTTAGTATGTGAATGTGTTACAAAATTATGTCAGACTTGTTTATCAGTGATGCTGTCCTTCTTCAGAAGACAATACACAAAACTTCAGGCCATTAGGGCTTGATATTCTATTTCTTTTTTTAAAAAATGTTTTAATTTATTTTTTAAAAAGGATTTCATTTATTTATTCATGAGAGGCAGAGACATAGGCAGAAGAAGAAGCAGGCTCCATGCAGGTAGCCTAATGTGGGACTTGATCCCGGGATCCCAGGATCACGCCCTGGGCCAAAGGCAGACACTAAACCGCTGAGCCACCCAGGTGTCCCAAAAAGTTTTTATTTAAATTCTATGTAACATACAGTGTAATACTAGTTTTGGGTGTACAATATAGTAATACAACACTTACAGAAAACACCAGGTGATCATCCCAAATGCCCTCCTTAATCCCTATCACCTATTTAACTAACCCATCTCCCGCCCCTCCCTTTCCACTTGGGAACCATGAATTTGTTCTCTCTAGTCAAGAGTCTGATATCCTATTCCTAATAAGTTAGTTATGAGGTTCTTCCAAACTTTAAAAACCCAAGAAATTAGTATATTCAAGCACTTTAATTGACAGTGGTCCTGTATTTTATAAGATGGAATGTTAAATATTTCCCATTAAATGCAGCACTAACAGTAGATTCATATTTTATGTGGAAGATAGACAGTAACAGCTTTAAAAAAAAAAGAAAAGTAATCTCTATGCCCAACATGGGGCTCAAATTCACAACCCCATGATCAAGACTTGCATCCACCAACTGAGCCAGCCAGGTACCCCTTAGCAGCTTAATTTAATATGCCTTATCAACCCTGAATTTTTTGTACATGAAATGGAACTTCTGTTTATCATGGTGTCTATAAAAGTCTTTCCTAATGCATTTAACAAAATTTTGCCAAAGACAAAAATTCAAAATTCACATTTAGTTTCGGCTATAAATGATTTTTAAGGTCTTATATGTTGCCTAAAAATTTCAATTACCTTATAAGGGGAAAAAACATGTTTTTTTCCTATGAAAATAGAAAAATACTTTAAAAAATTAATTCATATAAAGCTCAAAATACAATGCATTAACTTCTGTAGGATACATATTCAAGAAAATACAGATTATTTCAATGTATCCTGATGAATGACCTCCTATGCAAAGCTACCAAAAATAATATAAAGGAATTGAAAGTACAGCTGAAGGGCTGGTATTAGTCAAGTATTCAAGGTTTGCTTAGAAGGCAGAAGCAACTTTTTTACTAATAGAAGATTCAAGAAGTTAGATGGGAATGCAGACTTTACTAAATATTTAGATCTCTTCAAACATTTATGCCCTACATGATTCTAAGAATTTTATTCAGCAAAAACATGGTAAGCCCTTATGACTAAGAAAAAATGAGAAAATACAGTAGAACCTCTGATTTGTTCCAAAATAATCCACATGGGGAGAGGTGGTGAGAGGCAAGTTGTGAGACAAGAAGATTATGAATGAAATACGAGTGCCTAGATGGTAGGTCCATGGGAGCTCATTGTTACTGCTCTATTTATTTCCATAATAGAACAAAACAAAATATCCTTGCCCTGAATACTACAGCACTTAAATAATCTTGGTCACTACATCTAAAAACATCAAGAGTGGCTTTACTTAAAACAGTAACAACAGGGGATCCCTGGGGGGGTGGCTCAGCAGTTTAGCACCTGCCTTTGGCCCAGGTCGCGATCCTGGAGTCCCGGGATCGAGTCCCGCGTTGGGTTCCCTGCGTGAAGCCTGCTTCTCCCTCTGCCTTTCTTTCTCTCTGTCTATCATGAATAAATAAATAAAATCTTAAAAAAAAAACAGTAACAACAAAATAAATGGAGAGTAATAACTGAGAAGTAGAATAAATTAGGTATGCTATAATAATCTCTAAACTGGCCACACATATAATACATATTTGAAATAAATGGACATAATAAAAGTGTTAATGTCACATTTATAAATTATATATTAACTAATCATTGGCTATTTTTTTTTTAATCATTGGCTATTTTAAAAGGATTTTTCTTCAGTTGCTATTAATAACTTTTTCTTTCATATCTTGGCTTCTGCAATATCCAGAGTTATTTTAATTTTTTTAAGAAGTATTTCTACTTATAAGATCTCTATAAAAAACTTGGAGTAATATAGAAAAGGAAGGTTAGGAAAAAAATCAGTAGGTCTATCAACTTACTTTCTTCTCGTTTTTCATTCTACAAAGTTTGCAGGTTTTATTTTTAACATATATGATATTTGCATTTATATGTTCTAACCACTTTCCTTTTAACATTTTAATAGGCATTTCCCAGATTCTAAATTCAACTAAAGCACTTGACATTTCTTATGTTTAGTTTGAAAAAAAGTGCTATTCTCAAATATTCATCTGAGTTGAAGAAAAAAGTCTTGTGTGTATGTCAGATGGTTTATTTAAGCATATTCCTCAGAAGATCAATTACGGTTCAAAGAATGTGAGTATTAAAAGCAATTAGAACCTTTCTGATTATAAATACACTGTTCGGTCAGATCTGGAAAAAATATAGAAAAGGATAATGGAGAAGAAAATTACCTTATCTAATCCAGAAATAAAACAATTTTCTTTCTACTCTTCCACTTTGCCGTGCTGAATACGTATATTGTTCTAAACTTGGGGAAGTTCTCTAACCTTTGATCAAGCCTCAACATCCTCATCTATCAAATGAGGAGAGCAGTAGTAAATGAAATCATTCCAGTGACAAGCTTAAAAAGTATCTAATACATAAGTAAGCCTTCAAATATTAACTATTATTATTCCACTGACAACTGCTTATTTATGTCACCTATTTTTCCATAAACTTTTTTCTTGATTTTTAAAGGTTGCTTTAAATAGTAGGGCTATAACACCTATGTCTACCATATGTTGCAATTTTTCCCCAGTTTGTCATTTGCCTGTTTTCCTCACAGTGCTTTAAAATTTTATGCAAACTTAAAAAAATTAACTATAAAAATTAACTATATTTTCTTTCCTCATTTCTTTTAGTATTTCTGTATCAAAAAGCTCTTCTAATTTCAGGTAGAGTCATCAAGGAAGCTCTTCTGAAGGCAGAACACTAGGGTACGGACCAGAAGCAAAGAAGCTAGTCATGCACAGATACATCTCGGCCAAAATCATTGTATGTAAAGCCATTAAACTGTTCCTTTCAATATTAAACTCATTTCTATTTAACTGTACTAAGAACTTCCTGAATATAGCTGAAGAGTGGTTAATATCAAAAAAAATTTTTTTTAAGGATTTTATTTACTTATTCATGAAAGACACAGAAAGAGAGGCAGAGACATAGGCAAAGGCAGACACAGGCTCCCTGCGGAGAGCCTGATGCAGTACTCAATCCCAGGACTCCGGGATCATGCCCTGAACCAAAAGCAGACGTTCAACCACTGAGCCACCCAGGCATTCCTAGTTTTCTTTTTCTCTATTTTTGGAAATAGGTTTGTTATTAATTTCATAAGATGATGTGGATATTATTCATATTTATATTATACAACAGTATATATTAAACATTTACTTATAAAACTTTAAGGATGAACTGTTTGAACACTTTCTCAGGTAATGGTCTATGTAAGTTTTCTGCCTTATTTGAAGCAATTTTGTTCATCTGCAATTTTCTATAATTTAGTCCATTTTATTTAGAGATGCTAAATGTATTTAAAATGTTATAGAAACCTAAGAAATTAGATTTCTCTATGTCTAAATAGATCCTCTGAGCCAACATTCTTCTTGTATTTGTTCCTGCCTAAAGACCATCTCTAGGAATTGCATATTCAGTACAAGGTTTTTTCTTCTTCTAATTCATTTGGCTGTACTTGTTTCTTGAAATATATTTTTCCTATCATTTGACTTGAATGCTTAGTTAATTTGCTTTCTCATTTAATAATAAAAGCATTCAGCTTATAGATTTGATATTTGATCTCAGCTGTCTTGTCTAAGTCTGATTTGTAATGCTCACTTAAGCTTTTTCTTTTTTGATGAAATATTTTTTTCTAAATGTCCACTATTTGGGGTAGTTACTTTGGGATGAAAGGAATAATTACTTTTAAAGTTCTAATACATTATTCTACAAAATGCCTCCTATATAAGATTTGCTTTTTAAAATTTATAGTCTCATTATAGCTGAGTAGCAATTTGATTCTCTGAAATCATGACCAATTTTTTTTTAAATTTTTTATTTATTTATGATAGTCACACAGAGAGAGAGAGAGAGAGAGAGGCAGAGACATAGGCAGAGGGAGAAGCAGGCTCCATGCACCGGAAGCCTGACGTGGGACTCAATCCCGGGACTCCAGGATCGCGCCCTGGGCCAAAGGCAGGCGCTAAACCGCTGCGCCACCCAGGGTTCCCTCATGACCAATTTTTGTGACATACTCTATAAATACCGAAGAAAGTACTGGTAATACTTATTAGACGTGGTAATTCATTGCGTATTTGACCAATAACCTATCACAGAAAAACTGTTCCTCAAAACAATGTTTCTATTATTACTAGTTTAAAAATTTAGGTTCTGTATTTTTTGCATCAAGTTTATTTAGTTTTGTACCTGCAGTGTGGAATACATCCTTTCATCAAAATGAATTTATCTTTGCACTTCTAGTGCCTTTGCCTTGAGGTCAGCTTTGGGATTAATACTTGTTACTGGTGATTTCTTCTATTTAATATTTACATGACATTTTTGTTAATTATTTTAATTTATATTTTGTTTAGGAGATTCCTTGTAAAGAACATAAAGGAGTGTCATAGAGAGACACAGCCTTTACAGAAGATATTCCTGTTTTATAGTTTACTAATCATGTGGACTGTGTAGGTCACTTACTTAAATTGCCACAAAGTTCTCTTTTTATTCACTTCATCTAACTTTACTATACTTTCTGACATATATTAAGCACCCAACAAATGACAAATGACAGAATTTTTATATATCCCAGGACCAGATTTTTAAAAATCAAAGTGTCTTTGCTTTTTAATGAAAAAAAATCATGTATTTACATGTTACTCGAGATCTTATTTTTTAATCATCTTACTTTATAACATGTACATACTTATTTTTTGTTTTATGCTGATTTTATTTGCTCATATCTCGTATCAAATACTGTAATGCAAAACACCGTATAGGGATAATTACTTAGAAGACACTTTGCTTTTAATTGTGCTAGTAGTAGACAATTTTTGTGGTGATAAATTGCTTTTTCTCTAATAATCCCACGATATACAAGAAAGAGGTTTCTCAAAGTTCTTGTCTATCTGCACTTTACTATGGCTAGCTGATTGAGAAGGAATTTCCCTTGCCTAGGAGTGCAAAGTCTGAGTCATGTTACAAAATGCAAACTGAGGTCTAGGTACAAGGAATTCAAGGTTGCTGAATGCCACAGAGTCATCCTTGATTTTATCTTGGCGGTTTCCAATCTCCTTTGAATCTGTGATTTCTTCCAATTTCTTGCCAGTACGTTCCCATCATGCTTAAAGTGGTCAGGGCTGTTTGCTATTGACTTACAACCAGAAATATTTTATATATACCAATAATCTTGAATAATCTCATTTGATTTTTTTTAAATTAATATTTGAGAGTTTTTAAAAAAGATTTATTAATTATTTGAAATAGAGCATACGCACATGCTGGGGGAGGATCAGAGGAAAAGAACCCCAATCAGACTGCCTGCTACGTGCAGAGCCCCACTGAGGGGGGCTCAATCTCAGGACCCTAAGATCATGACCTGAGCAGATATTAAGAGTTAACACTCAACCGACTGAAGACACCCAGGTGCCCCTAATATTTGAATTCTTAATGCTGAATCATTAGTTGGTATGTGTAGTGTATTTTTGAAGATATTTACCAAGAAAGATATGTAACTGTTGTATTTTTGAAACCCTTGCATTATCTGTTAACTTTACATATTTGATAACCCACAAAATCTTTAATTAAATGTTTCCTTTCCAAAGATCTACAGATGATGCTTCACACTGTTATACTAACATTCAGAAGCCCAGGTAAACTGAAAATTGTCAGTATGACAGCTGAGCATTTTTAAAGTTCCACAGATAATTCTTTTTGGCTTGGGAACCACTGCCATGAGCTGTTAGTGCTAGAGTGACATGAGTTGAGGCTTTTTATATTGATTCACTAGTCCTGCTGAATTGTTTTTTGATTTTTTTAAAATCAGTTTGTGTAGATGTTCACTTACTGTCTACAGAGATTTTTGCATGCATTGCCATCATAAACAGAAGCATCAGCCTTGGTATCATATATGATTTTAATTTTCTGTGTATTATGATGCTTTAGCATCTTAAAAAAACCTTTCTGACTGGGTAAAGACTGCCCCTTATGGGGCTGGCCAATTAGCATGCAAACTAACCAATCTAGAGCCAAACCTCTTCTATTTGGCTTGTGCACCCCAAGCAGCAGTATTCCTTTGCCTTAATCATCATCCCTTGCCTAGAGATCAGATCTACAGCCCAAAGCCCATTGAAATTATTCATAGTAGTTGATCCCAAGCTGTTTGCCCTGCCATGCCTTGTTTTTCCTATGGAAACCTCAATAAAGGCTGTAGCCTAAGCACTCTCCTTGCTCTGGTCTTCTGTCTCCTCACCATACTTGTGTTTTTCCCTATGGTCCTGAGTGGTATGGTATGCCTCCTGTCTCTAAGACTTGTGAGTATACTACACATGGTTTTCTTGAGCCTCTCCTGGATCTCCTCTTTCAGCTGTACCTGACTGATCATATCATAAAAGAATACAAAACAACCTTCTTCTCACCATCTTTCCCAGCTATTACTTAAATATTAATATTGATATTAATATTGCTGGTGGCTGAGGTAATAATCACAGGCTGAACACTATCCAAGTTCCTTAACAACAGAATAAAGAAATAAACTACAGTATATTTATACGATGGAATATTATCTGGCCATGAAAATGAATAACTAACATACATACATTGAATGAACAAAGTCAGATACGCAAAAAAGTATGTATTGCATGATTCCATTTACGTAAGTTATGAAAACAGACATACTGTTTAAGTCAAGGAAGTTGTTATCCTTTTGAGAGGGGATTGGGCAGTGACAGAAGAGTGCACAAGAGACTTTCTGTGGGATCTATCATATTCTATTCCTTAATACAGGAGCAGTGCTCATTTTGTGAAAATCTATCAAGCTATGTGTTTACCAAGTGTATACTTTTCTATGTGCATATAATGCTTTAATAAAAGTTAACAAGAAAATGAAGTATATGGATACAGGAGAATATTATTCAGCCTAAAAAGAAAGGAAATTCTGACACATGCTACGACACAGATGCATCTGGGAGCCACTATGCTAAGTGAAATAAGCCAGTCACAAAAGGACAAATAACCGTATATGATTCTGCTTCTAAGAGGTGTTTAGAGTAGTCAAAAACATTTTTAAAGCTAATAATGACAATGACTTTCTTGCTACAAAAGTAGATACCCAAGCATATTATAACTATATAAAAGAGCAAACAGCCTGCAGGGGACCGACCTCTTGTAAAGGGGAAAGGCCTGCAGAAGGGAAACTGGGGAGGGAGGTCACGTGTCATACACCCTAAAATTAAAGTTCTTAGTTGTAATCTAGTCCCTACCTTCTATATAATTCAAAACTACCTGACATAAAAAAGTAGTTGATAAAAACATTGTATTCGTATTTTTACTGGTTAATTTTTCATGTTAGAAAAACATGAAAGGATTGAAATACATAAGCCCCAAAGGATTGAAATCAAATGAGAAATTGTTATTTAAGTACTTATTCAACCTACCTATTTGTTCCCCTAAGACCAGGCACTGTTTTGGTATTGGAGCTCCAAATACCATTCCCCGAAGTTTATCCATTGGAGGAGCTTTATTCTGAAGACCCCCAAACTTTCCGTTACTTCGAATGCGATCTCCATCTCTGGTGAGCAGTGTAGGACAGTGTGTAATTTTAACAACCTATTGTAAGCAAATGAATATTAATTAGTGAGCCTATAAAATGTATCTCAATTGTTTTAAGAATGAGCAAATCACTATGGGTTCTAAGATTAGTAATGACATGATCACAGTAGTATTTTCACAAAATAAGCTAGTGAAATATAAGATGAACTGGGTGTAACAACCTAGAGGCAGGCCAGATGAATTAATTACTTCTTGTGTCAACCTACACTGGAATAGCGACAATGCAAATGGAAACAGTCAAACTGACGGCTTAATTGATAATAAGAAGGAAGAGAGAAGCCAGAGAGCCATGATCTGAAAAGCACAGCATCACTACCTCAGTTTCCTTCTATTAGATACATACAAATTTTCCAGATGACCAAGGGAGAGCAAAAAGAGGATATGAGACTGAAGAATACAGAAAAGCACAGGCTTAATCTTTAGAGATAATACCATGATCTCAACTATGGGAAGAAAAAGAGCTAGTAATGTCAGAGTTGGGATGACTAGAATTACGTAGTAAAGCCTAAGTCATGGAGTGCGAAGTAGGAAGGGTTAGTGAAGAATTAGATGCTTCAGAGAAGTCGGACAATAAAAGAAAGACATTGGATTTAGTATTTCATGATCTCTAAGAATGGTCTTTCAAAAAAGGCCTAGGAAATAGACAAAAATAAAATGTAAAATGAGAGAGGCGGAATTCAAGTAAGATCTTTTGACTACTCAGAATGTTAAGACATACCACACACTGAAATGTTGGGAGACCTAGGGAGAAAGTCTTCTTGTACTAATCTATTCTGAGACAGCCTTTCTCAAAGGAAATATAGTAAGTATTAAAAAGCTTGGTTTTGCAAGACCCACCCAGCAATTCACTTCTAAGAATTTATTCTGAAGAAAAATCACAGATGTGAACAATTTGCGCTAAAACACTGTTTTAATAAAAGATATGAAACTTGCATGTCTCAACAAGTTACATAAATTAGGGTACATCCATACAATGAAATAGAACACATATACTAAAAAATGATTGAAGAATATAATTTAACAATATGTAAAAATACCTAATTCAATCTAATATTGGGCGTAGTCTGAATTATAAAAATATTAAATTTGATTTTTAAAAATGAAAAATATAAATGAAAAAATATAACATAAAATCATAACTAGTATTTATTCTTTTAATATAATTCCAGAGGTACTTTACAAATGTTTTCCCATTGAAGTGGATACTTAAAAAAAATTTAAATGCAGGGGGTCCTGACTGGCTCAGCTGGTAAAGCATGGGACTCCTGATCTTGTGGTTTTAAGTTTGAGCCCATGTTGGGTCTGTAGAGATTACTCAAAAATAAAAAATCTTAAAAAGAAAATTTAAATGCAATAAGATGACTATATGAGGAAAATCTATGATAAACTCTTTGGTGAAAAAAAAAAACTCTTTGGTGAAATCAATCTTTTTGTTTTACTATAATTTTGTTTTACTACAATCACATCTTTTTTAGTTTTAGTTTGGATTTAATATGTTTTCTTAAAGTGAACATTAAAAATACAAACTGGAATCATGTACTATCCATTTATCAGAACTCAGATCATATTTTTAAGGATTTGATGCCATATTAAATTAACACACACTCAAATTTATAGACTTGTCCATTCTCTTGTTAACAGACTGACAGTAGGAGTTACAAGCCTCCAGTAAAAAGGACAGTCTGGCTCCCTTCTACAACAATTCTGCAAATATTATTTCCATGGACAATTTCAACTCTCAAAGTGTCCTTCAGTCTTACAGTTCTACCTTTCTAAGCACTCAATTAGGACAAAAATGGTAATAACAGCTTTTGTAAATTCAGTGAGTGAGCAACAGTCCAATGGCTCTGGGAAATGCCTATTCAACACTGTTGTGGGGACTAGGAGTGGGGGTAGAATAAACAGAGGAGCTGACAGGTTGAAGTAGCAAATGGCATAAAGTATTGAGGAAGGGAAAACAGTAACACTAGCAAAAACAGTATTACAAAGGGATGCTATAAAAGCCTTTTCTCAGAAAAGCTTTCCAATAGTACTTAACTGGTAGAATTACAAGACTTGATTAGAAACTTAAGAAGCAAAGCAATCAGTATTTGCTACACCAATTACGAGGAACAAATAATGCACCAGCTTTTGTCATATATTCTATTACATTCTTAATTTTTTAAAAGATTTATTTATTTTAGAGAGAGCGAGAGAGCGAGTGCAGGGAGGGGCAGAGGGAAAGAATCCTCAAGCTGATTCCATGCGGAGTGTAGAGCCCAATGTGGGGCTTGATCCCATGACTCATGAGATCACAACCTGAGCCAAAACCAAGAGTCAGATGCTCACCCAGCTAAGCCACCCAGGCACCTCTACATTCTTTTTTAAAGCTATGGATCAGTGTTTTTCACCAATTCGAAAAAGTTTTCACCCATTAGATTCTTCAGATACTGCCTTATGATCCTTTTCTACCTCCACTCTGGCACTCTGATTACTTTATTTACTATTTGGGATTTTCTCATTGTGTCCATGACTCTCAACCTGCTCCTCTTACATTCCTTCTCTCTGGGCTGCAGTCTGGACAATTTTTCTGACCTAGCTTCCAATTCACTAATTCTCTCTTAAGCTGTTTAACCTTCCCAGTGAGAATCTTATTTTTCTTAATGTATATTTTCTAGTTTTAACAAAGCTCTATTTATTTTTTCAAGTCAACTTGCTCTTTTCTCATTTTCAACACTTTTCTTAAATTATATTAAATACACTTTAAAAATATTTGCTTTAATGTTCAATATGGAAATTACTTCAGGTCTAAGATAAAGATGAATTCTTCCAGGGATAATCTGTGTTTCCTCCAATCAGGTATCTAAGGACACTACCAGTCCAGCACCATGTGAAACCAAATGTTTACCTTGAGATTTTTCAGACCATTCAAGTATTATGAATGCTGGTTGCAAACAAAGGCCAATTTATTGATATTGATGAATTCTCTGGGAAAACAACCTGTTTTGTTTTGTTTTTCCTTTTCTACCTGGTGCCAAGGTTCAAGAGCGATAATTATCTTGCAGTCTGCAGAGGCACTTGGGAGTTGAAATGGAAATGGCAGGATTTTTGCTCAACTTATACTAAGGGTTAGCCCTTTGGGGGACCCGGTTATTGGGAATCAGATTCCCCACTCTGATTAAAGCCCTGGGTTTTGTTTCCTGTCCTCTGAGACACTCAATTTCCTACTCTCTGAGCTCAATTTCAATTAGTTTGACACATGTTCTCTAAGCAAAACCTGGCTTGTTCTATTTATCTTTGAGTTCTACCATCACTTAGAAACCTTACTTTTTTTGCCAGTTCAAACATTAAGATACATACTCTAATGATATATATAGCCAGAAATAGCCTTTTAGTTAATCTCTGCAAGAATTTGAGTTGTCTAGTCCATCTCTGTATAACCCACTGTGCCTGGATGATGTGCTGGAGCAAGAATTTACTGGGTCATGAGAGCCAATCTTCTTGAGCACTTCATTCAATGGCTGCACATAGGCAGTTGGAAATCGGCCATGATAGGAATACACCATGGGCAAAAGCTACAAACCAGGGTCTCATCACCCCACTGACCAGAGAGCCAGTTGTTCAACATGTAATTGCATCCACTGTATCTCATATAGTCAAGTGTCCAAATGTTGAATAAGTAGAACCTTAGTTATTATCCAAATTTGTTAATTCTATCCTCACTAGTAAGTTTCTCATCTTCTCCTAGTAGATTCTATATTGTCGTGACATTTAATGGGCATGGTTTCTACTCTGTAAATCAGGATATATAAATATGCTAATCACTACCAGAATATAGTAGCTTCTCCATCCACAACTATTTTCTGGTATAGTATATTATAGCCATTATTAGGTTCCCATGGAAACATTCATGAAAATATCAAATACTATTCCCCAATTAGTTGCATAATTTTCAATATCTCACTAATTTAGCTCTCGTAAATCAGGGTACATTTATTTCTTCTTAACTGGGTCCAAAGGAAAATTTCTCTGATGGTTCTAGTTCTGCCATAAGTTGGTGTGATTTAGTACAGCTTCATTATTTGTTTTGAACTTCAAGTTTCTCATTTATAAAGTGAGAGTATATATTATCTCTAAGGTATCCACGATTCTAGAATACACTTTCTATAGATACTGGCTTATATTTTAAACTGGCCTGTTTTCTCTTATGTAACCGCAAACATTCTTACTCATTTTTAGTTATAGTAACTCACAAACCTATATTTTTCATACATGTTTATCACTTGGTAATTCCAAGCTCCTAACACTATACTCATTAAATGTAATCCTTCCTGTGTATTACAAAAATTCAAGACCCCTGGATCTCAGATACAAAGAGAACTTTAATGAAATTTTACCATATTCCAGACTCTATGCTTAATGCTTTATATGTATTATTTTATTAAACCTCTAGAGAACAGTGCTCTGAAAGGCCCTCCTTGAGATTTCTTTTTTCGTAAGTAAAACTTAAAAGTAAAACAGAAGTGATAACTTAAGTATATCCAACAGTATAAAATACATTCTTCGGTTTGTTTAGAGTACATAACTCATATATTTTTAAATTAATTTTTTTTCTGAGTATAGGAAATACACAATGTTATATTAGTTTCAAGTGTACAACATAATGATCCCACATCTCTATGCTTTATGCTATGCTTACCACAAATGTAGCTACCATCTGTCACCGTACATTGCTATCATAGTATAATTGACTATATTCCTATGCTGTGTCTGTTATTCCCATGATTTAGTCATTTCATAACTTGAAGTCTGTATCTCCCACTCCTCTTCACCCATTTTGGCTGTCCCCTCACCACCATAAGCTTATTTTTTAAAAGAAAGAATCATTTTATACATGATTTTAACCTTTTCAACAAAATATATTTTGTATACCTTCTTTGTTAGGACATAAAAACTTATTATACTTTTTAAACAGCAACATATACTCTACTGTATAAATTACTATAATGGAGTTGTCCAATCCTAAATGATGGACATTTAAAATTGTTTCCAATGTTTCTCATTATAAAATCTTTTATACTCTTATATATATCTTCACTTGGAGAGATCCAAGTCTGCCAGCTTATAGCTCAATGCCTGGGCAGTAGCCAATATCATCTAGTCAGTATGAGTGGGAGATAGATAAAAACAGGAACTAATGTCAAGGAAATTAATAAAGATAATAAAGAAATAAAAATAATTTTGAGGAAATACTTCTAATCTTGGATGTGCTGGGTGATTTTTATCTCTGGCTTGTTCTGTGACCAAAATGGAGAGCCTCAGAACTAAGAGTAAAATACAGTGCCCACCTTGTAAAATATATCCTGAGGTTAAGGATGTCCCTTTGTTATGACCTCAGGTTTAAGGCACTGCTTCCTTAGATTCTCTTAAGTAGATAAGAATTTCTAAAAATTCTTAATGGCATTATACTACAGCACCCTGGGGTAGAGATGTGTGTGAAAACAGTAATCCCAGAAGACAGAGCCAGCTGAGCCTGTTGCCAGATGCAGCTGAATTCCCAGAAAGTTAACTGGCACCAACTGCCAACTGTGTGAGTGAGGCACTTTGGAGCTCCCACCATTCTAAGTGTAACTAGCCACCACTGCAACTAGCTAACACTACTCAGAGATGTCCACAGGGACCTGAGAACTAATATGTTGTTATTGTTTAAAGCCACTAATTTTTGCAGTGTTTTGGTAGGTAGCAATAGATAACTGAAACATTTATATTGCAAACTGCCCTTCAAAGGTGTTATTAGTTGAGTTTTGTCCTGCAAAATTCCAATGTTGAAGTCCTAACCCCTCAATTTCTCCAAACATGACCTTAAAGATAAGTGTCTTCATAGAAATAGCGAAGTTAAAATGAGGTCATAAAGTTAGGTACTAATCTATTAAGTGGTATCTTTATAAGAAGGGGATATAGACAGGCATAGATATGAACAGACACAGGGAGAAGATGACCATCCACAAACCAAGGAGAGAAGCCTGGAACAAACCCTTGCTTCATAGCTCTCACAAAGAATCAATCTTGCTCATACCTTGAATTTGGATTTCAAGCCTCCAAAATTGTGAGGCAATCAATTTCTATTATTTAAGCTACTTAGTCTGTAGTACTTTATCACAGCAGTCCTAACAACAAATAAGAGTTACACCAAATTACATTTCCACCAACATTATCTGAGAATACTCTTTTTCCAATACTATCATCAATAGTAGCTACTGGCTTTGAATTTTGGAAAATTTCAAATCCCAAAAACATGTCTCATTTGAAGTTGTTTCTTGGCCCATTCATTCATATATTATACCCATTTTTGCACTGCTTGTCAATTTGTAGGATTTAAATCAGTTTTGACAAGGTTAGTCATGTGAACATTATCATAAAATTATTTCTATATAGGGTCCTAGTATGTTAAGCTTTAAAAATATACATTAAAATTAGAGCTACAAATTAAAAAAAAATCCTCAAATACATACCTCTTTTCTATAATGATTGGCAGCATCCAAATTATCCAAAATAATGGTGTCTCCTAACAGCATACCAAATACTAAAAAATTAAATTTAAAAAATTATGACATCCTTTTTGGCTATATTAAAATATTAACACATTACAAAATTTTCTTAGGAAGAATAGTAACATTAGAATTTTATTCAACACTTGAACAAGAAAAAATAAGATTAAAATATTGATAAAACTATAACTTATTAAATAAACAAGAACATAAATTTCTACAACCAGTAATTTGTATATCTGGATCATAAGTGTAACATCTTTTTTAAAAAGTCACCATAATTTCCTTTACCTGTTTCACAATGTTCTACATTATCTGGAAATGTTAACAAATCTCGGGCAAAGACTGGATCTCCAATGGGTTTAAAATACAATTTTCCATTTCGGTAATGAGGTAGAGGTCTGAATAAAAAGAAAATTTAAAAATATATTAAAAATATACTTCTAATAAAAAAAATATATAAAATAGTATGTATATATTGCTTATCAGTATTGTGATCACTTAAATCATTTCCCCATCCACAAGTGGCACTCCTAATGATTACCTATTACACTCTTAGAAATGAGAATATTTACTATATAAGAGTATCTACTTAGTTTTATCTGTCTACTAAAATTAATATAAACTAACTGTTGAGTTTCACAAGGGAAAAAGAAAAGCAGCCTCTAAAGCTAGCCCTAAATGGGGATGCCAATAATATGACTATATTATGTGGAGAGTGGCCCAAGTATGGACAGGGGAAGATATCCACGTGAGGGAGACAGATCTGGTACTCTGGCTCCCTGTCCCTTCCCACACAGTACAAAATGAACAACTGAAGCCCAGAGAAAACAATGATATTCAAGAAGTGGAGGCTGACTGGAGTGTCAGGACCTTTCTCATGGTTCCATGTGGCATAGCTTTTCACAAGTCTTGAAAGTATGAGTGCTGGAGGGTAGGTAGGGGTGGTTCTAGGAGCTAATTAACTCAATCTCAATAAGAGCTACAACACCAGGAACAGACAGGATGATAATTAGTTTCTAGTGCAAACATTAGTCCTAAATACCAAATCCATATTTTCCCTAAATCAAAGATTCTTAACTTTGTCTTCACAGATTCCTATGATAAAAGAAGCGCCCCCAAAGGGAAAAACTATTCACACAAAAAGTATTATGAATACAGGAATTATGATCTGACTAGATTTCCAATACTGTTTAAAATGGGTACTGACCAGTAATACAGCAGGAGTTTTTAGAAACTGATAGATTTGAGTTCAAATTCTGGTTGTTTCCTAAAACTATTTTTAGATTACAATGAATTACATTTAGTTTAATAATACAGTAAGCTCTTAATATATTAGAGTTCCTATTCTCCTTATAGGCCCTATTCCTACCCAATTGTAAAGTTTTGTTTAGGAATCTGAGAAAATTAACAATACTGTTCTACATTTTTTTGTTTTGTTAGCATTTCCTTCCAGTGTTTTAAGGTCAAAATCAGACTATATATAAAGTATTTTTAAATTTAGATAAAAAAAATGCCTAATTGGTTTGCATGGTTATTCCCTAAAAACATATTTTGAAAAGTAAATGAGGAAATAATTACTTAAACCAAAATAATAAAACATTCTAACTAGATAGTCTCTTACATTTCAACTTTGTTACTGGCAGTTCCAATAGGGATCTTCTCTACCTAAAACATGACTACTTATCTTCAATGGACAAACAGGACAAAACACATTCATCTATACCCTTACTCCAAATAAAAGAGTTTCATATTTCATCAATGATATTGACATCCTTCCTATGTAAAAGCCAAAAATCTTCTTTGGGTTTGTATGTGTCCACGTAACTTATATACAAGTAAGATTTACTTGGCAAATTAAATATGGCCAGCATATATAAGTAAATACACTGCAATACCCACTTTCATGAAGTATACACATTTGTAATGAAGATAAAAATAATCTAGATAATTTGAGTCCCTGCTCAGTTTTAGGCATCTTTTATAGAAACCATTTTAAAATTAAGCCCTTTGTTAACAGAAAAGATATTTCAGAAAAAAATCATCACTCCCACTTTTTTCTAACCTTTTCCAATCTGGAAGAGTCTTCTTATAAATAGAATCCAAGGGCAAGACCTGCTGACGACCTTGGGTTTCATCATAGATGCGACGTGCAGCATCAGTGGTCAGGGTGACTACACAGTCCATGTCACTTGCCAGATGCCAAGAAATAACCATTGCAGCTCTATCATCTTCAATTTGTGCCAGGTGTGCAATCTATAAGCCATTTTTAAAAATCAATTAAAAAACTTTTAAGTATATAAAAATTTGATATTAAGTATTTTAAGAAGCCTACATCTAAATAGCAAAAACTTTTCTGAAATATAAGAATTAAAAAATTCTCAAGCTATACATGCTTGAATATTAAACATCGATTCTGCTATTAAATTTTGGAAAAACTGTCCTACAAATTAAACTCCTGTAATTTTAGAAATGAGCAAGAAAAAATATTTACAATGTTATCAGCTAACTAATGATGTAATTTTCACAGTTGGTATCTTTAGTATTGAGATGTCTTGATAAAGTTATAATATACATTTAAATAATATACATATTAAATAGATGGAAGATTAAGATTCGATTAGAAATAAGTATATATCATACCTTTTTAAGTAGGTATCTTATTCCAATATTCTTTTCTGAAAACAAACCTAAATGTCACAAATAATAATTTCTGCTTATAAGAACACACTGGAACTTAGGATAAATGGCTACTCTCCTATTTACAAATACTTTAGTCACAAGCATTTTGCTCAGTCTAACAACATTAAAAAGTTTGGGCCAATTTTAAAACCTCATTTACTACATTGGTACAGTCACATCTACCCTTTATTCTTTTTAACTGACCAGCCAGCAAAAACCTGCCCTAGCAATGAAAATGTTGTGTCATTGTTAGAAACATCAAAAAATCTACTCTTGTATTCCAATTCTCTAGACGTTAGTGGAATAAAGGTAAGAAGAGAGACATGCAAAGAAACTAGTACATGTAAATGAAGATGAAAAAAATGTTCCTGGGGCACCCAAGTGGCTCAGTGGCTGAGCGTCTGACTTTGGTTCAGGGTCCTGGGATCAAGTCCTGCACAGGCTTCTTGCAGGGAGCCTGCTTCTCCATCTGCCTATATCTCTACCGCTCTTTGGGTCTCCTGCACAGGCTTCCTGCAGGGAGCCTGCTTCTCTGTCTGCCTATGTTTCTGCCTCTTTCTGTGTCTCTCATGAATAAATAAATAAAATCAGGAAGGAAGGAAGGAAGGAAGGAAGGAAGGAAGGAAGGAAGGAAGGAAGGAAGGAAGGAAGGAAGGAAGGAAAGAAGGAAGGAAGGAAGGAAAGAAGGAAGGAAGGAAGGAAGGAAGGAAGGAAGGAAGGAAGGAAGGAAGGAGGGAGGGGAGAGAGGGAGGGAGGGGAGAGAGGAAGGGAGGGAGGGAGGGAGGGAGGAAGGAAGGAAAAGAGAGGGTAAGAAGGGGAAGGAAGGGAGGGAAAGAGAGAGGGAGGGAGGGAGGGAGGGAGGGAGGGAGAGAGGGAGGGAGGGAGGGAGGGAAGGAAGGAAGGAAGGAAGGAAGGAAGGAAGGAAGGAAGGAAGGGAGGGAGGGAGGAAGGAAAGGTTCCAGCAAACAAAGGAAGGATTAGAAGAAGCAAATCAAAGTGACTAATCTCATTCTACTTGTGACCACAAGTGTTACGACAGGTATTTAAGAGAATATGCACATGCACAAGCAGTGGGGTAGAGGAAGAGAGAATCCCAAGCAGGCTTCCCACTGAGCACAAAGCCCAACGTGGGTGGGTTCGATCCCACAAGCCTGAGATGATGACTTGAGCCAAAATCAAGAGTTGGATGCTTAACTGACTGAGCTGCCCGGCGGCCCATGGGGTAATTATTTCAAGTAAAGCTATGAGCAGAAGCTCTCCTTAACATTACACTTTCTCCTTAAACTACACACAGGTTTCTCCTTAAGAATACAGTATTTTCTTTTCCAAAAACCTAATCCTTTTGTAGATATAACTCAATCTTTTTACTTGTGTACCCATATACAATGTTTTGTTTATTTAAGCTTTAACTACTTTTTTCAACTTTTTTGAGCCTACTCTAGCCATTTTTCATGGATGTTATCAATTTTTCCTCAGGGATACCAGATGAATGGCACTTGAAAGAAATACAGATGGGATTTATAGGTATTTGGGATTCAGGAGGGCAAGACTAAAATATACAACTTAACTGAGGTATTCATAATTACAAAATTATTTACTTTATAATGTCTAGGCGAAAATTTCCTCCTCTTGTCCCTTCCCTTACTATATTCCACATTTATTCTAGTTTTAGAATAAATACCAGGAAGAATTTTTTAAAAGAGGAATCAAGGAAGATTAAGTATGATTTGAAAGGAGTAGAAAACTTCCACTTGATGGTTAGAAGAGGGCTTGTAGTCTTAGAGGACAGAGGAGAATTTACATAAAATGAGATTCCAAAGGTTTCCCCCAGATTTTCATGATACGTAATAAGAAATATTTGAATGAAAGACTTCAAAATACATTTCTTCTGTGAAAATTTATTTTATGCTTTGGTAAAATCTTATCTATTAAGAATTCTGTATCAAATAACCATTGAATGTGGAATGTTAGTACCCCAAAGCAGGCTAACTATAGATATCTATATGCTTAAATCACAGGACTGCCTCTTCTATAAACTGTTTCTTTCTATAAATTTTTTAAATTGGTTCTGAAGACTAAAAATTTTAAAAATTATAAATCAAAATCTTTATAAATTTATATCTTTATATCTTTTTAAAAATTTATAAATTTATATCTTTTTAAAAAAATTATTTATTTATTTATGAGAGACACAGAGGCAAAGTCGCAGGCAGAGGGAGAAGCAGGCTCCATGCAGGGAGCTCGATGTGGGACTCAATCCTGGGTCTCCAGGATCACGCCCTGGGCCAAAGGCGGCGCTAAACCACTGAGCCACCCGGGCTGCCCTAAATTTTCATCTTAATTTTTCAATTTTCATATTTGAAAACTGAATATTTCAATTTTCATATTCATGCAACATGGTTTCAACAGCAAACATGGCCACACATTTTTAGAGTAACCATTACCCTCTATTTTCACTGTGTAGTTAGCCTGTGATGTTAGGGAACCACTTATAAAGAAACTACACTGGACTTTGAAGGCAGGGAAACCTTGGTTTATGTCTAAGTTCTGCCCCTTAATAACTATATATTGACAATTAAGTTCTCTGAATTTCAATATCCTCATACAAAAACTAGAAACACTATAAAAAAAATAATGGTTGTAAAAGTAGTATGTACACAGGCATAAAGAACAGTGATTAACATACACACTTTGGAGTCAAACTCCTGGTCTTGAGTCCATGTTCTACAATTTTAACTGCTTGCTATGTAACCCTGGACAAGTTTCTAAAAAGTCTTTCTGTACCTTACTTTCAGCTTCCTCAATTTTATTTTATTTTTTTATTTTTAATTTTTATTTATTTATGATAGTCACAGAGAGAGAGAGAGAGGCAGAGACATAGGCAGAGGGAGAAGCAGGCTCCATGCACCGGGAGCCTGATGTGGGATTCGATCCTGGGTCTCCAGGATCGCGCCCTGGGCCAAAGGCAGGCGCCAAACCGCTGCGCCACCCAGGGATCCCAGCTTCCTCAATTTTAAAACAGAGGTAAAAGCAGAAAGGAGAGATGCATATTAAAATGGAAAAGTTTAACAAGTAACAATTAACTTATTGTTGTTTTTTCTGAAGTTCTAGGAACATCCCAGAATTCACTCTCTAACAATATTAGACTCAGAAAAATTCTAATCTTTTTCTTTCATTATCTCACTCAAGTCTGAGCACATGGAAGGGTCTTGGCTATCTAGAAAGTCATATGACACGAAAGCATCTGTAAGTAGATAATAAGCCTTGAACATGCTAATTTCTACCATAGCCTTCAATAGTAAATAAGAATTATGGAATTATGCATTTGTTTTAAATTTTGCCAAATCCCTACTATAGTAATAAGAACAAGAAATTTATGGGAAAAAATTAAAAAGTACAAAGAAATCAACACTATTTTATTATAATGTCACATTAAAACACATTTTAAACAAAATAACGTAATAAAATGTACTGATTGCCTCTTAAAAGGTTTAAACACAAACCTTTCCCAAAACATCTCCACTGCCTTTAGTATAGTTTGGAAGAGTACACGATCTTCTAGGTTTTTTCCTCAGTTCTTCCTGTTCTGATAGCTTTCTTTTCAAAAGTGCTTCAATGTGTGGCATCTGTAATTTGTAAAGAAAAATTAACTACAAGGCTATTACTCCTGTACCAGACAGCCATAAGGATAGCAGGAAAAATCAACAATTTGGACAACTCAAGAATATAAAGTTATTAAACAAGCATCACTTTAAAACAATGTGGTTATAGTAATGTAAAGTTTTCACCTCACTGATTATCTTAGGAAATACACAACCTACAATAGGACTTCTCTTTGCAACTAACTACAGCATTATACACATAAAAAAAAACATGAGTTTTAAGAAATCTATTGTCACTTTATCTCATTTTCTTTGCCACCATGTATACTGGTTATAGCTTATGAAGCCCTTTCAGCACAGTTCTCAAATTGTTGTATCATTAATTTCACTTATTGGTGTCATTAAATTAGAAATACAAACTTCAATTTCTTTGAAAAAAGTATCATTTTGTTAGCCCCTTTTAATGTCTAGTGACTAGACCAATCCACATGTCTTGGTACCCCCAAAACAAGTGTGCCCATTACTCTGTAAATAAAAAATGAATTGTAAAAAAAAATTAGAGACTATAATTTAATAAAAAAAGCCTTTCACTTATACATGGAAACTATACCTGTTGTGCTGTAGGGATGTCAATATTATGTGTTTTTAGTTCATTTTGCAACTGAGCCTCTTTTAATTTTGCTTCTTCAACTCGGCCTAAAATTAAAAACAAAACAAACAAATCTGCATCAATTTGTAATAATCCCAGAAACACAGGTTTTTAAAAATACTTTCAATCTCTTGGGTTCCCCCCACCTTGTAATGACTGATGCTAAAGTAAAAAATATAAGTGATTCTTTTAGAAATCCAAAATGAAACTAAGTCTAAAATTAAGATTTGGGTCTAATACACAATAATGAGAAAGAAAATTTGGTTTTTAAGGTGGTTTTAAAAAAATAAAATTTAGGGGCATCTGGGTGCCTCAGTCGGTTAAACATCTGTCTTTGGCTCAGGTCATGATCCCAGGGTTCTAGGATCAAGCCCTGTCCTGGGCTCCTGCTCAGTGGTGAGCCTTCTTCTCCTTCTCCCTCTCCCTGTGCTTGTTCTCCAGAGTACCCCCCTCACTCCCACTTTGTGTCAAATAAATTTATTTATTTTTTCATAAAATAAGTAAGTATATAAATAAATAATGTCTTTAAAAAAATACCCACACCCAAATTTGGTTTTAAGGTGGTTAAGGAAGATAGTATATATTAATACTGCAAACTCCAAGTAATAAATCATTTGATCCTGATTCACATGACTATATATAACATACATAATTGCATAAGATTGTGACAAGAACCAAGTAAGACTTTATAAAAAGAACCCTGAATGCTACTACTGATGTATTTTCTTATCATCCTACATAGCTTCTATTATCCTCTAAATATCATTGACCTTGGATATACAAAAGTGAGTACCTTGAGGCAGGCAGTACATTTGTTAGTTAACTGATCAAAATTTTAACTATGTAGTTAATACAGAGACAAAAACCACAACGAAAAAATCTGACAAATGGAAAAAGATAAACCACAACCCAAAGTCTTATTTTAAATCTATAAAATTGATTATGAATTGCAGCAAACATGGTGCATTTACTTAAAAGTTAGATGCTTCTATACCATGTGTGCTGCCCTGTACACCTCCATAGTGTGACACACCGCAAATATTTTAAGCAAAATACACAGTCACAAGACTCAACTAAAAATTAAATTACATATCACTTCTGCAGTAAGACTGTCTAGTATCTTCTGCTAGAACCTGGAGCCAGATATAAACATTACTGTCTTGTTAAAAGCCTTAAATTTCCACAGATTGATTTCTATTAAAAAAAATCTCAAATTTTTATAGGTAAGCAGGATATAAATTTATTTAAAATGATAACCAAGAATGCAACCATTACTGCAGTGTTCTGCAGTTTATTTGTAGTCCAGGAAAGTAGACAATTTTTCTGTCTCATGGTCTCAACCTTATGCCTTACCATTCCCCAAAGCCTAATTTTTTATTATCCTTGAATACAGAATGACTTACACTTCATTTCATCAAGAAGCTGATTGCTGGCTTCAAATAAACTTCTATACATTATAATATTCTTAGATAACTGGTCCTTTTCTTTTGTAAGTGCTGCCATTTGTTGCTGCTTCTTAACATCTAAGAAAAAGCATTCAGATAATTTAAACAATTCTAAAATTGTGACTTTTTCAAAACATGTCATAACATGATTAGGTAACTAATAAGCACCATGTTAATGGAAAGTATAATAATAAAAAAAAAAGTACCATAAACATAAGAAAAATCCTCTATTTTCCTAAAAACTTACCATTGTAAAACATAAATGGTAGGATATATGATTCTAATGTTCTTGACAGAGCTGGTAGCTGAGGCTCAAATACAATAAAATATTCAGTACTATCCCTTCCAGGACTATTTTCTGCCAGCACTAGATTCTGTAAAAAGAAAAGAACAGTTAGAAAAACAAGATTTAAAATGGTATTGTCAATGTATAAATGTTACATATCTATCTTACTGTGTTGTTTCCAAGTGAGTGGGGTAAATTTTAAAGGCAACAGGCATTGACTGATCCTTAAGACTCATCAACATTAATTAAAACATCAGCATCACTCAAGACATAAAACTTTTTATGATCTTATCAATGGATAGATTATGCAAGATAATTACAAGAAAAAAGGTATCTTTTCTTTTGGAACAGAAGTATCAATGGCCAATTACTATCTTAACTGGCAAAGTCTTTTTGACGCTAGCCTTTAAGAAGCTGAAGCAGTGTGAAACAGTGGATGGCATAAAAGTTATAAAAACAGTCACAGACATGCCCAAAGCCCAATGGTGAGTTTAAGTTACAACTGTTACCATGGAAGTAGACCCACTAATCCCAGGTGACCAAACAAGAGGTCCTAAAAAGCTCAGAAGATTTTTTATAATGTATTTTCTTTCTTTATTTTATTTTTTTAATTATTTTTGTATTTTTTGTATTTTCTTTATTAATGCACATTTAAAACACCAGCAATATAATTTAGCTTAAGACCATAGCACGTAACAAGTAAATAATGAAGATATATTTACATTCTAATTTTTTTTTTTACATTCTTTACAGGAAACAAGATATTATTTTATTTTTTAGACTAGTACAATTCAGAGATAGAGAAGCAGAATTTTTAAAAACGTAAATCCGTAAAACACTTGCAGAGCAATCCATGAAATAAAATTATAAAGTACAGATAACAATTCTTTTCTTTCCAAGGACTATAGAATACAAATCTACCATTAAACTAATATGCAGTCATACTTAGTTATTAAAGCTGTTTTCAATGTATTTACATGAATATAAACACAGAAAATACAGTTCACATTTTTAAAACATGTAATTCATGTTTTTAAAACTGTGGAATTCATCAGTTTTCTTTCAGCAATCTAATTTGTTGATCAATACAAGTGAATATCTAGATACTAATCTGTGAAATTTATGCATAGTATAGGTATATGGTACATATCCTTTTGCTGGGTGAACATTTAGTTTCCTTAAAAAATTTTAACTACAATTTTAATATAGCAAAGAAAGTATGTTTCAGTATTTTTCTGTGTGTTCTCTAGAATAATGAGAAATAGGACTCATTAAAAAGAGTTTAATAGGTAATATCAAATTTCCCTTCAAAAAGCCCGTTGATTTATCTTCTCATCATTAGTAGGAATATCTAGTTTCGCTGGTGCTGGCCAACACTTCATTATCAAGTTTTCTTTTTCCAAAATGGATGAAAAACAACCAGTCATTATCATTTCACTTAGCATTTCCTTGATTGGTACTGAGGTCATGCATCTTATTTACTGGTCCTTTTTACTTTCTCTTCCATTAACTGCCTGCTCATACTCTTTATTTTTTACTAAAAAATTACTTTTAAAATTTTTCTACCAAATTGTTTTTCCTTATTGATTTGTAGGAAGTTCTTCAGATTTAAAAATGTTTAATATATCTAACCCAACACTGTTATGTGTGCAGAGCAATATTTCTACACAACATAATTAAGAACATTTTTTTTTATCGTATGGTCAGATAAATGGTCTCTCTACATATCCACAATTCAGGGTCAATAATTATCAACACGCTGCCATCATTCTTTTAATTCTAAGATATGATTATGATATATAAAGTTTTAACTTTTTATATAGTTAAATATAAAATCTTTGGGTGAGGGGATGGGGTTATTGGGTGATGTAACTGGTAATTGGGTGATCAGTAACTGATGAGTTACTGAACATTACATCTGAAACTAATGATGCACTATATGTTGGCTAATTGAATTAAATTTAAAAAAATATAAAATCTTTTCTTTTATGTCTTAAGGAGGCCTTTCCTATATTATTTCAAAGTTTTATAGTTTGCAATCTCTGATGTACAACTTATCAAAGAAAAACAGAGTAACAAAAATGAGAACTGAAGAGTCCATAACTGGATCCAAGCACAAATGGGAATGTGGCATATGAGAAATGGACAAATACGTAGAATAAAATTTAGAAACCTTTTTCAGAAATTTCTAGATCAAATAAACAAAAGTATAGAGAATTTAGAATTCTCTAATATAATTAACAAACTTGAACAATAAGCTTAGATTATAACTTTACAGAAAACAGTACATATTTTCAAGCAAACATGGAATATTTACAAATAACCTTGTGTTCTGAGCCAGTATTTCCTAAATGTCCATATTGATGAGAATTACTGGCTTGGTAAGAGTCCAGAGCCCTACCCTAGACCTACTAAAGCAATCTATGAGTCAGAAGCCATGGAGGACTCAACAGTTTTCTGCTTATTCAGCGTGGCATTGGGAACCTCTAGTGGAAATTCCTATGTATGACATGAAGCTTCAATTCTACATGCAGCTGCAAGGAAATAGCTTACGTCACCATCTTAAACTCACAAATGTGTATAGCTGGGGTAGCAATTTCAAATGCCTACAAGGGGCTAGGGGTGGGGGAGTGTCAAGGAAACAGGATAAAGGTAGGGTGGGCTAGGTGTATTCTTCCAATAGAGACTGACTTTGGTTAAGTGTCTACCTTCAGCTCAGGTCATGATCTCAGGGTCCTGGTATTAAGCCCTGCATGAGCAGGGATCCTGCTTCTCCCTCTCCCCCACCCCTGCTCTCTTTCTTTCTCTCAAATAAATAAATAAGTAAAATCTTTAAAATATATATATCTTTAATATAAAGTTAAGGAAATGATAAACATTCCAAAAGAAAAAGCATCAAGAGACAATCCTAAAAAGATCAAGAACAAGAAAAATGTTCAACCTACTGGTAACAAAGTATTTTTTTAAACATAAGAAACTTGGGTTAGAATTCTAAAAATTATTCATATTTAGAGTTGGCAATATTATGAAAAACATACACAAATTTGTGGTGGGACTATAAACTGAACAGCAATTGGCAATAGCTAATGACCAAAAGGCTTAAAATAAACATATCCTGCCACCAATTAGGCTTCTAGTAATTTCTTAAGGAAATAATCAGACTATGCAAGCATATACACAGAAGAAACATGATAAAAAGCACTAGTGATAACTACAAGCTTTGGAAAGAAACTAAATTAAAAAAAAAAAGAAAGAAAAACTAAATTTCCACTTAGGATTGGTCAAATAAATTTATGTTCATTAATACAATGGTGTACGTTTATACTTAATGATGAAGAAATACATCAAAGATGTGTCCAATAAGAATTTTTATAAAAGCAAAATTTTATAAATTTTATAAAAAATTTTTATTAATGAAATTTTACCCCCCACCCATGTATATAAGTCATCTACACATAGGGTATCTGTGCAGTATTTGTGTTTGTACAGAAAAGTCTGCAAAGTAAGTCACTAAATTGCTAATCATCATTATCTCTGAAGAGTGGTAAAACAGTGATTGTTTATGTGTTTGTACTGTGTATTTTTTATACAAGTAAAAATATTTCCCTTTTGGAAAAAAAAAGGTAACAAAGGTAAGCTGCTTTGTTAAGTTTTTCTAGATATGTATACATTTTACCTGGCTATGTTATGTTCTGCTTCTATCCACAGAATGGTAACTTTTAAATATATGAATACATAAATATATTATCACTGAAGCCAAAAATCATTATAATCAGAGAGAACATTCACAGGGAAAAAGGGGTTCTTGCCCAAAGTAATAATAATCCCACAAGTTCAATTTGTAATAGCTTACAGCAAAATCACAAAATATTTCCACTCACTTTTTAATCTAATGCTATACTTATAACATTTTCATAGCTATATATACAAATGAACAGGTATTGTAACACTGTGGTTTAAATGACTTAGTAACGTTATCTACCAGAAGACATAATAAATTACCGTGATTTCAGCTGAACCTTTCACAAAGGGAAATTCAAGTGTTCTCACTTTCCCGATAAAGAGTGGTGTATCTGTATCTTCCTCATTAGATCCTTTAATGGTAGCTACTACAGTGCCAACCAAATCAATTCCGGTATGATTGTTGTAGTCATCCTTCAAGGAAACAATAAAAAACGAATTAGAAGAACTGGTAAAATTAAACCAAGAACATAGTATCCCACTAGGAAAATTTTCCACAAAGGTCAAGTCCCATTACTAGTGTCACATGTTTTTCTTAATATTCTTGGCAGGTCTATTGCTACTTACTCCTCCAGTAATCAAAAGCTTTGAGGAGCTCACTATGATCAATCAGAGCAGAGCTCTTAAAAATAATTACTTCCTTCTTTCCCATCAGTAAAATGGACACTGAGGAGTCAATTTGTCTCACACATATTCATAGAACATATGGGAAACAGGAGATTAAAGAAACGTATATATTAAGAAAGGCAGGCAAATTTCTGCATTTTTGAGTCAGTTCTACTTGGTATTAAAATACAAAGGTGTTTATAAATATTTCATCCACACAAATTTTCTCTATAGCCTTAAACTGAATAATTAGTATCTGACTCTATAAAGAACTATTTTGCACACTAAAACAAAAATAATTTTTGTTACTCTTTACAAGTTTGCAAGTAAATAAACATTACCGTAATAGTAAGATGTAAATCTCTGACCAAGGTCCTGCTGGCAACTGAGCGAACATTTGAAACAGCTGGTGTAGCTGGTTGGATTTTAGGCACTAACTTCACAGGCTGATTAGGGAGAACATCAACTATAATCTTACAAAACAGAAGCAGCTTTGTGATTAACAATATATTAATGGTTTAGTATTTAAGAGTAAGACAAGAAATAATGCTAGCATACACTAAAAAAATGTAATGTTACTTTCTAAGATAGATTTCCATTAATCACCCAAAACTAATCAACTTATTTTCTAAAATTCAGTAGAAAGATTTGTCAGAGATAAATTTTCAAATGTTAACAGCCATCTAAGGGCAAATTTAGGAGATTTAGGAATACAGGTAATTTTTAGACATTTAGTACACTAACATATTGAATGGAGATGATGTATATCAAGATTACCTTTAACTTCATTATCCAGAAAACTTCATTATTCAGAATTATAATACATAAAATATTATTAACTGAAAATTTTTCATGTATGGTTGATAGGAGTAACTATACCATGATACACATTAAAACGCTTACTGAACTCCTCAAAATAAAGAGAAATGGAAAAGTAACTTAAGTATCAGGTCATATTAATCAACCTATTTTAAATATAGTCTAATATTTCTGGAATTTGCATTATTTATACTTTTATTATCAACTGCATCCAATAATTAATTCACTTTTAAACAAAACCATTTCATTCCTATACTAACCAAGAAAATGTAAAGCTAACTACGGTATATAAAAAGAGCAAGCAAACCTGTTCACTGTTAAGAATATTTGCTTTATCCATCATAAAACCAAACTGGATACAGTATGTTCCCACTTTGTTAGGAATTGCTTTATCCCTATGTTAGAAAGAAAGAGATAAGATTACTGATACCTTTTAAATAAAAAGGGAAGGTATTCAAAACATCAGCATTTCTACTCCTTCTACAAAAAGTAAATGAATAAAAAAAGAATGACTATCACTATATTTGCCTTCATTCAACAAATATTTCCTGTAATATGAGGCTTTATCCTAGGTCCCAAGGGAGAAACAATTCAGTTTTATTTATTTATTTATTTATTTATTTATTTATTTATTTATTATTTTTTTTTACAATTCAGTTTTAAATCATATGAATCTCTGAATGTGGATGGAAAAGAAAACAGACTGCTACTGGCCCAGATAACGGAAACAAATGTAAACCTGACCTGGAGAAAGAAAATACTTTAGGCTTCAAATTATTTCTGTAAATATTCATAAGCAAAACGTATGGTAAACAACAAAAAATAAGAACAACAGAAATAAGAGCCCATTGAATCAGACTAAAAGGAACTTGAGACAGGCTTTGATAAACTCTGGTTACTGATTCTTAGCATAATTACAGACAGGATTGAAAATTCTGAAAATTCCAACAGAGAACTAGGCCTTAAAAAACAAATAACACTAAAAATACTGAATAGAAATTGATAATTGAAAGATGGATTTAACAGCAAATTGGGTACACTGAGTAGATATCAGTTACTGAAGGTAGTTTAGAAGAAAATATCTAGAAGAGAGACAATAAAGAATGGCAAATAGAAAGAGGATGAAAGAGTACATTGTAAGAACTAATATGCCAGAAAAAGAAGAGGGAAAGAATAAGCAGAACCCAACAAAAAAGAATAGAAATAATTACTTTTCAAGATAATAGTAAGGCTGGGGCACAGGGGTGGTACAGCTATTAAGGGACCAACTAATGGTTTTGGCTCATGTGATCTCAAGGTCTTGGGATAGAGCCCCTCATCTGCTTAAGACTCTTCTCCCTCTCCCCTGACTCACGCACGCGTGTGCACACAGACACACACACTCTCTCTCTCAAATAAATAAATCTTAAAAATAATAATAGTAATAAGGATGACAGCTAGCTTCTCAACATAAATAAAAGGATAGCGAAGGTTGGCTTACAAGTACTGCAAGAAAGAAACTGCCAATATAAAGTAAAGTATCATTTTCAAGAAAAATACTATTCTAGTATGAAGGTGTGATAGATATATTTTCAAGTAAAAATGAGATGATTCATCATCAGCAGATGTACACTAGAGGTAATAAATACTAAAAGAACTTCTCAGATGCAAAATGATCCTAGATGGAAAACCTGAATGGAAAACCTGAATTGAAGATTAACAGAAACCTTCAGAAATGAGTTAATAAAGCTACGTGAACACTAACTATATGAAATAATTATGTATTGATAGATTTAACACACACAACAAAGGCATCCAAGTTGCAAGAGGGAGAATGGTGTTTAAGTGTTTTAAGATTCATGCATTGACCAAGGAGAGGGTAAAAAATGCAAAGTGTCATCACACACCGGTATAGTATGTAATTATGCATGTTGTAACCTCTCAAAAAAAAATCATTTAGAGAATAAGAAGACCAAGTTAATAAAGAGTAACACATGATAACTAAAAACACTTAATAAATCTAAAAGGAAAAGGAACAAATGATAGTAGAATCAACTGAAAAACTGTAAGGTAGAGTAAAAAACAAGTGCTTCTGGTAATTATTTCTAAGATCTAAACTTTTCAATTAAAGGATTATTAACGAAGGGATGAGCACTGGGTGTTATACTATATTTTGGCAAATCGAACTCCAATAAAAAATATACAAAAAAAGATTATTTAAAAAAACCCATTATGCCATCTATAAATGATCATTTAAAATATAAGGACACAAAAATAATGAAAAAAGATATTTATACAAATACTAATTCTCATGATCCCTAAAGTGGTTTCTGCATGTCACTTATGTGGAAAGTTGGTATACTGTTACCAAAGCAGACTTCCAAGCAACAAGCATCACTAGAGAAAAAAGTAGATACTTCATAATGATAGCAAATTCAATGTGTCAGAAAAATATAATAATGTAAGTCTATATGTAAAGAATAACACAGCCTTAAAATGTGTAAACACTAACAGAACTCAGAGGGAAAATAAATTCACACCCATAATGGGAAATTTACCACACGGCTTTAAAATACATATACATGGCAAAGTTTAAAATACATAGAAAAAATTTAATTACAGAAAACTGAAACACAATAATTACCAAATTTTGAAGTAATGAACATAACACTATTTTACATGCAGCTCATATTATTTTCTACTATATGGAATATGTTTACAAAAACTGATCATATGCACATATTACAAAAACAATTATCAGTCAGTTTCACAGGAATGAAATTACACAAGGCAGGCTCTGTGACCATAGCAGAATTAATCTAGAAATCAATAACAAAGAGTAAGAAAATCCCATGATTTAGAAATTAAACAGTACACTTCTGAAAAACAGCCATGGGCAGAAAATGAAAATAAAATAGAAATGAAAACATATTTTGATCCAAATAACAATGTAAAAACTCTTGGGAAATTTATAGCTTTACATACATATATATGTATATACAGGCTGAAAATAAATGTGTTAAATAACTAATCTCAAAAAAAAAAAAAAAAAAACCAATCTCAAGTAGTTTTAAAAAGGCAGAAGTTGGTTCTTTGAAAGACCTACAAAATTTACATCTCCAGGTATGATTAACCAATTAACAAAAGTACAAATAATTTGAATGAGAGATAACTACAGAGTCTACAAATTGTGAACAACTTTTAAAATTTAGCTAAGACTGACAAATTGAAAATTGTAAGTTACCAAAACTGAGCAGAGATGACACAGGAAATACAAATAGTCACATAACTGCTGAATTTGAAGGAACTGAATCCATTAAGTACAACCTTCCTCCCCTAAACTCCAGGCATAGATGGCTTCACTGATGAAATCTACCAAACATTTAAGGAAGAAATAATGACAACTCTCACACAAGATCCAGAAAATAAACCAAGACTTAGGGACCACTTCTCCCAGTTACTGTAGTAAGGCATATATGACCTAGATTCCAAACCTAAAAAGAATATATAAGATAGTATAGGCAATCTTGACCCATTAATGTAAATGTAAAAATTCCAAACAATTAGCAAAACAAATCCACCAACACATTTTGGTAATGGGCCATGATCAAACTGGGTTTACTCCAGTAATGCAAGACTGGCTGAATGAACATACAGAAAATTAATGTTCTGCAAAACTCAGTACATTAAAAAAGAAAGCAAAAATATGACATATTACTTGAATAGGTGATGAAATGTAATGTCAGTTCATAATAAATAGAAAATTTTCTTACTAATGATTACAAAGAACGGTCTGATAAAGATACCTACAAATGAAATTCAGGATTGGGAATGAAATTAGGATGATCACTCTCATCATGTCTATTTAACATTTTACTGAAGGTCCAAGCCACTGCAGTATGGCAAGAAAAAGAAAATGCACAATGACTAGAAAGTAATCCACCTATCATATATTCACCGACATGAATGTGCAAATATTTTGAAATCTCAAAGAATCTGAAATTAAAGAGGCTAGGAGAGATGCTGGCTACAATGTGAGTAAACACAAATCATCTAGATTTCAGTAACAACAAAATAAAAAATTTTAAAGGATTTTTTAAAAAAAGATTTATTTATTTATTCATGAGAGACACACACACACACACACACACAGAGAGAGAGAGAGAGAGAGAGAGAGAGAGAGAGAGGCAGAGACACAGGCAGAGGGAGAAGCAGGTTCTTCGCAGGAGCCTGATGTGGGACTTGATCCCGGATCCTGGGATCACGACCTGAGCCAAAGGCAGCCACCCAACTGTTGAGCCACCCAAGTACCCCTTTAAAGGATGTTGTTTAAAATAGCATCCAAAATATTAATTATCTAGGCATTATGCTGAGTGAAATAAGACAGAAAATTATAAATACTCTAGTATTTTTCCCAAATACTCTATTATTTCACCCATATGTAGAATCTAAAAACCTCAAATTTGTAGATACAAAGAAGAGATTGATTATTGCCAGAGACAGGGACTGGGAGATGGAAAGTTTCAGTTAAAAGGAGAATAAGTCCTGAGGAAGTAATGTATAGCATGGTAACTATAGAGTTAACAATACTATAGTGTTTATTTGAAAGTTAAAAGAGTAAATCTTAAAAGTATCCAATATAAGAAAAAAAATTGTTGCTATTAAGGTGATGGATAGTAACCAAACTACTATGGAATACATCCGGATGGATGGATGGATATATATCTCTCAAATCATTATGTTGTACACTTTAATACAATATTATATGTCAATTATATCTCAATAAAACTGGAAAAGATATCAACTAATTAAAAATTAACCTAAGGAAAAATGTATGACACCTTGTTTCAAAATTTTATGAAATGATGTAAGAGAAAATAAAGAAATTTAAATAGAGGAATATGACATACTGTAAGATTGTAAGATTGTAAGATTTTCCCAAATTTTTACTGAAACAAAAATCCCAACAAGTATTTTTTTTTAAGGATTTTATTTATTTTGAGAGGGAGAGAACGTGAACAAGAGAGAGCACAAATGGCAGGGAGGCACAGAGGGAGAAGGACAAGCAGACTCCCATTTGAGCAGGGAGCCCATCACAGGGCTAGATCTCAGGACCGTGAGATCATGACCTGAGCTGAAGGCAGATCCTTAGGCAACTAAGTCATCCAGGTGCCCCCCAATAGATATTGTTATTAAAGCTGTGTTACTGAATATTTGATAATCTGATTCTAAAATTTATATGGAAAATAAAGGGTCAAGATACGCATGAAGAACAAGGTTAGCAGACTTGTTTTATAAGATACCAAACTTATCAAGAAGGTATGGCAAAATATAGAGAAATAGGCAAAGAAATCAAATGGAGTAAAATATACACATATTTGGACATAGGATTTAAAGATGGCATTGCAAAAAATTGATCTCAAGAAATAAAGCAGCCACAACTGTTTATAAAGTTTTATACATACATAAAAACAAATGGCCCACTTTTAATATAACTCACAGCATTCATTAAAAATATTAATTCCAAAAAATATTAATTCCAAGTAGAACTGTACAAATTATAATTTAAAAACTTTACAAAGTTAGGAGTGCTTGGTTGCAACAGAAGAGTACGCAACTACTGATCTCAGGGTCATGGGTTTGAGCCCCACGCTGGGTGTAGAGATTACTTAATTAAAAAAAAAAAAGTTAACAAAGTAGATGCAAAGCCCTGCTCACAAGCTTAGCCTTTGGTTAGCATTTGTGAACTCAGATTTTAGAAAGGTTCCCACCATTAACTGCTAAGAGTGATTCACAAAGCTTAAACTGTTTCTACAAATAATATGGCTTATGACAAACTGTTGCTTTCCTTCTGGGAATCTGAATTCTGATATGCGCAGGCAGAAGACCCTTATACGACTAGCCGCCTAAAAAACTCTTGAGTGCTAGTTCTCTGATAAAATTACCTTGGTTGGCAGCATTTTTAACGTGTTATCATAACTTGTTGGGCAATTAAACAAGTCCTGTGTGACTTCACTGGGAAAGAACCCTTGGAAATTTGTGTATGTTTTCCCTTGGACATTGCCCAATGCATCTTTTCCCTTTCCTGATTTTGCTTTGTATCCTTTCACTGTAATAAATCATAGATGTCTGACTATAAATAGACTTCTGTGAGTCCTCCAAATCAATCATCAAACCTGGGGTGGTCTCAGGAACCCTCAACACAATTATACAGAATAGCTTCAAGGCTTAAATGTAAGGAAATTACTTCTTAAGGACATTAAACGGGCTACCTAAAAAGGAGAAGATTAACAAGTTTGATTATATTAAAAAATAAGGACTTCTGTTCAAGATATCATACAGTCCAAAAGCAAGGCAATGGAATAGGCAAAGATGTCTAACAAAAGGCTTATCCCCAGAATATATAGAGAACTGCTACAAATTAATATGAAAAAGAAAACTCCACAGAAAAACTGATAAGCCATAATGGCACTTCACAAAAGGTTATCCAAATGGCCAATAAATACACTATGAAAAGAGAAACACAAAACTAAACTTAATATCACTACATACCCATAAGAAGCAAAGCAGAAAAGACTGATAAAACCAACTGTTGGGGAGAATGTAGAATGGGAACTTTCATAACTGCTGGTAGGAGTATAAATGGTCATAAACACTTTGAAAAACTTCTTGGCACCAGCTAATAAAGTTAAACATACACATAATGTAAGATCTAGCAATTATCCAGCAATGAAAATAAATGAATTTATAGCTACAAGCCATGAAAAAGATTAAGTTATAATGCTGAGTGAAAGAACTTGTTTTTTTGTTTTAATTTTTATTTATTTACGATAGTCACACACACACAGAGAGAGAGAGAGAGAGAGAGAGAGAGAGAGGCAGAGACATAGGCAGAAGGAGAAGCAGGCTCCATGCACTGGGAGCCCGACGTGGGATTCAATCCCAGGTCTCCAGGATCGCGCCCTGAGCCAAAGGCAGGCGCTAAACCGCTGCGCCACCAGGGATCCTCCAAGAACTTGTATACAAAAGATAGTACATATGGAGTTTAAAAATGGGCACAACTGAAGAATTTGGGGATGCAAAGAAAACCAACTCAGGAGAGAGTTTAGTGTGTGAGTGTGTGTGTACGTGTAGCAGGAAGGAAGCAGGTAATGATTGGGAGGGGCACAAGGTGGGGCTTCCCAGGTCCTGGCACTTGACTTCAGTAGTGGTTGTACAGAAATTCACTTTGGGAGAAGTCATAAAACTGCATATCTTTTTAAGTTTATGAATTTTCTATTTGTTTTTAAAGGTTAAAAAGTTGAGATTATATGCAGAACACCAAACACAGTGACTGACACACATTAAGAATGCAAATATTTTCATGTATTCAAATATACCCAATATATGGAAATATATTTTATTTGTATAATTGACCATGTACATGATTTTTAAAAATCTTTCCTTTTAACCACTTTTTAAATTTAATTTTTTAAATTGAAATACAGTCGACATACACTATTATATTAGTTTCAGAGGTACAACACAGTGACTCAACATTTATACATATAAAAAAGCGACTACCACCACAATAAAACTTGCTACCATCACTGTACAAAGTATTTGCATATTAATGTAAATACCTATTAATTATATATATCCTCTAAGCTATAGACTGCATCCTAATGTTTTATTTTATAATTGCAAGTTTGCACCTTTCAATATCCTTTCCCTATTTTGCCCATCTGCCTACACAGCAAAGATTTTTGTTTAAGATTGACCGATTGAATTGATTGAAAGAGCAAGCAGGGGGAGGTGTAGAGGGGGAAGGAAATGGAAGAATCTCAAGCAGACTCCTGGGTGAGTGCAGAGCCCAAAGTGGGGCTCAGTCCTACAACTCTGAGCTAAGATAGTGTTTCTTAAGTCCCTGTCTAGTATGTTTGCCATCAGGGTTTTCAGGAACAGCTTTGGCTGACTTGTTTTTTTCCTATGAATGGTGGACACTTTTGCTATTTCTTGGTCTTGAGGTTTTTATTTTAAAAGCTAGACTTGGGGGCAGCCCAGGTGGCTCCGTGGTTTAGTGCCGCCTTCAGCCCAGGGCCTGATCCTGGAGACCTGGGATCAAGTCCCACGTTGGGCTCCCTGCATGGAGCCTGTTTCTCCCTCTGCCTGTGTCTCTGCACCTCGCCCCCTCTCTATGTATCTCTCATGAATAAATAAATAAAATCTTTAATAAAATAAATAAATAAATAAAAACTAGACTTGGGTAGTTCCAGCCATTCTTCAAATACTGTCTCTCCCTCTCCCTCTGCTCCTAACCCTCAACTTGTACTCTCCCGTCTCTTTCTCTAACAACAACAACAAAACACAACAAACACCTATTGTAAAGATGCTCAAAGAACTGAAGCAACATGTGGAGAAAATCAAAGTGGTATAGGGAAAAAATGGAAGTATCAATAAACAGAAAAGCCGACAAGAAACCAAAAACAAATTCTGGAGCTGAAAAATACAGTAATTGAAGTGAAAATTTCAGTACAGGTATTCAAAGGCAGAGTTGAGTAGAAGAAGAAAGACTTACTAAATCTGAAGATAATGGATATCATAGTCTACAGAACAGAAAGGAAAAAGAACTGAATAAAAGTGAACAAAACCTGAGGGACCTTTAGGACACCAGCAAGTATCCTCTCACCAGGGGAAGAGAGAGAGTATTTCAAAAGGCAAAGACAAGAATATGGAGAGCAGTAAGAGAGAAGTGAATCATTACACACAAGGGATTCTCAAGAAACTGATCAGATATCTCATCAGGAAGTCTAGAGGCCAGAAGGCAATGGACCAATATTCAAAGTGCTTTAAAAAAATATACTGTCAGCCAAGAATCCTATATCCAGCAAAACTGCCCTTGAAAAGTGAGGGGAGGGCAGCCTCGGTGGCTCAAAGGTTTAGCGCCGCCTTTGGCCCAGGGCGTGATCCTGGAGACCCGGGATCGAGTCCCACATCAGGCTCCCTGCATGGAGCCTGCTTCTCCCTCTGCCTGTGTCTCTGCCTCTCTATCTCTCTCTGTCTCATAAATAAATAAAATCTTAAAAAAAAAAAAAAAAGAAAGTGAGGGGAACATTAAGACATTCTCAGATAAACAAAAGCTAAGTGAGTTCATTACTTCTAGACCTGGCCTGTAAGAAATGTTCAAGGAAATACTACAGAGTAAGATGAAAGAACAGACAATAACTTGAAACTACATGGAGAAACAAAGATCTCAATAAAGGTAAATACACAGGCAATGATAAATGCCAGTATTATTGTAACAATGTTTATAACCGCATTTTTTGTTTTCTACATGATTTAAGAGACTAATATATTTGAAGAAACAAAACTTAGTCTAAAAGTTAAAAGAACATTTCTCATTTAAAAATAAATGAAAGAAATCCTGGACATAGTCTATTCAAAACCAATTTTCCTATTTCAAAGTAGAAGTCTAGAACAGAGAAACAAAAATTCAAGTGAATTAAATTTAAAGTCATATAGTTAAACCATAAAAAACTAGTTCAATGTGTTTTATTTCATAACATTTAAGCTCTGAACTACAGAAACCTCCTATATAATAACATAAAGTGCTCTGACAATGTTATTTTTTTGATGACTTTAATTGTTTTGAAAGCTAATATAACTATCACAAGTCTCTCCCCAAACCATTTTACAAAGCTTACAAATAATATACACATTTTCTCAAAATACTTCCTGAGAAAAATTAAGAGATACAAACATATTCTTTTCAATCATAAACTATTTTTCCCAAGTTGAGCAGACAAGTACCATCAAGGCTGAAATCACTTTGTAAACATTATGCACAAAAAAATCAAATGATTTGAGAAATACCTGAAGTAGAAGCAGCCATCTTCCTTGTCATTATCTTTTATTTTATTACAACTAAATGTTTCTGCCTAGAAAGGAAATAGGGGTGAAGGTGGGGGAAGGAGAAATCACATTTAACATATAGTATATTCAGGATGAAACTTTATATTATCTTTCCCAAATGCAAATACAGATCACATCTGGATTTATAAATACATACATAACTTTACATGCATTTTAAAATTTAATAATGGGATAAGTCATGATGATATACCATTATTAAAGGGCACAAAATAGATCTCCATGGTGGTGACACAGTTTTAAGGTAACAGCTGCTTGATGGGACAGTATAAATCTAGGAAGCTAGTTTCCTAAACACATAATTAAAATGAATCATAAATCCTGAAAGGCATTGTTAAATTAAGACACTCTAATATGCTTTAGCTTTCAATTTTAGGTTCACACTGTCCAATATGGTAGCCAATAGCTCCATGTGGCTACTGAGCAACTGAAACATATCTGGTTCAAAAAGAGATGGGTACAAGCATAAAATACACAGGAAATTTCAAAGAATTAGTAACATATATGGATGTAAAATCTCATTAATAAATTTTAAAAACTGAGTATACACTGAAATAGTAATTTGATGTTAGGTTAAAATTAAATTAAAATTTTTCTTTTTACATTTTTAATGTTGTAACTAGAAAAATATAAATATCATGTGGGACTTGTATTATATTTCTTTTGGACTGTGCTCTTTTAGACCTCAAACTGTTCTCATCACTCCACCCCCCTTCTCTATCCTGCAAGTGTATCAATCATATCTCTTTACTATCTCATTGTCAATATTATCTCTTAGTGGTATTCAATGGCTTTTTGCCCTATGCCACTGTCCTTCAGATAATTTTAAAGTGTAATATAGCTTAAAAGTTTAAGAAATATCACAATGTAGGCTGCTTTTTTCGAAAGGCACCAACACTTAATTTTGAGACATACTGATATATTTTTAAAATCTCAAGTGATGATGCAGGTTAATGTCTAGTTCTCTAGCATATTTAATTTTAAGTACATTTAATTTTAAGTTAAATGTAAGAGCTAGTTTAAACTTTGATAATGCTTTCCAGAACTCACATTTGCTGGTGGTCGGTTCCCACTGTTAGACAGCTGCCACATTTTCATGGAGATACGTGCTGGATTAATATTTTTAATGATACTGTCATCTTCAGAAATAACAGTAATCATAAAATCTGTCATGATGAATATTAAAAATTATTTTCTAGTCCATTTAATGGATTTGGTTAAATAACTCTATGTCTTAAACTATATATCTTGTTTAAATATTAATAATGAAATTCTGAAGAAAACAATCAGCATTCCCCAATCATGTCTATAAAAATGTACTAATCAAAACAGACAACTCTCTCTAGTGCTAAGTCTCCTCCAGAAATGTAACACATACATCTTTGCTATTACTAGTCCATTGTCTTATTTTCAGTCTGTAATGCTATAAAATTACTAGGCAAGACCAAAGGTTAGACTGGATACTCATATTAAACCTAGGTTTAAGGCAACTGGTCATAAATCCTTATGCTTTATATATTTTGGGAATATAGTGTTTATTTTCTCTCATGATTTTTTTAAAAAGATTTTATTTATTTATTCACGAGAGATACAGAGAGAGAGAGAGAGAGAGACAGACAGACAGAGACAGAGACAGGCAGAGGGAGGGGAAGCAGGCTCCATGTAGGGACCCCGATAGGGGACTCAATCCCGGGATTCCGGGATCACACCCTGAGCCACCAAAGGCAGACACTCAACAACTGAGCCACCTTGGCGTCCCTCTCTCATGATTTTTAATAGCATAGGGTAGCTAAACTATTATTACATATAGTATTCCCCTTATGTTTATCATTCATTTGGTACCCATATGATAGATTTACTTTTTTAATCACAGGAAATAGGTCTTATCACCCAAAACAGATTCATAATTATGATTATAAAAGTTGTATATATGTAACTTATTAAAAATGATTAATTTTCTATTCTAAATGTTTTGCTCTGCTTGTTTCTATTCTTTATAATTATGTATAGGAATTTATCCATTCAAGAAAACAGAGGTCTTCAATGGTAATGGTAATAAATACCATTTCCTATTGACTTGGCACCTGCCGCACTCCACTGAAATTATTTGCTTAAGAGTCTCTTGCATTAGACAGTTCCAATAATGAATATGACAATTTCCATTGAGGTCTAAGAGCCCAATTTGTTCTAGAGCATCTTTAATCATAAATTCTGATGTGATGTATTTTCAAATTAAGTTAAGCAATCCTAGTTCTAATTATTTGGTTGAAGATGACATTACAACCTATTTAGTAGAGCCCCCATATTTCTTGCCATTGCTAAATGGCAGAACTTTTGCAGAGCTTCAAATCCAGTGAATGAACATTTACAAACTCAATTACAACAGGCTCTCAGTTTATGTAGAAACTTTCAGTTTATTCTTAACCATTAAGGGGAATGAATATAGGACACAGAGATGAAAGAAAACAAAACTAAGACAAACGTACTTTCTTTGCCATTTAAAAGACTATCACAGGCTTGTTTTTTGCTTTTTTTTTTATCATGCCTAACATAGAAGATAACTTATTCCTTTAATGTAAAAAGCAAATTATCATTACAAATTTATTTGAAATTTGTCACTTACTCACCAGTGAAAATACCCCCTGCTAGAAAGGAAGCATCTTTGTCATATTTAACATTGAGACGAATAGGTTTTTCAGGGTCTGGAAGAATCATTAACTTAATTATAGGTCCTTCTATGATATTCTTGTTATAGATGGCTCTAACATGCATCATATGTTCTCCTCTAACAGGGAGAGGGGAAAAAAACAGACAAAGGGTTCAAATTACATTAGTTAGAACTTAAAAATTCTGAGACAATTTACACAAAGTTTAACTCATTTAAAAAACCTCTTTATCCTGTTTAGTTCCATCTCCTTCCACTAAATAGAAGGCTAATTATTACTCTTAACCTTAACAAGGAATAAGAAACATCAATCTCTATAATACTAACAACTATCAAATTTTTGGTTCTTACCTAGGGGCATAAACACTGAACACTCCCAAATTAGCCCTGCCCCTTTCATCTGTTTTATGCTGTTGATTTGAAGGCGTGAGCTAAAAACAAAACAAAACAGTAAATTAGAAAATTCTAGAGATCAAATTATTTTCCTCTATTACAATGTTCCTTTCCTCCATTACTATTTTAAAAGTTTCATTTGCACACACTTTTAAAATCTTTAATGTCCTAATCTGAACTAGTAGAAATAACGTGGTACATAATTACATAACCCAAAGGACAATAATCACTTATCTTTACCGATTAAACTACAATTTAGTGTATTTCTGTTATTAAGTTGCAGAATTCAATGTTCACTGTTTCAATAACATTCATATTTCAAGTGAAGTTTGGTTATATAAACACTGAAGGCATATTCCAAAACTGGGGTTTGAAGAGAATGGCACAGGTGAAATAAACATAAATACATGTTTAAGCCAAGGCATCGTAATACTACTATTATACTACAGTATAATAGTATGTAATACTATATACTGTTATTTCATCTTTCTCGCTGTTTACTCAGATGTGCTTCTTGTATCTGTTGCAGTTATGACTCTCTCAGTGATGACCAAAGTTTACTTTCAAATGACTAAGAATCAATGGTACTAATCATTGGTTAGAAAAATCTCTCAGCTTTCTACAAATGCTTCTCTAGAAACTAAAATAATATTCTTATTTGTGGCAAAAAAATAATCAGTTTCTCTTCTAGAAGCAAATATTAAGAATAAAAGTGAATTTGTAAACTGTTGTAGCAGAGTATCAGACTCTTTCCTAAGCCCTAATTCCTATTTCTGCTTAATGGAACCTAAAAATTAGGTAATTATGGTACATGCAAACAAAAAAGGCAATAGTTACACAAAAATGAGAAGGAATATCAAAATGACAGAATAAAATCCTGTATTTGTACCCATCTCATTTACTCTCTGATCCACTCTCAACTCATTTTTCTAAAGCAAGGCTTCTATTTTAGGTTGTATAGCAAGCAATATCATAGTCTCTTTAAACAGTCTTTAAGAATTTTACTATGAAAATAAGTTCATGTGGATCACAAGCCATTCTTGGCACTTTAATCTTCCAAATGATATAGAAGATCAACTTGTCAGGTCCTGGAAATCTCTTAGCATTCTTATTGAACTAATTAATGGAGAACTGAATATTTACATAATATCAACTGTTTTCATCCAATAAAATTATAAAATGTTTATAGAGGGATACTTAAACCCAGCTGAATATAACCCCAGGAACTTTCCATGTTGCTGGGTAACAACCTGACTGGGACAAATTAATTTTCTTCAACAGGAGGGTCTGTGTCAAAATACAACTTTGCAGCTGGCAGCTTCACCTATTTTTCCTCATGGGGGGCCCTCCAACTCTGTAGTAGGCGAAGTGCCCACCAGAACCTAAACAACTGGCTATCCCATGGCTCATGCAAATAGGTGGTACCTAATCTTGGACTTCTTGGTATCAAGCACTATGTTTACCCCCCAAATGTTACAAGGCCATATTTATGCTTGCCCCATACCCTAGAAATACAACTTGGTATCAGTGTACCAGCTATGCCCAGGCCCTGGTAGCTCTCCGTAAGTATGTAGAGGACAGGTACTCACACGACTCAGCTTGTAAGGTTTTTGAATATTACTTGTTCCTTAACCCATACTGCAGGTCATTCTATTTGCCTTACTCACCTTCTCAGGTGAGTTATCTATTTATCCTATTCTGAAATTCAAATATTATTATTATGTAATAACCACTCAATCATAACTATAGAATGTTGCCCCTTGTTACATTGCTTCCAAGATAAAAACTTTACTTCCTCAAAATAATTATCAAAAATCTTTGATTTAAACTAAACAATAATAATAAAGGTTATATAAGGCTATATTTTTAAAAATATGACATCTAATAACACTATCATAACAATAAAACTCAAAATTTTAAGTAGAAGAAAATTATGTAACGGATATTTAAAACCTACCTTTAAATTGTTAGCTTTTATGAGACTTATTTTAACTTGTGATACAGGTGCTGGATTATCCCACTGATCACAAAGCTGAACAATGAGAGGATTCTGTAATTCTCTTCCATTTATCACTGGAATGGACTAAAATAGATATAAGTATTTTAAGAAGCACTAAAACATATGTGCCAAACAATGTAATTACTACTTGTACACATGTTAAATGATTAACTTTTATCTCTGTTCTAGTCACAAGTGGCTTCTGTCATCAATTAAACTTTTGAAAGTCAAATTATATGTCACAAGTGATCATCTTCCTATAGAAATTATCAATATAATAAAGAAAAAACAGCATTTGACATTACTGGCTTTTTTTTTTTTTTTAAAGATTTTATTTACTCACTCATGAAAGACACAGAGAGGTAGAGGGAGATGCAGGTTCACTGCAGGAAGCCTGATGTGGGACACAATCCCAGGACCCCGGGATCAGGACCTGAGCCAAAGGCAGAAGCTCAAACACTTAGCCACCCAGGCATCCAACATTACTGGCTTTTAACACATTCCTAAGTTATTTATTAGAATGACTTTAATGGAAATAAAAGCCTATCTTAGGTTCTCAGATGTAGTACTGGCTGTTATAGTTTAGCTCCTCTGTCAATTGTCAGTACTCTGCCATTCTACATGAAGCAGTAATACACAGCTTTCTAGTGCTCCTTAAATAGGACTAGTCACTGATAATCTACAGTCTTATTGGTTTAAAATACTTCCTGCTTTTTCCCTCCTTTATGTGAGGCTTGTGTAATGCTGGGAATTTGCCTGTTGACCTAGTAATACTGAACATATCAAAGGAAACACATTGTTCAGTGAGAAACCTGATAAAGTTCCAGTCTAATATGTCAGATTTTAAAAGTTAAAAAAAAAAAAAAAGAAGATGGGAGAGAACAAACTAGTGATAAAGTAAAGCTGATTTATCATCTCCTGTCAATAATGATCCCTGTGTTTTCTCCAATCACAGGGAGGTTGTTGGTTAACAAATAACATTAGGAGGTTGCTAGAAGTGGGAAAAAAATTTATAATCTGTTTCAGGCAGAACTTAATTTTTTTTTAAAAAAAGATGCCTTTGAGGGATCCCTGGGTGGCGCAGCGGTTTAGCGCCTGCCTTTGGCCCAGGGCGTGATCCTGGAGATCCGGGATCGAATCCCACGTCGGGCTTCCGGTGCATGGAGCCTGCTTCTCCCTCTGCCTATGTCTCTGCCCCCCCCCCTCTCTCTCTCTCTCTCTCTCTGTGTGACTATCATAAATAAAAAAAAAAAAAAAAAAAAAAAGATGCCTTTGAGACTAGTTTGGTTAAAATGCTTGACTATATTCCATCTGCCAAAGTTTATTAAAAGCCCAAATTAGGGATCCCTGGGCGGCGCAGCAGTTTAGTGCCTGCCTTTGGCCCAGGGCGCGATCCTGGAGACCCGGGATCGAATCCCACATCGGGCTCCCAGTGCATGGAGCCTGCTTCTCCCTCTGCCTGTGTCTCTGCCTCTCTCTCTCTCTCTCTGTGACTATCATAAGTAAATTAAAAAAAAATAAATAAATAAAAGCCCAAATTAAAAAAAAAACTGATGACAGTTTCCAAATGCAAACATATCCTGGTACTTTATTCCTTTTTTTTTTTTTTTAAGTTTATTTATTTATTCATGAGAGATCCAGAGAGAAAGGCAGAGACACAAGCAGAGGGAGAAGCAGGCTCCATGTAGACAGCCCAATGCTGGACTTGATCCCAGGTCTCCAGGATCATGCCCCAGGCCGAAGGCAAGCACCAAACCACTGAACCACCCAGGCTGCCCTGTGGTACTTTATTCATAATCATGTTAATTGTCTATACATCAAATAGTGACTAATTTTAAAGAATATTCTTTTTTTTTTTAAAAGATTTTATTTATTTATTCATGAGAGACAGAGAGACAGAGAGAGAGAGAGAGAGAGAGAGAGGCAGAGACAAGGCAGAGGGAGAAGCAGGCTCCACACAGGGCGCCTGACGTGGGATTCGATCCCAGGTCTCCAGGACCATGCCCTGGGCTGAAGGCGGCACTAAACTGCTGGGCCACTGGGACTGCCCAAGAATATTCTTTAAAAATAGCTTATAGTCCACACTTTTAGTCATAAAGTTATCTGGGAAAAAGTGGAAAAAGCTAGTATCCGAAATCGAATGTTCATAAATACAAATCTGCCCTCTGCCACTTTTTAGTATTGGCATGGAATTTAATGTTTCAGGATTTCAGTTTCTTCATTTATAAAATAAGAATGATAATAATACATCATGTTAGGGTTAAATGAGAAAAATATATAACATTTATGTATATTTTTGTCTATTTATCAGCTAGTTGGCAAATCAGTTCCCCTTTTCCACTTCACATCCTGCTTAGGGGGAAAGTGGGTCAAGAATTAATTAGGAAATTTTAGGAAGATGAGATATTCAATGATTACTTTTATAGCCTTATCTACATATATATATCTGTGACAGAACAAGAAATTGGTTTGTCTTAAAAATTTCTGGATTTCTACGGTCTACAAATTAATCTTTTAAGAAATTTGAGTTAAGCTATCATTATTTTTGACATTCCTCAACACAAAATCATATTAAAAGATGGACATGCCAACATTTTTCCACCTCAAAGGTAAAAAATTATTTCATAACATAATAAACAAATCCTTTATTGACATTACTGGGCACAAAGAACATATTAATTTATGTAGTATAAATGCTCCTAGATAAAAATAAATGCACTGGCTTTTCAGTAAAACTCTTCAGTCGACACAATATCACAGAAAAAAATTCTTAATGCTCACTGTCATCACTTGTTATTTTAAACTCACAAATCAAAAAGGGCAATCTCAAACTAGGGCACAGGTAATGTAAACTTTTCTTAGATGATCCTCTCCTTTAATAGCATAATTTCATTCATTACCATGGTGATATAAGCTCATTTCCCTTTAGAAAATAATGTAAGCTTTCATACCAACAGGTAAAGGCCCTGTTAGACCAAAAACAAATACCAAAATCTAAACTTTTTAAAATCGGAATTCTAAACATTTGTTAAAAATTCAACACATTTAACAGACATTTGCATAATCAGTATTTAAGATTTAACTACCTGCATAGAAAGGCATACTTCTCAAACTCCAGAGCAAACATTTAAGATAGTAAGACAGAATAATGAAACAAAATTGGGAAAAAATAGTGACTGTTGAAACTGGGGGTTCATTATGCTATTTTCACTTTTACAGATTTATAAATTTCTGCAGTAAAATTTTAAAGGTGTGAATTACAATATTTAAAAAAATTTTTTTTAAATTAGAATTCCAGGGGTCCCTGGGTGGCTCAGCAGTTGAGCGCCTGCCTTCGGCCCAGGGCATGATCCTGAAGTCCCAGGATTGAGTCCCACATCAGGCTTCCTGCATGGAGCCTGCTTCTCTTGCTGCCTATGTCTCTGCCTCTCTCCCTCTGTGTCTTTCATTAATAAATAAATAAAGTCTTTAAGAAAAATAAAAAATAAAATAAACTTAGAATTCCAGTAAAATTATCATACAGTGTTACACTGGTTTCAGGTATGCAATCTAGTGATCAACAATTCTGCACATTACATAGTATTCATAAGTATTACACTATTTTTTAACAAATGAGAACACAAGTGATGAATTAACTAATGAAGTATTCAGAATAATATTATTTTGTCCTTTTGTTATTATTACTATTGCTATGTTATTACTTTGACAATAAAATATATCTATGCTGATCCACTGACAATCTGAAAGTAATAAGCCATGTGATAATAAATTTTTAATCAAGGCAGAGAGTTACTTACCTCCTTTAATTCTGGCCAGTCTATAAGGAGAACTTTTGCTGGTGGTCCAGAAATTAGCTGCACTCGAATAAAGTCAGAAAATTCACGCCAAGTAAAACAAAGATCCTTATTTCCAGGAGGGCCTGGAATAAATTTGATGCCTTTTACACTTATACTTTGTGTATTTTCCTAGTGAAGAAAAGTAGGTTGAGAAAAGACAGGATATTATGCTTAATTAAAAAAAAAAAAAGAAAGAAAAAAAGAAAATTTTGTAATTTACCAATATGCATATAGATATATTTCTGCATAAAACAATGACAAATACCTTGGACACATACCAATACTGGCACACTATGAAATTCATTTCCTTGAGAAGTGAAACTGAATTTCTTTTTTGTGAGGGAGAGATCTAAAAGGTTCTGGCTATGTCCTTTCACCTTATATTTTTCTAATGTCCTTCTTATTTATATGGTCTTTTTATTCCCCAAGTAGCATATGCTGGTTTAATACCCTTTGCAGTTGTTCTTTCCTGCTATTTGCAAAATTCTTTACCAACCTACATGACCTCTCTTTTTATCTCTCATACAGGTTACCATGATTAGAGGGTCTTCTCTGACCACCCCACATAATGGCACTGTTTTCATTACCCCATTTTATTTTTCTTATCACTCACTTCTTACCTGCTGTGTGCTCTTCCCATTATAAAGTGATCTCCAAGAAGGTAGGGGCTTTGATTTGTTACTGCTCAATCGCTGGTTCACATCATGTTAATGAGAATCAATGAAACTACCCTATAATTTCTGCAATGTGATTGAATGATAAAAACTAATTCCATACTGGCAGGAGAACTATACCATTCATATTTTAACAATGACCATTACTAACTTTGTCATCTTAAATTTCTGAGTACAAATCTATTCCATCAGATTTTTAAAAATCAGATTTAAAATTTCATGTTTTACATTCTCAAACAACTGTTTGTACAATATTTTCTGTACAAAGAGATGGCAAAAATAATTAAAATTAATTTCTACCCAAATCCCAATGAGCACAGAACTTTTCAGTATTTGGAAAACAAATATTCATTAATAAAACATACTGAAAGCTGAAAATATGTAAAGTCTAACCTAGAATTCCACACTTATTACTGAAACACCAAAAGCCCTTTCAAAGATATGATTTCTTGTTTAAGCCCTCTTCGAGGTTATTTCAGTTTTACTTCCAATCTTTTTTTTTTTTTTTTTTTTAAGATTTTATTTACTTATTCATGAGAGACACAGAGAGAGAGAGAGATAGGTAGAGACACAGGCAGAGGGAGAAGCAGGCTCCATGCAAGAAGTCCAATGTGGGACTCGATCCCAGGATTCCAGGAACATGCCCTGGGCCAAAGGCAGGTGCTAAACCGTGGAGCCACCCAAGGATCCCCTTTACTTCTGGAAAATCTTAAAGATGAAATTTGTATATGCATTTACAAATTGTAGATGAGTCCAAATAGAATTAAGTATAAAACTGTGAAAGGCGCTTTTTAAGGTCTAATTCTGAAATTATCAAAGGAACGTACTTTAGAATAGCAGTACATTTTATGTAAATGCAGAAATAATTTGAAGAAATGGTGACATCTTAAAACTACTTACTCCCCCCCCATCCAAACCACTATTTTTTAAAAAACTAGTTTTAAAACAGAAGGCTCCATTTCTTCTGCAGAGACTGAAAGTGAGTCAAGATAGTATATACCAGTTGTAAAATGACAACATGAAGAAAGTAAGTCACCTTGACTAAAGAATAATGAGCTATGGGAGGAGAAAGGTGTGAGATTATGCTTCAGTGTAATACCTTAGATATTTTAGGCCATACTGGGGAGATGAAAGTCTATATTAACAGCATTAAATGCTGACAGATCTGATAGGTGGCATAAAATGAGAATGGGAAATTCACAATGACAGAAAAAAATGTGAAAACAAAATACATACAACCCTTCTAAGGAGTTATACTATAGAAAGAAGAGAAATAGAGCAATAGATGGACAAAGCATTAGGGCCAAAGGACGTTTTGGTCAGTATGAGGGGGAAAGGAGGGTGGCAATTTGTTTTTTAAGATGTGAGATATGACAGCATGTTTACATCCTGATGGGACTCGAACAGATGGGGAAGATTGAAGATATAGGAAGGCAGTTTACAATTTAGGAGAAATTACTGAATGCAAGGTTGGGTGTCTATGTATAGAGATTGTTCATGTATAACAGCAGAAACATAGTTATCTTCTAATTTCAGATATACATGGGATGAAGATAAATAACAGAAGAACCTGAAAGTCAGGGACTAAACTTTACCTTTGTAAAGTAGACAAAATATCACGAAAAGTTCTTCAGCATTGCTAAGATACAGTGAGTTGTGTCGAACATATTAGTGAAAAAAGAAACTCTAGTAAGGAAGGGCAACAAAGAGGCTACTCTTGTGATTATTTTGTCAAGTTAAAAATGTAATGGAGGCTCTAAAAGGAATAAAGAGTTTTAAAAAAGCATTAAGTGCTCTGAATGGATTCAACTTTATTTGGCCTTAGAATTCCTTCCTCCTCTCTCACCTTCTCTGGCCTGACAGGTTCCTTAAAGGCCCAACTCAAAAGACATCTTTTTTTTTTCCCCAAAAAAATTTGTCTTCGATCTCTCCAAACAGAATACATCATGTTTGCTTGCATGTTTTAAAGAAATAATTCCACTTTCGTTCTTATTTTTCAAGCTAATCTCAACTCCACAGTTGCAAATTTGCCCAATTAGTTTTTTCCCCAGCCTCCTATTTAATGCAGGACGTAAGCACTAAGAAATTTTACTAATCATGAAAAACTACCTCTATATACACATGAAAATATTTAGAGATAAAATGATATCATGTGTGGAATTTGCTTCAAAATGATATGGTAATGGGGAAAGTGATGATTATTGAGGCTGAGTGATAGGAACACAGAATTCCTTCTGCTATTCTATTTTTTGAGTTTAAAGTTTGTCATTACAAAATCTTTTTTAATGCCTTTAATGATTTTGCATTGTAAACACCAAAATCAAACTTCTTTTATTTTAGTTTTTCCCAAATTTTGTTAATTGTAAACCAATGGTCTAAGCCAACTGCTATGAAAAGCAGCCATACCTGAAAGGTAGTTTTCAAATGAGAGCTATCAAGTCCAATCCCAGCAATTCCCAAGGCAGATAAAGAACTTGGTGAAAATGCTTGAATCTGATTTCCATACTGATCTGTAACTATTACAACTATATAAAAAAGAAAAGTTTAAAATCAAACTTTTATCTTTTAATAAAAGATATAAATGTCTATAAATACATTTATATACTGAAAATTATGCTTAGAAAACCACTAACATTGTTCTCTTATGTATTATTTTATAAAAAGTAATCATACCTGCTTCTTTTATAATAACCACCAAAAAATAAAACCAAGAATCTACTTAAGTATATTTATATATTTAATATGGTGTTAATCAGATTCTTCACCATCAATATTTGAAGAAAATAACTTAGTATTATGTAATATTCTAAATATAAGAAAAATCTAGGACTCCACTGATACATTTACTTTGCACTTTTAATATTAACTATTATTATTTCTAACAAAAGCCAGCATTTTCCCACGAAACTATTTTTGTCAAACTGATTTCATAGTTATGTCGGCCTAGGCAAAGACCATGAAAATACAGCAATCTTTTCCAACAATGGATTTTGAACCAATAGATATATATAAAACTAAGGTTTTCCTTTCAGATCGTGTATGCCAAAACATAAATATAACCACATATTACGTAAGTATTTTAAAGAAAAAAAGCAGACCATACTAACCTATTTCTCCTTGAAGCTCTTGGCCCATCTGTACTGTTTTTCCTCCTTTTAATTCACATTTTAGATGTTTAGGTTCATCAGGAAGCGGTCTGAAATTAGTTAACAAGTTAAAATTAGTTATGCCACTGACTGTAGAGAACAATTAGTTTCAATATGCTAAAGAATAACATATATATATTTAACACTTGGTTTCTAAAACTTAAATACAACACTCCTCCAAATATCTCAATTTATAGATCACTATTAACCCAAACAGAAATAGAGAAAAGACAGCTTGCAAAGAAGTGATAAATCATAACATCTATGCGAGATTAAAAGGAATTATGAAAAGGGAACTGAGAAAGAAAAGGCAGGTCAGTAAGAATAACTCATCATCAAGAGATCAGGCTGCGGGTAGAGAGTACCATATCTAAAAATTTTATCTCAGAGGTGCGTGGATGGCTCGTTGGTTGAGTGACCAACTCTTAACTTCGGCTTGGGTCATGATCTCGGGATTGTGAGATCAAGCCCCACATTGGGCTCTGTGCTGGGTGTGGAGTCTGCTTGGGATTCTCTCTCTCCCTCTCACTCTGTCCCTCCCGTCTTACATACATGCTCTCTTAAAAAAAAAATCTCAAATATGGAGCCTGGAAATATTATGAAAATGGATGGAAGAATTCAGTGAATGAGCTTACTGGAACAGGTGAGCAAGGAGTTGACAGGTCTGGGTGAAAGATTTTTTTTATATATATTTGCATAAGTCTTCTCCTTTTCTTTTAGTAATACTAGGTCTATCTGGACTCAGATTTAAAAATCATCACTAGGAAATGAAAGAATTTTTCCTTGTGAACAACATATTGACTGGTCATACTGTTACCTTTTATATTTTTCACATCTGTCATTTACAGGTGTTTTCACTGCTGCTTGCACTAAAGGGGTTTTCCTTTATTGACAGTTCTAGATTTTACAAATACCAGAGAGCCAATTAAGCACAGAGTATATAAAAGAGTAAAATACAGGACTGAATTTAACCAAAGAGATGAAAGATTGATGAATTAATCACTATCTCCAGTGAAGTTTTATTCCAAAGACAACCTACCACATATTTCATAGAAATTACAATTATTTTCTACATTAAAAACAACTTTCACTAGTATGCTTTGGATAAAAGCATTTTTCTTATCATATGAATTTTGAAATACCTCAAAATATAATATTCCCACAAACCTTACTGTAAATGCACTTTCCAAAGACACATGATCATCTTGGAATGAAACCTGGCAATAACGCATATCTTTCACAGATGTTGGTACTTGTACATCAGGAAGCAGACCTTGTAGCAAGTGTTCTTTGTTAATCTCAGGAGTCCAATTAACCTGAAAGAAAAATTATATTATCTAAGAAAAATATAAAGCTTAGCCTAAGGTCCTCCTACTGCCACTTATCTTACTGAAGAATCAAAGTTAAATTATAACTCATCCTCCCCACCTCCCTTTATGACCATAAATGGTGGTGGTTTATTAATAAGATTAAGAAGTTCCTTCCTTTCTAAAGACTCCACCGAAAAATCAGTAGAAGTAATAAACGAATTCAGGGAAGTGGCAGGATATTTTCCCAGAAACTGGTAGTACTTCTATCTGCTAATAACAATGTATAGAAAGAGAAATTTTAAAAGCACCATTTTCAACTGCGCCAAAAAGAATAAAATACTTAGGAATAAACCTAACCCAAAAGACAAAAAACCTAAACTCCAAAAACCATAAAACACTGATGAAAGAAATTAAAGATGACACAAACAAATGGAAAGATATTTCATGCATGAATTGGAAGAATTCATATTGTTAAAATGTCCATATTACTCAAAGATTTACAGATACAATGCATTCCCTACCAAAATACCAACAGCATTTTTCACAAAGCGAGAGTAAGTAACACTAAAATTTGTATGGTATCACAGTAGACCTAGAACAGCCAAAGCAATCCTGGGAAAGATCAGCAAAGCTGAAAGTATCACAGCAGCAGATTTGAAGACCTACTATGACAAAGCTGTAGTAATCAAAACAATATAGTACTGGCACAAAAATAAACACATAGATCAATGGAACAGAATAAAGACCCCCAAAATAAACCCATAATTATATAATTATATAATCTCAAAGGAGGTAAGAATATGCAGTGGGGAAAAGACAATCTTTTTCCTTAAATGGTGTTGGGAAAACTGGACAGCTACAAGTAAAAGAATGAAACTAGACCTCTTTATAACACCATACATAAAAAATAAACTCAAAATGGATTAAAGACCTAAATGTGAGACCTGAAACCATAAAAATCCTAGAAGAGAACACAGGAAGTAATTTCTCTGACATTGGCCATAGCAACATATTTCTAGATATGTCTCCTAAGACATATGAAACAAAAGCAAAAATAAACTATTGGGATTAATTTTGCACAGCAAAGGAAACCATCAGCAAAAAAGAAAGACAATCTACTAAGAGAAGATACTTGCATATGACATATCCAATAAAGGGTTAGTATCCAAAATATATAAAGAATGCATAAAAATTAACACCAAAAAAATTCCAGTCAGATTAAAAAATGGGCATAAGACTTGAATATGTGTCTCTCCAAAGACGACACGCAGATGACCAACAGACACATGAAAAGCAGCTAAACATCGTTCATCATCTGGGAAATGCAAATCAAAACCACAATGAGGTATTATTCCCCTACACTTATCAGAATGACTACAATAAAAAACACAAGTTATGACAAGTATTGCTGAGCATGTGGAAAATAGGGAATCCTTGTGCACTGTTGGTGGGAATGTAAATTGGTGCAGCAACTGCAAAAAACAGTATTTTCCTCAAAAAAATTAAATACAGAAATACCATACGATCCAATAATTCCACTACTGGGTATTTATCTAAAGAAAATGAAACACTAATTTGAAAAGACATATGCACCCTTATATTTACTGCATGTTACTTACTATAGCCAGGATATGGATGCAACCCTAAGTGCCCATCAGCAGACGAATGACACCTTGTGTCTATGATTTAGATACTAAAAAGTGTCTATGTATATGTGTGTCTCTATTTGTGTATATATACACAATGCAGTATTATGCAGCTATAAAAAAGGATGAGATGATGCCATTTGAGACATGGATGGAGCTGGAGAGTATTATACTAAGTGAAGTAAGTCAGACTGAGAAAGAAAAATACCATATGAGTCCACTCATAAGTAGAATCTAAAACAAAGAACAAAAACCCCCAACCAAATGAATAAACACAGAATCAAGGGTGCCTGTCAATTAACCATCCAACTCTTGATTTCAGCTCAGGTCATTAACTGAGGGTAATGAGATCGCCTCATGCTGCACATAAGATTCTCTCTCCCTCTATGCCCCCACCACTCATGTGTGCATTCGTTTTCTTAAAATAATTAAAAAAATAAAATACCATACAGGTCAAATCATGTTATCAATTATAAGAGGTAATATGCAAATTTTTGTTAAAATAAACTTATTTATATGGGCTTTGAATAAGATCTAGGTTAATTCCTATTCAGCAAGATAAGAAAACCAGTTATATCCACTTAACTACCATTTTGGCCACCTTTTGGTTTTAATCAATTCTTGGATGCTTTTAGCTCTATTTTAATTTTGCATCCCGCATTCCATATATTAATTTGTTACTTGATTCTTTTAAATTGAGTACCTTATCTATCCTACTTTTAAACTTCTAATCCTTTCTATGTAAGAATTTTTAGTTCAACTTACTCTTTTAGCCTCCCATAGTTGTGATTCTCAAGTCATATTCTAATATTTTGCCCCTAATTCATGCTGTTCTGTTACCTTTTTATCTTTTAAATGTTTTATTCTTTATCATATATATATAATATATATAATACACATATATATCACACACACACATTTTTATTTTATTTTATTTTTAAATTTATTTATGATAGTCACAGAGAGAGAGAGAGAGAGAGAGAGAGGCAGAGACACAGGCAGAGGGAGAAGCAGGCTCCATACACCGGGAGCCCGACGTGGGATTCGATCCTGGGTCTCCAGGATCGCACCCTGGGCCAAAGGCAGGCGCTAAACCGCTGTGCCACCCAGGGATCCCCCCACACACACATTTTAAAAAAAATAATGGAAGAAGCAGAAGCAACACTTTTTAAAAAGGCTTTCTTCCCTCACTCTAGCTGTGTTATCCCTTCAATGGATTCCCAGTTCAGTTAGGGGTGACATTCCTCAATACTGGAGAATTCTCTGAAGACTACAAAAATCACTTTAATGATTATACCTTTAACAAAAGTATAGTATTTAATATTTTATTGCCAATAAAGAGGTGCATGTTTCAACATTTCTGGAACCCAATAAATATATAACTACTAAATTTGAGGTAAAATCTGTCAAATGCTCGTCACATGCTTAGAAAATGGCAAAATGAAAGTTATACAAGTATAGGCTCTCCACTCAATGTTTCTTAACACTGATAAGAAACCAGAATGTGTGAACATAACTACGAGAAAGCAAGGAACCAGTTCAGAAGTCAGGTTCCTGGTATCACTTTTTAAACACTTGACTTCACATTTGCTGATATAGATAAAAATGGCTTGCCTCTCCTTAGAAGCAGGATCTGGATTATATCTCTATAACAATCCTCCAGTCCCTCATTTAGGAAGGAAAAGATAAACTGGCTAGGCCAAGGAATATTTCAAGTAAGATTTAAAAATAAGGTCTGCTAAACCCATGCTGAACAAAATTCTTTTAAAATATCAGATCCTATAGCTGGAAACTCAAGATGTCTATAATATAAAACAGTACAAAGAAACAATTTCTACCTTCTGTCCCACAGAGCAACTCTCCACAAATTTAGTTACTTGGGTCTCCCTTATATAAGGGTCTGCAAATGCTGGCTTTCCAGAGAAAGGGAGATGTATTGTCTCTGACTTAACACTGAATTTTTAAAATATTATTTTCTCGCACAAGATTTGAGTTTTTTCTCCATGACTATCAAGGAAAAAAGTACAGTTGGTTCTGCTATACTGCTTGGTTTAAAAATGCAAATTTGTTCCAATGACATTAAAATACTAGGGAACAGTTTGAGTATGAAGCAAATTTTATGTTTGCTAATGCATAATATCACCAGTAAAAACAATAGGCAAACGTGGAAACCTGTACTCAGCTAAACCAATCCATGGAAATACACATATAATACAACTCAAACTTACCAGCTATCTTGTGTGATTATGTATATTGAGCTACACATGTCCACATTTAGTGGAGTTTCCACAACTTCACAGTAACTCACAGGCTGCAACCTTTCCTATACTCACTTCCACAATGTAAACTGACATGTTATTGTACTGTTTACAAATGTCTTTATCAGGGATCCCTGGGTGGCGCAGCGGTTTAGCGCCTGCCTTTGGCCCAGGGCACGATCCTGGAGACCCAGGATCGAATCCCACATCGGGCTCCCGGTGCATGGAGCCTGCTTCTCCCTCTGCCTATGTCTCTGCCTCTCTCTCTCTCTCTCTGTGTGACTACCATAAATAAATAAAAATTAAAAAAAAAAAACAAAAAACAAAAAACAAAAAAAACCCAAATGTCTTTATCATTTAATATGTGTTACTGTTACTATTTTTGGTACTATTTTATTAGTTTCCTATCTTTTTTTTTTTTAAATAGGTGACTGGAAAGTTTGAGTACTGTGGCTCTAATTCCCATTTTCCCCATGAGCCCTGTGATTTTTATTGTACTTTTTTATCTGGCACAGTGATTTTAAGAAATGCATGTGTTTCATTATAACAGAACTGACTGTACCTTTTGAAAGGAGTAAGCACAGAATACCCACTAGTCTTTCAATCAAGAGAAGTATTCTTAAGAGGAGTACTAGAGAGGTCTACCTTAGGTGATAAGTATGTATTTTGATTTGGTTCTCTTAAGAGATGTTAAGTTTCAATATACAGATTCACCCTAACAAGGTACAAATGATGAATTTAATTACAGCTGACTGATGAGGACCATATGAAGTTACTGAAAATCTACAAAACTTTTTTTCTAGGATAATGCTTTTAGAGAGTGGTATGCCAATTTCAAATAGTCAAATTAGGGTCCTGTTAAAATGTTTAAATTAGGGTCCTGTTAAAAATGTTTCACCATTTGGTTCTAACAGACCTTTTGTTTACTGCCTTTAGAACAGTCACAAATACAGTGCATTGGTAAGGTGATCTTGACTGTGGCTGTCGAAATAGTTGGTCAGGAAGATAAAGATACAGCTAAAAGAGAATTCCAATCTTTGGCTTTTGTTAAGTTCAAAATCATTTTTCTAGGTATGAACTTGTCGCATACGAATCATTCACATTTCAATCTAGTGCATGAAAGGGATTGTTATTTAGCCTGGAACTCTAAATAACAGTATTATTTTTCTGTGATAAGCTTCTTAAAAGCTACCCTAGAAAACTTCTTGTTCAGAGCCTGATAATCATAAAATGATAGTTCTTCAAATAACTAATCTGAGATACTTACCTTAATTTTATCTGCTAAAGTTGATGTTATATGAATTTCTCTTTCTCCTTCATCATACATTTGAAAAATAAGATTATGCATAGTATCGCCTGCTATCCAATTAACCTCATCCTGATGTTTGATCTGGATTGCCTTTTGTCCTTCTACACTGAATATCTGTAATCTTGCAACATGGCTACTAGGAAGCAACTTAATAGTCTTCTCCACAGGCGCCACATCTTTACAGCTCTAGAAAAAGAGAAAAACACAAAAATATATTGAATGACATCTGCACTTTTAAAAAACATATTACTGGGCTTTAATTTAGAATTAAGGATTTATTTCCAATACTACAGAAGATCACCTTATACACTGTTAACATTCATAAGTTTTGTCATTAAGAAGATACTATAGGGAGGCCTCGGTGGCTCAGTAGTTGAACATCTGCCTTGGGATCAGGGCATGATCCCAGGGTCCTGGGATTGAGTCCCGCATGGGGATCCCTGCAGGGAGCCTGCTTCTCCTCCCTCTGCCTGTGTCTCTACCTCTCTCTCTCTGTGACCTTCATGAATAAATTAATAAAATCTTAAAAAAAAAAAAAAGAAAGAAAGAAAATACTACTAATAACCATATTTTACACCATCAAGTTATAAGTAATGACAGTGGCCATATTCTTAAAGCCGAAAACTAGCGCATTTGGATTTAAAATGATTCTCTTCCTCTTATTTGGAGTCACATGACAGATTTGGTGACTAGCATCTATAAACAGGAATAAATATATAAAATATTAAGAACTTCCCATAAAATCAGAGACAAATAGTTGCCATAAAATACACTATTTACACTGAAGCAATACATTGGTATAAATGAATAAGGCTGTTTCTTTATTTTTAAAGATTTTATTTATTTATTCATGAGAGAGAGAGAAAGAGAGAGACAGAGACAAAGGCAGAGGGAGATGCAGGCTCCATGGAGGGAGCCTGAAGTGGGACTTGATCCTGGGTCTCTGGGATCAGGCCCTGGGCTAAAGGAGGCAGTAAACCGCTGAGCCACCTGGGCTGCCCGGCTGTTTATAGCTAAGCAAGGATTCTAGATGCACTAAAGGCTAAGCTGACACATTTATAATTTATTATGGGCACATCAATGCTCCACATTATCAGTAAGAATGAGCTGGATTATGCCAAATTGATTTTAAAGGCATAAAAAATTAAAACATTATAAATTATCTAGGTTATAGTGCATTCCACAAGGTACACAAAACTCAAAATAAGCCTAAGCCTAAAATATCTTTACAATCTTATTTAGCTCATTTCTCCTTCCTCATCCATTTGCAGTCATTTCTATTTAAGCCCATCTACATGAATAAAGACATATACAAAATTCCTGAATATCAGGAAAATAACCCATCCTCTTTACAAACATTTTGCATTTACATGATTCAAACTCAAGTCAACGCCTTTGGATAACATTTTCTAACTACATATTATAAGGTATCCTTTGATCTTTGTCCTACCTGATCTAGATTCTTGGTCTTCTGTTGCTGCTTGATAGGATTCCTAATGCTTGTTACTCTTTGCTTACAAACCCAATTCCTCCCTAAGTCTATGTCTTTCCTTCCTGAATCTTCCTGATCTTTTGTGAGACAGCACGCTCAAAAACAAGTTGTCCACATTACTGAATTTTAAAAAATGAATTTAACAACAACAACAACAAAAAAAGCATAACAGGTATTTGAAGGTTATCAATATAACCAGCTTGATCAGAAGCAGAATGAAGAGTCATCTCATTCTAATGAAAAACAACAACAAAAGCTGTCTTTTACCCTTCTGAGGCTCAAGATATTTGAAGTGATGTATATTTAGTAGGAAAGCATCAGTTAATCAACTGATTAGGTTAGGTTTATTCATCATCTACCACATCAATAATGGAGAAATCACACTTAAATATTTTACTTAAGTATTTGTTGTCCCACTTTGCAATCTTAGGAAATCAACTGCTCACAACAACTGCTTGCCCTCCTCCAGCCTGGCTTCACCTTCCACTATGATGTATTATTATCCAGTAACAAGTATCCTAGTAGTACATTACTATAGAAATCTCTTTTAAGTGACAATACTAACCAGATATTTATTTTTTAAATTATGCATATAAATTAAGTGTTTATATATCTTTTAGTGGTGGTTTAGCAGGTTTTCTAAGGAACAGTGTAAATATATAAGAAACAAAAAAAAACCTCACATATAAATGCCACATTTTAATATAAGAAAAATGATAATTTTAGGACTATGTAATTAGTAGCAATAGGTATTACAAAAGATTTAATCAAAAATATTACTAATACAAAGTGTTACTATACCATTTCATGTTGCCTTTTCTTAACTTTAGTTAAAAGAACCACAAATACTTCATTTTTAAAAGTCAAATGTTACATAAAAGCTATTTGAAATATTTATATGAAAACAATATTAATATCAATGAATAGTAACAACTTACAGGTATTTCAATTTTTGCTTTAAGAGTCTGGTCTTTTTTAATGTTCTGCACTTGAATCGCAGATCCTGTTAAAATACTGGTCCCAGAACTGCTGCAATCTACAACGTACACTGGAAGGTTTGGAGCACCTAAAAACTTTTGAGAACATACAAAATAATTTAAGACTCCAATCAAATATAACAAATTATTCAATAACTGTTATTTAAATTTTCAAATAATTCACTACAGCTACTATTTCTGGCCATAAATTGGAAAAACTGGAATAGAATTCACCAATATTCTAGACAATTTTTGAATGAGAAGAGTAATTTTCAATAATTCTACCTAAATTTATGTCTTCTGAAACACCAACTTCCTCAATCACTATTTTTTTTTTTTTACTTTATGTATTTGGGTTTTCCTTTTCTTTCTGTGCTTTTACTTGCCTTCATTTGTCTATCCATCCTTAACCCTAAAAGACATTTCTATCATTCTATTCATAAATTAAATACTTCATCTAAATTGAGGGAAATGGACCAAGAGAGGAGGGAGAGGAATATTTTGTCTATAAATTTCTTTTTGAAATTTGGTATGGGTGATGCTTTTATTGGCTTACAGATGCTGAAAGTACAGGCAATGGGATACCCACAAATTTTTCCATGGAATAATCATTAAAGATCTAAATACAATATAAGTCTCACTATAAAGTAGCTAAGAGACAGTTATGTCCATTTACTACCATCTTACTCAAAATAAAATCTGCATATTCTTATCTTAAAATAACTTACCTTACAATGAACAATCAATTTTGGTTGTGTTGTTATATTGTCTGATTCATCCAAAACTTCTACCTGAAATGGGAAAGCTGTTCCATTTTCTATAACTAAAATTTCAGAATCAGGTTTCACTTTCAATCGATGAGGGGGACCTACCAGAGAATTATATAATGAAATACAGGTTCAAGTTTCTAAGACTGAAATATTGAAATAGCAAAAAAAACAAAAACAAAAACAAAACCCAAAAAACAAAAAACAAAAACTTCTAACATTTCAAGTTTTAGTTTCTTAATGCTTTTTTTTAAAAAAATAAGCATCTTTAATCATTTGTATCACCAAAATGCACAGATTCTACAAATGACCATAGCTGTCTCGATTGTGTAAAATTTTTGATGTCTAGACTTCGTTTTACCCAATAAGCTATGACATAATGGTAACTAATGCTAGAAATCACCTGAAGGTGTAAAACCTTAAAGAGATCCTGGAAAAAAATATTCAAGTTTTTAAAAAAATATTTTATTTATACACTGTAACTTTGTACAATGACTAATTTCTCAAAAACATGTTAAGAGAAAACACACATTTTAGGTAATAGTGTCAAAGAATCAGTTCATGTAATGATATAGTCAGATAATTTGATTGTCCTCTACTTTGATGCTGTAAGCAAACTACACATATTTCTTCTAAAATTAATCAAAGAGAGCTTATACTTCTGTAGCAAGATGACTTCATGTGCTCACATTTTTAAAACACAATTTTAGGGAATCCCTGGCTGGCTCAGCGGTTTAGCGTCTGCCTTCAGCCCGGGGCATGATCCTAGAGACCCAGGATTGAGTCCCACATCAGTCTCCCTGTATGGAGCCTGCTTCTCCCTCTGCCTGTGTCTCTCCCTCCCACCCCACCCCCCTCTCTCTCTCTGTGTGTCTCTCGTGAATAAAATCTTTTTAAAAATTTTAAAAAATTAAAAATTAAAATAAAAAAATACAATTTATGCTAAATGCTGGTAACAAAAATTCACAAAGGACAGTTACTAAAAACACTTTTTGGTAACATTAGTTATTATTTACTTTTTACTATATGCCAGGCAACATGTTAAGTTTTAAGCACTATCTTCATAATCTTCACAATGAGCTTAATAAAGAAGGTCATATTATTATTATCCACATTTTATAAATGAGGAAACTGGAATCCAGAGAGATTAAGTACCTCGTCTAGGTCACACAACTAGTAAACAGCAGGCTCAGGTTAATGTCCTAAGTTATCTGAAACCTCTTGACCATTATCATTATGCCATGCTACCCCCTACTTCACAGTTTTCATTCTCAAATTCAAAACAATGTCAAACAATCTAGTTACTAAGAATTTCACTACCCAAAACTATGCCTTTTAACTAATCTTTAAAATAAAAGCATTGTGTTTAATATGTAACAACTTTTTAAAAAGTTTGCTTCTGTTTGTATATTTATGTATAGATGTAAGTAATCTACACTCATCATGGGGCTCAAACTCAAACTTATGATGTGGAGATCAAGAATCACATGCTCTTCTGACTGAGCCAGTCAGGTGCCTCAACATTTTTATACTTCTACCAGTGTGCTAATTTTGACATCCTTATCAATTTGTGCTTGAGGGAAACCAAACTACTTAAACTTGTGAAAGGACACAGCTAATATGTTTCTTTTCATTTAAAAACAGTACAAAAGGGGGCAGCCCCAGTGGCTTAGTGGTTTAGCGCCACCTTCAGCCCAGGGCATGATCCTGGAGACCCATGGATCTCCATGGGATCGAGTCCCATGTCCAGCTTTCTGCATAGAGCCTGCTTCTGCTTCTCCCTCTGCCTGTGTCTCTGCCTGTCTCTCTGCCTCTTTCTGTGTGTCTCCATGAATAAATAAATAAAATCTTAAAAAAAAAAACAGTACAAAAGGTCATATATGGACAAAGATATGATTATAGTATTATCAGAAAGAGCTAAAACTGACACACCAAGCGCTATTATGTTTTACAAGACACGCAGTTCTCACTTTGCACAGGAGTGTGTTAATGAGAACTCATGCATACTGAACTGTGCTGTCTACCATTCCTTATCACAAAACCTTGCAAAGTGAATGTTGCTTATATTATTAGCTCATTCAATCCTCACAACAACCATGAGAGAGTAGATATTTCATTTTACATGAGGAAACTGAGGCACAGGACAAGTTTACCTAGCTCATAAGTGTTACAGCTTAGATTCAAACTCAGAAGAGTTATCAGAATGTACTCTTTGAACCTATCTGGAAGACTGCCTCTCAAATTAGCCAGCATTTCCTATCCTGTATTACTTTAATGTAACTTTACTATCAGGTTGTTAAGTAACTAACAAATTAACAACATAAATGCATGAGAAACTTTTCTTAAGATATGAAAGAAACATTTACAGTCATATCAGAAAAGATAAAAAAGGTCAGTTCTAAAATAAGCCTAATTAGTATATCTCTTAAGAGTAGTTCCTTAATATTATCAACATTCACACTTTTCTCCCGATTACTTTTAGAACTTCCTGTCTTCCTAAATATTTTCCTATTTTTTCGATTACTCATTTTTGTCTGTGCTATACTTGACATTCAGATGTATTTTCAAGACTTATACCATAACAAAAAACACTTCATCTTAATATATTTTATAATAAGAATACTATTTAAAGGTAAATATTAGAAATATTTATTAAAATATTACCTGGTAGTAATCTAATTTTTAAAATCTGTGTGTCTTCTTTTAAACCCGGCAGAATAACCTTCAAATTAAAATTCTGTTGAAAAAAATTATTTTAATTAAATCCAACTGCTAAATAGCTCAGTAGTTTAACAACTGATGTTGTTGGTGTCTCTTTTATTCCCTCACCTTATCCCCTTTAACAAGAGTGAAATGTTTACACTATAATGACCTACATGTGGTCAAAGCAATTTAGGAAAGAATTGCTCATAGTAATAGATCAGGGACTCTCAGTATATATTCTAATAAGAGTATATCATAAGACTGTACTTGATTATTTGAACTTTATCTAAAATTGCTATTTAGTTTAATAAGTGCCAAAAATTCTGATTTATTTTTTCATTTCCATAACATTACAGAAATCTATGCAGCAAATTTATATTGAGAAACATGATCATTTATGTCTCTAAGAGATGAAAATGTGGACTCATATTGCTTCTTTACAGATAACAGTCTCTTCAAATTCAAAAGGAATAACCTCTGAATAATCAGAATCAAGATGGGCATCATAAAAAATATGGAAAATAGTGAATGAAGTATAAAATAACAAAAATCTAGAAATCTCTAAATTCAATGTGGTATCCTAGATTAGATCCTGGAATAGAAAACTAATTAGTAAAAACGCTGGCGAAATGTGAATAAAGTCCATAGTTTTGTTAATAGTATTATACTATAGTTTTGTTAATAGTATTATACCAATGTTAATTTCTTAGTTTGGATAAAACTTGATAGTTATATAAGATATTAATGGAGGAAACTGGTACAGAGTATATGCAAACTCATTATACTATTTTTCCAACTCTTCTGTAAATATAAAGTTATTTCAAAAAGTTTTTAAAAATCCAGAAACTATTTTAGTTTTTTTAGTAAGCTTATCTTAGTAAAGTCAAATTTCCCTGAAATTCAATTCTTTTTCCAGGAAATTCTGAATTCAGAAAGATGTATAGAAATTGATCTTTAATTTGATTTCATTATAAAATGCAGTGTAGTATATGGCATTTAAAGAAATTCGTATGCTCTATTTTAAACACCATTTTGATAGAAAAATTCTGAATATATGTTGTAGGTTAATGGTACAGTGAAGAAAAGATATATATTACTCGTTATTAGCCACAGTATTCCCTTTAGTCATGTAAATCTATTAGGTACTTTATATACCTGACTGAAAAATTACCTTATTGGAATTTATATTTTTACCTTTCCTAATTTTATCTCTCCCAAAAACACATTCCTTTATCCAAATATCAAACCCAGTATGTTCATAAATGTGAACTAAAGTTTCTCATATTTTTGTGTTCTAAAAATATTACTCAAAATATTTTAAAAGTTGGAGAGAAAAAAAACAGTACTGGGTAACTGTTAATAAAATTGACTCTGAATGTGAAAAGAATGGAATGAAGATGAAGACAGTTAACAAATATTTAATTCATAAATGTAAGTGAACATGTTAGTTTCCTTTAGCAATGTGAATGGTAAGTTTAGTGACATGATCTTGATTAATTCTTAGGAACCCCATATCGTTGTTATCCTGTTACAAAAACACGTCATCCAATTTTAAATTCTCCATTTTATTTTTACAAGAAATAGTATGTATTAAAACATTTATGTACAATGCTTACCTTGCCTTGACAAGAGTTTACAAGGCCCTTAGCTGTAACACCTCGAATCACACAATTCGGTCCTTTGGTTATTTCTTCATAATGTAAAGATAAACCACTGGAAAAAACAAATTATTTTTTAACTTCCCCTCCATTACCTATAAATAAGTTGTATTTTCACATGCCATTCTTGTATTTAATTCACTTTTCTAATAAAAATTTTAAATCTAATAATATTTTTTAAAATTGAATAATTCAACAAGAGAAAATTCCCAAGAACTTATTTTACAAACAAAAATCATCTGTAAGTGATAGCACTGGGCCAAATACTGTAAAAGAAAAATTCTAAAATGTAAAGTTCATTTATTAAATAAGATACAAGGCAGAAAATAATCAAATGCTAGACCATGTATACAGGTCTAAGGAAAGGAAATATACAAATAGGCCAGCTTTAGGGATATCTTCAGACTTCACCATGTATTTTTTTTCAAATCTTTCATCCAGTAAGATATTAGAAAGTTTTTGGCACTTATTAAACTAAATAGCAATTTTAGATAAAATTCAAATAATCAAGTACAGTCTTATGATATACCCTTGCTAGAATATATACTGAGATTCCCTAATCTATTACTATGAGCAATTTCTTTCCTAAATTGCCTTTGACCACATGTAGGTCATTAGAGTGTAAACATTTTACTCTTGTTAACGGGGATAAGGTGAGGGAATAAAAGAGACACCATCGGGGAGAAAAAGCCTAATTTTTCTGAAGAATGGCATTTAAATATTAAATTATAAAATTAAATGGTATGCCTTGTTTGAAAAAAGCTATAAAGTGATGTGTAAGAGAAAATAAGACTCCCTAGGGAAAATGGACACTAAACGCACACACATCTACTTTCACTATCTCTTACATTTCTAATTTGAAAACAAGGGGATTTCTTTTATTTACTATTAAAGGCTAAGAAAAGGAAGGAAAGGAAAAAGAGACAAGAACAATAAATCTCATTTCCTAGAAAACAGGACTTAGTCTCCCAAGAAAACTGAACCCTAAAACAAGCAATGGAAAAAGCTGGAAATCAACGTAATGGTCCAGAATTCCTATGTACCACTCTGGAACTGGTGGTACTACATGCCTCTAGAAGTAGGAGCAAACAAAAAGGGGAAAAGAAAGACTGATCCCCAGATCTTCCCTCTCAGCCTCTGGATGATGACTGGAAGATTAATCTCTGAAAAGGCTAAAGAAGAGAAATCTCTAAACCAGGGAGTAGCAGATAAATTGAATGATAAGGTAAATACTAAACAGAACAGAAGGGGTAATCTTGAATGAATGTATATGGATGCTGAGACCTTCCCAATCCCTTTTCTTGACTGGGAACCTGGACAAACTATTCCCCTCCAGGCAAGAGAATAAAATTATTTTCAAACAAATATTTGAGAAAACTGCCTACCCCAACAAAGAAGACTCCCCCAGTAAAGCATTACAGACATATCATCGTACAGTGCAGTTCATATTCAACAGCTTCTCCCACATTTTCAGTTTCCTTATCTGCTTTTTAGCCAGTTATAAGCAGATGATAAAAAATTACCAGGTTTCTGAAGAAATTAGAAGAAAAAAAAAACCAAACAAACAAAAAGCAACCAGCTTGGAGAAACAAAAATTTTCCATACATGTAATGTTTTAAAAAGCCAAAAAAAAACAACTACCACTCATCAGTGAAAAAATATACTACATTCATAAAACAAGATGATCTACAAAAAAAAGTTCAGAAAACAAAGAAAAATTTTTAGAAATTAAAACAGAGCAACAAGGAAAACCTCAATGGGGAGGTTATAAAGATTAAGCTGAAAAAAAAAATTGTCAGAAAGGAAAAGCAGAACCACAAAAAGAAAAACAGAAAAATTAGGGAAATCAGAGAAACATTCCAGAAGATTCAATACCAAAAAATAAGGATTCCAGAAAGAGAAAACCGTGATGATGGAAAGTAGAGAATAGGGCAACCCAAGTGGCTCAGCGATTTAGCACCACCTTCTGCCCAGGGTGTGATCCTGGAGACCCAGGACTGAGTCCCGCATCAAGCTCCCTGCATGGAGCCTGCTTCTCCCTCTGCCTATGTCTCTCTCTGCCTCTCTCTCTGTGTGTGTCTCTCATGAATAAAAAATAATAATAAAATAAAATAAATAAAAACTTAAAAAAATAGAGAATAAAATACTTCAAATGATGTAGAATCTATGCAAAGATTTATTACTATAAAATTTTGCCATGTTGCAAATTAAAAGCAGATCCTATAAAGAAAGCTTCCAGAGATAATACATGGAAAACACAAAAATGAAAATTAATCAAAGTGAATTTAAATTTATCAGCAACAGTGGAAGCTAAAAAACTAAAATGGAGCAATGATTCATAATTTTGAGGAAAGCAAAAATGGAATAATGCTTTCCTGATTTTGAGGAAAATAGCATCCAATTTTCAATTTAATCAAATAGAATAGGGGCACTCTCTTGCAAATGTACTGGATGTGTTTCAGCAAAAGGAGGACATGGCATTCTTTTAAAAACCTGGAGAGCCATGAAAAGTTAAATGCTAAATAAAATAAGCCATGTAACAGACTCAGAATTCAGGAATGTTTCCGTAGGGACCTGAGAGCCAACTCTCTGCAGTGTAATCATCAAAAAAGGTAAAGCCCTATCTCCTAGTTTCCTGGGCCTAACTTCTAGTCAGCTGACTCCAGATTGCAAATCCCACAAGTAGTGATAAAGGTACTTAGTTATTTTATCTTTAAAACATGAATGTAATGAGTTCCAGCAACTTATCCATATATTTCAGTCTTTGCAGTCTCTGTATCAGATTGCTTGTGATAATCATCACATTCTGGTTTAATGTTTAGTCAACAGTAAAACTGTTTTCTTTCTAACTTTATGATGAAGTTTTCTAAGTTGACGGTAGGTTTTGTTTTGATTTCCCCAACACAGAAGACATAGTGAATCCCCAGGATAAAGGTGAAGGAAGATCACAGAATGTGAACTACAATAAGCAAACAAACAAAAAAAAAACAATCATTACAGAACGTAGCACATCACAAACTCCAAAAAATATACCTCCACAAAAATGAAACTGCTAGATTATCTATGTACTCATTTTGAGAAGAGATAATTTGGCAGAGAGTTTACAGTTTAATTTGTCATAAACTCAGCAAAGAAAAAAGTACAGTAGCAACAAAGTTGTATGTACAATAAAGTGATTAGTATTTACATCATTGCAATAAAGCAAGCACTACATATTGACCAAGCCACAGTATAACCTTTATTGAGGACCAGAGGAACAGGAAGGAAGCTTATAAATAAGAGAAGTGGCAATAAGAGAATATGTCATTGTCTATAGCCATTGATCAAGAGATAATGCCTAAAACTAAAAAAGGAAGAAATAGCAATATAAAATTTACATATATGGCAGTAATTACAAGTAGATTCAAGTCAAAAAAGTCAAAGGTGGTTCTCTGAGAAGTGGATTGTGAGTGAGATAGAGAGGGCAGAAGGATGAGAAATTGCTTTTTTAAAATAGCCTTATCAAACTATTAATTCTTTAAACTATATGCATGAATGATTTTTAAAAAATTCACCTAACATTGGGGGAAAAATAAAACCTACTCAGAAAATGGTTTTTATTGAAGATAAATTCACATGGCTATGCCATCAGGATTTTATAAAATAAGTTTAAAACCCCAAATATAAATATGTATGTGTGACAGAGATTTCCTATTTAAGAATATCCTATCAAGGATAGGATGATGGAGTTATAATCAATAATAGATGTCATATAATGCACTAATATTTTCCATTTGTGACTAGAAGGGATACTTCTAGTGTTTTAAACAAATAATTTAAGTGTTCAGCTCTTTCATTACTGTTTACAATATTCAAATGAATACAACAGGTCAAAAGATAAGAATCACTTTTTGCAACTTAAGGGGACACAGAACTAAAAACTCATTTTGAATATTTTTTATAACTATATATTGTTTTTCAAGAACTTAAAAATGCTACAAATCTAACTACTAAACTATATCACTAATCTGTGAGCTTCTAGAAGGCAAGTACTATGTCCTTATTCACCTCTATATGTCTAGCTAGCAAATGCCTGGAGTATTGCACATGCTCAGATGTCTAAGAGTGAACGAATACAACACAAGGGGAAAAAAGTACATAGAGACAACAGAAGAAAGCATATATAAAAAGTGGGCTCAAAAGATGAATTTGGCAGCTAATGCAAAAAAGAAACACTTAGCATTCATGCTCTTGAGAATGAACAAGAATTTCTCCCAAGGCACCTTAAAAAGATAACTGAAAATAATGAATACCCTTAGTTATATCATTGGACACACTATGAAGTTTCTCAGAGTTATTTCTTAATATAAGCCAATCACAATACTTTATTAAATAAAGATAAATTCTACAGAAAGACCCAAATATCCATGGAAACCATAAACTTTGTTGCTATGGTTTTATTTTATTTTATTTTATTTTTTATTTTTATTTTTTTTGCTATGGTTTTAAAAATGAATTGTATTACCAGGTTCACTAAGTTTAAGGAGCCATAACTTCACATCTTACTTGCAAAAAAAACAATGGAGAAAGAGTTTTATCAGTCTCACCTAAACAACTTTCACAGTAAATTCAGTCAAAACAAACTTTAATGAAGCACTTTATATATGACACTTTATACATGTCACAAAGCATAGCTCGGGGCTAAATAAATCCCCCAGATATCATAAAATACACTAAACACTTTAAATGATAAATGTGACAAATGATAAAAGTTAAACACAGAAGTAATTTAAGCTGAAAGAAAGAAGACTGAATGCTTAGTAAATACAAAAAGTCACATTTAGATTGATCCTTCAAATTACCTTGCTTCAAATACTGGCTGAATATCATTTCCTAATTGACTAGTATGACCAAATTCATCCTGAAACTCCAGAGGGATATTGAATGGGACTCCAACACGAAAAGGAGGATCCATAAGACCAAATGAAAACTTTTCTGGTTTACCCTCTTAAAAAAAGAAAAGAAAAAAAAAAAGTAAACATGAGGAGAAAATTCATTGTAGGTCAGAAATAGCCATATTTTATACACAGGAAACTAAACTATGATAAAGATGGCATTTTAAATCTGTGAAGAACTTATATAAATTGTATCTATAAGCCAACTGGGAAAAGTTAGATCTTTATCTTACTATATATAAAATTCTAGAAAAAAAATGTGTTCTTAAACTATGAGATTATCAGAATATAATAAAGGATAAATTTTGTAACATTATCATAGAAAAAACTAAGGCAAAACACAATATCCCTTCCCCCACTTATCCGTGGTTAACTATAGTCTGGAGGCAGATCCTACTAATGACATATTATCAGAAGGTCAACAGTAGCCTAAAACTATGTTACAATTCCTAGGTTACTGACCTCAGTTCATCTCACCACACAGGCATTTTATCATCTCACATTATCACAAGAGTGAGTATAGTAGCACAATAAGATATTTTAAGAAAGAAAAAGACCACATTCACATAATTTCTATTACAGTATATTGTTATAATTATTCTATTTTATTATTGTTAATCTCTTACTGTCCCCAATTTACAAATTAAACTTTATTATAGGTATACATATACAGAAAAAAAAACAGTATATATACAATTTGATATTATTTGTAATTTTAAGAGATCCACTGGAGGTGGTCATGTAACATATCCCCTGTGTACAAGGGGGACTACTGTATTCAATAGCTATGAAATAATGTTATGTGATAAAGTTTAAAATATCTTATTAGTTATAATACACAAAGTTAAAAGAGATGCTTTATAGGAGAAAATATGTGCAACATCTACAACAAGGGATTAAAATCCAGAATACATGAAAGTCTTCTATAAATCAGCTATTCTTACAGGTGGTCTCTAGTCAAACAGTTTCAGTCATCCCCTGAGAAATTATTAGAAATGTGTATTCTAGGGCTCACTCAAAACTACTGAGTCAGAAACTCTGGGAGTGATGCCCCACAGTCCAGTGTTTTAAAAAGCTTTGTAGGTGATTAAGACAGAAGGTCAAATGTGAGAATCACAGCTTTACACTATTAAAATCAGCAGAGCAAATGTAAGCTTTCACAGATAACAGAGAGAGCCAAAGATAGGTGAGAAGAGGTGCACAACCTAATAATTAAATAATTTAACCATTAACTAGGATAAATACAGACACCAGGCAGGAATGAGCATAAGGAACTTTGGAACTCTCATGGTCTGTTGGTGAGGGTACCCTGACACACCTTTTACCAGAGCCAATTTGATGGTAAATATATTTAAAACATTAAGGCATATACATGCCAGCTCAGCAATTCTACTTTTTATCCACCCTAGAGAACTTCTAGCACATGTACACAAAGCAGCATTAATTTTTTTTTTCACATAGAAACCCATGGTTAGACAAAAAACAAAAACAAAAAAACAAAAAAAAAAACAAACTGAGATTGACTGAAATGTTCATCAACAGAAAACTGCTTCAGGGATCCCTGGGTGGCGCAGCGGTTTAGCGCCTGCCTTTGGCCCAGGGCGCGATCCTGGAGACCCGGGATCGAATCCCACGTCGGGCTCCTGGTGCATGGAGCCTGCATGAAGCCTGCTTCTCCTTCTGCCTATGTCTCTGCCTCTCTCTCTCTCTGTGTGACTATCATAAATTTAAAAAAAAAAAAAAATTAAAAAAAAAAAAAGAAAACTGCTTCAACTATAGCATATCCATACTACGGAATGCATTCTGCAGCTACTAAAAGAATGTGATAGGGGCGCCTGAGTAGATTAGTCGATTAAGGATCTGAATCTTGATCTCAACTCAGGTTGTCATCTCAGGGGTGTGAAACAGCCCCAGGTTGGGCTCCATTCTCAGAGCACAGTCTGCGTAAGAGTCTGTCTCTCCCTCTTCCCCTCCCAATTCATGCTCACTTGCTCTAAAATAAATCTTTAAAAAAAAATAAGAAAGAAAAAAGAAAAGAAAAGAGAAGAGAAGAGAAGAGAAGAGAAGAGAAGAGAAGAGAAGAGAAGAGAAGAGAAGAGAAAAAAAAGCCCGCCTCAGGTCTCCATCCCTCAATACACAAAACCAGTAAATTGCCTTCCTCAGCCCCAGCAACAGATAGAAGGCTTATTCTCTGAGGAAGGTAAAATAGTGCCAAGAAGTGAGGGACAAAAACACTACTAAAAGCATCACATTCTGCTGAAAATATCAAGTGAAAGATTCTATAGTAGACGTGAGACCCCCAACAGTCTTCTCCAGTTTGCTCCCAAAATGCTGGCAGCCAGGTGTTTACCCTCCTCACAGGAGACTAAAATGCTCTATTTGGGGCTTTGAACAGCTTAAAGAGAGAAAACCTAAAAATTCTCATAATCACCCCAAATGAAATAAAAGTTTTCAAATGTCCTATGATTAAATGTAGGCAAATCACCAGTCATGTAAGAGAGCATTTACTTATGAAAGGGCAAACATTAAAAAAAAAAAAAATTAACACAGAGGAAACAGACTATAAATAAGGTTCAAATGCTTCAAAAGACCACCACTATTACTAATACCCTCAGAGAATTATTAAAGATACTGGATTTATGAAGTAAGCAGAGAATGCTTTGAAAAAGGAGTAACCAGAATAAAAAAATGACAGCAGAAAGGAAATATTCAATAGAAAGTATAGTAGCATGTCATGTTAAAGGAAGCTCCCATTAACACGGGAAAATGAGATGGAAAGTAGAAAAAAGAATATTAGTATACCAGTCAAAATGTTCACTGTCTTTTAATATTAGATGATGTAGAAAATAGAGTAGGAAATCAAGTAATTCAAGAAAAATTTAGAGAATTTAAAATTTCAGAAACCAGAACAACAAAAAAAAGATTCCTAAACAGTTGGGCAACAGGGAAGAGGGGAGACTGAGGTGGGCAGAGAAGCTCACATGCAAAGGTCAAGAATCAGAAAAGCTTTAGGTGCTACAAGCAACAACAGAAGAAAACAATGATGCCTTCAAAAATTTTAAACAGGGTAGCCCGGGTAGCTCAGTGGTCAGCCTGGCGCGTGATCCCAGGGACCCAGGATTGAGTCCCATGTCGGGCTCCCTGCATGGGGCCTGCTTCTCCCTCTGCCTGTGACTCTGCCTCTCTCTCTCTCTCTCTCTCTCTGTGTGTCTCTACGAATAAATAAAAAAAAAAATAAAAAAAAAAATAGGACCATGAAGTTGCAACGACTTGGATGGAGCTAGAGATTATAATGCTAAGCAAAATAAGACAGGGAAAGACAAATACCATATGATTTCACTCATATGGAATAAAAGAAACAAGCAAAGGGGAAAAAAAAGAGAGAAGGAAAGGCAAACCAAGAAACAGACTCTTAGAGAACAAATTGATGGTTACCTGAGGGAATATGGGTAAAGGGATGGGTTATATAGGCAAGTGGATAGGATTAAATGGGGATTAAGGAGTGAACTTGTGATGGGGACTGTGTGGTGTATAGAAGTGTTGAAGCACTGTATTGTACACTTCAAATAGTATTACACCGATTAAAAGTGGAATTTAAGGGCAGCGGTTCAGCGCCGCCTGCAGCCCGGGGTGTGATCCTGGAGACCCAGGATCAAGTCCCACATCGGGCTTCCTGCATGGAGCCTGCTTCTCCCTCTGCCTGTGTCTCTGCCTCTCTCTTCGCTCTCTTTGAATGAATAAATAAATAAATCTTTTTTAAAAAAAGTGGAATTTAAATAAAAACTTAAAGAAGAAATTCGATTATGGAGCAGAATCATAGGGCTATTTTAAGATTATGATGATCCCACAACTGGCCAAACATCTTTTATTATCTATTATCCCTTTACTGAAAATGACACTTTCGGTATAATATGTAGGCATATAGTGTTTCACTTACCTTTAACAGAAAATTTAATTGCTTTTGAAGGTAGTGGTCTTCCTGCATAAGTGTCTGCATTACTTTCATTCAATACAACTTGTAATTTCAATGTATAATTCCCCAACTTTTGAATATTTTCTGTACAAATTAAGAAGAAATTAAAAATCAAGTCAACAGAATTACTGATACAATTTTTAACATTCAGAATAATAACTCACCCATTTTTTTAAACCAGTAAGGCCATTTTCCTCCATGTTGACTAATATGTGAAATGATTTCTTTATTTCCATTGGAAGCTTAATAAAAGAAAAAAGAAATATTTATACCTTGAGAAACTGAATACACAACATGAGTATGAAATGTCACACTGGCATCAAATAACTTTATTTGTCGTACATTTTTAGAAACTGTTTTGAAAAAAAAAATTGTTTTGAAACTTCATCAAAGGATCTAAAGCTATCCCATACAAATGAATAGCATAATGAAAATTACTCATCAGCTCATTAAAATTCCTTTATCTCAATTAAGAATGTATCCGTAAATAAGATTAACTGTTACAAAAGATTAGAGATAATTTTCTTTTGATATTAAAAATAATTTTCCTAAAAAAAATAATAATAATAATTTTCCTTGGGATCCCTAAGTGGATCAGTGGTTTAGCGCCTGCCTTCGGCCCAGAGCATGATCCTGGAGTCCTGAGATCCAGTCCCACATCAGGCCCCCTGCGTGGAGCCTGCTTCTCCCGCTGCCTGTGTCTCTGCTTCTGTCTCTCACTCTGTGTCTCCCATGAATAAATAAAATCTTAAAAATTTTCCTTAAGAGTTTTCAAGACTAAAATACCATAGTTTATTTATATAGAATTGCTAAGATCTAGCAACCTATTATTATGAGTAGTAAAAACACAAACATAAAATAATACCTCTTCTGTAAGGAAGAGAAAGAGACAATATTAATTGTTCTTGTTCAACATTATAGCAGGAAACAGGAAAGATAGCCAAAAACTAATAAATTACTAACTAAACAGGGAGGAAGAAAACAGAGTAGATGGATGACATAACTTCTCTGAAGATTTATTTCTGACTTTGAAATTATGTAAATGACTTAAAAAATGAAAAAATAGAATTAAAAATAGCAATTCATAAACAAAAAAATATACATCAAGTAGGTGACATGACACATTAAAAAGGGATATTATTTCAAATGACTTTATGTTTTTTTAAAGATTCATTTATTTATTTTAGACAGAGAGAGAGAGAGATGATCGAAGTAGACTCCATGCTGAATGTGGAGCCCAATTCAGGGCTCAATCCCATAACCCTGAGAACATGACCTGAGCCGAAACCAACAGTCAGACACTTAACCAACTGTATCATTCAGGAGCCTCTCAAGTGACTATTTTTTTTTTTTATTAGTAGTGAATAAATAAATTCAGCACACTTGGATGATACAAAGTCACGTTCATGGATTAAGATGACAATAACAACCAATTGGTTTAAAGACACAATGTAATACTTATCAAAACCCCAATACCATTTTTTTTTTACAGAAATAGGAAACCCTGCTAAATGTATATGGAATCTTAAGGGAATCCAGGCAGCCAAAACAATTTTGAATAAGAAAAAAGTTAGGAAACTCACATTACCTTTCAAAGTTTACTACATAACAATAGTAATCTAAACAGTGGTACTGGCATAAGAAAAGACATTATAGACCAATGGAATAGAGAGCCCCCCCCAAAAAAATCCCTTGAACGTATGGTCATATGATTTTTGATAAGAACGCCTAGACCATTCAATGGAGAAAGAACAGTGTTTCTGATTATTGGTGCTATGAAAACTGGATATGCACATGCAAAAGAAGTGAATCTATATAAATTAAACTCAAAATGGATCAAATAATTAAATGTAAGAGCTAAAATGATAAAACTAATCTTAGACAAGAAAAGCTTCCCAACATTGGATTTGGCAATGACTTCTTGGACAGAATACCAAAAGTAAAAACAACAAATGCTAAAACAGAAAAATTGGAGGTGCTTGGGTGGCTCAGTTGGTTGAATGTCTTGGTTTCGGTTCAGGTAGTGATCTCAGGATCGTGAGATGGAGCCCTGAATCAGGCTCTGTGCTCAGCACAGAGTCTGCTTTGGATTCTTTCCCTCCTAACTCTCCATCCCTGTCCCCCCTTTGTGTTAGCAAGGATGTAGAGATATTGGAACACTTGTACATTGCTGGTGTGGATGTAAAACAGTACAGCCACTGTGAAAAACAGTATGGCAGTTCCTCAAAAATTAAACATTAGAATTACCATGCGATCTAGCAATTCTACATCCAAAAGAATTGAAATCAGAGATTCAAACAGGTATTTGCATACCAATGTTCACAGCAGCATTATTCATAATACCGGATACATGAAAGCAACCCAAGTATCCATCAATGGATAAATAAACAAAATATGGTACATACACACAAAAGAATATGATTTCACTTATTTGATTCAATTTATTGCGATACCTAAAACAGTTGTATTCACGGACACAGAAAGTAAAACAATGATTACCAGGAGATGTGGAGATGAAGTGATGGGGAGTTATTACTACTGAGTTTTAGTTTGGGATGATAAAAAAAAGTTCTGGAGATGGACAGTGGTAATGGCTGCACAACAATATAAATGTATTTAATGTCAACGAACTGTAAAACCTAAAAATGTTAAAATGATAAATATACGTTATACATTTTTAAGATAATAAAAATATTTTTGATTGGAAAAAATATATGGGGTGGGGGAGGCAGGAGAGTCAGTCACAGAGAGATTAGAGAATGCTGTATTATTGACCTGGACGATGGAGGAAGGAGCCACAAGCCAAAGAATATAGATTCTAGAAGGTGGAAAAGCCAAGGCTGCCCTAAAGTCTCCAGAAGGAATGCAATACTGCTGACACTTTTTTTTTTTTTAAAGATTTTATTTATTTGACAAAGAGAGTGAAAGAGCACAAGCAGAGAGAACAGCAGAGAGAGGGAGAAGCAGGCTCCCCACTGAGCAGGGAGCCAACGCAGGGCTCAATCCCAGAACCATGAGCCAAAGGTTCAAAGGTTCAAACCAACGGACTGAGCCACTCAGGCACCACGTTCAATCCTGCTGACGCTTTGATTTTAGTCAGTGAAACTCATCTGGGATGTATGATCTATAGAATTCTAATAAATTTTTGTTGTTTTAATCTACACACACATAAAGTTGGGGAACTATGGGGCAGGGTGTCACAGAAGCCAAAAATAGGAGTATTTCAGTGAAATAAGTTAAACTGTTTAATGCTGAGACACCTAACAAGACATTTATACAAGATTCAAGTATAGATGATCATTAACTAGTTTTTAAATGTCAGAAAAACATATTTTGAATATTTGTGTCTTTAAAATCCATGGATGAGACACCAAGTATATAATGATAGAACAAATTATTAAACATAAGAGGTAAAAATACTTTTAGGCCGTCAAGACAAAAACAATGGACAAGAAACAAACAAGATGATTCAAATTAGGGAAATACAAGATGAGCAATAATACCCAGTTCTCCACCAGGCCTATAATCTAAACCAAGTATCTCTATCTAGCTCAAGGTTCAGACACATTATTTTTTGATTTACAATAGATTTTATAGATTATCTAATATGAATTCCTATCTAATTCAAATCCCTATACATATATGCACCGTATCTTAGGTCCACAGCTACCTACTTGGGAAAATTCAAAATAAAGAGTTAAAAAAAAAAAACCCTCAGAAAAATATCAATTAAAAAAATTAGTCATAACACATTTGAAATTCTGAACTTTAATCAAATCTTCTGTGTCTATAAGATTGCTAGATCATCAATAATTATAAAAAGATGAAAAACCTGTATTACACATTTAAGAACATTAATATTAAAGATACAAATTAGTTTGCATACTTACAATGTAATATAACTTTGAGCTCAACCAGGAGTTTCTTTGATCCTCCATGACTTGTTCCTGGAAGCTTTTGCATTGCTTCCCCCTTTTTATTCAGTATTTCAATTCTTAATGCACCTATCGGTTCAAAATTAAAATAAGAATATCTTAGTTACACCCCCCCAAAAAAGATGAGTCTTCTAGGTCTGAACATTGCATTTTAAATTGTTAGTCTTTTACATATTCAAAACGTAAAGCACACAAACAGCATTTTTTCAGTAATATGGAAAAAACAACAACATACCAATGGGGGTTCCAGCTGGCCTAATCTCATTTGGCAATAATTCATCTCCTTCAGGCCAAGTTACTGACAATCTATCAGGGAGTCTATTAAAATGAGCATATTAATGTTTCATGAATTACATTAATTATAATCTAATTAGATAAACAGAAGTCACTAGAAACTTTAATATTTCGGATATATTTTGAAAGGTTAAAGCTAAAATTCCATATGATCAATAATCTAAAAATTTTTTCTTCCTTAACCATTACTGTGGTTACTGAAACAGTAATACAAAAATCTCTTGGTATTAAGAGCCAGGATTTGTCAGGAATTGCCCATTTTTGGTGGTTTTCCTGCTCTTGTATAATGCAAGTTAACTTTGGGAAATAAACTTTTAAGAATAGATATTCACTGAGAATCAAAATGACTGATTAGCTACAAAAGAGCTACAAACAGTTTTGTTTTTCTACTTTCTTTTACTTCTCTTGCACTAATCTTTACTTCTCAACAGTTACTACAATTTTCTTCTAGTTGTAGGTCAAACCAAGTTATTTCCTAACATACTGGATTCATAGTGCCTGTAACAGTGACACTTTAGATATAGAAAAGGGAGACATTTTTATATAAAACAAAGGATTCTGTTTTTACATCCAGAGCTCTCAATTTTTAAACAGCAAGATGTGCACTACAGTATATAAAATCCAAGACTACAACTGTCCTATTATGTGTCCATAACATACTCAAGAATGTACAATTCATTTTTTTAGTTTATTCTTCTCCAGCACTTTGAAATGTGAATTACCTTGCCATTTCATCTTCTACATATTTTTTGACAGCTTTCTCAGCAACTGTCCTATCGAGCTTAGCAATTGGCACAGTTTTTACTTCATCATATAGCGCCTGAGGTTCCTGAATAAAAAAATTTTTATTAACATTTAAAAAAATCTCTTCAAATTTGGCTACAATGAAAATTCTCCTAAAGAAACATATTTTACCCTAATTAAGGATATAAATCATAATAACTATCATTACATTATACTACAGTGTTTATTTCTATTTTTCTTGTAACCTCCTTAGGCATAATTAAATATTCAAATATTAAAAAGAGCAGGGAAGGATAAAGCCCACTTTGGTTTTGGAGTTATTTATTATTGAGAAAGAATTCGGACTTCAATTTTTATTCCAATGTGGATGAAATGAACACTTTACAAAACTACTTTTGACAACCAGAAATAATGTATATGTTTGTTAAACATTGGATATATAAGATGTTAAACTCTACAGCTTTTTTTTTTTTTTAATTTTTATTTATTTATGATAGTCACACAGAGAAAGAGAGAGAGACGCAGAGACATAGGCATAGGGAGAAGCAGGCTCCATGCATCGGGAGCCCGACATGGGATTCGATCCTGGGTCTCCAGGATCGCGCCCTGGGCCAAAGGCAGGCGCTAAACCGCTGCGCCACCCAGGGACCCCAAACTCTACAGCTTTAAATCACCAAATAAGAAACATAAAAACATAAAAATTTACACTAACAATACTTTATTCAATAGAAAACCCAAATGCTAGCAAAATATAAAATACTATATCTTTATTTCAGCATTAAACAAAAGCAGTACTAAGAGATTTTCAATAAAAATTTTTTATTACTTGCTATCTTACCATTGCAATCTGAACCTCTCCTCCTGTGGCATATACTTCTCCATCATGATCACCATAAAGAAAAAATTTTACTATGCTTCCATAAAAGAGAGGAAGTGTCTTGATTGTCTTGACCTAGTATTTAGGTTTTAGAAAAAAGGCTTTTAGTATTTACGAAATCAGGCTTAATATTAATAACTATTTCACAGAACTATTTCATCCAAGGGAAAAAACTTGGTATCAGAAAAACTAATGAAAAAAGCATTCTAATACTCTAATAGTTATACTTTTTTATATTTGTTTATATGAGTTTCCCACTTACTCTTAAAATTTTTCTAAAGACACAGTGGCTTCTTCATACAAAAATGTCAGAGCTATGCACGTGTATAAAAGGTCCATGAATCCTTCAAAGTCAAATATGAAAACCAACATACCTCAAACCCTTCCTCCCTCCCTATAAAATCATGCTTTGAGACTCTGAATAGTAATTACAAACTCTGACAAGTTATTCTTTCAAATTAGTTGGCTCAAAGCTTGCCTATGTATCTTTCCCTTACTTGGCTTTAAAAATCTAAGGATAATTTTCATTAGTCCAATTCAGAAACTCTGGATAAGGACTGTAAGAATTCATACACAATCTACTTTTTCAGCCTCATTTCTAAATTATTTCCTTTCATTCATACACAACAGACTGCAGGACAATCCAACTTTACTACTGGCTATTTCACTGCACTTACCTATATTTGTTGTCTATGCTCAGATAACGGTCTCTGAGAAAGCACCTTACTCATAGTGATCACTTCCTCCTTGTAACTCTTGGCTTGACTTTAGGGATACCATATTCTCCTAGTTTCTGTCTCATCAGCTTATCCTCTTTCTCTTTCTTTCTTTCTTTCTTTCTTTCTTTCTTTCTCTTTCTTCTTTCTTTCTTTTTTAAGATTTTATTATTTATTCATGAGAGACACAGAGAGAAGCAGAGAGAGGCAGGCAGAGACAGGAAAAGCAGGCTCCATGCAAAGAGCCTGATATGTGACTCGATCCCAGGACCCTGAGCCGAAGGCAGATGCTCAACCACTGAGCCACCCAGGCATCCATTATCCCTTTTATTTTCCTTTGCTAGCTCATCCTTTTCATTGTAGCCCCCCTGTATGTTGGAAAAGCCAGGCTCTAGCTACACACTACTTCTCTAGTGATCACATCCAATTCCAAAGCTTTAAATATATGATGACTTGAATTTACAGAGTAAATGAACATCCTCTGACCCTTGTAATATCCGTACAAACACTCAAGCCTCTACCTCTTTCAAGGTCCATACAAATGCCACTTCTTGCCCAAAGAATTTCATGATTTGCTCTTCTCCCAGGCCCATCCAAAGTCAGTAAATCCTCACCCTCTCCTTCCAGACTGCCAAAGAAGTATTCATCCTCTTTCCATAGCACTTATTCCCTTTTCATCTACTATTATTTATGTTTGGGTTATTTCTGATTTTATTTTTTTTTAAAGATTTATTTATTTATTTTTATTTGTGATAGAGAGAGAGAAAGAGGCAGAGACACAGGAGGAGGGAGAAGCAGGCTCCATGCCGGGAGCCTGACGTGGGACTCGATCCCGGGACTCCAGGATCGCGCCCTGGGCCAAAGGCAGGAGCCAAACTGCTGAGCCACCCAGGGATCCCCTATTTCTGATTTTAAACTGTAATATCCCTAAGGACAAAAGACCTCTCCCAAATCTCTTCATTCTCCCTAATATTATTTTATATCACATAAAAAAATTAAGAGTCTGCGTTTGAGTAAAGTTTGGTGCCAAGAAAAAAATAAAAACCTTGCTAATTGAGATTTAGGGGAACAAATCGGTTTTTAAAAATTGCCATGTTAAATTATGTAATTAAAATGAGTTTGACTTTTTCATTCTTTCCTGGCTCCTGAAGAGCCAAAAACTTGCATTATGTTGTTGTTAAATTCTGATACATCTTAGTTTCAAATTCTATTTAAAAATTGAATCTAGAAATAAGTTAAACCTACCAACTGTCCTGCTTTGTATATTTTTCCATCCCATTCTATTGCTGAGTATGTTGCCCAGGGGCCCTGCTTTTTAGAAGGAAGATCAGGACGTGTAATTACTCCTTTAAAAGATGTAAATTTTATTTGTTTGTCATATTTTTCATGACAGTCCTTTAACCATAAAGCAAATTCTCTGTCAATTTTCATTCGCTGCTCCTGTTAAAAAAAAAAAAGGTCTTTAATGCTCTATGAAACATAGCTACTAGTAAACAAATATAACCACAGACACTTGTCATTCATTCCTTTTTTTCTTTCCACATACGCTACCCTCAGAAAAATAAAAAACTAAAACATTTTGCTGGAGCTTTCTCCCATAGATTTTTAACAGAAGCATTGCTAAGAAAGAAAATCTCTGCTATCATCTTTGGAACCAAGGTCTCAGTGGTCACTACCAACAACAAAGCTTTCCTTCCCTTGTATAAATCCTAGAGTACACCACGAATGATGAACATTGGCTGTCTAGAAGAAAGAGAACTAGCTGGCCATGGGAAAGAGGTGAGCAGAAAATTCCTCACTGTGAACCATGCACATTCTCAACAAGGAGATAAAAATCTCTTTCCATTTATCAATCACAGATACACATATATATAGTAAACATATATACAGTATAGTGTGAAAAATATCATTGAGGAAGAATGATTAGGGGAGGAAAGGGCTAAAAAAGCTCCTTATGAAGATGATAATGAAAAAAAGTTGAGAAACACTGCTATAAAAACACATTTTTCCTTTATGTATCATATATACATATTACCTATTCAAAAAAGTTAAAACATGAAATGAAAATTAAGTGGTTTTTATTTAGATTTTATTTATTTATTCATGAGAGACACAGAGAGAGGCAGAGACATAGGCAGAGGGAGAGCAGACTCCCTGCAGGGAGCCCTGTGTGGGACTGGATCCCAGGACCCCAGAATGACGACGTGAGCCAAAGGCAGACACTAAACCACAGAGCAACCCAGGTGCCCCTAAGTGTTTTCTAATAATATGTAAGAAAATGTGTTATTGTTTATTGTTCCTCGCTTTGTTGGGAAATAGTACAGAGAGATTAATACTCAAGCATAAGCTGTTTAATGCTTGTCTTTAAGAGAATTAGTAAGGTAGAAATCTCCACACTATAGGCTTTTCATAACACATATAGTTAAATTAGTTCATTTCTTCCTACAACCTAACTCCATAATATATCATTTCCAAATGAAAATTAAAAATGATTTCACTTTAAATTATTCTAATTTGCAGTTCAAAAACCAGTATCTTAATCATTAAAAAAATTAAGTCTACCAAATTTTATACTGTACTTCAACATACAGCTCTTGTAGTATATAATATTGTTCTCATATGCTTTCATTAAATTGACATGTTTCTATGGCTTCTATTCACTGTCAAGGTCTTGATACTAAGATCTAAATGAACATCTGTAAAGTTTACCCAAACACAGTCTAATCAGGTTGAAATTTCGGGGTAATGTCAACACATAAATGCTCTCACACACACACACACACTCTTCTGCTTTAATAAAAAGCATGTGAATTATTAGTACAAATCTATATTTGTGACTTTCATTTTACTTAAAATAGAACATACCAATATTCAAAATTGATATTTAAAATCATACCTGTCCATTTAAAATCCTTGTAAAAAGGGTGTTCTTATCTTTCAACTTTAGCTCAAGATCCATAAAAGTCAGTTTATTTGTGCTGACCTGGAATTTGTCATTGGTGAATAATGCACCAGATATTCTATTGTAACATTCAATTGGTGCAAGCCCTCTCTTCTTTGGAGGAGTACACCAGTCAAAGCTTGAACAGAACAAAATATTAATATTATAATTAGTAAAATAATTAGGTTTATAAAGCATGTAATTTCAGCAAAAATCAAAACTTACTCCTCAACAGATGTATATGGTATTAGCCGTCCATTCCAAAAACATTCAAAAATAGGCCTTTTCCCTCTTGCAGCTTTCTCAAGTATGAAACAATCATCATCATCATCTTCATCTTTTAATTCTAAAGAAAAAGCATCAGTGGAACAAACTGTTTATTGCTATAAAAATTATGCGATTTTTATCACTGAGTAACCAACTTCAAGTGAAATATTAAAGTTGCTTCAGAGAAATTTTAACAAAAACTCATAAGATCTCTTACACTGCTTTTTATAAAACTTAGTGACTCTTCATTTGCCCTCAGAAATGCAGATTTCCAAAGTGGTGCCACAATACCAGTGGTATTTCTGATTTAGGTCAATATTTAGTTACTTATATGCTTATCAGAGTTAGCTACTGAGCCTATAATCTTTAAAATCTATTTATACAGTAAAAGGGTCATATATATTATGCTCTATAGCAGAACCCTCTTCCCTACAAATATAGGAGTTTGAATCCTGTATCTCAAATGTAAGTTCCACAATTTTGTCCGAATCAATATGTTCACACAAAAATCACCTGGGAAATCTACAGTGTCTAGTAGCAACAACTTTATCTCATTTGAACAAATTAAGAATACTAAATTTAATTTTACTTTAAATGAACTACTAAATTTTCAAAGATCAGATTCAGGTGATACACAGCTACAATTGTAACATATTACAAAGCATCAAACACATAATTAGCATAACTGTCTATAACATTTTTATGCTTCTTACCAAGACATTTTCATATACCCAAGCAAATTAAGATCAAACCCTATGATCCTAATACAGTAACATCTTAGTTATTTTGGCATTAAGGCACTCACCTAAAATAAGCCCTTCTTGCCCCTCAAAAAAAAAAGTTCTTTTCTTTTTTTTTTTTAAGAAGTTTTTTCTATTAAACCAAATCACTTTGCTTTTAGAGAACCCTTCTAGAGCACTCAATTTATTTGATTCTTACTTTAAGATATCTTTTGAAGAACTTTATCTTTTTGCCTACAGCATACAAAAATTACAAATAAGTTAAAAAGAGGTCAGCAAAATGAAAGGATATAGAGCCACTGAGAAATAACATGAATGAGCGCTTACTCAATAAAGCTTGACACTATTCTAAGGATTTGTCCCAGTTTCTTATTTAACATAATACCTCTCCAAAAAAAGAGATTACCTCTCATTTCACAGATAAAGAAATGGAGAGAAGAAGTAATTTGTCAAAGTTTACACAATAGAAAGTGGCAAAGATGGAACTTAAATTAGGTAATCTGGTTCTAAAACTCACAAGACTAAAAATATACTAAGTATTCTGAATGAGGAATTTTTATTACTGTTAACCTATGAATTCAATGCAATTTCAGTAATTCCACTAAGATTTTTTAAAAGTGAATGTATAAAGTGATTCCAAAATTTATCCAGAAAAGCAGATTAAGAATTTTCTCAAAGAAGAATAGTGAATTTCCTACCCAACAGGTATTAATACATGGTATAAAGCTACAAGAGTATCATTACTCATGTATGTAAATATAAAATAGATCAATACCTTATAGTAAAGAATCCAAATCTATGTACTTAGGGGAATTTAATGTAATTATGAAAATAATATTTCAAACTATTTAAAAAATAGCAACTTTCAGTAATTGGTCCTAGGAAACCAAACACTCACATGCAAAACATTAAGTCAAAGCCCTACCTCATTGTACACACAAAAAAGGAGATTATAAGTAAAGATTTAAACATAAAACAATTAAAAAATAAAACTATAGGATCTTTTTATAATCTTAAGTATAAGAAGTCTTTCCACAGCAAGACAAAATCAGAAAGCATACAGAAAAAACTGATACGATTACATAAAGTTTAAGCTTCTTTACAAGTGTCTACAAAGATAATGGGAAGACAATATGGGGAATATATAAAGGATTAAATATGCGGTCCATAGCTAGAAGTTCAGTTAAGAAATCCATGAGTAAAGAATATGTAATATTCTTTAAAGCCAGTGCTTTATTCATCTGGAAGTGAATTCACACAAAAATCAAGAATTACAAAATTTATAAATACTTAAGATATGCCTAAGGAAAAAAGTTTTATTATTTATCTAGCCTTAACAGCCCGACTAATAAATCACAACTTTACATTTTGTAGCTAAGATAACAGATTAACATACTTGATGGAAAGCATGGATCATCAGGGTAAGTTTCTCTATCATATAAGAAAGGGTGATATCGAATAATCCCTTCTACTACACCATCTCCTTCAACATGAGCCTTGAACTCAAAACTATCAGCTGCTGTGTTTATATACAACGTCTGCATGTCATCTTCTATTTCCCTTAGGTTGACAATCTTAGGTGCCTTCCCCTTTTCAAACATAGAAATCTAAAATAAAAATAAAACAAAAATAATTAAATTCTATGGTGACTTTACTTTTGTTCCCAATTACGATCCAACAACAGAAAAGGCAAAAACTTGTATTTGTACAAGTAATTATATAGCTTAATTAAATATACACATGTTTATATATGGGTTAAATAACTCTAAGTAGCATCTCAATAAGGAATATAATATACTATTAAAATAACAGAACGTAAACAAAGAAAGAGCAAAGCAGAGCTGAAGAACAGATAACTCAGAGTACATTTAAGGCTTCTTGCTTAGAGGTAGGAAGTAGGACAATGATTTGAATGTGAAATTCTTTCCAATCTGTGGGCAAGGATATTGAGACCTCAATATTCAAATGTTCTGTGCTTCTAAATCTTACTTCATCACTGTAAGACTTCAATGAACAAAAAGAAACATTTACATCCCTTTTTCTCTCTGCTTTGAGACATGCTGTTCAGCAACAATTCATATCTCTTTAGAAGCCAGGGAAAAAAGTGAAATCAAATACTATAGTAAATAAAGGTTCAAAAACCATATACATCTAGTAATGATTTCTTTACTTAAATATCAAATTGCCAAAGTACTTTGGAGAACCACAGGGAGAGAAGGATTGTCTAGTTATGGACTGTTTTTTCTTATCCAGAGTGACTTGAAAGTGGAACAGATATGTAATAATCTGTAATATTTTAAGAAAGAATTTTATCTTACTTCAATATCAATGTTGTTGAAAGGTCCAACTTCTTTTGATGTATGTTTTTCATTTCCTTTTGGGCCATGAATATAGTAATGATAAATATGCCTAAAATATAGAAATACAGCTTTAAACTTTTAATTCAATTTAATTCATAAGATTACAGTTCATATAATGATCTATAAAAAAAAATTGTACAACTATTACTTACTTAAGTAGGTGCTAAGCACTATACCAAGGATTTTTTCTTTTCGGGGCGGGGGGAGGGGTGGCTGACATGAAGAGTAGGAGAGGAGAGGGAGAATCTCAAGTAGGCTTCATTCTGAGCTGACATGAGGCTTGATCTCATAGCCTGAGCCGAAATCAAGAGTAGGATGCTTAACCAACTGAGCCATCCAGGTGCCCCTATACTAAGCATTCTTAAATATAGTATTCCATTTAATAGTAAAAACAATCCAGAGATACAGGTATTATTATACCTCATTTTTACACATACAGAAATTGGAGTGCAAGAAGTTTATATACTTTAGAGTTTGAGAGAGGCAGACTACAACCCAGGTCTTTCCAACATCAAAAGCCTATATAGCTTGTATCTCCCAGAAGTATAGTTTATCAAAAAATTGAAAACCAGAAGGCAACAGACTCTAATTCTACTTGTCAGGAATGTTCTAGAAAGGACTTAACTATCAGGGAGAATGTAGGATTAGATATCTTTAAATTATCTCAATATGAGAATATCATTCTATAATTCTCCTTCCTCCTCTCTGAGAACAGCAATACAATCTGACATCAACATTCCCAAACAAAACTAATAAATTCAACACTATTCCTTCAAAAATCACCAATTCAGAACTCTTGCCATTTTAAGTGTTAAAAGATATTTTAATGAGATTATTCATGGCTAAAACATTATGTTTGTGGTTACTCTTCAAACGGGAATTTGCAATATTCCTTCATATGAATTTTAAAAAACTATACTAGCTACTCTAAAAAAACTGAGATAAAAGCAAATGACTGAAAATCTTCACATCTTTCTTAATGCATTTCAAAAATGTTAACATCATAATCAACAGTAAGTTTACAACAATACATTCAGAAAGAGAGAAAGAGTGCTATAATTAGTTTTAACAGGTTTCAAAGTATGGTTAAAGTAATATGCTATTCTTTGTTTGGTGTTATGTACAGTCGGTTTCTTTGGCTAAAAGAAATAATTACAAAATAGCTAATGAAATATGGACTTAGAGAATAAAAATTCCGAAGTCCTATTTAAAATTCTTGGGTTACATGGCTGCTTGGGTGTCTTAGTTGTTTAAGTGTCTGCCTTCAGTCATGATCCCAGAGTCCTAGAATAAAGTCCCACATTGGGCTCCCTGCTCAGTAGGGAGTCTGCTTCTCCCTCTGTCTCTCCCTCCACTCATTTCTCTCTCTCAAATAAATAATATCTTTAAAAAAATTAAATTATTGGGTTAGAGAGTCAATAAACATCAATATTCAGCAAGAGAAAAGGTACTTCTAAAATAATTTTCCCGTAAAAGAAAAAATTTCAAACTGTTGGTATACATTTATATCCATAGTTTTTAAATAATTTAAATTTGGGGGGCACCTGGCTCAGTTGGTGGAGCACGCAACTCTTCGTCCTGGGGTTGTGAGTTGGAGCCCCACACTGGATACCGAGATTATACTTAAAAATAAAATCTTAAAAAAATAAAAAAAAAGTAAATTTCATGCAGATGTACCCATTTTGGCAAGACTCAGTAATTTGGACTAATGCAAATTACTGAAACAATTCCATAAATGGTCTTTGCAATATAACCACAGGAAATAAACTAAGAACCACTAAATATTTTGATAATTTGGTCTAATGGAATATGTTACACTCCCTAAAAGTTTTCCTGGAATAAATACACAAAGATTTATTTTTAGTACTATTAAAATGTCCTATAGACACATTTGCATTTTTTTTTTATTGTACTAGACTTCATGCAGTCACCTTTATGGAGCATCTACTACTTTTAATAGGAAACACTAGTTAATAGCAGTGCATAAAAAAAGACATTTCAACAGAGAAAAGCAGACAAAAAAATGAAAATACATGGTATGGAAGATTATGATACATGCTATGAAGCACAAAAGGGGAATATGAAAGTGGTGGAGCCGAATTTGATAAATTTATTTTAGGATAGGTCTTAAAAGCCTGCCTCTCAAATAATGACCAATACACTATAGGTGATCAATAAATATTTACAGAATAGAAAACTGTTTTAATGCCAACTTCAGAATCCTTATTGTACTGAAGGGAAGGAAATGAAACAGAAGCTTCTAACAGAAGCAAAGTATACACCCAAAAGGTTTCAATGCATCTGTAATATTTTCTGTCTTAAAAAGGGAACTTAGCAACATGTCCTGAATCAAATAATTACTTACGCTAACTGTCTTGTCCAAAGAAGGAAATAATTTTTCAAATACTGTATGTGTTCTGGTTGTACTCCTGTGATAACCACAGCAGTAAAGCTATCTTTTTCCTTCTCCTCTACGATAAGATGATGTAGAAATCTTTCATCATCATTTGTAATGTGAACAGAATCAGATGCCTAGGGGAGTGAATATAAATACAACAGATTAGAACAATTAATTGTAATATACAAATAACATTTACATTAATTTTTAATATGATTCGGTTAGTTTCATAAACAGGCTTCAAAAAACTTTTGAAGGAAAATGGCCCAAGACAAATCAGCTGAGTATGTGAAATACTGTGAGAACAGGATACTTTTAACAGACTGCTACACTGGCATATATAAGTACCCTAATACCACAATGCCAAATCAATTTTAGAATCATAAAAGAAAAAAAAAATACTGAGTTTAAAGATGCTGAAAAAAACTGAGGACACTTACCCTAGCATGGAGTGAGTCCTTGCCTGGGATACTACTTAACTTGGTCAGGACAAATAAATGCTGAGCCCTCCATATCCAAGAAAACTGAGATGTAGCCTGAACCCAGCTGGCTTAGCCCAAAGGGACTGCATTTAAAAGGAAATGAAATAATCCTGGGCCCTAGTCCACTTTTAGAGATTACTGATAGCTTGCTTAGAGAAGGGACTTGGGAAGGGGGAATAAGTAGGGAGGATATGAATTATAAACGTCTCAATTTTTACTGTCTTCATGTGTTTAAATTATATGCATATACACATTATGTATGTCACTACATACATAAAAGGTTTTAAGGATACACATCTAACTATTTTATCTAGGAAACTGGTTGATTTCTAAATAAGCATATATTATCACTTTCTTAAAAATAAAAACAAACCCTTCAAAACCATTCCAATGCATTCCTACGCACTAACATTACAGCTAAGATATATAGTATACAATATTACAGCTAAAATATATATGTATACAGTATACATTTTATACACTTTGAGAGCTAGTGGATGAGTGAGTTTACTAGTAATACATGCTCACCAAATATTTATCAAGCACCTTCTAAATCCTATGACTCAACATGGGCACTAGGAAGATAGAAGCTGTGCCCTTACTCCTGACAAATGCCATCTGATAAATGAGAAAAAAATGATTACAAAACAATGTGCCATTTTAAAGATATATACCAAGAGCAACAGAGTTAACAAAGGAGTGACATTTACCTAGCACATGACTAGAACATTCTAGCCCAATGAGAACATGCAGGATTTGAGAGTATAAGGCAAACAAGGTAGTTTAAAGTAGATGATAAATACAAAGTGAGTCTGGAAAGGCTGAATTAAACAGTGAAAACAGATGGAAGAGAGGATAGATTTAAAAAAAAAAAAAAAACTATTTTAAAAGACAGAATTGAATGGTGAAGGATTAACAAGGATTACAATTACTAACTACTTGGCCAGAGGATGCTGTTAATTGCACAAAGGTAGTTGGGAGAAAAGTGGAGAATAACAAAGAACAGGAAAGGTCTGTAGATAATAATTTATTTCAGATGTACCAAAAGTGAGTTATTTATGGAACATCTGGGAAAGGCATCTAACTGAAACTGGAAATGAATGTACCATATATGATCACGTGGTATTCAGCACCCATTCATCCCACCTTTTATTGTTCCTTCCTTGGGGGCAGAGAATGGAAAGCCAAAATGTCTACTTTTCAGGGTCTCTTACACTTTAGGTTCTGAATGCAAAATAGGTTTCACCAAATAGATGTAGTAGCCAAAGATTTAGAAGAGGAAAATGAGACAAAGGCCATCTGATGAGATTTCTTGAATGTTTTGTCATCATGCAAGGTACTTGAACGACCAGTATCCAGGTTCTGGCTTCAAGTGTTAGCCGGATACAGCACTAGTTATATAGCCAGGTTTGTATTTTGGTGTTGGAGCAACTGTGCCAGCAAGGCCTTTCCAACTCCTGGATCACAGATAAGGCAGTGTTTCTAAATTCCTGATCCAGTGGTGGTCCTCTACCTATGTGATTATAGCAGATGCTGCAGCATCCCTTGAAGGTGAATTTGGAATCTACCGATATCCTTCAATGAGGTTGAGCCAAGAGTTCATTCCTACCCTTCTAACAATTATGCAAGCATCTAATTCCCTTTATTAAATTCTTTTCTGTTTGAAGTGTCTAAAATGATTTATTTCCTCATTCCTCCATTCCTCAATGGAGTCCAGCCTGATTCAGTGTCTCAATCTTAAAACTCTTGACAAGAAATACAGATTTGAGAACTACTGGTATTAAGTAGTTCCTATATATATATATACATATATATATGTGTGTGTATATATATATATGTATATGTATATATATATGCATATATATTACACTCTAGAAAAAAGAATATATATAAGCATAAATATTACACCCTAGAAAAAGAAAGACTCCTGGTTGTAAATCAAGAGCCACCAACTCTATACATAAGACTGTGTATAAGAGTTGGAGAAACCAAAAAGTAGGCTGAAAAAGACTGGTCAGAAAAAGAAAAGGACCTGGGGCCTATTAGGACCCATGATATGTTTCTTAAGACAAATTAGGGCAGCCCAGGTGGCTCAGCGGTTTAGCGCTGCCTTCAGCCCAGGGCCTGATCCTAGAGACCCGGGATCGAGTCCCATGTAGGGCTCCCTGCATGGAGCCTGCTTCACCCTCTGCCAGTGTTTCTGCCCCCTGCCCTCTGTGTCTCTCATGAATAAATAAATAAATTATTTAAAAAAAGACAAATTAACCACAAATCATGGGAAAAATATGGCAGAAATGATGACCCAAGAGAGGCATTAATTAGTTCTATCCAAATTTTATCATACATATAAACTTTTAAAAATGACTTAAATTCTCAATTCTTATTTTTCACCAGTTTTAACATGACAAATATTTCCACAAATATACTTTATAGAGCTTTGTGATGGTACCATAAGATGAAAAAGATGGAATAGTATGTAAATATAAGTAAATTGTGTAATAAATGTAACACATTTAAAAAAAGAAAAAGTGGGATGAGCTAAATGAAGAACTCTCCTGTACAGAGGAGAATGTTAAAAGTTATATAGAAAATAAAAGTGGCTTGTAATCACGAAAAAAATTCACCCAATTATAAAGAAAAGGTATTATTTTCACCTAATTGCTGGCATTTGCTGCCTTCCCCTCCATTCCACTCTTTAAAAATAAGGAAATTAACAGATAGGCACTTCCATATACTGTTTTGGGAAATATATTTGATTTGGATTTAACCTTTTCAAAAGCAATTTGTAATCTACACCATGAATATTTAAAAAGTTCAAATTCATTGTCACACTATTAAAATTCTATAATCTGCATAAAGAAAAAACTAATTTGTGCAAAACGCTATGCAAAGACATTCATAGCAGTGCCTTCATAATTATAACAAAATCCTTTAAATAAGTTAAATGCTCAATAGAATAAATTACAATACACTCAAAGTACTATGAAGCTATTAAGTGTCTGTACATGAAAATATTTTACAAAATGAAATATTCAAAATGTTAGAAAATGTGGACTCAAAAATGTAAATACATATTTTTAAAAAGTAAGTATATGTTGGTTCTTTGAAAGAATTAATAAGATAGATAAACCATTAGCCAGCCTTATTAAAAAGAAGAGGGAGAAGACCCAAATTAATAAAATCATGAATGAGAAAGGAGAGATCACTACCAACACCAAGGAAATACAAACGATTTTAAAAACATACTATGAACAGCTATATGCCAATAAATTAGGCAATCTAGAAGAAATGGACGCATTCCTGGAAAGCCACAAACTACCAAAACTGGAACAGGAAGAAATAGAAAACCTGAACAGGCCAATAACCAGGGAGGAAATTGAAGCAGTCATCAAAAACCTCCCAAGACACAGAAGTCCAGGGCCGGATGGCTTCCCAGGGGAATTCTATGAAACGTTTAAAGAAGAAACCATACCTATTCTCCTAAAGCTGTTTGGAAAGATAGAAAGAGATGGAGTACTTCCAAATTCGTTCTATGAGGCCAGCATCACCTTAATTCCAAAACTAGACAAAGACCCCACCAAAAAGGAGAATTACAGACCAATATCCCTGATGAACATGGATGCAAAAATTCTCAACAAGATACTGGCCAATAGGATCCAACAGTACATTAAGAAAATTATTCACCATGACCAAGTAGGATTTATCCCTGGGACACAAGGCTGGTTCAACACCCGTAAAACAATCAATGTGATTCATCATATCAGCAAGAGAAAAACCAAGAACCATAGGATCCTCTCATTAGATGCAGAGAAAGCATTTCACAAAATACAGCATCCATTTCTGATCAAAACTCTTCAGAGTGTAGGGATAGAGGGAACATTCCTCAACATCTTAAAAGCCATCTGTGAAAAGCCCACAGCAAATATCATTCTCAATGGGGAAGCACTGGGAGCCTTTCCCCTAAGATCAGGAACAAGACAGGGATGTCCACTCTCACCACTGCTGTTCAACATAGTACTGGAAGTCCTAGCCTCAGCAATCAGACAACAAAAAGACATTAAAGGCATTCAAATTGGCAAAGAAGAAGTCAAACTCTCCCTCTTCGCCGATGACATGATACTCTACATAGAAAACCCAAAGGTCTCCACCCCAAGATTGCTAGAACTCATACAGCAATTTGGCAGCGTGGCAGGATACAAAATCAATGCCCAGAAATCAGTGGTATTTCTATACACTAACAATGAGACTGAAGAAAGAGAAATTAAGGAGTCAATCAGATTTACAATGGCACCCAAAAGCATAAGATACCTAGGAATAAACCTAACCAAAGAGGTAAAGGATCTATACCCTAAAAACTATAGAACACTTCTGAAAGAAATTGAGGAAGACACAAAGAGATGGAAAAATATTCCATGCTCATGGATTGGCAGAATTAATATTGTGAAAATGTCAATGTTACCCAGGGCAATATACACATTTAACGCAATCCCTATCAAAATACCATGGACTTTCTTCAGAGAGTTGGAACAAATTATCTTAAGTTTTGTGTGGAATCAGAAGAGACCCCGATAGCCAGGGGAATTTTAAAAAAGAAAACCATATCTAGGGGCATCACAATGCCAGATTTCAGGTTGTACTACAAAGCTGTGGTCATCAAGACAGTGTGGTACTGGCACAAAAACAGACACATAGATCAATGGAACAGAATAGAGAACCCAGAAGTGGACCCTCAACTTTATGGCCAACTAATATTCGATAAAGGAGGAAAGACTATCCATTGGAAGAAAGACAATCTCTTCAATAAATGGTGCTGGGAAAATTGGACATCCACATGCAGAAGAATGAAACTAGACCACTCTCTTTCACATACACAAAGATAAACTCAAAATGGATGAAAGATCTAAATGTGAGACAAGATTCCATCAAAATCCTAGAGAAGAACACAGGCAACACCCTTTTTGAACTCGGCCACAGTAACTTCTTGCAAGATACATCCACGAAGGCAAAAGAAACAAAAGCAAAAATGAACTATTGGGACTTCATCAAGATAAGAAGCTTTTGCACAGCAAAGGTACAGTCAACAAAACTAAAAGACAACCTACAGAATGGGAGATATTTGCAAATGACCCCTCAGATAAAGGACTAGTTTCCAAGAGCTATAAAGAACTTATTAAACTCAACACCAAAGAAACAAACAATCCAATCATGAAATGGGCAAAAGACATGAAGAGAAATCTCACAGTAGAAGACATAGACATGGCCAACACGCATATGAGAAAATGCTCTGCATCACTTGCCATCAGGGAAATACAAATCAAAACCACAATGAGATACCACCTCACACCAGTGAGAATGGGGCAAATTAACAAGGCAGGAAACCAGAAATGTTGGAGAAGATGCAGAGAAAAGGGAACCCTCTTACACTGTTCGAGGGAATGTGAACTGGTGCAGCCACTCTGGAAAACTGTGTGGAGGTTCCTCAAAGTTAAAAATAGACCTGCCCTACGACCCAGCAATTGCACTGTTGGGGATTTACCCCAAAGATACAGATGCAATGAAACGCCAGGACACCTGCACCCCGATGTTTATAGCAGCAATGGCCACAATAGCCAAACTGTGGAAGGAGCCTCGGTGTCCAACGAAAGATGAATGGATAAAGAAGATGTGGTTTATGTATACAATGGAATATTACTCAGCTATTAGAAATGACAAATACCCACCATTTGCTTCAACGTGGATGGAACTGGAGGGTATTATGCTAAGTGAAGTAAGTCAGTCGGAGAAGGACAAACATTATATGTTCTCATTCATTTGGGGAATATAAATAAGAGTGAAAGGGAATATAAGGGAAGGGAGAAGAAATGTGTGGGAAATATCAGAAAGAGAGACATAACGTAAAGACTGCTAACTCTGGGAAACGAACTAGGGGTGGTAGAAGGGGAGGAGGGCGCGGGGTGGGAGTGAATGGGTGACAGGCACTGGGGGTTATTCTGTATGTTGGTAATTGGAACACCAATAAAAAATAAAAAATAAAAAAAATAAAAAATAATAAATAAATAGTAAGTAAGTATATGAAGGAGATTAAGAGTAGATCCCCCCCCCCCCACCCGCAACTCAAGATGCCAATAAGGAGGTTTTAATTCCAATGTAGTTAACACATAATGTTATGTCAGTTTCAGGTTAAGTGTATGCTTATCTTTGAACACTGAGTAATATATGGAATTGCTGAATCCCTATATTGTACACCTGAAACTAACATGTAACACTCTATGTTAACATTGGAATTAAAAAGAATAAAAAAAAACCCTGTAAACAAATAATAGAAAAGTTAGACTAGAAATTCTACTAGTCAATTAGATATATCTTCCCAAAATGAGATAATTTTTATTTAAGTTTCCTATATATTTATTTAAGTTTCCCGTACATTTTTATAATTTGTTTTAGAACCAGAAAAGAATTTACAAAATTAAAAATTACTTTAAAATAAATAAAGATTTTAGGGGCTCTTGGCTGGCTCAGTCAGTACAGCACATGACTCTTAATCTCAGCATCATCAATTCAAGTCCCACACATTGGGCATTGAGCCTATTTAAAAATAAATTTTTTTAAAGATTTAAAAAAAATTCTAAAATGTTTCAAGTGAGAAAAGTTGAATAAAATAATAAATATAATATACTCACCACCACGACACAAATTTGTTAACATTCTGCTCATTGAAATTAGGATCTGAATGCAAATTTCTAACAGAAATTATTCCTTTTTTTCTCTGGAGCTCTGATTTCCTAAAAGCCTATTATCCTATAAACACTTACTATTCTAATTTGAAATTGTTAGACCAAAAAAGATTTTAAAATTCAATCTCAGTGAAGGAAAAAAGTTTACAATCTTATGAGCAATTTCCAGGAAGCTAGATTTATGAAATAAGTTGCTGTCTGAAGACTTTCAGCCTGAAAAAGCATGTAAATAGTCACTTTTGCTATTCACATGACAAAAGGAAAAAGAATGAAAATTAACGTAATTTGAAAATGCCATACTTTGAGTTTTTAAAGCAATAGTTTATCTCAGATATAAATTGAAAAAAAAAAAAAAAAAACTTCTCTATGTCCAACCTAACAACTTTATAATAAGTTAAAAATGTATCATACCTTTCTGTTTCTGATATAGCCACTATATATTGCCTCTTTATTTTTCTCCTTCTTCTCAAAATCTTCTTTAGAAAGTACAAGTTCATGAACATCTTGGGAATCTGCAGGTTTGCTTATCATCTGTTAAATATTTAAAAGTACTTTTAAAAATTCCTAACTAAAAGTTAAACTGGTTAACACATTTAAACAGAATCAACCTCAAAATATTTTTAATCAACTTTCATTTATAAGAAATCTTTTTACTTACTCTGGCTGATTGTCCAACAAAGAAAACAGCTTGTTTGCCCCCAACACCAAAATAGGAAATATCACTATTTAAACTGCGTGGCACCGGTACTGGACGAACATATCCTGAATGATCACTAAAATAAAACATTAATGCAGTGAATTTAAAAAAGCTACTTAACTTAGGCACCAAAGGAAATTGTTACAGAACTTTTATTAAGAGCTAATAAAATTATTCCCACGCTAAACAACACCCCTAATCAAGGTAAAAGAATCACAGCCCAATGTCAAAATATCATCTAATCCAGTGGTTCTCAAAATGTATTCCCCAGACCAGTTGTGTTATCAGCATCAGCAAAAAACTCAAGAAATCCACATTCTAGGGCCCATCCTACTAAATCATAAACTCTTTCAGCAAACAAGACCAAATAAATATCTACTGTCTAAAGAATATATATCCTGCTGCCCTTCAAAATTGTTTACTGCTTCAAAACTTATAAAAATATTCTCTGAAGAATATAGGAATTATAGCAATGACAATCTTATTTCCATGTATTATGACAAAAGAACCTCTTGTTGGCACCATTAACAACACTCTGGAGATTAGGCATCCCTAGTCTCCCAAAATACAGGCTAGCTCTCCAGGGACATCATTTCCCAGTATCAGATATAAACAATTAGGGGTGAGGCCAGAACCCCTAATACACTCAATGTAAAAGCAGAAGACCAGACGTGGCATAGCTAACAAGAATTAGGGAATACAAAGACATATATTCAAAGAACTTACCCATAAGAAATTTAAAAAAAGGAACAGAAAATATCAAAATGGGTATAAAAGACATGACGGACTAAAGGAAAATACCTCACAAAAGTGTAGTTCTAGAAGAAAGAGAGAGAAAATGGAAAAAGCTACAAATATTGGTTGACAGAAACTGGGGAGTGCAGGAAATAGGGAGAGGTTATAAAAGAATAAAAACTCTCAGGTATGAGATGAGTAAAGTCTGAGGATCTAGTCACTAATATTAGTGTATAATGGGTATCTGCTAAGCAAGTAAAACTTAAAAATACTCTCACCAAAAAAATAAATAAATAAAGGGTAAATATATAAGGTAATGACGTATCAATTAACTAGAGGAAAGGAATCTTGTTTAAAGGAAAACCAGAGGGATCCCTGGGTGGCTCAGCGGTTTGGTGCCTGCCTTTGGCCCAGGGCGCAATCCTGGAGTCCGGGGTTCGAATCCTGTGTCAGGCTCCTGGCATGGAGCCTGCTTCTTCCTCTGCCTGTGTCTCTGCCTCTCTCTATCATGAATAAATAAATAAAATCTTAAAAAAAAGAAAAAAGGAAAACCAGAATACAGTTCAATATTTAATAAATATCAATGTAAAATGTGTAAAAACAAAAGATCAAGACAGGAAAAATGGCATGTATAATGCTGTTGTGATATACTAATATTCTATGTCAAGTGGTATAATAGTACTTGAGATAGACTATGACAAATTAAAGATACATACTTTGATTCCTAAAATTCTCAGTAGAACAAGAGTAACAACTAGTAAGCCAACAAAGCAATAAAATAGAATTACACGCAAAATACTCAATTTGAAATAAGGTAGAAATAAAAAAGCCAGGAACAAACAGCAATAATTAAAGCTATGTAATTGATTCAAACACCCCAAATAAAAGGCAGAAATTGAAATTTTAAGACACATGTAAATGCTGCCTAATATAAAATAATAGGTTAAAAAGTTGGAAAAAGAGTTAGCATTCTTAACACTAATGTAAAGAAAGCTGGAGTAACTATATTAACATCAATGTTGATAAAAGATTGGGCAGCCCTGGTGGCCCAGTGGTTTAGCGCCGCCTTCGGCCCAGGGCGTGATCCTGGAGACCCGGGATTAAGTCCCACATCGGGCTCCCCGCATGGAGCCTGGTTCTCCCTTTGCTTGTGTCAATGCCTCTCTCTGTGTCTGCCATGAATAAATAAATAAAGTCTTAAAAAAAAAAATGCTGATAAAAGATTATTACCAGGAAATGAAGAAAAAGCAATAAAACAAATACATGGATAAATTAAACAGACCACTCTTCTCCTCTTGAGTTTTTAAAATTAATTTAGACTGCTAAAATCAAAATATCCCTATTTGATATGGTTTTCAATGTGTATAGAGGTAATACTTAAGAAAATTAAATTATAGGATGCCTGGGTGGCTCAGTTGGTCAAGCAACTGCCTTAGGATCCCAGGGTCCCAGGATGGAGTCCCACATCAGGCTCCCAGGAGTCTGCTTCTCCCTCTCCCTCTAACGATTCCCCACTCCCTGGTCATGCTATCTCTCTTAAATGAATAAAATCTTTTAAAAAACAAAGAACACTAAATTATAAATGGGGAGAGTAAAGGAACCTAAATAATTTGGTAATACTTCACTTTCAATTTACTTTAAATGGTAAAATAGCTTTATTAGTACATATAATGTTTTGTATGAATACAGGATTCCCTAGAGCACGCGCGTGCACACACACACACATACACACCAAACAAAAAAATACTCAAAATCACTTTATAAAGAAAATAGTAGAGAGGGGGGCAAGATGGCAGAAGAGTAGGGTCCCCAAGTCAACTGTCCCCACCAACTTACCTAAATAACTTTTTTTTCTTTTTTTTTTTTTTTACCTAGATAACTTTCATATCATCCTGAAAACCTACAAATTCAGCCTGATATTTAAAGAGAGAACAGCTGGAATGCTACAGTGTGAAGAGTTCACGCTTCTATCAAGTTAGGAAGACAGGAAAAAAATAAAGAAATAAAAAAGGATCACAGGGGTAGGGGCCCTGCGAGGAGCCAGGCAAAGGCCGGGCAGCGAGTGCCCTGAGGGCAGGAAACCCCAGGCTGGGAGAAGCAGAAACACCAATCTTCCCGGATAGAAAGGCGCTCCCAGGGAACTCGGGCTGGATTGCAGGAGTAGGGATGCCCTCAGGCTCCCAGGGGCACTAACAGAGGAACTGCGCGGGAAAGCGTGCTGCACACCATGGGCCGAGCTCCCTAAACGGCTGGAGTGCAAGCTCGGCGGGGCCCCCAGGAGCAGCTCAGGTGGGGTGGCTCAGGCAGCGGCTCTGTGGGGAGGGGGCTGCACAGTCCGAGGAGCACGATTCCAGCAGTGCAGGTCGTGGACTCAAGGTTGCCGGGGGACACAGTCCAACATCCAGCGCTCCCCCCGGACAGGAGGAGGCCGAGAGGACATAGGGCAGCAAGGACCCTCCTGCTGCCGGGTGCCCCCGAGCTGTACAGATCAGTGCCCCCTACTCCTGGAGCATCCAGGCCCCTGCGGACTGGGAGCTGCGGTAGTTAACTGCAGGAGCTGACTCCAGAGCCGGAGAGCTGGTCGCCGCCACTGTTGTTGTTTCTCCTGGTGTCACCTTGTACCTGGGACTGAGCAGGGGCAGCACAGGATAAACAGCTCCCACTGAGCCATGCACCTGGCAGGGGACGGGGCAGCCCCCCACGGGTGCACAACCTGAGAATCACCACAGCAGGCCCCTCCCACAGAAGACCAGCTAGAAGGACAGGGGAAAAGCAAGTTATTGACCAAGCAGCACTGGAAAGTTCCAGGGGAAGTCGAGGGATTTACAGTATACAGAATCAGAGGATACTCCCTCTTATTTTTTGTTTTCTGTTTGCCAACCCCCCCTCCCCCTTTCTTTTCTCTTTCTCCTTTTTCCAGTACAACTTGTTTTTGGCCACTCTGCACTGAGCAAAATGACTAGAAGGAATAACGCACCACAAAAGAAAGAATCAGAAACAGTACTCTCTCCCAGAGTTACAAAATTTGGATTACAATTAAATGTCAGAAAGCCAATTCAGAAGCACAATTATAAAGCTACTGGTGGCTCTAGAAAAAAGCATAAAGGATTCAAGAGACTTCAGACTGCAGAATTTAGATCTAATCAGGCGAAATTAAAAATCAATTAAATGAGCTGTAATCCAAACTGGAGGTCCTAGCAACGAGGGTTAACGAAGCAGAAGAATGACTGAGTGACATAGAAGACAAGTTGATGGCAAGGAAGGAAGCTAAGGAAAAAAGAGACAAACAATGAAAAGATCACGAGGATAAGTTAAGGGAAATAAATGACAGCCTCAAAGTAAAAATCTACGTTTAATTGGGGTTCCAGAGGGCACCGAAAGAGACAGAGGACCAGAAAGTGTATTTGAACAAATCATAGCTGAGAACTTCCCTAACGTGGAAAGGGAAACAGGCATTCAGATCCAGGAGATAGACAGATCCCCCCTAAAACCAATAAAAACCGCTCAACACCTGACATTTAATACTGAAACTTGCAAATTCCAAAGATAAAGAGAAGATCCTTAAAGCAGCAAGAGACAAGAAATCCCTAACCTTTAAGGGGAGAAGTATTACGTTAACAGCAGACCTCTCCACAGAGACCTGGCAGGCCAGAAAGGGCTGGCAGGATATATTTAGGGTCCTAAATGAGAAGAACATGCAGCCAAGAATACTTTATCCAGCAAGGCTCTCATTCAGAACAGAAGAGAGATAAAGAGCATCCAAGATAGGCAGAAACTGAAAGAATATCTGACCACCGAACCAGCTCTGCAAGAAATATTAAGGGGGACTCTGTAAAAGAAAGAGGAAGTCCAAGGAAACAATCCACAAAAACAGGGACTGAATAGGTATCATGATGACACTAAATTCATATCTTTCAATAGTAACTGAACGTGAATGGGCTTAATGATCTCATCAAAAGGCACAGGGTTTCAGACTGGATAAAAAAGCAAGACCCATCTATTTGCTGTTTACAAGACACTCATTTTAGACGTAAGGACACCTACAGCCTGAAAATAAAAGTTTGGAGAACCATTTACCATTGAAATGGTCCTCAAAAGAAAGCAGGGGTAGCCATCCTTATATAAATTAAAGTTTATCCCAAAGACTGTAGTAAGAGATGAAGAAGGACACTATATCATACTTAAAGGATCTATCCAACAAGAGGACCTAACAATCATGAATATTTATGCCCTAAATATGGGAGCTGCCAAGTATATCAATTAATAACCAAAGACATACTTAGATAATAATACACTTATTCTTGGTGACCTGAACATAGCGCTTTCCACAATTGACAGATCTTCTAAACACATCTCCAAAGAAACAAGAGCTTTAAATGACACACTGGACCAGATGGATTTCACAGATATTTACAGAACTTTACGTCCAAACGCAAATGAATACACATTCTTCTCAAGTGCACATGGAACTTTCACCAGAATAGACCACATACTGGGTCACAAATCAGGTCTTAACCGATACCAAAAGATTGGGATCGTACCCTGCATATTTACAGACCGTAATGCTTTGAATTTAGACCTAAATCACAAGAAGAAGTTTGGAAGGATTTCAAACACGTGGAGGTTGAGGACCATCCTGCTAAAAGATGAAATAGTCAACCAGGAAATTAAAGAATTAAAAAGATTCACAAAAACTAATAAAAATGAAGATACAACCGTTCAAAATCTGTGGGATACAGCAAAAGCCGTCCTGAGGGGGAAATACATCACAATACAAGCCTTCATCCAAAAACTGGAAAGAACTCAAATACAAAAGCTAACCTTGCACCTAAAGGAGCTGGAGAAAAAAACAGCAAATAGATCCTACACCCAGCAAAAAAAAGAGAATTAAAAAAGATTCGAGCAGAACTCAAGGAAATCAAGACCAGAAGAACTGTGGAACACATCAACAAAACCAGGAGTTGGTTCTTTGAAAGAATTAATAAGAGAGATAAACCATTAGCCAGCCTTATTAAAAAGAAGAGAGAGAAGACTCAAATTAATAAAATCATGAGAAAGGAGAGATCACCACCAATACCAAGGAAATACAAACGATTTTAAAAACTTATTATGAGCAGCTATACACTAATAAATTAGGCAATCTAGAAGAAACGGACACATTTCTGGAAAACCACAAACTACCAAAACTGGAACAGGAGGAAATAGAAAACCTGAACAGGCCGATAACCAGGGAGGAAATTGAAGCAGTCATCAAAAACCTCCCAAGACACAGAAGTCCAGGGCAGAATGGCTTCCTAGAGGAATTCTATCAAATGTTTAAAGAAGAAACCATACCTATTCTACTAAAGCTGTTTGGAAAGATAGAAAGAGATGGAGTACTTCCAAATTCATTCTATGAGGCCAGCATCACCTTAATTCCAAAACCAGACAAAGACCCCACCAAATACCCCTGATGAACACAGATGCAAAAATTCTCAACAAGATACTAGCCAATAGGATCCAACAATATATTAAGAAGATTATTCACCATGACCAAGTGGGATTTATCCCCAGGATGCAAGGTTGGTTCAACACTCATAAAGCAAGCAATGTGATTGATCATATCAGCAAGAGAAAAACCAAGAACCATATGATCCTCTCATTAGATGCAGAGAAAGCATTTGACAAAATACAGCATCCATTCCTGATCAAAACTCTTCAGAGTGTAGGGATAGAGGGAATATTCCTCAACATCTTAAAAGCCATCTATGAAAAACCCACAGTAAATATCACTCTCAATGGGGAAGCACTGGGAGCCTTTCCCCTAAGATCAGGAACAAGACAGGGATGTCCAATCTCACCACTGCTATTCAACATAGTACTGGAAGTCCTAGCCTCAGCAATCAGGCAACAAAAAGAAATAAAAGGCATTCAAATTGGCAAAGAAGAATTCAAACTCTCCCTCTTTGCTGATGACATGATACTCTACATAGAAAACGGAAAAGACTCCAACACAAGATTGCTGGAACTCATACAGCAATTCAGCAGTGTGGCAGGATACAAAATCAATGCCCAGAAATCAGTGGCATTTCTATACACTAACAATGGGACTGAAGAAAGAGAAATTAAGGAATCAATTTCTTGATTGATTAATCAATTGTAAATTAATTGCACCCATTTACAATTGCACCCAAAAGCATACGATACCTAGGAATAAACCTAACCAAAGAGGTAAAGGATCTATACCCTAAAAACTACAGAACACTTCTGAAAGAAATTGAGGAAGACACAAAGAGATGGAAAAATATTCCATGCTCATAGATTGGAAGAATTAATATTGTGAAAATGTCAATGTTACCCAGGGCAATTTACACATTTAATGCAATCCCTATCAAAATACAACGGACTTCTTTAGAGAGTTGGAACAAATCATCTTAAGCTTTGTGTAGAATCAGAAAAGACCCCAAATAGCCAGGGGAATATTAAAAAAGAAAACCATAGCTGGGGGCATCACAATGCCAGATTTCAGGTTGTATTACAAAGCTGTGGTCATCAAGACAGTGTGGTACTGGCACAAAAACAGACACATAAATCAATGGAACAGAATAGACAATCCAGAAGTGGACCCTCCACTTTATGGTAAACTAATATTCGACGAAGCAGGAAAGACTATCTACTGGAAAAAAGACAGTCTCTTCAACAAATGGTGCTGGGAAAATTGGACAGCCACATGAAGAAGAATGGAACTAGACCATTCTCTTACACCAGACACAAAGATAAACTCAAAATGGATGAAAGATCTAAGTGTAAGACAAGATTCCATCAAAATCCTAGAGGAAAACACAGGCAACACCCTTTCTGAACTTGACCACAGTAACTTCTTGCAAGATACATACATGAAGGCAAGGGAAACGAAAGCAAAAATGAATAATTGGGACTTCATCAAGATAAAAAGCTTCTGCACAGCAAAAGAAAGGATACAGTCAACAAAACTAAAAGACAACCTACAGAATGGGAGAAGATATTTGCAAATGACCCCTCAGATAAAGGACTAGTTTCCAAGATCTATAAAGAACTTATTAAACTCAACAGCAAAGAAACAAACAATCCAATCATGAAATGGGCAGAAGACATGAACAGAAATTTCACAGAGGAAGGCATAGACATGGCCAAGAAGCATATGATAAAATGCTCCACATCACTGGCCATCAGGGAAATACAAATCAAAACCACAATGAGATACCACCTCACACCAGTGAGAATGGGGAAAATTAACAAGACAGGAAACAACAAATGTTGGAGAGGACGTGGAGAAAGGGGAATCCTCTTGCACTGTTGGTGGGAACGTGAACTGGTACAGCCACTCTGGAAAACTGTGTGGAGGTTCCTCAAAGAGTTAAAAGTAGATCTGCTCTACGACCCAGTAATTGCACTGCTGGGGATTTACCCCAAAGATACAGATGCAGTGAAATGCCGGGACACCAGCACCCCGATGTTTAGAGCAGCATGTCCACAATAGCCAAACTGTGGAAGGAGCCTCAGTGTCCCTCAAAAGATGAATGGATAAAGAAGATGTGGTCTACATATACAATGGAATATTAGTCATTAGAAACGACAAATACCCATCATTTGCTTCGATGTGGATGGACCTGGATGGTATTATGCTGAGTGAAATAAGTCAATCGGAAAAGGACAAACATTATATGGTCTCATTCATTTGGGGAATATAAAAATTAGTGAAAGGGAATAAAGGGAAAGGAGAGAAAATGAGTGAAAATATCAGTGAGGGTGATAAAACATGAGAGACATCTAACTCTGGGAAATGAATAAGGGGTAGTGGAAAGGGAGGTGAGCGGGGGGTTGGGGTGACTGGGTGATGGGCACTGAGGGGGGCACTTGGCGGGATGAGCAGGGTGTTATGCTATATGTTGGCAAACTGAACTCCAATAAAAAAATTTAAAAAAAAGAAAATAGTAAAATATAGAATAGAAAAATATGTTCAAGTAATACATAAAAAGGTCTGAGAAGAGAAATGAAAAATAAAGGGAATAAATAGAAGTTATAACAGGACATACTTAAGGCCTAATATATATAACAATAATCATAGTAAATGTAATGGTACATTAAATAGAATTGGCATAGTGAATTTAAAAAGTGTCAGCTTTTCTTTTTCATTCATATTTTGCCTGGTATATCTTTTCTCATCCATTTTCTTTTAACCTACTTATAACATTATATTTGAAATGAGTTTATTGTAAACAATATACAGTTGGGTTACTTTTTTAATTCACTATGCCAATTCTATTTAATGTACCATTACACTTCAAAGCAAGAAAATTACCAGGGACAAAATAGCATTACATAATGATAAAAGGATGCACTTACCAAGAATGTATAACAAGCATATGTATACACAAAATAACACAAGTTCAAAATATACAAAGCAAAAATTCAGAGAACTGAAAAAAGAAATATACATACCTGCATATAAGTGGCGAACTTCAATATCCCTCCCTTAGTCACCACCTCACAGAAAACCAGCAAGGATATAAAAGAACTAAACAACATCACCGACCAATGGAATCAAACTGACATTTACAGAACACTCCTCCCAACCACAGCAGAATACATATTCTTTTCTAGGAAACACAGAAAATTCCCCAAAACAGATATTTTGGAGCACAAAACAAATCTTGACACATTTCAAAGAGTATATATAGAGTATGTTCTCTGACCATAATAAAATCAAACTAGACATCAACATAAAGACAAAATGAAAGTATGTTAAGAACACTTGGAAATTTTACTCGAGTAAAATTCCTAAAACAATCTATAGATCAAAGAACAAGTTGCTAAGGAAATAAAAAATACACCAAACTCTAGGAAAATCAATATATAGTATTATCAAAACTTGTGAGATGTGGTGAAAGTAGTTCTTAAAAGAAAATTTTAGGGGCACCTGGGTTAAGGGGCTCAGTCAGTTAAGCATCTGACCTTAATTTCAGCTCCAGTCATATTTCAGGGCTGTGAGATCAAACCTTGCATCAGGCTCCACAATGGGCTTGGGGCCTGCTTAAGATTCTCTCTCTCCCTATTCCTCTGCCCCTCTTCCACCTCCCTCTCTCAAAAAATAATAATAAGGGCAGCCCCGATGGCCCAGTTTAGTGCCGCCTTTAGCCCAGGGCGTGATCCTGGAGACCCAGGATGGAGTCCCATGTCAGGTTCCCTGCATGGAGCCTGCTTCTCCCTCTGCCTGTGTCTCTGCCTCTCTCTCTCTGTGCCTCTCATGAATAAATAAAATAAAATCTTTAAAAAATAATAATAATAAAGAGAAAAAGTAAATTTATAGCACAAAGTATTCATCTTAGATTATTTGAGATTTATCTAAACTTCCACAACTCAAGACACTACAAAAAAAGCTAAAATAAACCCAAAGCAAGAAGGATATAAGAGCAGAAATCAAAGAATTTGAAACCAGAAAACATATTTTTAATTTATTGAAGCAAACATTGTTTCTTTGAAAACATTATAACTATACACTAATAAACTTGAAAATTAATGAAATGGACTGAGTAAAATATAACTTACCAAAAGTAAGTAAATAATAGCCTAAATATTCCTATTAATTCTATTAAAGAAATCAAAGCAATAGTTAAAAATTCCTCCTGCAAGAAGCTTAATAGACTCGAATGGCTTCCTAAGTGAGTTTAAAAACTCAAACTTTCAAAAAAGAAAAAAAAAACTCAAACTTTTGTAAGTGATGGAAGTGTGAATAAATAAATATAATCACACTAGAAAACAATTTGCCAGGGAGCCTGGGTGGCTCATTTGCTTAAGCATCTGCCTTCGACTCAGGACATGATACCAGAATCCCAGGATTGAGCCCTGAGTCAGGCTCCCTGCTCATCAGGAAGTCTGCTTCTCCCTCTCCCCCTGATCCTCTCTGCACGTCCCAGGCTTGTGCTCTCTCTCCCTCTAGTCCGTTCTCTCTCTCTAAATGAATAAAATCTCTAAAACAACAAGAACAATTTGCCATTACCTTGTATATTGGAGCTTTCATCTTCAAAACCCACAAATTCCCTTCTAGTATCTAAGAACTTAGGTAGATTTGGACTGGCAAACATATATAGCACTACATAACAGTTATACACACACATGCACAAACAATCATACAACTTATAGGACAATAGTATACTACTCATAATGCTAATAACTGTGATTAGGAGAATCCAAATGCTCACTGACTGGAGACTGGATACAGTATGATTTAAGTATATGCAAAAGAACATTAATGATTATGAAAAAGAATAAACTACAAACCCACACAAAGTTAAACTTTTAGTAACCTAATTTTAAGTGAAAATACAAGTCCCTCATAGAACTGCAAATAGTATGACTATCATATTTTGCAGCATCAAAAACCAAACAAAACTAGGTTTTCTAAAAAAATAAAAACAATTCAATATAGTGATTAACTTTGGTGGGAAGAAAAACGAAAACAAGGGAGCACACAGATATAAGTTACAGAAAATGTGCTACTCATTGGCTTGGGTGGTAAATTCTGGTTTTTCAGCTTATTAAATTTTTCAATAAATAAACCTTAAAAAATTCAATGCCTGAATTGATGAACTGTTATAAACCAAAACTTGTAATTAATCAAATTCTATGAACCTTACATCTATTAAGAAAAATAAAAAATGAGTCAGAGCACCTGAAGCACGCAACTCTTGCTTTTGAGGTTGTGAGTTCATGCTCCACGTAGGTTGAAGAGGTAACTTAAAAATAAAATCTTTAAGAAAAAGTAAACGGGTTCTAAGACTTTAATTACTATGGCAATACTAGGAAAGAGGCTGAAAATACCTGCTGCCCACCCCCAAATATATCTTAAAACATATATGGGAAGTATACAAAAGTTTAGAGAGAGAGGAGCTGAGAGATAAAACAACACACACATACTTAAATTGATTCAAAACTAAGAAATTCTGTTCACTGAGAAGGAATGGACATAGTCACCAGGAAATAAGTCTCCTTTCAACCCAAACCATCCATGCAAACCTAACCTAAACAAAAACTCTATCATGGCAAAAAAAAAAAAAAAGGTTGAGAATACAAACCTCTAGTAGGTTCCAGACTTCTGTAAATAAGTCCACAAAGTTTCCTATATTCACCTTCAAGGCTTATGTAAATACCCCTTCATAAAGGTAAGTAAAAGAGGAAAATAATCTAAGACCTTAAGATAAATTTTGCATTACAGAAGCAATCTTCTGGAGAATTTAGAAAATCACTTCCCTCAGGAATAAATTCACATCACAGTACAAAAGAATTTCAAAAAATATCTCATTCATATTCTTGATACATGTAAAATGACACTATATCTTTTGAAATAAGAGTATTCCATTAGAAGAGAGAAACAAAATTGCAAGGAAACAAATCACAAAAGGGGATGGAAGAAAGAAAAAGGAATAGGAGAGGTAATCAAATTAGTAAAAGAAACTAAAAATAATATAAGTGGTTGCCAGGAAATAGGGTAGAGTGACTACATATGTATATTTATATCTCTCGGTCTCAAATCTACCAAAGGGAATAACCCCACAATAAAGAAAGATTCACCTTCAACATAACTGACAAATGGCCAGATTCCTATTACAGCTTCTGGAATAAATCTGTGTGACACAATGAAAATAACCAAATTAAAGTAGGATGCCTAAATATTACATACTCACCCTCTGAATTCAAACAGCACAAATATCAAAGTAAATGAAAGTTCATCTTAATTAGCAGAAATATACTGAAGACAGAGGAGTTTTTTCTTTAGGAAAATTAGGGTAAATCCTGTCGAGGGTCTATTTCTATAGCCTAAAAAATGGCAAGGGAAGTGAGCCATGTGGCATGCTATTTTTATTTTCCAAAACCATTAGCTCCCTAAATTGAGAACCTTGTAATTGCTGAGCAAGTTGAAAGTGCAGAAAGTAGCTCTAATCTAACACATCTGAATTAAGACCACCCAGCAGACCTAATGTGTTACTTCTTTCTTCCACAAAATAATTAAGTGAACACACGTTCTTAGGTATCTAATTTAACTTCTAAGACAATGATTATAATAGAGCCTGAGTGATGATGAGCACATTTTCTATTCTTGTAATGTTCTACATGTCAATAGAGGTTTAGATTACACAGGTGAATGCATGTGTCAAAAATCAGTTAACAAAGTAAACACTTCCATAATGGTAGAGTATGAATCTATGAAAAACTGCTCATTGATAAAAACAATGAGAACATCTGAAAACACTGTCAAAATCAACATTTTCAAGGCTTGGAACAATCCAAGATGCGTTTACTCAAGATACACAGCTGAATCTCAGTAAGAACAGTGAGCTCTGTGGTGTTTTTACATGCCCTGTCCCATTTTCTTCTCACCAGCCCCACAGAAGCCTTGAAAACTGATAGCCTTGTAATAGATGGTGGAAACCAGCCACCCAGAGTCCCTGGAGTTCCCCCAAAGCCCCTTCCTCATACAATTGTCATTATTAGATTTGTCTGACAATTCCCTAGGAACCTCCACTTGTAGGCTTTGTCTTTATTTCACCTAACTCAGAACTTAATCATTATGAACCACTTTTTCACTGGGTCATTTGTCAAAAACAATCAGTGGCAATTGTTTACGATCACAGCTGACTAAGGCAATGAAAATAATCAGGAGAAAATAAGAATCTGGCCAAAAACTTACAAGGAAAAGCTGGAGAATGAGAGGTCCATAGTGACTTTTAAAAGTTCCAGCATATTCAAGAGACTAGAAAAAGTCATACTCATATACTGGGCTATATACATGCTCAAGAAAGCATTCAGAAGGCCCTAATCTCTCATTTCTGGCTGACTTTGAGGTTCTGTGCAAGCAAGAACTAAAGACTAAGACACAGTTGTAAACTTCCTGGCCAGGAAGTTCCTGTAAGAGCATTAAAAACATACTCAAATATGCAGATAGAATCCCTTGACAAAAGCTGGAAAGACTTAATGGTTCAGGACATTTAGGGAAATGTCCAATTATTAGCTGACCACTAAGTTACATAATGATTTCAGTGACAACACAAGATAAAGAAGACAGATGTTACAGGAGTGCCTAGGTGGCTCAGTTGGCTAAGTGTCTGCTTTTAGCTCAGGTCATGATCTCAGGGTCCTGGGATTAAGCTCCACATTAGGCTCCCTGTTCAACAGGGAATCTGCTTCTCCTTCCCCCACCCCCACCCCTCATACATGCTCTCTCTCATATAAATTTTTTAAAATCTTAAAAAAATAATAATACAGATGTTACAGAATTAGAGGGGTAACTACACAAACAACAACAACAACAACAACCAGAAGCAACAAACAACAAGCCCTGAGGAAAGGGATGAATTTGATTTCTAGAGCTGCCATACTTTATTATTCAAATGGTCTTATTCTCAACAAAAACATTGGGCCATGACAAAAATATTAAAGTACAACCCATACACAGGAAAAACAGCAGTACGGAAATTGTATCAGAAAAAGCCCAGACACTGAACATACAAGACAAAAGTTTCAATCAGCTATTTTAAAATGCATTCAGTGAGGATCTCTGGGTGCCTCAGCGGTTTAGCGCTTGCCTTCAGCCCAGGGCGTGATCCTGGAAACCGAGGATCAAGTCCCATTTAGGGCTCCCTGCATGGAGCCTGCTTCTCCCTCTGCCTGAGTCTCTGCCTCTCTCTCTGTGTCTCTCATTAATAAATCAATAGAATCTTTTAAAAAAAATTAATAAAATGCCATCTAAAAATAAATAATAAGTAAATAAATGCATTCGATGAACAGAAATCATGAAGTAAATAATGAAGTATGAGAACAGTAACAATGTTTCAGCCAATAGAGAACAAGAGATAGAAATTATTTAAAAAAAAAAAAACAAATGAAAGTTCTGCTATTTAAAGAAAAAATAACTGAAAGGTAAAATTCAGTTAAGTGGCTCATGAGGAGATCTGATTTGGGAGAAGAAAGAATTAGTGAACTTAAATAGAGGTCAATTGAGAGACTCGGTCTGAGGAACAAAAAGAAAAAAGAATGAAGCAAAATGAACAGAACCTCAGAGACATATAGAACACTATCAAGCATATTGATATATCGATAACATGAGCCAAAGAAGGAAAGATTATCTGAAGAAATAAGAGCCAAAAAATTCCCCAAATGTGATGAAAAACAATTTACAAATCCAAAAAGTTCAACAACCACCAAGGAGAATGAACTCAAAAAGATCCAAACCGAGACACATCAATATCAAACTATTAAAAGCCAGACAAAAAGAATCTTGAAATCAGAGAGACTAGTCACACACAAGGGATACTCAGCTGATTCTTTATCAGAAACCATGGAACCAAAGGCAATACGCTAACATCTTCAAAGTGTTAAAAGAAAAAACCCATCAACCTTCAAAAATGAAGGATAGGTTAAGGTTTTCCCAGATAAACAAAAACTAAAGGAATCTGTTGCTAGTAGATCTGCCCAAAATAGTTACTGAAGATTGTCCTTTTTACAATTCTTCTATCTTAGATAAAAGTGCATAAAGCAGTAACTATAAAACCATGTTGATGTAGTTACAATGTATAAAGATGTCATTTATATAAAAATAATAACAAAAGAGTGGGAGGGGAATGAAGCCATATAGGAGCAAAGTTTTTACATATTTACTTAAAGTAAGTTGGTATTTATCCAAACTGCATTGTAAGATGTTAACTGTAATCCCTAAAACAACAACAACAACAACAACAAAAAAAAACTAAAAATCAAACCAACAACTATTTAAAATATACTAGTGATTAGTGAGGGAGGGAGAAGGTAAAGGGTCACAGAAATGACTACAATGGGTAAGGGTTTCTTTTGGAGTAATGGAAATGTTCTGGAATTAGTGGTGATGGCTGCATAACTTTGTGACTAAACTTAAAACTTCTGAACTGTACACCTTTTAATATGGTGAATTTTATGGTATATGAATTCCATGTCCATAAAAAGTAAATAAATTCAAAGAAGATAAGCTTATGCTGATGTAAGCATTTCACTGTAAATTTTACCTCAAAAAACAGACTCTAGATAATGGTATCAAAACTTTAAGCATTAAGAGAAAGTTTACAGATATCTGTAATTTATTTTGAATTTAAAAAATTAAAAACCTGAACTGATGATTAATAGGATAGATAACATGAGAAACCAATGGTCAATGGTAGAAAGTTGTTATAAGTATCTGGATACTCACTGAAGAATTTAAACTTTTCTGTAAGTTTGGAAATGTTTATCAAATGCTGAGGAAAAGAACAGTGCTGAGGAAATACTCAGATTCAGGTTGTGGACCTTTCTGCAACTAGCCTGAAATCCACAAAAACAACAACAGCAACAACAAAAACCAGTATCGTTAAAGACACAAATGTGACAAATTATTGTAGAATAAAGGAATCCAGAGAGATATGACAAAAGGGGAAAAACCTGATTATGGACATTTTATATTTTGAATCAAGGATAAATTTCTCAGATATGATAGTCGTATTATGGTTGAGAATGTCCTTGTGAAGAAGATAATTTCAAATGATTTAGGAAGAGAATGTGTACGTGCATCTAGATAGACGATAACAAATGTGACAAAACATTAACAACTAATAAATTTGGCGAAGGACATATGCTTCCTAATATTGCTCTTTCAACTTGTTAGCTTTAACTTTTTCCATATAAAATGGGTGGGAGGAAGGGTAGTAGCAAGGTGAGTGAGATCATAAAGAATACTGGCAAATTAGAACTCTCACTTCATTTCCTCCTATTCTCCCCTTCATATACCACACTTGTCTCCTTCCTCAGTCTCAAACAGAACAAGCTGATCATAATTTCAGAGTCTGTCTTTCCTGGTGTTCTCTCTATTTAGGGTACTCTTCCTCCAGATCTTTGGCTGTTTTCTCCTAATTATTCAAGCCTCAATTCAAATGCAATCTCAAAGAGACCCTCATCTACCTTAAAAGATGTCCATCAGGCTCTAACATATCATCTGATATTATCTTAACAGCAATAATCCATAACTGGCATGCTTATAAATTTTTTGTGTTTGTTTTTCTCTACAACGTAAGAGACAGGTCAGCAGACTCAGCTGTTTTATAATTTTAGGCTTTCCTTTCTTTTCTTCCATAGCCTATATCCTATGACATCCACCTTTGTACCAGTAAAAACTTAACTGGAAACAGAAAAGCAACTGGTAATTTTTTCCATAGGAGTAGAAGTTAGGGGAGTGAGGAGAAGCATGTGAAATTAACAGAAATCAGAGTGGGTATGTCAAAGGACTGACACCAGACTCAAAGGCAGTATGGGTATATAATAGCTACAACAGCGGATGGTTAACTAACCTAATACCTAAAAACCTAGGACGAAAGCAACAGCAAGCTTCTTATCAAAAATTAAAATTTCCCTAACATTAAAGTTTAAAGGTTTAGGCTGTGCTAAGACCTAGAGAAAAATCAAAGTCCATGTCCCATTAATTCGGTTAAGATTAACATTATAAATAGCACTTCTTTATCTTCCATTTCATTTAAGACATTTTTCTAAGCTGCCAATCTACCACCTGATAATTTCTACTACATGCTAACTTCTATCCTAAGGCTATAAAAGACAGTGGTCTTTGCCTTCTCTATGGATATTTTATAAATCCTTAAAGTGGCACATACTTGCGAATATAATGAAAAAGAATGGCTGTAGAAGTTTGAAGCTAAGAATAAGAGAGTAGTAACTAATATAATAGCTTATATAGCTTATATTTACTGATGTCTTACTATACCCTATCCTAAGGATTTCATACAATGTAAGAATTCATTCATGTGGTTTACACAAAACCTTATGAGGTATTATCCACATTTTACAGATATGTAAACTGAAACTCAGAGAAGTAAAATACCTTAACCAATGTCACAGAATTATTAAGGCTAGATTCAAACCAGGCCAAATGATTTCAGAGCCCTTCTTCATTATAGTGCCTCTTACTATGACATTGTAAGTCTTTACAAATTCGATAAAAACTCTGGGTGGGCAGCCCCGGTGGCCCAGCAGTTTAGCGCTTGCCTTTGGCCCAGGGCGTGATCCTGAGGCCCCAGGATCGAGTCCCACATCGGGCTCCCTGCATGGAGCCTGCTTCTGCCTCTGCCTGTGTCTCTGCCTCTCTCTCTCTCTCTCTCTCATGAATAAATAAAATCTGAAAGAAAGAGAAAGAAAGAAAGAAAGAAAGAAAGAAAGAAAGAAAGAAAGAAAGAAAGAAAGAAAGAAAGAAAGCCACCTCTTAAAAAAAAAAACAAAGAAAAAAACTCTGTGGGTGTTGAAATTACAGAAACAAGAAGGCATATGTGCTAACTATATTAATTTTTAACTTTGTTAAGATTAATCCTTAAATTTGGGTGATTCTCTTTAACATAATAAAGAGCTAAACAAGACATAAACAAATATTGCTTAATAAGAATACCAACATATTCTTCCAAAGTATGTTACCTGAAGTACATGACATAGCTAAAAACAGCTCTCACTGGAATTCAGTTAATATCCCAAAGACCTGAATCTTTATATTCCTCACAACTTCCAGTATATTTTATTTCCTCTATGGCATCCTCATTCAGGTACTTTCTACAAGCATATTCTGATACAAAACTTCTGACTAGACTCTATTCCCTAACAGCTATGAATATTCTATAAAGCAGAGCTCTGAATGGTGCCTGGGTGGCTCAGTTGGTTGAGTCCCCAACTCTAGATTTCGGTTCAGGTCATGGTCTCAGGGTCATGGGATTGAGCCCTGTATTGGGCTCTGCACTCAGTGCAGTCTATTTGTCCCTCTCCCTCTGCTCCTCTCCCCACTTTCTCTCTCAAATAAATAAAATCTTTAAAAAAAGAAGAAAAAGAAAAGCAACAGAGAGGTCAAGAGAACAAACGTGGTTCATTTAGACACTTTGCAAGTGGCATCAGATGATTTCTAAAGCTTAGTTTAAAACCATCCTAGGTAGCCCAGGTAGCTCAGCAGCTTAGCGCTGCCTTCTGCCCAGGGCGTGATCCTGGAGACCTGGGATCAAGTCCCACATCGGGCTCCCTGCATGCAGCCTATTTCTCCCATTGCCCCCCACCCCCTCTCTGTCTCTCATGAATAAATAAATAGAATTAAAAAATAAAATAAAAAAATAAAACCATCCTACTGGGAGCCTGGGTGGTTCAGGGGTTGTGTGTCTGCCTTTGGCTCAGGTCATGATCCTGGGGTCCTGGGATCAAGTCCTGCATCGGGCTCCCCATAGGGAGCCTGCTTCTCCCTCTGCCTATGTCTCTGTGTCTCTCATGGATAATTAAAATCTTTAAAAAAAAATTAAAAAATAAAACCATCCTACTGCTCTAGGAGCCAAACAGCTCTCATCAAACTTTAGTAAGGGGGAAAGTTCCAAAGTACTTAAGATATCATGATAACCCCTACGTATCTTAGGAAATGCAAAAAGAATTGGAAGAACATAATATTATGTAGTTTTGACTGTCTCTATCGATAATAAACATATTATGTAAAAAAAATCTAAGTATATGTGGTGATAATATATATACTGATAATGTCAACCTCCAACACACCATGTACAACTAAAGAAATATTAAGAGTTCTTATAAGCCCTTATTAAAATTCCCAGTTGCCCATCAAAAAGTGAGTAAAGTTTTCTAACCTTTCAAAGTCACCTTGCCTTGTGAATTTTGACAACCTATACACGGCCCAGTTGTTAAGCTGTTTAGAGGTCATTCCTCTTCCATTATCTATCACTGCAACAGCGGGTTTTCCTTGTGTTTCATCAAAAAGCTGCAAAATAAGTTCAAAAAGACAGGAAAAGTCAAATCATTATCAAAAATATATAAAGTTAAAAATTAAAGAATTAAATGGGCTCACTCATACACTGCTGGTGTAAGTGTAAATGTATTACAATTTACTAAAAGATACTATATAAATCAAAGGCCTTAGAATTCTTCATGTCCTTTAATCCAGAAATTCAATTTCTTAGATTTTAGCTTAAGGAACTAATTAGAGACATATACAAAGACCTATAAGGATGTTCATGCCAGCATTGCTTACAATGACAAAAATGTAGAAAAAAAATCTAAATCTTCAACAAAATATACATAATTTATAATACAGTCAACAAATTAAACTATAGCAATGGAACATTACACTGCAGAATATTCATGATAGGGCAGCCCAGGTGGCTGAGCAGTTTAGCACCGCCTTCAGCCCAGGGCGTGATCCTGGAGACCCGGGATCGAGTCCCACGTTGGACTTCCTGCATGGAGCCTGCTTCTCCCTCTGCCTGTGTCTCTGCCTCTCTTTCTCTCTGTGTCTCTCATGAATAAATAAATAAAATCTTAAAAAAAAAAAAGAATATTCATGATATGGCAAATGTCTATATTGTAACGCCAAGGGAAGGTAGATCACAAAAAAACCAAAATGTACCCTATGATCACACATACATGTATACATATTTATAGAAAAAAGGGCACATAAAAATTTTAATATTGAAAAGACATCAGATAATTATTTCTATTTTTAGTTTTCTAATTTCTACAACCAACTTGTAGTACTTTTATAAAAGGGAAAGTTAAATTTCTTTATAGTATTATTATCTTACCAATTTGATCTGTATTCTTCTAATACCAGTGTTTCTAGAAGTAGCAGACAATGAATTGTCAATTAATTCTGCAAGAGCAAATGCTGGAAGACAATAAGAAGACATTACTGCTTAACTTTTCCTTCCCAAACACTTCACTTAAAAGTTCAAAGTAGAAGAAACTCTGAAGTACCTTAAGACATCACTTTTATTTTCCAAAGAGCTAGAATTAAAGTATTATCCTGATCCTAATGATATAATACAAAATAAAGGCATCATCACCAATCACCACCAGCATAAAAAAGCAGTCATCAACCAGTACTTGTAAGGTACTACACGGCATGAGTCAGCCAGCCATGATTCCTGGCTTCAAGGAGTTTATAATCTAAAGACAGACATACAGACAGAAGACAAACAGAAGACCATAACCATAAAATCAAATACTAGTTCGTGGTATGTAATACATCATGCACAAGTCAAAAGTGAACACATTTAGAGATGGGGCGGGGCAGGGGTTGCAAATATAAAGCAACTATAAAAATGTCTATTAAGAACTTATATATAGATATCATATGATTAATGGCAACCTGTCAAATGGCAGGATGTTTCTGACACAAAATTGCTAATTATTTCCTACTACACAACCAACTTGATACTCAACTTATCACTGGCTCTGTATTATTAACTAATATTCTTTCTTTAAGGTCATTACTCAAATTATTTCCTGCTTTTATTTTCTTAAAGAGGAGAACACACCAAATTTATGTCTCTTACTTCTACTGAAGTGTAACCCAACTAACACTGTAATTAATCCATAGAGTAGCACCCCAGCAAGCATTCCACACTCTGAACACTGCTTATAAACTAGAAAGAAGTTACTACAAATCAGATATAAGGATTTGGCCAATGGTAGGTAAGTGTAGAAAATGGGAGAAGAGACATTGTAGGAAATGGGAGGGACACTGTTAAGAAATCGGAGGCAAAAAAGAGTTAAAAGAAATTTGAAGGGAAGAAATTATTAGAATTTGGTATCAACTTAGATATAAAATTAAGCCCCCCCCCCCCCCCCCACACACACAGAAAGAGAAATCCAAGATAGTTTTGAGTCTTTCCTCTAAAAAGACTGGATAAATGGTCACATTTCTCATAAAGGGAAAATTCAGAGAGGAAGAAAAAAAAACATTCCATTTTAGATGTGATACCCTAACATTGTATCAAGCTCAATGAGTAGAAGTGTTCCATAGGGAGGGAGAACAGATACCAGGCTTAAGAGAATAAAAATGGCCAGACTCAAGAATTTTTGCTTCTCTGACAGAATAGTTAAACCTTGGATCAGCACATTAAAAGTATTAAAAAAAGAGCAATGTGACTTGAAATATCCACCATATGGTCACGAATAACCAAAAGCACCATTAAAGGCAAATGAAATAAAAGCAGGGAAAGACCTAGGAATGTAGTGCAAAATCACAGTAATCAAAGGAAGGGGTTAAACAGGGAGATTTTCTGCTTGTTCATATAATGACAACAGGGATGAAAACTGGTACAACAATCTGGAAGGTAATTAATCTACATCAAAAGTCTTAAAAATGAACCTACCTATTGACTCCATGGTTACACATTTAAAAATCTATCCCCAGAGAAAGAATTAAAGATTCATTAAATATGCAAATATTTAAAAACTTATTTTCAAGTATTATTCTAGGAACAGAACAAACAGACAAGAATCCTGTTCTTGTAGAGTTAACCTCCTATTTAGAAAGATGGAAAATGACGAGAAAGATGGAAAATCAATGCAATCATACAATACAATAAAAATGCAATACAATCATAATTAACAAATGGTGGTATATGTAATGGAGAAAAGAGTGAGAGGGGGGAAAAAAGAGATCAAATAACAGTAAAGTCATTGAGGGAACACAGCTGCAATCTTAAGCAGGGTGATCAAGGTTAAATTTTGTTGAGAAGGTAATGGATAAAGAGATAATTATTAAGACTCTGGCTTTTATTCCCAGTGAAATGGGAAGCCATCAGTGTTTTTACTATAGAAGAGTAACATATCTGACTTCACAAACATTATGTGGACAGGTATAAAAAGAGAGATTAATTAAGAGTCTACTATATAATCTAGGTGATGATTCCTCAAGATCAGGTTTTAGAAACAAAAGTGGTAAGAAACTGTCATTTCTATATAGACACTGAAGATAGTGCCAACAGGATTTTCTGACAGACTGAATGAAAAGTATCAGACAAAGAAGAATCAATTTGATTTTTGGCCTAAGCAACTGAAAGAAAAGAACAATAATCAATTTGGATTGGAAAATTATGTGTAGTTAGGATTCAGTGAACCAATCAGGTTCCCATCTTAAGTTAATCTAGTAGAGATACCACATGGGCAGTTGGATAGACAAAATTGGAATTCAGGAGGTAAGTCTGGCATTATTTTCAATATTTGACTAAAAATGAGCATTTCTGGGGTGTCTGGGTGGCTGAGTCAGTTAAGCATCCAACTCTTGATTTTAACCGATGTCATGATCTCAGGGTCATTAGATATAGCCTTGCCGTGAGCTCCACAGCCAGTGTGGAATCTGCTTGAGATTCTCTGTCCCTCTCCCTCTACCCCTTCTCTCGCTCGTATGCTAAGTGGATAAATAAAATCTTAAAAAAAAAGACTACCATTTCTATCACCTCCACTGAGGAGTCATTGCCATAAAGATGGTATTTAGAAGCATAATATTGGACACAATCACTAAGGACCTAAGAGAAGATAAGGGACCAAAGTCTAAGCCATGAGGCACTTCAATTTCTTTTTTTTTTTAATGAACTATTGGGACTTTTTTTTTTTTTTTTTAAATTTATGATAGTCACACAGAGAGAGAGAGAGAGAGGCAGAGACACAGGCAGAGGGAGAAGCAGGCTCCATGCACTGGGAGCCTGACGTGGGATTTGATCCCGGGTCTCCAGGATCACGCCCCGGGCCAAAGACAGTCGCCAAACCGCTGCGCCACCGAGGGATCCCGAGGCACTTCAATATTAAGAAGGTTGAGAAGGCAGAGCAATTAAATCTCAATTAAAGAAAAAGATGGGAAGAACAGAAAGAAGCCAGCCAATGAGGTAGAAACAAAACAGAGTATGGTTTCTCAAAACCTAAGTGAAGATTATTTTATCAAAGAAGAAAAATGATAAACTGTGTCCATACCGTGAGTAAAATGGGAACTGAAAACTGATCACTGGATTTAGCCACCAGTGACCCTCAGAGAGTAAGTACAAGAAAGCAAATAAGAGAGAATGGGAAGTGGAGCATCACTGTTGTTAGTAAATACAATCAACTCTTTTGAGGAATTCTGCTAGAAATAGGAGTAAAAAAACTGGGCAGTAGCTGCTAAAAGAATATGATGTTTTTAAGATGGGAGAAGTAAGATGGGAGCTTTTTTGTATATAAGGAACAGTATCAGGGGCAACAAGTAGACTTCAAATTATGTAGTTCCTCTGCTAGGGTTCAAGCTCTGTAATTTCTCTGCTAGGGTTCAAATCCTGGCTCTAACACTTACTACCAGGGTGGCCTTTCTCAAGCTACCTAAAATCTCTTAGCCTCAAGTTTCTTCTGCAAACTAGGGTCATTATGTAACATTAGTCACCACATAGGATTAAGGATTAAATGATATAATATTCATACAGAACTTGGCAAAGCGGCTGATAATAAAACCAGTACTTAAGGTGAGGATGTGTACAGTTTAGACAAAAAATATTCAGTCATGTTTAACAACAAAAAAGACTAAAAACAACCTAAATGTCTCAAAGAACACTGTTCAAAGAAATTTCTATTATATAGTTTGTAAACACTAAAAACAAATATACATTGACATATATTTAAGCATTTAAGCTATTCATTTTATTTTAAACAAAAAAGTAGACTAAAGAAATATGCTCCATATAAAACCATTAAAAGTGAAAAAAACATTTAAGAAGGTTTAAAATGATAAACACCAAAAGTGTAAGTGGTGGTTCTATCTGGGTGGTAGAGATATGATGTTCTTTAATGTTCTTTCTGCTTATCTAATTTCCTACAAACTATAATGCATATACTGTAAAAAAATATTTTTAATAAGAAAGTTTATAATAAACATTCAACAGTATAAAACATTTTGGCAGGGTCCAGACAGAAAAGATTCTCTAAATCAACTGATTGGTAAAGATCACCAGCAAAGAGTTCAAAGGTAGGATAAAAACTTGTGAGAAGTAAAGGTGGAAAGAAATAATAAAGAAACGGAGACCAGAACACAGACCACTTACTGGTATAGTTCAGCTATACAAGTTTGCAAGGTAAAAAAATATTTTCTCAATTGGGAGACATCTACAGGAGGCCAGGATAGATAAACTGGTGTATACAGAAGATGAAAAGATATATAAGTACATTTCTTTTTTTTTTTTTTATAAGTACATTTCTTATGAGTTAAAATGGAATGGATTATTATACTAGATTAGTTTTAAAGGAGAGGTATCATTACTCTGAAGATGACTTAGAAAAAGAAACATACTGTGATGAAGAAGTTGAAATAAGGAAGTATACAGTGACTGGTTATAATCTTCGAATAAAGTAGAAAGAAAATTTTTAAACAGTGAAGGAATGTGCATGTGGTCAAGGGATAAAAGTCAGCAATAGTTGTTGAAATTAGTATAAATACTTACGCAAAGGATTTTGTCCTTCACTTGCATAATATTCATACATGCCACTTTTAACCAGTGTATCATAGTGAGGTAGGAAGTCAATTCGTTCTTTTGTAGCTGTTAGTAGTAGCTGATTGACTGACTGTAGCAGGTATAGAGTGACTCCATCTTTAACAGTGTCATCTGTAATTAAGAAGTAATATCTTAAAGTGCTACACTAGTGTCAGAAACACAATGAATTTATAATTTTGAATATGCAAATTGTATCCCTAAGATATCTTTAAAGATGGTACATGCAAACCCTCAAACAATGGATCTTTCTATAAATTCAGTTGTGTTTTATTAAGAATAGTAATATTGGAATAGGCCCAAATACTTCCACTCATCTGAAACACTCAATTCTTAGTAAGTTAAACTATCACAGGAAATAATATGATGAACTACATTAGAGTGGCATTAACATGAATGTAGAAGTAGGATTAAATTCAAAAGGAATCACACATGAAAATCTGGCAGATCCTGGGATCTAACTGGATAAAAAAAGATAATGGAAGAATTCAAGTTTGTGAGAATTAACTTCTTGAAGGCCCATGTAAAAGAACTGTGGCCAGGTGTTGCACATCTCATCTTCTGGGGCTGCAGAACTGATAACTATCTATCTATAATCTTGTTTGAAAATATGACCTTGGGGTGCTTGTGTGGCTCAGTCGGCTAAGCATCAGACTCTTGGCTTCAGCTCAGGTCATGATCTCAGGATAGTGAGACCTAGCCCACATCAGGCTCCATGCTCTGTGGGAAGTCGGCTGGAGATTCTCCCCTCTGACCTCTGTTCTTCCTCCCCCTACCCCCAGCAAGCGTGTGCTCTCTAAAATAAATAATCAAAAAAAAAAAAAAAAAGGAAAAAAATATGACGTCTGCACAAACTGTGTGCATATAGTCCGTTTCCCTCTCCATCCCAAGACAGTAACCAAAATTACCAACAGTTTTAGATACTCATTTGAGTAATGAAATCATTATTGTCCTATGATGTACTAGAACATATTTAATATAAAGATATAAAAAAAATATAAAGATATCAATTAAACACTGCTTACCAAAATTATCACAGGTAATTTCTTTCCTACTTGTTGTTGTAATAACAAATTTCTCTTCAGGTGAAATGCCAAGTGTCTACCCAAAATAACAGGAACAAAATCAATTATTACACAAAAAGTAGTATACAAAGGAAATAAATGTTATTCAAGTTTATAAGAATAGGAAAATATTGATAGTATATCATAATCTTGTAAGTTACTACATATGCCTAAGAAATGTTAAGTCTTGGTACCTTAAAATTTTTCCTTTGCATAATTAAGCATAGTTCTATCTATTAATTACCTATTTGTTCATTAGCGTTTTTTTCTGCTAGTCAGATATAGGGCACCTAGGAATGTGATGATTAGGTGGAACATTTTCTAAAGGGTTTTAATATGAACAAGGCCTCCTAGGCAAAAGGCATGCTATTTCATGTCAATACATAAGTAAACTTACTTGAAGCAAATAAGTTTATGTTCATACAGATTAAATATTTAAATACATAAAAACAAAAGTACTGGAAAAAATAGAGGTTAGTATTTTATAACACTAAGGTAAGGACAGCCATGCTATGCAGGATTTTCTGTATTAAAGAATCTTTTTATCTATTATAACCCCTTCCAAAAGAATAACTTTTAAAAATTAAGGCAAATTAGAAATTATGAGAGGGAACTGCAACAAGAGAAAGAGCATCCTTAGGAAGCAAAAAGCCTTCATAAAACAAGATGAAAACCAACAGAGAAAGAGTAATAAGTCACGATCAAAAGGAGAAAATATAAATTAATGACCAATCAACGCAAAAAAACTGAGATTTTAAAACTAATCAAGAAATAAGAATTAGAAAAATGAATTAACATTTTCATTAAAATTTTATATATCTTTAAAATTAAAAGACATGCTCTTTCTAAATTTAAACAACAATGTACAGTTAAGTGAAAGGATCAACTTCTGCTTCAGGTAATGATGAACTAAACTTAGACCAATCTTACCACCAAAGACAACTAAAAAAAAAAAAAAAAAAATCTAGACTAATGATACCCAAATCTTTAATAGCTACACTAAACCTGATTGGTTCCTACTAAAACTAATTAAGGCACCAACTCCTTACTGAACATTAATTGAAGGGAAAAAATAAAGCATTTATCCTGTTTTTTTATACCAACTGTAGTTAAGGGTAACCAAGTGGCTCTACTTGATGAGGCAAAGTTGTTCTTTAGAGAATTCTAGCTAATAAAGAGGAATGACAATCAGAATATTACCTTCGGTAGGTGAACCGTCAGCCCAAACTTTTATTATGGAGGAATCCAGCTGAAACTACCTCAATTCCGCTAATATGATCCTAGCACTGCTAAGGGTGGGGGGAATTGATACGATGTAACATGAAGTACCAGCACCACCTATAAAGTATTCTTTGCTTCCATACCTCAAAGAAGTTGAACCTAAATTTTGTTTATAAAACTTTAAAAAGAAAAAAAAGAAAAAATAAACCTTTAAAAATAACTTGTTTACAGAATATATGGAGATAGAACGAGCTGCACCATAAAGGAGCACAGACAAATCCAAAATGTGCACTATTTAAGAAAAACCTACTTAATTTCTTCAAAAGGCCAACGTCAGGAGAAATAAAGAGATTGAGGGAAGAGGGTTTTGTTCAAACACTCTACATCTTAAGGGACAAAGTGCATAAAAAAACAAATTCAACATTTCAGGACTCTGTTGGAATCTTGATTTAAATAAACCAACTATAAAAAGACATTCTGAGACAGGCTATATCTGAATATGGACTAAGCTATTACAAAATATTTTATGATGTTAATTTTGATGGTATGATCACAGAAATGCATGTGAAATACATAGGAGCAAAGTGAATCATATTCCAGCAAAGAACTGGAATATGACAAAATGATGCTTGTGTGGTAAATACTTGGTAATGGCTGAATATGGACAATGAGTTAATGTGCGTTCATTATACTACTGTCTATATATGTTTGAAGCTTTTTATTAAAAAAAAATTGTAACATAAAATATACTACAACAGACCAGTGGACCCTGAAATAGATCCACATATATATACATGGAGATCGTGGCAAAAAGAATGTAATTAAAACAGCTAATTAACTGCATAAAAATAGGTAAAATAAAATCCCCATCCCAACATATACAAAAAGAAATTCCAAAAGAATTAAAGACACTGAGTAACTCAAAATTTTAGAGGAATACATAGAGGAATAATTTTGAGTAAAGAAAACGATTTCTGAAAATATATAAAAAAGTACAAGCCATAAAGGAAAAAAATAGAAAATATGAAAAGATGCTCATCTTCACTTGTTAGAGCCATTAAAATAACTTATCATTCCCACGAGGCTGGGAAATTTTTAAGTTCTGATACTATATAGGCCTCCATGTAAGGCAGTTGGACTTTAAACACTGCTGAGAAGACTGAAAATCAGTACAACTATATTGAAAAGCAATCCGGAGTAAATACTTTAGTATTTTACTAAATTTAAAGATACCATCTTCCATGCAATTTCATCCTACAGAAATGAAGTTATGGATATAAACTGATGGGGAATAAAACTGTACTTGTTTAATAAATAAAAACTCTTTTTACAGAACTTTTTTTAGGTTTTGTGCAATGAGTCTCTTTTTTAGCTAGTACTACTTTATTACTACAGTGTCCCAATTATTAGATCATGTGCTTATGCATCCCAAAAACAAAATTTGTTCTTAGTTACTGAAAAATTATATGCCAAGCTGAATTAAGATCTACATATACCTGTATTTATATCTAATTATTCCATACAGTCTTCTCCATTAATCTGTTATTATTCAATTAAGATACTAACCTTTTTCTTTACCTATAAATCTAATTTTTCTAAATATTTAAAAGCTTTGATATTTGACAAATACAAATTAAATCTTTTTACATTATACATTATGCTTTTATTCAAGATGGCAAACCTTTCTCCATATATATATATATATATATATAAATTTTTTTTTTTTTTAATTTATGATAGTCACACAGAGAGAGAGAGAGAGGCAGAGACACAGGCAGAGGGAGAAGCAGGCTCCATGCACCAGGAGCCCGACGTGGGATTCGATCCCGGATCTCCAGGATCGTGCCCTGGGCCAAAGGCAGGCGCTAAACCACTGCGTCACCCAGGGATCCCTTTCTCCATATTTTTAGTCTAAATTCTATCTTATCAGACATAAATTAAAGTCTTCCATGTGTCTGTATTAACCTGGTCTTGAATACAGATATACTTCCTCTGCCTTTCCCTGTATGAAAGCAGGATAACACTCTATCTGGGCAAGAGTCTTGATTAGTTTTTTTTTTTTTTTTTTCATATTTATAAGAATACTTTGGTCCCATCTTTTTTGGGGTTAATTGGTAAAACAGATGCAAGAGCTTTTATTTTTTTTATTTTTATTTTTTTAATTTTTATTTATTTATGATAGTCACAGAGAGAGAGAGAGAGGCAGAGACACAGGCAGAGGGAGAAGCAGGCTCCATGCACCGGGAGCCCGACGTGGAATTCGATCTCGGGTCTCCAGGATCGTGCCCTGGGCCAAAGGCAGGCGCTAAACCGCTGCGCCACCCAGGGATCCCTGCAAGTGCTTTTAATGGATAAATGGATTAAGTCAGAAACCATATACTTCAATAAGTTGCTCTGAAACTCTGCAAACTAGCTTTTAATGATTTATCTATCTTTGACATCATAGCCAATGATTTTGTCCCTAAATCACTCACAGACCAGGAACCCCCATAGTGCACTTGAGTGAGAAACCTCTAAAAAAACCCAAAATAACATATATCCTACCTGTGTTAAAGGAAATAAGCAGACGACTTTCCTATCTTTAGGAATGTTGTCCATTTTATCAGGATTTGTAAGGAATCTAGGGAGAAATTTTTCTCATGTCAAAGCTTTGCTTTACTAGCAATTGGAACGTTTTCATTTTACAGACATTGTAGTTTTTATATAAATTATCTGTCCTTTTGTTTTGACCTCTAAAAAACTCAAAGCTGATTTCATGGCTCAGCAATGGCGTAGGATATTATCAAAATATGTTAACTCTCCTCAGGTTACTATTTTATTCCTTCCTACATCTACTTTTATGTTTCTTCCTCTTCTGGAATTTTTTTTTTTTAAGATTTTATTTTTAAGTAATCTCTACATCCAACACGGGGCTCAAGCCCACAACCCCAAGACCAACAGTCACATGCTCTACAGATTGAGCCAGCCAGGTTTGCCCTTCATCTTCTGGAATTTTTAATATATGTACCCTATGTACAAGTTTTTTTTTCCCCCCAAGGAAGAGTGATTCATGTAACTGAACAGCTATAAACCAAGTATTGGGTAAGGCTCCTGCCCTCAAGGAGCATACAGAATTTTTTTTAAGTACAATGGCATAAATGCTAAAGGAGGGGTCACAAGGTATAGTGAAACCATACGACAGAAAAAGTAGGCATTTCCTCAAAAATGGAGACTGAGGGAAAGGTTTGCATACTTGAGGCTTAATGTCTGGATAGATCTTTTTTATTTTTTTAAAGGCTTTATTTATTTGACACAGAGAGAGAGCGAGAGTGAGCACGCGCACACAAGCAGGGGTAGCTGCAGAGGGAGAGGGAGAAGCAGCCTCCCCGCTGAGCAGGGAGCTCATGTGAAGCTTGATCCCAGGACCCCGGGGTCATGACCTGAGCCCAAGGCAGACGCTTGACCGACTGACTACCCAGGTGCCCCATAACGTCCGGATAGATCTTAAGAACCAGTCAAAGGAATCATCTTCTGATCTTCGATTCCCCAAGGCCACAAGGGTTCAGGTGAGTCAACAGCTGCTTATCACGGGTCTAAGGGATTCTTCTAGATCTATTCTTTCCTCCTTTTTCTTTTTTTAAACTCTTTCTTCTTCCTTCCTCTTGATTGCTCCATTTTTTTCCACAAACTGAGCTTTCCCCCAATAACAGTTTGGGATCCATAATACTTTCTAGCACTAGCACTACAAACACGTATTGGTTTGAATTCTAATGAAAGACTTTAATTCAATGCACTAGTTTACCTCCCCTCCCCCACACACTTGCATGGAAAACGAAGGCTTTAGTAAACAGTGTGGGCACTGTGGAGGTTTTTTTAATGAAAATAACAAGCTTCAGGATCAAACAGACCTAGATTCTAATCCTAGTTTCACTGCTTAGTAACTGTATAACCTTAGACTTAATTCAGTAATTTAATTCAGTTCTTCATGTAGGAATGGAAACAAGGTTACGGGATTAGGTTACATAATTACATAACCTAATGAATGCTTTAAAAAGTAAATTATCTGAAAAAAGTTAGCCTTCCATTTTTTTTCTAATTCTTCCTTCTCACTTTTAATCAAATTTAACCTTTCTCTCTTCCAGCAGGAAGTAGGAAGTAGGAATTAGTCAAAAGAAATATTTTCCTTGGCTTTCAAATTAAAATACTGAAGGAATGAGGCACCTGGGTAGCTTAGTCGGTTAAGTCTCTGCCTTCAGCTCAGGTCCTGATCATGGGGTCCTGGGATCAAGGCCCACATTTAGCTCCCTGCTCAGTATGAAGTCGGTTTCTCCCTTCTTTCTCCCAGGCTCATGCTCACTTGCATGCTCTCTCTCAATTAAATAAACTCTTTAGAAATACTAAAGGAATGAAATATATGTTCCCTATTACAACTTCATTTGAGGCAAAGCGGTATAACAGAAAGACTATGGTTCTGAATTTGAATCCTAATTTGAGACTGTACTACTATCTATTTGACTTAAATGAGTCACCCACCTCCAAAAGTGAGTTTCCACTTCTGTAATAATACTTCCCCTATCTCACAGTGAGATTTCTCACGGGAGAACTTCTTTCTAGAGGGAGGGTAAATTAATACAACCTTTTTTGAAAACCAATCTGAAAATACCTATCAAGAGCTTTAAAAATATTCCTGACCTTCGAGGAATTTCACTTCCAGAAGGCTAAACTAAAGAAAAATAAAAGACATAAAAGACTATGTATTCAAAGATATTTATGGCATTACCTAAAATTGAAAGTAATGTAAATGTCACAAAAAAGAAGGGACTTGGGGGGGATCCCTGGGTGGCTCAGCAGTTTAGCGCGCCTGCCTTCCGCCTAGGGTGTGATCCTGGAGACCTGGGATCGAGTCCCGCATCGGGCTCCCTGCATGGAGCCTGCTTCTCCTTCTGCCTGTGTCTCTGCATGTTTCTGCGCACGAGCGCGCGCGCGCGCGCGTGTGTGTGTGTGTGTGTGTGTGTCATGAATATATAAAATCTTTAAAAAAAAAAAAAAAAGAAGGGAGGGATCCCTGGGTGGCTCAGCGGTTTGGCGCCTGCCGTTGGCCCAGGGCAGATCCTGGAGACCCGGGATCGAGTCCCACGTCGGGCTCCCGGTGCATGGAGCCTGCTTCTCCCTCTGCCTGTGTCTCTGCCTCTCTCTCTCTCTCTCTGTGACATACATACATACATACATACATAAATAAATAAATAAATAAATAAATAATAAATAAATGGATTTAGCTATGTAAAGTGGTACTCAACAACCATTTCAAACTTTGATTATGAAGACTTGCATTAAAATAGAAAACCAACAATATTAATATACATATAAATATGCATTACAGCTACAAAAAAAAAATTGGGGTAAGTACCCACAAAGAAATAACCCTAAGTGCTACCAGTAGTTATAAACTTTACCGTGAAGAAAAGGTTTACTTTTCCCCCTATAGTTCCACATTTTCTTTAATGTGATCTTTTTAACAATAAAAATAATAAAGAGTTTCCCTTTTTTTGGGGTAAGGTTTTGAACGGAAAACAGTCATCACAAAAGAGGCGCATTCATGCATTCGGTTTTCATATGTACACGGGAATCCGCTATATTCAGGCATAGAATGATTTCACTCTTTAAACACTTTTCACTCAAACATTCATTCTCATTTCAACATTTACCACGTGCCAGGCACAGTTCTAGACATTGGGAATACAGCTGTGAACGAAGTAAAATCCTTACTTGTCAAGTCCCTTTTATTATATGGGTCTCGGTTTCAATTATTTCAGCAACTACAGAGTTCCGTGTCTAGAACAGTCCTAAATCATGAGCGTCACCAAGTTAAAACAATGCTTCAGACAAAGGTCTCTTTCCTTGGAAGCTAAGTGTTCCTTGTCGCTTAAAAGGCACTTCATGTGGTTAAGGATGCAGAAGGACTACCACCCTTCTTTAAAGCTCAGGCACCATCACCACCTCCTCCCTATAAAATTCTTCGCAGTTCAAAGTAGCTCTTCCTACACCGTCATCGTTAATTTTTGAAGCAAACTAAGTGGAGATACATGTATCACAGATGTGTATAGTAGTGTCTACACACACACACACACTCAGGCTTACACACCATTCTTTGGTGTTCCACAGACACCTGTCGAGTTAGTTCTAAAACTCTCCTAGGGCCAAGGCTTCAGAAAAAGCAGAAGGGCAGCTCCACCTGCCAAGCGGACTCGGACAAGTGTTCTCACTACGGAAGGACCCTGCCGGGGCCGGCCCACAAGACCTCCCTGACAGGACGACCCGGGAAATTACGGTATCATTTCAGGAACCTGAGGTAAATGGACTGCAGGAATTTCAGAACTCTGAACCATCGCCCGTCCTCCTAACAGAGCCATCGGGTTCTAAGTCTGCGCTCTTTATTTTCTGAAAAGTTGCACGCGAAGAGACCCAAGCGGCGTTCCCTACTGGAAGATGAGTTTAGAGTACTAAGGCCTTAGGGTGCTAAGGTCGCCACCGGCCAGTTACGGTATGGACTCCTCGGCAGCGAGAACCACCCCCCACACCCCGACCCGGGAAAAGGGCAGGGGGAGGCCCACGGGGACGCTGGCTCTGCGCTCCCAGGCCGAGGCTAGGACCGGCCCGAGGCTTCCAGCCGCCGGGCCAGGGGCATGGCGGGCACCCGGGAGAGCGACGCCAAGGCCGCAGAACTAGGGCCAGGTGACAGGTTTATTGCCCTTGGTGAGCAACTTGAGCGTCCCGTCACCCCTCCCAACCCAAACTCCACCCGCGCATCCTTCCTCGGCCCCTTCGTGTACCTGACACACAGAGGCGCGGAACCTTGAGTAGTCCGAGCGCTCCTCGACCTGCAGCACCCGGTCCCCGAGCTCGGACTCCTTCTCGCGCCGGTCAAACAAGTACACCGTCCTGCAGCCGTCGCCTCCGCCGTCCTCGCCAGTCCCCGCGGAGGGCCCGCCGCCGCCGCCGCCGCCGCCGCCGCCGCCGCCGGCCGCTGCCATATTGGGGGAAAGGAGAAAAACACAGCAGCGCCGGCGCCTACCGCGGCCGGGCTCAGGGCCGAGGTGCAGACTCCGCGCGGCGCCCTCGGCTCCAGCCCCCGGGGCGGTGCGAGGCCTCTAGCCCGGCGCGCTGCAGCTCCTCCCTCAGCGGCGGAGGCGGCGGCCGAGCAGCGGCAGGCGCGAGGATCACCCGGGAACCGATTCAAACGAGCTCCTGCTCCCGCACACGTCACTTCCGCGGCCCGTCGCTCCCGGGGCCGAGGGGGCGCGCGGCGCGCTCTCCGCAGGGCCGGGACCCGCGCCGGCCGCCTCCCACGCGAGACTCGCCGCGCCACCCGCCACCAGGGCCGCCGCCCGGGACAGTGGCGCCGGAGGAAGAGGGTCGGCCCGCGCCGCCGAGGAGGCGGGGCGAATCCGGCAGCCCGCGCGGGCGGGGCGGGGCCTCGGCGCCCGCCGCCCAGGGCCCGCCCCTCCGGCCCTCGAGAAGTCGCGCGGGGAGCGCGGTTCCTTCCGGGCGCCTGCGCTCTGGGGGGCGACCCGAACCCCGGGGGGCAGAGCGGGCGCCGCGCCCGCGGCGGGGGCCGGCCGAGCGGCTGTGCGGTGTCGGCCGGGAGGGTCCTGGCACCTTCCAGCCGCCGCGGGACCCCGAGCGAGTCCGCCTGGCCTCGAGCTGCCGGCGCCGCGGCGCGGGGGTCGGGCCGGGCCGGGCCGGGCACGCTGCCTCCGCGCCCGGGTCGCGGGAAGGCGGCGGCGGGAGCTGCGGGCGGGCCTCGCCGGGTGGGGTTTCCTCCGTAGCGAGCACGTGTGTCCCCACGCGGAGAAAACAGACGCCCGGACACCCTGCGCCGCCTCTTTCACCTCATTTGCTAGTGATTTTTTTGTGGTTTCCAATGTGGGCCAGTGAGACAAAGCTCGTCCCTGAGAACGTCGTAGCCAAGATGTTGTGACGTCACGGGGGCCTCCCAGGGTGCTGGAGTATCTCTGTGTCGGAACCTTCTCGCCCCATTGACCTGACCTCACCCGCTGCCCTGTTGCTAAAAATTGTGGACCAGAACGCCGCCCAAGGGTTAAGTTAGAGAGCTCTAGCAAAACACTTAACATACAGTACCCCCTTTTCGGCCAAAGCCTTTATTGCGTTTCATTAAATGGCCTTACCGCGGGCATGTAGGGCCTTAGCTAAATCGTCATTGTTGGGAGGACTCGTTCAGTCGTTTACTTTCATTTCTTAAAAACCTTTAGTGAATATTTTGTCCTTGAGAGTGACATGTAAATTCGCTAAGCCCAAAGTGGCACACAGGGATTTTTCAGTTCTCCGGAAGTTTGGGTACCATTGTTTAAGTGTATTTTCTGTTTTACAGATAGACTGTTAGAAACTTAGATTTGAATCTTGGGGGAGGGAAGGAGCTAGGCATAGATGCTATTAAAGGTAGAGGGATCCCTGGGTGGCGCAGCGGTTTGGCGCCTGCCTTTGGCCCGGGGCGCGATCCTGGAGACCCGCGATCGAGTCCCACGTCGGGCTCCCGGTGCATGGAGCCTGCTTCTCCCTCTGCCTGTGTCTCTGCCTCTCTCTCTCTCTCTCTCTCTCTCTCTCTCTCTCTCTCTCTCTGTGACTATCATGAATAAATAAAAAAAATTAAAAAAAAAAAAGGTAGAATACAGTAGGAATAAGAGTGAAGGCATGTATGCCTGGGGAATGTAATTAGTGCTGGAAAGTGAGGAGGATGGAGCAGTAGATGGTGGAGCATAGAATTGGCAAATTGTGGTCAAATGCCATTCATGTTCCTGAAGGGAGAAGTAGGAGAAGGCAGACCAAAGTAACCTCCAGCTCCTACAGGATCTCTTTGATATCTCATGTTTACCTCTCAAGTTCATGTGAACTTTTCATTCTCACCCATTATGTAATAGTCTTTGATTTAAATGGCTCAGGAAAAATGCAAATTGGGTAAAATTCTTAGTTAATGGGTGAAACGAATTGCCTTACTATTTCATCAAATTGAGACCAGGTCCGATTCATCAGGGCAGTTTCTCATTTCTCTGTACAGTAATTCCAAATTGTATGGATATGTGGATACAAACAGAAACTCCTTTCATATCTTTAGAAGAGATCTCAAGGTAATTGCCAAGAGGAGAGATACAAAACTGCCAGAAGAAGTGTACTACAATGTTATGGCAACTATTGGTGGAAGCATTGGTGGTATCTTCTTGAGAGGTCAAGTCTGAATCAGTCTTACGTGCCAGTATGGCAATCTGAGCAGCCTCAGTGAACCATTTGCCAGTCACTTGTTCTCAGCAAAGGAAGATGAGTTTGTTCTTTATTCAATTTGAAAAATAGTTTAAAATGACCCAGTACCACAACTAGTTATCTTCAACTGACTTGATTTTTATTCTCATTAGCCATCTTAAAATATAGAGTATAAATAAGTGTCCCTGTATCAGTTTTTCGCTGCATAACACCTACCCCCCCAAACTAAGTATCCTCTTGCACAGCTCTCCATGGCCCAACCCCAGGGGATGTGGCCCCCATAATCTGAAAGGCCACAAACCCAGGCTAGAGCTGCAGGGAAGCAGTGAATAATATAATTCTTCAAGTCCACAATTGGCCTCCAATAAAGCTACATTGCAAAAATTGGAAAAGAAACAGACCAAAGGAGTAAGGGAGTTGAAGAGCCTGAAGATTTGGTGGCGGGGAAAAAAGCACAGTATCAATGTGTGGAGAATGGGAGGATGAAGTAAATGGAAGAGATTTGCAGTTTCTGACAATACTTGAAAACCTGAAGAAAATTTAGATCATTCGGAGTTAAACTACTTCTTAATTCTGAAAAAGCCATTAAAGAAAAAGATAGGACAAAAAGAAAATTTTTATCCAACAGTGAATCTGATGACAGCAAATCAAAGAATAAAAGAGATGCGGCTGACAAACCGAGACACTCTGCTGGTGGCCTTGGTCCTGAACAAATACTTAGTGTCACAGACAATAGCAGAGAATCTTTCTCATGAAATGAAGAGATGCAGAGGCAACAGGCTTGGTGCTGGCAAAAGAGACAAACATGAAGTGTCCTCAAATTGTAATTGCTTTTTATAAAGAGAGACAAACTGCATTCTTGTCCAGAAGATGTTCAGCAAACATTCATATATATATGGGTCTTGGTTGGTTCTATGACTTATTAGTGTGAATAATTATATTCTAATGAAAATTGAATTTAATCTGTTCATTTTGAGAGTAGTATCAAGAGAATTGTTTTTTTTTGTTTGTTTGTTTCTGCATCAATATCACTGATTACTTTGGACAAATAAAAGATTACTGTAGTTGCTCATTTATCAGAAAAGAACATGGGATACCATGGTATATTACAGTCTCTGCATTCAAGAGCAGTTTTTCTAAATGTTAGAAAAAAATCTTCAGGGACACCGGGTGGCTCAGTGGTTGAGAGTCTGCCTTTGGCTCAGGGCATTATCCTGGATTTCCGGGACTGAGTCCTGCATCAGGCTCCCCTCCGGGAGCCTGCTTCTGCCTCTGCCTTTGTCTCTGCCTCTCTCTCTGTTCTCTCAAGAATAAGTAAATAAAATCTTAAAAAAAAAAAAAAAAGGAAAAAAAATTCCATAGTCATCACTCAATCAGAACTTATATTTAATCTATAATGGCTAAGTACTATTCTGGCTTTTTATTTGTGTGCTTTTGTGTGTATATATAAATACAAGTGTAAATGGTTGTTGTTGGGTTTTTGTTTTTGTTTTTACATTCACGAAAACAAAAATGCATTCCACAACCATGAGTAAGTCCATGTTGTTTCTGAGATGCCATCATTCTGAACAAAGCAAGAAATAGATCGCCTCAAGTTAAATTGAAAATCTTCCTGAAGCCATAAACTTTCAAGTAAATAGATGATTCTATAATTAATTGCACAATTTAAATAAAAACTATCTAAATTGGACCATTTAAAGAAGACTTATCACAATCCCAATCTATTATTACATTAATACAACAGTTTATTTGCAAAACTCTCTGAAAGGAAAAATTTTACAACTACCAATAACCTCACCACTCAGAGGAGAAAACTCAACAAATAATGGTGTGTTTTGATAAGCCAAACAAGGCTTAGTTAAATGGGCATTCAAAGTTCCTTCTAGAGAACCATTCCTTTACGAAAGGTTGAAATCCCTGGGCTATACTGACTAAAAGATCATGATTTGTGGAAAGTCTTTGTTGATGAAACCAATCAAATGATTAGAAATGTTGCTGTTTCAGACCTACTAGCATAAATGAGCAAACTTTTGTATTTAAACTATTGCTTTGTGTATTTTTTCTTTACCTAACCCATTCTTTACATGCAGACTCATTCTTTTCAATATTTGTGTTACTGGTTCAGTGGAAGTCAGGAAAACCAGTAACTATAGTAATCAGAATGTTATCCAACTGTGTGTTGCTTACTATTATAAATATTGGTGAACAGTGATCAGTACATAGTTTTACATTTTAAAAAACTTAGTGGCTTCAAACAGAAGCCATGTATTTGCTCATGATTCTGAAATTTGGGCTGAGCTTCACTGGGTAGTTCTGCTGGTCTCACTTGAGATCACATACACAGCAGCAGTCACCTGGCAGCTTGAGCAGAGCTGAATGGTCCATGATGGTCTCATTCACATGACTGGCAGCTGAGGCTATTGAGAACTGAAGCTCTGTTCTCCTCTATTAGGCATCTCTAATAGGATAGCTTGGTTTTCCTACTTGGCTGTCACAGAATTTCAAAAGAAAAAGTTCTAATGTTCAAGTGCCTGTCAAAGCACTGCTTGCATTACATTTTCTGATGTCATTGGTCAAAACTAGTTTCATAGCCAAACTCCTGAGTGGCCCTCTCCCACAATAGAAGGAAGCTTATGGAAATCCCTGCTGATTTGGGGGTTGGTGCTATTATTTGTGTACTGTAATGAGACCAGCTTGATAAAATATTACAGATCTAGGATAGTTGCCAGAAAGAAGGGGGGGGGGGGGGAACACAGGTTTGTTACGATTTGCTGATGAAGTTAAATTCTCCTCAAATAAAAATACCTAGAAAATAAAGAGCAAGGGTGTTGGGGGATGGGGTAACTGGGTGATGGACATTAAGGAGGGCATATAATGATGTAATGATGTAAATACCCTCTGATCACTGGGTATTATATAAGACTCACGAATCACTGAACTCTACCTCTGAAACTAATAATACTCTATATATTAATTAATTAATTAAATTTAAATTTTAAAAAGAAAGTAAAGAGCAAGGAAAGTGAGTTTTTAAACATTCCTATCTTCTCAAAAAAAAATTTTTTCAGACAGAAAGAGCACCTATGAGCACAGGGTGGGGAGGAGTAAAAGGGGCAGAGGGGAGAAAATCTTAAGCAGGTTCCACCCCCAGTTTGGAACCCAATGTGGAGCTCGATCTCACAATCCTGAGATCATGACCTCAGCCAAAATCAAGTCAGACACTTAACCAAATGAGCCACTGAGGTGCCCCTCAAAAAAAATTTTTTTTAAGTACTCTTCTTTCAGGAAAGGTAAGGACAGTTTTAGTGATCTGAGTTCAGACTTTGCCAGCGAAAACACTATAGTACAGTTTATGACTCTAAGCCCCAATCTACCAGATTGGTAGAAAACATCTTGGGGGTCTTTCTGTTTCCAATTTTAACAAGTTCCAAGTTCTGAGTAGTAGGGAGAGAAGCTCATCCTTGTCAACATGGCCTCTTTAGATCTGGTGGCATCCTGTTGCTTTTGTGCCACTGGGGACATGGGAATCACTTACAAGGCTTCTCTTGATCCCATCTGCTCAGATGCACTATATAGCCAATTAGGAGAGTTAGGAGTGCCATCTTTTCTTACCAGCCCAGAGGGAATCTCTTTTTAAATTTTAATCCATTTTTCTTCTTCTTTCTTCAAGGTACTCTATCATTGCCTTTAAGTCCTTCATTCATTTTTGTCTCCTCTCCAAAACCCGCTTCATTCCTCTAAGAGCTGAGGTTTTTAGGGAAAAAAAAGTTCCCAGGAGGAAAGTGTCTTTTCTCCTCTGTGCCTTGCTTTGGTTATCTGTTGCTGCATGACCAATAATCTTAAAACATAGTGGCTTAAGACAATAGTCTTTTTATTTGTCCATGATTCTGTAATTTTGGTAGGGCTTGGTGGAACCAGATTTCTCTGCTCCTGGTGCTATCAGCTTGGGCAGATCTTAGAGGAGTCATTTACTCATGTAGCTGGTAAGTTGATGCTGGCGGTTGGCTGGGAGCTCTGCGGGGGTTGTTGAGGGTTGTTGGCCAGGCCCTCAGATCTGTTTCAAGCCTTCCTCATGGCCTGGTTGGAATTTTTACACAGGTGGTCTCAGTGTAGTCAGACTAGTGGCTGACTCCCCCTAGAGCACAAAAGTGGAAACTTGCAGAACTTCTTAATGTTTAGGACTGGAACAGCATTACTTCTCCCACAGGTCCATCCTAAATTAAAGGACTATACCACAGGCAAGAATATGGGAGAAATAAATCTTTGGGAGCCACCAAATTAATAGTCTGTGACCAAGTTCTCCAGGGGCAAAAAAGCACACAGCCTGCTCTTTTCTTGAATAGGGGTAGGGAGTTGGTAGAATTGTTTAAGGGAAAATCAAAGAAAGAAAAAACACGTTAAATACATTAATATCTCAGAATATATCTCTAGCCATATAAGCCTTCTCTAACTTTCTCCTGATATATTAGCTTTAATTTCCATGTCACTTAAAGAACTAACTTTGATAAAATACCTTAAAATTTTTAACTTAACTGTTTGATTGTGTTTTCACCTTTTGGGAATAAAGTACTGATCATTTTTTCCTTCAAGAAATCCATGAGAGTGCCTGTGTGACTCAGTCATGATCCCAGGATCCTGGGATCAAGCCCCACATCAGGCTCCCTGCTCAGTGAGAGTCTGCTTCCCCCTCTCCCTCTGTGATCTCTCTCACTTTCACTCTCTCAAATAGATAAATATTTTTTTAAAAAGAGAAGAAAAAAAGAAGTCCATGTCATTGGCCAGGATCATGGGGCCATCAGCGCCCTTGCCTGGGCCTCTAACCCTCACAGCTCTAGTCACAGCCCACCCGGCCTGTCACTTGGTGGGCTCTGCTGGTATGAGGAGGACATTTTTAGACTGGAAGAATTTATCCAGCAGAAAAAGATATGTCCCTGAAGAAGCAAAGAAAGACCTTTTGCATGGGCTGCTAGCACTGTAGCCTAGGATTCATGTTGAAGCTGAATGAACCTTCTCAGACCCTGCCCAGAGGAGAAGAGTATCAGGATAAGTTAGCAGCTGAAGACAGAACCTGTAGTGAAGAAGAAAGGTATAAGAAAACGTGCAGTCTTGGGAGGGCTCTAACAAATGAAGACTCAGATTTGGAAGGATTCATTCATTCATTCAATCATTCATTCATTCATTCCTCAAGTATTTATCACTGTTCCTTCCATAATGCTTAGGGAGGAAACAAATGTGTTTTGTATGTTCTCAGTACAGCTATGGGCTTTACATAAACTATCTTACCTAGTTGTCACACCAACCTTAATCATTTTATAGATTAAGTATTCCAAGTATTCCTTTACCTAGGTGAGATAAGGGAACTTGTTAACAATAAGAAATTTGGCATCTCTATCACCAATATCAGTCAGCTTTTGTTGCTGTAACATACATTCCGAAACTATCAATAATTTTTTTGAGATAATACTTTTTTATCGATGTATAATTAACATATACTGTTAGTTTCATGTGTACAATATAAATAAATCAACAGTTCTATACATTTCTCAGGGCTACTCAGGATAAATGTACTCTTAATCTCCTTCACCTATTTCTTCCATCCCTACACACACCTGTTGCAACAAGCAGTTCTCTGTATTTGGGTCTGGATTTTCTTTGTCTCTTTTTTCTTTATTCATTTGTTTTATTTTATTTGAAATCATATGGTATTTATCTTTCTCAGTCTGACTTATTTCACTTAGCATTAGACTCTGTAGGTCATCCACATTGTTCCAAATGGCTAGATTTCATTTTTTTCTGGATGAATAATATGCCATTGTGTGTGTGTGTGTACATACATACATACCATATCTTCTGTATCCATTCATCTATCAATGGACACTTAGGTTGCTTTCATATCTTGCCTTCTACAATAATTCTGCAGTAAACATAAGGTGTGTATTAAAAAATCCACATAGTTGAATTTTTTCTTCATATATGAAAAATGTTACTTAGCATTTATTAGTTCTTAATCTGATGGTACCTCTATAAATGCTTACATGTTCTTGTTAAATCTATGTTTACATTTTTACACTTACACCATGAGATAGTTCATACATACAAAGAGAATATATAATCTGAATGTCTGTTAAAAGACATAGAGGTGTAGATATTACAGGATTTCTTCTCCTTCTGTGCTCGCAGTTCTTGGTCATGTGCTTCTAAGAATGAAGAGGTAGACCAGATGAAGCGTGGTGAGCAGCAAAGCAAAGTTTACTGAGCGATAGAACAAAGCTCCCAAAAAGGGAGGGGACCCAAGAGGTTGCCACCAGAGTTTCTAAGTCTAGGGGTTTTTATGGGCTTGTCGAAGGGTGGTTTTAATCTAATTAGCCCTCCATGAGACTGTCACCCAATCAGGTTTTTGTCTTCTATCACATACGGAAAAAGTTCTTTTAAGGATGGTTTCCTCTTGAGGGCAGCATATGTTTTTCCTTTGGTTTACAATAGATTATTTGGTTTTTGAAAGATTCTGAATTTTATATATTGTAAGGGAAAAACAACACACTCTTGCTGTGTGTCTCCTCTACTCTCAATGTTCTACTACAACACTACTTTACTCCTGATACTACATGTATGAGTTTTCCACACATCAAGCAATTCTGTGACACCAGCTGGGCACCCTACAGTTTAATTAGATCCCACAGGTTAAAGGTTCAGTCCTACAGGACTGTCCCCTTTCCACACTTCAGATGCTCAATTACAAGTCCAAGTTGTTACCTGCACTTCTGACCCAATGGCTTTTAATTGGAGGTTCCCACCACCCCCTCCTTGGGTTCAATTAATTTGTTAGAGCTGCTCACCAAACTCAGGAAAATGTTTACTTACCAGATTACAGGTTTATCATAAAAGAATATAATTTAGGAAGAGTTGGATGGAAAGAGATGCTTAGTGCAAGGTATGGGGGAAGGGACATGGAACTTCCATGCTCTCTCTGGGCTCTCTACTATCCCAGAACCTCTGTGTGTTCACCAACCCAGAAGTTCTCCAAACCCTATCCTTTTGGGTTTTTGTGGAGGCTTCATTACATAGTCATGATTGATTAAATCATTGGTCATTGGTGATTGATTCAACCTCTAGCTTCTTTCCCTTCCCGGGAGGTGAGCTCATGGAGTATGTGAGACTGAAAGTTTCTCTACTCCTGGTTGTTTCCACTGGCAATGAACTCCCATCCTTAAGGGCTTTCTAAAAATCTAAAGATACCCCCCCCAAAAAAATGTTTAAACCTAAAGACCCCCTCATTAACTAGTTGAAAGGGGATTGTTAAGAATAACAAAAGGCAGGGGCACTTGGGTGGCTCAGTTGGTTAAGCATCTGCCTTCTGCTCAGGTCATGATCCTGGGGTCCTGGGATGGAGGCCTGAGTCAGCTCCCTGCTCAGTGAAGTGTCTGCTCTCCCTCTGCCTCTGCTCCTCTGCCTCCCCTTGCTTGTGCACACTCTCTCTCTTAAATAAATAAAATCTTAAAAAAATATATACCTTGGTCACTCTTATTACTCAAGAAGCTGGCATTGCTAGGAGCCTCTCTGAAGTTGCTGCTGGAACTCAAGGCCTGGCTGCCCTCCTGCAGGCAGGCAAGGAGGTGGTCATTTTTTTCCTTTAAGCAGTCCAGATAGAAGTTGATCTGGTCCAACATGGAGCTGATGGCAGCATACTCTGCTTCCCTGAAGCTGTCTTCCCCACCTTCTGTTCCCACCTCCACAGGTATACCCAGGTCCTCACTGGGGCATGGCATTGGGACTTCCAGAGCTGCTGGGGCCATATGAGGATGGAATGCGGTGACCATACCACCAGCAGGTGCTGGGCAGAAGATGGACTTAATGGACATTTTAATTATTTCCAGAATTTAGTAATTTCCATTATATGATGTTTTGTTCATTTGTTTTTGCTTTTTGGAAATCAGGCTTCTATGAATATTTGTGTGGTATATTCTGATGTTCTCATGCAATGGATAGATTGCATAGGATATTTATCAAGTGTCATAGAGTATGTATACTTATAAATTTACCAGATAAAGCCAATTATTTTTTCCAGTACTATAGAAGAGTTTCTGCTGCTCCACTTCCTTGTTAACACTTCGGAGTGTTTTTTACTTTAAAAAGTTTTTGTCAATCTCATGAATATGAAATAGTATATCATTGTGATTGTAATTTGAATTTCCCTCCTTATAAATGAGACTGAGCGTCTTTCCACATGTTTATTCCTTAATTGTGTTTCCTCTTCTGTGAAATGCCTTTTTATGCCCTGTACCCATTTTTCTATGGGTCTGACTTTTCCTATTGGTTTTTAGGAGTTCTCTATATATAGTGGCTACTAAACCTTGGCTGGTTATATGTCTTATTAACATCTTTCCCCTGTTTGTGGCTTGTATCCTCCCTTCTTTGGGAGATCTTTTAGTGAACAGTAGTACTGATCTTAATATGACCGAATTTATTAATTATTTTCATTATGGTTAGCACTTTCTGGTTTCCTTTTTAAAATTTCTTTTAAAAATTTACAATGTTTTCTCAAATTTTATTTTTTTAAGAGTTTATTTATTTATTCATGAGAGACACACAGATTGAGAGAGAGGCAGAGACACAGTCAGAGAGAGAAGCAGGCTCCATGCAGGGAGCCCAACGTGGGACTCAATCCCCGGTCTCCAGGATAACACCTTGGGCTGAAGGCGGCACTAATCCGCTGAGCCACCAGGGCTGCCCACTCTCAAATTTTATTCTTAAAGTTTAAGTATTTTCCATTAAAATTTTTTCTTTAATTTGTATGGAGTTGATCTGTATCATACTGACGAAGGAGCCAATGTCATTCTTTTTTTAATGAATAATTATCTGTAGAGCATCATTTATTGAACGGTCAATCTTTTCCCTGATATATCCTGTGTAAGTGAATGCATGCTCTGTTCCCAGGTTTTCTAGCATGTAGTATTGATTATTTTTTTCTTTTCTGGTAATGTTGCACTACCTTAATAATCTAGATTCATTGTATTTTGATATCCTATAGAGTAAACCACCTCATCTTATTCTTCTTTAGGGGTGTCATGTAATTGCTATTTTTTAAAAGATTATTTATTTATTATTCATGAGAGACAGAGAGGGGCAGAGACATATGCAGAGGGAGAAGCAGGCTCCCTGTGGGGAGCCTGTTGAGGGACTCGATCCCAGGACCCTGGGATCATGCCCTGAGCTAAAGGCAGATGCTCAGCCACTGAGCTACCCAGGTGTCCCATTTTTAAGTGTTACTGCAAGAGTAATGATTTCTTCCTCTCTTGCTTAGTGTTTTCTCACATAAGAGACACTTAAGATTATGGTCAACTGCCATTTCAACAGTAGCAAAACCTTTAGTTTAGTAAGAAATATAGTACAGTATAAACTTTTAAAATTGACTAGTATAACTTGCTATTAAAGACTTCATTGTACTTGGAAAGCTGTTACTTGCCTCCATATTAACAACAGTTCATATTGTTCATATTGTTTTTAACTACTCTGTGCATTCTGATTCAAATATAGCACTAATAGACAACATTCTCTAACAACACAGAAGGAACAAATTTTCCAAACACTCACAGCTTATACAAAATTTTTTCTTTACTGGATTTTCATGATTTTTAATCAACTGAACTAAATGGAAAAACTTGATTCTTTATGAATATAAACATGCATGTGGCAAACTTTTTAAGAGGAATAAAATTGGAAACTTTCTCCAGCAAATGCTAAAAGTAATATTGACCTCTGGACTAGAATGATGTAACACTTTATCCTGTGACTTTTCCATCCTCTCATACCCCAAATTGAGAAACACACTTATCAGCAATCAGAAGCAAAAGAAAAATTGTATATGTGTGAGTGGCATAATAATATACTGATCTGGCAACAGTATAAAGGAAGGACTCCATTTTGTGCAGAAACTATTTTATACATTTTGTACAGTAAGTAGGGTACCATATGGTGCCTTATTTGGAAGATAAATAAAATGATAATTTAAGATCTATTATCATTCAGTCATCAAATATTTATTGTGTGCCAACTGGATGTTAAGGATACAAATCAATTTCCTATCTTCATGGTACTCATATTCAATTAGGGGAGGCAGAAACAATTTAACGGTAAAATATACAGAATGTCAGATGGTGATTAATGTGCTATGGGGAAAAACTTTAAAGGATGGGCATCCTACGGGCCAGAGGGCCACAATTTTATATAATGGTCAGAGAACATTTTCTGATAAGGTGATATTTAAGAAGAAAGCTGAAAAGGAAGTAAAGGAGCAAGATCAATGAGACAAATGTTCCTGGCAGAGGGAAAAACAAGTGCAAGATCCTGAGTTTTAAATGTGGTTGGCATTGTGATAGAGTACTAAAGGGTGAGAATAATAATAATAGAGAGATAAATGGGGGAGAGAAGGACAAATGGAAAGGGCCTAGTAGGTCACTGTAGGTCCCATCAGAATTAAAAGGAAAAGTATTGGAGGGCTTTGGGCAAAAGAATGATAAGGTCTGACATATTTTTTAAGTCAAAGATTTTAAAATATTTTTATTTATTCATTTGAGAAGGAGAGAGAAAACACGAGTTTGCAGTGGGGAGAGGCAGAGGAAGAAGCTAGACTCCCTGTTGAGCAGAGGGCCCAACATAGGACTTGGTCACAGGACCCAGAGATCATGACCCGAGCCGAAGGCAGATGATCAACCATCTGAGCCACCTAGGTGCCCCTGACATAATTTTTTTTCCCTGACATAATTTTTAAGAGAACTACTCTGACTGCCATGCTGAAGATAGACTATAAGAGGCTTTATGGCTGGAGACTGATTCAATAATCCAGGCAATAGACAATAAGGCTTGATCTAGGCTAGTAGTGGTGGAGCTAAGGGGTGGTGGGCAGGTTCTGGATATATTTTGAAGGTGAAGCTGACAGATTTGCTAATGGATTAGATGTGCCGTATGCGAAAAAGAGAGGAGTCAGGACAATTTCTAAAACGTGTAGCTCCCTGGGAAGTACAGTGCATACTTGTGTATTTTTGGCTACTCAGCCTCTCAATCTCCTCCTATATTTAGAGGATTCCCCATCATTTAAATGTAGTTGTCAGAGCACATCTCTGACTGAAAGTGTGACTGTAAATGCCAGAAACTCCTTGTCCTAATCTACTGGGTCTCTGAGATGCATTTATGTGACCAATCAGACTTTAATGGGTCAGTGACCCCATAGCATCCAGCTAATGGAGGCAACAGAAGCACCGTTAGCCCAGCCCAGGGTACAGTGTCCGATATGGAAGGAGCAGCTGGCAATAGTGTTCTCATGAAAGCATTTTTGATTCTCCTTATGATTTGGGCTATGTAGCTTTTTTTTTTTTTTTTTTTTTTTTTTTTTTTTTTTTTTTTTTAAGATTTCATTTATTTGACAGAGACCAAGAGAGCACAAGCAGGGTCGTGGCTGGCAGAGGGAAAAGAAGAGGCCAGTTCCTCTCTGAGCACGGATCCCGGTGTGGGGCTCCATCCCAGGGCTGAGCTGAAGGCAGACGTCTAACCAACTGAGCCATCCAGGCACCCCTGGCTATGTAGCTTTCAAATAGGGTGTGCTACCTCTCAGGAAATCCACAAGCTACATAGATTCCTAGTCTAAAATACTGTTTCTGCTTTTAAAAGAGACAGAGTTTGTTTTCCTTGCAACTAAAAACTCTGATTGATACATTGCAGATTGATATTCTTACCATGAGGGTTGTCATAATAATAACTGCCATTATTGAGTAACTGGAGCATTTATTTCAATTAATTCTGTTGGACAGATATTATTTATATACTCAGACATAAAGGAAAATCACTTGCTCAAGGTCATGTGGCTAGTAATTGACAGAGCTGGGAATAAAATCCAAATTTATTTGACTCTGATCCCAAGACACTTATACATTATACAGGTAAGTTCATTTGAGATTCATAAGATATTGTGAACTGAGCCATTTTTTTCTATTAATTCAGTTCTGTATGTTACTTCTACGTATATTCATACCAAGTATCAAATTTTCTTGAAATCCTCTAAAACTGTTAGAGCTTAGTGCTAAAGTGTTAAGGTGTGTCATTGTTTTGAAAACTTATACACTGGTAAGAATTACAATCTAATTCAAAATAAATTCTAACATTTGTTAGTATAATTTAAAATTTAGGCAAAATCGGTTGTGTTTTCTGAAAGTTTCAGTTTTGCTAGATTTTCTTTTGATCAACTAGAAGATGAAGGCAAAGAGCCACATTGGCAAACACATCAAGCTTTTCTTTGGATGGCATCTATTACCATTAAGACAGACTTCCACACTTATTGGCTTTTTAAAATACATCAGATAAAACATTTGTGTTGACCTAAAATACAAGGGTTTGAATATTTGAAACTCACAGCTTCAGAAAAATGTTGCTTACCCATAAGAGGTGTGGCTAACTAAGAGTAAATGAAACTAATTATCAGAAAAGAAACTGTGGTTTGTGAGTCTCTGAGAAATCTCAGAGGAGGAGCTTATTTTCACTAGTACGGCATTAAAGAGTCATTATGGTGGTAGGGACAAGAGAACTGACCTATGAGTGAGGATATGTTCTCCCAAGTGCCAAACCTAATCTTTGTCTAGCTATGCAACTAAGGCCAATTCAACAAATACTGTGTGCAAAACTAATGAGTCAGAGATGAATAAAATAGGCACAGAAACATAAATAACTGTGATGCCTTATTAGAAGTATTCATTTATTAATCCATTCAGCACTTGCTGTCTATCCTACGCCTATTGTGTGCCAAGCACTGGGGGTTCGAAGATGAACAAAATCCATACCCAGGGTATAATGGCCAGATTTACTGTGGTGCTGACATTCCATTCCCCCTCCCAAAGGCTCATTTCCCCTTTCTGTGGCCCTTCCCGGCTCTGTCCTCCTCTACCAACCACCTCCTCACACCCTTAGTTTAACTAACAAGGCTTACTTTAGACTTTATTCCCCCCAAGTAATACTTTCATGCCCTGGCCTGCATACTCCTTCAACACACCCCAGGCCAGACTGATCTTTAGAAACCTCAAACTTGGGCAGCCCGGGTGGCTCAGTGGTTTAGCGCTGCCTTTGGCCCAGAGCATGATTCTGGAGACCCGGGATCGAGTCCCACGTTGGGTTCCTTGCATGAAGCCTGCTTCTCCCTCTGCCTGTGTCTCTACCTCTCTCTCTCTCTCTCTCTCTCTCTCTGTGTGTGTGTGTGTGTGTTTCTCATGAATAAATAAATAATATCTTAAAAAAAAAAGAAACCTCAAACTCTGTGCGATTGTGTCTCCCACTCCATTAATAAAATAAAAAATACAAACAATAGGAAGCTATAAAATGAGTAAAACCTTATATAGTTGGTCTGCTTTTCTGGATATTCTAAATCTTGGAAAATCTAATGCAATTTATCATCTTTTCTCCGGGAGAGGAGAACATATCCGAGCATATATCTTTTGCATACACATTTGTGGGGTTCATCAATTTTCTTAAGTCCCACATGGCCCCCAGATGATGCTAAAATACTATTTATTCCTAAATAAGAAAAAAGGTAAGTTCCTGTAGGCCCTAGATTCAACTTAAAGGTTTCGTGCTGTGTCAGGATGATAATGGGAGTAAGAAACTATTGAAAGTTTTTAATCTAGGAAAAGGTGCACTTAGATTTGTACTTTAGAAATTTCTCTTTGACCATAGTGTGGAGAATGGCTCACAAGTGTTAAACTAATAACTTATTAGAGGCTGTTATAGAATCCAAGTGAGAGATTATAGTTAACAGCTAAAGGGTGCTGATTTCTTTCTGGGGTGATAAAAATACCTGAGGTTAGACTGTGGTTGCACAACTCTGTGAAAATACACACAACCATTGAACTGTACACATTAAGTGAGTGAATTTTATGGTATATGAATTACATCTCAATAAAGATGTTTTCAAATAGCAACAGATTAAAGCATAAAAACTCTCATACCTAAATAAATAAATAAATAGGTCTTGATTGTGTTTGGACTAGTATGAAAGACTTTTAGGACATAAGAGCAGGGAGTGGGGATACAAAGACTAGAATGACTACTAGGTTTTGGGTTCAGTACAGATCTTAGTACAACGGAAGGGATTCTGGAGGGTACAATAGAAAGGGCTGGAAGGGAGCACCAAAGGATGACTGAGGACAGACTGTCATATTTAGGAAAGGAAGGACAGGGGTGCCTGGGTGGCTCAGTCATTGAGCATCTTCCTTCCGCTCAGGGTGTGATCTCGGGGTCCTGGATCGAGTCCGGCATCGTGCTCCTGGTGGGGAGCCTCCTTCTCCCTTTGCCTACGTCTCTGCCTCTCTCTGTGTCTCTCATTACTAAATAAATAATTTTTTTAAAAAAAGAAAGAAACAACAAACTTTACTCATCATCAGTGCGAGGGTGTCAGGCTTTTTGAGGTTCATGAAATTCAAAACACACTTAAAGGAAAAGAAAGATAAAATGTTCAAGGGCACCAACTTCACATTAGCCTGTTCACAGTGGGGGGAAAAACCCAACTCTTTTAGAGAATCCAGGTTTGCAGGAAATTTTCCAGAGTTTATTGTTCTGGAGACCAGAGCAAGTCACAATGACCCTACTATTTTCAGTTTATCTAACAATGCAAAATGGTTTGATTTTGCTTCTACCTATAGTATGTGATGTGCTTAATTGTACTGGAAAAAAGTGTGAAGTTTGAGTTTTGTTTTTATAGATTAGTAGCAGCATAACTCATGCAGGAAGGAAAGGAGGCAGGAAGGATGGGGTTGACAGTGTGTAAGCATATAGTAGGTTGGGCATGGCAGGTAAGTGAGGCAGTGAGAAAATACTAAAGCAGGAAGTATTTGCTGTTTCTGAGGCTCCCATCAGTCCTGTGTGAGTAATCAGGTACTTCAGAAGGCCTGTGAGGCCACATAGCAGCCAGGTCATTAGTTTCCAACCTTTGACTCCAGATTAAATGTTGTGGAGAAGTCACTATAGTACTTGGAGAAGATAGAATTGAACCCAAGACAGATCCTACTCAAGTGGTTGCAGAAAGATACTGCCTGGCTCAGAGAAAACCATTTTCTTAAGGACTTAACAGCCCAACTTGGAAGTTTCTAGCTTCATCTGGTGGCCAATCACAAATAAAGTATTTATAAGCTTCTCTAGAAAGAGAGAGTCAAAGTCTACAGGAAATTGCCATCTGCTGCAATAACAAACTAAAGCCTTCTCAATTGGCCATAGAAGGTGAATTTACACACAGGCTGTATAAAAAAAGCTAGCTAGTGAAGCTCCTCATCTTTCACATGGGAATCTCTTTATGCTGTTTTTACCACCAGTTCCTTCTTTAAAATTCTATCACTGTCATGAACATAGATCGTCTCCTTAATTCCTGGTAGCACAGCTGAGATTGCTGGGGTGATAAGACTTGAGCATGCATAAGAAAAAAACCCTGTAAGCGGTGTTTAAGATACAAATTCCTAGGTTCTATGTCCAGATATTTTAAATGAGTCGAGTATAGGCAAACCTCATCTCATTATGCTTCACTTTATTGCATTTCACAGATCCTGTGTTGTCTTTTTGTTGTTGTTGTTGTTGTTGCTATTGTTTTACAAATTGAAGATTTGTGGCAACCTTACATAGAGGAAGTCTGTTGGTGCCATTTTTCCAACAGTGTTTGCTCACTTTATGTCTCTGTGTCACAGGTAATTCTTGCAGTGTTTCAAACTTTTTCATTATTATATTTGTTATGGTGATCTGTGATCTTTGATGTTACTATTGTGATTCTTTTGGGGCACCATGAACTGTGCACATTAAAAATGGCAAGCTTATATGATAAATGTGTATGTTCTGACTGCTATACCCACCAGCATCCCTCTGTCTCCTTCCCTTTCCTCGGGCTTTCCTATTCCCTGAGACACATCGATATTAAAATTATCCCAATTTATTATGCTACAATGACTTCTAAGTGTTCAAGGGAGGAAGAATCTCGCATCTCTCACTTGAAATCAAAAAGTAGAAACAATTAATTTTAGTAAGGAAGGCATATTGAAAGCTGAGATAGGCCGAAAGTTAGGCCTCTTGTACCAGTTAGCCATGTCACGAGTGCAAAGTAAAAGTTTTTGAAGGAAATCAAAAGCACTGACCCAGTGAACACAGGAATGATCAGAAAGCTAAATAGTCTTACTGCTGATATGGAGAAAGTCTGAGTGGTCTGGTTAGAAGATCAAACCACCCACAACATTCCTTTAAGCCAAAGTCTAAACCAGAGCAAGGCCCTAAACTATTCAGTTCTCAGACTTCAATTCAATGAAGTCTGAGAGAGGTGAGGAAGCTGCAGGAGAGAAGTTTGGAGCTAGCAGCAAGTGGATCATGAGGTTTAAGGAAAGAAGCTGTTTCCATAACATCAAAGTGCAAGTTGAAGCAGCAAGTACTGATGGAGAAGCTGCAGCAAGTGATCCAGAAGCTCTAGCTAGGATAATCAGTGAGGGTGGCTACCCTAAAATACAGATTTTCAGTGTAGACAAAAGAACCTTCTGTTGGGAGAAGATGCCATCTAAGACTTTCATAGCTAGAAAGGAGAAGTCAATGCCTGGCTTTAACTCTTCAAAAGACAGGCTGACTTTCTTGTTAAGGGCTAACAAAACTGGTGACTTTTTTTTTTTTTTAATTTTATTTATTCACTCATGAGAGACACAGAGAAAGAGGCAGACACACAGGCAGAGGGAGAAGCAGGCTCCATGCAGGGAGCCCAACGTGGGACTCGATCCCGGGATTCCAGGATCACACCCTGGGCTGAAGGCAGCGCTAAACCGCTGAGCCAGCTTTGAGGGCTGCCCAAAGCTGGTAACTTTAAGTTAAAACCAATGCTCATTTACCATTCTGAAAATTCTCAGGCCCTTAAGAATTATGCTAAATTAGGGCACCTAAGTGACTCGGTTGGTTAAGCCTCTGACTCTTGATTTCAAGATCATGGGTCATGATCTCAGGATCCTGGGGTCAAGTTCTGTGTCAGACTCAGTAATCAGCAGAGAGGCTGTTTGAGGCTTTCCCCTCACTCCTGCCTTTCCCCTGCTTGTGTGTGTTCTCTCTCTCTCTCTTTAAAATAAATAAATAAGTAAATAAATCTTAACAGCAAAAGAATTATGCTAAATTTGCTATGCGTTTGGTCTATAAGTGGAGCAGCAAAACCTAGAAGACAGCACATCTGTTTACAACATGTCTTACTGAGTCTTTTAAACCCACTGTTGAGACCTACTGCTCAGAAAAAAAGATTCTTTTCAAAGTAGTACTTATTAATGATGCACCTGGTGACCCAAGAGCTCTGATGGAGATACACAATTAGATGTGTGTTGTTTTCATGTCTGCTAATACAAAATCCATTTGGTTGCTCATGGATCAAGGAGTAATTTCAACTCAAGTCATTATTGAAGAAATACATTTCATAGGGCTATAGCTTCCACAGACAATGATTCCTCTGATGGATCTGGGCACAAAGTCAATGGAAAATCTTCTGAAAAAGAGTCACTATTCTAGGTGCCATTAAGAACATGTGTGATTCACGGGAGAGGTCAAAATATCATCATTACCAGGAACGTGGAAGAAGTTGATTCCAGCTCTAATGAGTGGCCTTGAGGGGCTCTAGATTTCAGTGGAGGAAGTCACTGCAGATGTGGTGGGAATAGCACGAGAGCTAGAATTAGAGGTAGAGCCTAAAGATGTGACCAAATTGCTGCAATCTCATGATAAAGCTTTAACAAGATGAGAGGTTGTTTCTGATGGATGAACAAAGAAATGGTTCCTTCAGGTGGAATCTACTGCTGGTGGAGATGCTGTGAACATTGCTGAAATGGTAACAGAGGACTTAGAATATTCCATAAACTTGGTTGGTAAAGCAGCAACAGGGTTTGAGAGGATTGACTCCAGTTTGGAAAGAAGTTCTACTGTGAGTAAAATGCTATCAAACAGTGTTCACGCTACAGAGAAATCATTTATGAAAGGAAAAGTCAATTGATGTGGAAAACTTTGTTGTTGTCTTATTTTAAGAATTGCCTTGGCTACCTCAACCTTCAGCAACCACCACCTAACGAGTCAATCAACACAGAGGTAAGACCTTCCACCTGCAAAAAAAATATGACTTACTGAGAGCTCAGGTGATGGTTAGCTTTATTTTTTTTAGCAGGCAGAGGGAGAGGAAGAAGCAGGCTCCCCACTGTGCAGGGACCCTGATGTGAGGCTTGATCCCAGACCCCATGATCATAACCTGAGCCAAAGGCAGACATTTAACTGACTGAGCCACCCAGGCACTCCACAATAAAGTATTTTTATATTTTTTAATTTTTTAAAAGATTTTATTTATTCATGAGAGACACACAGAGAAAGGCAGAGACACAGGCAGAGGGAGAAGCAGGCTCCCCGCGGGGAACCCCATGTGGGACTCGATCCAGGGACTCCAGGATCATGCGCTGAGCCAAAGGCAGATGTTTAACTGCTGAGCCACCCAGGCATCCCAATAAAGTATTTTTAAATTAAGATATGTACATTGTTTCTAGACGTAATGCTATAGCACACTTAATAGACTACAGTATACTGTAAACATAACTTCTATATGCACTGCGAAACCAAAACATTCACTTGACTTACTTTATTGCAATGGTCAATTTATTGTGGTGACTGGAACAGACTACACAATATCTCCAAGGTGTGCTCATACTGTATGGTACTAGGAATTTTTATTTTTATTTATTTATTTATTTATTTGGAATTTTTATTTTTAACAACTTCCAGGTGATCTAGTGGAGGTAGTCCAAATACCATATTTTGAGAACACTGAACCAATGAGGACAGAAGGGTTGATGAATATAGAAAAGAATATGTAATCTGATTTACAAAATACCAGTGAATCATTTGCAGCTTATAGCCCCTGCCTTCAGGTGAGCAGAGGTGGTCTTCCCCTAGCAATCAGTAGTCTCTCAAATATGTTTACCTAATTTCAAATATAGTTCCCAAACAAAGTTCGGAGAGAAAGACAAGTTCTCCCATGGACTAAGTTTCTATTTCCTATCTAGGTTTCATTTTCTTGAAAGAGAAGCTCTTCCTTGAAAACTGGATAATACACATCCTCCTCTTATAAAGCAGCTGGCCTATCATAAAGGTAGGAGTCAGCATCTCCACCAGAGTTACACAAGTAGCTCATTTACTTTTACATAACCATATGAATTATTAAAAACAAGGAAAACTTGTATTTTTCACATTCCTCAACATGTTTATTTTTTTAGTTCTAAATATTTTCATCAGTAATTTAGTTCATGTTGACCTCAGCCAAGTTCAGGCATGTTCTTCTTCACAGATCCTCCTTCAGCATAAGGTGATCATCACTCCTATAATTAACTGTCTCTCTGCTGTCTAATGGGACTTACTTCCTAATGCTTCTGGAATGTGAAGAAAAGAAATACTCTCTAAAGGAAATAATAAATTTGCAAAGACAAAACTGCTGGATATATTGCACAAAGAGAACCAAGCATCCCCATTCCCCATCATACATAGATGAAATGTGGACATTTTCAGAAAGTTAGTGAGAACTAAATATGCACAAACACTCTCAATTTTCATGTTTTTGTTCTTCAGTTTTAGAGTAGATGTTTCCTGCTTCTACAGCTGTTGGGTGTGTCCCTCCTCCTGTTCCTGTGATCTAGACCTAAAAAAAGGCTTCTCAAAAAGGAAGAAAGAAGTTGAGTAGAGTCACAAGTACACACACACACACACACACACACACACACATTTTACAGGGTCCCGTGAACATTTTAGATTTTTATTTTTATGTTTTTAATTTTTTTTTTTACATTTTAGATTTTTAGATTCACAGCATCTCAACCCTTCCGATTTTAGAGAACAGTTTTGCTTTACATTACAAAACTAAATCTGTCCAACCCTGTTGCTTTTTTCAGAACAAAAGATGTTTATAGTAAATAGTGTATTGCCCCCAACTTTGCTTGCCTAAGAAAAAAAAACTGCTTACAACACAAAGCCAAATTCCTCAAGGTGTATTCTAGCTCAAAGCCAAGCACAACAGGAAGGGGAAGTACATAGTATATTACACTTAATATGATTTTGTTATTCTCTGACCTATGTGCCCAAATCTCCTCACAGAGTAGAGTATCTATGGAAGTGCAGGAAACTTCTGGGTATCTGAGGTAAGGCTCACCTTAGATCTTTCAAGAGCTACAACCCTACTGAGGCTTTTCCATGGCCTTCCACTCAGCCAAATTACTTTCCCCAACCAGGACCTTTAATCTATTTCGAGCCTGAGAAAGTACAGCACACTTTTGCTAACAGTCATATTGAGATAAACAATGTTTTCAACGGGACTTAGGCCAACAGAACAATGTTTCTAATGAAACACATCTAAGACTAAACTGCTATTGCAAGCATGGCTGACAACCCATCCCTTCTTAGAATTGACAAGCACAAGCACAAAACCTTTTCTATCTTACTGAGACATCCCATAACCAGTTAAATTAAGATATGTACATTGTTTGTACATGTATGTACATGTACATACCCAGGTATGACTTGGCAGCTTTTTCTTTGGTTGGTGGGCTATAGCTGGGTTTTGTTAGTTTTGGGTGACTTCTTCAACTTTCAGAGTGACTGTCCCATAGAGTTGGAGTCTCCATATTTTCCCTTTCCTTAGAAGCCACACTATCTCCCTCACTTGACGAAGCTCTGCATCTTCCCTTTCTTTGCCCCAGAATAGAGATTTCTTTAAGGAAAGACACCAGACTATGCTGTTCGCAGTTGCTAGTTACCCAATTACTCACGTTTCCTTCACCTGCAGATGGAAAGTATCCAACCCTGGGTTATATGGGATTTGCTGCCTTCAGTACCGACTGCTTGCCCATCACCTTCCTCCAGAGGCTTCCTGCTGGATGTGTGAGAGTCACTTCAGCATTTACCCCTCCTCCATGGCCAAATTAATTTCTGGCTTGATTTTTTAAAATTTTTTATTTATTTATGATAGTCACAGAGAGAGAGAGAGAGAGAGAGGCAGAGACACAGGCAGAGGGAGAAGCAGGCTCCATGCACCAGGAGTCCAATGTGGGATTCGATTCCGGGTCTCCAGGATCGTGCCCTGGGCCAAAGGCAGGTGCCAAACCACTGCGCCACCCAGGGATCCCTTTTTTTTTTTTTTTAATTTTTTCTGGCTTGATTTAACTCCACATCTTCTCTTGCTTGCTTGAGAATGGATAATTTCATGTAACCAGTTGTTCCACTTCTCCATATTTCTTTTCCAGGATGTGAGGCATGAAGGTGTAGGTATGAGCAGATCTGGAATTCCTTTTCCACAGTCCAAATAACTTGGTCTCCAAAAAACCGAGTCTCTCAAACAAACCTAATCTCATCTTCCCCAACCCAAAACTGTCAGATACCTAGGAAATCAGTTTTACAACCATTCCGTTTCTCTGTCAGCATATTAGTGGAATTTTGCATTGTCCATCTTTGTGAGCAAAGACCTAAAGGCCTTCTCTTACAAGCTTGGGCAACTAATTTGCAGAGAACAAATATTCTTTCCATTTCTGAGGCCTAAAGATAAGCAGGGAAATAATATTTCCTTGTAATTATACTGCTCTGGTTTGTGTCCTCATTTAGATACAATACCAAAGGATTTCCCTAAGGTAAGCTCATTTCTTTTCGTGAACAAACTAGCTTCCTCAGCACAGACATCTTTCTCCTTTCTCAGGAGCTGAAAAATCTTGCCAGTAGAAAGTCAGTCATTACCCCATCCTCTACCATGATGGAACTGTCACCTCCCTTTACAGGGAAACAACTCAGGGGCCTTCTCCATTTGTATCTTAACCCTGCAACTGTCTGGTGGGTGGAGTCTCCTGCTTCAGAACTCATATCTTCCTCTCCACTCAGAAATTGGGAGGTCTGGGGCAGCCGGTGGCTCAGCAGTTTAGCGCCACCTTCAGCCCAGGGCCTGATCCTGGAGACCCGGGATCAAGTTCCACATCCGGCTCCTTGCATGGAGCCTGCTTCTCCCTCTGCCTGTGTCTCTGCCTCTCTCTCTCTCTCTCTCTCTGTCTCGTGAATAAATAAACAAAATCTTAAAAAAAAAAAAATTGGGAGGTCTGTAAGGTGTGGCTATCTCACTATCACAACCCTCTTACAGATTGTTGGTGGAGCTTGTCCCTAATTACTCTGTTGCTTGACATTAGCCATTTATAATCCCCAATTTAACTGCATCTCCCCTGCCCCACCACACTGCAACCTTGCTAAGTATGCCACACCCTTGGCAACTTCATTGACCAATATTCCACCAATTTACAGTTCCTTTCTCTCTAGTTGTGTTATATTTTGCACAATTTCTCAGCTCCTCAGTGAATTGCCTAACTTCCTGGATACCTTGCTGCATTGCTTCACAAACTCCTGTGTCCTTCCAGTCCTTATTATTGATTTCCTCTGGGAAATCTCTCTTCCTCCTACTAAAGAGTTTAGTAGTGAGACTACACAGAGCAAAACCTAATGAATACCCATGAAAGTCAGCATGATATAATAGTTAAGAGTTGAGATTCTGAAGTCAAACTGCCTGAATTCAGTTTTGCCGTTCCTTAGAGAACATTACCATTTACTAACGACAACTTGATAAAATTACTTAGTCTATTTCTCAATTTATGATAGATGAAGTACATAAAAAATAATTAAATTCTGGAAACCTTAGTTAAATAGCTGATAAGATAGATCTGATTGATAACATATCCAATTAAATAACCTAAAAAGGGAATACATTTCTCTCTCATTTGCCCATGAATACTCACAAAAACTATTAAGCCACACACACAAAAAAACCCCTCAACAAAATCCAAAGAGTAAAGACAGTATTCTCTGATTACAAAACAATTTAACTAAAAATTTTTTTTAAAGATTTTATTTATTCATGAGAGACACAGAGAGGGAGAGAGGAAGAGAGGCAGAGACACAGGCAGTGGGAGAAGCAGGCTCCATGCAGGGAGCCCGATGTGGGACTCGATCCCGGGACTCCAGGATCATGCCCTAGGCCGAAGGCAGGTGCTAAACCACTAAGCCACCCAGGGATCCCTTAACTAAAAATTAATAAAAATCAGGGGGACAGAACTCCTTCTATGTGGAAATTTCAAACTATTTTTAACAATGCTTAGAGCAAAGAAGAGTCACTGACTGAAACTGTAGACAATGATAACACAACATATGAAGACTTGTGATGTCACTTGCTGCAGCCAGGCTGCACTCCATGTGCTCCTGTGTCTCAGCCTCCTGGATCTTCTGCTCCCAGCCCCCTGCAGATTGCAATGCAAGAAGAAACCACCACACTAGTCATTGAATGGGCTTGGAAATGAGTAAAGTTGGCTTTTCTGGGGGATGGTGACTACTAGATGTGTTCCATTTGTTGTCAGACACCCAACACCAGGGTGTCATGGTGGGCATGAACAGAAGGACAGCTACATGGGTGACAAGGCCCAGAACAATTGCTGCATCTTGACCATGAAGTACCACATGGAGCATAGCATCATCACCAACTGGGATGAATTGGGGAAGCTATGGCTCCACACCTTTTATAATGAGCTAATGAGCTACATGTGGTCCTAGAGGAGCACCTGGGACTGCTGACTGAGGCACTCGTGAACCTCAAGAACAACAGACAGAAAATGACTATGATCATACTTGAGACCTTCAATACCTGGGTCATGTACATGGCCATCTAGGCTGTGCTGCCCCTTTATGCCTCTGGTCACATCTCTGGTACTGTCATGGACCCTAAGGTTGGGGTCACACACAGGATGCCCATCTACTAGGGCTACACCCAGCCTTAATCTACCTGGGTCAGGCCCTGCTGGCTGGGACCTGGCTGACCACCTCATGAAGATCCTCACAGAACATGGCTATAGCTTTACCTCCACCACCAAGCAAAAACATCATGCATGACATCAAGGAGTCTACATTGTCACCATGGACTTGCAGCAAGAGATGGCCACCACTTTGTCCTCCTCCTACCAGAAGAATTATGAGCATGCAGGCAGCCAGGTGATTACATCAGCAATGAGTGGCTCTGTGTCCAGGGGAGCTCTTTTATTTATCCTTCCTGGGTATTGAGTCCTGCGAGACTATATCCATGAGACTACCTTCAACTCCATCATGTAGTGTGATCTTGAGATTTAGAAGGACCTGTTTGTCAACATGGTGGTTCTGGTGGGACTATCATGTACTCTGGCATTGCCAGTAAGATGCAGAAATAGATCACTGCCCTGGCTCACAGCATAATGAATGTCAAGGTCATCACTTCTCCTGAAAGTAAGTACTTAGCGTGGACTGAGGACACCATCCTGGGCTCACTGTCCACCTTCCATCAGATGTGGATCAGCAATCAGGAGAAGGACAAGTTGGGCCCCTTCATCATCCACTGCAGTTGTTTCTAAATGGGCTGGAAGAAGATTCACAGCATTTGCTGCATGAGATGATTCAGAAGTATATGTTTGCCTCACCTCCTGCTGGCCTCATGAAAGTGGAATAAGCCACTGGGTGGGTCAGTGGTTAAGCATCTGCCTTTGGCTCAGGTTGTGATCCCAGGGTCCTGGTATTCAGTCTCACATTGGGCTCCCTGCATGGAGCCTGCTTTTCCCTCTCCCTATGTCTCTGCTTCTCTCTCTGTGTCTCTCATGAATAAGTAAATAAAATCTCAAAAAAAAAATCCTTAGTACATGTGGCTTAGTCACTTTCTAATTAAAGTGAGAGAACATGTTTATGGAAGAGAAATCTATTGGCTTGGTGAGAATTTGCAAGACCATCCATTTCTTGATATGTGCAGAGTATTAATGTGTAAGAACTATACAGGATTTTTCCAGAGGCTGGCAAGAGTTCTTGGACCTTATTATTTCTGTCTTGTTAGTCTCACAGTGTTGGCAAAGTCCAAGACCTCTCACTTCATTTCCTTTCTTACCTGATATTTTTCTGCTAGAACATGGTGGGTCATTACTTACCTTAAATTAGAAAAGGATTTACCTTTACACCTGTAGATTTATTCATCCTTTTAATTTATGTAAAGTTTTGTACACAGTTCTCAATTCTCTAAGAGATGACAACAAAATGGAGTTAAGATGACAGAGGAATAGGAGACCCTAAATTTGTCTGGTCCCTCAAATACAGGTAGATAGGTGTCAAATCACTCTGAACATCTGCAAAATCAATCAGAGATCTGAGAAAAGAAATCTTGCAACTCTACAGTAGAAAAGTGACCACTTTTTGGAATATAGGAGATGCAGAGACTTGAGTCCAGGGTGATACATTGGAGGATATGGCGGAGAGGAGGGAGCTGGCTTAAGGAGGCTATCACACAGTATTATAAGCAATGGGGCACAAAAACAGAACTTTTAGAAGTCTGCTACAGTGGGGTACATCGCTGGCTTAATGATACTCAGGTGGTAAAGTGGGGCAGAAACCCAGATGGGACAGCATGGTCTTAGGATCCCCAGGGTCACAAGAAGGACAAGGATGCCTGAATGCGGCAGAGTTCCCAAGCACAAGAATGGTGAAGTCGGCTGAAAACAGTGAGTCTAGGTGCTGACTTTTTGCTTGGTGTTGCCATAAACTGCAAACCACTGCATGGTAGTGCAACTGCTTTCCTGGCAGGGGTCTAGCAGAAGGCAGAAGCATGGCAAGAAGCCCCAACCTCCCTCTGGAGGAATAGTACAGTTTATGCTGCAGGAGTCCATAAAATTTGGAGTTTTGAAACTCAATCACATGCCTGAGATAAAAAATGCTGTCACAGACTGGGTGAATATAGAGTTCTCACAGAAACCAGGGAGACAAGAGTGATGGACTACTTTTCTGTGAGGGCCCATTGAAGAGTGAGGGGTATGTACTTTCAGCTCCAGGCTAGAGAGTGGGGCACCACCACACTCACTCCACCCATTGGTGCTGAAAGACTTCAGAGAGCAAAACACACCACGTAGTAGAATCCGGAGCCACTTACACTGGGTCTTGTCTCCCTGTACACTGGAGGTGCATTTCCACTAGGGCAAGTGCACCTGAGAATCAGTGCAACAGCCACTCCCCCAGAAGACCAGCAGGAACAACTGGCTCACACCAAGTTTACTGATCATACAGGGCTGCAAAGCTTTAGCTCTTGGGGAAAACAGTATATAGCATTCTTTTTTTCTTTTTTTTAATTCTTTAGTCTTTCAGTATTGTTTTTTCAGTTATTTTATTATTTTTTCAATTCTTTTTTAATTTTTATTTTTATATATACATTATATATATAGTTATTTGTTTCCTTTCATTGTATTATATATATATATATATATATATATATATATATATATATATATATATAAATTTTTCTTTCACTCTTATTTTGGGATCTAGTTTCTTATAACAAGGAAACCAAAACACACCCAGAGTCAATTTTTTTTATATTGTTGTATTTCTAGTTTTTTTTCTTATTTTGTTTTGTTTTAATTTTTTCTGTTATTTTTCCTGCTGTAGTTGTTGTTATTATTATTTTTTCTCTTTTTTCCTTCTATTATTTTGTGGACAAAATGGAGGCACGGAGAACTCCCCTCAAACTCAGTAAAAACAGGTAAACACTTCAATAAAAAATAGTGAGGCTTGCAAATTTCAAAGATAAAGAGAAAATCCTGAATGCATCTTAGGACAAGAGATCCTAAACCTAAAAGGGTAGAAACATAGGCTGGCAGCAGACAAAGACCTGGCATTCCAGAAAGGAGTGGCATGATACACTCAACATGCTAAATTAGAAAGATATGTAGCCAAGAATACTTTATCCAGCAAGGATGTCATTTGGAATAGAAGAAGAGATAAAGAATTTCCAGAGCAAAAACAACTAAGGGATTTGTGAACCAGCCCTTTGAGAAATTTTAAAGGAGATCCTTTGAATGGACAGAGAGCCCCAAAGTAAAAAAGACCAGAAAGAAACTGAGACAATCTACCCAAACAGTGAGTTTACAGGTAATACAATGGCACTAAATTCATATCTTTCAATAATTGCTCTGAATGTAAATAGACTAACTGCTCCAATCAAAAGACGTAGACCCATTGATATGCTGCTTACTAGAGATTCATTTTAGACCCAAAGACACCTCCATATTGAAAGTGAGGCAGTGGAGAACCATTTATCATTCAATGGACATCAAAAGAAAGCTGGAATGGCCATCCTTATATCAGACAAACTTAGATTTTAAACCGAAGGCTGTAATAAGAGATGAAGATGGGCACTATCTCATAATAAAAGGATCTAAACAACAAGAAGATCTAACAATTGTAAATATATCCTTAACTTGGGAGCAGCCAAATATATAAACCAATTAGCAGCAAATTTAAAGAAACCCATTGACAATAATACAATAATAGGGGACTTTAACACTCCACTCATAGCAATGGACAGATTATGTAAGTAGAAGATAACAAGGAAACAAGGGCCTTGAATGACACACTGGACCAGGTGAATATATATATATATATCCAGAACAGTTCATTCTAAAGCAGCATAACACACATTCTTTTCAAGTTCACATGGAACATTCTCCAGAATAGATCACATGAGGGGTCACAAATCAGGTCTCAACTGGTCAAAAAAGATTAAGATTATACCATGTATATTTTCAGATCACAGTGCTTTAAAACTTGAAGTCAATTACAAGAAAAAAATTGGAAGGACCACGTATACATGGAGGTTAAAGAGCATCCTACTAAAGAATGAATGGTTCAACCAGGAAATTAAAGAAGAATTAAAAAATACATGAAAGCAAATGAAAATGAAAACATGACAGTTCAGAACCTTTGGCATTCAGCAAAGCTGGTCCTAAGAGGGAATTATATTGCAATACAGACATACCTCAAGAAGCAATAAAGTCTCAAATACACAACTAACCTTACACCTAAATGAGCTAGAAAAAGAAAGAAAATAAAGCCTAAGCCAGCAGAAGGAGGGAAATAATATAGATCAGAGTAGAAATCAATAATATAGAAATAAAACTCCAGTAGAACAGATCAAAGAAACTAGGAGCTGGTTCTTTGAAATAATTGATAAGATCAGAAAACCCCTAGCCAGACTTAACAAAAAAAAGAGAGAGAGAGAGAAAGGACCAAAATAAATAAAATTATGAATGAAAGAGGAAAAATCATAAGCAATACCAAAGAAGTACAATAATTATAAGAGAATATTATGAAAAATTATATGCCAACACATTAGGCAATCTGGAAGAAATGGATGCATTCCCAGAAACATATAAACTACCAAAACTGAAGCAGGAAGAAATAGAAAACCTGAACAGACCCATTACCAGTAAAGAAATTGAATCAGTAATAAAAAAATCTCCCAACAGACAAGTGTCTAGGGTCAGATAGCCTCCCAGGGGAATTCTACCAAACATTTAATGAAGAAGTAATATCTATTCTTCTGAATCTGTTTTAAAATATAGAAATGGAAGGTAAACTTCCAAACTCATTCTATGAGGCCAACATTACCTTGATCCCAAAATCAAACAAAGATCCCATCAAAAAGGCGAATTACACACAATATCCCTGATGAACATGGATGCAAAAATTCTCACCAAGATTATTCACCAAGACCAAGTGGGATTTATTCCTGAGCTTTAAGGATGGTTCAACACACACAAATCAATCAGTGATATACTGCATTAATAAAAGAAAGGACAAGAACCATATGATCTTCTCAATAGAAGCAGAAAAAGCATTTGAAAAAACACAGCATCCTTTCTTGATAAAAACTCTCTGCCACGTAGGGACAGAGGGAGCATACCTCAATATCATAAAAGTCATACACAAAAACCACACAGCAAATGTCATTCTCAATGGGGAAAAACTGAGAGCTTTTCCCTTAAGGTGAGGAACATGACAGAGATGTCCACTATTGTCACTGCTGCTCAACATAGTACTGGAAGTCCTAGCCTCGGCAATCAGGCAACAAAAAGAAATAAAAGGCATCCAAATCAGCAAAGGAGTCAAACTCTCACTCTTCACAGATGACATGATAGTTTATGTAGAAAACCCAATGATTCTACCCTAAAATTGCTAGAATTCATACAGGAATTCAGCTAAGTCGCAGGATATAAAATCAATGTACAGTAGTCAGTTGCATTTCTATACACTAACAATGAGGCAGAAGAAACAGAGATCAAGAAATTGATCTCATTTACAATAGCACCAAAAACCATTAGATACCTAGGAATAAACCTAACCTAAGAGGTAAAGGATCTGTATTCTGGAAACTCTACAACACTTATGAAAGAAATTAAGGAAGACAAAAAGATACGTGAAAACATTCCATGCTCATGGATTGCAAGAACGAATATTGTTAAAATGTCTATGCTACCCAAAGTGATCTACACATTCAATAAAATTCCTATCAAAATACCATAAACATTTTTCAGAGTTGGAACAAAGAATCTTAAAATTTGTATGGAGGTATAAAAGACCCTTTATAGCCAAAGTAATGTTGAAAAGAAAATCAAAGCTGGAGGCATCACAGTTTTGGATTTCAAGCTGTATTACAAAGCTTAAATCATCTAGGCAGTATGTCACTGGCACAAAAACAGACACATAGATCAATAGAACAGAATAGAGAATCCAGAAATGGACCCACAAGTCTATGGTCAAGTAATCTTTGACAAAGCAGGAAGGAATATCCAATGGAAAAAAGATAGTCTCATCAACAAATGGTGTTGGGAAAATTGGACAGCCACATGTAGAAGAATGAAACTGGGCAACTTTCTTATACCACACATAGAAATAAACTCAAAATGGATGAAAGACCTAGATGTGAGATAGGAATTCATCAAAATCCTAGAGGAGAACATAGACAGCAACCTCTTTGACCTCAGCCACAGTAAGTTTTTGCTAGACATGTCTCCAAAGCTAAGAGAAACATAAGCAAAAATGAACTATTGAGACCTCATCAAGGTAAAAAGCTTTTGTGCAGCAAAGGAAACAGTCAACAAAACTAAAAGGCAACCTATGGAATGAGAGCATATATTTGCAAATGTCTTATCAATAAAGGGTTAGTATCCAAAATCCATAAAGAACTTATTAAACTCAACACCCTAAAACAAAAAAATCCATCAAGAAATGGGTGAAAGACATGAACAGATATTTCTCCAAAGAAGGCATACCAATGGCCAAGAGACACATGAAAAAATGCTCAACATCATTTGTCATCAAGGAAATACAAATCAAAATCACAATGAGATCCACCTCACACCAGTCAGAATGGCTAAAATTAACAACTCAGAAAACAATAGATGTTGGTGAGGATGTAGAGAAAGGAGAACCCTCTTGTACTGTTAGTGGGAGTGCAAACTGGTGCAGGCACTCTGGAAAACAGTGTGGAGGTTCCTCAAAAAGTTAAAAATGGAGCTATCCTACAACCCAACAATTATACTACTAGGTATTTATCTGAATGATACAAACATGCACCCCATGCTTATAAAAGCATTGTCTACAATAGCCAAACTATGGAAAGAGCCCAGATGTCCATCAATGGAAAAATGGATAAAGAAAATGGGATTGATACACACACACACACACACACACACACACACTGTAATATTACTCACCATTAAAAAGAATGAAATCTTGCCATTTGCAATGACATGGATGGAACTAGAGGGTATTATGCTAAGTGAAATAAGTCAGTCAGAGAAAAATACCACATGATTTCACTCATGTGTAGAATTTAGGAAACAACAGATGAACATAGAGGAAGGGAAGGAAAAATGAAAACAAGATGAGAATATAGAAGGAGGAAAACCATAAGAGAAGCTGACTTCTAGGAAACAAACAGGGTTGCTAGAGTAGAGGTGAAGAGGGGATGGGGTAATTATGTGATGGGCATTGAAGAGGGCACTTGGTGCAATGAGCACTGGGTGTTATATGCAACTAATGGATCACTAAATTCTACCCCTGAAACTAATAATGGAGTATATGTTAACTAAATTGAATTTAAGCTTAAAAAAAAAAAAAACAGAAATGACAACAAATTTTGTTTTTCTACTGTCAGGTGAGAACATTACGAACCAGCAACGTGTCATTAAGTAAGAAAAATAAAGTGCTGTAGTAAACCAGAAAAAAACAAAACAAGCAAAAAAATCCCGCTGAAAACCTGTGGAATACTATTAAAGTAGAACCCAGAGGAAAATTCATAATTTTAAATATCTACACTAACAAAAAATGGGGTGCTAGGTGTCTCAGCAGTTGAGCATCTGCCTCCAGCTCAGGGCATGATCCCGGAGTCCTGGGATCAAGTCCTACGTCAGGGTCCCCTCAGGGAGCCTGCTTCTCCCTCTGCCTATGTCTCTGCCTCTCTCTCTGTGTCTCTCATAAATAAATAAATAAATAAATAAATAAATAAATAAATAAAATCTTAAAAAAAAAGAATTAAGATTAATTAAGAATCTTGGGACACCTGGGTGGCTAAGTTGGTTAAGCAGCTGACCCTTGGTTTCAGCTCAGGTGGTGATCTCAGGGTCATGGGCTATATCCAAGTGGGGCTCTGTGCTCAGAAAGGAGTGTGCTCGGTGTTCTCTCCAACTCCTTCTGACCTTCACCTCTACCCGTCCCCACTCATATGTGTTCTCTCTTAAAAAAAAATACAAGGTAAATTAAAAATCATATTCAAAAAATTAGGGAGAAAATTAAAAAAAACAAAATAAGTGGAAGGAAAGCAGGAGTTACTTAGGAAGAACTCAAAAGTTATAAGCTAGAGGACAGAAAGACAAAAGTATTAAGTTAAAGAAAAAACTTAATTCAATAAAAAAAAACATCAGCTATTTGATTCTAGGAAAAAAAAGTAGTGGTGCCTGGGTGTCTTGGTAGGTTAAGAATATGCCTTCAGCTTAAGTCATGATCTCAGGGTCCTAGGGTTGAGCCCCACTGTCAAGCTCCCTGCTCAGTGGAGAGTCTGCTTTTCCTTTTCCCTCTCCCCCTCCCTGCTCCTACTCTCTCTCAAATAAATAAATAAAATCTTTAAAAAAAGGAGAGCAAATACACAAAAATGTAATATAGGAAAAAATAACCATAAAAACAGAAAATAAAAAGAATTGCAATGGATTAATTACTTTGTTCAATTTTGTGTAAATCAATTTCAAAAACTGAATTAAATTTTAAAAAGTGAAAAAAAATTTAAAGAGTGTCTAAGATAATATAGCTTACCAAAACTATAGAAGAGATTAAAGACAATGACTTAAAATTGACTTTTGTAGAAGAAACAGGTAAAGTGGTCAAAGAGCTATACCCACAAAAAGCAGCATACCAGATGGAGAAGTCTACTTTAAAAGCATACAATTCTAATAGTTTTATATTATTTCTTTTATTTATATTTATTATTTATTTATTTTCAGAGAAATTTTTTACAAAGAAGGAAAATATTGAACTTCTTTCTCTTATTTATTTATTTTTTATTTATTTATGATAGTCACACACAGAGAGAGAGAGAGGCAGAGACATAGGCAGAGGGAGAAGCAGGCTCCATGCACCGGGAGCCCGACGTGGGATTCAATCCCGGGTCTCCGGGATCGCGCCCTGGGCCAAAGGCAGGGGCTAAACCACTGTGCCACCCAGGGATCCCTTGAACTTCTTTCTTTGATCTGAATATAACATTGATAACAAAACCTGACAAAAATTTAAAAATATTTATCAGACCATCAATATCACTTATGAATATCAATGTAAATATAAAATCTTAAATAAAATATTAACAAACAGAATCAAGCACAGAAAGAAACAAAGAAAAAAAAGAAAGAAGAAAGAAAGAAAGAAAGAAAGAAAGAAAGAAAGAAAGAAAGAAAAGAAAGAAAGAAGAAAGAAAGAAAAAGAAAGATCACGACCAAAACCAAGTAAAGATACTTATATGTTAGTAAAATAATCATATGAAACTATTTTGAGGAAAGTAATATATTCAATATTACGGATGCTTGAAAGTAATTTGATAAAATTCAACACCATTACTAAAAAATGCTTAATATAATAAGAAAAAAATTAGTACATCCTTGACATGACATATCTAATTCAGCACAAAAGTGTAAGGATTAATGGACAGGCAACTGAAGCACCTCCACTAAGATTAAAAGTGAGACAAGGATGGCCATTCTTACAAATACTCAATATTATATTTGCCTTACTGGCCAATGAAATTAGACAAAAGAAGGAAATTTGAGCTATAATAATTGGGAAGGTGTAGATAAAACTGTTACTGTTTGCAGAAAGTATGACGACCTAAGAGACTCAACAACAACAAAACTATTGAATAATAAGATCCACAAATTAGTGACAATAAAAATATATGGAAATCAGTATCCTTCATTTATTCAGGTCACAGCCAGATAGAAAACATAGTGGAAGAAATGACTCATTTATAATAGCAACAAAAAAGATAAAAACCAGGAAAAAACGTAATGTTTCATGAAGAAAAATTTTAAAACACAATGGAAGTCTTCAACAAATAGAAAAATATAACCTGCTTTTTTTGGTCGTATCATAAAAAATATCCCTAATTTATTTTCTAATTTGTGTTAGTCCTAGTCCTTCCAGAAGCAGAAGCCAAAATGGGATTAAATGTGCAAGACTTCTATTAAGGTCAAAGGCTATGGGAAAGGAAAGAGGGAGGGAGTCAGGGAAGGCTGGGAGAAGGGTCAGACTCCGAGCAATGAAGGGGGGAGGAGAAAAGGTTGGGTGGAAGCCTCCCTTCCTGCTGGGCAATCTGAGGGAGATTTGGAAAAGCTGTCAGCGGGTTCTTGATAAGTTCTGTTAAACACATCCTCATAGCCGCTACAGCTCAGCTAGTGTGCCACACACATGTACTTCCTCGCACAATTTTGTAAAGGCATCTCTAGCTCCTCTTGCTGAGCAGAGGCATTTGTCCTTCCCATGATCGTGGCTCCTTTTCTCTCCTCTGTCTCTCAACCACAGGATGTCCAAAGTGACCTGGTGGCAACTGTAACCAATACTTTAACAGGACTCTTGCTGTGTCCCCTGGCAAAACACGTGTTCACTATGGAAGCAAGACCTCCAACATTGCAGAGTTTTGGAGATGAGAAGCAGGAAATCCCCAGTAGATCACCGGGAAGAATCCTGAGTGAAACAACACTTATTTTACCCTTTCATTCCCATCCTGTGTTGCCTTTCTGTTGGCGACACAGACCCATACAGAGTTGATTTAATAAATACGCTATGTCCTGAAGGATGGGGCCCAATCTGTTCAGAGTGTTTCCTCTAGGCTATTTCAGTTGCATGTTTAGAAGGCTGTTCTAGCAATCTGGAAGTCCTCTGGATAGTCTAGTACGTGATATGATCAGTGAATCCCATGGTTATGGGTTCACTCCTATATTTCTTTCGTTATTAAGATGTTATTTGTATGGAATTTCAGCCTGTATTCCAAGTATTCCCTAAGCCCCAGAGAGTGGTGTCGGTTGAGGCTCTATGGGCAGGAAAGGCAAAGTCTCATCTAGAATAGCTATCTATCTTTCTGAGGATGAAGTGGTGCTTCCATGATGGATAGGGGCCACTCAGTGGTCAATTTGCCACCCAGTGGTCACTTGGTCTCCTCCAAGGATAGTGCAGTGTTAGGGGCCTTATGTTGGTCTCTGCTGCTAACAAGATGGACATTCAGAGGTAACGGTAACTAGATCAGCCTTGGTAGGTGGGACTCCTTGGTGTTGGAACTACACAGAGCTTCCATCTCTGACACGATGGCTATTCCTTTCAGGTACCCATCACATCAGTGCTAACTTCAGCTGGCTGAGGGATTTGACAGTGCCTCTTCTGTAGTAGATGTTTTCCAGTGATTAGTAACATGCACAAAAGTCTTCATGCTCTGTGCCCACTTTGCATATGCTCAGCCCCTGGTTTTACCCCAGATAACTTTGTCACCTGTCTTTTAAGCCATTGCTGCTAATTTTGAATCTATATGTACTCTCATCTTGGGCCACTTCTCCTTCCACACAAAGTGGATGTCCAGAGGCTCTGCTCACAGTTCAGTTCTGCCCACTAGGAAGATTTTCCTTTGTCACAGTCTTCCAAGACTACTTTTGAATGTGGCTACAGTGTACCTGCTATTTTCCCTTTGGACCCTGTATATGAGCTGACTCATCTATAAACCCAGGCTGGGATTTTTCCCCTCTATTTTCAGTTGGTTGTATGGGACCCTCTTTGTCTCTAGGTGGAAGCTGGTGAAGGAACACTGGTGCAATTGTGCTGGGTCACATAAAAGTCTGAACTGCTTGCTTGGAATCTCCTCCTAGTCCTGCTCAGATTGATCCTAGTTATCCTATTTTCATCTTATGATGGACTGCTCTTGGGCTTGTCTGATTTTATGGCTTTGTGGGTCACAGTAGGATGTTTCAAAGGAACAGACACTTAATGTCCCATGGTCAAGCATTTGGTCTCTACCCTTATACATGTCAAGAGCTCTTTCTCAAAGAGTATGCACTTCTCTACATGATGACATGAATGATTCTAGAACCATAGAGGTCTGCCACTTAAATCGCTTACTGGAGCCTACAACAAGCTCCATGGTATACATTTTCCTACCACTGACACCCTTAATACTAGAGTCTACGGGATTATATGCTTCAAGAAGCAAGGCTGATTGTACCATGGCCTGGACTTGCTGTTTGTGGCCCCATTCAAGCCTTTCGGGTCACCCAATATATGAATTGGGATAATATTCCTGGGCATGGAATATGTTGTTTCCAGAACTCAAAGAGGTCTACTATGCACTGTATTTCTTTCATGTGTTAGGGAATGCAAGATGTAGCAATTTGTCCTTAACTTTGGAAGTGATATCTTAGCATGCCCCTAAAAACTTGGACCCCTAAAAACTTTTTAGAGGTCCCTGAGTCTTTTTAGGGGTTATCTCCAATTGTTTGGAGCATATCATCAGCATCCTAGTCAGCTTATAGTCATCCTGTCTAATCAGGATATCATTGATGTAAATGATCAATATGTTGTCCAGGGGGTCCCAATATATCATGATAGAAGGCAGGAGAGTTAAGATAGCCTGTGACAACACTGTGAAGATCTATTAATGAATATCGGTGTCCATCTTACAACAATGCAAACTGCTCTGATGCTCTGATCTTCTTTTCTAATTGGCATGGGAAAGAATGTAGTCACTGAGTCAATGGATGCATACCATATAACGGAGGCCTTATTAATGTGCTTTACCAGTGATACCACCTCTGGTATAGGAGATGGGAAAAGGTCTACCAACTAGATTAAGTCTTTGGGAGTTCCTAGTCATTCTCCAGAGGCCATCCTGTTTCTGAGAGAGCCAGACTGGTGAATTAAATGGAGATATGATAGTGAATCCTTCACCACCTCTGAATCCTACAGGTCTTTAATCATGGCATTACTGTCTGCCATCCTCCCTGGTATATTATTTTTTACTATCTTGGCTGAGCTGGTAGTTTCAGCAGTTTCCATATAGCTTTCCTCAGTATTACAGCTTTTATGCTGTAACCAGGGACCCATTGTGGGGTATACTCCAAATCTCAAATATATCACAAATATATCAATTTCAATTATGTACTTGGGGGTTGAGGAAATGACCTGTGGATGGGGCAATTGACCCAATGGATAAATGACAAGCCTGTTCTTAGGACTCCAGTAATTAGTCTTTGTAGGTCCTACTCTCTATTTCAAAAAAAAAAAAAAAAAAAAAATTAGTCTTTGTAGGTCCTACTCTCATAGAGTGGTCATTTGTGGTGGTGCTTATGGTTAATGTCAACTCAGATCTTATGTCAAATAGTCCTAAAACAGTCTGGTTAGTCTTAGTTTCACATGGTACAATCACTCATGTAAATGGGTGTGGGTCTTTTGGGGGGAAGGACTGGAGGAATCAACTCCATACACACTTATCATGATGTTGCTAGGTCCTTTCTTCTAGAGACTCAGCTACCTCTTCAGTCAATGGTATTCAGATCTGAAAATGGCCCAGATCTGGGAATTGAGCAAGGGGTTATGACTTTTTATAGAGATGCCCATCCCTTAGGGCCCTGCTCTAGTATTCTTGCTTTTTCTTATAGAGTTAAAAATCACACTTGCTCAATTTCCCTGTTAACCTAAAACTACTCTAAAAAAATAGCCTATCAATTAAAAAAAAAAGATTACCTGTTCCTTGTTGGATCATATTTCTTTGGATCGTATCATCACAGAAGGTAGGAGAGTTAACACAATTCTGTCCTTCTCTTTTGCCCCTAGGGATACCATCTCTATTAACCACCTCTATAACTTCTTCAGATTAAGCCCCTTCAACCACTTTTCTGACCTTGTTCATCAGCATGGGCAGCCTCCTGGCCTTTGTTACTTCAGAGACCCATGATCTCCATGAATATTCATGAGCTTAGCTCCATGCCTGCTTCTTCCTCTATCAACCCAGTCTGTAGAAGAGCCACCACTGAACTTCTACTGATACTGCTGCCTTTCTCACCAGGACATTTCCTGTGGCCTTCATGCATGGGTTGTCCTTAAGGTCCTCCTGTGAAACACTGGGAGCTCTTCTGGCTTTACATTGTGTATTACAGCATTCTCATTTGCCTCAGCCTTTCTATTTCTTCCTCTACTCACTGCAAGAGCATCCCAGGCATTTCCACTTGGCAGTATTAGCCTTCATCTTATCCACCCTCCTAAGAGCCACCTCACCAGTGAGTTTACTGCATCTACTATAGTCCTTTCCAGGGTGTTAAATTCCATATTCTGAAAAAGTGTGCCTAAGCCAATGAATTCTTGCATATTGAACCTATGTATCAAGAACCCGTGTGGGTTTGGACTGGAACTGGAGATACTGACATGAACTCATGGTTTGTAATATATTGATACATATAGAAATATGTTGGTATGTGTATGCATATGAATACTAAATTTTTTGCTCTGTCCTTGGGGAAGGCCTGGAAGCATTGGCACCGTAGGAGCAATGAACACATACAGTGCTAAGGTTTGGTTTCCAAATATTATCCATTAATAGGGACCAGTCATTCTTAGAGAACTGGCTGATTCCGGGGATTGAGCGGAGAAAGTAAGTGCAAATTAATATCATGAGACAGAACCACATCCCCTTAGGATGACTAAAATTAAAAAGACTGACCATACCACATGTGGGTAAGGATGTGGAGCAACTGGAAGTCTCATACACTGCAGGTAGAAACATGGTACCATCATTTTAGAAAACATTTTCTAAATTTCGTAAAAGTCAAATGTGCACCTACCCTGTATGAACTAGCCTGTCCAATCCTAGGTATTTACCCACGAGAAATGAAAGCATATGACCATACAAACACTTGTACATGAATGTTCCGTTCACAACTTTATTTGTAAGGCAAAAACCGTAAAGAATATACATGTCCATCAACAGGTGACTGGATAAACTCAATATATTCATATAATGAACACTAGTCAGCAAAAAGGAATGAACTGATATCCAGTGCAATGTGGACCTCAAAATAATCTTGGATCTCAAAATATTCTGAAAGAAACCATACAAAGTGTACATACTATTCTACTAATCTGTAATAACAGAAATATCAGTACTTGCCTGGGGATAGGTGTGAGCAAGTGTTAGGGGCAGGAGACAAGATTGCAAAAGGCCACAAGGAAACTTTTAGTAGTGATGGATAGATTCATTAGTTTGATTGTGATGATTTTGTAGGTGTAGATGGATGTCAAAACTTATGAAAAATTCAAATCATACTGCTGTTTCCATACCACACTTTGAAGGGCAAAACTCTTGAGTTGACTTTGTCAATAACAGATGTGTCATTTGAGTGACAATACATACAAATGGCTGGTACCATACTGGAGAGCGCAGATAAAATATTTTCATCATTTAAGAAAGTTCTGTTGGATGTTATTAGTCAAGATTCTTGAATACATTGGTAACTATTAATCTTGTCCTATCTATTCTCTCCCAACCATGACCTGTTTTTGTTTATCCCACTCTCTCAGGCTGCATGCTGTCCTTTCATAGAGCTTTGGTGGGATTCCATTTTGGGTTCTTTTATTGCTTACATTTTATCATGTTCTTCATTCTGACTTGAATTAGAGTTGTAATAAAGTTTGAATAGAAAATTCAGCTAGGGGCCGATGTCAATTGAATGTGAGGAGCTTCCTAACAATTTAGACCTAATAATCTTACATTCTAACATGACTTCCTCACCATCCAGAACATTCATGTCTCATAGCTCCTGTGGTTGGCTGTATGTAGTCAGGATTGTGTACTGTTACAATGAAGTTCCTGTGCGGCGTCTACCACACAACAAAGAAGTGTGACCAGAGGTAAATCAGAACTTCTCTAGAAATAGATTTTCATCTCTTAAATGAGGGGATTGAACTATGTTATTATTTCTTCTGATTACCAGATTCCATATTCTTCTGCTCATTTTAGAGTAATGGTGGCATGAAGCCAGAAGGAAATTTAGCTTCTTGGCTCTGAATAAGGAATGAGTTGGCCTACGTTTTTTAAAGAGGCCCAACCCTATACAGCTTACACCAGGGAATGGCAAACTTTGTATAAGGGGCCAGACAGTACACATTTCTGGCTCCATGGGCCATATAGTCTCTGTCACGTATAATCAACATTGCCACTGTAGTATGAAAGCAGTCACAGACAATGTATCAGTGAATGGGAGTCACTGCACTTGGCCCACGGTTGGCTAATTCCTGGTTTAGATCAAATTAACTACCTTCTGAAGTTAGGTTGAGAAATCAGGGAAAAATATGCTTTACTGATATAATTTTATTAACTCTGGATACATAACTAGTCTTTCATATCTAAAGAAAAAAATCCAACAAAGTATCATAGTTTCAGGTTATACATACTTTAATGAACTAGATTTACAAAAGATATAAAAATATTTCACAGGCTTGGAAAGATACGGTCTTAAGACTTCATTGTAAGGAAGGGTTTAGGACATGTTAGAGATTTTTCACACCTACAAAGGACATTTAAAAATTTACAGTTAATAAAGTTCTTGCTTAGATAATCAATATTTCATCTTCATTCCTCAGAAGGCTTAATTAGAGCAGCTTTCTTCTTATACTTGTCTCCAATCTCTCTAATATTTTCCAAGAGATCTTCAGACACATATTCTTCATACTCTCTATCAACTTTAGCAATCTGCACCTCAAGATGTTTCTAGTGAAAACAATGAGCAATTGTTAATGAAAAAACAATTTCTTTTAAAGAATTATGAAGAATATAAAGTATAACATTTGTAAGAACAGGGAATAAAAGGGATACTATTCTTGAGTCTGTGTTTGTGCCCTTTCCTAATAATATCCCCATTTTTCTTTCCAGAGCCAACCACTCTTCTCCATGGTGGTTTTCTTTTCTTTATGCTTTTACCTCCTGCCCCACACAGATATGTATTTCTAAACAATATACTAGTTTAATGGCATCTGGTTTTTACACTTCTATTTCCTGAATGATATTAAATATAATATTCTATGACTTTTTCACAACCAGTATTTTGATTCATTGATGTTAATGCAGATACTTTTTATTCATGTACTGTTATATGTTTTCTATTGCATGAATATATCAATATTTATTCATTTTATTATTAATGAATTTCAGCTTGATTCCAGTTATTGAAGGCTATATAGCAGCTTCCTCAGAGATGTCCATGGCATAATCCCCAAAATTGTGAATGTGTTATTTTATAGGGCACACTTTACAGATGTGATTAAGTTAAAGATTTTGAGAAAAGGAGATTATTCTGCATTGTCCTGGTGGGTCCAATGCAATCACAAGGGTCCTGGTAAGAGGGAATCAGCAATGTGAGAGAGAAAATGTAGGCACAGAAGAGAGGTCAAAGGGGACAGAAGATGCTATGCTGCTTGCTTTGAAAATGAAGAGGCTGCAAGCCAAGGAATGTATGTGGTTCTAGAAAAGGGTAAAGGCAAAGAAATTCCATCCTAGTTTCTAGAAAGATTGTAGTCTAGAAGGCCCATTTTATACTCTTGACTTCCAGATATATGTGAAAATAAATCTGTGTTGCTTTAAGCCATTAAATTGGTGGTAATCTGTTACAGTAGCAATAGGAAACTAATATATTGGATTATCTGTTTTTTACTATTTCAATTATACCATAGCAAGTTTAAATATACTAGTTGGCTTAGGCAACAGAAATTTATTCTCTCAGTTTTGGAGGCTTGAAGTCCAAAATTAAGATACTGAAAGGGCCACTCTCTCTGAAGGCTCTATGGAAGAATCTTTCCTTTTCTCTTACCAGTTCTAGCAGTTCTAGGTAATCTTTAGCTTACAGCTGTGTCACTCTAATTTCTGCCTTCATCTTCACAGGACTCTTACAAGGATACTGGTCCCTTGATTGAAGGCCTATCCTAATCTAGTATGACCTTATCTTAACTAATTACATCCACAAAGGCTTTATTTTCAAATAACGTCACATAATGAGATTCAGGGATACACATGAATTTTGAGGGGATACTATTCAATCTAGTACAGTACTCCAGCACACAGTGTAAAAATTTAATTAAATACCTAGAATGGAACCGTACCATTTTATTAGGGATTGCCAAATTGTTTTTATAAAATTGTTAACATCAATTTACAATCCAGTATCTGGATGTTATTAGTTGTTTTAAAAAATATGATCTACGGTTTTGTAGCTTATTTTTCCACTCTTTGTCTTTTGATGTAGAGATCTTAATTTTAACAAAGCTGAATTTATAAATAATTTCTTTTGTGGTTTGTACTCCTTGTATCTAATTTAAGATAATTTAAGAACTCCTCTACAACTCCTGAGGTATAAAGATAGGGTCTATAATTTTCCTAAAAGTTAAAAACTTAAGCTGTGTTTTGGTGGCTTAGTCAATTAAGTATCTGACTCTTAACTTCAGCTCAGGTTATAATCTCAGGGTTTTGGGATCAGGCCCCACATCGGGATCTGCACTGGGAGTAAAGCCTGATTAAGATTCTCTCTCACTCCCTATTCCCATGCCATTCTTCCCCAGCACTCATTATTTCTCTGTCTAAAAAAAAAAAAAAAAAAAAAATCAGCCTCACATTAATTTCTTAATCCATCCTGAAGTGATTTTTGTCTAGGGTTTAAGGTAGGAATCCTAACTCCATCAATTGAACAATTCATTTTACTCCACTAGTCTGTAATACTTCTCTCATAAGTCCTATCTATGCTCATCCATTTTTTTTCTCAATCAGCGAGCTTGGTTTATATGTTTCAATACTACAATAGATTAGTTATTACAGCTTTATAATAATTTCTGAACATCTAAACAGACAAAACAGATTTTGTGCCCCTCAGGGAGGTAGGATTCTAGAACAGGAGTCAGTAACCTTTGCCTGTAAAGGGCCAAATAATATTTTAGGTTTTATAAGTGAGATGACCTTTGTTGCAACTGCTCAACTCTGCTACTATAGTAGGAATGCAGCCATAAAGAGCATGGAAGTGAATGAAGTGTCTGTGTTGCAATAAAACTCTACTTACAAAAATAGCCCATGGGCCCAGTTTGGCCTGTGGGGTGTAGTTTGCTGTCTCCTAGTCTAGAATATCAAGCCACATACAGGACTTGCATGGGGCTCCAATCAAGAATTGCTCAGAAGGCAGCCTGAGTGGCTCAGCAGTTTAGCGCTGCCTTCAGCCCAGGGTGTGATCCTGGAGATCCAGGATTGAGTCCCATGTCAGATTCCCTGCTTGGAGCCTGCTTCTCCCTCTGCCTATGTCTCTGCCTCTCTCTCTCTCTGTGTCTCTTATGAATAAATAAATAAAATCTTAAAAAAAAAAAATTGCTCAAAGAAATGTTTTACCCCAGAGGAAAAACATCCCATCTAAAGATACCATTAGATCCACCACAGTCCTCTGTTTCCTTCAGTCTAATTTTATCACTTGTAAAATTCCCCCACACTAGTTTTTTTTTTTTTTTTTAATTTTTATTTATTTATGATAGTCACACACAGAGAGAGAGAGAGAGAGAGAGAGAGAGAGAGAGAGGCAGAGACATAGGCAGAGGGAGAAGCAGGCTCCATGCACCGGGAGCCCGACGTGGGATTCGATCCCGGGTCTCCAGGATCGCGCCCTGGGCCAAAGGCAGGCGCTAAAACACTGCGCCACCCAGGGATCCCCACACTAGGTTTTAAAGATGATTGGTTGACTTTAGGGGCTCCTTTCACATTTTACTGGCTAAATGTGAATTTTACATAGTGCAAAGGAAGGGCTCTGTAAATGTTTGAAGTCAGTCTGATCTTCTTGATTAACACTTAACTTAATAGAAACTAAAAAGTTACCATTAGGGTTTCAAATTTAACTTCATGTTAACTGAATAAAACTTTAACAGTTGTGGTTACCCTTCACATAAATCCCTCATGATAAATCACTATCGGATTAACACTGCAAACTAGTACAGGTAATAGACAGAGATGCAAAGAATATTGGCAGTGACTTAGTACAGCTCTCTCACTATAACAGATGAAGAAAGTGAAGACCAAAAGAAGTAAAATGATACATACAGACTTTCTCAGTCTGAGCCAACCATTATAGGTTGTGAATGAATTTTTCTCTTTGCATTTATTACACATTATACTTGAGAGAACAAGAAAGTAATTTCTCAAACAATTTTCTGCTCTGTGGTTCAAAGTAACAATACTGGAGAAAATCTAGGTTTTCTGATGTAGAATCCAGTATATTTTTCTCAGCTATCACTAAGCAGTGAAGAAAACTGGCAAACAAGAAAATGCAGTTGTGTTTCAGGATAAAGGAAGGGAAGTAGATACCACACGCTCTGTCTCAATAAATGGAAGCCTATCAATGTGATATAACGAGTATTTTTTCCCTCTTAACCATTCACAATTAGAAATAATAGACTACCCAGGTATTTTAAAGTTTAGCAAGATATATATATTGGTTTCTGGGCTCTGTAGAGCAGGTTGGAGTAATAGTATTATTGTTGAACTTTTAAGCCATGCTTCATGTTTCATAAGTACTTTATTCTATATTTTATAAGTACTTTAAACTAAATTAACGGAAAGGAAAAATATTTGTCATAACACATGCTCTTTCATCTTAATGAAATCTTAAATGTGTTGCTATGTTTTCAGTATGTAAAATGTGGCCTGGTACATTATATACTGTTGATGTAAGAAATATCATATGTTGTTTATGTGAACAAAACAGATTACGAAATGCAGACGTCTCTTACAACACCATTAAAGAGGATTCTTCTGATAACTTTTTACTAGGACATACTTTCCATAGAAATAAAATTTATCACTTAATTTCTGTAGAAACAAAACAGAAATATAGTTTTAAAAAACTTTATTAGGGACACCTGGGTGGCTCAGCGGTTTGGTGCCTGCCTTCAGCCCAGGGCGTGATTCTGGAGACCTGGGATAGGGATCGAGTTCCGTGTTGGGCTCCCTGCATGGAGCCTGCTTCTCTCTCTCTGCCTGTGTCTCTGCCTCTCTCTCTGTATCTCTCATGAATAAACAAATAAAATCTTTAAAAAAAATAAAAAACAAAAAACAAAAAACTTTATTAGAATGTAGGAAAGACCTTCATACACTTACCTCCACAGATCCTACATGTGTAGCAACCATCTCTAAAAGACGCTGCAAGTTATTTCCCACTTTTCGTCGTTCTTCAGTTGTGGTTTGCACAACTAGTTGGTATCTGTAGAATAAAAACTCTCATTTAGGTTGTCTAGGAAAAAACTAATGCATCAGTTCTAATTAGCTCACTTCTCCTTTTCATATTCAATAAAACCAGACTGTAATTGGTATATGTGTTGTTTGCTTCTCAACCGTTAAAACAAAAATATTTTCAAAGATCCTTTGAAAGCAACAAAACAGCACCCAAACCTCATGCTTAAACATATAAAACTTGGGGAACAAATGGTCTTGCTTGAATCTCCAAAGGATTGTAAATTTAAATGCTTTCAGGGGCAAGGCATTACATACATCTGAATGGGGGAGTGGGAGTCTTACCTTTAGGCATGCAAAGACTGAAAGTTTCAGCTGTTTTTATCCTTAAACTACAAATAAGCAAGTGAAGAGGTGTGCTTTAAGGATTGTACTTCTAATCTCAGATTTTTCTTAGTTGAGGGTCACTTAATTAAGACTTAAAAAAAAAAAAAGCCTATGGATTAACTATTCAGTATATTGACTTTATATAGGTTGCATGAGAGAATTATATACACAAAGGCAGAATATTCTTTAAAAAAAGGATGTCACTATTTTAGTTACTGTTAATACACAATAGCTAAAACTCTTCCAATATAACTTTTAAAATAACAAGTGAAACCAAGAGGGAAAAGTTGACAATGTGTAATTTGATAATGAAGAACTTCTAAGAACTATAACATAATACGTAGTTCTGCTGCTTGTTTGGAAATATGTATTTGTTCCAGTTCGGATTGATATATTTGAGCATATATTAAGCATAAATGCAACAATTTGTATTTGCTTATGCCATTTCCCTTTTTTAAAATACTTTATTCATTTATTTTTAGTAATCTCTATACCCAACATGGGGCTTGGACTCACTATCCTGAGATCAAGAGCTGCACGCTAAAAAAAAAAAAATGTTGCATATTCTTCCAACTGAGCCACACAGGTGTCCCTATGCCATTTCCTTCTTGAGAACTACTAGGTGAATGCAGAAAACTGCACTCAGTTGAATCCAGATGCAAAGGAATATACACAACACTTAAAGTACACACCTCAAATGTGGACCAGCTCCCTCAGTTCATTGCATACAAGATGAGTAACATGCATCCACATCTGGTGTTAAAACTTTCCATCTGATTTCAGATAATCCTCCTTCCACCTCATCTCCATAATTTACAAGCTACAAGCCTTTGAATGCCCCTTTCCCCAGGCAAACTTCAGATCTCTTTAAGATAGTGTCATATTTATCATAGCATTTATGTATTTCTTAGCCATTGAACATGTGTACAATTGTGCTAACATTTTAGTTAGGTTTCCATCTTTTATTTATGTTTGTCATTGACAGAGATTTTGAGTGTTGTGTCCTAACCTCAATTTTCCTATAAGTCCTGATTTTTTATTCCATGATTTTGCAGCGTGGTGATTATTATGTGCATATTGTTATAGAATGACTATATAATTTACAGTATATAGTTTACTCTAATTTCTAGAAAGTATAAATATCTTAAAAATACTAACAAATAGCCAAAATATTTTGATTGAAAATCTCATGCTGTTTTTAAGGTTTAAAAGCCATTAAACCATTTATTAACTAGATATAAAAATGAATGATTTCTTAGGGGGCAATAACTGTAATAGTAGCAGAATCTATTCATTTAGGGACAGTATCTCAAGTTACAAGCTCTTTTTGTGTAAGTTCTGTTCACTACTCCCTCGCCCCCAGATAGTATAGTATAAATTAGAGCTAATAAAGATCTAATTTTACAGCAATGCTAAATAATCTCAAAATAAACATTATAAATCTTGGTTACATGAACTTACTCTCGCTGAATAGCATCTAATTCATTTATAGCTTCACTGAGGCCCTCATTAACAGCACTCTCTAGCAGATGTTTGTGTTTATCCAAGGACTCCAGCTCACTGGCACACTTTTTGTCCTCTTCTTCAGCTTCCTATCAAGATAAAGGGATGGTTATGGTTTTTTATATTTCTGTTCTATATATTCCATGTACTATGTATACTTCATATACCATAAATTGGTATATGGTGTACACTTAAAAAAATCAAGTTGTATCATCATTTGTATTCTCAGCATGTGTACTGTTTTACATATAAGAGACTTTAAAATGCTCCTTTGGGAATTTTATACTGTAAATGTAAATATGACATTCTCCCAACAGGCCTGTATAATTCATTCCGCAGTATCTTCAAGTATGTACTACAATAGGAAACTTTAGTTTAATTAAAATTTTTCCTCTGATCATCAAAGAGGCCTTTTCTATATGCAAAAATGTGGGTAAATTTCACACTACCTTTATTTCACACATGTAGTCATTATGCACAGGCAAAGGAGCCCCAAATCATCAACTCTTAGGCTTCTCAAGATGAAATATGAAAGCCTTTCACTGAAGTGCTTTAAGAGGTTAAACACAAGTATTGCCATGGAGAACATATGAAAAAACAAAAATGATTACCAACTGCCTCATATTTCACATGTAAATCATATTACTGTGGTGTATTATCTAAAACTTTCTACTGCTTGACCAAATGTATAGGTGCTAAATACAAGGCCGAGAGAAAGTTTTTAATTCCTGATGCTTTGTTGGTATAACTAAGTAAAAAATATTGGTAGGACTAAAATTTTCACGTAAGTTATATAGGTGGTAATAAACAGTCATCTGAGTGCTACCCTATGTAAAATGGTGGACAGAAGGTAGAGGGTCAGAGGTGGTTGGAAATTAATCCTATTATTTTATCCACATTTCAAAATTTCAAGTTTCATAATAATGATCTTTGGAATTTGGCCAAGATAGTCAGTTTGCAATGACTTACAGGCAACCACAGACACAAAGCTTTATTGGAAGTTTATGCTTCAAGGAGTACTTAACTAAATTTCTATAAAAGGTAGAAGAATTACATTTACAACATGTTTTGGTCTTACAAGGACACAGAATCTCATATTCAAGTATAAAAACTAATGGAACAATAAACAGGTTCTAGGGTGAAGAAAAATAACTCCTTATAATAAACTTTAGAAGATTAAACTTAAACACAAGTTATAGGATATAGCTTAAAGATTCAGTTAGATGTCAGAACAGGTCAATATTATGACATAGCTTTGGTTCACCTATACAAACTATGGCAATATTCTTACCTTAACTTTTTGTTGGTAAAGATCATCCAGCTTTTGAACTTCTTCTTTCAGAGTTCTTACACCTCTCCTGCTTTCTGTTATCATTGTATTTAACTTGGGGAATAAAACTTTGTTTGAGAAATCATAGCCATACATCAAAATCATTTTAGTAAGTTATAAAAACTTTCATATTACCAAGTCAACTAACTGAACCATGTTGTTTCTAGTCCTTTTAGATTCTCACGTACCATTTGACCCCAAATATTATTCCCCAGGGGAGTTAAATTAATTAAAAAAACACACAAAAAACCCTTATGTTTTTTTAATGTATAATACTTAAATGCAGAGTAGCATTAGTTAGGAATCAAAAATCTGGCTCAATTCTCAGTAAAATAAGGACACCAGTAACTTTTCCATAGTAGCTCTGGGAGTTTTTGAACTCTCATATATATTATATGATACTACATGTATTATATACACTTTTTTTTTTGTTTAAAGATTTTACTTATTTGAGAGAGAATGAAAGCAAGAGAGACAACAGAGGGAGAGGAAGAGGGAGCAGCAGACTTGCCACTGAGCAGGGAGCCCGAAATAGGGCTTGATCCCAGGACCCAGAGATCAGGACCCAAGCCGAAGGCTGAACCACATTCAAATCCATCAATTCCTTTGGCTCGTAATTTATTAAACTTTACCCTCTTTTTCTTGAACTCACTCTCTCATCTTTAAAACCAAACAATTCCCTCCCCCATCCCATAAAAATGAAAACCTTTCCTCTATACTACTTTCTAACTACTGTTCCATCTTTTCTCCTTAGACTCAAACTTCTGTGATCCTCGAATTTGCAGCATCCCATGGGGTAGACTATTCATACTGTAGTATCTTCTACTACCATTCAAACCTCAATCCACAGCAATATGCTTTCTGGCTCTTCTGCTTCATGAAGTCACTTTTGCAAAGGTCACCATTAACATCTTAATTGCTAAAGTCAATGAACATCTTTCAGACTTAATCTTATTTGATATCTGAGTAACATATATAATTGCTTATCACTCCCTTCTGAAATCTCCTTCCTTGGTTTCTATGACCATGGAAGCTACTAGTTTTCTCTTTAAATCTTGGGAGGTCCTTCTAATTCTTCCTTACAGTTTCTTTTTCTGCTTGTACTTTGGATGTGGATGTTCTACCAGGATTCTGATCTTGGCTATATTCTCATCTGGTCACTTGGGAGAGTGCTTTCATTTTCACACCTGGGAAATCTTCCAGCTTTAATTAACTGCATGCTAAGAATAACTATTTATGTCTACGTCCACACTCCAACTGCCTACAGAACATTCTCCACAATGATGTTTTAGAGATCTGAAAATCAGCATATCCTAGCCTGAAATTCTTTCTTCTAAATCCTTCTCTCATATTCTTTATCAAGGTTCTAGAACATTACCTCCAAAAGATTCTCTCCTTGACCAAATTACTTAGCTCTTTTGAACTTTATTCTGAGAGGTCAATATCTAATCAAGTCTCTCATCTTCCAACATCTTCCAGCTGATATCTGATCACCTCAGCTTGTTTTCAGCAAGAATCCTATTAGGTTGGTTTAGATAGAATCCTCCCTATCCCTAGTATTTCCTCTCTGTAATTTTTTATCCACTGATCTGCACTCTACTTCTTAGTTATAAGTTCTCATTTTTTGGAGTGGAGCCCAATCTCTCTCACCTACTATAAAACCTCTTTGTAATAGTCCCCTTGATTAAAGTCCACCTTATTTCCTTTAACAGGTGTCATGAATAATTTTTCTTTTTTTTTTTAACATCATATACCAAAGCTGGACACTTGAACATTCCTAATTTCTCTCTTTTTTAACTTTCACAACCAAATGGGCCACTAAATTACACTATTTCAATCTTTAAATCTCACTGCAATAGCCTTGGTTTGAGTTTTTACCATTTATCATTCAGGATACTGTTAGGCTTTTGAACTGTGTGCTTATAGTCTCATGTACTTCTAACCTAGCCTTCAAAATGCCAACATTGTGGGCTTACTAAAATACACAGGTATTATGTACTGACTTAAAAAATCTTCAGGGACGCCTAAGTGTCTCAGTCGGTTAAGCATCCTACTCTTGATTTTGGCTCAGGTCCTGATCTCAGGGTTGTGTCCAAATGGACCACTGAACTACATTGTTTCAATTTTTCAATCTCTTTTTTCTATCCTTACTGCAATAGTTTTGGTTTGAGTTTTTACCATTTATCACTCAGGATACTGTTAGGGTTCCTAACTGTGTGCTTCTACTCTCTTTCCTTTTCTGTAGCCATTTGGAGCTCTTTTCTATAATGGGATACTGCATGATTTGTTAATTGAACAAAGCCAATTAGATTTTCACATTTACTCACTTCTTTGCAAAACTAGAAATGCAGCTCTAGAAGCATTTCAAAGTTCATCTATTTTTTTTTTTTTATCAGTGCCCAAGTTTCCCTTATTTATTTTAAAAGGCTTGTAACTTGTATTCTTTCCCTGTGCCTTTGAGATTTAAATGTTAAAGTACAACATCAGGGAGGTCATTCTTATCAGGAAAAAAATGAAAAAAAGAAATATTTAAAACTTAGCTTAAGCCATCCAGGCAGGCAGCTTTAACTTACTCCATCTACCAGAAAAACAACTTAGATACAAATTCTTTCTAACTAGTAACACAGAGGCCATAAGGTCTCTATTTACATCTGTCTGTATGTTTACGTGTGTCTAGTATATGTGTGTATTATAGATGAGTGGTATTTTCTACCTCTGGAAGGTATTCTAAAATTTTTTGTAAAAAACTCTATTAAATGGACTTAAAATAAGTGCTTAAATAAATTCAGTATTCATAAAAAGTTAAAATAAAATAGAAACTAACCCAAATACTTTCTGAATTTACGTCACCTAAGAAAATATTTAATACTAACATTAGCTTAAACTTTGTTGATTTAATTAAAATAAACTTTTCTTTCAAGTTATCAACACTGAATAAAATGCATACATACAAGTCTTATTCCACCTGGGTTTATCAATCAAATGAGTTTATGTTAACTCTTTTTTTTTTTTTTTTAAATATTTTTTTCTTTATTTATTTATGATAGTCACACAGAGAGAGAGAGAGGCAGAGACATAGGCAGAGGGAGAAGCAGGCTCCATGCACCAGGAGCCCGACGTGGGATTCGATCCCGGGTCTCCAGGATCGCGCCCTGGGCCAAAGGCAGGCGCCAAACCGCTGCACCACCCAGGGATCCCAGTTTATGTTAACTCTTAACAAAATTTGTCAGCAAGAAAAATTAGCTTGGGATGATGGCCGATTTTGTCTAATGTCTAATGAAATTTTGGTGGGTAATCTAAACATAGTAAAAAACAAATAAATTAAATGGATGTAAATAAGATAAAAAGTTTTTAGGTGAACTTTTAAATAGTCTCTCTAAATCTTTTTGGTAACCTGGAACCTTAAAGTTTTGCTAGGTTAAGTTAAATGATGAGTTAAGTTAAATTCATTAACTATTCATATCATTTTCAAATAAGATAAAGTACTGAAACATTAATTGCTGAATATTGGTTTATCCACTTTTTACTTCCTTCTACAGAGGAACTCAAGGTATGTGGATTTACTAGTAAACATGTTATGCCACTCTGACAAATTTTCTCTGCAAAAGCATGTTTCTAGAAATCACAAAAAAGTATTTGTCTGCTAATCCACAGAATGGTAATGTAAAAGTTTAATTTCTGACTTGTTAGATTTCATTAGAAATTAAAAATTTCTAAGGGTTAGAAATTCTAATATGTGTAATTAAAACTGCTAGAAATAATAAGGGAAAAACATCCTATGTGTGGTCAGGGTTGTATGACTGGAATGAATTATTTTTTAAAATATTTTTATTTATTTATTTGAGAGAGAGAGACTAAGACAGAGAGAGAAAGCACAAGCAAGGGGAGGGGCAGAGGGAGAAGCAGGCTCTGCTTCTCTGCTTGGCAGAGAGCCTGATGTGGGGCAGGACCCCGGGATCATGACCAGCCAAAGGCAGACTCAGGGGCCCCAAGATTGGAATGAATTTTAATTAAGTACTAGAGTTTTAATATCAAAAATAAGCCAGTACAAACTTAGAATTTGGTTTTCTTTCTATTAATAGAACAGGTTTCTTAGATTACTGGTCTACTCTTAATAAGAATTTTAAACAAAGTTTTTCTTTACTTTTAGGTAATCTGCCTAGAAAGCAAAGATTATGTTTTGTTAAAATAATTTCCTGTGTTGTTTTTAACAGGTCTTTGATTACTTAAGAAAACTGAGTCTTCTCTATTAAAGGAGCGAAGTTTCATTTAGAACTATTTAAATTTCTGTATTAGCCTGTTAAGTCTTTGTCATAAATAAAACTCAAAAGGGATATTAAATTATCTCAGGTTGAAAGAGGCAATTTTCCATTTAAAACAAGGGAAATTTACTCATTTATCATTTCCTCATCAATGTATGTGTAGCCTAGAATGTTTAAGTTACTTAAAAATTTAATTCAAATATTTCTAAGACAAGGATGTACTCAACTCTTATTTTCCATAATATCTTATTTAAAAATTTATTCCTTAGAAACTACAAACCACATTTAAGCATTAAAAATCTTTTTTTTGCTTTTAATAATTGTTTTGTTACTTACCTGTTCTAAAGTATCTTCTAACCCCATTTTTTTATTTAGAGCTTTATTAATTTCTTCTTCAGTTTGGTTCAAGAGTTCCTTGAGTGGTACCTATAAAATACACAGGGATATGGGTTACATATGATATATGTAATTACAAAATTTCTCAGGAAGCATTTACATATTATGATAGAAGTAGCCACTTTGGAGGAAAAAAAGTGAAGCCATGATGTTTTTAAACTAAATTAACACATCATAAATAAGACAATAAAACTAATTTTTTTCTTTAAAGATTTATTCTAGAGAGAGAGAGAGAGATAACACAGGAGCAGGGGGAGGGGCAGAGGGCAGAATCTCAAGCAGACTTCCTGCTGAGTGTAAAGCCTGACACGGGGCTTGATATCACCACTCTGAAATCCTGACCTGAACTGAAACCAAGAGTCAGATGCTCAATCGAAGAGCTATCCAGGAGTATCAACAAAACTAATTTTCAGTGTAATTTCTGTAACTATAGAATGTAACTTGCTTTTGGTTTTGAATACTTGCAAAATCTTAGATTTGCTTATGGAGTCTGAAGATTCATTGCTATTATTTATACATTTTATAAGTACAGTTATTTTAATACAGTAGCTTTTCATTTTTTTTAAAAAGATTTTATTTATTCATGAGAGACACACAGAAAGAGGCAGAGGCACAGAGAGAGAGGCAAAGACACAGGCAGAGGGAGAAACAGACTCCCTGCAGAGAGCCCGATGAGGGACTTGATCCCAGGATTCCAGGATCAAGCCCTGAGACGAAGGCCGATGCTCAACCACTGAGCCACCCAGGTGTCCCAATATAGCTATCTCTTTTGAAAATAATTTTTGTTTTTCTCTTAATCCTTTTCAATTGTCTAATCTTACAATTATCTGCTTGTATGTCTTCTCTTTGGTATTTATTGAAATTTTTTTATAATAGCAAAAGACTTGAAACAGCAAATGTCCACCAGCAGGGACTGGTTGAATAACCTACAACAATGAGGACTTGGAGGCTGCAAAAAGAACTAGGAACATCTCGACACATTACCGCAGAGAGATCACCAGGGTGGGTTGTTCCATGAATAATGCAAGGTAGGAGTCCAGAATAGACAAATGTTTACCAGTTTACTTAATGATAAAAGTCAGGACAGCCAGATGGAAGAGATGCATAGGGAAACGTACTTGAGAAGAGGCACAGAGTTCCCATGCCCTCTTGGTGTGCCACTCACCTGGCATCTCCACATGTTTAGCAACCTTGAAATTCTTACTGCTTACATTTCTATTTATTTATTTATTTATTTATTATTTTTTTTAAAATTTTTTATTTATTTATGATAGTCACAGAGAGAGAGAGAGAGAGAGAGAGAGGCAGAGACACAGGCAGAGGGAGAAGCAGGCTCCATGCCGGGAGCCCGATGTGGGATTCGATCCCGGGTCTCCAGGATCACGCCCTGGGCCAAAGGCAGGCGCCAAACCGCTGCGCCACCCAGGGATCCCTACATTTCTATTTATCCTCTAATTATCTTTCAACATAATATGAGTTTCTCATTATTATTTTTTTTATAGAGGTCATATTCACACTTTAAAAATGATTAAACTCGGCAGCCTGGGTGGCTCAGTGGTTTAGCCCTGCCTTCAGCCCAAGCCCAGGGTGTGATCTTGGCAACCTGGGATCGAGTCCCACGTCAGGTTCCCTGCATGGAGCCTGCTTCTCCCTCTGCCTGTGTCTCTGCCTCTCTCTCTCTGCGTCTCTCATGAATAAATAAAATAAAATCTTTAAAAAACTAAAAATGATTAAACTGAAATAATTAAGTTAAAATGAATTTAACATAAAACTACTTCTTTAAAGCATATAGTTCAGTGGCATTCTAGTACATTCAATGTTGTATAACCGCCACCTCTCACTCCAAATCATATTCATCACCAAAAGAAAACTTTGTATGTTACTGTGTTTTTAGTATGTCTTTTGAAGTTATTGCTGAGTTTTAGTTTTGGCTGTTCTTTTTTTGAAAGATGAAATGCCTCTTTAAGAACTTTTCTCCAAATACTACTTATAACAGTGGGGTTATATACTTTCTGGATGCTATTCCTATTTTTATTATTCTATTATTATGTAAAACTATTTTCAGAGATCACAGAAAAACTTTTCCCTCTTTTCACAGAATGTGCATTCTTTTTGTACTGGGTAATCCTTTTTTTTTTAAAAAAAAATATTTCATTTATTTATTCATGAGACACAGAGAGGCAGAGACCTAGGCAGAGGGAGAAGCAGGCTCCATGCAAGGAGCCTGATATGGGACTCAATCCCAGATTCTGGAATCATGCCCTGAGCCAAAGGCAGATGCTTGACCACTGAGCCACCCAGACATCCCTGGGTAATCCTTTCTACAATGATTTGATGCAGGCAATTATTTTCTTGCATCAGCATCAAACAACTCAAAATAGTAGTGTGTAAACTATATCCCTACCAGCCTGTCTCTGTCTACCTGCCTACCTAGTTATTCTTTGAGAAACAATTCAGTAAAAGACTGTTTATTGGATGAATTTTTTAAAAGATTTTATTTACTTACTTACTTACTGAGAGAGAGAGAGAGAGAGGCAGAGACACAGGAGGAGGGAGAAACAGGCTCCATGCTGGGAGCCCAATGTGGGACTCGATTCCGGGACTCCAGGATCGCGCCCTGGGCCAAAGGCAGGCGCTAAACTGCTGAGCCACCCAGGGATCCCCTGAATTTTTTTTCTATAGAAAATGAGTCTAACCCTATTTAATCAAATTCTGTTCACCAATAAACTATGATCTCTGGGAAATCAGGAGTTGGTTGTTTCTGGGTACTTCATCTTCAGCACCTAGCTGGTATAGAACATAGTATGTACTTAATAAATAATTTATTGAATGAATAATTCTCAAGGGAAAAATGCATACCTTTAGACTCTGACATGCTTTTTTTTTTTTTTTTTAAAGCTTTTATTTATATATTTATGAGAGACACAGAGAGAGAGGAGTGAGACAGACAAAGGCAGTGGGAGAAGCAAGCTCCTGAAAGCCCGATGAGGGACTCAATCCCAGGACCCCAGAATCACGCCATGAGCCAAAGGCAGATGCTCAACCACTGAGCCACCCAACCGCCCCCCTCACTGACATTCTTTATTCAAAACTAAGTATTTTGAAAATTGATATTTTTGAGGGAGCACTAAAATACTAAAATCTGTGAATAATTGAGAAGTTTCAACAGAACGATTTAAAAATTTTCTTCTTCAAATTACATCCTTGTCCATATTTAAAAATTTGGTGCAGATTTTTCATTATTGACTGCTGGTGTTACTTAATGCCCTATTATATTTCATGCCTTCGCACATGCCTTCATTTGTGTGCTTGTGCCTAAAGCTCTTTCCCACAGACCATCCCAATAAATACCTCATCTTTCAAGATTTCATTCTACGTCCGCTACCTCTGTGGATATTTTTCTTTCCCCTCAATTCTGGTAAGAATTGATCTCAATACCATAGCTTATAAACATTTCTAATAAAGCACATACATAGCAATGATTTATTTATATCTCTCTTTCTCTGAGGGGACAAGTAGCAACTTAAGAGCACAGGTAATTTTTCTCTTTATAATCCTAGTGTCTATATTAAATATAATCAAAATTTCTTTTGGTTAGTTGAGTAAATAAAGTAAGGAGAGAGGAAAAGGCTTTATAGTTCAAAGAGGACGGTACAATAGAGAGAATTTAAGTACCAAAAAGAAAGTAGATTAAAAATTTCAGTGTTTTATTTCTATGTTCAGTCCTCAGTTATGAACATGCTGAAGTTTAAACTCTTATAAATAAATGAACAAGACATCAGTCATATCATTTAAAAATCTTTTGAAGTACTCATGATTACTTACATAAACTTGAGCTCTGTATTTGACAAGGCAGTTGGCACCAGCTTCAGGATTAAACTTAATTTCAAAGTCATAACCTTTGGAATTTTCAGCACCCTTAGGGATAAGTTTTAATTTTCTGGCCAACTTGTGATACTCTGATAATTGTGTTTCAATCTGTAAGAAGAGAATACAAAAAGAAATGTTAAAGTAAACCGAAGAGTCCCATTCCATAAGGTTTTCAAATAGCATTTCTGCAATTATACATAAAAATTATATGTATTTTACGGTAGTTTAGTAATTTGGTTTATTTCAGTAGTAAAGGTGGTAGTTTTAAAATACAAAGAATGAAAGATTTTATTCACACTAAATTTGTAGGATAATTTAAAGACGGTAATTAATTAGTAAGCAATATACTACTGTTCTTTCATTTACCAAATAGTTTGGAACAAGAATCTATATTCAGGTATTAACTAAAACTTACTTTTTAAAGTGTCAGAGAAATTATGAAACAAAGTAAACCTTAATATTGTCAATTTACAAAATTAAACATTTCATTTATCCAAAATAAGTGAAATGCAATCATTTAAGTCACATATGTTATTTTAACAAAAATATTTCAATAACACAATTCCATATTTCCTGGTCTGCTTTCCTTTCAGGGCTCTGTTCAAATTACATCATCAAAAAAAGGCTTTTCCTCTAATATAGCACCCTGATTTTCTCAATCCTCTTATTTTTATTCATAACACTTATTACTAATTTAATACACACATAATTTGTTGTTTTCTAGCCACAAAATTGAACACTTCAAGTGAAAGAATGCAATGGGGGAAGAACATTCTTTGGAACTTGCTTAATTTGTAATTTCCAAAAATTTAAAGCTCCTAAAAGCAATATTACTTATATATTACATTTAAGATTTTACCTATCATCCATCTATCTATCTATCTATCTATCTATCTATCTATCATCTAATCTATTTATCTATCTATCCATCCATCCATCAATCCATCCATCCATGTAATTTCTACATCTAACATGGGGCTCAAACTCATGACCCCAAGATCAAGAGTCACAAAATCTTCAGACTGAGTCAGCCAGGTGCCACTCATTTAACATTTCTTACTAATGAATCAGGAAATAATTTCAACTACTCTAATTATAATATAGCTTTCTAGGGATTACTAAGATGTGTAGCTGTTTGTCCTTAATAAATGGTTTTACATGTAGTTGCTTCTGTTCTTCACTAGCATTTTATTTCTCTAAATGAAAACAGTTTTTACAAGCCCATGCACTTTACCATGTCTAACTGCACGGAGAGCAAATGTGTGACACATTTTTTTCTTCCTACAACTAATTCAGACAGTGAAAACTGATCATATATTTTCCTAATGAGCAGATGCAGGCTCAATGTTTACCTCAACATAGAGATCCAGAAGGCTACTACCAGTCAGAGATGGCATGTGGAATAAAAATCAGTCCAGAAAAAAAAGATAGATACAATGTTTATATTAAACTTTTGCATTCTACTATCATTCTTTTTTTTTTTTTAAAGATTTATTTATTTATTCATGATAGAGAGAGAGAGAGAGAGAGAGGCAGAGACACAGGCAGAGGGAGAAGCAGGCTCCATGCAGGGAGCCCGACATGGGCCTCGATCCCGGGACTCCTGGATCGCGCCCTGGGCCACAGGCAGGCGCCAAACCGCCGAGCCACCCAGGGATCCCCTCTACTATCATTCTTTAATCTTTCTCTTACCTAGTATGTACCCTATGGTTTTCTTCTCACTGTATATGGCCTACTCTGTCCCTAACCAAATCACTGCTTACTTATTTCCCACATAATTTTCTTCTTTCAGCCTCATCTTCCCAAATAAAGAATAGCATTTACATGGCTAATTTTAGCTAGCTATAAACTCAGGAGTTCACCTGGTCCAGAGATTCATAACTTCTCCCTTCCCAAACAGTGCTTCAGAGATAAAATATATTAATTAACGTTTGTTGAAGGAACTCATTTCAGATTCACTGATGTAGTTTATCCACACCTCATTTTATTAATAAGGAAATCAAAGCTACGAGAGGTTAGATAACATGCTGAGTCCTCACAGGTATATGATGGCAAATCCAGATTTAAAATATAGGTTACCAAAGTCTAGGTTCAAAGACTTTTAGGATCACCAGTATAGTCTACTTTTTTTTTTTTAATTAAAAAAAATTCTTTTTTAAAGTCTATTTCTTATAAATGTCTATGTTTCTCCTTAATACACAAGAGATTACCTAGAGGGTTAGGATGAGAGAGTAAAGATAGTCAAAGCAAAGCAAAAGTATGGTGAAACAGGCCTAAAAAGGAGGCAGCGTTTACTGCTCATGCTGAACTGTCCTTTCCATGAAAAATTACATGTATAGGTGTGTAAAATACAAAATTTTAAAAATGCAACACAGTTAAAAATTAGAAATAATCTGTATTATGCCTACTTTATAAGGTGACCAGGATGAAAAATCAATACTGTCCCTTTGGGCAGAAACAGCTGATTTGTTTGAACTATTTTTTTCATTTTAACATAGTGATAAGTATTTATAAGAAATGATGTGCTAAAAAAAAAAAAAAAAAAAAAAAAGAAATGATGTGCTAAGGAAAGTGCTGGAAGTAATAGGACAAAAAACCCCATTACCTTTGGAGCAAAACAGAAACTAAATTTTTCTCTGTGAGGTATAAATTTTAGTACTATACCTACAATAAACAAACATTATAACTGAAAATACTAGAGGAGAAAACTTCAAAACTTAATTTTGAAACTATTTTTTTTGTTGAAAAAAAAAAAAAGATAGCCCTTTGGAAGACATGTTTTATTGCCTGTTCTTAAAAAAGTCTTGATTTACATAACTTTTCTTAGGAATGCAATAGTGTATATAGCAGAAAAGATAACTTTGGAATTATCTGATAGGAAAATATTATTTGGTCCCTAGACAACCTGTTAACTTATTGTTTTAGAATACATTGGTGTTATGATCATGATTATGCTAAATCATTAAGAAAAAGTTCATGTCTACTGAGAGCTACATTAAAAAGAAAGAGTAAATAGTGCATAGCTAGCAAGGCAGTATAGAACATTTAAAAGGGATTGCCAACAAAAATAAGGATCAACTTTAATTATCTAGAAATTCATATGGTCAGTGAGCCTACTTTCTTAACAATGTTGGCTAAAAGGATACTATACTATCTATAAAACTGAAATGAAGTCAAATAATTTGGTTCTAGTGAAGGTCACTAGTGACTGCTGTTACCAAATCTGAGAGAAAATTTTAAATCCTGTTATTGCATTTGACACTGCTCACTCCTTCCTGACTTCCTTTCTCAGCTTCTATCTTCTTGAACTCTCTTGTTAGTCCTCAGTTTCTTTTAGTCCACTCTTAAGGGACCTTTGCCCACTTTAAGATGCTAGTGCTCCCTTCTTCCTATGCGTTTTTCCTTGGTGAATTCATCTACCCTTGTGGCTTCAATCACAATACATACTGATTTTTCTTAATCTACATTGCAAACACACATATTGTTTGCTCAGGTTCAGACTCACAGAACAACAGCTTATTAGATATTCTCACTTGGATGCCCCATGGACCTAACAGGTCTAGCATACTATCTCTATGCCTGATTTCTATTCTATTTTGGAGTAAGTGGTACTATTGCTTGCCCCATTGCCCAAGCCAGACACTATGAATACACCCCTTTTCTTTCATCAAGTCTTATTCACTCTACCTCCTAACTAGTCAGGATCTACCCATTTCTTTGAGCACTATCTAAATTCAGCTCATAACTTGTCACCACATTACTGCCACATATCTTTATCTGTTTTGTTTCCTTCCAATCCATTTTTCCCATGACCAAAAATGAGATCTTTCTGAAACGTAGTATGTGATTAAAAAATTTTTTTTAAAAAAAGATTTTTATTTATTTGAGAGGGAAAGTGAGAGAATGAGCAGGGAGAGGGAGAAGCAGGCTCCTTCTTGACATGGGGCTCAATCTCATGACCGGAGCTGAAGGCAGATACTTAACCTCTTGAGCCACTCAGGCACCCCTGTTTAAAAATCTTGAGGGCTTCTTGGAGCTTTCAGGATAAAGTCCAAACTTTTAAATATGAAAAGAATCTTTATGGTCTGCTCTGAGCTTTTTCTCGAGTCTTCTCTTCTGCTGTGCCATATCCCTCACTATTAAACTACAGCCATATGAAAAGATTCTGATGCCAGAATACAACATGCTATTTGCTCTCTGGGCCTTCCCATATACTTCTTCGTTTGCTGAATCCTCTACCTTTGCCAAGATAATTCTTTTTTTTTTTTTTTTTTAAAGTAGACTAGTGGTTCCAGGGGTTGGGGGAGGGGAGAGTGAGGAGTTCTTTAATGGGGAAAGAGTTTCTTTTTTTTTTCCTCTTTAAGATTTTATTTATTTATTTATGAGAGACACAGAGAAGCAGAGACATATGCAGAGGGATAAACAGGCTCCTCGCAGGGAGCCTGATGCAGGACTCAATCCCCAGACCCAGGATCAGGACCTGAGCTGAAGGCAGACGCTCAATTGCTGAGCCACCCAGGAGTCCCTGCCAAGATAACTCTTACTTATACTCCCCAATTCAGTTCAAGTGTTACCTCCTCAAGGAAACCTTTCTAAAAATCACCTCATATATCTCCCTGAGACAAAAACACTACATTTGGGTTAGGTATACTATATGCTTTCTCAATACCCTGTGGAAACATCTTTAGAGGTGTGATCTCTTGGTAGAAAAATATCAACTAGATCAGAAGTTTCTTGAGAGGAGAGTCTGTCTTTTTATTCTTCTAAGCTCAGCATGGGAAGTGGCACACAGCAGATGTTAATTAAATGTTTGACTAGTGAATAGGTAAATGAAGAATTGACTCATACCCTCTTCTAGAAGGCATGTGATTTATGAAAATTATTTTCATGGACTTAGAGATCTTTTTGCTTTTTTCTTGGTTTACTACTAAAAATTACAGGCTACCTTAAATATGATTGAGAGAAATTGGGGTGTTATTGAATTGACATAAAGGGATAAGTGTGTTTTTTTTTTTTTTTTTTTTTTGGGATAAGTGTGTTTTAGTAAAATATCAATGCTAAAAAGTTTTACTTCTTTAGCCAATTTATTCTACCCAGTTTTTCTTAATAGGGATAGACCTTTATGATGTCAGCTCTAAGTTGCCACTCTGGAAATGATATGACATACCGCCTCCTTGCCTCTGGCATATTTTAGCTCTTCATTCCACAGCTGCTGTTGTTCAGCCTCCAGGTCTTTGGTTAATTTATTAATGGTCTGCTGCAATTCATTTCTTTCATGATTTATTCTCTCGATGTCTGCAACTGAGTACTTCTGGTTATCAACAATATTCTGTAGGCGGGTATTCTCCTGTTTCATTGTTTCATATTCTAGTTCTGCATTAAAACAAATTTGTTAAGTTTTTCAATTCCTACAAAGAAATTGAGGCCATTATTTATTTTTAAAACATCACTGAGCCATTTTAAAATAAAATTTTTTTTTTTTAATTTTGTCTTTACACCTAATGTCTTTAACTTACAACCCCAATATCAAGAGTCAAATGCTCTACCAACTGAGCCAGTCAGGCACCAGGATGCCATTATTTAATAAAGTTGATTAAGACGTCTAAATTTCCAAGTTATGTACATGTATATTTTTCTCTTCTCTTTTTGGAGATGATCCTATTTGATCCCACTTTGTTAATAACATTGCTGAAAGATGATACAATTAAAGTTTTATGTTAGAAACTTACTTCCCTATTGGCTCGCATGACTTTCAGAAAGTGCTACATAAAAAAAATGACCCCAGACTTAATGACTGGATTGAGAATTATTACACTTAAAAGGGATAGTCTGCCAATGCTCAGTTCAAATGCTTTTAATACGCCAGTATGATTCTCTGCAATAAGTCAGAAAACATACAAATTTTTCACAAACATAAAAATATATCAAATACATCACTTTATTATTTCACTGACATTCTCAGTAGTTTGATCAGATAATAACTAACTATAGTGGTTAAGTTCTTGCTCTATTTACCAAAACTTGTTTTTTTAAAAAGATTTATTTATTTGACAGAGAGAGTGAGAGCACAGGTAGGAGAGGCAGGGGGAAAGACAGAGAGAGAGAGAATCTCAGACTCCATGCTTAGCATGGAGCCTGATGTGGAGCTTGATCCCAGGACCCTAAAATCATGATCTGAGTTAAAACTAAGAGTTGGACACTTAACCAACTACATCACCAAGATTAAGAAGCAAAAATGACTATATTATTATACTAAGATAATGGTATTTAGAAACAGCAAATGATCAAATGATCACGCAAAGGGGCAAGAAAATTTATCAAACTTAAAAATATTTTGGATTATATAGAATGGTGTTTCCCAACCTTTTGTTATTTGTAGCTTACAAAGAATATGATAGTACTTTTAAGCTGGTTGGGATAGATGGATGAGAACTCACATGACCAAAGGGGCCAAGACAATCATCCCATGGGCTGACATGGTCAAGATCTTGGCTTTGTTATAATTCATTTGTAGCACTGTATTTGGAAACCTCTACACTTGAGCTCAAAATAAATTAATAGTTGAAGTAAAACTTTATACATTTATCATAGCACAAAAAAATCCACAATGTATAATATCCATATAGTTTAAATAGGTCTTTCATTCTTGGCCATGAATGACTAAATAATCATGAAAGTTAAAATACTCAGAATAAAAACATCTTAGGTTATCAAATTATTATCTCAAACTAAATCAATCTGGAATGGCAAATGATTGCTAAAGTATCTCTCTCACCTCTTCAGCTTGAAATTATTGGGGAAAATTCTCACAAGAAAAGTCAGAAGTATGACAATTCTCTTAAATGCTAATGAGAAAGAGAATATTATAAAGTATTGATTTAACTGCATTACAAATATTGCTATAATAAAAATTAGTCTATCACATCATCATGTAGAACAAACATTGGGGCTAATGTAAATAATTTAAAGGCTTGGTTTATAGTAAATCAAATATATGTAATCAGAGTTATTTGGAAAAAAAATAAGCTGATTTGACAAATACTCCATATAATTATTATCCTTGACTTGACAGATGGTTAATACTACATATACTAAGCATTAAATCAAATATCCTAAGGACCTAGGACTATCTATAGAAATCCTATGTGGGATAGACATAGCCTAAAAACCCTATAAGAATAAAACTGAAGCAGCCAAACACCCAGAAAAATACTACAGTAGGTCCACTGCACTGAGTTATTCATTTTGTAAAGTGCCATCCAATGGCCCTGCAATGTATGGATACTTTCCTTTGCTCTCCTGCTGGCAGTACAGAAATATAATCCATAGCTTACAGTATCTTACAGTAAGATAACAGTACCTTACAGTTTTATGATTATGACTGATATATGCTTATGAAAAACAAGGTTAAGAACACACATGATATAAACACACTTTCTTTAATTGGGCTTCTGCTTCCATGGAACTGTAGTACTTCTGTCTTTCCAAGTTACTTTTCTCCCAAGTGGCTTAGGAGGAGTGATGGAGGATAAGACCAATTGTAGCAGACTAAAGCCAGTAGAGATTTAAGAATCTGGCTTGTTAATTATAAGGTGGAATAGAATATTCATTTATATCAGGCAGCATATGTTTTTAGGTTAGGTCCCTCTTGGCTTTAAAATATCAGACATGTAAAAAAAAAATATATCAGACCTGTGAAAACATGTTAGAAGGTGTAGTAGGTTGAATAATGGTCACTCAAGCATATGAAATTCTAATTAATGGGATTTGTAAATATTTCCTTATTGGAAAAGAGGCTTTCACAGATATGATTACGTTAAATATTTTGAGGTGAGATTACCCTGGATTATCTAGTGGGTCTTAAATGCCATCATAAGTGTCCTTAAAAGACAGAGCTGAGAGAAATGGACACAAACAAAAGAGAAGACCCACGAATAGAAAAAAGGTAATGTGAGGATGAAGGCAGAAATTGGAGTGACATGGCCAAAAGTTCAGGAATGCTATCAGATAACAGAAGGTGGGCAAGACATGGAATGAATTCTCTGTGCTAAAATGTGGACTTCTGGCCCTTAGAACTGTGAGTGAACAAATTTCTGTTGTTCCACCAAATTTGTGGTATTTTTCTACAGCAGCCTCAGAAAACTAATACATGTAGAAGGCACTGAAAACTTGGTAGCCTGCTATAGCCATTCACCATTAAAGGAAAAATGATTTGGATGACAAAGCTGTCTCTGTATATGATAAATCCCAAGCAGGTCCCCATTTCAGTTTGAATATCCTCTTTTAGCATTGATTGTACTTACCTACTCTAGAAATTTCTTCATCAAGACCATTCAATTTCTGGTCAAGAATTGCTGAATGAGACTCCAAATTGTTCATGTATGCCTGATATTTTTGAACATCTGCTTGTAAGGAAGTTTTCAGTTTTCTCAATGACTCTAGACGATTCTTTAAAAGAAAAGAACATATTATTCTAATTGACAACCATTCCATACTTTACTTGAAAGTAACACAGTATTATTTAAATTCATCTTAGAGAAAGGTGTATTAGCATTTCCTTTCCCTTTTAGAAGGAGCCAAAGAACTAAAAGGGAACTTTGCTGTTATTACCTAATTAAGAAGATACACTTTTCAGGAAGTCAGTTGGGATACAAAGAGCCAAGGGCCAGAATGAAAAAGCACAAACATTTAAGATCTGATATTTTATAAAACAGTCTAGGCATTTCAATAATATAATTCACAAAATAAAATTAGGTATCTGCATATTATTTAGCTTTTAGAAAACCCTTAGAATACAATATGTTATACAAAGCCACTTATCACCATTCCCTTTTCACTAACTACATAACTCAGGGCTTCTTGTAAATATTGTTCCCTAGAGGTGTGTAACATGGAGACCTTGTTCAAAAGATCTTTTTAGTCTTATGTAAATAGGTAAGATTCTTTCATCATATTCTGAACACCATTAGTTCAAGACTGATAGATCACAAGGGAAAACAAAGCTCTAGAGATAACAAACATGTTTTCATGGGGAGGTCTGTCCTATGTAAAAAAAAAAAAAAGAACTTTTAAGATGCTTTTTTTTTTTTTTTGATAAATAGCTGATATCCTCTAAGGAGATCCAAGAGTTCAAAAGAGCTAAGTATATAAGCCTATCAATGATAAGCATGTTTACTAACCGGTTCTTTTTCTCTTTCTTGTTCCAATCTTGCAATTTGTTCATTCAATGCTTTATTTTTTGCTGCTAGTGACTCCAGCTTAGAAGCATCTACATTAAATAAATCCTCTGGAGAGAAAACCCCAAAACTTAGTTAAGATCTCAATTCTGCCTATAAACATTTTCCCCCAGTTCACCATTGATCGCGCTTTCCCTTTATTTCCTTCTTAGTCTCTGCTCAAAACGCTACCAGTGAAGGATATCCTCTCTAAAATAGCAAACCTTTCCCTTCATTACACAGTCTGCCCTCTTATCTTGCTTTATTTTTCTTAGCACTTATCATCCTTTGACTTAGAGTTGCTTGTTTATTATCTCTAGTAGAGGTAATCTCATAGGGCACGGATTTTCTATCGCTTATTCATTACTGTATCCTCTGTGCCTGAATAGTGGCTTGCCCACTGTAGGTATGTAATATTGTCTGAATAAATGAATTCACTAAATGTTTTTTATACTAGATCACTATGAATTTTCCTCTTTTAAAATGAAACTTCATTTACATCCCTTTCTTATGTGGACAAGCTGAAATTGTCCTTATTATTTCAGGGAGATACGTCCAATGGGAATATATGGGAAATGCTTTCGCCTTTTGTGCCAATAATGGCAAGGCGATACTCTACCATTTTGATTGATTTCATTAGAGAAATAGTTTTACACATCTTATATGTTTTACCCACCACTCATTTTACACCTAAGACTATTTCAATAAAAAGAAAAAAAAAGTAAAATAATTCCTCTGGAACATTTTAAAGTTAGCAAGTATATATTGAATGTCACTAGGTTGTAAAAGAGTGGAAACATAAAGAATTTCTTTCTTCAGAAATATAATGGTCCATTAACTGCTTACCACATATTTTGAAAGGACCTTAGATCTTTTGACTAATTAGCACTTTAATTTCTCGAACAGTAGAGCTAGAATATTATAGGAATATCACAGGAATAACATTTGCTGTTTATCTTCTGTGTTTCTGGTAGTGTGTTTGATACTTTATGTACATGGCCACATAATCCTTGCAAAACTTCGTTAGGTTAAGTAATTTGTTAAGGTCACATAACCAGGAAAGGATTTTGCCTCAGACTGACTTCAACATTGGTATTCTTTCTGCTTAACTATCACTTCTCTCCATCAAAGAAACAATGAAGATGAAAATTAGTAGGCATCAAGATACATTTAGAGTAGCTCATATAAATGTTGGGTGTAGTAAAATAAGCTACAACTCCATGAACAGTTTAATACATGACTAATAGCAAGCACACTAGTAATGAGAACACTTACTCAGCTTTGACTGCAACTCTGCATTCATCTCTTCAAAACTGTCAGCACCAGTCATGAAACTCTCATAGCATTTTATGGTGTAGTCCAAAAACAGCTGATTGGGTTAAGCAGATTTAAAACAAAGCTATTATTCTCTATTTAGTTTGTTCCATTTTTCTAAGTGGAAATTTGAATTTGAATTAAAACAAGTCAGGAATACTAGTTATATGAATTCCTATAAACGAGATACAAACCTAGTATATATCATTAATTATGCTGCACAGACTTACTCAGTCTGCTACTTCCAATGTGATGAGGATAGAAAGAACACAAATTTAGATAATGGTGATAATTAGTAAAGAGTAAAGAAACATATCTTCAGAATTTTGAGGTCAAACAACAGAAGCTTATTAATAAACATAAACATAAAATGCACATTCATCTTTAGGGACAGATTATCCTTATGAATGAACCTTATGAAAAACTCATGAACTGATGATCATCTAAGTCCAATTAAACTGACAAAGTCTAGCTATGAAAATCAGAATGAAGGCTATAGTTACACAGTAATTTCAGTCTAAATAAATGGCTTGGTTTGTAGAGATCTAAATAGTAGAATATTGTCATTTTTAATATTTATCCAAGAAAAAGTAACACTATATTTTGCAGTTATGAGGTGTTTTGGTCACTGAAGATGCATGCTTTGTTAGGATGTGAGAATGGCGGATCAGAATTTTCCAAAGCCTAGATGAAATAAATATCTCCCAATTCCCTTTGTGCTGATTCTCTGCTAACTAAGTAACCTCTCTATTACTTGGTTGATATGTAAAGGGTACTCTGAAGAGGCAGTATGAGTCTTCCTGTAACTGGAAAGGTAAACCACTGATGATAAATTAATATATTTTCATTCTATTTCAGATCAGTCTCTTGTGAATTTGGTGACCGTGAATTAGTTTCTTTAAGTTTGGTCAATATTGATTTTGCAGATTAAAAAAACAAAATTAAGCTTTTGCAACCAAATGCTCTGCCACTAACAAACTGAGTTTCTGGATCCACAAAGGTGAGGCTCAGAATCTGGTGAATCTGGATACTTTGAAAACCCTCTTTAATTTATAATAGCACTTTATAATTTCCAAAGTGCTGCTCAGTATATTGTCATTTGAAATAATAGCTAAAATAACAAGAATAACTTTTACTGCTGTAACCTTTAGGATAAATGTCAAAAACTTAAATATCTAATAAGTGTTGAAATTGTATTTGGCTGAAAAATGAGGTAGAGATAAATCTAGTCCAGTACACATACTGCAACATAGGAGGAGAATTCTCTCAAGAGTATGATCAAAGGCTTTCTAACAGCTTTTCCAGCAGGGGTCAATCCTGAAGTAGTAAAAGGTATGGTTTACTCCCTGTTTAAAAGGAAAAAAAGCAATGATACCTCTTTGAACTATTTCCCAGGTAGTAATAAAAAAATGAAACTGAAGTTTCTTGCCACTTTCTTTTTATGTCAAATGCTCCAAAGAATGTAGATTAGAATTAGCATAGAAAATGGTTTTCCTTCTTAGGGACCTGCATGGTGATCGATCTTTTACATGTGCTTGGCACATTAATGTTTAATATCAGTATTATAAATCTATTCCTTGGAGTTGGTATTTCCTCTATTTAGACATGTAAATTTGCTTATTTTAGGAAATACGGTGGAGTTACTTACATAGTTTAGGCTCCAATAAAGTATGGCTTGGGAACCGATTTAGATCATGTTTACACTTTTACCTCAATCCCTTTTGGACGTGGTAACTCAGATCTAAGTGGTAATATGCCTGACTAAAAAGGCCAAAACAAAACAACCTACATGTAATATCTTAAGACTCAAAGACTTATAGTTTCTATTGACAAATAATTATATTAGACTTATGTTGCCAGTATTGATAACTTCATTCTAAAAGGTAGGCAAGAAATGTTACATCTATAAATAAAACAATAATGTGTTATGATTTAATTATAATTTTCTTGCATTTTTTACTTAGTTAACATTTTATTTATTTATACTTATTTTGTGAAAATGATTTATTTATTTTAGAGAGACAGCATGAAGCATGAGCACAAGTGCACTGCTACACATGCTGGAGGAGGGGCAGAGGGGGAGAGGGCGAGAGTCTCAAGCCGATTCTGCACTGAGCATGGAGCCAGATGTGGAGCTCAACTCCATGACCTTGAGATCATGACTTGAGCCGAAACCAAGAGTTGGATGCTTAACTGTCACCCAAGTGCCCCACTTATATAACATTTTAAATTTCTACACCTATTTAATTTTAAGAAACTACAATGTGATTTCAAGAATAAATCTATTAATATCTAAAAGATTCAATTTTAGAAGTTTTTCAGGAAGCAAAAAGACAAACACTACAAAAGACTATACTAATTTCAACAGTGACAAAGTTAATAATATCAAGATAATGCTAATGTTTGTGGTAATGTAAGATACCTTATTGTGCATAATTCCATCTTCAGTTTCTTCTCCCCAAGGCTGTCCATCATCAAACAAAGGTGAGCTTTCTTTCATGGCATTATGTAACTAATAAGTATACAAATAATATATTTAAGTTGATGAAGTATGAAAAAAATGTACAGCTTTTATGTTTGTCACATTTGTTTTAGCGTAATTTTTAACGCATTTACATTACTCTATGACTGAAAATCTCAAGAGGTCATTTCATTGAGCATCAAAATGTAATGTTTTTGATATGTTAGTAACTAAATCCATTAGGATTAAAAAAGGATTCAATTTTAGAAAGGATGGATTCCATATTTAGTTCTATAAAATAGGCTTTTTTTTTTTTTTAAGATTTTATTTACTTAGTCATGAGAGATACAGAGAAAGGCAGAGACACAGGCAGAGGGAGAAGTAGGCTCCCTGCTTCCTGCCCGATTCGGGACTCAATCCCTGGACTCTGGGATCATGCCCCGAGCTGTAGGCAGATGTTTAGCCACTGAGCTACCTAGGTGTCCCAAATATGCTGATCTTTATGCTGCTATTAATTCATTGAGAGCATATACACACATTTTAATGAAACTCTGATAATCTAAAAAAAAAAAAAAAAATTGCCACATAAAAGGTAAACCAAAAAATTATTTCTTTTAATGAATTCAAGTTTGGTATTTAAAAGTTATCCACAGGTTCCTTCAGGGTGTATAAATATGAACTTAAGATTGATTACAATATAAAATATTCAGAAACACAATTGTTTAACCTTGAAAGTGACAACAGATATTGTAGCAAAACATTCAGATGTTTATAATGATAAGCTAAAAAGGAAATGGCTAAAGGATTTTAAGGCAAAGAAATCCCATTTTGCAATACCTGTTTTTATAAATTGTCTTAAAAGCATAACCTTCCAAACATGAAAATTACTAGAAAATGTAAATGAAGTGGCTATTAAATGTAAAGATATAAATCTGTATCTAGTATAATGCACACCAAGCTTCTAAGAAAAGCATCGTGCATTAGGGATGTAAAAGAAGAATGTGGTTTCTGTTAAAAATATTTCATTAGGGATCCCTGGGTGGCGCAGTGGTTTAGCGCCTGCCTTTGGCCCAGGGCGCGATCCTGGAGACCCGGGATCGAGTCCCACGTCGGGCTCCCGGTGCATGGAGCCTGCTTCTCCCTCTGCCTGTGTCTCTGCCTCTCTCTCTCTCTCTCTCTCTCTCTGTGACTATCATAAATAAATAAAAATAAAAAAATTAAAAAAAAATATTTCATTAATTTTTCTTACCCTAGGACTTACATATCAGATTCCTAAATTCTTATCCCAGAGTTGCTTGTCAAATCTACTTTCCTATTCCAAAGACACTCATAGAAGACTTTTTGTACATCTAAGGAGAATGCAGGCAAGTCCATCAACTCATCCTTTACTACTTCTTCCTTTGAGAAGGCCTCAAGTGACAATCAGATTTAACTAAGTCTGAAAGACATGCAGGGCAGAGCCCAAGATTAAGAGCAGAATCTTCTATTTTGTTATCAGGATAGATAAAGAAAGTATTTCAGATGCTTTGTCAAAGGTCCATGCGAAAATTCTTGATACTCCACAAAGTTAAAAAAGACCCTTACAGAGGGACAAACCACTTACTAGGAGCTATATAAAACATTACTACAAGAATTAAAAGTTCTTCTGAATTGAGGAGATTTGGTTCAAACAGTTTCAAAGTGAAATTGTATAGAGATAATCAGAAATATGGATTTGAGTAATATTTTTTCAATAAAAGGTGACATTTCTCAATATACCACTTCTCTCTATAGTGAAATATGAGAGGAATAAAGGACTCAGAAGGCCTGAGCCTGCCCAGGTAGTGGAGTTAAACCATAGCCCAATCCATTGCTCATTGTGTAGCTCTTAGCCCTACCTGCCCAGAAAGCCTGGCTGGGACATCTGAAAAGCTTCTTAGCTCAGAGATACTTGAGCTAAGAGCCTAGAAGGCAGAACTGATCATCCACTGAGCAAAGCTAGTGACCTCATTTGGACAGGATATTTGGGGCATAGGCTGGCTTAAGTCAAGACCACAAAGAGCCATTGGGGCCTGTTTACCTGCTCTACTCAGGCAGAAGAACTGATTTACAATCTTATCCACTGCTAGTATAGCTTCTAGCCCTGCCCAGGCTGGAAGCCTAGCTGGAGCACCTGGAAAACTGCCTGGCTGAGGAGCATATGAAGATAGCCTGGCAAAGGCTTTGATCATCTATAGAGCCAAGTCAGCAATCCCATCTGGGCCAGATTTTGGTACAAAGGTTTGTCTGATTAGCTCCTCAACAAGAATCTTGCCAGCCCTGTAGTTTGTTCTGTCTCCTTCCCCTACTCTGGTAGAGAATCTAATCCATATAGCTCTTACCACTGCTGAATACAGCCTCTAACCCTGCTAACCAGGAAACCTTGATAGAGCTCATGGGAATCTCAATAGCCCACCTTTAGCCCCAGTTACAGCAGCAATTGAATGGAGAACCTGCTCTGTTTCTATAGACCCAAGACAGTAGCCCTGTTACTTGGGGAGCTAAGCATGTAATTCTCTCTGATTTGATCCCCAAGAAGCCTGGTTTGTCATGAGGCCTGGTTTGAAGTCCCAGTGGGACGGGGAAGATAATTTTTAGTGCTGCCCAAACTGAATACAGTCTCTAGCCCCACTTGACCAGAAAATCCTTACCAGAGCACCTACAAATATGTGTAACCCATCTGACAACTCTGATTATAGTGGTTCCAGGGTGAAGAATCTCACTGGTGGCCCTACCATCTGCAGGGCTGAGATGGTGCCCTGTTAGACCAGGGTACTTGGAGCATAGTTCTGCTTAATTTGAGCCCCAAACAAGAGACTTTCCAATCTTGGAGCATGTATGGGGGCCTCCTCCTAAGCACGGAAACTAAACTGTAGCCTTGCCTGCTGCTGTTTACAGCCTTCAGCCTGCCTAATCAGAGAACCTAACGAGAGCATAGCCCATCCTACAGCCTTACTTACAGTGACCCTTGAAGGGAAGCACACAGCTCACGGCCTTCCTCATACGGAGAGCAAAACCAGAAGTGGCTCCTTCTGTACAAGGAATTCAGCACAAACTCATATCATTGATATGGGTCTCTAAACAAGTCAGACAGGCTTTGGGGCTATTCTGCTGCACCACCATGGCAGAGAAACTAATTTATAGCACTGCAGCACTGCCTACTGCTGAGTATGGTACCCAGGCCCAAATATCCAGGAAATCATGGAGGCTGCCCTATAGCCTCACTTGGGCAGGGAACCAAGCCAGCAGTCCTCTATAACTGTTCTCAGACAGCAGCATTTCCCCCACTCTTCTAACCTCAGAGCTTGGGCAGTGGCCTTTCCCAAAAATAGATCCTGATATAAGTAAGCCCCACCTGCCCAAGTACATTACTAGAGATGTATCTAAAAACCCAATCTGAGCTGATTGATAAAGAACTGTCTCTACCAAAGAGAACTTGTCAAATGTGGAAGAGACCACTAATTCAAATGGGCAAGTACCATTATATGGAATCAAGGATCATGAAAAATAAGGTAAACATGACACTAAAGAAAAGGAAAACTAAAGGAAACTAATAAAGTTCCAATAACTGACCCTACAGGAATGGAGATCTATTATTCAGAATAATCCTCTCAAAGATGTTTAGTAAACTATAAGAAAACACAGTCAACGAAACAAAATTAGAAAACCAATGTAGGAACAAAACAAGAAATTCAATGAAAAAACTGTCAAAAAAAAAAAAATCCAACAAATGAGAGCTGGAAAAAAATGACTGATCTAAAAGAATTGAACAGAGAGCTTCAAAATCAGAGTCGACCATGCAGAAGAAAGAATCAGTGGACTAGCTGACAGGACATTGAAATTATCCAGTCATAGAAGCAGAAAGAAAAAATGAAAAAGAGTGAAGAAAGCCTATGGGACTTATTGGTCATCATCAAATGGTAGAATATTTGCATTATGGGTATCTCAAAAGAAGAAAAAAGAAAGGGATAGAAAATATAAAGCAATAAGAAACTTAAAGCAGTAAGAGATGAAAACTTCCCAAACGTAGGAAGAAAGTGGACATCCCGATCCATGAAGTGCACAGGACCCCAAACAGGGCTATGTTGATACATACTATAAATAAGTTGTCAAATTCAAGACAAAGAATTTTGGAAGCAGCAAGAAAAAAAAGAGAGAAGTTACATACAAAGAAATCTCTGTAAAACTATTGGTGGAATTATCAATAGAAACTTTTTAGGCCAGGAGAGGGGCACCTGGGTAGCTCAGTAATGAGCATCTGCCTTCGGCTCAGGTCGTGACCCCAGGGTCCTGGAATTGAGTTTTGCATTGGGATCCCCACAGGGTGCCTCTCCCTTTGCTTATGTACGTCTCTCTCTCTCTCTCTCTCTGTGTTTCTCATGAATAAATACAATCTTAAAAAAAAAATGAAAAAAAAAAAAAAGAAACTTTTTATCCCAAGGGATGGTGTATTCAAAAAAATATTGATAGGAATAAAACATATAAACCCAAAATACTGGATCTGGAAAAACTGTCCTTCAGAAATGAAACAGAGATACTTCCCAAAATAAAAAATGGAGTTTACCACCAAGAGACCTGCCTTACAAGAAATGTTACAGCGAATTCTTTGAATGGAAGCAAAAGGATGCTAATTAACATTGTAAATACAGATGAAGGCAGCGTAAAACTCATTGGTAAACATACAATCAAAGTCTGGTTTTCTATATGGTGCTGTATAATTCACTTACAACTCTAGTTTAATAGTTAAAAAATAAATGTATTAAAAAGAACAATAACTGCAATAACCTGCTATCAGAAACACAATATAAAAAGTATGTAAACTAACCTAAAATGTAACAGGGAGAAATGAAAGTGTAAAGTTTACAAATGTTATTGAAGCCATCAGTTTAAAATAGAATGTTATAGTTGTTTTTTTAATTAGGCTCTACATCCAGCATGGAGTCCAATGTGAGGCGTGAACTCACAACCCTGGGATTAAGACCTGAGCTGAGATCAAGAGTCAGATGCTTAACTGACTGAGCCATTCAGGTGCTCTGAATGTTATAGTTTTAAAGATATTTTATGTAAGCCTTATGATAACAAGGGAAAAACATGAAGTAGATACATAAAAAAATGATGAGGTCAAAGTATGCTAATATCAAAGATCACCAAATTTAAAAAGAAGATAGTAAAATAAGGACCAAACAGAAGAAAAGATCTTCAACATAGTCAGGAAACTATTAACAAAATGGCTGTAAGCCCTTACCTATGGATCACTACTTTAAACGTAAATGGATTAAACTTTCCAATCAAAAGGCAGAAAATGCTGCCTACAAGAAACTCACTTGAGACTCACTTTAGTTTTAGAGACACAGACTGAGAGTGAAGGGATGAAAAAGATATAACAGACAAAATAGACTTTAAATTAAAAATGGAAGAAAGAGACAACGAAGGTCATTACATAATAATAAAAGGACCAATCCATCAATTATTTGTAAATAATTACGCAACTAACATTGGAGTGAGCACCTAAATACATAAAGGAAATACTAATAAAACTAAAAGAAACAACACCAATACAATAATATGTGGGAGATTTTAATACTGCACTCTCAAAAATGGGGAGATCTAAAGAATAAATAGAGATCAACACTACAGACTAAATAGACTCAACAGACACACACAGAACATTCTACCTAACAACAAACTATACATTCTTCTCATGAGTACAAGGAATATTTTCTTTCTTTTCTTTTCTTTTTCTCTTTTCTCTCTCTCTCTCTCTCCTCCCTCCCTCCCTCCTTCCCTCTCTCTCTTTCTTTCTTTCTTTCTTTCTTTCTTTCAAGATTTTATTTATTTATTTGTGAGAGACACAGAGAGGCATGATCCCAGGACCCCGGGATCGAGTCCCACAACAGGCTCCACATGGGAGGCCTGTTTCTCCCTCTGTCTATGTCTCTGCTTCTTTCTCTGTGTCTCTCACAAATAAATAAATGTTTAAAAAAAAATAAAAAAGGGAAAAACCCAAAGTAATGTTATATATGTAATAGGGAAATACTTTAGTTTTTTTTATTTTTTTATTTATTTTTTATTTTTTATTTTTTTTTTAATTTTTATTTATTTATTTATTTATGATAGTTACAGAGAGAGAGAGGCAGAGACATAGGCAGTGGGAGAAGCAGGCTCTATGCACTGGGAGCCCGATGTGGGATTCGATCCCAGGTCTCCAGGATCGCGCCCTGGGCCAAAGGCAGGCGCCAAACCGCTGCGCCACCCAGGGATCCCACTTTACTTTTTTAAAGCTTTAAAACCTCGTGAAAACAAATAGTTTCCTTGCCAATATGGTAATTCCTTCCTCTTACACCTAGAAGCATTTATTAATAGTCTGAAGAAGTGCAAGTCAAATGTCAAAAAAAAATCTTTCCTACATATACATTTTAAAATGAAAATCAAATACCTTGATGCAGTCTATTAGCCAAACCAAGGCTGCCACAATGTGTGGCCATGTATGAGGGGCCCCCACTGTATACATGGAGCTTTTGGATAATGCAAAAGGATACCTGTGAAAAATGAGGAAAAAAGCCAACAATGTTAATTTTGTGAAAATAAGGCTAAATTAGGCTAAAAGTTACATTGGAAAAATTCCATGTATATACTAACAGTCTTGACTTATTTAGAAGATATTTATTAGAAGATTTTGTCCTTGGTCTTCTTACTCTAATGATTTTGTGTATTTTTTGGTTTCCTCTCTGCAGATAACTCTGTACATATATCCCTAAAGCAGCAGAACTTGATTTACAACCAGTATGTTGGACTTCTCTCCTAAAAGATTGTTTGTTCTCTCAAATTCTATGTACCCCAAATAAGCTACACGTGTATACTCCTCATCCTCCAATCCTTTCCTTCCCATGTTTACTCTACACAGCCATTCTTGACCTCATCCACCCCATTTTCTTTAGGCCTTCAATCTTGCCTTTTTTGCTTCTATAACATCAGTGATATCTACTCCCTGTCTATACCCTGTCACTTCAGTACTTGGAAGGCCTTACGATCTATCTTCTATAGTTCAGTAATAACCTCTACACAGTGGTTTTTCTTGCCTTCTAAATGTATCTTAAGATATACTGCCCACAGTGACCATCTTAAAATATATGATTTCTTTAACTCCGAATCTTTACAAATCAATTGAGTCTGATTCTTCTCTGTGTTCCAACCATCTCTCTAGGGTAATAAGAAATATAACATACAAACCCAAGATCTCTAAAGATTCTTGGAACCTCTTCTTCAAACTTTGTGTCAGGAAGTTCATATGAAGGGCACAGGAAGCCATAAAGAAAAGTGAAGATCTTTAGGAAGTCTTTAACAGAAGGAGCTTGTAGAGATTTCATGGATACGCTATATGCATAACCATTTTCTGTAAGAAACTATAATAATTTGTATGAAACATCAAACATCTTATAATAGAAAAATTATTAGAAAATACACTTAAGAAAATATAAAATACCTCACAGAGTTGTCGAATACACTGTTGAATGAATGCTTTGTCATTAAGTGGCCGGGGGTCCTTGATTTTTTCAGAACTGGAAAATATACCAAATTGACTATTCCGGGAGCCATGTCCACTAGTTCTGGAAACATAAATAGTCAAAACTATTTCTGTCTGTGGTCAAGTCTAAATTATTTCAATGTGATTTTATATTTTACTATAACCATTAAATATTAAAGTTCAATTCTTTTCTCTTATTCAAAGCAGAAAAAAAAGAGCAAATAATGATAAGTATAAAATTAGGTGGGAAGAAAAATATACTTGTGGTGCTTTGCATTCCTAACACATAAACTATTATTTAAGAAGGAGAATTTTGAGACCACAAGATCTTCTATACAATCATTCTCTAAGTCTGTTCAGTAACCTAAGTCCTTTTGCCATCCTATTTAGCCTTCCATGATTGGTCCTTCACTCCTAACCCCTTCATTTGCCACCATTTCTTGTGGAAAATTACTTTTGAGATGTTAAAATAGGTTGTACATACTTTTTCTCTTGAACATTTTTGTGTCAAGCAAAATTATGAATCTGATTGTTATTTACTGTAAATATACATGGTGCTACTTTTTAGCCATTAATGGATACAACATATGTGCTCCATTCTAAGCCTTTTCCTATAAAACAAATCTTAACTGGTTTATATTTTAATGGTTCCTTCTGCCTAACATTGTGGCCTGATTTAGCTAACAACTGCAGTTTATTAAGCAAATACCCTTAAAATAATTATTTTCTGGGACGCCTGGGTGCCTCAGCTTTTGAGCGGCTGCCTTTGGCTCAGGGTGTGATCCTGGGGTTCTGGGATTGAATCCCACATTGGGTTCCTTGCATGGAGCCTGCTTCTCCTCCCTCTGCCTATGTCTCTGACTCTCTTTCTGTGTCTCTCATGAATAAATAAATAAATCTTTAAAAAAATAATTATTTTCCTTATTGAACAGATGCCACAAAACTGCTGCAATGAACACTGCTGTAATATCTGAACTCTATTCATCAAAGCTCTATTTCTCCCTGCAGGTTTGCTTACTGCTTCTGAATTCTCTCCTGCTAACACTCTAAAAGTTCTTTAACTTGGGCCTTCCTACTCCACTGCCCGGATTAATTAGCTTTTTTTCCCGAGAATTTGCTAATTTGAGAACCACTTTTCTATATACTATTACTTTATCTTTAATTAATTTTCTTTTTTTTTCCCAAAAGGAACACATGTATAGACTTGGCTCTTATTCTACACAAAACTGCATTATTAGATATCTTTTTAAATTACAAGAGTTCCCTAACCAATCAAATATTGTCTTATTCAACTTATAGCTTGAGAGCAGAGTCTAGAACCAGTCTGTGGTTTGAAATTCTGTCTCTGTTGCTAGTTGTATGACCTTGGGTAAATTACTTAACCTCTCTGTGCTTCAATATCCTTTTCTATAAAATGGATACAATACCAGTATCTACTCATAGGGCAGTTCTAAGGTTTAATACAGATAAAGCACTTACAAAAATTGCCTTATAAAAATGTTAGACTTGCTAAGCAAATGTTAGATTTTATAATTATCATATTATTTCTGAAGTTCACCAATGAGAGAAAAGTTACATTACAAAAATGTCTTAAGATTTTTTTATCAACTGGAATGAATACCAGAAAGAGCTTAATTTGGTTTCAAGGCAAAGACTTTTCATTAGGTAACAAACATTTGATCTCTGAATATTTTCAAAACCAATGAACTGGTTTGCTTTAAAACCAGTTATATTTTGTTTTGGTGAGATAAAAGAAAGTTCCTTTTCTCAATTTTGGGGTTGATCATTTCTTAAAAAGTAAGTCAATTTTATTGAGGTGTAATTAGCCTGGAGTAAAATGTACCCTTTTAAAGTGTATAGTATGATGGGGTTCAACAATGTATATATACCTGTGTAATCTCTGCCACAATGAAAATATTGAAAATTTTCATAATCCCGAAAGTCTTCTACTTAACATTCAATCCTTGCCCCACCTCCAGCACAGGCAATCACTGATATACTCTAAACAGTGGTTCTGGAAGTATGATTTCGGGGATTTCTAAAAGGTCAAAGCTATTTTCATACTGAAAAACTAAGATGTTATTTGCTCCTTTCATTTTTATTTTCTCATGAGTGTACACTGGAGTTTTTCAGAGATTGGCTACATGATGTATGATATTTTAAGAGACTGAATGTGGAAGTTGATATGAGAAGCTAGCTATCTTCTATTTAGCCAGACGTTAAAGAGATTTGCAAAAATGTAAAACATCATTTTCCTTACTGAAATAGTTCCATTTTTGGAAAAAAATTTCTTTTAAGTTAAAAGTATGTTATTTATGTTAACACGTAAGAGGTTATTGTTATTTCACATTCACTAAACACAATTAAAAACTTTCCAGTTTTAATTTCTAATATGGTTAACAACCATAAATACAGCCCACAAAATAAAAGCTCTTTGCAGTCTTAATATTTAAGAATATAAAAAAGCCTCGGACTTTGAAATAGATATTGATTCCTCCTAATTTAAAATGCTATGGTTCCACACACTCTGAAAGCCAGGTATAGAATTTTCAATCGACTATTCACTTATAACATGAAATAGTGGTCTGAATGTGCTGATATATCTTTTAGCACTATCCAAAACAGATATAACCATTTCACCATTTAGAACAGAAGAAAGCTAGCTTATAACTTTCTCTTGTAAGGGGTCATACCATCCAATTTTTTAAGAATTCCTTCATTAAAACTAATAAAAAATATCATACCTTTTACCAAACACAGAGATTTTTCTTTCAGATGTCGGTTTGTTTATACTCAACTTTCCAAAGGCTGGTTTCTCTTTGCTTTAACAAAATGAAAAAAACAAACTTTAAAAAACAAATATAAAAACAACAGTTTAAGCAATTCTTGGAAATATGTTGGAACTAGAAACTCTTTCCCATTACTTATAAAAATAATCCAGAATCATGAAAATTTTTAGTAGCAATCATAGCTATTACAAATGGGACAGGCTAACAACATGTACAAGCAATAATGCTAAAACGTCAAGAAGAAAGCAGAAACAAAGAAAGCAGAAACAAACCATATCTACATTCTAATTTCAATTATTTTAACCTAAGTACATTTATGGATAAACTTAAAGGAAAAAAAATTTAAAAATAGGTATCTTCAATCATAGGATAGCTACATTTAACATTTTTCTTTTAAGGCCAAGTCTATCAAAATGCAGCTACCCATAAGAACATACATCATGTAAATAACAGACCCAAAACATTGCCAAAGGCAGCCATTTAGTTTTCAATACCATTAAGGCATAAATCTTTTAGTGTATGTAATATGTAACAATAAAAAAAAATGTCCCTGATTTTAGAAGGAAAAGATATAAAGTAATTAAATTTCTAGGAGGGAGGGGCAAGATGGCGGAAGAGTAGGGTCTCCAAATCACCTGTCTCCACCAAATTACCTAGAAAACCTTCAAATTATCCTGAAAATCTATGAATTCGGCCTGAGAATTAAAGAGAGAACACCTGGAATGCTACAGTGAGAAGAGTTCACGCTTCCATCAAGGTAGGAAGACGGGAAAAAAGAAATAAAGAAACAAAGGCCTCCAAGGGGGAGGGGCCCCACGAGGAGCCGGGCTGAGGCCGGGGCGAGTGTCCCCAGGACAGGAGAGCCCCGTCCCGGAGGAGCAGGAGCTGCAACAGCCTTCCCTGGCAGAAAGGGGCTCGCAGGGAGTTGGAGCAGGACCCCAGGAGGCGGGGATGCCCTTGGGCTCCCGGGGACACTAACAGACACCTGCGCCCGGGAGAGTGCGCCGAGCTCCCTAAGGGCTGCAGCGCGCACGGCGGGACCCGACGGGACCTGGAGCAGCTCGGAGGGGCTCGGGCGGCGGCTCTGCAGAGGGGGCTGCGCCACCCGGGAGCAGCTCGGAGGGGCTCGGGCAGAGGAAGAGGCTCCGTGCGGAGGGGGCTGCGCGGTTCCAGGAGCAGCTCAGGAGGCTCGGGCGGCGGCTCCGCGGAGGGGGTTGCGCGGCCCGGGAGCGCGAATCCAACACCGCAGGCTCCGGAGCACAGGGCGCTGGGACACAGCCCAGGATCCGGCCTCCCCCGGGACAGGCAGAGGCCGGGAGGGCCCAGGACAGCAAGGACGCTCCTGCCCCAGCTGAGCAGATCAGCGGCCCCGCCCCGGAGCCTCCAGGCCCTGCAGACGGAGACCTCCAGAGTTCCTGCGGGGGCTGAATCCAGGTTTCCAGAGCTGGCCCCGCCACTAGGGCTGTTGCTCCTGGGGCCTCACGGGGTAAACAACCCCCACTGAGCCCTGCACCAGGCAGGGGCACAGCAGCTCCCCCAATTGCTAACACCTGAAAATCAGCACAGCAGGCCCCTCCCCCAGAACACCGGCTGGACGGACAACTTCCAGGAGAAGCCAAGGGTCTTAAAGTACACAGAATCAGAAGATACTCCCCCGTGGTTCCCTTTTTTTTTTTTTGTTTTTGTTTTGCTTTTTGATTTGTTTCCTTCCCCCACCCCCCTTTTTTCTCCTTTCTTTCTTTTTCTTCCTCTTTTTCTTTTTTTTTCGTTTTTTTTCTTCCTTTTTTTTTCTCTTTCTCTTTTCTTTCCTTCTTTCTCTCCTCTCTTTTTCTCCTTTTCCCAGTACAACTTGCTTTTGGCCACTCTGCACTGAGCAAAATGACTAGAAGGAAAACCTCACCTCAAAAGAAAGAATCAGAAACAGTCCTCTCTCCCACAGAGTTACAAAATCTGGATTACAATTCAATGTCAGAAAGCCAATTCAGAAGCACTATTATACAGCTACTGGTGGCTCTAGAAAAAAGCATAAAGGACTCAAGAGACTTCATGACTGCAGAATTTAGAGCTAATCAGGCAGAAATTAAAAATCAATTGAATGAGATGCAATCCAAACTAGAAGTCCTAATGACGAGGGTTAACGAGATGGAAGAACGAGTGATGGACATAGAAGACAAGTTGATAGCAAAGAGGGAAACTGAGGAAAAAAGAGACAAACAATTAAAAGACCATGAAGATAGAATAAGGGAAATAAACGACAGCCTGAGGAAGAAAAACCTATGTTTAATTGGGGTTCCCGAGGGTGCCGAAAGGGCCAGAGGGCCAGAATATGTATTTGAACAAATTCAAGCTGAAAACTTTCCTAATCTGGGAAGGGAAACAGGCATTCAGATCCAGGAAATAGAGAGATCCCCCCCTAAAATCAATAAAAACCGTTCAACACCTCGACATTTAATAGTGAAGCTTGCAAATTCCAAAGATAAAGAGAAGATCCTTAAAGCAGCAAGAGACAAGAAATCCCTGACATTTATGGGGAGGAGTATTAGGGTAACAGCAGACCTCTCCACAGAGACCTGGCAGGCCAGAAAGGGCTGGCAGGATATATTCAGGGTCCTAAATGAGAAGAACATGCAACCAAGAATCCTTTATCCAGCAAGGCTCTCATTCAAAATGGAAGGAGAGATAAAGAGCTTCCAAGACAGGCAGCAACTAAAAGAATATGTGACCTCCAAACCAGCTCTGCAAGAAATTTTAAGGGGGACTCTTAAAATTCCCCTTTAAGAAGAAGTTCAGTGGAACAGTCCACAAAAACAAGGACTGAATAGATATCATGATGTCACTAAACTCATATCTCTCAATAGTAACTCTGAATGTGAACGGGCTTAATGACCCCATCAAAAGGCGCAGGGTTTCAGACTGGATAAAAAAGCAGGACCCATCTATTTGCTGTCTACAAGAGACTCATTTTAGACAGAAGGACACCTACAGCCTGAAAATAAAAGGTTGGAGAACCATTTACCATTCGAATGGTCCTCAAAAGAAAGCAGGGGTAGCCATCCTTATATCAGATAAACTAAAATTTACCCCAAAGACTGTAGTGAGAGATGAAGAGGGACACTATATCATATTTAAAGGATCTATTCAACAAGAGGACTTAACAATCCTCAATATATATGCCCCGAATGTGGGAGCTGCCAAATATATAAATCAATTATTAACCAAAGTGAAGAAATATTTAGATAATAATACACTTATACTTGGTGACTTCAATCTAGCTCTTTCTATACTCAATAGGTCTTCTAAGCACAACATCTCCAAAGAAACGAGAGCTTTAAATGATACACTGGACCAGATGGATTTCACAGATATCTACAGAACTTTACACCCACACTCAACTGAATACACTTCTTCTCAAGTGCACATGGAACTTTCTCCAGAATAGACCACAAATTGGGTCACAAATCGGGTCTGAACCGATACCAAAAGATTGGGATCGTCCCCTGCATATTCTCAGACCATAAGGCCTTGAAATTAGAACTAAACCACAACAAGAAGTTTGGAAGGACCTCAAACACGTGGAGGTTAAGGACCATCCTGCTAAAAGATGAAAGGGTCAACCAGGAAATTAAGGAAGAATTAAAAACATTCATGGAAACTAATGAGAATGAAGATACAACCATCCAAAATCTTTGGGATGCAGCAAAAGCAGTCCTAAGGGGGAAATACATCGCAATACAAGCATCCATTCAAAAACTGGAAAGAACTCAAATACAAAAGCTAACCTTACACATAAAGGAGCTAGAGAAAAACAGCAAATAGATCCTACACCCAAGAGAAGAAGGGAGTTAATAAAGATTCGAGCAGAACTCAACGAAATCGAGACCAGAAGAACTGTGGAACAGATCAACAGAACCAGGAGTTGGTTCTTTGAAAGAATTAATAAGATAGATAAACCATTAGCCAGCCTTATTAAAAAGAAGAGAGAGAAGACTCAAATTAATAAAATCATGAATGAGAAAGGAGAGATCACTACCAACACCAAGGAAATACAAACGATTTTAAAAACATATTATGAACAGCTATACGCCAATAAATTAGGCAATCTAGGAGAAATGGACGCATTCCTGGAAAGCCACAAACTACCAAAACTGGAACAGGAAGAAATAGAAAACCTTAACAGTCCAATAACCAGGGAGGAAATTGAAGCAGTCATCAAAAACCTCCCAAGACACAAGAGTCCAGGGCCAGATGGCTTCCCAGGGGAATTTTATCAAACATTTAAAGAAGAAACCATACCTATTCTCCTAAAGCTGTTTGGAAAGATAGAAAGAGATGGAGTACTTCCAAATTCGTTCTATGAGGCCAGCATCACCTTAATTCCAAAACCAGACAAAGACCCCACCAAAAAGGAGAATTACAGACCAATATCCCTGATGAACATGGATGCAAAAATTCTCAACAAGATACTGGCCAATAGGATCCAACAGTACATTAAGAAAATTATTCACCATGATCAAGTAGGATTTATCCCTGGGACACAAGGCTGGTTCAACACCCGTAAAACAATCAATGTGATTCATCATATCAGCAAGAGAAAAACCAAGAACCATAGGATCCTCTCATTAGATGCAGAGAAAGCATTTGACAAAATACAGCATCCATTCCTGATCAAAACTCTTCAGAGTGTAGGGATAGAGGGAACATTCCTCGACATCTTAAAAGCCATCTATGAAAAGCCCACAGCAAATATCATTCTCAATGGGGAAGCACTGGGAGCCTTTCCCCTAAGATCAGGAACAAGACAGGGATGTCCACTCTCACCACTGCTGTTCAACATAGTACTGGAAGTCCTAGCCTCAGCAATCAGACAACAAAAAGACATTAAAGGCATTCAAATTGGCAAAGAAGAAGTCAAACTCTCCCTCTTCGCCGATGACATGATACTCTACATAGAAAACCCAAAAGTCTCCACCCCAATATTGCTAGAACTCATACAGCAATTCGGTAGCGTGGCAGGATACAAAATCAATGCCCAGAAATCAATGGCATTTGTATACACTAACAATGAGACTGAAGAAAGAGAAATTAAGGAGTCAATCCCATTTACAATGGCACCCAAAAGCATAAGATACCTAGGAATAAACCTAACCAAAGATGTAAAGGATCTATACCCTCAAAACTATAGAACACTTCTGAAAGAAATTGAGGAAGACACAAAGAGATGGAAAAATATTCCATGCTCATGGATTGGCAGAATTAATATTGTGAAAATGTCAATGTTACCCAGGGCAATATACACGTTTAATGCAATCCCTATCAAAATACCATGGACTTTCTTCAGAGAGTTAGAACAAATTATTTTAAGATTTGTGTGGAATCAGAAAAGACCCCGAATAGCCAGGGGAATTTTAAAAAAGAAAACCATATCTGGGGGCATCACAATGCCAGATTTCACGTTGTACTACAAAGCTGTGGTCATCAAGACAGTGTGGTACTGGCACAAAAACAGACACATAGATCAGTGGAACAGAATAGAGAATCCAGAAGTGGACCCTAACTTTATGGTCAACTAATATTCAATAAAGGAGGAAAGACTATCCATTGGAAGAAAGACAGTCTCTTCAATAAATGGTGCTGGGAAAATTGGACATCCACATGCAGAAGAATGAAACTAGACCACTCTCTTGCACCATACACAAAGATAAACTCAAAATGGATGAAAGATCTAAATGTGAGACAAGATTCCATCAAAATCCTAGAGAAAAACACAGGCAACACCCTTTTTGAACTCGGCCATAGTAACTTCTTGCAAGATACATCCACGAAGGCAAAAGAAACAAAAGCAAAATGAACTATTGGGACTTCATCAAGATAAGAAGCTTTTGCACAGCAAAGGATACAGTCAACAAAACTAAAAGACAACCTACAGAATGGGAGAAGATATTTGCAAATGACATATCAGATAAAGGGCTAGTTTCCAAGATCTTTAAAGAACTTATTAAACTCAACACCAAAGAAACAAACAATCCAATCATGAAATGGGCAAAAGACATGAACAGAAATCTCACAGAGGAAGACATAGACATGGCCAACATGCATATGAGAAAATGCTCTGCATCACTTGCCATCAGGGAAATACAAATCAAAACCACAATGAGATACCACCTCACACCAGTGAGAATGGGGAAAATTAACAGGGCAGGAAACAACAAATGTTGGACAGGATGCGGAGAAAAGGGAACCCTCTTACACTGTTGGTGGGAATGTGAACTGGTGCAGCCACTCTGGAAAACTGTGTGGAGGTTCCTCAAACAGTTAAAAATAGATCTGCCCTACGACCCAGCAACTGCACTGCTGGGGATTTACCCCAAAGATACAGATGTAATGAAACGCCGGGACACCTGCACCCCGATGTTTATAGCAGCAATGGCCACGATAGCCAAACTGTGGAAGGAGCCTCGGTGTCCAACGAAAGATGAATGGATAAAGAAGATGTGGTTTATGTATACAATGGAATATTACTCAGCTATTAGAAATGACAAATACCCACCATTTGCTTCAACGTGGATGGAACTGGAGGGTATTATGGTGAGTGAAGTAAGTCAGTCAGAGAAGGACAAACATTATATGTTCTCATTCATTTGGGGAATATAAATAATAGTGAAAGGGAATATAAGGGAAGGGAGAAGAAATGTGTGGGAAATATCAGAAAGGGAGACAGAACGTAAAGACTGCTAACTCTGGGAAACGAACTAGGGGTGGTAGAAGGGGAGAAGGGCGCGGGGTGGGAGTGAATGGGTGACGGGCACTGGGGGTTATTCTGTATGTTAGTAAATTGAACACCAATAAAAAATAAATTAAAAAAACAGTCTGGTAGAATTAAAAAAAAATTAAAAAAATAAATTTCTAAAAGTAGCTGAGGCTTATACAACGTTAACCTAAGTAACTTAAGTACAGTTAGCAAGTAACTTGTACCTTGGAATAAGGATTGATAGAGCCCTCAGTGGCTTAAAAATAGCCTTTTCTTAATTAGAAGAAACGAACTTATAAAGAAATGCTATTTTATGATAGTATAATTATATACCATTTTCCAGTGAATACTGAGAAAAGTTTGTAGAAGTAGTTCTGTAGGCTATTTAAAACTGCAGCTTATCGTTGAGCAAATAACTAATAACTGATAATTTTGGCAATTGCATGTGCTTCAGTAAATTGAAAGTTTTACCAATGAGCCTGCTCAAATCAGCAGGGCTACAATAAAGGAAGAAAATAGGAAAATTAGTGCTGAAAAGGAATTAACAGCCCTTTTTAGAGGTTGCCTGGCAAACGATGCAGCTTTGGAGATTTAAGGATCATATGAGATAAAACACACCTAAAAACATGCCAATTTTCAGCCTTCATTGATCCAAATTAGGTAATACTGTGAAGGAACAAGATTCATCAGAACATCACTCATAATACATGTATTAACCATCTTCACAGATTTCTTTGTCCACAACAGTAAGTCATGAGGTACTTACGTTTGAGGGGTATGGAGGCCTTGTTTATTGAAATCCTGAGACCTTAAATCCTGCATGGAGAGGCGGCCAGCACCACCGGTGGAAACTGAACTGCGCTTCATGCTTACTACCTGTATTCGTGAATTCAGTGTTAAAAAATCTTTTCAGATATAGATGCCACATTAAGCACCAACTCTTAGCTTCATCCTCAAGCAGAAAGCAGCCAAGTCCCATTATTTCTTCAAGGTAACTTTTTCTTGGACCCTCTTGTTCATATAAGGTGAAGTCCTCATTTGCAAGGAATGTGTATTAATTACATTTAAAAATAATTCAACACGCGGGAATATTTACTCACTGTCTACCATGTACACTCGAGTGTGCAAGGCAATTGAAATGACACAATGATAAATAAGGTGTAATGCCTGCCTTCACATATCCATGGTAGTTAAAGCTCTGAGTCCTAACCCAGATCACATTACTGCTGTTAACTACCCGTTTTCATTGGGAAAGTCAGAGGCTACCGGACGAGAACTACCTCAAGATGTTTCCTTTACTCTGGGCTTAGAGAATACAGCTATTCTGTCTTCTTTTCCGAGTCCATCTCTCTCGCTCTGTCCTCCACCCGCTGCTTTCGATTTATATCCAATTGGCGCCGCTCTTACTTCAATCTCCCTCCCAACAAGGGCAAATTATCTGGTCCACAAAATGGTCCGGAGGCTGCTGCTTATTTTCCAGAAAATTAACATTTCATTTCCTTCCTATCTACTGAAACAGCTTTTGACCCTAGCTCATCTTTGACAGATCTTTTGACCCTATCTCATCTCTGTGGTATTTGACACCATACACCCAGATTTCTCAGGTCCTGTCCTGGTTTCCAGGGAAGTGGACATTTGTAGTTATCCTGTCATTTCTTTGGGCCCTCCTTTGTTTTTTTAAAAATCGATTACACACACACACACACACACACACACACACAAATAAAATAAAAACCGATTACACTCTACCCTTGGTTCGACCACCTATTTCTTTCACTCCTTTATACATTTCTGCTATCCTTTCAACCCTTCCACTCACCCCTGTGTGCACTCCAAATCTCCACTGAAAATATGGCTTAAGACTTCCCTACACGCCCACTAGGATGTTACACTGCTGTCTCAAAGGCAACACCTCAGGCAGTTTTTCATTCTGTCCTTCCCCCCAAGCTCCCGGCAATTCTCCCCCTTTCCTCCCTCCATTCTCTGCTCTCCACCAGTGTGCCCCTCGGTCCTCTCCTCCCTTGCAAGTCTCCGTCAGTAGGAACTTCTTCAACTCCGGGAAACTGGTGCCTCGCACAGACTCGGCCCGGAGCCCTCCTCACAAGAGTAGACACTAAAACGTTGTCCCTCAGAGCCTCTGAATCTAAGTTGTTAGCGCCATCGCTTTCTCCCTTCAGAACAGTTCTGCCGGCACAAAATTAGCCCAAAGTCATTAATTACCTTTCTTCCAGTTTCGTGATACAATCCAAGGGCCGAATCCGTAATCCGCGCAACTATTTGCGAGGCAGGACGACAGCCGCCAAAACACCCAACTCCTCCCCGCACCCGCCGGCGCAGTTCGAATTTGAAATCTCCGCTGGCGCCTACGTCATCACGTACGTCGGGCGCGTGCGCAACTCCTCACACGCCGCTCTCGGTCGCAGGAATTCTGCGTACTACTGGCGTCCCGCTGCCTCACTCAGCACCGCGGCGACTCTGGTGAGTGCAAGCGTCCTCTCCGGAGTCCAGTCCGATTTGAAAGTTAGCGCTGAGGCCGCGGGAGCTGTCTGCCTCTGATTAGCGGACAGAGCGCTCCAAATCGCCCTGGAAATGATTTTTCCGTACAGCAACATGGCCGCGCCCTTGTCTCGTAGCAAAAAAGAGAAATTTCTTTCTTTTACCGTCAAAGTGGAGTCTCACATGACCGCTGGTTAGAGGGGTGCTGCTTTCACGAGGCAAGGCAGAGGCGTCGTGCAGTTTTTCTATCAAGGGAAGCGGTGAGGTAGGAGATGAGGACTGCTGCGCGTGGGCGGAGCCGCCTTCGAGGTTCCAGCTGGTGTAGCTGCGGCTCGGGCGTCCTGGTCCCCCGCGGTGGCCGGCGAGTGCAGCCGCGAGGAACCCGAGGGAGTAGGGGTGGGGTTGGATGTGAAGGGGAGAGGTAGGGGCCGGAGAGCTTAAGCACAGTAGTTTACTTTGCCTAAACAGGACTAACCTGCTTCCCTGAGTTTGAACTCAAGACAAGTACTGCCCAATACCTGGAGGGAATGAAAAGCTTTGAGCCAAGGTCCTGGTACTTGATTCATGAAACAGTTTTGCGGTTAACTAGAATAGTAATTTTGGGCACGTCGCGTTTTCAGTTTCAGTCTTCTGGACTAAATTTCTAGCTCTCATTAGCTATTACATCAGCTCCTCGCTGCAGGTGGTGACTCTGAGGGGGAGGACCAAATACCACGATTACCATCACTAATAGCATTTGTTTGAAAAGTTGCTGTGTGTTGGGCACTGCACAGCACTTCACGTAGAGTATCTCATTTAATTCTCTAAACCGCCTTCCGAGATGTCATAAAAAAAAAAAGATGGATTTGAGACTCAGATTAAATAACTAATATAACTAGTAATATTGCTAATACTACATGGAGCTAGAAGTTTGGATCTAAAGGCGACTATTACTAATCGTGCTATTAACCACTTAATGTATATCTTTTTCTGTCCCACTCTTAAGTTCTCCATTACACTAGATTTAATAGGCCATATCCAGAACTTTACCTTTTTTTTTTTTTTTTTGTTAAAAAATAAGTTTTGAAAAACATAATTGCCGGAGGAGGACTGCTCAGAACCAATAACCTTGCAATTTTGCTAGGGTTTGGTATTTCTGAAATCTGTTAAAATTGCATTGTGCTCTGTCTAGACCAGTCTTCGATTTCATGGTTTTTGCTGTCCCATTGGTAGCAGTGGTTACTGGGCATATTAATGAGCTGACTTATTATGGTAAATGTGCTTTGAAAAAAACAAGGATTGATCTGCTAACAACTTTTCTTGAAATTCTGTGGCTTCTCTAGGTTTATCTCATTAAAAAGGGTGAATTCACATAGATAATGTAGTATTCTTTGCTTTGACAGGACACTCACCTTTAAGAACTGAATGACTTCCTGACTTGGAGGATGTGGACCTAGTGGCTAGATTCAAATATGAAACAGGAGGTTGTGTGGAGGGCTCAGGAAAATAGGAGGATTCAACTGAGATTCCAGAAACAAGATCATATTTTAATGCTCTTTTGCTCAAGTGGCTGAAAATTTTGAATTATCAACCCTGAAATTAAAAGTTTATATTAAAACATTATGTTTTTCCTTAACGTATCATGAATGTCAAATTCTTTTGTGTGTATATGTTAAGTTTATATATTTGCACATGAAATCTACCTGTGCATATGAAGTATATTTTTATTATATGTTGGACGTTTAAGAAGTTAATCTGAAAAGTTGGGTTTTACATCTAAACCCTCATTTCCAGAGATTTTTGTTTTTGCTTTTTGCTTTTCTATTTTAAAAGAAGAGAATGTCTGTGGTGCACCAGCTGTCACCAGGATGGTTACTAGATCATCTTTCTTTCATTAACAACATAAACTATCAACTTCAACATCATGAGCCTTGTTGCGGTAAAAATGAGCCTACTTCATCTGTTCACTTTGATTCTCTTCAAATGGATTCTTTGACCTCTTTTGGAACCTCTGCTACATTTAATGCTTTTGACTCTGCCACTCAGCCAGATAATGATGACAGAGGAAAATGTGAAATCTCTATACAGAAATACGTTTTTCGATCTGAGCTATTTAATGTCACCAAACCTTACATAATTTCAGCTGTTCACAATGAATGCCAACAGAGGAATGAAAAGGAATATCCAGTGGATGGTGTTAAAGAAGAAAACTGCCTTTCTATTATTGGGAAGGTAGACAGCTTTAATATGTTTTTATTTTTCTACAGAACATGTAAAAGAAATTTATCATTCCAATATCTTAAATATAATTTATAAAGTCTAAAAACAGCAAAGTGTAGAAAGTTTTTAGTTCTATCCAGTGTAATTTTTAATTCTTTACTAATGTTCTATCATTCTTAGGCCACATTTGCATATTTCAAAAGTAAGCAAAGTTTGTTTAAAAGTGAACGCTCTGTAAATTAAAACTGAACAACAATAGCAAAAAGCCCTTTATGCTTAGTCATTTGTATTAATTGTTTTTGCAGCTGTTTTTGTTCAACAACTGCTGCTTTGTCTGCAAAATCCTAAAACAGTATTTGGATTTTGGGAGATTTTTAGAGACCTGTCCTTTGGGGATAAACTCATAATGAAGTTTGCAAGAAGGGGATGATATTTCATAAAGTTTTATTAATAAAAGTAGAAAGCTGCTATAGAAAATTGTATGTGTTCTTAAAGTATACATATTTGTATATGCACCGGTGCAGTCTTTTGGTGATGTTTCAAGAATGCCATACGAAATCAAATTAATTATGCTTTAATACTTTGTGTGTTTCTGAAGAGTTCAGAGGTGATTATACAAAGTCTGTTTTGGATACATTATATTAAGATTTTCTTTGATAGAGATAGGAATAACTTTTATTACTCACCCATACGTGTTTGAGATCTTTCTGTGTGCTGTTGTACATGAAGGGATGAAACAAGATAAACGCAGTATCTTATAATTGATAGCCATGAAGAAAGATACTAAATAAGAAAGCATGTTGAGAATTAGAATAAGGGAAGTAATAGAGATAATTTAATACATTGTTCTAGTTTCCTGAAGTAGAACTTTTAATATGTTTGTAATTTCTTTATTCCGTCTTTTTTTTGTCTTGGCAGATATTTATTGAGCCTTTACTGTCAGGCATAGGAAAGAAAACATATAGTTTGAGATTTCAGCAAAATAGTATATAGATTATCATAACTACTACTAGTTCAGACAAATAAGCATTTACAGTTTGCTAAGTATGGGCATCTTTTAATGTTTACACTGTTACGTTGGTTAAATTTGTCATTTTAATATAGAAAAATATAGGTGAGCATATGTAATGAATCATCTTGACAAAACTCACCTTATTTCTGACATGCTAAAGCAAATTATACAACTAGCTTATTCTTCAGTTCATTTATTTATTCAGCTAGCAAGCATTTATTGTTAGCCTACTAGGAGTATGCAACCATATAGACATTAGTGTTTCAGCAATAAGAATTATGAAGTCTCTGCTCTATTTTGCACTGTCTTAAATGTTCTTTTCTATGAAGTTGTTAGATACAGAACCGTGTTAGTATACCTGATTTGCACCTAGCTTTCAGATCAATCATAAAGAGCTATTGAAAATGCACTGGATTTTTTTTTTTTTTTGAATGATAGTATATGAATAGTTCCTCTCCTCAAAAATGAAGAGGTTGAGAATTATATCATATATAACTGTTAGATGATACTGGTAATTTTATACAGTGTCACAGTTTTCTGGTGTTCTATGGATGTCCCTGCTACATTTTATCATTGTTACTAGTTCTTATTAATAGCTTAGGTGACTTTATATTACTCAGTAAGCCTGTAGTAGTAGTAGTAGCAGTAGTAGTAGTAATAATAATGATGATGATGATGATAATAAATAGTAGTTTTTTATTTGGGAAAGCTTATTTCCTTTGTCCATACACTTTTCACTGATTTCGACCTTAGCAGTCAATTAACCTCTTAAAGACTGAGATACTATGGAAAATATGATAAAAAAGAGATACTAATACATTTCAAAATATCAATATTGTGCTAGACGGTAACATAATTTTCTCCCTGTAATTTACTCTTTAGAAGCGTAAAAGATGTGTTGTTTTCAATCAAGGTGAATTGGATGCAATGGAATACCATACAAAGGTAAGGTGTAAAATGTTCATTGATGACCTTGGAAGATTAATGTGTAGTATAAATGAACCATATAAATAAGGATGTTCTTAAAAATTAAGCAGTTATTTTGATCTGAGTTAGAATTTAATAATGGATTGATTTATTATTTTTATAGTAATAATTCAAACCAGTTTTTATTAAAATTTTATATTCTATTAGTTTTACTATTTAACATTAGTAAACTTGTACTATATTGGTTAGGTTTAGAAATTTGTTAAGTTTTAAAGTCTGTCATCCATAGGTAAAACAACTTAAAATAATTGCAGTAGAAAACATGAACAAGGTGAGGGATGTATTTTTAAAATGTGGTGATAAAGAGGAACTAGTAGTTAAATGAGAAGAAGCAGAGGGTACCCAAGTATTTTAAGCTTTAACTCTCTAAGGAAACTTTTTGATCAAAATGGGAAGATTGGGGTTGGAATTTGTCTTAGGAGGGATGATAGTAAATACGGTCTTGAATATGTTGAGTTAATTTGATGGTAGGATGTAAGATTTTTTTCTCTCTTTTTGTTGGAAAATATACATAACAAAATTTGCCAGTTTTCCATTTTTAGGTGTATAATTCAGTGACATTAAGTATATTCACAATATTGTGCCATAATCACCATGCATCCATCTCCAGATAGAATCTCATCATCCCAAATAGAATCTACACTGTTTAAATAACTGCATTTTCCTATTTTCACAGCTCCCAGACCTCTATTCTACCTTCTATATTTTGAGTTTGCCTATTATAGGTATATAAATGGAATCATATATTTATTGTTTTGTGTCTGATTTATTTCATTTAGCATAATGTCTTCAAGTTTCATTCCTGTATCAGAATTTTATTCCTTTTTTATGACTGAGTAGTATTTCATTGTATGACTGCACCTTCATTTTGTTTATCCATTTATTTGTTTATGGACATTTGGGTTCTTTCTACCTTTTGGCTCTTGTGAATAATGCTGCTATGAATATTTGGTATATAAGTATCTATTTTAGTTCTGCTTTCAGTTCTTTCCAGAATATAACCAGATGTGAATTGCTGGATCATGTTTGTATTGAACTTTTTAAGGAACTGCCAAGTTGTTTTCCATAGCAGTTGCACCATTTTACATTCCTACCAGCAATGCACAAGGGGACCAGTCTCTGCACACTCTAATACTTAAAATTTTCTGTTTGCCTTTTTAAAAATAAAAGCCATCCTAATAGGTGTGGAGTGGTATCTCATTGTGGTTTTCATTAATATGTTGGATTTTACACATATTGAAGATACCTGAATACACAAATGCTAAGTCTTTCAATAACAAAAGTCTGCTTTAGTTTGTTAATTTTGGAAATATTTCTATTGCCTAGAAATGTCACTTGCAAGATTAAACTGCAGAACTTTGCAAAAATCAAGGATCTGATATGAGAAAGCTGAACAATTTTAAGATGTTAAATGAAATTAGAGAATAGAATTTCTTGAATTTATGGAATGTTTGATGTTGGTATGAGGACTGTTAATAGACAAGATATGTAGATAATCGTAAGGAACATATATTAAGGAAAAGACTATAGTAGAACTTGTCTTATTATTACTGAATCTATCTGTGCCCCTCCTTTTCTTCCTATCTAATTCATTTATACACTTATTCACTCACTTATTAAGTACATTAATTCACTTTACTTACAAATATTCATTAAATGCCAGCAACCAGACAGTGTTAGCTCTGGGACTTCAGTAGAAGTTGAGATATAGTGCCTCTGTTGCAGCATTTACTTTCTTGAGAGACACAGACAATTAAACTATATATCATAAAAAGCAGTATCATAGGACAATTTTAGTATACTGTGAGGGTAAATAGAGTGGGCATCCAACTTAGAGTTGAGGATACGGTGTCAAGGAAAGCTTAATGGAGGCACTGATTTCGTATAAGTTGAGTCTTTGCAGTAGGCATTAGTCATATGAAGGTGATGATGAAGAGAGGGCTTTGAGAAGAATAGCATTTTGTAGCATTTAGAAGCAAAATGGAAAAAGCTTGTTTAAGGAACTGAAAAAGACTCAGGATGGCTGGACTGTGGAATGTGGAGAGAATGGTTAGAGATGAAACTGGGGAAATAAGTCACATTATGTGAGGATTTCCAAGTCTACCTTAAGACATTTAGACTTAAAGGTGTTGGGAAGCTGTTGAAAGCAGATGACAGGATCAGATTTGTATTTTATTTAATTTATTTAATATTAACTTTATTTTTAGATAGATAATGCATTCATTTGGTGAATTGAATGTACAGAGTATATAGTAAAGTCTTTCTCTAATCCCCATCCCTCAGTCACTGCTTCCTCCTCCCAGTGTATTTGTCCAGTGGTAGTGTTCATATATGAAAGACAGTATGGACATATATTCCCCTGCTCCTTTTTTATTTAGATGGTAGCATACTTGATACAATTTTGCCCCTTGTTTTTTTCCCTTCAGGTAAAAACATACTTTACAAATTGTTTTATGTTTCATTGTTGTTCAACTTTTATTAGTCTTTATTGACATTTAGGTATATTATACACATGCTGCTTTCTATATATGTGTGTGTATCTACAGAATGCATTTCAAGCAATTAAGTTGCTAGTTTCAGAGGTTTTAACCTTTTGATAGATATTGTCAGATTGCTACTGGAGAGGTTTTATCATCTTATTAGCAAACCAGAAATGTGTAATTTTTTAAAAAGATTTATTTATTTATTCATGAGAGACACAGACATAGGCAGAGGAAGAAGCAGGCTCCTTGAAGGAGCCCAATGTGGGACTCAATCTCGAATCCCGGGATCACGATGTGAGCCAAAGGCAAGTCGCCCAACCTCTGAGCCACTGAGGCATCCCTAAAAATGTGTAATTTTTCCTATTTTCCCACATCCTTACCATCACAGTGTATGTGATGTGTTGTTTTTGATCTTTGCCAATCTGATAGGTAAAAAATTATATTTCAGTATGATTTTAGTTTGCATTCTCTTATTAGGAGTGTAGTTAAGTACTTTTACATATATTTAAAAACCATTTGTATTTTTTTTAATGTGAACTATTTGTTTCTTTTGCATATTAAAAAAATTGTGTCCTTAATTACTAGGTGCTCTTTATATGTTAGGGAAAGTAGTTCTTTTTGATATACATTACAAATATATTTTTACCAGTTTGTCATTTTAATTTTGATTGTCTTTTAGCACATACACAGTTATATTTTTATTTAATTTATTCTTTTTTTTTTTCTTTTAGAAGTTCTAGATATTTTAGTCCTAATTAAAATGGAATTTCTTCTTCAAAGCTTTAAAAGAATTTTCCCACGGAGGAAAAAAATAAAGAATTTTCCCATGTTTTCTTCTAGAATACTTATGATTTCTTTTTTTTTTTTTTTAATTTTTTATTTATTTATGATAGTGACAGAGAGAGAAAGAGAGAGAGGCAGAGAGAGAAGCAGGCTCCATGCACTGGGAGCCCGATTTGGGATTCGATCCCGGGTCTCCAGGATTGCGCCCTGGGCCAAAGGCAGGTGCCAAACCGCTGCGCCACCCAGGGATCCCCTAGAATACTTATGATTTCATTTCACATTTATATCTTTGATTCATTTAGATATGAAGTGTAATTGCACGTACACATGTGTTTATTTCTGGACATTATACTTATTTAATTTGTCTATTTTCCAGTTTCTTTTCAGGTTATATAACATGAGTATGTTTTAATATTTGGTATGCTCACCTCTCCCCCCATCCTTACTGCTCTTTTACAGAGTTATTCTGTTTTGTTTATTTTCCCATATGAATTTTAGGATCAATTTAATTCTAGTTAGAAAAATAAGCAATTGGACTTTTTATGGCATCAAGTTAAATTTATAAATTAAATTAGGGCCTACTGACTTCTTTAAGATGTTGGTAACACGAATATATCTTTCCATTTACTTCAGTTTCTGTTAACATTATATAAGATTTTCTTTATAAAAGTCTTGCCAATTTACTAAGTTGCTGTATTTTTTTTCTCTTAATTTCATGGGTTTTCCAGGTCATACTTATAACTTCTGAAAACAGTAATACTTTTACTTACAGCTTTCCATTTATTGTATTTTTAATTTATTTCTTGTTTGTAATTGTATAGGCTGGAAAATATAATACAGTATAGTTTTTAAAGATTTTATATATTTATTTGAGAGAGAGAGAAAAGATTTTATTGATTGAAAGAGTGAGAGAGTGTGAGAAAGAGAGCACAGTTGGAGGAAGGCCAGAGGGAGAGGAAGAGAGAGAAGCAGAAGCAGGCTCCCTGCTCAGCGGGAGCCCCTGACGTGGGGCTCAATCTCAGGACTCTGGGACTATGACCTGAGTTAAGGGGAGACACTTAACCGACTGAGCCACCCAAGTGCCCCTCTATCTGTTATTTATTGTTATTATCAAACATGGTTATTGAATTTTATGAAATGTTTTTTTAAGCATCTGTAGAGATTGAATAGCTGATTTTTCTACTAGTATTTCTCTTTGATTTTTTCTTCATGTGTAACCATCCTTGTGTTTGTAGTATATGTTCCAGATGACCAGCTGTCAGTACTTCTCCTCACACAGAGACACATGTTGAATTGTCTCCTGTTAGCCTGGTGAATCATAAAGTTTCTCCATCTGAATATTGGAAACAGGCACCAATCTTGGCCCTGTGTGAACTCCTGACACTGTTTCTTCTATCTTTTGGGTGGTTCTTTTTCTGGCCTTGGATAATTCCCTTATACACCTAAGCATATTAGTACTTAGGGGAATTTCTCTAGTGCTACTGTCTATAGATCTTCATAGTTCTCTCTCTCTCTGTGGCTCTTTCCTCTCTGGTACTCTATCCTGTGGCTTCTTGTCTTGACCTCCCTATATTTTCTGCCTTGTCTACTCAGCTCTGGATTTCTCCTAGCTTTTGTCCAGAGTCGTCTTTCTTGTGGCCTGGAAACTTCCCAGGCCGTTAGCTGGGGCAGTCATAGGGCTTACCTATGATTACTTTCATTGTTTTATTTCCTGATGTCCTGTCTTGAAAGCCGTTGTTCCTGAGACTCCATCTTGGTTGAAAGTAGAAAATTTCGGCTGCTTTGAACATTTTTTCTTTATCATTGATTTTTAGCAGTTTGATTATGATGTTTCTTACTGCAGTTTTCCACCCCTCCTTTGTTAAGATTGAATCTGTGAATTAATAGTCTTCAGCAAATTTGGAAATTTTTGGTCATTACTTCCTCAGATATTTTCTCTTTTTCATATTGAACATTTTTATTGTGTTGTTTTCAAGTGCACTAATCTTTTCATCAATACCTGCTTTTAATACAACCTAGTCTATATTTCATTTTTGCATTGAACAAGCATACCTTGTTTTATTGTACTTTGCTTTATTGCACTTTGCAGATATCATACGTTTTAAAAAATGGGTTTTGTGGCAACCCTGCATCAAACAAGTCAGTCAGTGCCATTTTTCCCAACAGCATTTGCTCATTTTGTGACTGTCACATTTAGATAATTCTTGGAGTATTTTAAATTTTTTCATTATAACATTTGTTATGGGGATCTGTGATGAGTGATCTTAGGTAATTGTTTGGGGGCACCACAAATATAAGATGGCAAACTTAATAAGTGTTGTGTGATCTTACATCTCCACCAACCAGCTGTTCCCGTCTCTCTCCCTCTTCTTAGGTCCCTGTTGCCTGATACACAACAGTCTTGAAATTAGGTTAATTAATAACCCTGCAATTTGCCTTCCAAGTGTTCAAGTGAAAGGAAGAGTTGCTGGTTTCATACTTAATTTTTTTTTTTTTTTTTTAGACAGAGTGCGGGGTGGCAGGGGAGGGCAGGCTCTATGCCCAGTGTAGAGTCCGACACAGGGCTCAATCTCATGACCCTGAGATCATGATCTGAGCTAAAATCAAGAGTCAGATGCTTAACCGACTGAACCACCCAGGCACTCCAAGATGTCTCATGCTTTAAATCAAAAGCTGGAAATAATTAAGTTCAGTGAAGAAGGCCTGTCAAAACCTGAGATATGCTGAAAATTAGGCCTCTTTCACCAAACTGTTAGCCAAATTGTGAATGCAAAGCAAAAGTTCTTGAAGAAAGTTTAAAGTCTTAACCCAGTGAATATATGAATGATAAGAAAGTGAAATCAGCCTTCTTGCTGAGATGGAGAAAGTTTTAATGGTTTGGATAGAAGATCAAACCATACACACGCAATATTCCCTTAAGTCAAAGCCTAATCCAGAGCAAGGACCTAACTCTCTTCAAATCTATGAAGGTTGAGAAGAGGTGTGAGGAATTTGTTGAAGAAAAGTTTGAAGCGAGCAGAGGTTGGTTCATGAGGTTTAAGAAGGTGTCTTCACCTGCAAAGTGCGAGGTGAAGCAGCAAGTTATCCAGATGATGTAACTAAGATCATTATTGAAGGCTACACTAAACCACAGATTTCCAATGTAGATGTAATAGCCTTCTATTGGAAGAAGATGCCAGCTAAGCCTTTCACAGATAAGAGAATGCCTGACTTCAGTTTCAAAGAACAGGTTGACTCATTAAGGGCTAATGAAGCTGGTAACTTTAAGTTGAAGTCAATGCTCATTTACCATTCTGAAAATTCCAGGGCCCTGAAGAATTATGCTAAATTGGGGCACCTGAGTGGTTGAGTTGGTTAAGCTTCTGACACTTGATTTTGTCTTGGGGTGCTGGGGTCAAGCCCTGTGTCAGGCTCTGCACTTAGTGGGAAGTTGGCTTGAGGATTTTCTCCCTCTCTGCCTCTCTCCCTGCTCATGGGCACACATGCTCTCTCCTTTCAAATCTTAAAAAAAAAGAATTATGGTATATTTGCTATGTGTTTGCTCTATAAGTGGAGCTACAAAACCTGCATGACAGCATATCTGTTTATATGGCTTACTGAATTTTTTTTTTTTTTAAGATTTTTGAGAAAGAGTGACAGAGAAAGTGCATTCAGCAGGAGAAGATTTTGGGAGAGAGTGTGTGACAGAGCTGAGCAGGGAGCCCAGTGTGGGACTTGATCCCAGAATCCTGGGATCATGACCTGTGCTGAGGGCAGATGCTTACCTGACTGAGCCACCCAGGTGCCTCACTTACTGAATCTTTTAAACCTACTGTTAAGGTATACTGGGCAGCCCAGGTGGCTCAGCGGTTTAGCGCCGCCATCAGCCCAGGGCGTGATCCTGGAGACCTGGGATCGAGTCCCATGTCAGGCTCCCTGCATGGAGCCTGCTTCTCCCTCTGCGTGTGTCTCTGCGTGTGTCTCTGCCTCTCTTCCTCTGTGTTTCTCATGAGTAAATAAATAAAATCTTAAAAAAAAAAAGACCTGCTCAGAAAAAAAGATTCCTTTCAAAGTAGTACTTATTAATAATGCACCTGTTGACCCAAGAGCTCTAATGGAGATACACAATTAGATGTATGTTGTTTTCATGCCTGCAAATATGAAATCCACTTGGTAGCTCATGGATCAAGGAGTAATTTCAACTCAATCTTTTTTTTTTTTTTTCAACTCAATCTTATTATTGAAATACATTTCATAGGGCTATAGCTTCCACAGGCAGTGATTCCTCTGATGGATCTGGGCACAAAGTCAATGGAAAAAGAGTCACTTTTCTGAAAAAGAGTCACTATTCTAGGTGCCATTAAGAATATTTGTGATTAAAAAAAAAAAAGAATATTTGTGATTCACGGGAGAGGTCAAAATATCAACATTACCAGGAACGTGGAAGAAGTTGATTCCAGCTCTAATGAGTGGCCTTGAGGGGCTCTAGACTTCAGTGGAGGAAGTCACTGCAGATGTGGTGGGAATAGCACGAGAGCTAGAATTAGAGGTAGAGCCTAAAGATGTGACCAAATTGCTGCAATCTCATGATAAAGCTTTAACAAGATGAGAGGTTGTTTCTGATAGATGAACAAAGAAATGGTTCCTTCAGGTGGAATCTACTGCTGGTGAAGATGCTGTGAATATTGCTGAAATGGTAACAGAGGACTTAGAATATTCCATAAGCTTGGTTGGTAAAGCAGCAACAGGGTTTGAGAGGATTGACTCCAGTTTGGAAAGAAGTTCTGTGAGTAAAATGCTATCAAATAGTGTTCACGCTACAGCGAAATCATTTATGAAAGGAAAAGTCAATTGATGTGGAAAACTTTGTTGTTGTCTTATTTTAAGAAATTGCCTTGGCTACCTCAACCTTCAGCAACCACCACCTAATGAGTCAAGAGCTATCAACACAGAGACCAGACCCTCCTCTGGCAGTAAGAATATGACTTGCTGAAAGATTAATAGTCTGTATTTTTTAGCAATAAAATATTTTAAAATTAAGGTATATACATTGTTTTTAGAGATGTAATACTATTGAATCCTTAATGGAATAGTGTAAATATAACTTTTATATGCATTAGGAAACCAAAAAATTCATTCAGCTCACTTTATTGCAATAGTCACCTTATTGTGGCCTGGAACTAAATCACCAAAGTCTCCCATATGGTACCAGGAATTTTAATTTTTAACGACCTTCAGATAATTCCAATCAGGTGATTTAGAAGTAGTCCAAATACCGTATTTTGAGAAAGACTACACCAAAGGGACAGAAATGTAATGATTATAGAAGAGAGTATATAATCTGATTTATAAAATGCAGATGAGTCATTTGCAGCCGTTGCTTCAAATGGTTGCCTTTATTGCAATAACTTGGCTTTATTCTGGTGGTCTGGAACTCAATCCACAATTATTCTGTGGTATGTACTTTTTTCTCCAGAAGTTCAACTATTATTTATTTTTTTAGTAATTTTTGTGTCTCTTAACATACTCAGATTTTGGTTTACATTTTTGAATGTATGAATATGGTTATGATAAATACCATATTATCCTTTTCTACTTTTGTTCCTAATCACTTAAATGGGCTACAAGTAAATCTGTCCAACCTTTTCTACTATTTGTATCATCCGTGTTATTCTTGCATGCTTCTATTGAATGATTATTCTTCCGTAATGTGTTGTATCTTCTCTACATACCTGATAATTTTATTTTTTGTAAGTCCTTTCAATTTTAGCTTTTTGGGTACTAGATATTTTCATATTCCTATGCATATTCTTGAACTTTGTTCTTTGACAAAGTTACTTTGAAACTGGTTGATGCTTTTGTGACTTTCTTTTAAAGTTTTGTAGCTTGTTTTAAGGTTTTTTAGTTAGGACTAGAGCAATCTTTAGAGCTATTTTTTCCCCCACTCATGAGGCAATACCCTTTTAAGTAGTCCACTTGATGCCTTGTAAATTAGGAGATTTTCCATTCTGGCTGGTTGGGAGCCTTGTGGATTGTTCCTCTGATCATTTCACATCTTTTTCTTTCCCAGAACTTGGGTAGACTTGAGTGGACTCTTCTGCAGCTTTTAAGAATTGTGTTGCTCTGTCCTCTTTGATACCCTGCCTTGCAAACTCTAGCTGCTTTGACCTTTCCAGACTTGCAGCAGCATCTTCTCAACTCAGAAAGACTGTTGGACTCTGAATGGGTCTCCTTTGCTGTGCTGCTGCCTGGAAACTTTCTCAAGGCTGTAAGCGGGAGCAATTATTTGTTTCTCCTTTTTTGGGACCACTGTTGTTCACTTGATGGATGTTGACATCCATCCAAGGTCTGAAAGCCTTTAAAAAATAATTTTATACTTTTTAAAAATATAATTTCAGATGAAAAGTTAAATCTGATCTCTGCTACTACATCTTGCCTTGAAGTGGAACTTAAGTTTTAATTTTATAATTAACTGTAATTGTAGTTTTACAAAACTTTGTTTATAGCTCACTTAATACTTTTTTTTTATAATTTAAGCAATATATTATAAATTCAAAGGTAAGTTGATTTTAAAATTAGATCACTAGAAAAATTTAATAATAAATGTGATTTCAACCTAATTTGCTTTATAGATTAGGAATTCTATTTTTTTTTTAAATTTATTTATGATAGAGAGAGAGAGAGAGAGAGAGAGGCAGAGACACAGGAGGAGGGAGAAGCAGGCTCCATGCCGGGAGCCCGACGCGGGACTCGATCCCGGGACTCCAGGATCACACCCTGGGCCAAAGGCAGGCGCTAAACTGCTGAGCTACCCAGGCTGCCCCGTTTATTTAATTTTAAATGAATTTATGAGGTTTGTTTTATTCCACATTTAAGAAACAGCATTTAAAAGGTATACTCATATATTCTTACCATTATATTTTATTATAAAATTATTTTAGTATAAGCTTTATAATATTGATTTCAATCCATAAGTTCACATATTCAAGGCATAGTAGGAATTTCATTTTTTAGAGAAAGTGTTTTAATATAAATGACCTTTTAATGTATTTTAACAAATTTTTCTTACAGATCAGGGGACTGATTTTGGATGGCTCTTCAGAGTTAATCCAAGAAGGTTTCAAAAGTGGCTTTCTTCATCCACTTTCTGAAAAATGGGACAAGTGTAGTGAGCCTGTTACCTTACCACTTGATACCTGCAATTTGTCAGAATTATGTGCAATGGCGAAGCATTTGCCTTCTTTGAACGAAACGGAACTTCAGGCATTACAATTGATGGAAGAAGATATATCTGTTACAGAACAGGATTTATTTTCACGGGTTGTTGAAAACAACTCTAGCTTTACAAAAATGATTACTTTAATGGGGCAGAAATACCTGGTGCCACCCAAAAGCAGTTTTCTTTTGTCTGACATTTCTTGTATGCATCCACTTCTAAACTGTAAGTAATTATTATGTTATTAGAAAAATGTAATTTTTTTGTGGCCTCAAAAGTCAAGATCTAGTCTGAATGCTGGATGTGGATCAACATTATGAGGGTAGCATAAACAATTTTCTCTGTGTGACTTTTTCTTTTAAAATGCTGACTTTTGATTTAAAAACATTTAAAATTTTTTTAAAAGGGTACTTAAGAACAAAGGGTCAAAAAATAATTAGTTCCCATAGAAATAAATATATTTGCTGCTCTGTACTTAGGAATTCAGGATACGATTGGGTTTGGCTAAACAATTTTTTGAAAAATATTTATTTATTCATTCATGAGAGACACACAGAGAAGCAGAGACACAGGCAGAGGGAGAAGCAGGCTCCATGGGAGGGAACCCGATGTGGGACTCTATCTTGTATCCTGGGATCACGCCCTGGGCCAAAGACAGATGCTCAACTGCTGAGCCACCCAGGTATCCCTGGCCAAACAGTTTTATTTAACTTTTCCTTATGGCAAAGTAGATTCACTTCAGATACGAATATTAACACCCTTGCCTTTTAGGTTACATTTTAAGCTAGTGTTCAAGTTTATTGTCTAAAATTTCTTGAAATATTTTCCTATATAATGTTAACAAAATGTAAAGGTTGAAGTCCATCATCATACACACCTGGATATGAATTTAGATTCTAAAGCTAATGTTAGTCTTTCACTTCACAAAACTGAAGTTCAGTTTCCTAGTTTATAAATGGTTATCATAATAATCTATTTCTGAAGGTCATTTTAAGGAATACATGGATTAATCTGCATCAATTGTTTATCTCAGTGATTTATATGTATTTAATAGGTATTTCTAAGAGATGCAGTAGGAAAGAACTGTACTGATCAATTTAATATGCTATTGCTATTTGTATATTTAATATAAAAATTCTAAGTTATTAAATGACATAGTTCATTAAGGAAAATCTTTTAATTGCTGTCAATGCATGTTATACTTGAGTAATTATTCATGTCACGGTGTCATAAATTCTTCAGGGTAAGTGACAGGATAATAAAGGGAAAATTATGTTTGAACGTTTTCTGCTCTTTTTGATTTTTGTCACCATAATAGTTTAAAAACCATTACATTCTCATTGCAATTTGCACTGTTTTGATTACTTGTGAAATTGTACATTTACCAAAATATACCTATGTTTATAAAAGCAGAAGATACAGCTCTTCCTTTCCAGGCAATGAGTGTGAGTGGAATGATGGAACTAGCAAGTTTCCATTTGGCAAACATTATAGTGATTAGATCTCAAAACAGTAGTTGAAAAGATGAGACACAGGATATTTGCACAGTTTTAGAGTATCTAACAAGATATTTATTAATTACAAAGTGAAAACTAGAGAAACCTGGTAGACAACACTTTAACCAAATGATTAAAGGTAGTATCACAATAACGAGACATTTTGACACGTGTTTTTGATTACTTTGGTAGTATTCTTGCCAAACATTAATAATATAAATTTAATTACAAGGAAATACCAAATCCAAATTAAGAGACTTTCTATTAAATAACTGGCCAATAGCCTTCAAACTGTCGAGATCATACATGACAAGGAAAGACTGAGGAACTTTCCCAGTTTGGAAGAGGTTGAGGAGACATGGCAACCAGATGCAGTGTGGGATCCTGGTTTGGATCCTGGGCCAGGAAAAAAGATGTGTAGACAACTGAGGAGGTTATATTATGGTCTTCGTATCAGTTTTAACAAAATTATTTCAAAATGAACTTTAAAAAAAGCTAAAGAAATGAACCCCCTCCCTCACCAAAAATAACACCTCACTTAGGCTTAAAAAGACCATATTAATATGGCTATCAAGACATAAAGGGCATTTACAAATGATTGCTATCCAGCTAAGTGAACTGTAGTTATTTTCAGGTGGTCTTTGCAAAAATAGCAATAGGTGAACTGATGTTAAAATCCTAGGGGTACTAAATTATAAAGGAAATCTTAATATTTTTAGATTAAATTATTTGAATAAATTTTGTAAGTCCTTTTGTTGCATTCCATTATATTCGTGTCTGTTGTAAATCCACTTTAGTTTTTAAAGTAATCACCTACAGAAGATATTTTCTGAAGTTGTTTGCTTGTTTTCAGGTAGGAAAACATATGATGTAATTGTGATAGATCCACCATGGCAGAACAAATCAGTTAAAAGAAGTAATAGGTAAGTGTAAATTAATTGTCTATTAGATATGCCCCCCCCCCCTTTTTTTTAAAGTAGGCTTCATGTCCAGCATGGACTCCAACATGGGGCCTGAACTCAGGACCCTGAGATCAAGACCTGAGCTGAGATCTAAGTCGGATGCTTAACTGACTTGGCCACCCAGGCATCCCATGCTTTTTCTTTTTCTTTCTTTTTCTTTTTCTTTTTCTTTTCTTTTTTTCTTCTTCTTTTTCTTCTTTTTCTTTCCTTTTCTTTTTTTTTTTTAAAGATTTTATTCATTTATTTGAGAAAGAGAGACAAAACAGCACAAGCAAGGGGAAGAGGCAAAGAGAGAGGGAGAAGCAGACTTCCTGCTAAGCTGGGAGCCTGATGTGGTGTCCTGAGATCATGACCTGAATCAAAGGCAGATGCTTAACTGATTAAGCCAACCAGGCACCCCCACCTCATGCTTTCTCAAAGCTATTGTCCATTGTAGATTCTGGTTACATTTGCTAAAAATATTACTTTGAGATGTAGGTTGTCTGAACTACTAAAATATTTTCTCTTCAATTTTTAATTCCCCTAATTAGATAATTCTCTTGCACTAGAACTATGTATAGGTACAAGAATGTCAAAAGTAATATACTTATTAATGACTGAGGTTACTGACTGAACCAGTTCAGGGATATTTATAAGAAATATTTGCCAAAATATGGGCATACTTTGTTTTGTTGTGCTTCGCTTTATTGTGCTTTGCAGATATTGTCTTTTAAAATATAAAGTTTGTGGCAACCCTACATCGAGCACATCTGTTGGCACCATTTTTCTGACAATATTTGTTCACTTTGTTTCACATTTTGCAATATTTCATTACATTTGTTTTGGTGATCTGTGAACAGAGATGATAACTCCCTGAAAGCTCAGATGATGGTTAGCATTTTTTGGTAATGAAGTATGCGTGTTGTTTTCTTAGATATAATGCTATTGCATACTTAGTTTACTGTTAACAGTATGGTGTAAACATAACTGTTATATGCACTGGGAAAACCAAGAATTATTTTGACTCACTTTATTAAAGTGACACTAGCTTTGTTGTGGTCATCTGGAACTGAATTTGGAATATTTCTGAGGTATGCTTGTATAGTTTTCTTCAGTAGCTGCTGTGAATGAATTTGTCTAACCCATCTTAAATTTGTTTTATGTCATTTTTTATGTCATCTCTTAGAGTAATCAGTTCAATTAATTACTGAGAGGACATTTCCTTTTAATAGCTTTTTAAAACCTTTTAAGTATTTCTCTCCCATTCTAGTGAATATCTTCAGACTCTCAAGCTGATTGCTTGCTGAGTGCAGAGCCCGATGTAGGGCTCTATCTCATGATCCTGAGATCATAACCTGAGGCTGAAACCAAGAGTTGGAGGCTTAACCTGTTCTGCCACCCGCATGTCCCTCTTTAGTATCCTTTAATTTGGAAGTTACTGAGTCTTTTCTGGTGTTTTGTGAAAGTGACATTTCCGAAAGCAACAGTAGAAAACTAATAACAGCATCTATTGATTGAGTCTTGCCCAAGTCTTTATTATTAAAGCAATTGCCAAATGTTGAATTGTATATGTGTGGGTTTATTTTGGGTTCTTTTTTCTGTTCCATTGATGTATGTGTGTTTTGTTGTACTAGTACCATACTGTTTTGATTAGTATAGCTTTTTAATCTATTTTGAAATCGGGGAGCATGATAACCTCCAGCTTTGTTTTTCTTAAAATCACTTTGTCTGTTTAGGGTATTTTGCAGTTCCATACACATTTTAGGATTCTTTGTTCTAGTTCTGTTAAAAATGCCTTTGGTACTTTGATGTGGATTGCATTAAGTCTGTAGATTGCTTTGTGTTGTGTAGACATTCTGACAATATTAATTCTTCCAGTCCATGAGCACAGTATATATTTCCATTTATTAATGTTCAGTTTTTTTCATCTTAACACTTTCAGAGTACAGATTTTTCACCTCTTTGGTTAAATTTTTTCTAGGTATTTTGTTCTTTTTGATGCAATTATAAATGGGATTGTTTTCTTGATTTTTCTTTCTGATAGCTTGTTATTAGTGTATAGAAATGCGACAGATTTCTATATGTTCATTTTGTATCCTGTAACTTTACTGAATTCTAGTATCTTTTTGGTGGAGCCTTATGGTTTTCTATGTATGATATTATGTCATCTGCAAGTAGTGACACTTTTACTACTTTTTCAATTTGAATACCTTTGGTTTTTTTCTTGCCTAATTGATGTGGTTGGGATTTCCAATACGTTGAATAAGTGGTGAGAATGGGTATCCTTGTCTTATTTCTGATCTTAGAGGAAAAGTTTTCAGCTTTTTACCGTTGAGTATTATGTTAGCTGGGGTTTATCATATCTGGCCTTTATTATACCTAATATGTTCTTAGTACCCTCTCCATTAGGTTTTTTAAAATCATAAATGGATGTTATATATATTCAGTGTTTTTTTGCATCTATTTAGATGATCATATTTTTATCTTTACTCTTGTTGATGTGGCATATTATGTTGGTAAATTTCACTGGATCATGGTTTATGATCCTATCAAGTATTGTTGATTTTGGTTTGCTGATATTTGAAGAGAATTTTTGCCTCTATGTTTATTGGGGATATTGGCCTGTCTTTTTTTAGTGGTATCTTTGTCTGATTCTGGTATCAGTGTTCTGCTGGCCTTGTAAAATGAGTTTGGAAGCATTTCTTTCTCTTTAATTTTTTGGAATAAGTTGAGAAGGATAGTTACTGTTTTTTAAATGTTTGGTAGAATAATAAATGAAGTAATCTGATCCTGGACTTTTGTTTTCTGGGAGTTTTTAAATTACTGATTCAATTTCATTACTTGTAATGGGTCAGATTTTCTATTTCTTTGTGATTCAGTCTTGGAAGTTTGTGTGTTTCTAGGAATTATTCCATTTCTTCTAGGTTTCCTGTTTTGTTTTCATATAATTTTTTTAGTAGTCTTGTGATACATAGTCTCTTATGAATTTCTGTGGCTTCAGTTGTAACTTCTCTTTCATTTTTGCTATTATTCATTTGAGCCCTTTTTTTTCTTGATGAGTCTGGCTGGGGTTTTTCAATTTTAAGTTTTAAAAGAATAAGGTTTTAGTTTTATTGATCTTTTTCTTTTCTTTTTTTAAAATTTTTTAAAAAAATTTTTATTTATGATAGTCACACACAGAAAGAGAGAGAGGCAGAGACACAGGCAGAGGGAGAAGCAAGCTCCATGTACCAGGAGCCCTATGTGGGATTCGATCCCGGGTCTCCAGGATTTCGCCCTGGGCCAAAGGCAGGCGCTAAACCGCTGCGCCACCCAGGGTTCCCTTTTTTTTATTTTCTATTTCAATTATCTCCACTCTGATCTTTATTATTTCCTTCTTTCTACTAACTTTGGACTGATCTTTTTCTAGTTTAGGTTAGATTGTTTGTTTGGGTTTTGTTTGTTTGTTTGTTTCTTTAGGTAGGTTTGTAGTGTTATGAACTTCCCTCTTAGGACTGCCTGCTAACTTTGGCAGGCTGGCTGGAGCTGCAGTGGGCATGGCTTGGAGGTCCTGGGGCATGTTATTCTGTGGCCATCTCTGTGGAATTGCTGGAGTGGAAGTGGGCATAGGCAGGATATATCCATAGGCACAGCATGTGCTGTGCTGTGGGCACAGGTCAATTGCATCCTGGAGGGTGCTGTTTTGGGGCTGCCTTGGCAGGATGGCTGGAGCTAGGCTGATGTGGTTGGGATTTGGGGCATACTGCATAGCACTTGGCCCACCTTTGAGGGCTGGAGCTGGAGTGGGCCACAGGTCTGGAGTGTGCCTATCAGATTGGTGAAGTACTTGAACCCTGCTGCTGTTTAGACTAGAAGGTAGATGCAGAATGTAAAAATGGCACTTGCTGGTGCCTCTTACCCCAGTGAAAATTCTGTTGGTTCTATACCTATTTGTTGGAGGCTCTAATGTTAGTAAATGTTTTTCCTTGATTTATAGTCTATTTGCCCTTTAAACTGCTATGTTTGAGGGCAGGTGAGTCTGCATTGGCTCCTCATCAATATCCTTCTCTACTGTAGGCCACTTAGTCAACAGTGGGGTTCTTGTATCCATATCTTTCCTACTTTTCCCTATTGGCCCCTTTATCATTTGTTATATACAAGCTGTGCAGTCAGTCCTGTCTTCTTTTGGAAGAATTGCCCTATATAGGAATAGATTTATTATGTGGGAGGAGGTGAGTTCAGAGTCTTTCTGTGCCACATCTTGGACCCTTTTAGCAAATTTTAATGCTTTCAATCTGTTCTGTATTTTAGTTAAAATTGTGAGTGATCCTTTTTCTCTTTTATTATTAGATTATATGTTCTTTGAGAGAAGGGTGCTAATATAGTTTTGTTTTTTTTTTTTTAAAGATTCATTTATTTATGTGAGCAAGTGAGCACAGATGGAGGGGAAGAGGGGGAGGGAGAAAGAATCCCAAGCAGACTCCACTCTGAGCGTGGAGCCTCATTTGGGCCTTGATCTTACAACCCTGAGATCATGACCTGAGCAGATACCAAAAGTCCAGTGCTTAACCGACTGTGCCACCCACGCTTCCTAGGTTTTTGAAAACTAGATAAAATTAACCATTTTAGCCACTTTAATGTTGTGCAGTTATTACCTTATCTAATTCTGGAATATTTCTGTCACCCCCAAAAGAATCCCTGTTCTTCCCAGTTCTCCTCTTTGCCCATACTCTGGCAACCATTAATCTCCTTTTTGTTTCTAAGAACCTACCTTTTGGGACATTACATATAACTGGAATCTTATAACATGTGGCCTTTGTGTCTGGCTTACTTCATTTGATATTTGTTTTCATGGTTCGTTCCTCCATGTTTTAGCATATATCAGTACTTTATTCCTTGTTTTTTTTTTTTTTTTGTGCCTCTCAGGGCCAAGCCAGGGCTCCTTTATTCTCAGGGATGGGAGCCACACAAAAGGCTTTATTTACATGAGGAACCCGGGCGAGGGCCGGAGATCGGAACCCCTGGCCTTCCCCAGTGGGCCCCTTAGCTCTGCAGGCTCCCAGGCCCCAGTCCACTGGGGCAGGCCTAAGGGCGGGCTGGCCTAAGGGCGGGCTGTACTTTATTCCTTGTAATGACTGTATAATATTCTGTTGAATGGATATATGCCACATTTTATTTATCCGCTTATCAGTTGGTGTGTTTACATGGTTTCCAGCTTTTGGCTAAAATGCTGCTATAAACATTTGTGTACAAGCTTTTCTTTCTTTTTTCTTTTTTTAAGACTATTTATTTTAGAGAGAGAGAGAGAGAGAGAGCATGATGCATGAGCAGGAAAGGCAAAAGGAAAGGGAGAGAGCATCTCTCGCAGACAGCACACTGAGTACAGAGCCTGACATGGGCTTGAACTCACAACCCTGAGATCAGACCTGAACTGAAACCAAGAGTCCTACACTTAACCAACTGTGCCATCCAGGCGCCTCTGTACAAGCTTTTCTGTGAACAGGTGTGGTAAAGAATTTGGCCTTGTCCAGAGTTTGACCTTTGCCTTCAGCTTCTGGGAGGGAATCTATACCTGATAGGATTATTTTTTAGTGTGCTTGGGTTAGTGGGGGTGGGGGGGTGGGGTTGAGAGACTGGCTGTATAAATAATCTTAGGGTGGGGACTGCCACACCAGAAATGCCAACCATGTCATCAAACACCTGGGCAGTTAGTCACTCCATTTTTCTTATGTAATGGATGTCCAATTAAAACTCTGTTCACTGAAGCTGGGGTGAGCTTCCCTGGTTAGCAATACTCTGTGTATTATCACACATTTATCCAGGATGGTAATGTGTTCTGATTCCATGGGAAAGGACCATTGGAGGCTCTGTATTTATAAGCCCCCAGACTCTGCTCTGAGTTTCTTCCTTTGGTTGGCATTAGTCTAATCTGTAATAAACTGTAATAACCTTTATGTGATAAATTGTAATAAGTCATCTCTTATAATAAACTGTAATCATGATTGTAATACCTTTCAGTACAGTTCTGTGAGTCTTTCTGACAAATTATTGAACCTCAGAGTGGTTTTGGAAACTGCCCAAACTTCTAGTTGGTTGTAGAAGAGAGGGCAGGCAGTGTTAAAGCCTCTTCCTTCAGACTTTGTAATTGCCTAATTCCAGACAATAATATGTTTTCATTTATTTTGGGTGTATACCCAAGAGTAGAGTTGCTGCACCACGTGGTAACTCTGCCTTTAACTCTTGAGGAACTACCAAAGTGTTTTTCACAGTGGATGTGTCATTTTACATTTTACATTCCCACTGGAAATGTATGAGGGTTCCAGTTTCTCCACATTTTCAGTAATACTTATTTTCTGTTTTGTGTTCATTTGTTTTAAATTATAGCCATCCTGATGAATATGAAGTGATATCTTGTGTTTTTTGATTTGCATTTCTCTAATGACTAATGATATTAAGCATCTTTTCATGTCCTTTTTGGTCATCTGTATATATTCTTTGGTGAATTGACTGTTCATATCCTTTGCACATTTTAAAATTATTTATCTTTTTGTTGATTTCTAAGAGTTTTTTATATACTCTGGATACTAGGCCCCCTTACCTTAGGTAGTTGGTAAATATTTTCTTTCTCTTGTTGCTTTTTCACTTTCTTGCTAGTGTTCTCAAAGCACAACGTTTTATATTTTCTTGAAGTCAGCTTAACCTATTTTTCTTTTTGTTTCTCTGCATTTGGTATTGTATTTAAGAAACTATTGCCTTGGGATCCTTGGGTGGCACAGCGGTTTAGCGCCTGCCTTTGGCCCAGGGTGCGATCCTGGAGACCCGGGATCGAATCCCACGTCGGGCTCCCGGTGCATGGAGCCTGCTTCTCCCTCTGCCTGTGTCTCTGCCTCTCTCTCTCTGTGTGTGACTATCATAAATAAATTAAAAAAAAAAATTTAAAAAAAAAGAAACTATTGCCTTAATCAAGGTCACGGTGATGTGCATCTATGTTTTCTAAGAGTTTCAGCTCTCACGTTTATATTTTTGATTCATTTTGAATTTAATTTTATATATGATGTAGCTAGAATCACAGTTTTATCCTTTTGCATTTGGATATCCAGTTGTCCCAGCATCATTTGTTGAAAAGAGTGTTCACAGTTACTTTTATTTGCTAGAGCTAAGTGTTAAATTCAAAAGAATGAAGTCCAATTTTGTAATATTCTTTAGTAATGTGTTCCAGTTTTCTCTAAGAATTATTTTTTAAAATACTAGTTTATATTTCATTTGCTTTTTATTTTAATGAAAATTGATAGTTTTTTATATGTTATTCTTGAATACTCTTTAGAAGCTTTAAAAAAGTAAACAAATGCTTAATCATAATAAGCAACATCTTTGGGGGCGGCTTTTGTAATTTTGAAAAACAGACTCATTCCTTTTATAATATTTTATGATAATTTTATGCAGCATATTTTGAAATTTTTTGTTTTTAGTTTTCAAAAAAATTTTTTTGAAATTTTTTTTTAACTTGTTATGTATATCTTTGTAATTTTTTTTAAAAGATTTTATTTATTTATTCATGAGAGACACAGAGAGAGAGGCAGAGACACAGGCAGAGGGAGAAGCAGGCTCCCTGCAGGAAGCCCGAAATGAGACTCGATTCCACTTGATACCCACACCCTGGGCCGAAGGCAGGCGCCCAACCGCTTAGCCACCCAGGTGCCCCTTTATGATCTTTTTGTAATGATTTATTATATTGTTTCTTTCCCTCAAATTTTGATTTTAAAAATTCCAAACTTTGAGAAAAGTTGAAAGAATTACCTGAATGGGGCACATGGGTGGCTCAGCTGATTGTCTCTCTTGAGCTCAGGTCATGATCTCAGGGTCCTGGGATGGAGCCAGGCCTGGGGCTCCCTGCCTGGTGGGAAGTCTGTTTCTCCCTTTGTGCCTCCCCTGGCTCATGCTTTCTCTTGCTCATGCACTCTCTCAAACAAATAATCTTAAAAAAGTAGTATATGCATATTGAATCACCTTTCCTCTGGATTCGCCAGGTTTTGATATTCTGCTACATCTGTGTACAGTTTCTTTTTCTCCATCTCTCCTCTTTTAATCTGATATTGTAGACATCATGCTTTCACCTATAAATTTTTTGCACATATCTTCTAAAAACAAAGAAACTCTTCTGCATAACTATGATACCATTATCACTCCCAATAATGTTAATATTATCATTAATAGTATTATAAAATATACATTATATATTCATTTTTTAACCTCTTCTCAGTGTTTCCTTGTGGCTACATTTTTCTTCTTGTTTTTCAGATTTAAACTCCAGTCAGGGATCATACATTACATTTGGTCTTTATTTTTCTTTTCTTCCTTTAAATCAAAATAGTCTCCTGACCATTTTTTACTTTTCAGGGTATTGACTCTTTTTTAAGATTTCGTGCCCCTTTTGTGGATTTCCTAGCATTTGGAGTTGTCTGATTATTTCTGCATGATTAGATTCAGGTTAAACATTTTTGGTAAGAATACTGCCTTGGTGATGAAGATGTATATTTTAGAATTTGCTCAGTGATTTCTAGTAGATTAAAACGAAAAATGGAATATTTCATTCCTCTCCTCCACCCCACATGAACCCGATTAAATAAAATGAAGGCAATCAAAAAATCTACAGTTGTTGGGAACATCAAACTTCAAATTTTTGACCTGATGTTTTTTCATACTGTGGCAAACGTAGTTTTTTTAAAATTATCAATTTGATGATAAGAAATGCTATTCTCCTGGAAGAGCACTGGTCTGGATGGTAGGAAACTTGAGTGCATGAGATGTGGATTGTTTTACTCATTTGCTTATTTAAAAAATACTTAATCACTTCCTCACATTATACAGTTGCTATGTGTGAAAAGTGGATTCCAGTGTTTATTGTATTTGGCTGGTAAGGTGTTACTTACTTTTTTCCAGAGTAGGTATAGTAGTAGAAATCTCATTATAATCTACTGAGGAATAAGATAAAGGAGAGAAAGTAGAAAGACTAAAAGCATACCAGTCCTTAGTTTAGTTGTAGACCTAAAAAGACTGAATCGAGGGAATTTCTTTTCTCTCTTCCCCTCCCCACCTTCTCTGCTTCTCTCCTCTTTCTTCCTTTAAGACCTAGGTTGACAGTAAGGAACTGCTAGAGAGGTTGAAACACAGAAGGAGAGGAATAACTAGCATTATGAGATATACTGGAAGTGTTAGAGAAAGGGCCACATTAGACTGGATTTTATAGAAGAAGTGGTTCTAGCAAGAGAAGTTAAACTTTATACTATTAATGACTGTGAGGTGCAAGAGTATAGAATTTTTTGAAATGGAAGTGTGAGGGTTTCAGAAAGTCTGTTGGAATTGATTGGGAATATGCAGGATGATAGATTGAGGGTTGAAAACATAGTGAATATTGAGATAGCAGTTTCAAGACTCACTGTGATGGGGTCCCTGTGTATAGACCATAGAAACCAAGCAATGGTATTTGCTTAATTTTGAATGGGAGAAAAGCCTATTAGTGAAATTTTTGAAATGTAATATATTTAGAAATGATAAAGCCTGACAATTTTACAGTATTAAAAATGAAAAAAGGGTTATTTCTGACTTGCATGTAATAATGTGTCCTCTGGGTGTCACTGTGGCTTCATATTTAGTTATACAAATATACAGCTATAGGAGCTTTGTTTTTGTGGAGTCAGTATTATATGGGTCTTCTCTCTGCTTATTTTTCCTTTTCTTGCAGTGAATTTTGCTACTATCTTTTTCTGTTTATTTTTAGGTACAGTTATTTATCACCACTGCAAATAAAGCAGATACCTATTCCTAAACTGGCTGCTCCAAACTGTCTTGTTATTACTTGGGTGACCAATAGACAAAAGCACCTACGTTTTGTAAAGGAAGAACTTTATCCTTCTTGGTCTGTTGATATAGTTGCTGAGTGGCATTGGGTAAAAGTAAGTTAAAAGCTTAACTTGTTAATGTAGTGTGACATATAAGTCACATAAACATCTAATTTTTTTTTTTTTTTTTTTTTTTTTATGATAGTCACAGAGAGAGAGAGAGAGGCAGAGACACAGGCAGAGGGAGAAGCAGGCTCCATGCACTGGGAGCCCGATGTGGGATTCGATCCCGGGTCTCCAGGATCGCGCCCTGGGCCAAAGGCAGGCGCCAAACCGCTGCGCCACCCAGGGATCCCTAAACATCTAATTTTTAACACTTAACATGTCACTGTTCTCCTTCAAAACAGTGTAATTGAAACTTTTACTTTGATATCGAATACTTTTTTTCCTTTTGACACTAAATACTTACATCTTCTTATTCTGGAAGGCTTTTTACTTTCGTTCTGTGTCTTTTTGTAGGTGAGGACCAAACTGCTGGCCTAGAGAAGTCATTCAGGGATTTATCAGGATGTCATTTTAAAAAGCTCTGATGTCTATAGTTTAAAAAAACGACAAACAAAAACTTTGGAGAATCTATCACTAAACATAGAAATAATGTTACCCTTTATCTTTTAGCTCTTTACTTTTATTTTTTAAAAGATTTTACTTATTTATTTGAAAGACATAGAACACGAGCAGGGGGAAGGGCAGAGGGAGAAAGAGACACAGACTCCCCGCTGAGTAGGGAGCCAGGTGCTGGGCTCAATCCCAGGACCCTGAGATCATGACCTGAGCCAAAGGCAGACGCTTGATTGACTGACTACCCGGGTGCCCCTCTTCTTACTCTTTATACATCCACAATTTCAATCACCCTTTATGACTTCTTTCCTGTTTTTCCTTTTCCTTTTTCTTTTTTCTTATGTTGCTGGGGATGGGAGGGAGAATAGCTAAGTAACCCAGGATGGAAGAGGTGGAAAGAACCAAGAACCTTACATGTTTTAAATTTTAACTTAACCTCAGCACCTTGTGTGCTGCTGTGCCTATTTTTTAAAGAAATAATTCCAACTCTTGGATTAGTTGAATGATCTTTAATCTCTCTCTGTTTACTAGAAGAATAAAAAATACAGAAAAGTAAGGCATCAGTTCAGAGTCCATTGGACATTTATTTATTTATTTAAAAGATTTTATTTATTCGTGAGAGATACAGAGAGAGAGGCAGAGACATAGGCAGAGGGAGAAGCAGGCTCCTCAAGGGGAGCCTGATATGGGACTCAATCCCAGGACTCCAGGACCACACCCTGAGTTGAAGGCAGACACTCAATTGCTGAGCCACCCTGGCATCCCTGGACATCCTTTTAAAAATACATCGTCTACTTAGATGAATTTTGCAAAAGCTTTCCTACATATTTAAAAGATAAGTCAACTTGTTATCAGTTGAATGTTTAATATTTATATAGCTGAAATATTCATTTTAGACAGGAGAGTTCTCTTTTTATGTGCTTTGTATGGATTTTGTAGTCTCTTGGTCTATCCTCTAAAATCTGTGTATGTTGTTTGTTTGCACCTATTTTAATGAACTTAGCAAACATTAACAGTTGTATCTTTGCTTTCATAATGTATTTTGGGCTTTGCTTTGGTTTATTTGGTATGTAGGACATTGACAGGAATATAAATCCCCATTTTTTCCTGTATATGACAGTTCTTTTATTGTCAAAGATGAGGGCCAAAGTCAGGAAAAGGGTACCTTCTGAAATAAAATCCAGTAAAATGTTAATACGTAAAATCTAAGACTATTCTATTCATTTGTAGTAGTATTATCTAAGAGATAATATAAGCCCAGAGTTTAAAACAAAAAGACAGTATGTTATTTGAAACATTGTTAGGTAACTATATGTACTATTATAACAGAAGGAGTAATTTGCATTGAATATGAAGTATATACAAAGAATAAAAATTTGCCTGTATTTATACAGCACTGTGTGGAAAAGATACTATTTCTCCTGGGCACTAGAGATGATAAAAGGACTTTACTGATTTGACTTCTTAGTTATCTTGATACTAAGTAAAAGATTCCTTAGATAATAGATATGAATATTCTGATGGTGAATATGTATTTCAGTGGTTAGTTAATAAATTGATATTATATTGTGTTTCAGTTTGATTAGCTTTAAGTGAGTCTTTGAGAGTATGATCACTCCAGGGTAGAATGACAAAATTGAATTTCTGGATTTATAATGCCAAGGGATTAGACTAAGTATTGTCCATCTTATCAGTCCCTGAACTTTTTTTTTTTTTTTTTTTAACTAATTCTGGCTTTGACAGTATATAATGACATTATTTTCTATAAAGTGTAATAAGATATATTTTATTATAATATACTTAGTCACATTGCCAGTAATTGGTAAATATTATTTGAATGAATTAATGAATTAATGATGACATAGTTTCCAGGAATAAATTTTAATGAAAAGTAGATTTTTATGTGGAAGATGATAAAGTGATATTTAAAATATTTTGGTCCATTATAGCTGTTCTGTCCAAGCAATGGTCACTAGCCATATGTGTCTCTTCAGCGCTTGAAATGTGGCTAGTCAAAATTGAATTGAGGGGATCCCTGGGTGGCGCAGTGGTTTGGCGCCTGCCTTTGGCCCAGGGCGCGATCCTGGAGACCCAGGATCGAATCCCACATCGGGCTCCCGGTGCATGGAGCCTGCTTCTCCCTCTGCCTGTGTCTCTGCCTCTCTCTCTCTCTGTGACTATCATAAATAAAAAAAAAAAAAAAAAAAAAAAAAATTGAATTGATGTTAAGTATAAAATGTACATCGGGTTTCAAACACTTGGTATGAAAGAGAAAATATAACATACCTCAATAACTTATTGAATTGATTACATATTGAAATAGTATTTTGGTTATGTGACTAAGCTAAATATATAATTAAAATTATTTCTATCACATTCTTGTTACTTTTCTTAGTGTTTAATGTTGTTAGTAGAAAATTTAAATTTTTTACTTTACATTTAAATTAGGAGAAAATTTAAATTACATATGCAGTTTGCATTTGTGGCTTACATTGTATTTTTATTGGATAGCACTAGCCTAGAGGTTTAATAATTTCTTTTTCTTTGGAAGGAAATGTATAGCGATAGGAAAAAAACCAACAAACTCTTTCCTGGATATTTACAGATGTATGGTTTTATTTTGTTTTGTTTTGTCTCCTTCCTATCAGATCACCAATTCAGGAGAGTTTGTGTTCCCACTAGATTCTCCACACAAAAAGCCTTATGAAGGTCTTATATTGGGGAGAGTTCGAGAAAAAACTATACCATTAAGGTAGGAAAGGCGATTTTCAAAATTGTACACATATATACATTTTATAAAGTTAATAGTGTGATCACTGATTTTCCTTAATTTTTACATTTTTGAAAATCTAAAAGTGACCCAGACCAGAAAAATGTGAATGGTATGGCACATGAAATTTTATATTATCTTTTGTTTTATTCAGTTTGTAACTGTTATTATTGAAGAAAAGGAAATTATCTGCAATGTCTCTACTTAAATTGATGATTTCCATTATTGTTTCTAAAATTTATTTTAAAATTCAGGTTCTATTTGAAAGGTGAAAAAAATCGAGATAACTGTGGCTTATAGAATGAAAAATTGTCCTTTTAATATAATTTACTTTGTTGTTTTGTTTTAATTAGGAATGCAGGTATAAAAGTGCTTCCCATTCCAGATCACAAGTTAATTGTCAGTGTACCCTGTACTCTTCACTCACATAAGCCACCGCTTGCTGGTATGTTTTTTTATGAAATAGAATTATTATGACTTCTGTCAAATTAAAAAAAGGATTGAGTTTAGTATTGGAGTCATGTAGAGATTTGGAAATTAAATTGGATGTTTTATTTTTGCTAATATTCTAAAATTTTACAGCAGAACTTATGAATAATGTTTTTTATTTTGCTACAAAAGCTTTATTTTCATTTGGCCCATGACTTGAGAGAGGGCTCTATGATGATTAAAGAGCTGTTGAGTAGCTGCAGGGAGAGAGGCAGAAGCTCTCACATCAGGGGGATGTAGAGGTGCCCTTCAAAGGCTGGTCTTTGGAGGCTCCTATAATTGTGCTTGAGGGTGAGCCTTTTGAAGAAATTCTTGACTCTCCCAGCCCAGCCAAAGGCCAGCCACCAGCCAACCTGTGGAAGTTAGTCAGGTGGTCACCCAACTTCTTGATGAGTTTTACTTTTCCATCTGGAAGTGGCTCTCCTGGAAGTCACACAGATGGGGATTTGTGTGGGCAGAACCTAGAGCATGCATATCCAGAAGGGCCTGGTTCAGGTTCTTCTTCAGAGCCATGAAGCTTCCACAGCATCCACAGCTTTGCCTCACTCATCTGGGAGGACTTCTTCATGTTTTAGAAAAGGGCATGGCTGCTACTGGTTTGTATCTTCCAAGAGATGCCTGGCCAACTTGAGGAAGAAGTTCCCAGGCATTCCAGAGTCACATCATCAACAGTCCAAATAGAAGCCTTGAGGGAGATGGGTGTAGGAGGCCTGCAAATACAGGTTGACCAGACAGTTGACAGTGGCCTTCACCTTTGTAGAATAATTCTACATGATGAATCTGGGAGCTCACTTTTGGTCAGCAATAAGGAGCTAATCACAAAAAATGGGGTTGGCTGGTCCTGGAGATTGTTCTTGGAAAGGAGATTGGAAGGTGGTTGGAGGGTGGTCAGAGACTAGAAGAAGGGGAGTTCCTGGATTTGTTCCATTCCAGAAACTGTTGAACAAGGTTATTGAACTGTTGAAGCAAGAGATTTGTGGGCTTGCTGGATGCACTGTGTAGATGTTTTATTTCACCTGCTTTTCCTCCCCTTATTATTGGTAGTTACTCCTTTACTATCCTTGATAGACTGAAGACTGATGGAGCATCTGAGGGATTTTAGTTCTATGGGTTTTATTTTACTATGAGGGCTCTATCACTTGCTTATTCTGAAACCAGGAGCTCAGAATAGCAGTCCAAGAAGGGTGGTTAGATCTCCTTGCTACTTGGTAGAGATTCAGTTTTATGTTGAGATAGTGTTTTTCTGAATCACTGAAAAGGTGATTACTGAAGCCTTACAATTCTTGCTAGTCTTAATGCTTTAGTATAATGTTCATCATTTAGTGAAACTAAGCAGCAAGGAATAATGGAAAATTTTGGCTTTGGAGATTGACTCTGACTTTGAATCCTGGCTCTGGTACTTAATGAGTTACTGTAACCATTTTCTACCTTAAAGCCCTTATTTAAAGAGAGACTAATGGGGAATGCCTGGGTGGGTCAGCAGTTGAGCATCTGCCTTTGGCTCAGGGTGTGATCCCAGGGTCCCAGGATCAAGTCCCACATCAGGCTTCCTGCATGGAGCCAGCTTCTCCCTCTTCCTGTGTCTCTGCCCCTCTCTCTCTGTGTCTCTCATGAATAAATAAAATCTTTAAAAAGAGAGAGAGAGACATGGTATTTAATCTTTTAGAATTGTGAGGATTGCTTATATTTTAAATTCTACAGGATAAAATAGAAGCTCAGTAAATGCTAAATTTTTCAAGTGAGAATTCAAAAAAATTGGAATGTGGGGATGCCTGGGTGGCTCAGTCGGTTAAGCATCTCTTGATTTCAGCTCAGGTCAAGATCGTCAGGGTCCTGGGATAGAGCCCCGCGAAGGATTCCACACTCAGCTCAGAGTCTGTTTGAGATTCTTTCTCCCTCATTCTCTATGCCCTACTCCTCTAAAAAAATATAGAAATGTAGTCCTTGAGACATAGTCAATTTGATATTCATTGTTTCCTATTCAAAACAATTTTTAAGGAATATCTATTTTATGAATTTGGTGATCCCTACTTAAAACACCACAAACTTTTAAGCTGCCATTGAGGAAAACTACAGGGTCCCTAGCCTATCATTATTTTGTAGCATATGGGATAGTTCATGACATAGGAAAGTAAATACAAATTCCCAAGGTAATTTTTATTGATTGTGCTTAGGATTTCTGTTATCCTAAATTTTATGCAGAAGAGTCTTTGTAGTGTTAACTTCATTTGAGAAATATTCAGATGTTTACCTGATGATCCGTTCTTTAACTTAGAGATGTGCTGAATGAATAATCATCTTTAAGTTTGTACTGTCATAGACTCTTCATTGCATTAAATATGTGACTTAAATGAAAAGTGAGATTGTACTTTTCTTTGAAAAAAAAATTCTATTTGGTACCAGTTATATTCAGTGGAGGAAATTTAATTTGTATTCTTCTCATTTGAATTTTCATTATCATTCAGTGAGTATCAAAGCATAATTTAGTGTTCATCTTAGGGCTTATTTTTTTACTTTTAAAATCTAAAAGCTAAGACCCAGCCTTTAATTCCCAAATTATAAACTGTTTATCGATTCCTTTCACATAGAATAAAATTATATTTAAATGTTAATCTTAAGAAACAAGGTTTTGTAATAGTAAATAAAAATTAGTCTTTTATTAATCCTCTTAAAAACTAGTCTTAACAGCCTATATCCATGAAGTGCAGTTCCACCATATTCCCTGTAGAGGACAGCAAAAACACCTTTTTTGGATTGAGAACATTTTAAAAAGAAAAGTTAGATTCTTGGGGGGGGAAAATTCCACACAACTTGATATGTAACCCTTATGTTTTGGTTAGGTAGTATTTTTGAATTTATGTTACTGTGTAGCAAGTGCATGTATTTTTAGATATAGAACCATACAAATTAAAGCCACCAAAAAATAATTTCTGCACTGTATTTTACTCTGAAATCATAACTCTAGGATTTGGGATAGTATGTGTACTATATATAATGCTTAGAACTTGTACATGTAAATGCTCTTAAACATTTTATGCAAATTCATAAAATGAAATATTCTCTTTTGCCTCTAGAAGCACCAAGATTTTTTTAAAATTTTAACTTATTGATACATTTACTCTGTTTTTAAGTTTTGATGTTTCCTGGTACAGATTAAAAGATAAGCCTCAATAGCTATGGCTTATAATCTTAAATGTATATTATATGTAAAGATTTAATAAGATAGGCAAATTATGAAATAAAAGTATTTGGATCAAAATTGTTTTTTTAATATTTTACTTTACAGGAATTTCCATTCCTTTTACTGCTATACTCATTAACAGTTTTATCTGAAGAATAAAACACAGTTGGAAATTCTTACACTGGTGTTTGAGCCCCTTGTCCCGTAGCCCTACCCTTTGTTCCCAGAGCAAAAGGGGAATGACTGGCTATGCATGTGTTATTTCCTCTTCTTTCATTAGAAGTATATTTTGCTAATGTCAGATGTTATATAATTAAGTATATGTGTCATATTCATACTTTAATTTATACATTTGAATTTACTTTTAAAATGAGGTATAATTGACATACACGATTTTATTAGTTTCAGGGGTATAATATAATGATTTGATGTATGTATATATTGAGAAATGATCACCAATCACAGTAAGTCTAGTTAACATCCATTACCATACATAGTTATCAAATTTTTCCCTTGTAATTAGAACTTTTAAGATCTTGAGTTTACTTTTAAGTTGATATTTAAAATTAGTAAGAATAATCATTTCCATGAATTTGCTTTTATTTCTTTTGCTTTGTTGTGAACTGTGGTTAACATTTAAAAAATATTACTCCTTGATTTTCTGTTTTTCTCAACCAGAAAGAAAAAAAAAATGCAGAAATATGTTACATTGAGAAAGTAGGAGATAGTAAATGGCTTTAGGTTTTATGTACTATATTTGTCAACTCCCAAGTGCCTGACCATCTTTTTCTACTACATTGTGTACTCTTAGAAAACATGGGTATCTGTTTCCTTTGTTAAATTCCATAGCACTGATTATATTGTGTGCTCAGAATAGTAAACATTTTTGACTGGCTAACTCCGTTTTAGATTCCAGATTAAGGTTCCAGAATAGAGTTGCTAATTTATTTGTACCAAAACTCTGAACAAACCAGCAAAACAAACAAAACCTTGCTTCAGTATAACCTTAGACCACATTCAAAGTGAATTGAGGTTGGTAAGGCATTGAATTCATGGAGAAAAAATGGAAAAGTAATATAGGTTTATTATCCTCTAAGACTCTGGGGAAATCTTTCTCTTTCAGGTTTAGTAACATTTAATTATACACTTATAAAAGGACTAGAAATCTTATGTTAGCGTCTCCTAAAAGCTATTAAAGCCCAAATCTGGCTTCATTTGGGTTATAGACAATGAATGCTTTAAATTCTTTGTTTTTTGTTAAACAGGAGCAATACATTTACAGAAATAAATAATTATTTTATTGTGAAAATGATTAGAAAACATTATGAACATAAAGTTTTTTATGTATTTTCTTTTAAACTTTACCTATATCATGTGCTCCTAAAGAATACCTATCATTCCTAGAGGGAATTTGATAAATTTCTGCCAAGCTCCATCTTGTAATTACGAACTGTATTTAAAAAATGCTTTTTCTAGGACTTTTCATCTGTGAATTTTTATTTTCATACCTGTTCTGTAATGTGGCTGATATAGCTAACCAGCAGTGATTAAGCTGAAATTGATTTATATATTTGTAATCCAAATGAACATGTGCTTTAAAAAAACGATTCCATGCTATTTTCTTTCTGTTACCATGTATCAATCATAGCATTTAGTCAACATTTGTATGCGGTACCTTTTTACCAATGAAATATAGTTTTTGGTAGTTATTATTACTTAAGGAATAGTTACTTGTGGAAATAATATGGTAAAATTTTAGGTAAAAATTATCTACAATTTGGAAATGATGGGATGTGCTACCAAGTTATAGCTACGAAGATATTGTATTTGTTAGTTATATGTGTTCCATATTTTTATCGGTATCCAGTTCTTCCTTTACTTTCTTTTGCTAATGAATATGCTTGCAGAGACATCTGTTTTTTTATGTGGATTATTTTTCTGTTGTTCCTGTATATTTTTCATGCACAGATTAAGATTTATTAAAAAATTCAGTTTCAGTGCTCAGGAGATGTGTCAGCAGTATTGGAAAACTGGAAAGTCATCTGTGAGGGTGTTAAAATCCTATTTCTCATCTACAACTGAAAACTGATAAATCAGGACTCCCGAAAGTTCTGATGGTATTGTTTCCAATCTCAGGATTGCTTATTTCAAATGATTTCTAACTATAAATAGGATAGCCTGTGATGAAATCCTTGGAACTAATTAGCTGTCTTTTGTTTGTTTGTTTGTTTTATTTTATTTATTTATTTTTTAAAAATTTTTATTTATTTATGATAGTCACACACACACACACAGAGAGAGAGAGAGAGAGAGAGAGAGAGAGAGGCAGAGACATAGGCAGAGGGAGAAGCAGGCTCCATGCACCGGGAGCCCGACGTGGGATTCGATCCTGGGTCTCCAGGATCACGCCCTGGGCCAAAGGCAGGCGCCAAACCGCTGCGCCACCCAGGGATCCCCTGTTTGTTTGTTTTAAAGGAAACAATAAAAAAAAATAAATAAATAAAGGAAACAATCCTGCTTTTCTGCTTTTAACTGCTAAAAGGAAATTGATTCCTTTCTTAATAATAATTTTTGTGTTTTTTCTCTTTTTTGAACAGAGGTTCTAAAAGACTATGTCAAGCCTGATGGGGAGTGTTTGGAATTGTTTGCTCGAAATTTACAGCCAGGTTGGACTAGTTGGGGCAATGAAGTTCTCAAATTTCAACACTTGGATTATTTTGTTGCTCTGGAGTCTAAAAGCTGACTTTGATCATAAAGTTGTGATTTTCTTCAGTTTTTCCTCACCTCTTTTTCCTTCATTCGAACTGATTTTTCCTTTTCTTACCAACTAGTATGCTTAGAAATGTAAACAGGACTTGATTTTTCTGCAAAGGACCAGAAGTGACAAGTCTTTATGTAGTTTTGAGATGAATTTACTTCAGTTGCACTAGTATTCCCCATTATTCCAGATTCACTGCAAATAAAGAGGTAAGCAGAAAAATTACAAGACTTTCTTATTGAAAATTTTGGAAAGCATACACTATAGACCATATATCATAATTCTGCTTATGGATGTGTTTTGTTTGGCACATATGGTGGTATAAAAAAAGAAATTGAACCATCATTTGAAAAAGCAGGACATTTCACATAAAGTATAGATTTCTGCTTTTCTTTAAACATCAGAAGCTCTGGCTGCAGTGTAGTCTCTATTCTTTCTGGCATCAGTAAGTAGGACCCAGTGGTAGCAGCAAAATTGGGAAGGGACATGGGCTTTGCAGTTTACCACAGTAACACTTGCTCTGTGCTACTCACTTATATTGTCTAGTTGGCCCTGTGTAACCCAAACTTATGACCTCTGGTATACTGTTCCATTCTGGAAAAAATACGGAGAGACCTGCCAAGTACCTCATCATTGTACTGAGCTTATGAAACAGTTTTGGAGGGTTTGACATTGCATTGAGGGTCACTATTCAAGTAATTCTTGGTTTTGTTTGGTTTTCTAGAAGATTTAAAAAATATATTTCTTATAAAAATGTCAGAAGATAAACACTGCTTATGATTTAAAAGATATTTATATTATTTAGTTTTCCACAAATATTTCTTTAATAAGTAAAATATTTTTACTGAAATGATCCTTATTTGTAACTTTTTAAAAAAAATTGAGGTATAATTTCACATAAAATTCTCTAATTTTTACTGTAGGGTTCAGTGAGTTTAGAAAACAGATATACAGTTATCTGCTTACCACCGTAGTCATGATGTAGAACATTTTCTTCACCTCCAAAACTCATGTGTCCAATTATAGTCAGTCCCTTCCTTCCACCCCTGGCCTTTGGTGAACAATGATTTGTTTTCTATCATTAGTTTTTTAGAATTTCATATAAACAAAATCATAGAATATGTAACCTGTTGTGTCTGGCTTCTTTCACTTAGCATTTTGACAAAAATATTTATATAATTTACAGCTTTTCTATGGATATTTATCTGCTAAGTAAAATGTTAGGTTGGAATGATTATCTGACAGGGTTGCCAATTTGTTTACTGATTTTGCCAAAGAAAAATGTTATTTTCGAAGTCTGTTCATTCTTTGAGTATGTGAATATAGTATTATAGGCTTAATTTTGTATTTACAGAGATATTCTAACTTGTTATTGAAATAAAAAAAGTATTAAACATGAAGCAAACTTCTCACGGCCTCATTTGAAACTATTTACAACCTCTTGTAGTATTTGTAGATTTTATATAATTTGTGGAAACATTTTATTCTCACCAAGTTTTTGGACTCTTATTTTTGCATCACAAATACTGATACTTGAGATAAAAAGAATTTTTATTTACAGAATGTGGTATTCAAGACAGAGGTTTTGTTTTGTTTTGTTTTTAAGACACAGAAATCATAGTCTTAGCTCTCTGCTCCTGAGTTGTACAACCTGTGGGCCTTGTTTGTAATGCCTGTTTAATTATTGGGCTCTTTTTTGAACAAAGGATAGTTCTGCAAAATGGAACAATCACATCCCTTGTGAGAACAAAAAGGTCAGACTAGGAACTTTGAACTTTGATTTCATTACCACTAAATTTTAGCCAACTGACCTAATGAACTTTTTATTATTCACTTAATGTTATATCTTTATTCAGAGATTTTTATATTACCTTTAAAACTTGTAAGGATTTTGTTTTCTGTCATTCTTTTTATAGAGTTAAAGTCTTTTAGGACTCTTGGAAATGCTTAGGCAAAGGGATAGAGCTAATGTTTGTTGAATAGTGTGTGTTACTCTTCACTATGTTTTTTATATTTTCTTGCATTTAATCCTTGTACAGTCCTGAGGGATACTATCTCCATTTAATAGTCAAGAAAACTGAGGCCAGGGAGACTATTTTGTCCTAAAATCTGTAATAAGTATTAGAACTAGGATTGGAATGCATAGCTCCCTGATTCCAGAGTCCATGCTATATTCCATATAAGAACATGGGAAACTGAGCAAATGACTAACAATTTCTAAAGTGTTATCAGTTCCCTTGAGCCCAGTTCTAGTGTTCAGTTTGATTTTGACTTACCTGGAGGCCATCCAATCACAGTTGACATCCTGAGCAATCACACGAAAAGTCATTTCACCTGCACGTGGTTAGCAGTGGGCGCCACACAAGAAAATTTGGGGAATCTTGCTTCATAAGATTTTATCTTTAGAATTCATGGCCTTTCTATTGAGGCTCTTTCACCCTCCCATACAGGATCCATTAGAGTCACGAGTATTTAACTACTTTTTTGGAAGCAAATCCTCTTTAAGTTGGTCCTTTTTTGTCTTTCTTTCTCATTCAGCCTTTATTTGTATCCTGTGTAGTCAAAGTTCAACTTAGTTTCGTTCAGTTCTCTTGGCCACTTTAGGCCCAGGATATTTTTTGTATAGATGGTAGTCAGTTCCATGTAGCACACAGTCAGTGCATTCTGAAGCCAGCCTGCCTAGCTTTGCACCCCAACTTTTTCAACTACTAGCTTAGGACTTTGGGAAAGTTAGTTAAGTCTATGCTTTAGCCTCTTCATGCATTGAAATGGGCAGTAATAATACTTAATTCTAAAGTTGTTATGAGGATTAAATGAGTTAACACTTGTTAGATACTTAGAACTATACTTGGAGTATTATAAGCAATCAGTAATGTTTGAATTCTTCGCATAGTGTTAGTTTTAGGTCAAAAAGGTTTTCTTTAAAAAAAAAAGTTTTCTTTCACATTCTACTCCAATTCAGGGGATTCACCTGAAAATTCATAGAGTTTTTCTGTTAAACATCATATTTTCTTGATTTTTTTCTTGAGATTGGATTTCCTAGCTTACACCTGGTTTCATAGATGAAGAAGCTTTGAAATCCATCATTTCCATTGTGGTCCTGGCTTAAAAAAAATCATTAAAAACATTAAAACAAAGACCACATGTAGCTTTGGGCTTTAGCTCTTGACTCTGAACTTCATAGTTACTCTGTGTTGTTCTTTGATGACTTCCATAAGTGGTTAATTGGTGGCTTTTCTGATGTTTCTTCTATATTCAGAGACTTTAGGCTGGTATCACATTAATTTTGGTTCAAAATAGATTTGTTACACTTTGCTGGAGGATCTGTTACACCTGCAGGAACTTGATTTTTATGTGCAGCAGCTGTGGTGTGAATGTTTGTACCTTCCCAAAATTCGTATGCTGAAACTAAGTGTGATGGTATTTAGGGGTAGGGCTTTGGGAGACAATTAGGGCTAGATTAAGTCATCAGTGTTGGGCCCTCATAACAGGATTAATGGTATTATAAAAACAAAACAAAACATGAAACTTCACTCTGCATATAAACACCAAGAAAAGGCCATATAATAGCATAACGAAGAAGAGGGCACTCGCCAGGAAACTGACCATGCTGATACCTGGTCCTGAACTTTGAACCTCCTGAATCGTGAAGAATAAATATTTATTGTGTAAGCCACCCAGTCTGGTAATTTGTTAACAGTAGCCTGGAACTGACTGAGACAGCCACCAAAGGGATTTTCTAGTTGGTAAGATACCTACTAAGTAAATAAGACCTTTTTCTTTGGTCTAGAAGTGAGAATAGGTTTTTCTTCCTGGATGTCACCATTTGAGAGAGGCCAGTGTCACTGTGGGCTGGTTGTCTTAGAGGAAGATAGATTGGTTGACTCAGGTCTGGACCAGGCTTTAATTGCTACCTTTGCTCTGTCCTTGCTGTAGGCTGTATCTACTTTGTCCTATTCGAGTCCTTTAAATTCTATGACTCAAGATCATTCTTATGAGAAATCTCAAATGTACCTTTCAGGTTTGGTACCCTAGAGACATTTCTTTAGTGAATTTTTATATATTCAGCTTCAGTGAGACTTTGGGTTTTCTACCGTTAATGATTCAGGGGAGGATTATAATTGCATTAAAGGGCCTTCCCTTCCCTGAAAATGCTCTGCAGTTCACCTCATTTGACTCATATCATGCACTGGCCTGCCACACCCTGGGAAGCACCACAGCACTGTTGGCATAGTTCTCTGGTTATCAGAGTTCTTTTATGTCAATTACATCACTTTACCCTCAAAGCAGTTTTATGGAGTTGTAGTTATAATGAGGGAACAGGTTCATAGAGGGTAGCTGACATGGCTAATAAGTGATAACCAAGACTTGAATTCTGATTCTTAAATTAGGGCACTTTATGTTGTATCATGTTTGCTAATGAACCTGAGATCTTAATAATAGGCTCATTATCCACTAATCAGAGGATCCATTGGGTAGCCTGAAGGAAATTTAGAATGGTTCATATATAATCATCTAAACATACCTTTCTGAGTATATGATATAACCAGTCTTGGGTTACTACCAATATTTTTCATTAGAGATTTTAGTGACGTTGATTGAACTGATAGCTGGAGTGCCACTCACTCAGAATGAGATGGGCTGTTAAACTCTTTGATACAAGCCATGAGCACATTTACCATGAAATTATGTGTCCCTCAATTAGATTAGCCATCTAAATTCACATTTTTAAAGAAAACTCTTCTGCAAAATATAGATTTGTACTTGAAGGTGGCTATTCAAGTGGTGAGAAAGGAGAGCTTATGTAAGGTAAGTAGGGGTACAAATTATTTTATGTACCATGGTGATCTGCTACCAGTGTTTGGTTGTATGGACCAACCCAGAACTACATAGGTGGTCTTAATTCATGGTTCTATTGACTAGTCTACTCCAGCTTGAAAGCAAGTCAGATTACCTTGATAGCTCCATAACCAGCCTTTTCTCTTGAATTTTCTTTCTTTCTTTCTTTCTTTCTTTCTTTCTTTCTTTCTTTCTTTCTTTCTTTCTTTCTTTCTTTCTTTCTTTCTTTCTTTCTTTCTTTCTCTCTCTCTCTCTCTCTCTCTCTTTCTTTCTTTCTTTCTTTCTTTCTTTCTTTCCCTTCCTTCCTTCCTTCCTTCCTTCCTTCCTTCCTTCCTTCCTTCCTTTCTTTCTTTCAGATTCATTCATTCATTCATTCATTCATTCATTCATTCATTCATGATAGACATAGAGAGAGAGAGAGGCAGAGACACAGGCAGAGGGAGAAGTAGGCTCCATGACAGGAGCCTGACGCAGGACTCGATCCCGGGACTCCAGGACCGCACCCTGGGCCAAAGGCAGGCGCTAAACCGCTGAGCCACCCAGGGATCCCCTTCCCTTGAATTTTCCTAGGAGTTAACCTAAATCTGGGACTTCTGTGAACTTCCCAGTTCTGGGAACTTTTGGGTCTTTTTCAGTAGCAGACCCCAAGTCCTTGGCACCATATAAAAACAAATTGATCTCTATGGGTAGAGAACATGAGGAAACTTTTTTCATTCGCTTTTTCCGATCAGGCTTTGGCCTAATTATCAGATTACTGTGACACAACAATGGCATAACTTTGGATGATAGCTAAGGCAAATGAATAGTCACAGTATTAAATCATTTTTGGTCAATATCTCTAAGGAAAAACAAGGCACCCAGCTTGATTTTTAGCATCTCCCCAAATTAACCACATATCCTGATTGTTAGTCAAACTAGACTGTTATTTGAATTTAGGACTCTGCTTTTGCTCATGAATCTTCCTCAGGAACAAACTAGGCTGATCCCACCAGGTGGGATCACCTGGGTCTATATTTTGAGTCTTGATATTCATCTTCTGAGTTATTGAATAATTATTTAAACTACACTTTCTTGTATTCTAAAGAATATGAAGGCTAATTTTTGGACCTTGTAGGATTATTATGAGGATGAAATGAAATAATATATGAATGTATATTAAGTTTCCTAGCATAGGACCTGGTACTTAGAAGTTATTCAATATGGATACTTAGTTCTCTTTATTTGCAGTCTTCCTGGTAGCATATCTTCATGATACACTTTTTTTGCCCCTGAAGGAAGGCTTTTTATTGTTGCTCTTAGAGCCATTTTTCACATGCTTGGATTATTCAGATATGTTTTCCCTCACATTTATCATAAAAACTGAAAAGCAATTTATTCTTCAGATGGCTCGCTGAAAAAAAAATGACGACTTTATATCCTCTTGACTATCTTAGGAGAGGAGGACAAATTTTTATTTATGTTTCTCCTATCAGCAGATCTGGAACTGCCAATATTTAATGAATGACTAAACTAACTCCTGGCCTCAGGTATCTTTGAACTCAGTTGAGTAGAAGACTCTTATAAGAAACCATTAGAGCATAACAAAATGTGCAAAGTGTACATAGTGTGCAAAGACTAAATGGCAGAATAGAGGGAAAATGATGCAAAAGTTTAGAGAGGCAGATCACTAGAGATCACTAAGCAATATGAGAAATGGAGAGCAGGAACCAAGTCCTGATTAAATTTTGGTTTATTTTCTTATTGTAGGAGTGACTGTAAGGATGTTACTAGGCAATAGGCAGCTAAAATGTGAGTTCAGAAGAGTTACAAAGAAAGCATTTTGTTCTTGATTGTAAACTTAAAATTTTTTTTTCTCTAGAAATATAGAGAATATTAGTACATGCAATTTTATCAATTTGTTAGAGCTAGAGTCTAAATTAACAGGAGTTTTTTCCTACTCTGATATTTTCCACCTTTTGAATTAAAATGTTATCTGGGTATCTTTTCTAGATTTGTCTAATAGGATCATTTTTATTATTTTATAGTTGTATTGAGGTATAATTGATATAAGTAAGTTGCACATATTTACAATGCAGAGTTTAATGAACTTGGACTTTCGTGTATACCTGAGAAGCCACCAACACAAAGTAATAAACATAATCTCCCAAGATTTTGTCAAAGCTCTATGTATTCATCTTCTCTAACTGCCTCTCTACATTTTATCCCTATGCAATCACTGTTCTGCATTCTGCACCATAGAGTTGGGTACATTTTCTAAAATTGAACCTAGATGAAATTATACAGCATTCACTCTTATTTTGTGTATCTTCCTTCACTCAAAACATAATTATTTTGAGATTCTTTATTTTTTTGTGTATCAATAATTCATTCCTTTTTATTGTTGAGTAGTATTAAATTGTATGCACATACCACATCTTTTCATGTATTGGTTTTCTATTGCTGCAGTAACAAATTACCACAATCATAACAACTTAAACATTCATTAGTAATTTACAGTTTTGTAAGTCAGAATTCTGAGCAGTCTCACCTGAGTCACTGCCAAGAATCTCAAAAGACCAAAACCAAGGTTTTGGCTAGGCTGAGCTCTTATCTGGAGGCTCTGGGGAAGAATCCATTTTCAAGGTCATTCAGGTTGCTAGATAAATACAGTTCTGTTTCCTTGATGGCTGTCAGCTAGTAGTCAACTCTCAACTTTTGGAGGCTGCTCTCCAGTTCTTCCCCATGGTTCTATCTTCAAAGTCACGATAGCATGTTGAGTATTTAGCCTTCAATACTTCCCCTTGTGCAGCCACCTAAAGAAAAGACTTGTAAAGGGCTTTTGTGATTAGATTTGACCCACCTGAATAATCTCCCTTTTGTGAGTGATAATGTGATCATATTCGTAGATATTCATAGATTCTAACCAAATTCAAAGGAGAGGAGATTTTACAAGTGTGAAGCTCTTTGGGAGTCATTCTTAGAATTTTGCCTATCATGGGCCCAACCTCTGGCCCCCAGTGATCCATGTGTGTCCCATGTATAAAATATATTTCCTCCTCCTCAAACTTTGCAAGGCTATCATTCCATTATAGCATCAGTTCAAAGTTTAGGATCTCATCTAAATGTCTTCAACTTAAAAGTCCTAGATCTCATCCTTTAAGTCACCTAAATCAGGTTAGAATTGAGGCTTCTGATAAATAATCCATTAAGTACAGCTTCTGGACAAAATTCCTGTCCATTTGAGAACCTGTGGAACGAAAGAAACAAGTCCTGCCTCAAACATAACCAACATACAATAGTGGGATAGGCAAAGCATAAGAGTTCTAGTTATTCTGGTTAAAAAAGAGGATATATGAAAAATAAAGGCCTTACTTGTCCAAAACAGTTTGAAAATCTAGTCAAGTGAACTCCAGGCAGACTTGCTTGATTAGATTTCAATAAAAGTTCAGTAAAGCTTGGTAGTAATGCTGGCTCCCAGCTCTTGGCTCCACCCTCTAAGCTCTGGTTCATCTCTCTTGTGTTTTGTTTTCATCCTTTGAGTTACCCTTCCTTTTCTATGAAAGATAGCATATTACAGCTAACTTCTTTTATCAACCTATTTCCTGTCAATATAATTTGGAGGGGGACGGTGTTGTGCATTGACAGCCTTCCTTTCATTTTATACTCTCTCCCCTTTAGGCCAAGCTGGTATCATTTCTGCTGATATAAATTCTGAAGAACCGTATGGATCTTTTTTTTTTTTTTTTTTAATTTTTATTTATTTATGATAGTCACACACAGAGAGAGAGGCAGAGACACAGGCAGAGGGAGAAGCAGGCTCCATGCACCGGGAGCCTGATGTGGGATTCGATCCTGGGTCTTCAGGATCGCGCCCTGGGCCAAAGGCAGGCGCCAAACCGCTGCGCCACCCAGGGATCCCGAACCGTATGGATCTTGTTTGGAATTGTTTTTTTAGATGATTTTTATCAACTTGGGGAAGTTCCCTTCTATTGTTTTGAGAGTTTTTATTATGACTAAATGTTGTATTTCATCAAATGCCTTTTCTGTGTCAATTGATAAGATCATATGATTTTTTTTCTTTAGTTTGTAGATCTGATGTATTACATTCACTGGCTTTCAAATTTTGAGGTAGCCTTTCAAATCGAATAAATCCTTCTTGAATGAGGTCTATAATTCTTTTTTATATACTGTTTTTGATTTGCTAATATTTTAAAAAAGTCTTTACTGAGCCCAGGATCATTCACATTTTGTTATTTTTTTCTTCTAGAAGTTCTATAAAATTTGATTTTTGATCTACTTATAGTTATTTTATGTTTAGTATGAGTTGAAAGTCAATGTTGATTTTTTTTCTAAATGTATCACCAGTTAATACAGCACTAATTGCTGATAAATCTTTCTTTTCTGCTACTGAGTTATCTTGGCATCTTTGTTGAAAACAGTTGACAAATATATATGCATCTATTGATAGATTCTTAGTTTTATTCCATTGAACTGTGTCTTTATTTATGCCAGTTCCACACTATCTTGATTACTGTAGTTTATAATAAGTTTTGAAATCAAATAGGATCAGTCCACAAACTTTGTTGTTGTTTTTGGTCATCACTTTTTAAAAAAAATTTTTTAATTTAAATTCTAGTTAACATATAGTGTAATATTGGTTTCAGGAGTAGAATATATATATATATATATTTTTTTAATAATAAATTTATTTCTTATTGGTGTTCAATTTGCCAACATATAGAATAACACCCAGTGCTCATCCTGTCAAGTGTCCCCCTCAGTGCCCGCCACCCAGTCACCGCCCCCCCCCGCCCTCCTCCCCTTCCACCACCCCTAGTTCATTTCCCAGAGTTAGGAGTCTTCCATGTTCTGTCTCCCTTTCTAATATTTCCTACCCATTTCTTCTCCCTTCCCCTCTATTCCCTTTCACTATTATTTATATTCCCCAAATGAATGAGACCATATAATGTTTGTCCTTCTCCGATTGACTTATTTCACTCAGCATAATAGCCTCTAGTTCCATCCACGTCGAAGCAAATGGTGGGTATTTGTCATTTCTAATGGCTGAGTAATATTCCATTGTATACATAGACCACATCTTTATCCATTCATCTTTTGATGGACACCGAGGCTCCTTCCACATTTTGGCTATTGCGGACATTGCTGCTACAAACATCGGGGTGCAGGTGTCCCGGTGTTTCATTGCATCTGTATCTTTGGGGTAAATCCCCAGCAGTGCAATTGCTGGGTCGTAGGGCAGGTCTATTTTTAACTCTTTGAGGAACCTCCACACAGTTTTCCAGAGTGGCTGCACCATTTCACATTCCCACCAACAGTGTAAGAGGGTTCCCTTTTCCAGGAGTAGAATTTAGTGACTTATCACTTATGTATAACACCCAGTGCTCATCCCAACACATGCCCTCAATACCCATCACCCATTTAGTCCACCCCCCACCCATCCCTCCACCAGCAACCATGTTTGTTCTCTATAGTTAAAAGTCTCTTATGATTTGCCTCTCTCTCTCTCTCTCTTTTTTACCCTCCCCCACGTTCATCTGTTTTGTTTCTTAAATTCCATATATGGTCATCACTTAAGAGATACCATTTTTATTTGTAAAATTTACATTTAAAAATTAGTAACACCAAACATTTAAAACTATTAGGCCATTTATATTTCTTTCATGAGTTAGTAATAGTTCTTTTTGATTATCCATTATCCGGATGAGGCATTCATATTTTTAAATTAATTTTTCTAAGCCTTGTAAAACGGGAATTTAAAACATACACAAAATAAGAGACAGTGATATAATGAATCTCTATATACCCATCATTCAACTTCAACAATTACCAACCTGTGACCAGTTTTGATTACTTTATACCCCTGCCTACTCCTCCCACCTGGATTGTTAAAAAGACAATCCTAGACATCTTATTATTCCATCTATAGTGTCCTCATTCTACAGATGAGCAAAGATTCAGAGAGTTTAAATGATTTCGTCAAAGTCATATAGCTAATAAGTGGCAAAACTGGGACCTGAACCCCAGTCTGTTTTCACTTCAAAGCTTACACTTTGTTTCTTTACTTTTAAAGCACTTTAAAAGAGTGCTTTACTCTTTTACTGAGATGAGATTGGAATGAAAAGACTACATATTTAATGTATACAACTTGATGAGTCTGGGAATAAGTATATACCTGTGAAACTATCACTGCTATCAAGGCCATAAACATGTATCACCTCCCAAAGTTTCCTCCTACCTTTTTATTACTACTTTTAGAAATAGTAGTATTGTGTATGTGTTTGTGTGTGTATGTGTTAGAATATACTCCTCCTGTATCTCCCTCTCTCCTTCACCTGTTTTGCCAACCTTCCACTTCCCCTTTGGCAATCAATCTGTTCTCTTTATTTATAGATCTAATTCTGCCTTTTGTTTGTTGATTTTCTTACTTTTTTAGATTCTATTTATGAGTAGAATCATATACGATTTGTCTTTCTCTGTCTTATTTCACTTAGCATAATACCCTCTAAGTCTACTCATGTTGTTTCAAGTGGCATGATCCCATTCTTTTTGGTTGTGTAATATTCATTTTCCTTATCCATTTCATCTGTTGGTAGACACTTAGGTTGCTTCCGTATCTTGGCTATTGCAAAAAATGCTGCAATAAACATATGGGGTGTGTATCTTTTCTAATAGTGTTATAATTTTCCCTAGGTAAATACTCAATAGTAGAATTATTGGATCATATGGTAGTTCTATTTTTAATTTTTTGAGGAATGTACATACTATTTTCCAAAGTGGCTTTATCAATTTACATTCTCACCAGCAGTGCACAAGTGTTTCTTTATCCTCACATCCTCGCCAGCATTTGTTTTGTTGCTTCTCTTTCATTTTTAATTTTACTTATTTGGGTATTTTCTCTTTTTTTCTTGATGAGTCTGGCTAATAAACAGTTTCATTTATCTTTTCAAAGAACTAGCTCTTGGTTTCATTGATTCCTCCCCCCCCCCCCATTGTCCTTTTAGTCTCTATTTCATTTATTTCTGCTGTGATTTTTATTATTTTCTTTCTTCTCCTCACCTTGAATTTTGTTCTTCTTTTTCTCGTTCCTTTTGAAGGAAGGTGAAATTGAGTTTTTTCTTTTTTTTTTTTTAATTTTTATTTATTATTTATAATAGTCACAGAGAGAGAGAGAGAGAGAGAGAGAGGCAGAGACACAGGGGACACAGGCAGAGGGAGAAGCAAGCTCCATGCACCCGGAGCCCGACGTGGGACTCGATCCCGGGTCTCCAGGATCGCGCCCTGGGCCAAAGGCAGGCACTAAACCGCTGTGCCACCCAGGGATCCCGAGTTTTTTCTTTTTTCTGAGGTAGTTTTGTATTGCTTTATACTTCTCTCTTAGAACTGCTTTTGCTGGGTCCCAGAGAGTTTGGATTGTTGTGTTTTCATTTTCCTTTGTCTCCATTGTCTCCATTTGTTTCATTTTCATTGTCTCCAGCCACCAAGGTGCCTTGTTTTAAAATCTATTTTGTATGATTAAGTATTGCTACCCAGCTTTTTTAAACTTCCATTTGCATGGTGAATGTTTTTCCATCCTGAACTTCACTTTCAGACTCTAGGTCTGAGGTGAATCTCTTGTAGGCAGCATATAGATGAGTCTTGTTTTTTAATCCATTCTATCACTCTCTTTTGATTGGAGCATTTAGACCATTTACAGTTAAAGTAATTATTGATAGATATGTACATATTAACATTTTTTCTTTCCTCTTTGGTTGCTTCATTGACTCGTCACGTTACTCGTCAGGTTTTTCTTCTTGACTCTTTCTCTGTGTCTCTCATGAATAAATAAATACAATCTTTATAAAAAAGAAAAAAAAGAAGAAGCTCCTTTAGCATTTCTTGTAAGACTGGTTTAGTGGTGTAAATCCCTTTATCTTTCTTTTGTTTGTTTGTTTTCTTTTTTTTAAAATTTTTATTTATTTATTTATTCATTCATTCATTTATTTATTTATTTATTTATTTATTTATTTATATTTATGATAGTCACAGAGAGAGAGAGAGAGAGAGAGAGAGGCATAGACATAGGCAGAGGGAGAAGCAGGCTCCATGCACCAGTAGCCCGACGTGGGATTTGATCCCGGGTCTCCAGGATCCCGGGTCTCCAGGATCGCACCTTTGGGCCAAAGGCAGGCACCAAACTGCTGCGCCACCCAGGTATCCCTCTCTTTTTTTTTTTTTTTTAATCTAAATAGTAACCATTCTTGATTATGTTTTTTTTCCTTTCAGTGCTTTGAATAGATCATCCTCTCCCTTCTGGCTTACAAAGTTTCTGCTGAAAAATCAGCTTAACATTTTACAGGGTTTTCCCTTCTACGTAACTTTGTTTTTCTCTTGGTGCTTTTAGGATTCTTTATCTTTAATCTTTGACATTTTAATTATTATAAGCCATGGTGTGGACCTCCTTGGATTCATCTTGTTTGGAACTGTTTCTTGGACTTGGATGTCTATTTCCCTCCTTAGATTGAGGATGTTTTCAGTTATTATCTCTTCAAATAAAATTTCTACACCTTTCTTTTTTCTCTTTTTTCTTCTGGGACACTCATAATGCAATATTTTTTCTTTTGAAGCATATTTTTCTTTATTCCCATTTTGCTTGATTTTCCTTGTATGGATTAGTGAAATGACTATTTCTAATATTGAAGGAGTCTTGTGTGTGGTCTTGTGTGTGGTGACTCCTATACAAACTATGTGTGTTTGGTTACTTTTTCTGGCACACTGGAGCTATGACTGTATATGCTACCTACTCTTTTAAACTGTGGCTTCTTACAGAGAGAATAAAGAAAAAATAACAATTTTTTTACAAAAGTAAAAAATAAAATATAAAAGAAAAAAGAAAGACTGGAAAAAAAATGAATAAAAAAGAGAAGACCAAATCCCAAAGGTAAAAAGTAAAAACAAAACAAGTGTTCTTGTAGTTTCATGATCCCTGTAAACCATGGCTTTTTTTGTTTCCCAGTGCAGCTAGGGCTGGCGTGGGCCTTTATACTCTGAGCTTGCTGAGGTTGTAAGCCCTCTGTGATGCTCTTATCCCCCATTTATGGTGTCTGAACTCTAGCCCTTATGGTGGCCAGACCCTGCTTTGGTCTGGGCCCTTGAGATTGAGGGGGAGAGAGCATTATCATAGTTCCTTGGCCCCTTTAAACCTTGGACTTTCTTCTGTGTCCTAGTGCATGTAGGGCTGGTGTGGGTCTGTGGACCCTGGGCTCACTGAAGTTGCAAGCCTACCAAGGCCATTGGACCTGCCTGCCATGGTGTGTGGACTCTGCTTTGGTCCAGGCTTTTAGTGTAGGGTGGGAACATAAGCCATGTCATTCTCGAGTTTGACCTGGAGAACTTCCCTGTAGCAATTCTGCTATTTGGCAGAGTTCTACTGTTGTCTCCTTTACATGCTAGTTGCTCTTTTAAACCATGGGTTTTTTCCTGTGCCCAAGGACAGAGGGGTCTGTCCTAGTCTATTAGTAGTATTCCTCCTCATTGCAGTTTGTACGCAGTATTGGGTGTAGGGGTTCCCTTTGTTACTGTGTCTCCATCTCTCTTGTTCTTCTGTCTTTGTTTCTTCAATAGTGATTCAGGCAGTCCTTAGTTTTTCTTCAGGAGGGGTTGTTCTAGTAATAGGTGTAGTTTGGTCTGTTCCTTGGAGGAGGTGAGTTCAGCCTTCCTATGTTTGCCATCTTGAACTGAAACCTTAATCCTTTTTTATTATTGGATTTATGCTGTGGAGGCCGAGAAAAATCAAGGCCATTCCACCTCAAGTTTAGCATTAGCACAAGTACAGCCATCTTAGGCCCCTGTGAATAAGAGCTGAACTTTACAGGAAAAACTTCAAAATGTCTTCGGCAGGGAATCCCATATCCGAAAGACAATAGGGCTCAGAATTGCCGTAGGCACAGAATCCTGTATCAGAAAGAAACAGAGCCCATGCCCGTGGTAGAAAGTCCCATATTAGAATGAGAACAGAGCTCAATGCTCTTGAAAGCCCCATATTAAAATGAGAACAGAGCTCAATGCCCTTGAAAGCCCCATATCAGAATGTAAACAGAACTTGAGAAATTCCTCCACCCCTTCTGAAAATCCCCTAGACCAGCCTATAAAAAAACCCAGCTGTAACCCACTTCGGGGTCCAAGTCCCTGCTCTGCTGTGTTGGGCACACTTGGACCCAAGCTCAAGCTTGTAAATAAACCCTCGTGCACTTGCATCGGTGTCAGCTCCTTGGTGGTTTCTCGGATTCGCAATCTTGGGCACAACAATGCTTGGTACTATAGCCATAGCTTAGGTTTGTTTAGGAATCCTTTTTTAAGGGATCCCTCCTTTTTTAATATCCATATATGATTTCTCTTTGTCCTAACTCTCTCCCTTTCTTATTGGTTTGTGATGTATTTGAGAAGACCTTATCAGGAAGTTCAGCCATCCTATCTTCTACCTGCTGGAAACTCAGCCTTGACTTGAATCTAAAATGAGTAGGCTTCTAGGTGGCAAATAGCTGCAATTCAGTCCTTAATTCTTCAAAGAGAGTGGGCCCTCATGTGGCACAGTGAAAGTGACATAGGATTTTGGAGTCAGGAGGTTGACCTACAAATCTCATTTCTACCTATAAGAATACCTCAGTTGGAGACAAGACTAATTTTATAGTGTTATAGGGGGATATGAAGAAGAAATTCATAGGGAAATGTTTCATAATGCTTGTGAGCTTTATTTCTTAATTTTTGATTATTGTGAGACCACAGAATTATTTTAGCTACCTTGGAAGTCCTTGAAAAGCAAATATTAGGAAGGGCAGATTTATGTTTCTGATGTTATTTTGCAATTCTGATTTAAGGTTATTTTCGATTTCTCAGTATTTGGAAAAAAGAAAGCCTCAAATGGAGGTACCCAAGGCATTGTTTAATTTCCCCTTATTTAATAGGATATCAAAGTAATGCAGCCTTCTGACCTCTGTATTGCAATTATGGGCTCTGCATTTGCTGAATCCTGGGCAGGAAAGTGAGAGGAGCTATTTTATCATATCCAAAGCCACCTTTCCTGGGAGGCCTGAGCTTCTAAGCCTAGGATTCCATACCTCAGTTTATGAACCATCCAGTAGGGCAAAACAGAAATAGTGCTTTAAATTATGTCCTAGTGGAATAGCCCTTGCTCTGGATTGCTTTGTATCTGTCCAAAATGAAGAGAGCTGGGGAAGAGCCTGATCCCAAGAGTTTAAAAAAAATTCCTTCAAGAAGAATGTGATGTCTTGGTAAAAATTAGGATGGAAATAGTAAGCAGTCCCTTCCTATGGAGATCTTTTGGCTCATGATGTGATTATTTTTTTTTTTTATTTTATGTTTTTTAAAATTTAAATTCAATTAATTAACATAGATTATTTTACAGGTAGAGTTCAGTGATTGATCGGTCTTATATAATACCCAGTGCTCATTATATCATGTGCCCTCCTTAAGTATTTTGATTTAATCCAGATTCATTGTTTACTTTGGAAACCATAGGTTAGTAACTGGTGAGTGTGACAGTTTGAAATGTTGACAGGCAACGAATTTCTTTTCCTTTTTTAAAAAAATCTTTTTTTTTTTCATTATGGTAAGTGTACTCTTTAATCTCCATCTCCTGTTTCCCACATCCCCTGATCTACCTCCGCTCTAGTAACCATCAGTTTGTTCTTTATAGTTAATAGTCTGTTTCTTGGTTGTTTCTCTTTTTTTTTTCCTTTCTCCACTTGTTTGTTTTTTTTATTTAATTCTATATATGAGTAAAATCATATGGTATTTGTCTTTCTCTGACTAGCTTATTAGGTCTATTTATGTTGTTGCAAATGGCAAGATATCATTTTTTGTGGTATGATAATATTCCATTGTCTGTATATATATATGTTTGCACCACATTTTCTTTATTCATCTATTTATGGACATTTGGACTGCTTTCATAATTTGGCTATTGTTAGTAATGCTACAATAAACATAGGGATGCATATATCCCTTTGAATCATTGTTTTTGTATTTTGGGGGTAAATATCCAGTTGTGTGATTACTGGATTATAGGACAGTTCTATTTTTAATTTTGTAAGGAACCTCTGTATGTTTTCCACAATGGCTGAACATATTTGTATTACTACCAACAGGTTAAGAGAGTTTCTTTTTCTCCAATATCCTTACCAACACCTGTTGTGTTTTTTATTTTAGCCATTCCAGTAGGTCTGAACTGGCATCTCATTGTAGTTTTGCTTTACATTTCCTGAGTAGGGAGTGAATGACGTTGAACATATTTTCATGTGTCTGTTGGCCATCTGTATGTCTTTTTTTGAAAAATGTCTATTCATGTCTTCTGCCCATTTCTAAAATAGATTATTTGTTTTTTGGGGTATTGAGTTTGATAAATTATTTTTTTAAATATTTTATTTATTCATGAGAGGCATACAGAGAGAGAGAGAGAGAAAGAGGCAGAGTGAGAAGCAGGCTCCATGCAGGGAGCCTGATGTGGGACTTGATCCTGGGACTCCAGGATCGTGTGCTGGGCCGAAGGCAGGTGCCATACCGCTGAGCCACTTAGGGATCTACCAAGTTTGATAAATTCTTTATAGATTTTGGATACTAATACTTTATCAGATATGTCATTTGCAGACATCTCCCATTCCATAGGTTGCTTTTTAGTTGTGTTGATTGTTTCCTTAACTTTGCAGAAGCTTTTTATCTTGATGAAGTCCCAATAACTCATTTTTGCTTTTGTTTCTCTTGCCTCTGGAGACCTGTCTAGTGAAAACTTTCTATAGCCAATGTCAGTGAGATTACTGCCTGTGTTTTCTTCAAGAATTTTTATGGTTTCAGGTCTCACATTTAGCTATTTAATCCATTTTGAGTTTATTTTTGTGTTTGGTGAAAGAAAGTGATTCAGTTTCATTCTTTTGCATGTGGTTCTCTAGTTTTCTCAACACTCTTTGTTGAAGAGGTTGTCTGTTTCCCATTGAATATTCTTTCCTGCTTTGTCAAAGAGTAATTGACCATATAATTATGGGTTTTTTTTCTGGGTTTTCTGTTCTATTCCATTATTCTTATGTATCTGTTTTTATTCTAGTACCATACTGTTTTAATTACTACTGCTTTGTAATATAATTTGTAATCTAGAATTGTGATACCTCTAGTTTTGTTTTTCTTTTACAAGATTGCTTTGGCTATTTGAGGTCTTCTGTGGTCCCATACAAATTTTAGGATTTTTTTGTTCTAGTTGTGTGAAAAATGCTGTTGGTATTTTGATAGGGATAGCATTACATCTGTAGATTGGTAGTATAGACATTTTAACAACATTTGTTCTTCTAACCCATGAGCATGGAAGATCTTTTCATTTTTTGCATTGTCTTGAATTTCTTTCATCAGTTTTCTGTAGTTTTCAGAGTACAGGTCTTTCACCTCTTTGGTTAAGTTTATTCTTAGATGTTTTATTGGTTTTGGTACAATTGTAAATGGGGTTGGCAGGCAACATTTATAACAAATCGACTGTGTGATTAGCCTTATATTTAAAGTCCTCCAGGAAATGGATTTAGGGTGCTTGGTAGAGCCATTTTTTTTTTTTTTAAGTTTTCATTTATTTTTGGCTCTTGGGGTATCTTTTCAATATGAAAAAAAAAGCAAGTTCAACACAAAGTAGAAATTTGAAATGTAGAACAGGACAAAAATCAAGAGTGTGTGGGAAAAGGGAATAGCAGAAGGAAGAGCTGAGGTGTTGCCAAAAGGTGGAGGGTCTCCTTGTCCCAAATGATTTAGGTGGCAATACACACTTTTCCATATGTACACAGCAGAGCTGGAGTTTTGTTAAGAAAAAGTGGGTAGTGTGAGGGGCCTTTTCCAGAGACTAGGGATCAAGGCTAGTCCCTCTTTTCCAGGGGAAAAGGAAGAAGTCCAACATGTGAAGCAGTTTATGTAGGAGGGAAGGATCCCATTCAACAGTGGCACAGACTCCTGCAAAAGAAACCGTTCAGGACAGAACTTGGAAGAAGACTAAAAAAACCAAGACAGGCAGAGAAGGCAAATTCTGAGGGAGAGGACAGGGGCAGCTGAAGAAGAGGGAATGGAGAAGCCTGAGGTGATGGTACTCTGACTTAAGCCTCCTCTTTGGCCTCCTCACCAAAATCCTCTTCTTCTTCTGCGATGGCATCCTGGTACTGCTGGTACTCAGAGACAAGGTCGTTCATGTTGCTCTCAGCTTCGGTGAACTCCATCTTGTCCATGCCTTAACCTGCGTACCAGTGGAGGAAGGCCTTGCCCCGGAACATGGCTGTGAACTGCTCTGAGATGCGCTTGAAAAGCTCCTGGATGGCCGTGCTATTTCCAATGAAGGTGACTGCCATCTTGACTGCCATCTTGAGGCCACAGGGCCACAGTGGACTTGACATTGTTGGGGATCCATTCCACGAAGTAACTACTATTCTTGTTTTGCACATTGAGCATCTGCTCATCTACCTCCTTCATGGACATCCACCCACGGAAGACAGCAGCCACAGTGAGGTAATGGCCATGGCGGGGGTCACAGGCAGCCATCATGTTCTTGGCATCAAAGCCTTGCCTGGTGAGTTCAGGCACAGTGAGGGCCTGATACTGCTGGCTTCCACGGCTGGTCAGAGGTGCAAAGCCAGGCATGAAGAAGTGGAGACGTGGGAAGGGCACCATGTTGACTGCCAGCTTGCGGAGGTCAGCATTGAGCTGACCAGGGATGCGGAAGCAGGTGGTGACACCACTCATGGTGGCTGAGACAAGGTGGTTGAGGTCCCCATAGGTTGGCGTGGTCAGCTTGAGGGTGCGGAAGCAGATGTCATACAGGGCCTCATTTTCAATGCAATAGATCTCATCTGTGTTCTCTACCAACTGATGGATGGAGAGGGTGACATTGTAGGGCTCAACCACTGTGTCAGACACTTTGGGGGAGGGCACCACACTGAAGGTGTTCATGATGCGGTCAAGGTACTCTTCTCGGATCTTGCTGATGAGCAGCGTGCCCATGCCAGAACCCGTGCCCCTGCCCAGTGAGTGGGTCAGCTGGAAGCCCTGCAGGCAGTCACAGCTCTCAGCTTCCTTCTGCACCACATCCAGGATTGAGTCCACTAGCTCAGCCCCCTCTGTGTAGTGGCCCTTGGCCCAGTTGTTGCCAGCCCCAGACTGCCCAAAAACAAAGTTTTCTGGTCTGAATATCTGCCCTAAAGGACCTGAGCGAACAGAGTCCATGGTCCCGGGTTCTAGATCCACCAACATAGGGCAAGGTACGTATTTGCCACCTGTAGCTTCATTGTAGTACATGGAGATACGATCCAGCTGCAGGTCGTTGTCACCGTGGTAGGTTCTGGTGGGATCGATGCCGTGTTCATCACTGATGACCTCCCAGAACTTGGCACCTGTCTGGTCACCACATTGACCGGCCTGGATGTGCACAATTTCCCTTATTGTTAAAATTTATTTTAATTCTTTTTGCTTCTCTCAAAGGTGTGTATGGGGTGGAAAGTGAGATGTGGTTTTTTCCTATACTGCTATTCGCAGGCTGGAAGGATGGGATGTGTCCAGAGGCTGGAGCAATGAGGTCCGAGCACAGTGACAGGAACGTTCTCTGTAGAGCCATCTTGTATTGGGCTGGGAGATGGTTTCTGAGAGCACAGATATAGTTGTTGAAGGAATTAGAGGATATGCATATAGGGTATGAGAGCAGGGAGGAGAAAGCCTCCAAACTGCCAGGCATCTAATGTGGATGCTCTCCAGATCATGTTGTTCCTATTCCCCCATGTATAGATAAGTCAATTAAAAATGATTTAAGGGACGCCTGGGCGGCTCAGTGGTTGAGCACCTGCCTTCAGCTCAGGTCGTGATCCTGGGATCTGGGATCAAGTCTAGCATTGGGCTCCCTGTGAAGAGCCTGCTTCTCTTTCTGCCTGTGCCTCTGCCTCTCTCTCTCAATCTCTCTCATGAATAAATAAATAAATATTTAAAAAAATAAAAATGATTTAAAAATGAAAATAAATTGAGACTTCATTCTAGAGAAATATGAAAGGGTTAAGATAATAGAAAGTAAATAAATGGAATGCGTAAGAAGCTGAAAACAACAAAGGAAAGAGAAATGAATTAGGATAAGAAAACTTTGAAATTCCAGCAGAAACATTAACAATTTCAACATGAAATAAGGACAAACCAGAAGTTGTACTTCCTGTTTCCAGGACAGGAACCTGCAGTATCTCCAAGTTTCCTCCACACAACCTTAAAAAAGGTTTTTACAAATTTGTCTTTACAAATTGTCATAACTTCCTTCCTTCCTTCCTTCCTTCCTTCCTTCCTTCCTTCCTTCCTTCCTTCCTTCCTTCCTTCCTTCCTTCCTTCCTAATGAGAGACACACAGAGAGAGGCAGAGACACAGACAGAGGGAGAAGTAGGCTCCCTGCAGGGAGCCCAGTGTGAGACTCTATTCCAGGACCTGGGATCATGCCCTGAGCCAAAGGCAGATGCTCAACCACTGAGCCACCCAGGCTTTCCAAATTATCATTACTTCTTGAGGGCAAGAGCCATAACTGCCCTGTCTTTGTATTCTAGCACTTAGCTATAGTATCTCACATATAGTATGTACATTATAAATGTTTGCTGAATAAGTAAGACAGTGAAATAATGGGGATCATAAGGGAATTTTATGATCACTAAGAATATAGGAAATCTGCTTTATAGACTCTAGTGGGGACATTACCTAGAACGGGCATTTCCATATTGCAATACCAGATCATAATTCTGACTGTGTTTTGAGAAAACATTAAATTGAAAACAGAGAGGGAGACAAACCATAAGAGACTCTTAACTGCAGGAAACAAACTGAAGGTTGCTGGAGAAGTGGTGGATGGGATGGGGCAATTGGATCATGGACATTAAGGAGGGCACTTGATGTAATGAGCAGTGGGTTAACACTGTCATCAGTTATGCAACTGATGAATCACTAAATTCTACCCCTGAAATGAATAATACAGTATATGTTACCTAAATTGAATTTAAATTAAAAAATATTTAAAAAATTTTAAAAATTAAAAAAAAATTATGGGGTGCCTGAGTGGCTCAGTTAGTTAAGTATTTGCCTTTGGCTCAGGTCATGATCTCAGGGTCCTAGGATCAAGCCCCAGAGCAGGCTCCATGATCAGTGGGGAGTCAGCTTGTCTATCTGCTCCTCCCCATACTGGGATGCTCTCTCTTTCTCTGAAATAAAGAAAGAAATAAAAGAATTTTAAAAAAAGAGAAAGCATTATTTGTTATTTCGTTGTTTGGTTAGACAGGTAAGTATCTGATATTTGTTAAGAATTCTAGGAAAGAGTAGTAAAGATACTAAATTTTATATTCACCTTTACATAAAACTTATTAATGCCAGGAAATGAGGGCTTGCTATAGAATTTCCCAGCTTCCTTTCTTTATGTCTCTAAAATAACTTTTATCATAGAGTACTTCTTCATTGAATTCTATTTTAAAATGCTTAGACTTAAAAAAATCCAAACCTATCTTTAACTATACTAGCAAAGAATTTCTGAAGCAATTTGGCTCACTTTAGGGCCACGCTCAACATTAAACTGAATTCTTTTTAATGGTAATATTATTTTCTCTCATGCTTTATGGTCATTTGGAGTATTGTTTAAAAAGTATGTGATCTTCCAATATATCTTACTATAGGAATTTCCTCTTAAATTATAAAAAACTATCTCAACTTTACTTTGGTTTACTCTTGTGGATAATGTATAATGAAGTTAAGGTATCAATATAGAATTCCTAGATTTGTTACCTAATCCTATTTTAAAAATCTTGGGAATACTATCCATTTTTTTACTTCATGTAAAATTATATTTAGGAAAATATTAACAATTGCAGTTGAAAAATTATTTTTTCTGTATATAAACATGCTCCTTGAACATGATTGGCTGTATAGAGAAATATGACAGGATAAATTCCAAAGGTTTTGTGTGAGATATAGTTGTGCTTTCTGCTAAACAGAAGAAAGCGGGACGTAAAATGTGTATCTTGCCCTATTCTTTGGAAGGGATTATGGTACTGAATGGGGTGATGAGTGTCTGTTGGTGGCATTTGTGACACATGAATCAAATGCTGTTTTGTTCAGACTGTGCTGACATAGTGTCTACACCATCACTTTCCAGTATTACTCTCTGCAGTGATGGAACTGTGCCCTCTCTGTGCTGTCAAACAGTAGTCACATATAGCTCTTGAATGCTTGAAATATGGCCAGTGTGACTGAGTTACTGAATGTTTCATTATGTTTCGTTTTAGTTAATTAAAATTTAAATCATGTATGCTAGTGGCTACTCTGTTAGACTTTTAATTTGATTTCTTATTCCTATAGTAAAAAAATAACATAATTTGAGTTAGAAAAAATCATGTTAAGTGTGCACAGGTTCTCTTTGTATCTGCGTAGTTGATTCTGTTACGATATTTTTGGAGATGAGGCAGTAGAGTATGGAATAGGAAGGCTTGTGTTCTCATCTGGCTATGCCATTAAGCAGCTTGGGCAAATTATCTCTCTAGATAATTTCCTTGCCTGGAAAATGAGGAGTCTGTTGATTTTCAAATTTATATTTAGTATTGGGACTTTTTTCTTAAAAACAAAGCCAGACAAACTGAGCAGAAACCTCATAGATAAGACAAGTGAAATTAGAAGTGGGTTGGGATTAGGAATGCTGTCCCTTAAGTTTAACCTTTTTCTCTCAGTAATTCCCAATCTCCTCTACTACAGTAGAGAGCCTAATTTAGAAAGTGTTGGGAGTGGATGGAAATGCAGGGTTCCTTCTAGTTCTGATAAAGTATGGTTTTTATAGGATTGAATATAGAGTTTTCTTTTTATTGATATCATCTCGGAAGTAATAATTCTTCAAAGGCCAGTCTTTACATGTGTTTTGACTAAACTCAAATCATTACAGTTGAATTTGAGGGATACTCAGGACATTCAATAGGGAGAGGTTTCTGTTCTCTTAGCTCACCAAAAACGAAACTAAAACCGAGAGCTGAATGGTCATAGGAGATATAGGCAGGTCCAAATAACTTTTGCACGCTCTTTTGAAAAAAATCACAATTTAATTTTCTACCTTTCTGAATGGTTTTATTATTTTGATACTTTCAGGACTGAGTTTCATAAAACTATCATTGAAGTGGTTAAATTTGTATTATTAGTGGTTTACTCTGGTTTCTGTGTGGGTTCAAGGAACTCATGCTTCCCTCTCCCTCCCTTCTAGGGAAAAGTAGCTCATATGTGGCATGGAGTCCTTAGGTACATATAACTGGACTGTGGGGTTGGAATTGGCCTAATAGGGAAAATTTGAGAGGTAAGTATAAAGAGGGTAAAAGGGCTTTTTTCACATGATTTTTTTGGAAATGGTAATGTATTTTGGATCTCTTCCTTTCCCTTCCTTTCCATTGCCCTCTCTTCTCTCCAGTATGCCTAATGAGAAGGACTCTGGACTATCTCTCCTTTCACTTTTGCCTTTGGGAAGCCTAACAGGCACTAAGTAGGGAATAGAAGGCACATGGAGAGTCCAACTGTAGCTTTGGCTGCTGGCCAAGTAGTCTTTGTATTTGTACATGACCTGTCCAAACTCACCAAATAGGAGAGATGTTAGGGGCGTAGGACCAGAAACTTGCTCTTCTGGATCTCTGATAAGGAGTTAATTAAAGAATCAGAGACTTGAGAGATTCAGTCAGCCTTTTCATGTGTGAAGACTAAGACATTACATCACACTATGATTTTAAATGTCTTGATGGGAAGGATGGTTTGTTGTCTCTGAGGGCACAGTTCTATAGCAACTTCAGTGCTCTGAAAGCTTTTAATTAAATAAAATTTATGTTTCTTCTCTAGGCCTTCTTGGAATTTAGCAAGAGAGATAAAGAGAGAAAAGAGAGAGAAAAATGAGAAAAAAAAAGTGAAAATAGGCAAGCATTTTGTTTATGCTTCTGGACAACATGGCTCAAGGTTATTCTACTGTGTTAACTATACATTGAGGACAGCTGAACCCATCTGGTTTTCTCCTCCTTCCTTGAGTGTTCCTTTTTGGATCTTTAGCTCCTATTACACTGAATATAGGAAAACTCATTGAAAAAATGTTTAACATATTAAACATGAATTGCTTTGGAATTGGATTGTTTGCATTAAAGTTGAAGATGAATGTATGGATGACAGGTCTTTGATAGAATGAATCAATTTTAGTTGCAAAATACAAGACACTAATAGGTCTGTAAGACTTTACAAAGGATTGCTACACACAGTGTCTTATTTTTCTCACATCAATTCTGTAGGTAAATATTATTTCTTTTTTGGGGCACCTGGGTGGCTCAGTGGTTGAGCATCTGCCTTTGACTCACATCATAATCCCAGGGTCCTGGGATTGAGTCCCCACATCAGGCTCCCCATGGGGAGCCTGCTTTTCCCCATGCCTATGTTTCTGCCTCTCTCTGTGTGTCTCATGAATAAATAAACACAATAAAAAAAAATCATTTCTTTTTTTACTTAAGTGGCCCAGTGAGGTTAAGTGCCTGTTTACTGTCTTATCTACATGTAGAGTCAGGTCTCAAACCTGTTTTTCCTTTTTCTTCGAATGGAAGAGAGAGTTTTCCAGGAGAGGATTAACTGAAGATTCAGAGCTACGAAAATATTAAGGAAGATATAATTTTACAAAAACATTCATGGCTTTCCTGGAAAAAAAAAAAAAAGCCATTTCAGTGGAGTAGAAAGCTTGCAAGACAGTTAAAGATGGGCAGATTACTGAAAGAGTGGATACTCAGACTTTCTTCATGGGGAGAAATCTTTTCTAAGCAAAGTAGTTTTCTTCTATATTTATAACTGGACAAATATAATGATTTGAATAACTCCCAAGTTGTTCTATAATATTAGCTCAACTCAAAATGCATAGTTTCTCAATAATTTAATGTTGCTAAATGGTAGAACTTCTAATACCAGGGGAGTATTAGTTCTTTTTTTTTTTTTTTTTTGTATTTAGAAGTAATTATTTTTTGAAATGTTTAAGGGCTACAAATCTGTGCCACATTTCTCTGAGGTATTCACAAGCATTTGCTAAGACATATACTAGTAAGAATTGTTATTATGCCTGGGCGCCTGGGTGACTGTTGGTTAAGCGTCTGCCTTCGGCTCAGGTCATGATGCCGATTACCAGTTAGCTCTGGTAATGGGGGAGAGCTAGATTCTTGTCTCATAGAGTCGAAGAATGAATCTTCCTGACAAAGGAGAGTGAGTAAAGTGCTAGAAGTTTATTAAGCAAGGGTATAGAAAAGGTTCTCAGGAGTGAGAGGAGTCCAGACAGGGTTGCCACTGAGGGCTTTTTTGGCTGGCCTTTTATAGAAAACCTGACTAGGGAGATGATGGCCTTGAGATTTCTTGTGTCATCTTGAGTGAATGACTTATGACTGACTCGGTGATTACTTGATAGCCATCAAAAGAAGATATCCCTATCATTTTGGAATTGGGGGCCAGATTTACTTCCTTATCTGTGTTTTTGTTGCATTTCAGTGTCCTTGGGGTTTATGGGAGCCTGACTCTGGGGCCTTCCCTTATCTTTCCCTGCCTAGACCTATCTGTCCCTAACTCACTGGGATCTCAGGGTCTGCATCTCCTTCTCCCTTTGTCCCTACCCCTGCTCGTGCTCTCTTCCTCTCTCTCAAATAAATAAGTAATAAAAAGAATTGTTATTATGCAAAATGTACTTTAATTAGGATCTTACTGAATTTCTTATATCACCACTCATTTTTTTATGTCATATTTTTTCCAGTATTCACAGCTTATTGCTGAAATATCTTTGGAAATTAATATTTTAGAAAACTTTATTTTTACTTTCATTATATTCTTAGTATCCTACTTATTATTTCAATTGTTAGAGTTTGCTCTAAGTCCTTAATCTGTGACATAATAGCTTTGTACATACCCAGGAAAAAGGGCCTGAAAAATGATATAATAGTATTAGAAGTTTTCAGTATATTGTGATAAAATGAGAGATTAGTGATAGACTATGTGGCACTTGGGTAAAAAAATCTAATTCATTAGTTCAACAAATATTTATCATATACCTATTTATCAGGCACTGTACTATGTGCTAGGGATATGGTATGGAACAAGACAGATGTGTCTTGGCCTCCTGGGCATATAATTTATAATTGCCAGATTTACAGAGTAGAGAATAGAAGCAGACTGATTGGGAAGTTATGTGTAAAGATAAAAGTAGAACAGGAGTTGTGTGAGTTTGAGGACAAGGACAGAGAATATCTTCTTACTGTCATTTTGCTTTGCTTCTTTAAAAGTTTGCCAGAATGTTGGTTATTTCCCTTCTAACATGGACCTCACCCTCACCTAACAACTCAATGCCCTGGTGTCTGTACTTTGCTAAAGCATAAAACTTTCCCCCACCCCCAACCAGTGTTCAGTTCAGAGCCCAGAGCATATCAGTCCTCTGTAGAGATTTCTGCCTGTACTAAGGTAACAAGGCAATCCTCAATTCTTTACTCTGTCTCAGCACAGTAACCTGTGATGCATTCTAGTCAGAACTGTGCCTAGCTAAGCTCACTTTGCCTCTGATTCTGTCATTTTTTATGTCCCTGAAATGTCAGCCCATTTAGGCCTGTGTCTTTTCCAATTTGGCTGTTCTAGCCTGGCTCTGTGCTGCTACGCCTTCCTCTCAAACTAACCCTTCCACTGCCCTCTGTCAGTTTTTTCCACTCTGCCTTTTGGACCTCCTGTATACTGGAATTCTCCAGATTAACAGGGCTGCTAATCATTGCAAAGGATTTCAGTTTCAAAACTGAACTCATTAGGATTCACTGTATTAATTGTTATAATCAGTCAGATGTAAGTTTACTGCTGTGGGACTAAAGCTGAGTCCAAGATGCAGATGCAAAAGTGATTTTATATAGATAGGGAGAATCTTGGGGAAATCTATTCCATGAGAACTGACACTTAAAAAATTATTTTTCCCTTTCATGGGAAGCATATAGGATGCCTGGATTATTACCATGAAGTGCTATGCATAAGTGAGGCAACCGGAGTATTTGTGTTGTTAAAAAGAAACAACAAGCCCCAAATGGAGTCCCTTTTTCTAAGCCCCACCAAGACTTATTACCTAACCTTATTGCAGTGTTAGCCTCTCCCAGGAGTGGAATTTTAAGGCAATCAGCCTGGAGTTTCCTGAGCAGCTTTATCTACTCGGTTACCCTCCCTGTCCCACCCTCCTGCTTATAAAAATCTTCCACTTTGTATAAGTCCTCAGAGCTCCCTTCTGTTTGCTAGATGAGATATACCAATTCATGAATTGTTGATAAAGCCAATTAGATCCTCAAATTTACTTACTTGAATTGTTTTTTAACAGTACCTTTCCCAGAGATGGGCTATGTAATCAATACAAGAAAACATGAAAAAAAAAAAAAAGAAAACATGGAAGTTCTACTCATCTGCTAGAAACCCTTTCATTTAGCAGTCGTGGTTGTTTGCCTTACATGTTTCCCTAGGTAGGTCTCATAAGATAAAGGAAAATTATGACTAGCTATATAGTTTTAATCATAACTTCTTGCCTAAGTGAAACAGTTAACGGGATGGGAACATTACTTTCTTCCTATCCTTGCCTCCACCCTCTACTCTGCCTTGTTAAGACTATTGTCACACCCATGAAGGCTTAACTTTGTCAAGTTCAAGGACCATTCCTCTGTCACCCATAAAAACTCATTACCAAGATAATTCCATCTCTCAAACCCAGGAGTGTTTACATGGTTGTAGTATCTCACTTTAAGGCATAGGTAGGAATTATTCAGGCAGTACTATTGGACCCTGAATTTAATAAATAAATTTAATAGAGAATAAAATCTTTTGACAAGTTGTATTTCTTGTATAATTTCTTTTTCAGGGAGATCAAAACAACCAACACACAGTCTGGGAGAGATAGGCGATATTCCTAACTTGGAAAGCCCTTAGGATCCCTGGGCATTTTCATTTTTCTTTTCTTTTCTTTTTTGAGAGGGTATGTGAGAGAGAGTGGAAGAGAGGGAGAGAGAATCTTAAGCAGGATCCACACTCACCATGGAGCCAGACTCAGAACTCAGTCTCACAACCTGAGATTATGACCTGAGCTGAAATCAAGAGTTGGACACTTAACTGACTGAGCCACCCAGGTGTCCCACCTTGGCATTTTCTTAAGTACTCTTTTAGTTTGTCTTTTAATTTTAATTATGGTATATTCTCATATTGAAATGCTTTAATTTTCAATTTGTCACGTCACTTTTTTCCTTTGAACTTTGCTTTTATGTTTAGAAACCGAAACTCCTAATACTTCAATGTAGGGGTTTTAACAGAGCCAGGGACTCTAGCATACTCCACTATTCATTTTGCCTAAAAAAGTATTTGTCACTTGTAGTTGTTCTTGGTTGCAAACAACAGAAATATGTTTTGTTAACTTAAGAAGCATAAAAAAAATTTATTGCAAAGATATCCAGTACTGGGAAGTCTTGAGAACCAGGCTCAGAACATGGGCAGAAACCAAGGGATGCTAAATAACTACAGCTGGAGTTACAGCCCAAGTGTGGCATTGGGTCATTTTGTTTAGGGAGCTGCCACTGGTTTACAGCCTCCATCATAACTGCTGTTGACTCTTGGCCATCCATGTTCTCTAGTTTGATAATAAAATATATATGGAAATAAACATTTGACATATCTATCTGTTCCCTCCTGGCTTTCCTCCTCCTTCCGTCAGATGTCAAATTAGAGCAGACTAAAGAATACATTCACATGATAGAAAATGGTGCCTTTAAGCATGAAGTGAGTATTGAGAGTCTTCCTACTCTGTTGATGCTTAAGGGATATCATATGTTGAAATACTTAATGTTTACAATATGCCTCATGTCCTACTTGTCATTTAAACTGCTGCCTGTCTGTACCTTGAGGAATTTCTAAAATTGGTTGTACCCTTATATGACTGCTTCAAGGAGTGTGGACTGCATCTCAAAAAACACGAGATATACACAAAGTAAGCTTCCTAGAATATGTGAAATGAGACTTTCTGATCTTTCTCTATATATTTCAGTACCCCATGGTGGGTTTTTAGTTTCATATTTTTGACCAGATCCAAATCAAAAGTAAGTGCCCTGGGTGGCCAATTTTTGTTTTCTCAATCTATCCTTTGCAGAGCAGAGTTTAGAAAATTGTGTATTGAGAGTGTGAGCTGATAGATTTTCAAAATGTTTCCCAAAATTTAAGATTCATAAGTTATAACTTTTAAAATTTGCACCAGATTTTGTTGATTCTGATTTCCGAATCTCAAGATAGAAGGTAGTGTGAACTTGGTAGAGATATTATTGGATGCTAGTATGGAGTGTGAGTGACAGAGTTCAAATCTGATGAGGCTTTGGGGAATATCAATTCTTTTAATCTATGGGCCCTCATGAGCTTATTAAAAGTAGTCAGATACTTTGGCCTTCTCTAGGGATTTCTGGTTACCTTTCCTAATTTGTCTTACCTTTGGTTGATTAACAGCCCATGTTAAGTCATTTGTGAGGTATATTCCAAGTAATGAATAATTACATTATTCACACACATTAAAGTGCTTTCCCACACATTAGAGAGCTTATCCCACAAAGATGATATAGTCATATATTACAATTCCAAAATTGAAAAGAGAGGGATAAAATGTAAAAAGTTGCACATATTTGTGCTTGTGGGGATGTGTCTTAAATGGAAACCTCACTTGTCATTATGTATCATTCTAGGAAAAAAAGGGATAAAAGCAATTGCTTTAGTATAAATGTCTCTCTGGTCTCATCTTTCCTTATTGAGATAGAATTTTTTTTTTTTTTTTAGTCTGGATCTCAAAAAGTCCCAAACCACTTTTTTGATGACTGGTCAAATTGCTTTCCTTTCAGCCACTTGAACGTCAATTCGATTAGACCCTTTCTCCTCTGGGCTCCTCACCCTTATAAAAAGTCACCTAAGATGCTCTCGATGTTTAATGCCACCACCCAATTCTAATAACGTCTTACTTTTGTTTTTCTCCTCAAGTTCTTTAGTTTCCTTTAGGAGTTTGCCTTTTTATTTCACTGTCTGGCTTTCCATTTTGGCTTCTCATCTGAGAATTAAATTCTGGTTTATTGTCTCAAATAAATATTGCTGTATCTATCAACTAATTATGCTTCAATCCCTTCAGCCTCAGGTAGTTTGGGATTTCTTGAGTCTCTTGATTGGGAGCAAGGATTTTTTTTTTTTTTTTAATGTTTCCACTGCACGTATTTTAATGATTCAACATTCATAGAAACTTAAACTTCGGAAGAGCAAATAGCCTCAACAAAAGTATAATTAAGCTTCATGTTACCTAGTGGAGTGGAGAGAATAAATAATCAGGGAGGCTACAATCATTTCCTCCTAGGCCTGATTAAAAACTAAGTTTTAAAATGTTAAACTGGTACTAATCTGCATGACTGCTTCAGGTTTCATTTGAAAAAGAATTGTGGCTGCTAATATTATCTACTAAAATATGTGAATCTATTTCCATAGTCAGAGCCCCATGGGATGGATGGAGCTTAGATTTAATGTGATTTTGGTGCTCATGTGTTTTCCAGTACATTGATTAATACTGTTCTCTGAAGTGGAACCCAATCAGGGATAACTGGCCAGAGGACTATTTTCTAGAAATTTCAGCTGAAGTAATATCTGCAGAAATCATAAGACTAAAGAAGAGTTGATGAATATACCACAATTAAACTTGCCTTATGAATTGAAGAATGGCGCAAAGGATAATGAACATATTGAAATGATTCCACATGTTTTATGCATGACACATTTGTAATTAAAACAGATCCTGAAGGTAAATTTGTATATACTAATATAATAATTTCAAAAAAGCAGAATGCATTATTAAATATCTACAGGGCATATTTCCCAAGTGGAGAATGTGAAAATTTGGCTTGTTTTGCTACTTCAATAGTTGTTTACCAGAAGCTAGAAATTGAGTGTACTAGCATATCATACTTGTTAGGCAATTTGTTTATACTGGTCAAATATATATACACACATCCCCTCCACATGTATACATGTATATCTGTATGAATCAGTGTATCCTTAATATCTAATTTTCTAGTTAGAAAGTTATAAATAACTTTAATTTCAGTTACTCAACTAAACATAAACATTTGTCCTGATTCCTCAGTCTACGAAGGTCCTTTGAGACCTTTAACAATTCAACATTTACTGTCGTTGGCAGCTCAAGGTGCATGGCTCTTGCAACAAGAGTTGTTTTCGGCTTTAATGGGGAATTTAACGACCTGGTCACATTTTGTAAAATAGTGTTACAACCTTCCCTATCATTGGGTCCTCCAAATAATCCTGTGAGGTAGGAGTAAGTACTGTTTTACAAATGAGGAAAGGTGAATGACCTGTTCCGTAGACTTTCATTTTTATGTTATAAGTACGGCTGGTTAACCAATAATCTATTAAATGAACCATTAAAGTAGACCAAAATTTGGCTTTCATGAGGAAAATTAACAGGTAATCAGAGGGCTCTAAGTCAGTACATTTGTGGCTACTGTGTAATTCTTGGCAAATTTACAAAACTCCTAAGGTATTGTTCTGATGTAGATAGTTGCAGTTACCGCAATGTCAAGGAGAAACACTCAGTTATCCCTGCATCATCCCTGTTTTCTTGACTATAGTAATCATTTTAGTTGATGCTCTTGCTTTATGAGTTACTGTTAGAGTATTGTGAGTTGTTTGGTTAACCTTGCTCTGTAGAGTGTTGCATATTTGCAACGATGATATTTCTAGCCTTTTTTTTTTATCATAAATAGATTTTAAGGTAAATTATTACCTTAAGGTTATTTTAATATATGTGTGTATATATAATAAATATATTTTTATATGTAAAATAAATTCACCTTCAGACAAATTCATTTAGTATGTTTTATTGTGTACATATATGTATGCCAACCACTACGTTGTTTATGCATCACTAAGTTGTGTATGCACAGATATGAACCAGCATACTTCTGTATTGAATGAAGCAGATGCACACTGTAGTGAGAACCAATAGGTGAGATAGATGTGCCTTGGGGTCTTTGGCATTCCTTAAGTGACCTGTGTTAAAGAGTAAGAACCACCTGCCTTCAGGAATTGGAGAATGACAGGCACCTGCTTGCTTGGCATATGGTTATAGGGACACTTGATGTATTTCCATAAAGACCATGTTGATATCATGTATTTGTAAGAAGAGAATGGGACTGTTTGCATAGAATCTGGGCTTTTGCTGTATGATTATAAGGAAATGAATCACAGTTGTGTTGGTCAGAGCCACCATTAAGCTTTGCATGTGAAATGCATAAAAGTATTACTTTGTTTTTCCTCTGAAGCCATGATTTCTTACAAATGCATAAAAGGGTACAATTAGAATTTTGCCAATCTAACTTATTTTTTGAAAGGAAAAATAAGCTGCAGAGATGTGAGGTGACTTAAGACCCTAGAGGCTGAGACAGAACCAGTGATTAAAAATCCTGATGCTCAGGCTAAGGTGTTTCTTTCCTTTCTTCTTTCTTTTTTTTTTTTAATCTAAATTTTATTTATTTATTTTTGTATAGGAAATATATCCACATGGCTCAAAAATAAAAAATTACCAGAGTGCTTAAATAAAAATCTCCCTTTCATTCCATTCCATTCCTTAGCCATCCAGTTGCCCTCTTTGGAAACAAACAATGCTATCAGTTTTGTAAACATATTCTCAGAAGTCTTTTATGCATATACAAATAAGTATATATGTAGATACTCCCTGACATCTCTTTTTATGCAAATTGTAGCATACTCTTTATGTGATTTTGTAACTTGTATTTTTTGTTTAAACTCAGCATTTGAAATCATTTCATACTGTTACAAAAGGAGAATCCTCATCAATTTTTATGGCTGTAGACTGTTTCCTTGAATAGGTATGGCAAAATTTATTTAACCACTTATCTATCGATGGATATGTAGGTTGTTTCTAATCTTTGCTATAGCAAACAATGCTGCAGTAAAATATCTTGTACATATATAATTTTGCACGTTTGACTATATTGGATAAATTCCTAGGAAAACAATTTTCTGTTTAAGAGTAGATTACCTAAAAAAAAAAAAAAAAAGAGAGAGAGAGAGAGAGAGAGATTACCTGATATATATTGTAAAATTGTACTTTGTAGAGGTTGAATCAATTTACATTCCACACAGCAATATATATTGTCTACTTCTCCATAGACTTACCAACATGGTGTGGTATTAAATTTTATGATTTTTGCCTATCTAATAGTTGAAAGATAGTGGGTGAGTATTGCTTTAATTTGTACTTCTCTTATCTTGACTGAAGTTGTACCTTACTTTATTCTCCATAGCCTTTGCCTTTCCTTTTTTTTTTAAAGAATCATTTTTTTTTAAAGATTTATTTATTTATTCAGAGAGAGCGAAAGAGAGGCAGAGACACAGGCAGAGAGAGAAGCAGGCTCCATGCAGGGAGCCCGACGTGGGACTCGATCCAGGGTCTCCAGGATCACACCCCGGGCTACAGGCGGCGCTAAACCGCTGCGCCACCAGGGCTGCCCGCCTTTCCTTTTTTTGTAAACCGTTCATATATTTTTGTTCATTTTCCTACTTGCCTCTTGGTTTTTTCCTTACCTATGTCTTTGAAATTCTTTTTTTACATAAGTGAATTTGATACACTGTCTGGATTTTCTCTTCAGTTAATCTTATTAGGTGCCCAGCATTAGCCTGTAACATGCTGCTTACTTTTGAGAAAAATAGTAGAAACTTGGTTTTGAATATGTATATATAGTGAAGTTCAGAATCTTTTCTCCTTGGCTACATTTGACAGACTTGAGGAATCATTAGAAGAAAATCTGTGTAACAGTACAGTATAATAAGATCCTATTTTTGGTTGGTTTATTGATCAAAACTGCTGTAGGTCCATGGTAGGAGAAACCTTCAGTGGTACTGCAATGAATAGAGACAAATGAGCACTGAAAAAACCTGCAGCTACCTTGAAAAATAGACTCCTTTCTTCTGGGAAACCTCTAATTTCTTAAAGACCCACATTTGCAACTGAAAAAATGTGTCATTCTATAGTATATATATTTGAGTGGTTAAGGTTTTAGCCAAAAGTATTTGTTCATTTAAAAATAAACTAGATAATCCTTACGTTCAGCTTTTTAACTATTCAAACCCTCTGTGGTTATGGATTTCAGGGGTAAACTGGTAGAATAAAAGCATCAAGATTTTTCTGATGAAACTGAAGATAAAGACGTATACAGTTGACCCTTGAAAAACATGGATTTGCAGGTCCTTATATGTGGATATTTTTCAATAAATACATTACTATGCTGTAAATGTATTTTCTCTTCCTTATGATTTTCTTAACATTTATTTTCTCTAGGTTACTTTAAGAATACAGTATATGACAAATATATAAAATATGTACTAATTCACTATATTATTGATAAAATTTCTTTCTGGTCAGTAGTGGGCTATTAGTAAAGTTTTGGGGAGTCAAAAGTTATATAAATTTTCCACTGTGTGAAGGACTGACACTGCTAATCTCTATTTTGTTTAAGGACTATAAGGGAGGAAATTAAATTTGGTATTACAATATTATCTGATGCTAAGACATTATTTATAGCTAATAGTTTATACAAGAAAAAGCATAGGATTTTTAAAAATAGCATCAGTGTAACAGTTATGATTAGGTTGTCAGAGGGAAGTATAGAGTTTCTCTTGGTGACAACTGGTTGGGGACTGCATCAATTTTATCAGTGATATCAATGAATCCTCACATCATTGGCATCACCGCATCAGTAGTGTATCCATCCCAATAGTGGAGCAGCCACAGAAGAAGGAAAGATTTAATTTATATAAAGTCATTTTTATTCACATTAAGGAATTTAAGGCATTTAAATTTTTTAAAGAGATTTTATTTATTTATTTGAGAGACAGCATGAGCAGTGGGGAGGGGCAGAGGGAGAAGGAGAAGCAGACTGCCTGCTGGGCAGGGAGCCAGATGTGGAGGTCTGGGATCATGACCTAAGTTGAATGCAGATGCTTAACTGAATGAGCCAGCCTGGTACCCTGAATATAAAGCATTTTTAATCTTCGGATAATATGGCTATGTGAAATCTATTTCAATCCCTTAAAGAGTATACTTTAGTTTTTGACATCTAGACTTTTGAACATGTATTTTCTCCACCTTAAACCTTTTCCATTTCTGCCCTTCTGTATTTGTCCAACCCCTACTACTCATTTTATAAGTCTGCTTAATTGTTCCTTCCTCCTGGAAGCTTTCCTGACCCCTCACATATGTATTTAGTGCTCCTCTCCAGCACTGCTACAGTAGATTGAATTTCTCCCATCATGACACACATCGCTCTGTTTTCTAAATGCGTGTTACTTGTCTGTTTTCTTGACCAATGTATAAATTCCTGAAGGCTGGGATCCATTTCTCTTTTGTGTATTATTTTATCTCCAGGCACATATTAGTCTTCAAGAAATATTTATTGAATGAATTAATATGTGAATATATTCATTTAAAATTACCTAAAGTTCAGGAACATGACAGAAATGCCCACTCTCACTACTTTTGTTCAACATAGTACTAGAAGTCCTTGCCTCAGCAATCAGACAACAGAAAGAAATAAAAGACATTCAAATTGGCAGAGAAGAAAAAAACTCTCCCTCTTTGCAGATGACATATAGAAAACCCAAAAGCTTCCACCCCAAAATTGCTAGAACTCATGCAGCAATTTAGCAATGAGGTAGGTTACAAAATCAATGCACAGAAATCAGTTGCATTTCTATTACTAACAATGAGACTGAAAAAGAGAAATTAAGGAGTCAATCCCATTTACAGTTGTACCCAAAACCATAAGATACCTAGGAATAAACCTAACCAAAGAAGTAAAGGATCTATGCTTTAAAAACTATAGAACACGTATGAAAGAAATGTAGGAAGACACAAAGAGATGGAAAAACATTCCATGCTCATGGATTAGAAGAATTAATATTGTGAAAATGTCTATACTACCCAGGGTAATTTACGCATTCAGTGCAATCCCTATCAAAATACTACGGACTTTCTTCAGAGAGTTGGAACAAATAATCCTAAGATTTGTATGGAATCAGAAAGGATCTCAAATAGCCAAAGGAATGCTGAAAAAGAAAACCAAAGCTGGGGGCATCACAATGCCTGACTTCAAGCTGTATTACAAAGCTATGATCATCAAGACAATATGGTACTGGCACAAAAATAGACAGATCATTGGAACAGAATAGAGAACCCAGAAATGGGCCCTTAACTCTATGGTCAAGTCATCTTCAACAAAGCAAGAAAGAATATCCAATGGAAAAAAGACAGTCTCTTCAATAAATGGTGTTGGGAAAATTGGACAGCTACATGTTGAAGAATGAAACTGGACCATTCTCTTATATCACACACAAAGATAAACTCAAAATATTTGAAAGATCTAAATGTGAGACAAGAATCCATCAACATCCTAGGAGAACACAGGCAACACCCTTTTTGAACTTGGCCACAGAAACTTCCTGCGAGACACATCTATGAAGGCAGGGGAAACAAAAGCAAAAATGAACTATTGGGACTTCATCAAGATAAAAAGCTTTTGCATGGCAAAGGAAACAGTCAATAAAACTAAAAGACAACCTGCAGAATGGGAAAAGATATTTGCAAATGATGTATCAGATAAAGGGCTAGTATCCAAGATCTATAAAGAACTTATCAAACTCAACACCCAAGAAACAAACAATCCAGTCATGAAATGAGCAGAAGGCATGAACAGACGTTTCTCCAAAGAAGACCTACACATGTCTAACAAGCACACGAAAAAATGGCTCACATCACTTGGCATCAGGGAAATACAAATCAAAACCACAATGAGATACCACTTTACACCAGTGAGAATGGCTAAAATGAACAAGACAGGACACAAAAGATGTTGGCGAGGATGTGGAGAAAGGGGAACCTTCTGCTGTTGGTGGGAAGGCAAGCTGGTGCAGCCACTCTGGAAAACAGTGTGGAGGTTCCTCAAGTTAAAAATAGAGCTACCCTATCACCCAGTCATTGCGCTACTGGGTATTTACCCCAAAGATAGAGGTGTAGTGAAATGCCAGGACACCTGCACCCCAGTGTTCACAGCAGCAATGTCCACAATAGCCAAACTGTGGAAGGAGCCATGATGCCCTTTGACATATGGAAAGATGGACTGATTCAGAAAGGATGAATACCTACCATTTACTTCAATGTGGATGGAACTGGAGGGTATTATGCCAAGTGAAATAAGTCAATTGGAGAAAGACAATTATCATATGGTTTCATTCCCATGTGGAATATAAGAAATCGTGAAAGGGACCATAAGGGAAAGGAGGGAAACTGAGTGGGGAAAAATTAGAGAGGAAGACAAACCATGAGAGACTCCTGACTCGGAAACAAGCAAAGGATTGCAGAAGGGGAGGTGGGTGGGGGGATGGGGTAACTGGGTGATGGGCATTAAGGAGGGCACATGATGAGATGAGCATTTGGTGCATACTATATGTTGGCAAATTGAATTTAAGTAAAATATTTTAAAAATTACCTAAATTTGTTATGATTTTTCTGGAAAAAAGAAACTGCTTTAAGTTATAGATCTAATACTTTTTTAAACTTTATATAAGTATTTTTAATGAAGATACTATGTACCCTAATCTGCAGTTAATTCTTATGTACAGCATATTAGTAAGTACCGTGTAAAAGATCAAACTAGTATTTATGTTATTTATAATATTTATAAGTACTGGATTTATCAGTGTGTTGACAGTCTATTGTGTTCAGTGGTTTCTAGAATATACTCTTCTATTTATAGTACTGTGCTTTTGTAAGTGTTGTAGATTTGATGATGAAAACTGTGAGGTATTTTGGCATACTGGTATCTGTAGTGTAATACTCAATAGTATAGAAAAATTCAAATCTGGTACTGATCCATATCAATTTGGACCCTGTCGGATTATTGGGCTATTTTATTTTATTTATTTTATTTTATTTTATTTATTTTATTTTATTTTTTTATTTTATTTTATTTTATTATTTTATTTTATTTTATTTTATTTATTTTATTTTATTTTATTTTATTTTATTTTATTTTATTTTATTTTATTTTATTTTAGATTATTGGGCTTTTTTAGAATTTGCCTGAGAGTGGGCATCTAGTATGTGGTGGTACCCAGATTGGAGGGGCAACCAATATGGTCAGCCCAAGATCATTTTATTGTTTCATACAGTTTTCCTGTTCTAATTATGACTCTCAGTGAGGTTATCGAATAACTACTGTGTTGATGAATACAAGATATGAAAGAAAGAACACTATTTTTGGGAGAACAAAGTATAATACTGTAACATATGACATAAAGCAAGTAAAATATATAAATTTTTTATAGTAATCTCAATGTGATTCTTAGCTAGCCAAGAATTCAGTTCTTTATTCTTTTAAAGTGCCTTGAAAGTACTTTACTTCTTTTAAATTAGTTTATTGTATTATTGGTAAAAATAATGACTTTTGCTCTCTTTTCTCATTCAGAGCCTGAGTCATGATCATATTTTCTCTTGTAGTGAGATTATTACAGGACCAAGGCCAAATGAAGGTTGGAAAAAATAGGACTTCAGTAAATAGAATCTCCACAATTTTTTAATCAAAGACTAACCAGATGGGTTTTAAAGAAAATCTGAGTATATGGTATTGAGGCAAAGGAGGGTGAAGGGTTGGGGAGGGGTGAACTGAGAAGGTAGAAGGGTATAATGAACATAAAGTTCTCTTTTTGTTTTCTAATTCTAGACTATGGTCAGTATTTGATTCTTATTTTCTTTCCTGGTTGCTGGCTTTTGCAGCTCAGAAGAGAAGGGAGGGAGAGCTTTGATGAACCCAGTCTTTACAAAGTGCTTTGCCAAATTTGTGCCCCCATCTAAGCCTGAGAGCAGAGATGAACACAGCTTGTGTGTGTGGAGAGGGGAAGGAGCTGATTCGTGGGCTCATCATCAGGTTGTTTATACTGCGGACAACTAAAGTTGTATCCTTCTGGCCTCTGAAGAGCCATGTGTAGAATGCAGTGAATCTCTAATTATCCACCTGAGTGACAGAAGAGGGTGGCATTTTTTCACCAGCTTCCATCATCCAATGTTCGAGGATTGGTCCATGGGTTGTAATTCACTCAGGCTTCCAGACTGCACAGGTATGAGTGCCACAGTACCCAAGAAGCTTTGGGGCAGAATGAGAGAGATGGCTAGTACTATGGAGAGGTGGAACAATAGCACTGGCTCCATGTGTGTGCATATGTGCAATATGTGCTTAGCCTAATTCACTCATATCCTTGACTTGAAATTCTTAATAATCTTTGAACAAGGGGCCTTTTAATTTTGCACTGGGTCCTCCAAATTATGTAGGTCTCTTTGGCTGTTGAATTATTTTGCATCAAACTGGTACACCACATAAGGCTGTACGATGGTTGGAATAAAAAAATTGTTTCAAGAGAATGTGAGGTATGGAACAGTAGATGTCTGATACACTGATTTAATTTTTACAATATCCTTATCAGTTAGGTTCTATCATCCCATTTTAAAGATGAATAAACAGATTCAGTAGGGTAATTAGTATGACAGTTAATTTACATTAATTTACAAGACTGGTAGTAAATGATGCAGCTAGGGTTCAAATCCAGGTTTGTGTGAATCAAGGGTCATAATTCTTTCTATCAGACCTATGTTTTATGCTTGAGAGTGAGGGAAAATCATGATATTAGAACTCATGATAATCATGGCCCCAACTCTTTTTTTTCTGCCTTGCAACTTCTGGACAGACTATAAAACTGAATGATGTGTACACTTGCCCTATTTTAACACACTGGAATGTTCTTGCCATATTGTAATATACTGCAAGCTCTATATGGCTACCTGGGCCTGGGAACTCTGGAAACACCTCAAAATTTTATTATTCCTTTTTCAGATGAGTAAAGGGAGAAGCTGTAGAAGTTAGCCAGAGGTGCCATAGGAAAAAGAGGCATTAATTATATATATATATATTTTTTTAAATTATATATTTTTTAAATTAAAATGAAAGATTTTAGTTTTCCAGGTAGGAATTAATTAAATTCCTGTCTAATCTCTTAATGGAGAGAATGACAGTGCAAGAAAGGTAGAACATGATGTGACTAATGTTTTGGCCTGTGTTCAAATGATTGGCTGATTCCAAATTCACATGGAGTGAGGGCTTCATATCTCCAGGTGGCTTGTCACCGTGACCAGCCCTCAGTCCTCTCCCCACTGGGACAGTGTAGTGAATGGAATTTTGGCAATCATGGGGAAGTTGTTCCTGTTTAGCATTCACCATCCAAAATCTGAAAGAGTTCTTTTTTTCTTATTTTACCTCTGAAAACCTCACACAAGTCATGGGTGTGGCCAACTTCACTGAATAACGAGGATAATAACAAGGTTATGTGAGGGACTATAGGTCTGTTTGCATGTGGCAGCCCTGGATTATGTCTGTTGATACTGCATGATTATTAATAGCATCCTTTTTTACTTTCAAAGGGCACAAGTTTGAGGCATAAATTATATGGTTGTCCTACTTATACTACAACTTCAGGCAGTAGTTAACTTATCAAATTAAATATTCAGCTTCCCTGTTCTCAAAAGAGCCTTATTGGACAACAGGGCTTCAGTTTCCCAGTATGTGTTTGGGACTCTTTCTTATTCTTTCCCTCTTTTTCTTTTTTTCTCTTACTTCTCTTTCCCAGTTATTGTTCCTGTTATGTACAGATCAGTTCAGCTTTCTCCAACCCCTGCCTCTACACTTAGTCCTTGGATGTTTGTTGTGTGTCTAAAGATCCTCACGGGGCTATGCTAAGCAGTAGACTGTCAACTTTGGGCCCACTTATCCAGCCTTCTCCATCTGGCCCTTCAAGAGGAATAGAGCAAAATGGAGATTTGTCCCCTTATTCCATCCTCATTCAGAATATAGAAAGAGACAGCATTTGGTTTTCAAAATTCACTTTATTCTCTCTGTTACAGTAGTGGATTGTGATACTATATATTCATTATGAAGGGAAGATATGCCAAGAATAGCATATTGCCGACTAAGTGTGATAAAAGGAAATACTGAGATCTTCATTTCAAATATGAAATTCAATAAAACAACATGAAATTAGCCCATTAACTTGCATAAGCTGTGGTTTTATCTGTGCATAAAAAGTAGAAAACATTAGTCTGGACTCATTGGTTCTAAGTTTCAGAGACCTAGCTTGCACAAACTTCAAAAAAATAAGAAATTAATTGGTCATCCAACCAACTATGAAAAGGGTAAGGGAGAGCTATCTTGGTCCAAAATAAAAGTTTTTTCAGCGCTCTTTCCATCTTTTGGTTTTGATTTCCTCTACTTGTTTATTTTATTTTCTCCTACTTCACACGTGCTTTCCCCATCTATATTAGGCTGTTCTGGGCTCGGAGCCTTATAGCATCTCACCTCAAGAGGAAGGAGAATCTTCTATCCTGGATGTAGTTACAAAATTCCTGGTGAACATGGGACCTGGCATAGGCCACATGCCCTTTCCCTTAGGCGATTCACTGAAGCTGCACAGTGTCCTTGGTCCAGTGCAAGTCACGTGCTCCCAGGGAGTGAGGTGGGCAGAGTTGTTAACATAGTAGCAGTGCCACACAGGTATGTGCAGTCTGCCCTGATGACCTACCAGGGGATCAGTAAGGCCTGGCTGTGTGTGAGGCACAAACAAGATAAAGCCAAAGGTGCCTCAGCCCATATTTCTGATATGGGTCTGGGCTTTCATCTGAAGTCTTTGGAAGACTTTCTTAAGGAAGATATTCAGCTCACTTGTCCTTTCTACTATATGAGAACACATAGCAAGAGGAGGTGCTGGCTATGAACCAGAAGGGGATCTTTAACCAAAATGCGGCTATGATGGTACCTTAATCTTGGACTTCGAGCCTCCAGAACTGAGAAATAAATTTCTATTGTTTATAAACCACCTTGTCTGTGGTATTTTGTTATAGCAGCCTGAATGGGCTAAGATTATAACCTTTGAGAGTATTGCTCTCAAAATGACTAAGCACAAATTCTTTAGCACTCTTTGGAGGAAAGATTGTGGCAGGAGGGACATTGACATCAGAGATTCCTGCCTATGTCTCTGAGATTTGGTCATCTCCTTGGTGTTTCTTACAGCTATCCAATCCTAAAGTCATAGCTGAAACTGTGATGATGGAATAAAAATCTCCTGAAAGAAAGTAGAAAAGTTAGCCTTGCAGATAGTACAGAAGAATTGGAGGCAGAGTTGTGTCATAAGCCTGAGCCACTCAGGCTTATGGCAAATAAGTGCATGAATAAAAATCCATGTTCTTCAACTTACAAACCTTTTAAAAAAGTTTTTATTTACAGAAGTATCATAATGAGGGAGAAGATAGGAGATTATATTCAAGGAAAGCTTCCTAAAGCTGCACCTTCAAAATTTAGCAAAAAGTTGAGTGGCATGAAATTAAACAGGATATTTATCTTTATTGTGATTCCAAACAGATGTGAATTAAGTTTTGATTTCTGGAATTTTAGTGTTACATGGTCAGTATAACTGAATAGTGGACCACTGAGCAAGTGAGGGAGAAAAAGTAGGAAAGATCAGAGAAGAGAAGTAATAGATCTTTTCATGACTGATACAAAGCTAGAAATAAAAACTATGGGGATCCCTGGGTGGCGCAGCGGTTTGGCGCCTGCCTTTGGCCCAGGGCGCGATCCTGGAGATCCGGGATCGAATCCCACATCAGGCTCCCGGTGCATGGAGCCTGCTTCTCTCTCTGCCTCTCTCTCTCGCTCTCTCTCTGTGACTATCATAAATGAATAAAAAATTAAAAAAAAAATAAAATAAAAACTATGCTTCATTCATATATATCATGGAAGACATTTCTTTTAGAAAGGAATCCCAAGGTCTTCTAAAAATTTAATTTTTTATTTAGAGATAAAAAGTTCCTGTATTTTCTCTGTTGTTAAAAAATATTTGCAATAAAGACATTGCTTCCAAATATGTTTTCTTCTGAGCATGTTCTTTTTATTGTGAAATACAGGTCTTTAAAGCTTTTCTAGTTTAATTATTCTTGGAAATAATGGATGTTAGGTGACACTCTTTGGCACCCCACTAAGTGAGTCCCTGTAAAACATTGGGAATATCAAGGCTTACATTTCCCTACCTGATGAGTAAAAATGTTGCTTGACCATTATGCTAACTTTGCAGAGGTATTTAATAGGATCTTTAAAAGAAGCTTGTAAACAAATGGCCCTGAAATGTAAAATGAACAAACAGTATGCATTAGAGATTGCTTATTATAATCCTCTAGTGTTTTCATTATTCCGAACATTGAGGAATCAGACAACTAATTTTCCTGAGTTGTCCTAGAGCCTCATGAATTTGGGGAGAAGAACAGAGCAGTGTATGGAGACAGAACACTAATCCAATCATATTTGTCAAACTCTAGAAAAATAATATCTAAGGGCAGCCCAGTGGCTCAGCAGTTTAATGCTATCTTCAGCCCAGGGCCTGATCCTGGAGACCCAGGATTGAGTTCCGCGTCGGGCTCCCCTGCATGGAGCCTGCTTCTCCCTCTGCCTGTGTCTCTGCCTCTCTCTGTGTGTTTCTTTCATGAATAAATTAATAAAATCTTTTAAAAAAATAATTTCTAAGTCAAATACATTTAGTCCCCCACTGGTGTTGGGTACATAAGGGTTTATTATGTTGTTTTCAGTACCTTTTGAAGGTTAAAATGTAAAGTGTCCCAGGGGAATTCATTCATTATTTAGTAGAATTACTCTGTTAAGCAAATAATTACTTCCTAATTTATAGTTTTTGTGAATTAATCTGTTAACCCAGGTCCTTCCAGAAGTGGACACCAAAATGAGATTAATTGTACAGGGATTTTCATAAGAAAATGCCCACATGAAAGAAAGTAGGGAGGAAGCAGGGGAAGGCTAGAGGAGCTGTCAGTCCATGATGTAAGTCTGGCCCAAGTGAAGATGTAGGAAAACTTGGTCTAATTATCTTGAGGATGAGGTCACATGGAGGAGATCCAACACAAAAACTCTAGACCTGAGGTGAAATCTTGGATTTTTCAGCTTTTCCCACTAACATCTGACTGCAACTGCAGGAGTGCCTTAGGTTAGACAGGAGAAGACCATTCAGTCAACTCACTAAATTCTGAAAAATTGTAAATCATTGCTTTAAGCCACAGAGTTTTGGATGGTGTTATGCAGTGGTCGATAACTGATGCACAGAGTGAAGGTGAGATAGACAAAAGTTCTTGTTTTCTTTGATGTGAGCAGAAAGTTGATGTTTTCCTGAGGGTGTTGCTGCTTGAGGGTTCTGGCTTACAGAATGAGGCAGTCTTGGTTTCAACATCTTGACTTGTCTGAGCCTAAGGTCTTTCTTTCTGTCACCATATGGTCATTAAAACTTATGACCTTATTTTATAGAAAGATACTCACATCTCCACTCCAGAGTAGCTAAAGCTTCAGCACACTTGAACTGCCTTGATATTTTTCAGCACGGAGGGATTATTATTCTTCTTACCTTGTTGTTATCTCAGTAATGTGTTTAAGAGGGTTTGAATATATGAAGTCCGCTTTTGTAGGAGTTTTTAGGTTATGTAGTCTGCCAGTATGTTAGAAATGGGAGTCTCCATCTGGCACTTTTGAGTCTTCTCTAGATTATCTTGATTGTCCTGTCAGGGGTTTATGGAAGGAACTTTAAGCTTCCTTTGTGGAAGGAGCAGGTTATAGTAATGGGTTCCATTGCTTAGTATATTCCAAATTTAATATACTAGAACCCTATAGGGAATGCATATTTGTAAATAACTCAATGTGGCAGTACATGTTTGTAAATGAATGAATTGCATTTTAGAATAGCAAACCAATTTTGCTCAATAATAGTGTGAGTCTAAAATGTGACATGTAAATTAAATAATGTCAAAATTCAAAGAATGTAAAATAATGTGTTCTTTAAGTGAATCTTCCAGTGAACACATTTGTAAAATAAATAAAATTTGCCTAATTTATAGATTTTGTAGTGTATTTTTAAAAATTGAAAAATTAAAAAATTTTGAAAAATTGAAATATAGTGGACACAATGTTACATTAGTTTCTAGTATATAACATAGTGATTTGACAACTCTATACATTATGCTATGCTCACCCTAAGTGTAGTTACCATCTGTCACCATTTAAACTATTAAAATATTGTTTACTATATTCTCTTGGCTATACCTTTCATTCCTATGTGTATTCATTTCATAACTGGAAGCCTGTATCTTCTACTCTACTTCATGTATTTTATACCCTGCCCCCACCCCTTCTGGCAACTGCTAGTTTGTGCTCTGTATTTATGGATCTTTCTGTTTTTTTTTTTGTTTCTTTGTTCATTTGTTTTTTAGATTCCACATATAAGTGAAATGATACAGCATTTGTCTTTCTCTGGCTGACTTATTTCACTTAGCGTAATACCATCTGTGTTATTGCAAATGGCAAGATCTCATTCTCTAACGTCTGAGTAATATTGCATATATACATATATACACACACACACACACACATATATACACACACACATGTACACACACCACACCTTTTTTATCCATTCATTTATGTAGTATGTGTTTTTTGATGCCCTCATTAGTGAAATTGTTCAACAAAAGTGAAGGGTGGGGGTTGTTTGGCAGAGGAAGAACTAGGGGTTTTTATTATTTTGAGTCATAAGAAAAGAGCCCTTGAAGTAGCACTTAGCCCAGAAATTATTTAATTCTTGCCAGAGGTGGAATCACCTACAATGACAGCAGAGGAAAAAAAAAAAATCCATGTTGTTAAGGGCAATTGAATAAAGACTATAACAGTTGAAAAGTTTATGAATCTGAACTTTGAACAATTTTAGTCAGAAAATTCATTGGCTTTGGTAAAAGGAAGTGACCAATGAAGACAGAACATGGTTCTATATAGCTCTAAAAGAGGATTAGTAAATTATATACATTGGATAAATAACGAAAAAAGGATGGTATAGAACCAAAATAGGCATGATTCTTTCAGCTGTTCCTGATTAACACTTTTACCAGTACTTCGGTAGAGAGGTGCTGGTGATAAAGACCAGGATGCCTTTATTTTATTTGTGTTGTGAGGTCTGTGTAGGCTGTGTCTATGTCTCTATGTATTCTACAATCTTTATCATATACTCCATTAGGTGACTTTAATCACTCTTAACATTATTTTTAGATGTGTTTTAAGATGCTGAGCCAATCAGCCCATCAATGAACCAACCAGTAAACAGACAAAAACTCCCAAGCCTTCCGATTTTGTTCAGGAGAGATACCTGAATTGAACCAGCTCCTCTGTGTAACATTTTTGATTCTCCAGGTGGGCAGAACAAGTATGCATCCCTCTAAAGGACAACTCTGCTTAGACCTATTTCTATCTTGTGTGCCATGTAGTTTTGCTTGGGTCAGCAACGTGAGTATTTCTGAAAAAAGTATAATACAAGTGACTAGAATACAAATCTCCTTTAACTGCTGATAGCACTCTATTTTAGGCAACACACCTTCTGTTTAAAGTCTCCTCTGGACAACTAGCACTTGAACTCCTGGTTGGAAAAGGGTGTCAGACTTATCTGAAGCAATCATCTTGAAAGGGATGAGAAAAGATGAGGCTGGAGTGATTACTCCAGTTCAAAATGTATCTAAATGGTCTCTTGCACCACAGTAGGTTTATTTTCTCTTTGGTCTACTGTTAGCCTCTTGGACAGACCTCTAACAAGGCATGAAAAAGAGGACTGTTTTTGATAGGTATGGAGGTTGTAAAAGAAGGTAGCTTCATGTTCTCTCTCCTTCCTGGTAATTTACCAGCAACCAAAACCCAGCAGTGGCCCTGGTGCTTCCTATTCTAAGCAATGAGATTTTTCTGGTCACAAAGTACCTAGAAAAGCTGATTCTTTCTTCCCCTCCTTGTAAAGTATGGTTTATAGTGGTGAATTGCTTCCTGATAGAAATGAATGCCCTGGGATATGTAGGATATGTAGCATATACAGTGAGAAGTTGGAGGGTTACCTTGATAATATGACAGTTATTGTTACGTGTAAATATTATGATTTAAAATTGGATATTGATTGGTTTTGCTTTCTTTTCATATATAGCTATCCCCAAAGTATCACTGCTTTCTATTTTAAAATCAAAATAAGCAAGAAAACCTTGGGAGTCAATGACTTAGATAAAGCCAGTAGGGTTTCATTTCATACTGTATATGAAAGAAATTTGCTGATAGGCAGAACAGCCATATTTTGGTTCACATTTGCTTTAGTTGGATAAGAGATAAGATTCCTACCATTTTGTATTTCATGTATTTAAATTTAATTTTAATTACCATTTGTAATTTAAATTTTCTTTACTACTTCCTTTGAATAATTTATGTATTAATAATTTCACGGAAATATGCATTCATATATTAAGGCCTGATGGGACCAGAAAAAAGTTAATGTGAAAAATTGTTTTTCAGTTTACTGTTTAATATATCCTCATATGAAACCTTAGCCTCTTGTCACCTGTGAAAAAATAGGAAGCAGAAATGACATAATATTTTACTTGATGACTAGAGAGAAAGTGAATAGTATATGATTTAAATTGTTTCTTTGTAGCACTGAGTGCTGGTTGACTGTTTCTTAGTCCTGAACCTGCTTGTGTGCAGACCTAGGCCTTTTAGTATTTTCCATGTAGTCTGGAGTGGGCATTTACTGTTTTGTGTGTCAATTCCACCTCTCCTCCTTTTTTAGACCAGCATTTTTCGCTGTCATACAATGGAAGATGTCATTTTTTTGGCAACAGTGATTGATGTGGGGGTACACATCTGACCTATGCTGGGCCTTAGTGGAGTGATGAAACTGGGGTGTGGGGCCTGGAGCTGCTGAGGGTCATATTCTCTGCTCCTTGGCATGAAAAGGGATAAGGTAAGCATCCAGAGAAAAGCTGAAATGAGAAACGGAGAGAATAGGAGTGTATTCCAGTTCCAGGATCCAGCCCCATTTCTACCAATCCTCCTTTTTTAAATCTTTTTTTTTCCAAAGCTAGTTGAATTTTTTTTTCCACAGGCAACTAAGAGTCTATAAAGAAAAAAAAGTCAGGCACATGCAACATTTTATGAAATTTGGCACACTTTGCTGGGTTTTGGGGGAGTTCGAGTTATATTCAACATTTCCCTTGAAATATCTCCCAACAGCCTTTTATTGCCTCAAAGTTACTCCATCCCATGTGCCCAGTGCTTTCCCTGTCAGTGTTGGGCAACCCTGGGTTTTTCTCTCTTGCACTCAAGCAAATCGTTTCTCTCTCTTTCCTTTAACATCAACTACTTCCGCTCTTCTTTAAGAAACCAAAGCCCAGCCAATTTGTTTCTCTTGCAAGGGGGCTTATCAGAGCATCTCCTTAATAACGGTGATGTTCTCTCTACAAAGGAATTTTTGTATCGACTGCTAAGAGAACACAGTTTTCTTCATGTAAGAATACCTGCAATGTTTTTAGATTGTTCTCCTCATTAACAAAGCTCCCTACTGTCACTTTCAAGACCCAATATCAGCACTTTTTATTCTAAATAGCTCATTTATATCTATTACTTTTCTTTTTCAATCCAATATTCTGCGCATATCTAGCTGGTACCTCTTGTCAGAATCTGACACTTGCTTTCTAAGCTAATATATTCTAAGTATTCAGTTTTTTTCATTGAAGACCTTTTAAAATTCTACCATTTCTACATGCTTTATGATTTAATTGAATGAAATGTTTGAAATGACTTGTTACTTAACTCAAAATAAATGCATGTAACATATTTAGCAATCCTCTTTCACTCCCACCTTACTCTCTTTCCCCCAACTGTTCTTGGCAGCTACTTTTCTGTTAAGATGGGGGCTGTGTCTGAGAGGGCAGGAGATTTGAAAGGAAGAAGGAACAGTTTTATGAGATTATTTCCAATGTTACTGAGAAGGGGAATTCGGGTTGAAGATGGTTAATATAGCTCCAGCATGGGGCATAATTCTCTCTCTGAAAGTTTAATAAGAACACTTGGAAGATGTTGGGATAATGTTTAAGGTGGCTTCTTTTTGGTTTCAGCAAATGAGGCATTGACATTTCCTCAAATATCTTGATTGTGTTGGATGAAATATGGCCGTAAGTTATTTGGAGCCCCTTCTATCAAGACATAGGATTTTTTTCTCTTCCCTCTTAATCTGAACTGGCTTTTTAACTTGCTTTGGGTAATATAATACACTGGAAGTGATGTGCAACTTCTCAGCAAGTTCTTAAGGTAGCTTGCAGTTTCTGTTCATTCCTTCTTGGAATGCTCCACCATTGTAATAGAAATTGGAGCTATCTTGCTAGAAAGGCCATGTGGAAGAGAACTGAGACATCCCAGTCAAGAGCCCTAGCTAACCAGACAGAGGAATGAGGTCATGCTAGACTTCCAGCTCCAGTTGATCTGCCAGATGCCTAGATATAGGTGTGGAGTAGGTAAAAAGTTGGATTTAATCATGAGTAGGACTCAGACTATAGCAGAGTGAATGAGGGTCAGAATAATTGAGCACATGTGCAAGGGGGTGGTTACAATGATGCCCTTGGAATATAAGGTAACAAGGTGGGGGGAATGATGACATGATATAGGTTAGGATTTTGGATAATGGGCAAAATAAATGAATACAACCTATGAGGGAAGGTACCAATTGTGTTATTGTTTAGCAGCTGATTTTAGTATGCATCATAATCTTGGGAAAATTATTTAAATTTACCAATTTATGCAATGAGGGGTTGTACTAGAATACACTCTTTCTTTGCAACTCTAACAATTTGTCATTCTGTGATTCCACGTGAAAGCATGTAATATTTACACTAATGAATTCAGTTTTTTATAAAAGATTATGGCACATCTCTCCTAAAATTTGTGATACCTCTAGATCAATTAGCCATTTAATTAATTTCTTCACTTATTTGTTGCATTCTTTTTGGATGGCTGCTACACAGATAAGGATTTTTGAAATAGGTATTAAGAGATGTAATGGAACATATCTTGAATCACTGGAAGTATGGGCTCGTGGAGAGAACTACACAGTGAAAGGTGGAATGCTGGGTTTCTGCCTTGGTTCTAACTCTGTTCTGTTTTGTATAAATCACATTTATTGCTATGATTTGTTAAAAGTTCTGAGAGACTTTGTGATTTGTGCTTCACTTAAGTATTTGACCAAATCAGAGCTAGATACAGAAGAAGTCCTGGAATAGAAAAGTTGTGATTATATTCTTCTCATTTGTTCATTGGAGTTTGGATCAGAAAATAGCAAACATGATGGCATTTGAGGAGTGAAAGCAAATAAAACTTTCTAACAATCTAGTCAGGGGCTTTTCATTTTAATATCAAAAGGAGCCATACCATAGCCCTTGCTGCCAATTACAATTATTGTACCTGACTTTGACTATTGCAATTTCTTCAAATTTGTCTCCTTACTTCCCTTGTCACTTGCTACAGTTTATTCTTCATATGGAAAACAGGAGTGATATTTACAAAAAACAAATCAGGTCATTTTACTTCCTTCTGTGAAATCTTCCATTGACTAGCCATTAGATTTAGAATAAAATCCAGATTTCTCATTTTCATCTCTAGGATCTTACAGGAATGTCTCTGACCCCACCCTAAACCAATGTCTTCTTCATGAACTGTGCTTTAGACACATTGGCTTTTTACTATTCCAAAAACATGTAGAATCTTCTCTACCTCAAGACTTGGCAACTAGTGGGTAATATACTTTACTTGAAAAGCTTTTTTAGATCTTCAGGGCTGAATTTATCTTTTTTTTTTAAAAAATGTATGTTTACTTTTTTGATCTTCTGTCTTCCTTTGAACTAGATAGAATGTATGATACGCATTTGTCAATCTCATTGGCTGGTGTAGCCTCTGTGCCTTAGAAAACACTGGCTAGGTTTTCCACAAACTTTTTTTTTTTTTTTAAGTAGTCTCCATACCCAGTGTGGAGCCTAACATGGGGCTCAAACTCACAACCCTGAGATCAAGACCTGACCCAAGATGAAGAGTCAGACCTTAACTAACTGAGACACCGAGGGGCCCCTCAATAAACATTTTTTTTTTAATGGAAAAAAAAAGGACCTTGAAAGTAGATGGAGTAAAAATAGCTTATCTGGAATTGAAGAGGCATGAGGCTGGGATATCTGTTTCAAATTACTGACCGCATTATCTGTTCCATGACTTTTAAAGCTTTGAGTCTTGAAATGTTTGTAGCCTTTAGAACTCCTCTCTTAAAATGCAATTAACTTTGTAAGTTCATCTCTCAAATCAATGTCTACTAATATTTTTATTCTTAGTGATCACCTACAGAGAAAATAGGACATAGGATGTACAAGTGACAGACTGTCAGGAGTAGGGGAGTGAAATCAGTCAAAGGACAAAAGGCCAGCAGGGAGGAATAATAAGGACAAAGGGGTGAAAAACTGGTAGCAGAAGAATTATATCAGAATTTTGTCCAGAGTGGAACATTTTTGTTTCCCATTCTACAAGATAGTGTACTGTTGACAACTGATACTATGTATTTTCAAGTATCAGAAAGTTTTTTTTTTTTTTAAGCAGTTTCTTGACAGTTTTTTCATGGCTACAAATAAATTGGGGAAGAAGGGAAAGCTAAGTGTTCAGTTAAAAAAACAAAAGGTGGAAGTAACTATTGCATAAGACAATGTATGCTGCTCAGCATGAGTATTTCAGGGAAAGATTTGGTGTCTTGTAATGCTGCAGTTACTATGGTGACAATGCATTTTTAATGGTACCATTAAGTGGCAGTGTAACTACTTGCAACTAAGGAGTACTGAATAGTCACAGCCGTGTTGTTGGAGTTTGTTTCTTTTCTACAGGAAGGTTTTTAATGACTTAAAAGTAAAAGTGTTGCATAATGGGATATCATATATCCTTTTTAGAAATAGGAGAATGTTAATTATCCCCACTACACCTTACATGCACGCACACAGACACACATATGAGTGGACACACATATGTGCATACTTTACAGATGAAAATCTGAAGACAAAGATTAAATTCCTTTCTCAGCTCATTTAGCTACTGAAAGAATTAGCTTGAGAGCTCAGGTTTGCTGGCCCCTAAAACAGTTTCTTACTGACATTGCACATTGGTTTTGTCCAACACAACACTATGTACAACACGCTCTACATTCATTTCACATACCACAATTGCTAAGATGAATTTCTATAACCCTGTAGAATTGTAAGGTGGTTAGGACCCAGATGAAAGACTAATGTATAAGTAATATAATTGAGAGTCCGTAGATGGAATTCAAGAGATCCATAAACCCTTTAAAATTATTTGGAAATGTGTATTTGCATATATTAATATTTCTAAGGAGTGACTTTATTAGATTCTCAAGGAGTTGGTACCCTCTCCCCAAGTAGGTGGTGAATTATGGCTCCTTATTAGCTTAGAATATCAAAACATCATAAACAAAATGGAAAAGTAAATGATAATATTTAGAAAATATTATGATTTGATAAAAGATTAGTATTCTTAATTTATAAAGAGCATATACACATCATGCAAAACATCAAGACCCATTTGATACCCTGAGGCAAGGGAAACAAAAGCAAAACTAAGCTCTTGGAACTGTATCATAATAAAAAGCTTTTGATAGTGAAGGAAATAACCAACAAAAACAAAAATGCACCCTTCAGAATGGGAGAAGATATTTCTAAATGACATATCTGATAAAGGGTTATATATTTTGGATATACACTAAAAATGTGCAAAAGGATTTATAAAACTCAGCACCCCAAAACCAAATAATCCAATTAAAAATGGGTGAAAGACATGAACAGACATTTCTCCAAAGACATCCAGATGGCCAACAGACATATGGAAAGATGCTCATTCTCATTTATCATCAGGGAAATGCAAATCAAAACTACAATGTGGTATCACCTCACACTTATCAGAATGGCTAAAATCAACACAAGAAATAGCAGGTGTTGTTGAGGATGTGGAGAAAAATGAATTCTCTTGCACTGTTAGTGGGAATGCAAACTGATATAACCACTTTGGAAAACAGTATACAGGTTCCTCAAAAATAAGAACTATCCTACAATCTAGGAAGTGCTACTAGGTATTTACCCAAAGAATTAGCAAAAATGCTAATTCAAAGGGATACATGTTTATAGCAGCATTATTTACAATAGCCACGGTATGGAAGCAGCCCAAGTGCCCATCAGTTGATGACTGGATAAAGATGTGGTATATATAAATAATGGAATATTATTCAGCCACAAAAAAGAATGAAATCTTGCCATTTGCAGCAACATGGGTAGAACAAGAGTGTATAGTTTAGCAAGCAAAGTAAGTCAGAGAAAGACAAATACCATATGATTTCATTCAGGTGGAATTTAAGAAACAAAACAAACAAGCAAAGGGGAAAAAGAGAGAGAAAGAGAAACCAAGAAACAGACACAACTATAGAGAACAAACTAGTGGTTACCAGAGGAGAGGCGAATGGGGGGATGGGTTAAATAGATGATGAGGATTAAGGAGCGCACTTGTCGTGATGAGCACTGGGTGATGTATGGAATTGTTGAATCACTATATTGTACACCTGAAACTATTATGACACTATATATTAACTGGAATTAAAATAAAAAGTTAAAACTTGAAAAAAAAAAAAGACCCAGTTGAAATTAGAGTGGAGGAAATGAATGGAAAATATGCAGACAGGGAGTACAAATGGCTAATAGAAATGAAAATTATTCATCCTCATTAGTCATCAGTGAAACACAAATTAAATCAATAAAAATTTTTACCATTTTCACCAAACAAATTAGCTGAGATTAAAAGCAACAATAATAATATTATATGTGATAAACACATTGCTCTACTGTTATGAAGAGTATAAATTGGGGGAGAGGTTTTAGAAATCACATTAATAATTTGAGTTAAGAGCCTTAAAAATGTTCATAATCAGTAATTCAAATTCTAAGGACATAGGACATAGTTCCATTCTAAGGTGATAAATGCTTAAGATTTGTTACACAAGTATTTCTCCTAGCGTTATTTAAAATACTAAAAAATATGGAGCACCTGGTGCTTCAGTTGGTTAAGTACCTGACTCTTGGTTTCAGCTAAGATCACGATCTTGGGTCAATTTCCTGATTTCTCTTTCTGGTCCTTCATTATTGGTATATAGATATGCAAGAGATTTCTGTGCATTGATTTTGTATCCTGAAACTTTGCTAAATTCCTGTATCAGTTCTGGCAATTTTTTGGTGGAGTCTTTTCAGGTTTTCTACGTAGAGTATCACATCATCTACAAATAGTGAAAGTTTGACTTTCTTACTGATTTGAATGTCTTTTATTTCTTTTTGTTGTCTGATTGCTGAGGCTAGGACTTCCAGGACTATGTTAAATAACAATGGTGAGAGTGGACATCCCTGTCTTGTTCCTGACCTCAGAGGAAAAGCTGTTTTTCCGCATTGAGGGTGATATTAGCTGTAAGTCTTTTGTACATGGTCTTATGATATTGAGGTATATTCTCCCTATCCCTACTTTGTTGAGGGTTTTATCAAGAATGGATGTGGGGATTCCTGCATGGCTCAGTGGTTTAGCACCTGCCTTTGGCCCAGGGCGTGATCCTGGGGTCCAGGGATTGAGTCCCACGTTGGGCTCCCTGCATGGAGCCTGCTTCTCCCTCTGCCTGTGTCTCTGCCTCTCTCTCTCTCTCTATTTCTCTGTATCTCTTATAAATAAATAAATAAATAAATAAATAAATAAATAAATAAATAAAAAACTTTAAAAAATGGATGCTGTACTTTGTCAAATGCTTTTTCTGTATCTATTGAGAAAATCATATAGTTTTTATCTCTTCTTTTATTACTGTGGTATATCATGTAGATTGATTTGTGAATATCAAACCACCTATACAGCCCAGGAATAAATCTCATTTGATTGTGGTGAATAATTCTTTTAAGGTATTGTTGGATTCTATTTGCTAGTATTTTGTTGAGAATTTTTGCATCCATGTTATCAGGGATACTGGCCTGTAATTCTTCATTTTAGTGGGGTCTTTGTCTGGTTTTGGAATCGAGAAAAAGCTGGTCTCATAGATTGAGTTTGGAATTCCTTCCGTTTCTATTTTTGGAATAGTTTGAGAAGAATAACTCAGCTCTTCTTTAAATGTGTGGTAGAATTTCCCTGGGAAACCATCTGGCCCTGGACTTTTTAAAAAAAAAAAAAATTTATTTATTCATTAAACACACACACACACACACACACACACACACACACACACAGAGAGGCAGAGACACAGGCAGAGGGAGAAGCAGGCTCCATGCAGGGAATCCGGTATGGGACTTGATCCTGGGACTTCAGGATCTGCCGTGGGCCTAAGGCAGGCGCTAAACTGCTGAGCCACCCAGGGATCCCCGTGGCCCTGGACTTTTGTTTGTTGGGACATTTTAGATTACTGATTCAATTTCTTTGCTGGTTATGAGTCTGTTCAAGTTTTTTATTTCTTTTTGTTTTAGTTTTGGTTGTTTTCATGTTTCTAGGAATGTATCCATTTCTTCCAGATTGCCCAATTTGTTGGCATATAATTTTTCATAATCTGTCATAATTGTATTTCTGTGGTATTGGTTGTGATTTTATTTGAGTCCTTTTTATTTTTCAGTAAGTCTGGCTTGGGTTTTATTAATTTTATTAATTCTTTCAAAGAACCAGCTCCTAGTCTCATTGATCTGTTCTACTGTTTCGGTGGTGTTGTTATTGTTTCTATGTTTTATTTTTGCATTAGTCTTTATTATTTTACTTCTTTTGATGGCTTTAGGCTTTATTGGTTGGTCCTTTATCTACTTCCTTTAGGTATAAGTTTATGTTGTTTATTTGAGACTTTTTTTGCTTCTTGAGGTAGGCCTGTATTGCTGTGTACTTTCCTCTTATGACTATTTTTACTGCATCCTGAAGGTTTTGGACCATCATGTTTTCATGTATTATTTATTTATTTATTTATTAAAGATTTCATTTATTTATTCATGAGAAACACAGAGAGAGAGAGAGAGAGAGGCAGAGACATAGGCAGAGGGAGAAGCAGGCTCCATGCAAGGAACCCAGTGTGGGACTTGATCCCGGGACGCCAGGATCATGCCCTGAGCTGAGGGCCTCAACTGCTGAGCCATCCAGGCATCCCATGTTTTCATGTATTTTTAAATTTCTTTTTTAAATTTCCAGGTTAACTCATTCTTTCTTTAGTAGGATGCTCTTGGAGCTCCATGTACTTGTGGTCTTTCCAAGTTTTTTTTGTGGTTGGCTTCAAGTTTCAGAGCGTTATAGTCTGAAAATGTGCATTATATGATCTGAATCTTTTTTTTAAAAGATCCATTTATTATTCATTTGAGAGAGAGAGGGAGAGCATGAGCGAGTGGGGGAAGGGACAAAGGGAGAGAATCTCCAAGCAGGCTCTGAACTGAGCGCAGAACCTGATGTGGGGCTCAATCCCATGATCCATGAGACCATGACCTGAACCAAAACCAAGAGTCATATGCTCAACTGATTGAGCCACCCAGGCCCTTGGATCTGAATCTTTTTGTACTTGTTGAGGGCTGATTTGTGACCCAGTATGTGATCTGTTCTGGAGAATATTCCATATGTACTCAGAAAGAATGTACATTCTGCTGCTTTAGGATGAAATGTCCTGAATATATCTGTTAAGTCCATCTGTTTTATTTTTAATTTTTATTATTTTTTTAAAGATTTTATTCATTAATTCATGAGACACACACACACACACAGAGAGAGAGAGAGAGAGAGAGAAATAGAGAGAGAGAGAAAGACAGAGACACAGGCAGAGGGAGAAGCAGGCTCCATGCAGGGAGCCCGACGTGGGACTCGATCCCGGGTCTCCAGGATCAGGCACTGGGCTGAAGGCGGCGCTAAACCGCTTCGCCACTGGGGCTGCCCAAGGCCGTCTGTTTTAGTGTGTCATTCAAAGCCATTGTTTCCTTGTTGATTTTCTGCTCATATGATTTGTAAGTGGGGTATTCAAGTTGCTTACTATTATTTTATTGTTATCAGTTGATTTATATATTTGGGTGCTCCCAAGCTGGGGTTATAAATATTTATAATTGTTAGATTTTCTTGCTGAATAGACCCTTTTATCATGATATAGTGCTCTTCATCTCTTGTTATAGTCTTTGGCTTAGAATCTAGTTTGTCTGATATAAATATGGTTTCTCCTTACTCCAGCTTTCTTTTGATGTCCATTAGCATAATAAATGCTTCTCTATATCTTCACTTTCAATCGGCGAGTATCTTTTGGTCTAAATGAGTCTCTTGTAGGCAGCATATAGATGGATCTTGGTTTTTTAAATCTATTCTGATATCCTATGTCTTTTGATTAGAGCATTTAGTCCATTTACATTCAGAGTGACTATTGGTAGATATGAATTTAGTGCCATTGCATTACCTGTAAAATTGGTGTTTCTGGAGATTTTCTCTGTTCTTTTCTAGTCTTTGTTGCTTTTGGTCTTTCTTTCCCACTCAAACAGTCCCCTTTAATATTTCTTTTTTTTTTTTCTTTTTTTTTTTTTATGATAGTCATAGAGAGAGAGAGAGAGAGAGAGAGAGAGAGAGAGAGGCAGAGACACAGGCAGAGGGAGAAGCAGGCTCCATGCACTGGGAGCCTGATGTGGGATTCGATCCCGGGTCTCCAGGATCGCGCCCTGGGCCAAAGGCAGGCGCCAAACCGCTGCGCCACCCAGGGATCCCCCCCTTTAATATTTCTTGCAGGGCTGTTATAGTGGTCACAAGCTCCTTTAGCGTTTGTTTATCTGGGAAACTCTTAACCTTTCCTTCTATTCTGAATTACAGCTTTGTTGGATAAAATATTCTTGGCTGCATATTTTTCCCATTCTTTATGTTGAATATGTATGCCACTGCCTTTTGGCCTGCCAAGTCTCTGTGGAGAGATCTTCTATCGTTATTTGTCTTCGCTTGTAGGTTAGGGACTTCTTTTCCCTTGCTGTTTTCAGGATTCTTTCCTTATCTTTATATTTTGCAAATTTTACTACAATGTGTTTTGGTGTTGCCTCCTTTGTTGATTATAATGGAAGTTCTCTGTGCCTCCTAGATTTGTATGTCTGTTTCGTTCCCCAGATTAGAGAAGTTTTTAGCTATAGTTTGCTTATATAAACCTTCTGCCAGGATACCTGGGTAGCTCAACAGTTGAGTGTTTGCCTTCGGCTCAGGGCATGATTCCTGGTCTGGGAATAATTGGGCTCCCTTGCGAGGAACCTGCTTCTCCCTCTGTCTGTGTCTCTGCCTCTCTTTCTTTTCTGTGTCTCCCATGAATAAATAAATACAATCTTAAAACAAATAAACAACCAGCCAAACAAACAAACAAACAAACAAACCTTCTGCCTCCTTTTCTTTCTCATATTCTTCTGGGACTCCTCTGATAGGAATGTAATTATGCTTTATGGGGTCACTGAATTTTCTTAGTGTACATTCATAATCCAATATTTTTCTTTCTTCTCTTCTTTTTCAGCTTCATTATTTTCCATAATTTTATTTTCTATATCACTTATTTGTTTCTCTGCTTCTTCCATCCTTATAGTCATTATTATCTAGTTGGTTTTATATCTTGGTTATAGCATGTTTTATTTTGGCCTGACTAGTTTCTTTATTTGTTTGTTTGTTTTGTTTTGGCCTGACTAGTTTTTATGTCTTTTATCTCTCTGGTCAGGGACTTCTTGTGTCTTCTAAGCTATTCTCAAGCCCAACTAGTGTCCTTATGATTGTTGCTTTAAATTCTGGATCAGGCATATTACTTATATAAATTAGATATGTTAGTTTCAATTAGATCCCTGACTGTGACCTTTTCTTGTTCTTTCTTTTGGGATGAATTCTTCCGTCTTGGCATTTTATGTAGGTCTCTGTCTTCTTCTCTGTGTTGGGAAAATCTGTTAATGTACTCCTGAGAGTAATGACTTTATGAGGAAGAGGTCAGATACTCTCCAGAGCTTGGTGCTTCAGGAAGTGTCTCTGATGTATGGTGTTTTGGCTGCTTTTTCCCTCAAATCAATCTTCTGTAGTGTTTCTCCTTGTCTGCAGTGGGGAGTGCTTGTGCTTCCTCCAGGGTGTTGCCAGTTTTAACAAGACCTGCTTTGGCCTCTTTGTTAAAAGAAGCTAGATCCTATTTTCCCTAGAGCTTAAGCTTTGCAGCACTCTATGGTCAGTAGAGTTAGTGTGTGGGGGGGGTTGTGCTGGACTTCTGGGGGTGGGACTGTGTGCTGCTCTGACTCTCAGGTGCATTTGCTCTCCTTCAGAAGCACCTGCAGAGTGCAGGCCTGCAGGCTGTGATTTAAGTGGCTCAAGCCTTCACTGTGGGGCGGTGTGCTGCTCACTGAAGTCTCTCATTGATGATGGGTAGGAGGAAAAATGGCACCAGCAGGCTCCCTGGTCCCTTGGGAGGGGAGTTCACATTTGCTGCTGTTCAGAAGCCCTCACCAAAGGTGGAACAATTTCCCTTTGTTTGTCCTTATCTAGTTACTGCCAAGGGGAAGGATATGTTTTAGCATAAGGGCATGAAAGAGCAATACTCTTAGAGAATATGTGTCTTTGATTTGATTAGAAAGGTAGAGTAAGGCCATCTATTGAAAGACCTTAAGACATCTGGACCATATCTTGTAGGTCCAAAAGAGTCATGAAAATCACTGAAATTGTCATATATTAAATGATAAGATTTGATCATATAATGAGTATGTGAAGGAGTAATCTCTTACAGCAGCAACAAAAATTATTTAATAGTCATTGTTTCAGTAATGATTTAAATATTTTTTATGGAAATAATAATATGGTAGAACTTCAAAAAATTAAAGTTCTATGAAGGTGCTATTTTGCATTGCATTCATTATCTCATAGAGAATGTGTGATGACACTATGGCATTAATGAGGGCTAAACCATAATGACACTATGGCATTAATGAGGGCTAAACCACAATTATCCTATTAATTTAGTTGGCAGAAAAAAGATTTTGTCTTGTGGATGCCAGCTTAGTGAGGAAGTTATTTAAAAAGGGTGTTTACATGGTAGAAGACTTCAGCTACTCATATCAGTCTTAACTTTAAATTGATTATAGTGTAGGTTCTCTACATATGTTTTATTTCAGTGTCCCAGTGAAGCTCAGTGGTGATCCTTATGATAAGAAGGTTAACAGATGATCCCAGAATACTTTGGTTGGCCCAAGTATTATTCCTGAGGTAACTAATTTTTTTCCTCCCTCCTCCCACCCTCTTTCCCTCTCTTTTTAAGGTTGTTATTTTCCTACTTTATTTGTTTTTAAATTTGAGATATAAGTGACTCACAACATTGTACCAGTTTCAGGTATACAATGAAATGACTCACAACAAGTTTAGTTAACATCCATTACTACACATAGTTACAAAAATAGTTTTGCTTGTAATGAGAGCTTCTAAGATCTATTCTCTTTTTAGCACCTTTCACATATACAATATAGCATTAACTGTAATCACCATGTTGTGCATTACATTTCCAGGACTTATTTATCTTATAGCTGGAAGTTTGTACCTTTTTTTTTTTTAAAAGTAGATTCCCACCCTTTGTGGAGCCCAACATGGGGCTTGAACTCATGGCCCTGAGATAAAGACCTGAGCTAATAAGATCAAGAGTCAGACACTTAACCAACTGAGCCATCCAGGTGCCCCTATACCTTTGACCACCTTCATCCATTTTGCCCACTCTTCACTCTCTGACTCTGGCAGCCACATACCTGTTCTCTGGATCTATGAGTTTAGTTTGTTTTTGTTTTGGATTCTATATGTAAGTTATATCATACAGTATTTGTCTTTCTCTGACTTATTTCACTTAGCATAATACCCTGCAGGTCATCCATGTTGTGAATGGCAGGATTTCCTTCTTTTTTAATTGCTGAATAATATTCATATTATATGTGTATATGTGATATATACATATTATGTTTTCTTTATCCATTCATCCTTTGATGATACATAGGTTGTTTCTGTCTTGGGTATTGTGAATAATGTTGTAGTGAACATTGGGGTACAGTTGTCTTTTCAAGATAGTGATTTTGTTTCCTTTAGACAAATATGGATGGTGGAATTGTTGGATCATATGGTATTTCTATTTAAATTTTTGAGGAATCTTGTTTTCCATATGATTGCATCAATTAACATTCCCATTAATATTGCACAAAGATTTCCTTTTCTCCACATGCTTGCTAACACTTTTATATCTTATCTTTTTGATCATAGACATTCTAACAGGTGTGAGCTGATATCTCATTGTGGCCTGAACTTATATTCATGAGTTACATATCCCTCATAGTTTCAGGTATCAGTATTTTTCAGGAGGATCTCTTTTTCCAGGACTATTATTGTATCATTTCTGAATTGTGATGCTCCCTCGCCTGTTAGTTGTAATAGTAGGAGAATAATAGTGGTAGTGATAAGTAAACCACCTCCAAGTTAACCTGCCTCTAAACTCATATTCTTGGTTATGTTTTAAAACCGTCTATCAATTTAGTTTATATTTAAAATGTGTAGTTCCATTTATCGCAAATCACATTCTTTTGCAGAGCGATAAATGTGAAGGCCGAGGTGGTAAGAAAGGAGCAGTCGAATGTTGTCCCAATTGCCGAGGTACTGGAATGCAAATAAGAATTCATCAGATAGGACCTGGAATGGTTCAGCAAATTCAGTCTGTGTGCATGGAGTGCCAGGGCCATGGGGAACGGATCAGTCCTAAAGATAGATGTAAAAGCTGCAACGGAAGGAAGATAGTTCGAGAGAAGAAGATTCTAGAAGTGCATATTGACAAAGACATGAAAGATGGCCAGAAGATAACATTCCATGGTGAGGGAGACCAAGAACCAGGACTGGAACCAGGAGATATTATCATTGTTTTAGATCAGAAGGACCATGCTGTTTTTACTTGACGAGGAGAAGATCTTTTCATGTGTATGGATATACAGCTGGTTGAAGCCCTGTGTGGCTTTCAAAAGCCAATATCTACTCTTGACAACCGAACCATCGTCATCACCTCTCATCCAGGTCAGATTGTCAAGCATGGGGATATCAAGTGTGTGCTAAATGAAGGCATGCCAATTTATCGTAGACCATATGAGAAGGGTCGCCTAATCATCGAATTTAAGGTAAACTTCCCCGAGAACGGCTTTCTCTCTCCTGATAAACTTTCTTTGCTGGAAAAACTCCTACCTGAGAGGAAGGAAGTAGAAGAGACTGATGAAATGGACCAGGTAGAACTTGTGGACTTTGATCCCAATCAGGAGAGACGGCGCCATTACAATGGGGAAGCATATGAGGATGATGAACATCATCCTAGGGGTGGTGTTCAGTGTCAGACTTCTTAATGGGGGCCGGTGAATAACACTGCTGCTGGCATTTTATATGCAGTAGTGGATGAGTGAAGGACTATAATCATAGCTCACGACTTGCTATTGTTTTTGTTTTAATATTCAACTATAGTAGTGTTTTAAAAGTTAAATGAAGAATAAACTCAAATATAAAAGCAAAATAAATAAATAAATAAATAAATAAAATAAAATAAAATAAAATGTGTAGTTCCAGACAAGAAGAGTTAGTTTTGGTTCCTGGGTACTTGTGGTAGTTATGTATAAATATTACTTAAGCATTTCTTGATATCCATTTTTCTTCTTTCTGCTGAGTGGTGCATGCTATTCCTTCGCATATTTAAGGTCATAATGTTGCCAGTGGAAGAGGGTTAGTTTGGGACAAAGGCAACAGTCTAATTTCAACTTCAAAATTTACTCTATGGTTTTTAGCCAGGAATTACTTTAACTCACAGTAGTTCATTTTCCCTATGTTTTTTATTTCTTAGTCATATGTTAGCCCAATTTGTTACTTGAGACCTAACTTTTTAGAGAAATATTGATATAGAGGAAGAATTCAGAAAGGATTTGAAAATTAAGAGTAATTTATGGAAGATAGGATAGCAAGATAATAAGGAAGATAATGAAGAATGACATTTGGGGAATCTCCATAAGAGGTAGAAATGTGCAAGAAAATCTCGGGACCAAGAGATATGAGCTGGTTTTGTTGAAGGAAAGTAGGATGATGATCTAAATAATAATAATAATAATAATAATAATAATAATAATAATATTTCAGATGGGAAAGAGCTTTTAAATATGTGATACAGAAGGCTTTTGAGAATGAGATGTAAGTAATTCAGTGAAGCAGATTATGGCGATATTTTTCTGTTTCATAGGAAATAGGCCAGGATGAGTCACAAGCTATAGACTAAACTTGGTTTGTTTACTTAGAGTCTGAGAAAACAGCTTCGGGCTATTTACTAAAAACACCCTTGGAAAATTACATGTAGATACCTCTTTGATAGACTGTATGTTTGCTCTGAGATTTCAACATTAGAGCATAACTGTGTTCAGAGAGTAAAAAAATCTTTAATAGGCTTTACTTTTTAGAGCAGTATTAGGTTTACAGAAAAATTGTGCAAAAACTACAGAGAGTTCCCATATATGCTCTTTTCTTCTACACATAATTTCCCCCATTATTAACATCTTGCATTAGTGTGGTACATTTGTTGCAATTAATGAACCAATACTGATGGATTATTAATTAAAGTCCATAATTTATGTAAAAATTCACTCCTTGGGTGTGCCTGGGTGGCTCATTCAGTTAAATGTCTTGTGTGCCTTTGGTCAGGTCATGATCCCCAGGTCCTGGGATCAGACAGCACTGGGCTCCCTGCTCAGTGGTGAGTCAGCTTCTCCCTCTCTCTCTGCCCCTCCTCCTGCTCTCTCTTTCTCAAATAAACAAATAAAATCTTAAAAAAAAATTCACCCTTTGTACATTCTATGGGTTTTGACAAATGCAGAATGTCATATATCCACTGTTACGGTATCATACTGAATAGTTTCACTGCCCTAAAAATCTTCTGTGCCCCTCTAGTCATCCTTCTTCCTTCTCTTCCCTCTCTCTTCCCCCCTGAACTGCTGGCATCCATGCATTATTTTATTGTGTCTCTAGTTTTGTCTTTTCTAGAATGTTATATAGTTAAAATAATTACTATATAGCTTTTTCAGATTGGCTTCTTTAACTTAGGAATATGCATTCAAGTTTCCTCCATGTCTTTTTGTGGTTTGGCAGTGAATTTCTTTTTATTGCTGAATAAAATTCCATTGTATGGATGTACCAGTTTGCTTATCCATTCACCTATTTAAGGATATCTTTCTAGTTTTGGTAATTATTAATAAAACTACTACAAATATTTGTGTGTAGGTATTTGTTTAGATATAACTTTCCAGCTCATTTGAGTAAACACTAAGTAGTGCAGTTGCTGGATCATATGGTAAAAGTATGTTTAGTTTTATAAGAAACTGCCAAGCTGTCCTCCAAAGTTGGCTATACCATTTTGCATTCTCATCAGCTGTGAATAAGTGTTTTCTTAATTGTTGAATTTTATGCGTTATTTTTGGATACAGGTCTTTTATCAGATAGGTGTTTTGCCAAGATCTTCTCCCAGTCTGTGGCTTGTCTTTTTAGTCTTTAACAACAGTTTTTGCAGAACAGAAGCTTTTAATTTCAGTGAAGTTATATTTATCAATTTTATTCTTTCATTGATTGTACTTTTGTTGTATCAAAAAATTCATCACCAAAGTCAAGAGCACCTTACTTTTCCCCTATTTTCTTTTCGAAGTTCTGAAGCTTTGCATTTAAATGTATGATCCATTTTGAGTCAATTTTTGTGAAAGTGTAAGATCTGTGTCTAGATTATTTTCTTTCCACATGTGAATGTCCAGTTGTTCCAGCACCATTTGTTGAAAGACGGTCCTTTTTTGGTGGAATTGCCTTTGCTCTGTAGTCAGTAATCAGTTGACTATATTTGTGTGGGTCTGTGTCTGGACTTTATGTTCTACTTCGTTGATTTTTTTTTTTTTTTTTTTTTTTTTTTTTTTGCCAATACTGCACTGTTTTGATCACTGTAGCTTTATAGTAAGTCTTGAAATTAAGTAGTGTCAGTCCTCTAGCTTTTTTTCTTTAGAATTGTGTTGGCTATTCTGGGTATTTTGCCTTTTCATATAAACTTTGGTCAGTTTGTTGATAATCCAGTTTGTGTAAAGAGATGAGACAAGCATAAGAACCAGACTCAGCTATGGCAGAGAGTTTGGAATAATCAGACTTGGACTTTGAAATAACTGTGATTACTATGCTAAATTCTCTAATGGAAAAAAATGGATGATATACAAGAACAGATGCATAATGTAAGCAGAGAGATAGAAACTCTAAGAATAAAAAAAGTTAGAAAAATGAAGAATAACTTTGATAGTCTCATTAATAGAGGAAAGACTCAGTGAGACTTAAAATACATTAATATAAATGTCCCAAATTAAAAAGCAAAGAGAAAATAATTTAAAAAATGATATAGGATATCTAAGAACTGTGGGACAATTATGAAACATGTGATGTGTGTAATGGGAATGGAAGAGGACAGGAGAGAAAGGAACAGAAGAAGTGAATGAAGATTCTTTCCCTCTGTCCCTTCTCCCCACTCACACACACTCTCCTTTTCTCTCAAGTAAATAAGTAAATAAATCTTTAAAAATGTATATTGCAGATCAGCTGCACACTGTACTTTGTACATTTTCCTTATACATGTTGATTAGGATACTCCTCTTTGAATGCCTGCTGGATATAGTCAGCATTTTCTCCTCTTCTACATAATTGATTCTTTCAGCTACATCCCAAATTGTCAGCATTGACCATAATACCTTGTCTGCTCCCATTTCCTCTCCTGTCTCTTTACCTTTTCAAGGTCAAAGGTGCTGATGGGGAGGAGAGTTGATAAATGAGGGGGCTGTAAAATTAAGTTCATCTTTTTCATACACATATTTTATGTCTTTGAAAGGGACATGTGTAATTAAAGAAATACATGAGGATTATCATTAAGATCTATTTATTTTCTAGGTAGTAATAATAGCAAATGGCAATAACACTGTTTTTGTTGAGTGCATAGTAATGAGTGAGGTACTGTGAGGAACAGATATGAGAAGTCTTTTCCTTATTTTAATAATTGTTATTTCTGTCAAAGCCCTTGTTTCCAGACAACAGGGTGTGACAGACATTAGCAGAAATAGGATTTGCAAAAAAAAAAAAAAAAAAAGAAATAGGATTTGCCGGGTCACAAAATCACCAGGACGACTGGAGAAGCTGACTTGGGATCTATGCTGCAGAACTGGTTCAGCAAAGATGCCTCTGCCTCTCTGCTCTACCTCCCCGCCCCACTCATGTGCATTTTCACTTTCAACATAGATAACTTGGGAAGGTGGATGACCCCTGCCCCTGTGGACCTGCTGAAAACTCCCTTTTTCACCAGAAAATTCTTTTCTATCTCTACTTTGCATCACTAGGGCAAAGCCCGACATGGGTTCATCAGATTAGCGACAGCTGTCAGTTTTCTTCAAACTGTAGTTCAGATCCTAGCAGCATCCCTGTCAGTTGAGAGCTTGCTAGAGTTGCAAATTATGTAGCTCCAATGTCATACTGAGTCAGAATCTCAGGGAGTATTTTAACAAGTTCTCTTGGTTTGGTAAGTCCTCAGGCATAATACACTATGCGCACTAAAGTCTGAGAAGGGAATGTGTAGGTAACACACTCATACCTGCCATGGAGACTGGGAAACAAAGTAGCAGAGATTTTCAGCTTTTATAGCAGAGGGTGACTCAGCTTCTCCTAAAATTTGACAAGGTAGGGGGAGTCCTAGGACATAAGAGGAGTGTTCAGTTGTTTAGTAGCCAAAAAGAATGACACCTGTTCAGTACAGATGTCCTTAGAGTGCCATGATTGCATTTCCTGCAGTCTATAATGATTAACCAGTGGAATTTAATCTACTTTGTTAGATGTATCTCAGAGTTAACTATCCCCATTAACCACCCCCACCACGTGATAGTGGTGTCTTGTATCATGTTCATGGACCCTTTCCTTGCTTCTTCCATTTTCCTCTTCCCTCCTCCCCTCTCCCTCTCTGCCTCTCTTCTGTTTCTTCTCATTTCTTCTAAGATCACTTCAAAGTTGATTTGAAGTGTCTTCCCTTAAGGTTTCAGTAAAATGGAAAGTCATTCTTTTTGTATTAAAGGCTGCTGTAATCACTGGTTTATGGAGTTAATGAAGCTTTTAGGGGAAGTCTTTTTTTCTTTTTTTTTTTTTTTAGGCAGGCTAAGAAATTAGCAACTCAGGGGTTGCTCTAGGCAAAGCGTTGAAGCTGAGAATTTGATTTTAGTGTCTCCAGGCTATCTTTCCTTCTTTCCCCTCTCACAATTTACCTTCTTACTTCATTTTTACCTTCAGGTTAAGCTACTCTCTGTTCCCCACCCCGATCAAAACTTGCTGTTAGGTAAGAATGCTAACCTTAATGACTCTCTCAGTCTGTAATACACAGAATCACCTCTCTGAGACTGTTTACGTTTAAAGTCCTCCCCACTCCCCCAGTAGAGGAATTAAGTTTTGTTCTTACTGGAAATAAATTTCAAAAACAGCAGTCAATTGGAGAAGTTAGACTTGTATCCACTCACTTAATGAATTAAGGGCTCCTATTTATAAATTGTTCCACTATTTTCCCTACTGATTTTAATTTTCTAGTGCTCATTGTTATCATTGGAGAATGTACCAGAACTTTCTCCACTCTACCTGTGCCTCATGACAGGTGAAAGACCCTGGAAGAGATGGGTTGTAGGAATGCTCTGCCATCATGAACCAATACAGGAATGTTATATCCTCCTCTTTCTCTGTTCATCCCCCCACACTCCAATTCAGAGACTCCATTTTCATGATTCAGAAAGAGCTCTTGTCAGAGTTGCCAGCTGTTGTATACCCTCCTTGTAGGAGCTGGCCTTCCCTGTGGTCTTGATTTCCTGACTCTATCATTCAGGATCAAGGTCCCAAGTAAATAATTTCTTTATATCACATTTTAAAATTCTTTTCAGGAAAAAGAAATGTGACCCACCTACTTTTCATAGCCAATAGCTTAAGGGATTGGCCTCTAGGTAGATTGGACTACCTTATCTTGGCAGAAAAAGGTACTCTCTAGAAGATAAATGAGGACAGGGAGCTCTATTTTATAGTAGTGGTCTTGAATTTTACCCTAAGCACATGTAGTATAGGATAAATAGTGGGTTATGTGAAAGATCAGAAATTGGATGGGGAGAATGGAGAATGGAATCAGATCTCATAGCACCATAAATGTTATAATGCTAGTGACTGGTTTTCTCTGTGGTTGGAATTAACTTTTTTTGAAAGATTTATTTATTTATTTATTTATTTATTTATTTATTTATTTATTTATTTATTTATTCATGAGAGACACAGAGAGACAGAGACATAGGCAGAAGGAGAAGCATGCTCCCTGCGGGGAGCCTGATGCAGGGACTTGATCCTGGAAGGTGGGATCACGCCCTGAGCCAACGGCAGATGCTCAACCACCCAAGCCACCCAGGCGTCCCTTAATTAACACCTTTTATTAAGTTGTTAACTTTTAATAACAACTTAATTGTTAACAAAAACAATGACATTTATGTGATGTAATTACTAGGGATGAATAATAATAAACATTTTAAAATTTTTATATGAAAAAAAGATAAACTGGGAAAAATACAATATATCACAAATAATTATTATATTTAATATATAAGAGGTTTAAAAAAACCTCTTATATATTAAGCCTCTTTTTCTTCTCTAAGAATAATGCCAAAATTCTTTAGAAAAAATTGGCAGAGGATTTGAGCATTCAGTTAGTAGGAAAAGAAGTAAATATGCCCTATTACATATAAATAGATATATAACCTTGTTCATATTGAGAGATACTATTATCTTTTCTTACCTATCAAAAGTAACTGCCTCTATAGATATCATTGTGTGATACTCATCATATTCTGTTGGGGAGCCTGAATAGAAATAGGCATTTTCATATAATGCTTGTGAAGTCAAAGTTGTAGAACTCCTATGAGATAGATAGGGTTCTATCTAGCAGAATTACATATGCACTTGCTTTTGGACCTATAATCCTATTTTTAGGTGTCTAATAGGATTCACTGGCAAAAACACAAAATGACTGATGCACAAGATCATTTATTGCAGTACTATCTATAACAGAAAAGATTAGAAATAAATAAAGAGATTTATTTTAAGGAATTGACTCAACAATTATAAAGACTGGCAATTCCAAAATCTTAAGGGTGGGCCAGCAGGCTGGGAACCCAGGAAGAATTGATGTAGTTCATGTCTCACTTTGCCTTCTTGCTTGGGGGAGATCAGTCTTTTGTTCCATTCAGGTGTTCATCTGATTGGATGATGCCCACCCACATTGGAAGACAATCTGCTTTGATCAGTCTGCCAATTAAACTATCTAATCCAGAGACATCCAGAATAATGTTTGACTGAATATCTGGACACTGATGCAGTCAAGCTGACACATTAACTATCACAACATAACATGAAATATATTTGCTTATATTTTTAAACAATGAATGAAAGAGAAAACCCCCAAAACTGATTTTTAAAATTTTATTAATTATGATTTTTGTTTCTTTTTTTAAAGTTTTATTTATTTAAGTAATCTCTACATCCACCATGGGACTTGAAATCCCAGCCCTGAGATCAGGTTACATGCTCTTCTGAGTGTGCCAGCCAGGGACCCCCTAAAAACTGATTTTTTAAAAAGTGGTTCCCATGGAGAGAAAAGATATGGAAGCTTGAATTCTCTGAATGTGCCTTATTTTAGTTTTGACTTTGGAATTATGTAAATTTTTGTAATATAAAACAAAATTAAATCAACATTAAAAAACAATTCTAAAAAAATTGAAAGGAAAATAAAGCAAATGAACTGTGTATAAAGTTGGTGGCCTACCCACACTAAGACAAATATTTTGAGTGAATATTTTGACACTGTATAACTGATGTGCCTTAATTTCATGGTTTTTTTTTAATAATATTTATTTATGTATTTGAGGGGGCCGGTGAAGGGAGAGGGAGAAAATCTCAAGCAGACTCCCTACTGAGCATGGAGCCTGATGTGGGGCTCCATCTCAGGACCCTGAGACCATGACAGGAGCAGAAATCAAGAGTTGACACTCAACTGACTGAGCCACCCAGGTGCCCACCTAGTCAGATATATGTTAAAGACAAAAAGAAATCTTAAAACTTTTTTTTGAAGATTTATGCCATTGGTAATAATACTGATACTATTTTGAAAATATATAGAGTTGGCTAAAATGAGTAATTTTGATTATGTCATGAAGAACCTTGGTTTTTTTTTTTGGCTTAAGGGGAAAAGAGATACAAATATAAAATTAAATAATTACATAAACCTAAATTTCTGAATTTGAGTTAGAAATTTTAATGTGGACTATGATGTCTTTTAATATGTCTGTCAAAAAGGCCAGAAAGAAACGATGATCAACCTGGTAGCTAAGAGTCCACTTGATACCTAGATTGTGGTCCATAATTGCCATGTCTCCTAAAAGGAATTGAGATTCCTTGGGTACGCAAGTGTGGAGTGGGGATGGGTGGTGGGAGGGTTACTATATTCTTCTCCTTATTATTGAATAGGTTTGAAAATAGCCAATTTTAGGTCTTAATGGAAAAAATATGCAAAATGACTTTGAAATATCTTTGTTGTATCAAAAAGCAAGGCGACTACTAGGACAACTAGGGCCATGTCAAAAAGACTCATTTGAGGGGCTCACACTAACCAATCATGGGGTGATTTGAATATCAAAAAGAAATAGTGACTATGATAAATTAAAACATGTAAAATGTGTTTAAAATCTGTTAGTACATAAGGATAATTATTGGTCATCATCATATTATTAAGGGTAATGGTTTATTGGTCATATTATTACTCTGAAAACAGATGAATAAAGGAAAAAATCAAACTCTTGAACAAACGCTATAACCTGAATGAACACTATTTAAGGTAATCAAATAGTTCTTGTGGGAAAACGCCTTTTTAAGGAATATCCGCTAATATATGAAAAAGGAACAGCACAATTACCTTCATCTTGTATCTCCCATTTAATCATATAATGGATGTAGGCAATGATCATTATTGGCTGTTAAAATTATTAGCATTAGAGAAAGGCTGATGAGGGTTGTGGCAGGTGTCTCTGATGCTCGTGCAGCATCCTCTTGGACCATCTCTTATTTTGGCTCATCTTTCGTGGACAGATCTGTTGCACTCAGATTCCTCTCCTACTGCCAGCACCCCTCAATGCATGTGGAGTCTTTTTGTTCTCTGCTCCACAGCCTTCTCTGTTACCTCTTGAGTTGCTCTGGCTCCAGCATTCACAGTCAGACCCAAGTGTAGAAGAGTTACATGTTCCCAGGAGCAACCCTCAACAAAAAGATGGGAGCTAAAGGACAAATACTCCTGCCTCCTATTTTCTAGGTGGCCATTCTTGAAGGTCTCCTGCATGCTTCTCAGGAAGTCTCAGTGGAGTTGCTAATATACACTTTCATTGCTTTTTCTTCCTTTCCTTTGTCTCTGGCCCTACACTTTCACTACTGCTTCTTCAGATCATCTCCCAACTAAGCCTCTTGCATTCAAGTTCTCGCTCCAGACTCTACTTGGGGAAAACAAAACTAGAACAGAAACTTTATAATGGATAGATCAGCTCATGAGCTCACTGGTTCATGACATTGTCATAGAAAGAGAGACAGCCAGACATGTTTCTAGCACCACATATATTCTTTTTAAATATTGAGCTTGAATCTGACCAAGCCTCTAGATTTAACTACTAGTTCAGAGGTAGTTGTCAGTACCAGTAATCCAGAATGCAGGAAATTCTGCAGGGCAAATGTTACAGTTTCGGCCACAACTAAATAGTAGAAGGAAAAAGAGAGAGGAGAAAACTGTAGATTAAAATATATTTCAGAGATATATCAGTCAAATATAATGGTTCAGAACAAACTATAAAAATGATAAACTAAAAAAATATGATAAACTATAAAAATTATAAACTAATTAGGAAGTTTAGTGAAATTAAGGAGCTTTATTAATTTTTAAGTTTGATATTTGATTAATATCCTGTCTTGTAGAGATGCACACTGAAGTATTTGTGATGAAATAATAGGTTTGGGCTTTGCTTTATAATAATCTAGTGGGTGGGGAAGTAGGTAGGTTATAGATGAAAGGGGATAATCTCATGAAAATGATGTGAGGGTGGGTGGTGAATACACAAGTGTGGAGTGGGGATGGGTGGTGGGAGGGTTACTATATTCTTCTCTTTATTATTGAATAGGTTTGAAAATGTATGTAACACATTTTTTTTTCAAGAAGATGTGTTTCTCAGAATACAATAATGAGAAACTACTGTACTAGAATTTCCAAAGCAGACATATGCTGCCACCTTATGCTGAGCCATTTGGTATCTTTGTCCCTCTGGAATTGTTATTTGTGAAACACAAGTGCATGAAGATTAACACCTTGCTTTCTTGCAGGAAGTGCTAGGCTCCTATCAAGCAGGGAATGCTCTTTGAGTAATTTTTGGTGACTATAGGGAGCTGAGAGTGATGTTTCAGTGAAGTGTGTACACATGCTCAATGTATAATAGGAATTTACAGATGCATTCCCTCAGATGGTCTCTATTTTGACGATATAGAGAACCTGTACTCTCTGAACCTGTACTCTTTGAAGCAAGGGATAAATATTGTTAACTTTGTCTATCTTATAACACCCATCCCAGTGTCTTCATTACATCATGCTTCATTATAGTTGATAGTGTGGACTAAATGTCTTGGGTATTTTTTCATCTGGTAAGAGAGATTTAATGGGTGGCCTGTGCTAGCCTGTGAAGTCAGTCCCGGATTCTCTGTCTGGGTAGATGAGCCTGTTACTCACTTCACAGAGCAATAACAATGGAATGTGTGTCCTCTAACCTCTGAAACTGTGGTGAGAGTCCATATATTTTGACTATAAGTCAGGCACTATGCTATGTGTTTTTACATGTGCTCTCACTTCTTTATTTTTCACAGGATGAAATGTTCTAGATGGCCACTTGGCCCTAGAACCCTACCTTCTTATCTTCTCTTCCAGATGTGATTTCAGATGTCTCTAAGTTACTTTGCTGGGGCTGCAATAACAAAATGCCATAGTCTATGTGGCTTAAACAACAGAAATGTATTGTTTCACAGTCTTGAGGTTGGAAGTCCAAAATTAAGGGATCTGCAGGCTCCTTCTGAGGACTGTGAGGGAAGAGCTGTTCCAGAATTCTCTCCTTGGCATGTAGATAATTGTCTTCTCCTTATGCTACTTCACATTGTCTTTTCTCTCTCTCTACATCTCTGTGTCCAAATTTCCCATTTTAATGTTTACATTTTTTATATTTATAAAAGATTTTATTCATTCATTTTAGAGAGAATGAGAGTGTGTGAACGGGGTAGGGGGTGGGGAGGAGAGGGGGAAGGAAAAGAATCTTGAATAGATTCCATGCTGAGTGTAGAATTCTACATGGGGCTTGATCTCACAACTCTGAGCTGAAACCAAGAGTCAGACACTTAACTGACTGAGCCACCCAGTTGCTCCAAATTTCTCATTTTAAAAAGTACACCAGTTATATTGGATTAGGGCCCACCCTCATGACCTCATTTTAACTTGATTACATCTGTAGAGAACCTGTTTCCTAATACAGTTACATTCTAAGGTACAGAGGGTTCGGACTTCAATATGTGAATGTTGGGGGGACATAATTCAACTTATAAGTTTCCAAAAGGGAAAATTCTTTATGCTTCTAGAATAACATGACTTTTCTGAAGATTTTGTTCTTGCTTCAGAGTGGGCTCTAGTAAGGAAATTTTTGGAATGGAAAAGGGTGAGAATGTTGGGGTTACTGTTCTGGGAATTCTTAGACACAGATAAGCATGAAGCTGCTGGCAAGCTATGAAGTACTTGATATTTCATATAAATTGCCATGCTTAAGATTTAACTATTGATTTGATAGATCATAGGTAATGTGAGCTCTTGAATAGCTTTTCATTGTATGTATTTGGCTATGATTTTTCGGTAACAGACAAAAAAAGAATTGAAAGAGGCTGAGGTTCTACTAATGTCAGAACTCTGGTACTGGCTGTGAGGGAGGGATGTGGTAAATGGAAAAAAGTCAAGACCCTGTTGGCACTTTTATTCTGGCCATAGGAGTATACCCACTTGCACTTATCACAACTCTAACTATGGAGAAAAAAGGAGAATTCCTTTTCTATTGCTAAGTCCTTAGCGATAAATAGAACCAAAAAGGAGATAGCGAGGATGTAAGGAGAGATGTTTCTGTTTACAAGTATCAGTAAAGTATTATGAAAATGGTGAGAAAGATGAGGGAGTAGTTACCATATAGCTATGAGAAGAAAACAGTGAAAGAGCGTTTGTGGAAGTGAGTGAGTGCACTGTTAGGGTATAGTATAGCCAGCTGCAGAAGGTTGCCTAGATCCTGATATTCCTAGTTCTTGTGGGGCCTGGCTCAGTCTGGCACTTGGTGCTTGTCCCATTCAGTTATGGAACAAGGCTGTGTGCTTCCTAGCTCTTGGATTCCCTGGCCCCTAAACATGAGCTTTTGTATGTTCTTCTCAACTATACCACCACCCATTCTTCACTCTTTAATTGCATCTTTGCTCTGCCTGCTCCCTTACTTTTAGAGATCCTGTTCACATTGGGTAAGAGAAAATCCCTCTGCCAGTCTGTAGTACCGCGGAGCCCCAACTACAGCATTCGGCTTTTCTTTCTTTTCTGGTTGGAGAAATGAATTTGCAGCTAGACTTATCAACCCCTGTTTTGTACTCTAGTTGCTTGAGGAGAATGCAATCAGAAAGCTACTTATGAAAACCTCCTACAGATATAAAAATATGTATATGCTATAGTTTTCAGGACTGCACAGCTTAAGGTGTTTGCTCTGGGGATGATAAGCAAATCCAATATGAAGTGAGGTGACTGTCAGTTGTTACTTTTATACCTGGATGCTTCAGCTTGCCATGCCTTCTGGCTGGAATTTCTATTTGACATATCAATTTCATTAGAAAAATATTCTGTGGGTTGTCAGAGGTTGGAGAGGAATATAGACTGGATGATTGCAAAGACAGGATCTTAAGTGGGAAGTATGCTAAGAGGGTGCTTAGGGAAAAAGGGAGAAATGAAAATAGTTTTTGATATTCTGTATTAGCACTGGATTTACTTCCACTGATTATGGTTTCTAAAACAAGCCCTCTGCTTTGCAAAGACTGGTTTGCAGAGGCTTCCTGAGGGCATTCTTCTTGACCTCCAAACTCTTTGTCTTCTCTTCTTCTAGCTGAAACCTCAGTTTCTCTGCCTCCCTCTGCTCTCTACTCTTCTTCCTGTCCCCTGTCATTTTTACAATCATCTCAAGAGTTGCCAGACTACTTTTTCCTTTTCTCTTGAGAAGACCTCAGTACACAGGGTATAAACATTTTATGGAAGGGATTCGGGAAAGACAAGTTCTTAATGAAAAATAAAGACAATAGTGCTTGAAATTTTAGTGAAATACATTGAAATTCCTACTCATAATATAAATGGAACAGTGCCTCCTTTTTTTTTTTTTTAAAGATTTTATTCATTTACTCATGTGAGACACACACCCACACAGAGGCAGAACACAGAGAGAGAGGCAGAGACACAGGCAGAGGGAGAAGCAGGCTCCATGCAGGGAGCCTGATGTGGGACTCGATCCCAGGACTCCAGGATCACACCGTGGGCCAAAGGCAAGCACTAAACCGCTGAGCCACCCAGGGATCTCCTGTGCCTCTTTTTTTTGATTCTCCAACTAGTCTTCCCTGTCAGGTCAGTACCCAGGTCACTGTAATTTTTAACACCTTCCTATCTCCAAATAAGGAAATAACATTGACTTAAGGTGATTGACAATAGTAACTCTTTGGGAGGAGGCCTATCCTGACACTGGTTAGAAAAGGCTTTCACATGATTATGTCTGATGGTGATAGAAACTAAAAATTTGAGCTTATTATCTTTATATCTATCAAAAGAATTTGTCATTTGGTCTTATCTCTTATACGTTGATTTGGATGGGGGCAGATGGCCCAATTCTGGCCAGTGGAACTCATCTGCTGGAGAGCTCCTGGGAAAGATTCTTTTGACTCAAAAAGAAAACAACAAGCAAAACTGATACACAGTATGGACTGCCCCTCTTCTTCATGATTTTCACTCTAAGTTAGATGAATAAGAAAATCATTTGATAATTAAATGTATAGAATATAGAATATTTTCCAAGATGAACATTTAGAATGTTTTATTTTAATGAAGAATTTTTAATTAATGTAAAAACTAAAGAGACGTAATAGCATTGTTATTTTCAGTTAAATAATATCACACAGAAAAGAATTATGATTTGATAGCTAATCTGAGGGTAGTAGGAAATAGAAGGCTCAATATTTGTATTTACTCTAAAGTAGCAGTGGATATTTAATAAGTCCTAATATAAATTTGGGTTTTATCTGTGAATCCTAATTACTCATCCAATCATCAGGGATAATTGGGAGTTAGCATCATTGCAGGATAGAATAATGTAACTGGTTTAGGCTGTTCACAATGGAAAGTGTTACATCCATCCTCAAGCTGGTTACTTAACTATTATTTCTTCAAAGAACACAGCAGCATATTTACTCTTGATACATGTTTGTGTTGATTTTATGATCTAATTGTGTTCAGTGCTAAATTGTCTAGTCAGAAATAAATATTGTGAAAGAGATCAGCCGATTTAAGGATGTGAGATTACTTATGGTGAGCATAGCATAATATATAGAGATGTGGAATCACTATGTTGTATACCTGAAACTAATACAGCATTGTATATCAACTATACTCAAATAAAAAATCAAGATAAAAAAACTTAGAATTTAAAGCTAAATTTTAGCTGTAGTTACTTATCAGAAAACTAGTAGTATCCTAGCATTCCCTGTAGAATTCTATAATGGCTTAAGTGTCATGCAAAACATTTTGCCATTTATCTTTATAATGTAATAGAGAGGTACCTTATTGGGATGAAGCTAGAAAAAGCTTTTATATGATTACATCACATGGTGATAGATGCTAACAATTTGTACTTATGAGAACAGTTTTCTGAAGAGAATTCTTGATAAGTTTTGCAATTGCTCTTCACCAGATGTATATAGATATAGCTTATATCATAAATATAAATAACAAAATTAGAAATAGGTAAGAGAGATTTAAAATTTGGACAGAACAAATTATTATTATTATTATTTTTGGACAGAACAAATTAGAATTTGTGTATGTTTGCTCAGATCTTTTTTTTAAATAAATTTATTTTTTATTGGTGTTCAATTTGTCAACATACAGAATAACACCCAGTGCTCATCCCGTCAAGTGCCCACCTCAGTCGCCGCCACAGTCACCCCCACCTCCCGCCTACCTCCCCTTCCACCACCCGTAGTTCGTTTCCCAGAGTTAGGAGTCTTTCATGTTCTGTCCCCCTTTCTGATATTTCCCACTTATTTTTTTCTCCTTTCCCCTTTATTCCCTTTCACTACTTTTTATATTCCCCAAATGAATGAGACCATATGTTTGTCCTTCTCTGATTGACTTATTTCACTCAGCATGATACCCTCCAGTTCCATCCACGTTGAAGCAAATGGTGGGTATTTGTTGTTTCTAATGGCTGAGTAATATTCCATTGTATACATAGACCACATCTTCTTTATCCATTCATCTTTCGATGGACACCGAGGCTCCTTCCACAGTTTGGCTATTGCTGCTATAAACATCGGGGTGCAGGTGTCCCGGTGTTTCATTGCATCTGTATCTTTGGGGTAAATCCCCAGCAGTGCAATTGCTGGGTCATAGGGCAGGTCTATTTTTAACTCTTTGAGGAACCTCCACACAGTTTTTGAGAGTGGCTGCACCAGTTCACATTCCCACCAACAGTGTAAGAGGGTTCCCTTTTCTTGTTTGCTCAGATCCTGTTTTGATTAAAGAATGACTGGGAAGAATGGAAAAAAGGAACAATTCCAAGAAAATATTTACTAGAATTATAATCCATGTTTGTAATCCATGACCTCTGGAGTAAATTATTGAAAGGCATGCAGCAGAGGTCAGAAAGGATATTCCTTAAATATCTGAGTTGGAATAATAAATATACTGAGAATTTTTAGATATCTAGAGCTCACTCTATATTCTTTTTTATATTTAAATTTAATCAATTAACATATAATGTATTATTGGTTTCAGAGATAGAGGTCAGTGATTCATCAGTCTTATATAATACCCAGTGCTCATTACATCATGTGCCCTCCTTTATGTCTATCCCCAGTTACCAAATCCCCTTCCCACCCCTCAGTTTGAGTGACCCTCAGTTTGTTTCCTATGATTAAGAGTCTTATGGTTTGTCTCCTTCTCTGACTTCATCTTGTTTTATTTTTTCCTCTCTTCTCCTATGATCTTGTTTTATTTCTTAAATTTCACATATGGGGGAATCCCTGGGTGGCGCAGCAGTTTGGCGCCTGCCTTTGGCCCAGGGCGTGATCCTGGAGACCCAGGATCGAATCCCACGTCGGGCTCCCGGTGCATGGAGCCTGCTTCTCCCTCTGCCTATGTCTCTGCCTCTCTCTCTCTCTCTCTCTCTCTGTGTGACTATCATAAATAAATAAATATTAAAAAAATAAATTTCACATATGGGTGAAATCATATGATAATTGTCTATGATTGAGTTATATCACTTTTCATAGTATCCTCTAGTTCCATCCAGATTATTGCAAATGGCAAGATTTCTCACTCACACACATACACGCTACATCTTTTTATCCATTCAACTGTTGATGGACATATGGGCTCTTTTCATAGTTTGCCTATTGTGGACATTGCTGCTGTAAACATTGGCATGCAGTTGCCCCTGTGGATCACTACATTTGTATCTTTGGGGAAAATACCCAGAAGTGCAGTGGCTGGGTCATAGGGTAATGCTACAACTTTTTGAGGCACCTCCATACTGTTTTTCAAAGTGGCTGCACCAGCTTGCTTTCCCATCAACAGTATACAAGGGGTTCCCCTTTCTTCACATCCTTGCCAACATCAGTCCTTTCTTGACTTGTTAATTTTAGCCATTCTGACTGGTGTGAGGTGGTATCCCATTGTGGTTTTGCTTTGTGTTTTCCTGATGCTGAATGATATTGAGCATTTTTTCATGTGTCTGTTGGCCACTTGTATGTCTTCTTTGGAGAAATATCTGTTCATGTCTTTTGCCCATTTCTTGATTGGATTATTTGTTCTTTGGGTGTTAACTTCGATAAGTTCTTTATAGATTTTGGATACTAGCCCTTTGTCTGATAAGACATTTGTAAATAACTTCTCCCAGTCTTTTAGTTGCCTTTTGGTTTTGTTTACTGTATCCTTTGCTGTAGAGAAGTTTTTATCTTGGTGAAGTTCCAACAGTTCACTTTTGCCTTTGTTTCCCTTGGCTTTGGAGACGTGTCTAGTAAGAAGTTGCTGCAGCTGAGGTCACAAAAGTTGCTGTTTGTGTTCTCCACTAGGATTGTGATGGATTTCTGTCTCATATATGTAGGTCTTTCCTCCATTTTGAGTCTACTTTTCTGTATGATATAAGAAAATGGCCTGGTTTCATTCTCTGCATATGGCTGTCCAATTTTCTCAACCCCATTTGCTGAAGAGATTGTCTTTTTTCCCCGTTGTATTTTTATTCTTAAAGCTCAGATTGCTAGATAAGTAATAGGCATCATGCTATCTCTAGTTCATTTTGGAGCTACTGATCCGAGAATATGTGTACTTCAGAGATGAAAGTGTCAGTTTTTTTCCGATTCCTCTAACTTTTGAGCTAACCCCCAGGAAGAGACCAAAAGCTCTGCTGGAATCTGCTTGTTCCAATATAGGTAGAGGGAGGTAAATAAAGTATAGGTCCACAAGTGTGTATTTTACTTGATTGGCTAATAAGTCAGTGTCAAACAAGAAAAATTTAGTGAATGTTTACTATATACTTAGCATTGTGAAAGATACTATGGGATGTTGGGAAGGTATAATACAGGGTCCTGCTCACTAAATGCTATAATCAGGATTTATAACTGGGTCTACCAGATTCCAAATCCTATATATTTTACTACACTGTACCATCAGCTAGACATTTCTCTTATATTATTTTATCTAATATTTACAGTAAGTTGCAAAGAAATTATTATTTATAATTTGTGCAGAAAACTCTACCATCTCAGTAGAAGGAACCCGGTTAGCAGTATAAGAAATGGAAAAGCATTTTTTAAAATCAAAGGAACTAAGCCAATTATACTCTATATACAGAGTATAACTGTGTATTTGCTTATACAGTTGTGAAAGTATTATCAGTCTCATTTTATATGAGGAAACAGAGGGCCAGAGGAGGTGAATAATCTTACTAAGTTTTGATTGCTAGCTAGAGCAGTATATATAGAGCTCATATATATATATATATATATATACTGAAGCCTGTTAATTTTTCCCTATCTCATTCTGCCTTCTTCTAGGCTGGCGATTTCAGCCTGGCCTTGTCAGGCAGGATTTTTATGAGCAGACAGGAGGAGTATAGGTAGGAATGATAGCCACTCATCTCTGGAGGTGATTTGAGAGATACAGGGCTAGTCAGCCAACTCTTCAGGTGATTAGAGAGATATGCATGTGACTCTAAACCCTCCTTAGAGGGCTTTGTTGATAATAGGTACTTAATAACCTTTAGTTGAATGAGTAAATGGCTGAGTAGTGTGAATCAAATTCTTAGATGAGCCCTTAAGAGACTTTTTTATGAATCAAAAACATTTGGAGAACATACTGTATTAGTCCAGTGTTCTTTTTACAAATGCCTGATCTAAAAATGACTAGAGGTGAAGAAGACAATCAAGAGTACCCAGTGCATGTGGGAATGGGTGCGTTTATTCTTTTTCTAGAGGATATAGAAGCCATAGGCCAACAGTAAGCATCTTCAAGTTACTGCTACTTCATCATTTATCAGGGCTCACTAGTGCTTACCAGATGCAGTTTCATAAGCCAGTAGAGTTGTTTCTCTTTTTAGATAGCTTACCTACATCTTTTATTGCAATTCAACTCTAAAGTACCAGGAAAATGAACTGCTTGCTTTAATCATTAGTTTGAAAAGTTTAAATATCACCCATTTTGTGCATGTCGTATTTCAAGATTGAAAAAAAGTTCATTTAAAAGGTGAAGAAGAGTAGCGACAGTAGTCTTTTCCAAGAAACATCAGGTTTTCCATCGTTAATTAGTTAATACAGTACTTGTAAAGTGCTTTGGAAGATGAAAAGCATGGTGTAATTAAGTGTCGCCTTTTTTATGAGCACCAATAGACTTTAATCACATTATAAGGTCACAGTCTATCTATTTTGCTACACCAGAGTCCTCCCCCCTCACCTCCCCACTATATATTGCAGGTATTTCTTTAGAAGAAAATATAAGAAATTATGTTCCCTGGTTTCTTTCAATGTTTCTTGCTTTTAAACCAGTTGATATTTTTGCATTTTCTTTGGGTTTTGTAATCTAGTCCTAGGTTCATAATAGCTGGGGATGTGGGTGGGGGGCACTGTAGAGGTTCTGGTGTGATTTGAACCAAATTTTCTACTGAGACTGTTGCTCCTAATTTTATTCCGATTAATCTCCATTCTTTTTAATCTCAGGATGTAGATTTGTAGTTACCATTTATTATTCTTCTCTTTAGTTTTGTTGTCTAGCCATTTATTAAATCCTAAACTTATTGGAGTGTTTCCTCTTCACCAAGACCTGAGCCACAGTTTTAGTTTAGATCTTCTGGCCTCTTGTCATTTTTCTACTTCCCTTTGTTATATAAAAAGACATTCTTACATTTTGAAAGGATCCTTGAGCATCCCAAATGAAAGTTTTTTTTTTTCTTTCAACAAGGAATTCCACTTAAACTATGAACAACAGCCCCATACACTGTGAATAGCATTTGGTATCATTACCTTGTGATGTTAATACCTTAAAATTCTATTACCAGTGGAAGTCCTGCCCAAGAAATTTCTAATGCTTGCTGGGGGAGATAACTACGATTTTTTCTTCCACTACTGAATTATGCATTTTGTAGTTAATCAAGGTTAACATACTTTTTAAACTTTTATATTGAAGATTCATAATTTTAAAAAAATTCATAAAATTCTGAACAATTATTTATTTATAATATTAATACCCAACAACCTAAGGGGAAAAGAGCAATGAATGCATGTTCACCATACAGTTACTTATATATGGGAGGAAAAATTCTCCTCTATTTTCTTTGCATCTCTGGCTGGGCCTAAGAATGAAACAAACGTAAGACAGATAACAGGAGAAACCATACATGTTTTATTGAATTTTTCACGTACATGAGACCCTTCACAAGAGCATGAAGACTGGAAGAAGTGACCAGAGCAGGAAGCTTTTATAGCTTTTAGAGAAAGGAACAATACATTTGTGAAGAATTGATTAGACAAAGGAGTTTTGGTCATGGGTAGTAAATTGTGAAGAAATAAATAAGATAAAAGGTTAGTTTAACAAGGTTTGTTTATACAGCTTTCTTGGCCCTAAATTCCCTGTGTCTGGGAATAAGGAAGTCTTCTATTTTGGTAAAGGGAGGGTACATTTTTACATGTAGCCATACTCCCATGGTTATTTTAGCATTTGGTCTATATACTTAAATAATTTCAAATCTTCCCACTAATCATCATTTTTATCATAGCCTCTCTGGGGGTTCTTTGTTTTGATTAACCTTGTCTTTGATTATAATTATCATTCAGCTGTTTTTTAAGGATTGTATTCATGTGCTTTCATTTAGGCAATGTGTTTTTCTTCCTTTTTTTCCTGAGCTTCTTAAACATACTTTTAAATCTCCTGTTTTCTCATTAACACTCTGTTGTATCTGAACAACAAGCGCCCAGAATATTTCACAAATTTGTCATCCTTTTTCAAGGCCCATGCTGATATAACCGATATTACAGAATAGGTACTGCATTATATAGGCTATATAAATATTAGCATCATTTTACTCATAAGCAATAGTCATGTTTTGGGTAAAGCTGTTGTAAGATTATGCAGCAAACTCTTGACATATTCCCATTTATGATTTTCACCTTTTAAAAGCTTTTATTGAGCTTTCTCATAAGTATAGATCATAGATTTTTAAATGTTGGAAATTTCTTAGAGATCCTATAGTCAATCTTGAACCCCATGAATCTCTTTCTTTTTACCATGTCACTGAAAAATAACTCCATTTCTTCTTGAACTCTTCCATTGACATGGAACTTGCTATTTTGGCTGAATTTATTTTTATTTTTGGAAATTTTGATATTGAATAGAAAGCCCTGTCATTGTCATTCCTACTCATTAGTTGACATAATGAAAGTAATGCCTTATTTGCTCTTTCTTAAGAGTCTTCCAAGAAGTTGAAGAGTTTTGTGTAACCTGACTCTTCTCTATTCACATTTTCCTCTTTTATAATCTCTATTTTGAAGGAAATTTTAATTTGTAATCTCCTATTCTCTTTAATTAACCCAATACCTTTTAAGATTATTTTACTTCCTCTTTGAGAATGGTATGCAAATATAGTTTATGAATATGGATTGTTGTGTAAATAAAATTATAAACTAGAAAATTATTTGTGGGGATGCCTGGGTGGCTTAACAGTTGAGCATCTGCCTTTGGCTCAGGGAGTGATCCTGGAGTCCCAGGATCAAGTCTTGCATCCAGCTTCCTGCATGGAGCCTGCTTCTCCCTTTGCCTCTGTCTCTGCCTCTCTGTCTCTCATGAATGAATAAATAAAATAAAATAAAAATCATTTGTAATCATTCTTAATAGAATATGCGTGATATCTATATAGTACAAATTCGTATCTACTAAGGTGATGACATCAACGCTTATTAAATAATAATATTACACACATGATGAGGACACTTTGTGTCCAAAACAAAAAATCCTGTGATGCCAAATAAAAACCATCCACTTAGGCAGGGGTCTAGAGTACCAAGACAAATGAGGAATATAGGTTCCTTCCACATTGAATGAGGGGAACACAGCACAGGTTGCTCACTCCATCCAAGGTAGGAGGTAAAATCCTCTAAAAAGCCATTCTAGGATGGAGCAGCTTCAAAGATGGTTTTCATCTCTAACTTCTGTGGTCATCTCTGACTTTTAAAATTCTTAAGTCTGTTAAGAACAAGAAGAAACATCACTGACTTTTCTTTCCCCATTTCTTTTTCTGTTTCTTTCTCTCTCTTTATTTTTTTTCAGAATAAATATGAGTTGGAGGAGAAATAGACTGCTGTTGGTTTCTTTTTTTTTTTTTTTTTAATTTATTTTTATTTATTTATGATAGACGCACAGTGAGAGAGAGAGAGGCAGAGACACAGGCAGAGGGAGAAGCAGGCTCCATGCACCGGGAGCCCGACGTGGGATTCGATCCCGGGTCTCCAGGATCGCGCCCTGGGCCAAAGGCAGGCGCCAAACCGCTGCGCCACCCAGGGATCCCTGTTGGTTTCTTTTAAAAAAAAATTTAAATTTATTCATGAGAGACACACAGAGAGAGGCAGAGACATAGGCAGAGGTAGAAGCAGACTCCCTGCAGGGAGTCCGATGTGGGACTCTATCCCAGGACCTGGGATCACACCCTGAGCCAAGGCAGATGCTCAATCACTGAGCAACCCAGGAGTCCCCGCTGTTGGTTTCTAAGCAGCATTGGGGAAAAATTGTGGCAAAGTAAATGATAAAGAACCTTAGTCATGTTTTTGAAATGTAAATCTAAGTGCACTTGGTGGTCAGTATTCCTCTTAATAACCTAGTGATAGTTATCTAAAATGGAACCCAAACTACAACCTCATGAGCACACAGTTTTCTGAAGTTCTTAATCTGGACCACTTCTTTCAGTAATGAAGCTCAAATTCTCATCCACCCTCTTTAGGCTGGTTTATACTGTTGGCTCATACTGAGTTTATCCTTAAAGAAATTAGCGGATAATTTTCATAAGACATGTAGTAAAAGCAGTTTTCCCCATGCTATATTTGTGCAATTAAAAATTCCCTAATTTATATGCAGGATTTATTCTTTTCTATTTTTTTCTTCGATGTTCTTGTTTCAAACCATCAAGATAATTTTGAATATTGGACCCATCAGTCATCACACCAACACTTTATTTGGCTTCCAGTGAGAATCTGATAAAGATATCTTCATGTACATTCATTTAGATAAAAAATTACAAAATGTTGAATGAAATACGTACAAGGTGAAAGTCCTATAGCATGGCACAAAAGTCCTCCCTTTAGGTGGTGGATATTAATCAACCATCTGGGTATTTCATGCAGATCAGCTAGGTAGGAATTCTCTTGTGCTCTCATTAGGCCAAAGTTTCAGAGTTTTAGCTACATGAATCAATAAGTTCACCTTTTAATGGAGAAGATGTCTAAATGAAGATAAATGATATGGACAGCATTCTCTAGCATAATATTCCATTCCTAAATATGAGATTTTTCTGTATTTTTTTATTTTTGTTTAAACTATTTTGTTATTCCCCCAGTCCATACTATTTCTTTATCCATTCTCATTACTTTGAGGCATTCTGAATGGAATACATAATTGCAGATGTGCTGATACATAGATATATACCCATTTATATATATGAGAATTAAGAACCATGCCCTTCAGCATTAAGTTTGAATGATTCTTAACATTTGAATGTTAGCTTTCTAAAGAAACCAAAACAAGGCACTATTTTTATCTTCAAAATATTGATCTATAGAAATGGAGAAATTATTTGATTTCATTTTCTCCCATCCATATATAACATGTGGGATTCTAGCCTATGGGTTAAGTAATACGAAAAGATCAGAGGCAAAGAGATGTCAGGATGCTAGGAATTCTAAATGGTTTTAATAAAATCTTATGATCCACCATATCAAGTTCTATGAACCAGTATCAAACAGGAAAAAAAAAGATGAGTGAAAGACAAACACAGAGTGGTATTGCTTAATAATGGAGGATGAGTTTGACAGATGGTCGACTCAATTGTCTGCCTGAAAACTGGAGGAGGATAAAGTGGACTTTCCTTTGCAGAAAAGAGAAAATAGCTCTTTTGCATCTTGCTAGATGCATGCAGGTCTGTGTATGTTCTCAAACTTTGTCAGATAGCTCTATGCTTCTGAAATAGACCCTTTCTGGGATGTATTGGTAGAGATTCCATGTTCATACTTTGAATACCAATTCTGAAAAACCAGTTTTCAATTACTACATTAGAGTTCTTGATAATCATTTGCAGTGAGGTATTAGTATCAGAGAAATTAAGGGAATGTATAAGGTTGTCACACTAGTTAAGCTACGTAGTTAGAATTATTTTAGATGCCAGGAGGCCAATTATATAATTATAATATTTCTGAGTTGGAAGAGACCTTCAGATTATTTAGTCTAACTCCTTCATTTTCGGAGCTCAATGATATATTTACTTTTAAGAAAGGATTTTTAACTTTAAAGATGATTTGAATAACATTAAAGCTCTTTGTGCCAAGATACAGCACTTAATAAATAGTATCCATTGGTTCCATTATGATAACAACAATGAAAGTGGACATTTATTGTCAGATACTGTTCTAAACACTTTACATTTATTAGCACATTTAATCCTTACAATCACCATAGGAGATGGGTTTAATTTTTATTTTTTATTTTATTTATTTTTTTTGGGGGGGGTTTAATTTTTATATCCCATTTTTCTAATGGAGAAGCAAAGGCACACACAGGTAAAGTAATTAGCTTAAAATTGAGATGTGGTAGAACCCTGGATTTGAATCTAAGAAATCTAATTCTAGAACTTACAATGCTTAACCAAGATGCTGTCTTCTTTGTCAGGATTATAGAGAGATAAAGCAACTACAAATCTGAAGTGGAAATTATTTGCTGGAAGTCAAGTAATCAGTGGAATAATCAAGGGTGCTATGTTGGTGGCAGTTCTAGATTGATAACATAAAAGCTTTGAATTTGTCAAATTTAAGTACTTTCTCCTATAGGTTTGGTGTTGCTGTATAATAATTTGTCTGATCTATGTCCCTTGTTCCTGGCATGTAGTTCTAAAAGCCATGGAATTTCCCAAGTGATGGAAGTAGTTTTGTTATTCATGAGACCCTTAGGTCATGTCTGAGTTTATGCTAATGAGAGGACTCATGGTTAGGAGCCTAGATAACTTGCAGACCAATGAGGGCAGTTTTGTTGTAGGCTGAGCCCTTTAACTTGGGTTTGTGTGAACTCTAGGTGTTTCATACCAGAATTGAATTTAAGTACACCAATTGGGATTGAAACAGAATAGGAGTAATTAGAATAAACATTAATTCATTAATTTCTCACATTTGGTAACAAAGCTAAGATTTTATTTTATTAAATACTATAGTCAAGAATGTAGAGGGCCACAAAGATGACTGGTCTTGAGTTCCTCCTGAAGGATGTACGTGTTTGTATAAGTTCATGGTGTGAATGTGTATATAAAATTGGAATATTTTAAACTATATATGTGATTATATGCTTTGATTATGGAGAAAAAAAAAAAACTTACCAGGAGAATAGAATCTGAAATAGTTCTTTTTTTTTTTTTTAAGATTTTATTTGTTTATTTGAAAAAGTGAGAGAGAGAATGAATGAGCAGGGGGAGAGAAAGGAAAGGGAGAAGCAGACTCCTTACTGAGCAGAAAGCCCAATGTGGCCCTCGATCCAGGACCCTGATCCCAGGACCCTGGGATCATGATCTGAGCCAAAGGCAGACATTTAACGGACTGAGTCACCCAGGTGCCCTGAAAGCTGGAATAATTTCATTGTGATAGTGAATCTTCCTTTTCATTGTAAATTTGTAAACACAGGCAGAAAGGAGTTTATGATATCACTGAATTTAGTCTCCTCATTGCACTGATGAGGACATTGAAGTGCATCAGTTCAGTTTTGACAACTTGTCTAAGGTCACATATCCAGTCAGGGTTGAGCTGGGACTGGACTCCAAGCAGCAATAATGCTGGATTGGTATTTGCCTTGATGTTTTCCAGTCTATAGTACTATTCACTAAAGAAGAAGTTGTGCGTCTGTCTTAAACACTTACATATTTGTACTCCTTATGTAAATTGCCAAACAATATATAAATGTATTCTTACTGAAAATTTAAATAACACAGAAATAACTAGAATAAAAATTAAAATTCCTTTTTCCCATTGCAGTCACAGTTCTCTCTTATAGGAAGCCATTTTCACATTTTGGTATGTATTTTTCTAAAACATTTCCCCATCCATTTATGTTCACTTGATATATGGGTTTGGTTAATAGTGCTTTTTCATAAAAGTTTATAACTATGTATTTCTCTTCAGTTTTCTTTATATACTCAGTGGTAGGTATTAGGCATGTTTCTGTGTTATTACTATAGCTCTAATTCATTTTTCTAACTCTTGTATGGAATGTACATATTCAATTGTGTATATCAAATAAAAAAGATTACAATATTCATGTCATCTGGCAGAGAAACTAAAGGAATTTCACTTTTACTTTCTGGATTTCCATTACTTTCCTTTTATTATTCTTTGCTTCCTATATTGTACTTGTTCCCTGAAATTAAACTGTTTTTTGCTAAATGTCTTTTATCTCTTTCTCTTTCCTAAAAGAAATGTATTTTTAATAGTTGCCTATTGCAGTATTTCTAACTTTAGCTTATTTAAAGACTTCATCATATAATTAACTATAAATCTTTATGTGCTGTGATGGAAATGGGATTTATTATCATTAGGATCAGAAATTATTCATAGGTTGCAAAGAAAAGAAACAGAAGAACATGCTGTATGATTCACTTATGTGTAATCACTTAAAATGTTTCTATATACTTGAGCTGGCATAGGATTAGACCATCACTGCATTATTTACTAAATGTCCTTAGTACAGATTTACAATATCAAGTGGTTGTTCTCCCTACAAAAGATTAGAAATTAAGGATGGGCTCAGTGTCTGAGATGTTCACACTTAAATTTTAATCATACTTAAATTGTTTTGATGGAAATTGTCCTCTAATTCTTATTTCCCATGCTTGGTCAGTCTGATAAAGGCTGCTTAGAGCTCAGTTATATTAAAAGTGGAAACTTCTTGCTATTTGATTGTGGTAGGTACCTTACTGTACAAATTATGACTTCCCAATTTCATATAGTGGATTGCATTAATTCTTTTGTTTACATTTGAAAGATAAGCAAGTTTCAGATGGTTTGCCAATAGGTCCCAAGTAGAAGCAGCATTTGCAATATGTAGGTTTGATATGAAATATATATAAGCAGAGCATAATAGCAGACATACCAATATATATATGTATGTATATATATATACATACATATATATGCTTTTTAATTGGAATAATTTTAGTATAAATGTTTCTGTTTGAGAGGCCCTTGCTCAGTTGGCCAGTGACTAAATAAATGAGATTCATGTGGTTGATGAAAAGTTTTTGATGTATATTAATCATCACTGCATTTCTTCCATTCTTCATCATAATGTTTGAATATATAATATATAATGCTATATATATTATATATATAATATATAATGCTAAGTTCACCACAGCCCAAGTTTTAAATGGTTTGTCATGCCTGACAAGAACAGAAGATACAGGATAACAGCAAAGATAACAACACAATTAATCAAATTAACTATAATTAGGTAATATAAATTTCTTCCTCTAAAAATTTCAAGTTAATATTTCTGGAATTAATAATTTATGGCAGCAAATAATTAAAAAGGATGTATTTTATTTGATGTTTTACTAGATTTGGGACACAGATGAGCAATATATGAAAAAAGGAGGTTTCTTTTTGAGGAATTCTAACATCAAAGAGTTTGTAGTTTTTTGTTCATTGGTTATTCACTGATTACCTTTTATAGAATTATTTTGTTTCATGACATGTGATTATACAGTGTAACATATAGTCAATCTACATTCAAATTCTTGAATTTGATGTATTAAAACATATTGAAGGAGTAATGCCCTAAGTGATTTTTTTAAAGATTATTTATTCATGAGAGACACAGAGAGAGAGGCAGAGACATAGGCAGAGGGAGAAGCAGGCTCCCTGTGTGGAGCCCGATGCGGGACTCGATTCTAGGACCCCACAATAACAACCTGAGCTGAAGGCAGTTGCTCAACCACTGAGCCACCCAGATGCCCCCCTAAGTGATTTTTCAAAGGGAGGCAGTCTGTCATAGTTGTTAAGAACTGAGACTTTGTAGTCTTACAGAACTGAGTTTGAAATCCAGCTCTATCCATGTTAGCTCTGTGATCTTAGGCTATTTAGTTAAGCTTTCCAAGCTTTAGTTTTCTGATTTATAAAATTGGATAATGAAACCTATCCATAGGATTGTTGTGAGGATTAAATTGACATGTAAGCAGTGCTTAGCACCAGGATGTTATCACCATACATTCTTTTCATCTATCTATAAGTTTAGTGATCCTTTATTCTACTATTCCCAATATATTTTAAAGCCCATCCAATGAATTCTTTATTTCAACTTAAAAAATTTTAAGTTCTAGGATATTCAAGTTGTTTTTAGAGCTTCTAGTTCTTTGATGAAATTCCTATCTGATCACCCATTTTGTCCATCTTTTTCTCTTTAAATATTCACAATACTTATTTTCAAAATCCAAGTCGGCTAATGACATATTGATTAGTTGTGAATCTGCTTCTATTGACTTTTTTCTCCCTTAATTATAGGTCACGTTTTCAAGCTTCTGCTCATGTTGCATAATTTTTATTGTATGCTGAATATTACATGCAAAAAACAGTAAAGCTTGAAATAGATTTTTTCCCCCCTTTGGAGGACATGCTGTTTCCTTTGTAAGGAAGGTAGGCAAAAAGTTGATATTTATTTTAATAGAGTTGAGCTGGGCCAGTGCTAGGTTGATGCTTTAATTTCAGATAATCTCTGTTCTAAAATATGTTATGGGTGAGTTCAGCTCTATTCCTCAGGCAGGACTTTGTGACTCAGGAGCTAGAAGTCAGTGATACCTTTTGTGCTTTTTTAGCCCTGCCCCTCAGCTGCTACTTAGTAAGATTGAGGAAGAATTGTTGGGTCAGGAAGATCAGCATTACCTTTAAGACTCTTCTAGATTCTATACCATCTCTCTAGTTCATATAATCGTACAATTTTGTTTATTTCCTTGTCCCAACAAAGAAATACTTATAGTAGACCAGCTCCTCTACTTATTTATGTGCCCAGATGAGACATAGTCAGGGATATGAAAGCAGTCACAGTCTTTAGTCAACTAAAAAGGATTCACATTCTTCTCTGGAATTTTGATTTCTGTTTGTTATGCTTTGATGGCTTTAGAGAAAAGCATACTTTTTAGTATGCTGGTGTTTAGCTGGTGTTTTCTTATTATGGCAAGAACAATATTCTTTTATGATTTCCTATGCTCTAAGTAGAAGTAGAGAGGTAGAATTTATTTTGATAGGTTTAATAATAAAAAGAAGTTGATAGAAGTCCTTCATTAAAGGCCCTTGGACAATACTTATATTCAGGATGTCAACAAAATAAGTATAGTAAAGGACTAGACAGACTGGCTAGGATAGCCTCTGGTGAGAGGACTGGTATATTTTAAAATAGTACTGTTAATGATGGAAAACATGAATATAAAAGATAGGTTGACTATGAAAGTCTTACAGAATAGTGAATGAGGTAAGCATGTTCAACTTTGCATTTCAAATGAAGGTTTAACCAATATAACTCTCATTCTAAGTGACATTAGCAATATCAGCAATATCAAGGTCAAAGTAACAGACATTTTTTTTTCCTGCACCTGTTACTTGCCTAGTATCTGAGAGGAGTCATGCCATGAAACTTTATTTCTTCTATTTCCTAACTTTTGACTAGTTATACTCTAAACCAGTTAGAGAGACCTTCCTGTTTTACTGGCTGAAGTTCTGCTCCTGAAAATTCTGTCAGTCGACACTGTGTAAAATGAGTGCTCTGGTAGAAAAATAGAAGCTCAGTTTCCTTTATAGATCTTATTCACAATGGGAGGCAGAGGCTGTGATCCCTATCCTGCTGGCAACCCAGTGATATAAATCAGGCTCTTTCACTTCAGTCAACTTTACCTATGGTGAATAAAATCCAGGTCTTTAAATAACATATGGCTGTGCTGTGATTTCATTGCTCTGACAGAACGTGATCTAAACTGTCAGTTTCTAATCTAAAGAAAGATAGGGAAAATTGACAGTGAAGCATCTCATTTATTTTGGGAAGAAAACAGGATGTAATGCTACAATAAATAAATGAATAAGTAACTGTATTTGGGGGTTGATTTTAAAGTCTTCGCCAGTCTGGTCTTACCTGCAATCTCCGTGGCTCATTGACCTTAGTGTCTTTATCCTAAACTTCAAGATATCCACCAGGAGAATGTAGTGCCTTTTGTTGTCATTGTTATTTAACATTTATATTCATGACAGTACATATTGTAAGGCAGAAATTTGATTCCAACCTCTAACCTCACATTAAAGAGTACATTTCTGAATCCATGCTTTGAAAACAATATACTATGTGTTCAAAAGAGGAACAAATAAGAGCAACCACTACCTGCTACCATTTTACTAACTTTATGCACTTACTAAGTGCCATGCTCTGTAGGATACATATCAAGTAGTTAAGAAAATACTGAATGGCAGTTTAACACCATTGGACATATTATGATAAATGAACATATAAGACAAGAAAAAGATTTCATGTTGAAATAGTACTTTTTGAGAACATGTCTAACTAAGCACTTAGATAAAAGGGACCGTTGAGGTATAGTTCCACAGATAGGCAGATTTTAGATCTCCAAAAAGAGATAAAGGAAGGATACTTTTAGTACCAAAGCTCTTGATGTGTGTGTGTGTATACATGAGACACAAATCATGAAGTCATCCCTAAATTCTAAAAACTTTCTAAAAAATTCTAAAGAACTTTTTGGATGTAATTCCTAGACTGTTTATTTAGAATTTTACTGGGTGTTTGACTTTGTACTTTCTCTGTACGTATTTCCCCAATGTTTTAGAACTACATTCATTTCAGATTCTCTGCTGCTCTGGTATAGAAACTCAGGGTCTGTTGATAGCTGTATCCTTATAAATTTCAATGTAAACTTAGGAAAATTTATCCTCTGCAAGATAAAAACCTTTTGGACCCTGGAAAATGGATAAAGGTAGTCGTTTCTAGGTAGAAAAGTTCAAATGAGTAACTCTGAGTTGATAGCTTCTATTTGTTCCTCAGGATCAACTTTCTACTTTTCTGAACCCTGTTTTCTTCCTTAGCAGGCTGACCTATATGGCTATCCATTACCTTTGTCCTCAGATGGGTTTGACCAGGTGGGGGTGGGGGTGGGCGGGGAGGTGGTCCTGGTAAAAGATCAGAGGAGACAGCTTGACTGGGTATTTTCTTCCCAAGAGTCCTTACTATGAAGTTGACTCGGTTCCTCTCAACAGAAGTCTCTGGTCCTTTCAAGGGATTATTCTCTACTTGACTTTCTCCCTCTAGATGCCAGTAACACTGCTTCCCTGCCTGGCATAGGGATCATCATAGTCAGTCTACTACCAGCCCGGGATGACTCTCCTATATCTTGTAGTTCCCTGATAGCATTGCCTTTATAATTAATCCCTTTGTAAATAAACTCTTCAAATTTGCCTGTTTCAAGTGTGCCACCTGTTCCTGCTGGGACCCTGGTAAAAATTCTATTAATCCACAAGAAAGCAAAGTTATTAAGGATCTGTATATTAAACACAGAGTGTTGTTAAATTTACACTGGACCAGGGTTTAATGCTTAACTTCACAAAAAAGGAAAGAACAATATTATTTTTTTATTATCTAGAAGAATATTAAGGTAAGACTGTTAGAATTTCAAAGACTGTGTATCTATCATGCTTTTATTAATTTGTTTTAAGGAAAATAAAATCTTTTGTGTGCAGCCAAAAGCTTGGTACAAGCTTTCACTTTTTCTTCATGGAGGTATGTCTACTTTCAAATCTTTCTTGACTTCTATGAAGAGATAGCTTTAAAAAAGCTAACTTATTTATATCATGAAATCCAATTATGATTTTAATGGAAACAATGATTTTGCACTATATTTTAGGAAGACTTTTTTGACAACAGGGTCTGCTGAACCATGGAAATATTAAATTAGAGAAGCTGTGGAATTTTATTTCTGATGGGGATGTTAATGAATACGGTATACAGGTTTTACTCCTGATGTTGACTTGGTAGGCTCAGAGCTAAAAAAAAGTATGAGATGTCTTTTTTTTTTTTTTGGATCAAATGATCTTCTTCCTAGATATATAGGAGTCACCTCAAAATTAATACACCAATTTTTAAAAATATTTTATTTATTCATTTAAGAGAGCACAGGAAGGGGGAGCAGCAGAGGGAGAGGGAGAAGTAGGCTCCCCACAGAGCAGGGGGCCTGATGTAGGGCTCCATCCCAGCTCCCTGGCATTATGACCTGAGCTGAAGGCAGATGCTTAATGGACTGAGCCACCTAGCTACCACTCAATATGCCAATTTTCCTTCAAGGAGTGTTTCTTAAGCATCTAACATGTGCTGGAGCCTGTAAATGGAGATAATGAAAATACCACAGCATGGTTCCCAACTTCTTGCAGATTATAGGCTAGCAGAAAAGACAAATATGACATTTTTAATGTGATGAGTATTATGAAAGAAGCACGAGAAAAATCTAGGTTCTTATCTGGAGAGAAGTCAATCATATTTTCCTAAACCATTACCACCTCGTTATCTAAGTTAGAAACCTGATGATCATTCTTGAATTTTGACCCTCAACAATTGGTCACCAAATTATACCTATTTTGTATCTTATACCTGTTCCCATTTCTATATCATTAAGGCTGTTGCCCTAGTTGAAGTCTTCATTATTTCTGTCCTGATGTCCTACACCTATCCCAGCTTCTAGTCTTACCCTTCAAATCCATAGTCCACATTGTCATCAGAGTATTCTATCTGTAAAGCAAAACTGACTATTATAGCTATGCAAAAAATTCTTCAATGACTTTCCAACCTCTGAAAGATAAGATACTGTTCTTTTTTTTTTTTGATACTGTTCTTTATTTGGAATATGAGGGTCTCCATGACTTGGACTCTGCCTCTATCTTCCATTGTATTCCTCTACCTAAAGGGCAGGCAGTAAATAATGATTGAATGAATTAAAGACATTTAAAATGATTTGATTTAACAGAGATGGATATATATAGATGTTTTATTAAACTGCACAGAGATATGGGAATGATTCTGTGCTAGTTAAGCTCACCCTTCCTCCCAAATAACTGCATTCATTCATTTGAAATTGATTTAATACATGCGTATGTTGGGCTCCAAAGGGATGTTATAAGAAACATCCCCTGATGTGAAAGGCATTTACAATTTCCCTGACAAGATATTGCCCAATTGGGAATTAATGCAAGGCCACATTTGCAATTTGAAAGCACTTGCTGAAGAAACTCATTGAAGAAAATCCCCTGTAGGACCGAGGCTGAGCTAGACTGGAGGTGTGAGTTCTGCCCTGAGGGTAGTTCTGTTTTTGGATTCGCCACACTTCTCTTGGGAACCAAGGAGTTTTCAAGCAGAACTTTACCAAACCTCTGTAGGGCTCAGACTTCTCCCTGCTGAGGTCTGAAATATAGAAAAGCAGCTGGTGAACTGATCATGCCTCTGCTGACATCCTTTAGAGATGAAACTAGGACTATTATCCTACCACTCCTTGGGTTCTTCAGTGTGGCCCTTATCTCTGAGGAATGTCCAGGACCTCCGTGTTGGCTGGGGAAATGATGAGGCACTGCTATTTAGTAGATTCCCAGACACCCTAGTGAGAGGTTAAGAAAAATTATTGAACATATTGGGAACAGAAGTAAGTCTGCTTTGTTTTTTTGTGGTTGGCAGTTGAAGATGTAAATCCAAATATTCCCTCTGCTTTGACTTGGGAATTATGCTACAAGATGTACTTCTTGGACCAGTTACATGATGGCTTTTCATTGTCTACCACTTCAGTGAAAGGAAATCTGGAACATATTTGATAATGCCTTTTCCTATTGTCTCTCTTTCCAATTGTGATGTTATAATATTAATGCATTTATTGTGTAGAGACCTTATCTCTGGAATCTTCTGTGTAGTTAACATTCTAGGGTTTTGGTCAAAATGTTTTTTTTTTCCTTTTTAAAGAAAAATTGATACTCATTACTGAAAGATGTTTTGACAGTGGGATAAAAAAAGGTATTCTTTTGATTCTGGAGAAAGTATCCTACTTGGAAAATAGTGAAAAATCAATTTCTTTCAATTTTAATTTTTAATTTAAAGGGAAGGAACCATAATGCCATAATGTCCTGGTGATTTCAATGAAAATTAAAGTTCCTACGGTGGCTCAAAGATGGCCATCAATAAAATAAAATTAGGATTTCATAAGAAGCATACCATTGAGTACTCAGCTTTTCTAAAAGATCTTAGTAGGCCTATTTCATAGCCATTGAAAAGGGTCACAAATATCACATAAGAAGTAATGGATGTAACCTGATTGCTTTTGCACTTCTCTTTATTTTAGAGTCTGTGGCTTATTTCTAGTTAGTAAATTTTTCCTTCTAGTGATAAGTATTATAATGTAACTGCTAAGCCTCATATCTTTATTGAAAAAAGGCTGTTCATTTCATAAAATAAAGTTATATGTCTGTGGATATATTTGTAAGCATTTTAGGGGCAAGCTTTGCTGTATTAATAAAGCTAATATGTGAGAAATGTTTACTATATGCCCAGTACCACTTTAAATGTTTTATATGCAACAATTCATTCACTTCTCAGAATAATCTTAGGAAATGGATACTATTACTACTATTCATTTAACAGTTTAGGAAACTAAGGCACAGAGAGTTTAACTTGCCTAAATTCTTTTAGGTAGTTAATGACATTTCTGAGATTTGAACCCAAATAATCTGGGTTCATGCTTTAGAATCAATGCTTTAAGTTTGCATTATATTGCCGCTTTATAGAAGATTTAATCTGATATGCCACTGTAGAATGATCAGGTGATTTGGAAAGTCATGAATCTTAAATCCACATAAAGTGACATTTTGGACTTCCTTATGTCATCTTTTTGCAACCTTGTTTTGACATTTGAAATGAATTTATCATTTACTGAGAAATGTGTGTGTGTGTGTGTGTGTGTGTGTGTGTATCATTTAAAAGGAGAGAATCGAATGTTCCTGTCTTTTTCAGAGTGTTGGAATTGGTGGTTAAGTCTAGTAAGATGTAGTTAGAAATTGCAAAAGAGGGGTAGGCAATGTAGAAGAGGAATGGGAAAGATGTTGCATTGGAAGGATAACTTACTTGTTTAAGGTGTCTTGACAGTGAGGTAAGTTTGGTGCATCATGGGTTCTATGGCCACACCAGGCCATGTGAAAGCTCCAGTTAATCTTTCAATGCCTTGTGTAAGTTTACTACTAATGCCAGAGTAAGATAGTGTTTCTTAGGAGTGAAGATGTTGGCATTTTAGAGAGACTGTTCCAGAAGCTGCTGATAGAGTGGATTTCAACTGGAGATACAAGGTAGTAGGTTACCTAAGAGGCTGTCATTTTTTCCAGATGCAAAAACAATGCTAGGATTAGATATAAAACAAAGCAAAAATTCAAGAGATGCTGCAGAAAAGATATATAAGACTGATATGGTGATAAAATTGGAGATGCGGAACACCTGGGTGGCTCAGCGGTTGCGTGTCTGCCTTTGGGTCAGAGTGTGATTCCAGTCCGGGGATGGAGTCCTGCATCAGGCTCTCTGTGAGGAGCCTGCTTCTCTCTCTGCCTGTGTCTCTGCCCACCCCCCTCTCTCTCTCTCTCTCTGTCTCTCATGAATAAATAAATAAAATCTTTAGAAAAAAATTGGAGATGCTAGTGATTTGTAAGAGAATGACTGGGATTCTAAAATTTACTTTGAGGACTGAAATATTTTACATATGGGACACCCACCTGGGTGACTCAGTCAGGTAAGTGTCTGACTCTTGATTTCATCTCAGGTCATGATCTCGGGGTTATGGGATTGAGCCCTGCATAGGGCTCTGCACTCAGCTCAGAGTCTGTCCGTTTCCTTCACTCTGTGTGCACTCCATCCTTTCCTCCCTTTCTATCTCTTTCTCTGTGTGCCCTCCCTCCCTTCCTACCTCTTTCTCTCTTGTATATAAAAAAAAACTTTAAAAATATTTCACATATTATCAGCATATTAAAATTGAGACATCCAAAAGACATCTGGACACAGGGAATAGACCAACTGGAGATTTGGTTATCAGTAGCATGAATGTAGCATCATGTAGATCAGTAACATCTTTTGCTCAGATCATTGCATGGCTTCTGGGCTGGTCTTGCTGTTTCCCCTCTTGTCCCCTTCTGGTTCATTTTCCACCCAATAGCCAAAGTAATCCTTTTTTTTTTTTTTTTCCCAAAGTGATCTTTTAAGGAAGTAATTGGAACATATTGCTTCCTACTTAAATTTCTTTAATATACTGTTTTCAAGTGGGGAGGAAATGGATACTTAGTAGACATTTTTGAAAGAGAGGCCATGTTTAAGCTGTCACAGTGAAGGTGGGCTGCTGTTTTTAGTTGGCATAAGCTAGGAATTCTCCATATCCTGAACTACTGCAATTCTTAGGCGTTCATCTACTGACATTCATTTGGTTTTATTATAAGTTATTATTTCTCCTTTATAGCACCATTTAGATATTGTGTTGATTTTTAAAAAAATATGTGCATATCTATGGAATTCAAAATAAGGGAGTTTTATAAAATATTTCTTGTATAATATTACTATCTTTTAATTTTCTTATTCATCACTGAAAGAAAATAAGGGAGAAATCATAAGTATTAGTTCAAAAGAATATATTGAGATTTGGAAAGAGATTCTAAATGTAGATGTCTAAATTTAAACACAATTAATTTTAAGCCTTGAGTTCATCTCATTATCGCTAACAAGAATGAATACAGTGCTGGGTGCCACCCTGAAGTAAATTTGAGTTAAGAACACCAGGGCTGTCATCCTGGGTCAGGCCTGGGCCACAAAACCTGGAATGCTATCTCAGAGAATGGCACAGAGGGGCAGGTTGGAAACAGACTAAGTGACAACTCTGACATCTGCATAGATGTTAAGTTGTACCATTCCTAGTTTACCTTGGTAAGTTATGATAAGTATGCCATTAATACATTTGTTCTGAGCAATTTCTGAGTCTATTTATATTTTTGTTCTATACTAATTTTAGAAGAGTGAACTTTGTGTAAGTTTACTACTTACTATCCTAAACAATGTTTTCTGAAGCTATGAGAGATGCTTCCTAGGATAAATCCTCCAGAATTTAGTGAGTTGCAGGGATTCACAAGAACAGGGGCTCCTCAGGATCTTCCATTGTACACTGATTTATTCAGTTACTCTAAAAAATGAGATCTTGAAAAAACACTTCATATTATACCCTTTTCTAGGAGAATCTTGGGGCAAATTAGCATACTGAAAATCCCTGGGAAGAAATGTGCTCATAAAACCTCTCTACATGCAACAACTTGCAGAGCTAGTGTTCCAAGGGAAAACTGTCCTAGCAGTTTAGGAACTACTTGGAGCTTTTTATGTCCACAGACTGACTAAGGGAAAGTTGTTAGATGATGACAAGTAAGGCATTTTCCATTCTCCTAACCCATTTCTAGTGCCTATTGTTGACTGTGAGTGTTGGGACATTTGGCCATCTGTCTTACTGATTTCCATCACCAATATGAGGGCAACCAACAAACAAAGATAGCAAACTCACTGACAGAATATGGATTCAGAAGGATGAGATGTAAGTTGGAATGTCTGTCCAGTTATTATTTGCAACTGTGTGATCTTGGGAAGGTCACTTGGTTCTCTGAGTTTCCTCATATATAAAATGGGAATAATAGTAATAGCTCTATATTACTAAAATTACTCTGAATTATTTTTGTTACTATGTGAAGAAAATTGTCACAGTATATTGATTATTTTTTATTTGTTTAAGGTATTTAATAAATTTTAAATGGGAAGGAGTCCTCGTGTTCTAATTAGTGAATTGAATTATTAAACATGTAATAGGTGACTCTTTGGTTTAAGGCTGTAGTCATCTTTTGCATATAAATATATAAAGGGAAGAGAAATCCAACTCTTCCACCAGAAAGAAAAAAAAACCCATAGTGGTTAATAGCTGTGCACTCTTTCACTGCCCCAGGTGCAAACCACAGCTGGCCCAATTTAGTGCTCAGCACCCGTCTTTATCTCTGCTCTGTTGGAACTTGCAACACAGAGTAGCTTCTGAAAAACTGGTTTTAATACCTCACTAAGATTATGTTCCCAAGATATTAGATCCACAAATAGATAACATTTTTCATCATTTCTTTTTACAGCAAACAGGATTTCAATCTGGTTTTTATTAGTGTCTTTTAAGTTTCTTTAAAGAAACAACAACCAAAGAGGGTACATACAAACTTAGATTTTCCCCTCCAAATCCAAAAAGGGAGACAAAACTATAGTGCCGTTTATAGTACTCAAGAGCCAGAAACAGTTGAAGAAATATATTAGCTCCTGATACAGGTAATTTAAGAAAATATTCTTTTTTTTAAATTTTTATTTATTTATGATAGTCACAGAGAGAGAGAGAGGCAGAGACATAGGCAGAGGGAGAAGCAGGCTCCATGCACCGGGAGCCCGACGTGGGATTCGATCCCAGGTCTCCAGGATCGCGCCCTGGGCCAAAAGCAGGCACTAAACCGCTGCGCCACCCAGGGATCCCTAAGAAAATACTCTAATGTGCTAATGTATAATGGATGTGCAATTAAGAAAGAGTCCATAAGACAACACTTATTGGCAGAGGTTTTTCCATTTCAAAACAAAAATGATTTGAGTCCACTCACACTTAGAACATAAATATGTGTCATAGGCTGCTGCTCAGAGATAAAGAGTATGACAACATCAACAAATGATGAGGTGATGCATCTCTGGGATAATGGATTCCCACTCTTATGGAATATGCTCAGGGCACAGTCCTGTGCTTTTATGCAAAAAAACAAGTTGCACCTACGTTGTGAGAATTGGATTTGAATTATGTTTGTAGAGGCAAATCTAGGCGAGAACCTTAGGCACTATGAATGACTACCATTGGGAAAAGTATTAGGGATGGAAAAAAAGGAAAGCTTTATTTTTACTTTTCCTGGTAGTGTTGTTGTTGGTGGTGGTGGTGGTTGTGTTTGTGTGTGTTTGTGAATGTGCAAGAAATAATATATGTGTTTTGTACCCTAAAGTCATGCCAAACCTATTAAAGACCAAAGGAAGAAGTATAGCAGAGCAAGCATCAATAGCTCAAATGTACCTTGTGCACCAGGGAAAGTCCATGATGAAGGCGGAAAGATGAAGGCTATGAGGATTGGTGTGGGTTGTGAAGTAATGAACATGCATACCCCCAAAAGGCAGTCGAAGTACATTTCCTTTTTGAAAACACCATGCGTCCTGAATAAAACAGCTATATGGGCTCAAATCCATCTCCTGGACTGGTAGCCAATTTACAAACTTAGGGCAAAAGTTTAAAGAGTAGAAGTTCTGGAGTCAAACTGTCTAACTTCAGTTCCTATAAACCAGGCTAGCTGATAAGTTTTGCAAATTATTTAACATCTGGAAGCCTCATTTTCCCATTTCAGATATAATGGAAATAAGAGTACTTACTTTATGGGATTATTGTGAAGGTATTATGATAATGTATAAATGTAATGTGCTTATTATTATTTTTAAATTGTTTATTTATTTGAGAGAAAGGGAGAGAGAGATCATGAGCAGGGGGAGGAGCAGAGGGAAAGGGAGATAATCTCCAGCAAACTCCACACTGAGCACAGAGCCCGTCTTAGGGTTTGATCCCATGATGTTGAGATCTAGACTTGAGCCAAAACCAAGTGTTGGATGCTTAACCAACTGAGCCACTCAGGTGCCCTGTAATGTATTTATTAATAGGATGAGTGGTACCTAGTGAACGCTTAATAAATATTAGTTGTGTATACACACACATACAAATATATATACAGATGAACATTTCCTCCTTTTAAATAGCCATCTGGGAAAGCTATACACTTTATAATATGTCTTCTGGCATATTCTTTTCAGTGTAATTGATTGCAGCAATTGTTTTCTTTAGAGAGTGGAAGGCAGTTCAGGTTTTAGAAAATATCATAAATCCTTTGAAGTAAAGACTGATGCATAAGACAAATGATAAAATTGGGCCATATGATTTTTGGGCAAAAATAAGCTAATAAAAAGGAACACAAATTTAGTCATAAAAGGATGTGTAGAGATAGGAATTCAGAGAGAATGGATCATAATTATTTTGTTGCATTTCTAGCTTCCTGATACTCTTTTCTAGCACATCATCTCAGTGTGAAAATGTTGGAGAACCCCGGGCTCAGTAATTGAGCATCTTCTTTGTCTAGCCTCACTCTCCCTAGGTGATCTGGTCCACTTTCATGACTTCAAATATCTGTTTTCTTAACTCCTACTAAATTTACAGCTTCAGCTAGGCTCTGCCTCTGTACTCTAAACTTACATATCCAATCATCCAGCTGACACCTCCACATAGATGTTGAATGAGCTTGTCAAAGAACAGAGCTCTTGAAATTCACTCCCTCCTTTTCAAACCAGTGTCTCCAGTATTCTTCCTTGTCTCAGCTAATGGCAACTCTATTCTTCCAGTTTTTCAGGCAAAAACTTTGGTGTCATACTTGACGTCTCTCTTTTTGTCATATCTCATATCTTGTTCATCAGCAAATTCTGTCCTCTCTACCACCTCCCATTCTATCATCCTGGCTCAGACCACCATCATTTGTCCCCTGGATTATTATAATAATGTTTCCTCCTCTTACTTTCATTCTCTTCCTAACCCTGTGATTATGTTAAAATGAAAATGTAATCATGTTATTTCTCTATGGCGTCCTGTCAGACTCAGTTCCTGTCTTTACTATGACCTACAGAGCTTTCCATAAACTTGTTTCCTGTTGAACCTCTTGGACTTCATTGACTCCTTTATCATTTTGTCACACCTGCCACATTGGTCTCCTTGCTGTTCCTTGCACAAGCTAAGAGCCATTACGTCAGAACCTTTGTTCTCACTCTTCCCTGTCTAAAATACCTGTCTGCTATATATTTGCCTGACTAGTTTTCTCATTTCCTTCAGGTCTTTACTTAAAAGTCACCTTCCCTGCTTACCTCATTTAGAAACTTTTATTTCCTCCCCCCATACTTTCCTTTCTTGCTTTACTTATTTTTTCTTAGCAATCATTTTTCTGTCTCTCATTGCATATAGAGGTAAACTTCACGAAGACAGTGTATTTTGATGGTCTTATTTATTGTTGTATTGTCACTGCGTTGAATATGCCTCACCCCAAATAAGCACTTAGTAGATATTTGTTGACTGAATGAATAAATGAATTCACTGCCCTTTTTGTTAATTTATTTTATCTTTTCTCCCCCACTTCTCCTTTGTTACTTATTTTAAAATGATGCAGGAAACATGAAAGAGATGGGCAGTGAGGTAGAGTGGAGAAAGTTCTGGATCCGAGTACCTGGATTCTACTTGTAGCAGTGCCACTAAGTAGCCATGTTGTTTGGGACCTGTTGCTTTACTTTTTCTAAGCCTTGATATCCTCTGCAAAATGAAGCAGTTAGATAAGAGATAAATGGTTGCTAGAATCACTTCCATCTCTGGGGTTATGTGACTCTAATCTAACAACAAAGACCTATGCTGTATTTCAGACCGCTTACAACTTTCTATGATAGCCAGAAAAATGTGCATTTCTGCATCTCTCCTTTTGAAGTTTACCATTAATAATGTTTGTCTTGGAGAGAGGACCAAAGCTAGACAGTGGGTAGAAGAGGTAATTCCCTATTTCTGATCTTCAGCTCTCATCTGTTATACTGGCTTAGCACATTCCCTCACCAGGCTGGAACTTATTTTGTCCTACTTGCAGTAATGCTAATGCTAGAATATCGAGTTATATTTTTTCCTAAGTATTTTTACATGTATCAGTTGCCATCACAACATCACCATTCAGAAGATGGGTTAAGTTTTTATAACATTTCCATTTACAGAAGCTGGAAGCAGAGAACCAGAGGGTGATTAATTGGCACTGTCACAGAGAAAGTCAAGGCTAGAAGTCTATAACAAGAAGTGTTCATTCTTCACTAAGAGTGTTGCTGTAAGAAGTGAAGTCAGAACTGGTAGCATTCTTTCCATCTCCGGTCTAGAGTGGTGTGTTATTTAGAAATAGTTACATAAATGTTTCAGCAACTCATGGAGTGTCAAGAATGTCACAAAATTTTGTTGGAGGCTTACAGATTTTCAATCCTATGTGGAGTAGAAAGAGCAGAACCTCTTGACTTGGGCTTTATAGGATGAATACCCTTTCCCTTCTCTCCACTTGAATTATGTGAATATAATGATCCTACCTACTCATTCTACGAGAGCAGCATTAGAATTCTGTTTTTTGAATTTTTGGTAAACAAAAGGTGAAGACATGGAAGAAAATATGGTTAATTATTAAACAGCCTAATATGTTCCTCAGTTGAGAGCAAAAGTGAGCAGTGACAGATATAACTGTACAAATAATTATTAACCAATGCAGAATTTTTATTTATTTATTTATTTTTAAGATTTTATTTATTTACTCATGAGAGACACAGAGAGAGGGGGAGAGAGAGAGAGAGAGAGAGGCAGAGACACAGGCGTAAGGAGAAGCAGGCTCCCTGCAGGGACCCTGATGTGGGACTCAGTCCTGGGACTCCAGGATTATGCCCTGGGCAGAAGGAAAGGTGCTCAGCAGTTGAGTGCCTGGGACTGAGCCACCCGGGTGTCCCCCAGTGCAGAATTTTTAAAGACGAGATTCCAAAATCAACTTTGGAAACCAGGAAGTTTATTATAGCATAGAAAGCATAAATAAAATACAAAGGCTTAGACATCTAGGCTCAGTATTTAGAACATAATTGAATTCAAAATCAGATATCTCACTGAGACTAATTTGAATTAAGCCCATCCTGGGTGGATTTATCTTTTGGTAAGAGGTGGCTTAGATACTGAAGTATATTATCCAGAATTCCCAGATTGAATATATACAAACTACAAGGTTTAACAATGTCTCTTTCCTGGAAAAGTTGGAGAGTGGTTTCTAAAAACTGGACTCCTTAGTTATTATTTTATAATATAGTAATTTTTGATAACAAGGTCAAATATGTTACACTGAAGAGAAAGTTGAGAAGACTGAGTGTAGTGAGTATAATGTACACAGTATTGTCTTTGAGTTTTTACTCTTGGAGATGGAATGTCTAAGATAGGAGATGTCAGGGGCATATGCATCGTAGATCTATTTATAGCTGGAGCCTTAATAGCATGGACACTCTTCCTGGCAAGGGAACAGATTAAAACTTCCCCTTGGCCTCTCCACCTCAGAGAGAATATAGCTATCATAGTGGAGATTTAAACACATGAGGTTTATATTAGTGCTACCTAGATCAGTAGGCAGATAAAAGCTATTCCAAGAATTAAAAAGTAGAGCGGGCTGCAAGCATTTTGTAAAACATATTTATATGAAACAGAACTTCAGTATAAATCAACAGGTAGAGAAGAACTTTGAATAACTTCATATACCAAGACTGATCCTACTGAAAGGAAATAGCATCAGTCCTAGGGATATTCAGCATATCTAGGGCTACCCAGGAAGATGTCTCCAGATAAAGCAGCTAAGCTGTGTTCTTAGTCATACTAATTGCATGTGCTTGCCAGAATATTCAGAGGACCTGAGAGTCAATTTCAGAATATTAGTTCTTATTATTTATATTTGTGGGGTTTGTGTGTGTGTGTGTGTGTGCGTGTGTGTGTTTTAGTGTGAATTGAGTCATTCCCAGTGAGTAGTTTTGGCCTACTTGTGGTCCTTAGCTAAAAGGACCCCTCTAGGGACTATTGCATTTAGATATCTGGATTGAGTGGGCCCTGAATATTACTAATAATTATGGGGTTTCTGAAATTGAGTGAATGCTGTGTTAGCAGGGCTGATTTCTGTTTCAGTAGCAATTTATAGCTCACATCCTTTGAGAGATGCTGGGTAGAGTCCTTCCTTCCATACATTGCTTCTGAAATTATATGCTCTCATAACTTTAGGTTTTTTTGTAATCTTTGTTACATAATGCACAGAGGATTTATGAACATTCTTTTTAATTTTTTTTAAATTACTTTTTAAAATATTTTTATTATTTGAGAGAGAGAGAAATCACAAGTAGGGGAGAAGAGGGAGAGGGAAAAGCAGACTCCCCAAAAAGCAGGGAGCCTAACTTGGGGCCCCATTCCAGGACTCTGGGATCACGACCTAAGCCAAAGGCAGACACTTACCTGACTGAGCCACCCAGGCACCCCCTATGAACATTCTTGTAAACATTTTTAATATTTGTATAAAGGTGGTATTCCAGAAGCTATAAAGATACAGATTGATCTGTCTCTCTAACACCCCTGCACACATGTACACACATGTGCATGAAAGAAAGTGAACTCTTTTGGACAGAAGATCAGGGTAACACACAAACTCATGTGCCAGAGAGCCAATTCACAAATCTTCTTTTCTCTTTATCAAGACCTAACTTAGACTGCCACTCAGTGACTCACTGTCCAGTGGGTAACACAAATCCGACTATGTTACTCATCCACATAAAACCTTTAGTAACTCTTCATCACCTTTGGGATACAGCTCAAAGTCCATCATGTACCTACATCATGGACTTCATCTTCTGCCATTCCTGTCTCACATTTTATGCTTTAGTGGCAGCATACTGCTTCTGATTCCTTGCACATGTCACATAGTTTATTGCCTTCTTTTTTTGGCTTATCCTCTTCCCTTTAGAAGATCTTGAACTCATTTTCTCCTGATTATTCAAATTAGTGCTTAGTTCAAGTGCTGCCTCTTTTAGTAAGCCCTTTAAGATGATATCTGTCTCCTGTTCTTTCTCACTTCTATCAGGCCTTATGTTCTCAACTGCATGGGTGACGTGACCCTCTAAATTCCCACTGCACTCAATGCACATCACTGTGGAACACATTTTATTTGTCTTTCTCCTTCAATGGACTTCTAATAGTAGTTCTTTGAAGGCAGATGCTTTTTACTTCTTATTAACCGTTGAGTTTCCCATTTGATATATAGCAGGTGAAATGAGATTTAGCTATTTATTTAACTGAAATGATATTATCATTCAAAAAATAACAAACAGTCTTAAGAAGTCCAACAGAGCTTGTTATGACAGAACACATATTCTAATCTAATGTTGAAGTCTAATGAGAATGGTAAATTTGATCTGGTTTAATTTCCATTCATGTGGGTTTACTACCAAATTGGCAAACAAGTAGTATAAAAAAGGAAGAAATAGAGTCAGATGGAATGGATGGCCCACACAGACCTCTTCAGGGTCTCACTACCTCAGATTTTTAATACCTCAGTGTCTCCTTAGTTCTCTTAAAGTTCACTGGTCAGACTGTAGAACTGGGAGCTATTGGGATCCTTGCCTTTCATAACAGGAAGCTGAGGAAGAGGCCACATCAGCATGCAAGGGTCTTTCTACCACCACAAAGGGCCACAGATCCTTACTTTGCCACACACACACACACACACACACACACACACACGCTTTGGGGTTTTGTCAGTGTGTCATCAGGACAATAGCTAGCCTGGCCAAGGCCCAACCATCAACATATGTTTTCAAATGCTGGCAGAATGTAGTCTCAGTGTGTCATCAAATTCCAGACCAAGTAATATCTGAAAAGCAGAAATAATGTCCAAAGTCCTTTGTGGTTGTAACTCTGCCACAAACTACACAGATACTTTACTAAAGATCTCCCATAGCATTGTTCATGAGATTTACCATGTCTTAAAATTTGTCAGAATCATGTTCAAGTTACATATATTTAGAATTAAAATAATCTCTTAGATTCTAGCAACTAAGAAAACATTATAAAAGAAAATAGAAACCCATAAGAAATAATAAAAGGTCAGACTGAGGTTTTTGGTACTTTGTTAATAAAAGCCATGGAAATATGAAGAAGGGCTGATAGATGCAATTTTACACATGTCACAAGAGAGGGAACATTTTGTATCTCAGAAAGTGATATTGCACATTTGGTTTTCCTTAAAAGGTTTGTGAGTGTGTTTGGGGAAGAAAAGTGGTGACCTCTGACTAAAAATTTATGCTTTTTGAGTATATAAAGTATCCTTCTTGGAACACTTAAAATAACTAAAGATTCTAGATGATGCAGTGTGATTCATGCTGTCTCAGTGGAATTATATATGCTTTCCCTGTCTTCAGACACTTCGTTCTGGTCTAGTCATTCAGTAACCATTAGTGATTATTGTTATCTTTTTATGATTCTAGATTTTTTTTAAGTTGAAGTATAGTTGACATACAATATCATATTAGTTTCAGGTATAAACATAGTGATATAACATTTATATGTATTATGAAATGATCAACGTAAGCCCAGTTACCATCTCTCACATACAGTTATTACAGTATTATCACGAGTACTCCCTATGTTGTATTTTATATCTCTATCCCTTATTTACTTTAAAACCAAAGGTTTGTACATCTTAATGCCCTTCACTTATTTTGCCCAACTCCCACTCCTCTTCCCCTCTGGAAATCACCAGTTTGTTCTATGTATTCATAAATCTGATTCCGTTTGTTTTGTTGTTTGTTTTGGTTTTTAGATTCCACATGAATTGAAATCATATGGTAATTCTATTTTTCTTTTTGATTTATTGTAGTTAGCATAATAGCCTTGGGATCCATCTGTGTTATCACAAATGGCAAGATGTTATTCTTTTTTGTCGCTGAACAGTATTCCATTGTATATATGCCAGATCTTCTTTATCCATTCATCAGTTGGTGGACACTCAGGTTTTTTCCACATCTTGTCTATTAAAAAAATGTTGCAATGAGTTGCCAGATTGTAGGTTATTTAGTTCTATTTTTAATTTTTTGAGAAACTTCCATATTGTTTTCCACAGTGGCCACATCAATTTATATTTCCACCAAGAATATATGAGTTTCCTTTTCTCCACATCTTTCATATTTTTTCATAAATCAATGTCTTATAGTTTTCACTGTATAGATGTTTCACCTTTTTGGTTAAATTTGTTCCCAAATATTTTATTTTATTTTTTTGATGCAATTGTAAATGGACCTTTCTAATTTCTTTCTTTTTTTAAGTATTTTATTTCTTTATTCGAAAGAGAGGAGAGAGCGAGCATGAGTAGCAGGAGGGGCAGAGGCAGAGGGAGAGGGAGAAGCAGACTCCTTGCTTAGCAGGGAGCCTGACGTGCAGCTCGATCCCAAGACCTTTGGATCATGACCTGAGCTGAAGGCAGACACCTAACTGACTGAGTCGTTCCGTTCAGGCACCCCTCTATTTTTCTCTTTCTGATTATTAGTATACAGAAATATGCAAAAGATTTCTGTATATTAAGTTTTTATCCTGCAACTACTGAATTCATTTATTAGTTCTAATAGCTTTTTGGTGGAGTCTTTAGACTTTTATGTCTATCATGTCATGTTATATGCAAATAGTGGCAGTTTTACTTCTTCCTTTTCAATTTAGATGCTTTTTATTTTTCTCATCTGCTTTTTGTTGCTAGGATTCCAATATTATGTTGAATAAAAGTGGCAAGAGTGGGCATCCTTGTCTTGTTCCCGATCTTAGAGGAAAAGCTTTCAGCTTTTACATAGAGATTGTTAACTGTGGGATTTCCATATATGGCATTTATTATGTTGAGGTAGGTTTCCTGTATACCCACTTTGTTGAGAGTTTTTAATATAAATAGGCGTTAAATATTGTCAAATGCCTTTTCTGCATCTATTGAGATAATCATATGATTTTTATTTTTCACTTTGTTAATGTAATATATCATGGTTGATTTGTGTTTGTTGAACCATCTTGGCGTCTTTCAGTAAATTTTGCTTGAGTATGGTGTATGAGTCTTATAATGTATTTTTGAATTTAGTTTGCTAGTAGGTTTTCTTTTCTTTCTTTTCTTTCTTTCTTTCTTTCTTTCTTTCTTTCTTTCTTTCTTTCTTTCTTTCTTTTTCTTTCTTTCTTTTTTAGGATTTATTTATTTATGAGAGAGAGAGAGAGAGAGAGAGGCAGAGACACAGGATCGTGCCCTGGACGAAAGGCAGGTACCAAACCACTGAGCCACCCAGGGATCCCCGCTAGTAGTTTGTTGAAGATATCTGCATCTGTGTTCATCACAGGTATTAGTCTGTAATTTTCATTTTTTGAGATACCTTTGTTTGGTTTTGGTATCAGGGTAATGCTGGCCTCATACAATGAATTAGAAGTGTTCCTGCTCTTTAATTTTTTGAAATCGTTTAAGAAGGATAGGTCTTAATTCTTTGCTAAAAGTTTAGTAGAATTCACCTGTAAAACCATCTGGTCTTGGACTTCTGTTGGGAGTTTTTTGGTTACTGATTCAATTTCATTATAAGTAATTGGTCTGTTTCAGATTTTCTATTTTTTCCTGATTAGACCTTAGAGGAATGTATGTTTCTAGTAATTTACACATATGTTCTAGGCTGTCCCAATTTGTGGGTGCATAATTAATTGTTCATACTAGTCTCTTATTTTTTTTTTCATACTAGTCTCTTATAATCCTTTGTGTGGTGTTGTAACTTCTCTTTAGTTCTGATTTTATTTACTTGGCCCCTCTTTTTTTTTTTTTTTTTTCTTGTTGAGTCTGGCTAAAGGTTTGTCAATTCTGTATATCTTTACAAAGAATCAGCTCTCAGTTTTATTGATGTTCTCTATTTTTTCAGTGTCTCATCTATGTCTTCTCAGATTTTTATTATTTCCTTTCTTCTACCAACTTTATGCCTTATATTTTTCTAGTTTATTCAGGGTGTATAGTTAAATTTTTTTTATAGTTTAATTTTTTAGTGAGGTGTTGGCTGGAGCCGGAGGAACAAGATGGCGGCGTCGGCGAGGGCGTCGGGCGGGAGCCGGCCGTGGCGGGGCCAGCGATATCACCGCCGTAAACCACCGCGCCACTTTTCCAGCTCGCGACGTCGCCGTGAAAGTGAGCCCGGCGGCCGCCCAGAAACGAGTGGCCGGGTCTGGTGCGCGCGAGAACCGCCCGTCGCAAACTGCGGCCCCTGACTGAGCCGCGGTGGTCGGTTCCGCTCGGCCGATTCCGGGCCCCGTAACGCCTTGGAAGAGCCAACGTTGTCCGTTTCCTGCCGCCCTCCGCCGCAGCCTCGTTCCGCGGACGTGCCGCAGAGGCCTCCGTGCTCCCCTCAGAGGTGTCGGCGCTCGGCCCCAGCCTCCACCTTGGTCTCTCAGGATGGCGGGCAGCGGCGGCTCCAAGGCCGAATTCACTGCCGGAGGGAAATACCAACTGGCACGGAAGGTCGGGTCTGGCTCCTTCGGGGACGTTTATCTGGCGATCAGCATTACCGACGGCGAGGAAGTGGCAGAGAAGCTAGACTCTCTCAGGAGGCCAGGCATCCCCAGCGGCTATACGGCAGCCGACTCTGTGAGATTCTTCAAGGCGGGGTGGGCAACCCCCACGTACGGAGGTATGGTCAGGAGAGACTGCGGTGTGCTAGTTATGGATCTTCTCGGACCCGGTCTCCAAGACCTCTTCAATTTCTGTTCAAGAAGGTTCCCAATGGGGCAGCCCGGGTGGCTCAGCGGTTGGCGCTGCCTTCAGCCCAGGGCGTGATCCTGGAGACCCCGGATCTAGTCCCTTGTGGGGCTCCCTGCATGGAGCCTGCTTCTCCCTCTGCCTGTCTCTCTCTCTCTCTCTCTCTCTCTCTCTCTCTGTGTGTGTGTGTCTCTCCTAAATAAATAAATAAAATCTAAAAAAAAAAAGAAGGTTCACAATGAAAACTGTACTTACGTTAGCTGACCAGATGATCAGTACAATTGAGTATGTGCATACGAAGAATTTTACAGAGACCTTAAACCAGATAACTTCCTAATGGGTATTGGGCGTCACTGTAATAAATTATTCCTTATTGATTTTGGTTTGGCCCAAAAGTACAGAACAACAAGGCAACACATACCATACAGAGATGATAAAAATCTCACTGGCCCTGCCGGATATGCTAGCATCAACGCACATCTTGGTATTGAACATCATCGCCGAGATGACATGGAATCGTTAGGGTATGTTTTGATGTATTTTAATAGAACCAGCCAGCCACGGCAAGGACTAAAGGCTGCAACAAAAAAGCAAAAATATGAAAAGATTGGTGAAAAGATATACACTCCTGTCGAAGTTTTCTGTAAGGGGTTTCCTGCAAAATTTGCCACGTATTGTCGTGGGCTATGCTTTGAGGAAGCCCCGGATTACCTGTATCCGAGGCAGCTATTCCGAATTCTCTTCAGGACCCTGAACCACCAGTGTGACTACACATTTGATTGGACAACGTTGAAGCAGAAAGCAGCACAGTAGGCGGCCTCTTCAAGTGGGCAGGGTCAGCAGGCCCAAACCCCCACAGGTTTCTAACCGTGAATTGAGGAACAGAAGAAGCAGAGCAGATGATTGGAGCAGCGTTTGTTTCTCCCCAGTTCTAGGAATTTTTGTTCATATGTACACTAGCCAGTGGTTGTGAACAACCATTTACTTTGTGTAAAGAACTTAATTTGAGTATAAACTGGCTCTGGGCAGCATTGGTGATGCCGTGTCCCGAGTTGTAACTGTGAATATTAACTGAGATAGTGAAACATGGTGTCCAGTTTTCTATTGCATTTTTTCAAGTGGAAAAGTTAACAAAATGGTTGACACAAATTGGTGGAGAAATTGTGCATAAGCCAATTTTTTGTTAAATCTTTTGAACTACACTGCTTTGAGATCTCATTTCAGAAGAACGGCATGAACAGTCTTCAGCTACAGGTGTGATGGTTGTAAATGCTCACAATTGTGCATTCTTAGGGTTCATCCATCCCTGGGGTTTGCAAGTTATTCACTTAAAACATTCTTAAAATGGTTGGCTTCTTGTTTGCCAGCCAGCTGATATGGTAGCAACCAAAGATTCCAGTGTTTGAGCAGGTGAAAGACCCTGCCTGCTTCCGTGTGCTAGAAATAACACCATCTAAAGTGAAGACTTCAGAAAAACTTAGTGACTACTAGATTATCTTTAGGATTCTGCATTAACTCTATAATGTTCTTGGTATTAAAAAGCATATTTGTCACAGAAGTTTAGTTAACATCTTACAAGTGAACATGTATGTATGTTGCTTAGATAAATGTAATCACTGTAAATAAACATCTATATGATCTGGGATTCTGTTTTTATTTTGAAATGAGAGCTTTTTTACAAGTTCATTAAAAACTAAAAACTGAAAAATTTTTATTGAGATTTTTCTTTTATCGTGAGATAGGCCTGAATCACTATAAACTTCCCTCTTAGAACTACATTTACTGTACCCCATAGGTTTTGGAACATTGTGTTTCCATTTTCATTTCTCTCCAGGTAATTTTTAATTTCCTCTTTGATTTCTTTGTTGACTCCTTGGGTGTTTAGTAGCATGTCTTTTAGCCTCCATCTGTTTGTGTTTTGCTAGTTTTTTTTTTATTGTGATTGATTTCTAGTTTCATATTTCTGTGACAGGAAAAAGATGCTTGATATGATTATAATCTTTTAAAAATTTTTGAGACTTGTTTGTGGCTTAATATGTGATCTATCTTGGAGAATGTTTCATGTACATTTGAGGAGAATGTGTATTCTGCTGTTTTTGGTTGCAGTGTCCTCTATTTATGAATTAAGTTTATCTGGTTTAATGTGTTATTTAAGGTTGATGCTTCCATAGTAGTTTTCTATTTGGATGATCTACCCATTGATGCAAATGGGATGTTAAAGTCTATTAGTATTTTTGTATTACTTTCAATTTCTCCCTTTGTGTCAGTCGGTATTTGCTTTATATATTTAGGTGCTCCTGTGTTGAGTGCATAGACATTTATAATTGTTATACCCTCTTACTGGATTGAGCCCTTTTCCTTTATATAATACCTTCTTTGTCTCTTTTTGCAGCCTGTTGTAAAGTCTAATTTATCTGATATAATTAATGTTACCCCAGCTTTCTTTTCATTTTTTTTACATGAATATCTTTTTTCATCCTTATACTTTCAGTCTGTGTGTCTTGAGGTCTGAAGTGAATCTTTTGTAGCAACATACAGATGAATCTTGTTGTTGCTGTTTTTTAATCCATTTAGCCATGTCTTTTGATTGGAGCATTTAGTTTATTTGCATTTAAAGTAATTATTGATAGGTATGTACATTTTCCCATTTTGTTAATTGTTTTCTGCTTTTTGCAGTTGTTCTCATTTTTCTTTTTCTCTTGTTTTCTTCCCTTGTGATTTGATGACTTTCTTTAGTGTTATGCTTGTATTTCTTTCTTTGTTTTTTTTTAATGTATCTATTACAGGTTTTTGGTTTGTGGTTACCATGAGGTTCACAAACAACAATGTATCTATATAGCAGTCTGTTTTAAGTTGATTGTCACTTAAGTTTGACTGCATTCCAAATGCACTACATTATTACTCCCCCCTCATGTTTTATGTTTTTGATATTATATTTTATATATTTTTATTTTGTTTTTTTTCTTAGCTAATTTAGATATATTTGATTTTACTAATATTGTTTTTTATTTTTTTATTTTATTTTTTATTTTTTAAATTTTTTTATTTATTTATGATAGTCACACAGAGAGAGAGAGAGAGAGAGGCAGAGACAGGCAGAGGGAGAAGCAGGCTCCATGCACCGAGAGCCTGATGTGGGATTCGATCCCGGGTCTCCAGGATCGCGCCCTGGGCCAAAGGCAGGCGCCAAACCGCTGCGCCACCCAGGGATCCCTAATATTGTTTTTTAACCTTCATACTACCTTTATGAGCGATTGATCCCCTACTATATACCTCTACTAAATCTTCTACTAAATATATATCCTATATATTTTCTTTTATGAGTGAGGTTTTTATTTCTAATTTTCAACTACTAGTTATGGCCATTTGTCTTTCACTTAAAGAAGTTCCTTTGAGGGATGACTGGGTGGCTCAGTTGGTTAAGTATCTTTGGCTCAGGTCATGATCTCAGGGTCCTGGGATTAAGCCTGGAGTCAGGCTCCCTGCTCAGCGGGGAGTCTGCTTCTCCCTCTCCTTTGCCCTCTGCCGCCCCCCCCCCCATTTGTGTTTTCTCTCTCTCAAGTAAATAAATAACAACTTTAAAAAAAGGAGTTCCTTTGATATTTATGTAAGTCTGGGTTAGTGCTGATGAACTCTTTTCCTTTTGTTTGGGAAACTCTACCCCTTTTTAAATTCTGAATAATAGCCTTGTTGTGTAGACGATTCTTGGTTGTAGGTTTTTTTCCTTTCAGCGCTTTGGATATGTAGCGACACTCCCTTCTGGCTTACAAAGTTTATGCTGAACTATCAGCTGATTGTCTAATGGTGCTTCTTTGTATATAATTAGTTTTTTTTTCTCTTGCTTCTTTTAAAATTCTCTTTATCTTTATTTTTTGAGATTTTATTTATTAGTGTGAACCTCTTTGAGTCCACCTTGTTTGGAGCTCTCCATGCTCCTAGACCTTGATGTCTGTTTGCGTTTCCAAGTTTGGGAAAGTTTCAGCTATATTTCTTCAAATAAATTTTCTGCCCCTTTCTATCTCTCTTCTTTTGGAATGATATAATGCAAATATTAACTATTCTTTATGCTATCCTACAGGTCCCTTAAATAATCCTCATTTAAAAAATTTTTCTTTCTTTCTCTGTCTTTTTTCTTTTTCTCTCTCTTTTTCTTTCTCTCTCTCTCTCTCTTTCTTCTTTCTTCTGTTCAGTTTGGGTGATTTCTATTAACCTGACTTCCAGATTGATGATTTGTTCTTCTGCACCATCTGATCTGATATTGATTCCCTCTAGTATTTTTTTTTAATTGTAGTTATTGTATTCTTCAGCTATGATTTTTTTTTAGCTATGATTATTTTTTTAAAGTTTTGAAGTTCTCACTATGTTCATCTGTTTTTCTCCTTAGTTCAGTGAGCATCTTTATTTTTATTTTTAAAAATATTTTATTCATTCATTCATTCATTCATTCATGAGAGACACAAAGAGAGAGAGGCAGAGACACAGGCAGAGGGAGAAGCAGGCTCCATGCAGGGAGCCTGATGTGGGACTTGATCCCAGGACTCCAGGATCACACCCTGGGCCGAAGGCAAATGCTCAACCACTGAGCCACCCAGGCGTCCCAGTGAGTATCTTTATAATCATTACTTTGGACTCTTTATCAGGTAGATTACTAATCTCTATTTTGTTTAGTTCTTATTTTGAGGTTTTGCTTTGTTCGTTTGTTTGGAACATATTTCTCTGTCTTGTCATTTTTCCTGAATCTCTGTGTTTCTATGTATTAACTAGATTAGCCATGTCTCTCAGTCTTGAAGATGTGGCTTTATATAGAAGGTGTACTGTGGGGTCCAGAAGTACAATCTGCTGGTGACTAGAAGCAGGTATTCTAGGGGTGTCCCATCTGTGGGCTGTATGCACCCTCCTGTTGTGGCTGAGCTGTGACTATTGTGGGCATGATGGTAGGTGAGGCTAGCCCCTAGCATGACTGGCTATGATGCTTGGCCACCTGTTGTAGTGTACTAATAGACAAGGCTGGCTTCCCCAGGAGCCATTTTACATGTTTGTTGGTCTTGGCCTTGGCTGAAGTTGTCAACCAGGTGTTGGGCAGGTCTGCTTTGGAGAGAGTGTGTACTGGTGTGGGCCTGCAGGGAAACACTGGGGTGTAGCAAGTGGCGCTTGCAAGATAGATGGAGGATGTCAAAAATTGGGACTTGGCTGGGACAACTAGGTAGAAGGATAGTTTAAAAAAAAAAAAAAGCCATGTAGCACTTCTGTTGATGGTAATTTCAATAGATTTCTGCCCCTCTGGTATATGCACTAACATTAGTCAGCAAATCTCCTTTATGTATGGTCCAGGTGCTTTTCTAACTGCTGCCTTTGTGCTGGGTCTCAGAACAACTGGATTTGTGTATGAACCTTTCTGGAGTAGAGCCTTGGTTTCCTGTGGCCTTCCAACTCTCCTCAAGTTAAGCCCTGTTGATTTTCAAATCTCATTCTCCTGGTACATGTCCCTAGAGATAGGGTACTCAATGTGGGGCTTGAACCCCTTGCTCCTTAGGGAGGACCTTCATGTTTGTGATAACCTCCACACTTGTGGGTCACCATATGGGGGTATAAGTCCTAACTAGATTACATCCCAGCCCCATCTACCCTTCTAATGTGTCTTTATATTTACACCTTTAGTTGTGGAAAAGCTGTTCTGCTAGTCTTCAGGTTGTCCTTGGAGAGTGTTGCTCTATATGTACAGTTGACCCTTAAATAACATGGGGTTTCATTGTGTGTGTCCACTTATACTTGAATTTTTTGATAAGTATAGTAAACTACTGTAAACGTATTTTCCTTATGATTTTTTCTCAATTTTTTCTAGCCTTATTCTAAGAATATGGTGTATAATACATATAGCATACAGAATATGTGTTAATCATCTGTTTATATTATCAGTAAGGCTTCTAGTCAATAGTAGGCTATTAGTTTTTGGGGAGTCAAAAATTATATATGGATTTTGGGCTGTGCAGAGTGTTAGCACTCCTAACTTCTGTGTTGTTCAAGGGTCAACTGTAGTTGTAGTATTGATGTGTCCATGGAATTGGTAAGCTCAGGATCTTTGCTGGCATCTTGATCAAGATTTCTCCCATTAGTAATTTTATTGTGGATTTCTGAAAGGTTTGCAAGGTTGAACAAAGTTAGCTGGAGAATTAAGCTATTGGATTTAATGTATATTTAAAAATCTATATCATGGTGTATTAGAATTTCAAATCTTTCTCTCTGCAATCTTACCAGTTTTATTTCCTGTTCCTCCCCAACCACTGCCCTTTGTTATATTGGGTTTCTTCTCTCTTTTTTTTTTTTTCCTGCATTGTCCTGAGAACTTGCTATGCTTATTTTTTTGTTCCTTTGCTTATGCTATTTTTCCATAAGTGAGCTGCTCTTTCCCTTTCTGCTTTTCATATTTAAGGTCTGGGTATTCTTCAGGTTAAAGTTTATTTACTAACTCCTCTATCAGTTTTCTTTGAGTTCTCATTCCTTTCTTCTCAAACTATTTTAACAATTGCCTTTTTTTTTATACCTTACCTTTTTAGTTATAATTATTAACTGTTTTAGGTGTATGTGTTGGCCTTAACAAATCTCCACAGTAACTTCTTTCCTTGATATATTGATTCTGTATTGTCTCCTTAACCAAATAGTGAACTCTATTAAGGGAGAGGCTAATTTTTGGAACTACTTATAATGTCTACAATGGTAAAAAGTATACAGGTAGCTAAGTATGTATGAATTGCTGAAAAGAATCAAAGCTGAGATTTTAGAAATCTAAGACTTTTATTTTCATAGAGAAGACACAGATACATGTTCAGAATGAAATAATTTGTATTCACAAAAATTAATTTCATTATATAAATTTTTTTGCTTGTCTACTTACACATGAATGCCTACAGAATGAGAAAATGACTAAATGGATTGTAAATTGAATTCTCAGCAGCAGCCTAAATGGAGGCTGAATTCTAAAAACTATAGTTTATATTAAAATACCTACCATAAAAACAAAAATCTTAGACTGGCTATAACCCCTGTATTTGACTTTGCTTATCTTCTCTTCTGGGGGGATTTATCTGGGGAAAGGATAAAAAGTCAGGAGGGCAAAGAGCAAATATAATAAAGAGAGTGCCACCTGTCATTGAAGGTGAAACAGATTAACTAATAATTTCCACCATTGGAAACTGATTTTGAAATTTTTGACATGTTTGAGAGTAACAGTTAATGAGTTTATTGGTTCCTTTTCTGAATCATATCCTTTGTTAAGCCCACTGCTCCCAGGGGAGGTGAGATTTATTGTTAGAGAAAGACAGTCCACACATTTATATACGCTTAAGCTTTGATTGAACAGTGTGGACCATTCTGAGAACTACCAGGCCAGACAGAGTGTTATCTTTTATTGTATTCTGTCTTTACTTCCCTATAGATTTCTTTAAGCTGAGTGTCTCTATGTTGGTATCTTAGTAGCTGAGCAAATGCACCACCAGTGACCAGCTGTGTCTTTTTAGGGTTTATTGTGAAGGAGTTGCCAGACCAGTAATGCATCACTTTGCATTGCTTCCCTTCTTTTCAGCTTTACTTATAGTTTTCCTTACTTTTGCTTCCTGGGGAATTGTATGCTCCAGATGAATCTTAAGAGCTTCCTCTTGCCTCAATCTATTTTTTTAGGGTACTTTGGCTAATGTAGTTTAAAGTGACTTGCTTACATGCTTGTCCCTTCTGGGAGACTGTAAATCCCTTGAAAGCAGAAACCATGTCATAGTGTTTGTTATATCTGCCTTAGGAACTGCATAAAATAGGCCAGAGGTCCATGTTCATATAACAGAATTATACTAACACATGAAAACATAGGGAATTATAGAATAAAAATGTTCTTTATAAAATAGATACCTTCAAATATTATTATTAAAAAAACTTTAATCTTATTGGCTAACATTTAAAAATTATTTCTTGCATATTAAATATAACACACTATTTAGCTAATAGATAAATTAAGAAAAAGAAAGTTTTACTAAGCATATAATTTAAAGCTGCAGTGGTATTTTTACCATTTGGTTATTGCTACCAGTAAGATAGTTCTTATAAAAAAATGAATCCTAAAAAAATTGAAATCTGTGTAATACAGTTTTTTTTTCTTTTTTTTCTTTTGAAATCTGCATAATAAACTTAAACATCTTAGGATTTGGCTGTCTCTGAAAGATAAAGGGTAAACATCAAGTAATAAGCATCTAAGAGCTTTAACAGGAAATAAAGGCAGAAAGCCCTTTACATTAATAAAAAGAGAAGCCTAAATAAGGCCAGGTTGGGAATAGAGAAAATCTCAGCACCTTCTGTAGAATTTGCAAAAAACCACTGATCCCAAATATCTATCTTACTTAACTTAGTCCAGAACTAAGCTCGAACAAAATAAGTTAATTTCCCAAATTGAATTCATAATGGTGAAAGAAATTTTGCAATTACAGATAAGAGTATGGTGGGAAGATTGTAAACTCAGTAATTAAGATTGAGAATATATGTTGATCATGAATGCTGCATATTTGGGGCTATAAGACTAGGTGTGAGCCCTATATGACTGCATTCAAGTTTGGGCATGGATTAAACAAAGTGCACACTTTAGGAATTTACACCACATTTTGACCATTAGGTCTACCCTTTTAACTTTTATATCCAGCTTTGTGTCAGAGAATTTGTTTATGTGTATTGAAGGAAGGTTCCAGACCAAGAGAGCCAATAGTAATATTGCACTTAAAAAAAAAAAAGAAAAGAAAAAGCTCTTAACAGATGTATATGGAAAATTTTCTAAATTTTAGAACCCCAACTTAAGCATTTCAGGAAATCTGATTTTTTTAGAATGAAAAATGGAAGTTTTCCATGTGGGAAATGTGAAGGAATAAAGATACCCATTTTTATTGAGCTAGAAGCTTTGTATGTATTATCTCACTGAATTTTGGTAACAGTCTTCTGGAGTTAAGTATGAGAGTTCACATTGCATAGCTGAGTAAACAGGGCTGAGGCACTTTTACTTTCACAGCCACCCAGTCAGTAATTTGTAGAGCTAGACTACAAAGCCTGGCCAACTGACTCCAGAAACTGTCCTTTTGGCAATGTCATGCTGCCTGGTTATCACTAACTGTTGGCAGAATTTAAGAATTAAATTAAAAGATTTAATCTTACTAAATGCTTCATTCTCATCCATAGGACAGCTGTGAATTTGTCAGTCTTTTACTCTGTCATTGGGTTATTTTTCTGTAAACTGGACTGGCCTGAAGAATTGGCATGAAAGAGTGGGAAGTAGGACTTGGATACTATTAGGGTTCTCTAGAGAACAAAATGAACCATCATAGATAATGTAGTCTTTGCCAACACTGATTGTTGGTTAGTAGACCATCAACATCTTTGGTGTGCACCTGAGTTTAGTAATAAAGCTAGTTTCAGCCTAAGATAATGGTGATGCCTGAAGTTACGCCTTCAAATTCTGCATCTTGTTTTTGCCTGTAGTTCTTCTAGGTTTGGTACCAATATTTATGTGATTCTTATTTTGATACAATATAATGTAAAGAACCATATATCTATAGCTCAATGAAAAAGCCACAGAGATATTTTGCCTGTAAAATATACTCAATTATTCTGCTTTCTGAATGCTTGTCTTATAAATCTATTATTGTAAAAATATTCTCTACTGTTGGAATGTCTGCTTACCACTGAAAAGCAAAGTGCGTTGTTTTCTAGGACGGATGTCTCATATTGGAAATGGTCTATGTTTTGTAAAATCTTGCAAGCAAACACACACCATTGCTATTATTAAGCATGTGTGTATGTATGTAAATGTCTTTAACATTAGTTTAAAAATCAAGGTATTCTTTTTTCCCTTTTTATTTTAACATACGTTTATACTGTTTTCTTTCTATAGAAACTACAAATATCATCATGCAGAAATTTCACTTCTTCAGTTTCTTGAGCTCATAGGTCACATTGCTTTTTTACTGGAATCTCTACCTGGCTCAGTAACCAAGGCAACAAATCCCTGGTTAATGATTCACTAGAAATTCACTGTGGAGGTGGCTTATTAGTTTTTTTCCCCAAGAGCTGGGATAAAAAGCTTGCTTGTGATATTTTCATCTATTTCTCCTTTCTCTCTTACTTGAGATCTCGACAACCTAAAGTAAACTTAATTAAAATCAATAGACAAAAATATCTAGCGCTTTAAATTACTATTTTGGGACTCATAGTGTTTGTATATATAAATATAGAATATTAATAAGCTTAAGAGTATTTTATTTTATGACTCTACTTCTTTCAGTTTGCATTTTCGATGAGTACATAAAAAACAAAAAATAATTTTAAAATGATGATTTTTAGGCTTAAGCAGTATCCTAGTCCTTGGAAGAGTTGTTTGTAGAAGGCATCTTTAAGAAGCTACTAGCATGCCTTAAGAGGAAGAGGAGAAGACAAGTAAACATATGACAGAAGTTTGAATAGAAAAAAAGTCAACTTTATGAAAAAGAATAAGTGTGGGAAGAAATTGACAAGAGGCCAAACCCCCCAAATCACTAAACTAAAAGAACCCGTGGTGTTGCTTAAAAATATTCCACAGTATGCAAAGATACAGATCTAATGGATAAATAAATCCGGATGTATTTCTGGAAATTTTGTTTTCTACCAAAATACTTAAAGAGAAGGAAGAGGGAGAGGAAATGAGAAATGACATCTGACGTGTTTCTCAAGTGTTCATAAAAAAAGAAAAAGACAGTGACACAGGAGAACACAGAAAGTGCTAAAAGGAATGGCCTTCTTGAGAGGAACAGGGGATATATTAATAGACTTTTTACATGTCTCCCCTTGCCATTGGGAGCTTTTAGTGCCACGTTTAAAAGGTTCAAAGTAACTAAAACCATGAGTTGACAACTGTTAACTCCAGGAACTATTTTGGAACTCTTATCAATTGGAGACAACGAATACAAAAAAAAATTAGAGCTTATAAATTAATAGAAGGCATGTATTTGTGGTGTGACAATTGTTCATAATGCCAAAAACAGGTAATGAAGAAAACTCATGATTTTGTTTTGAAAGCTTGAGAAGAGCACACTAAAGAATAGTAGAAGTTTAGGTATACTATTAGTAAATCTGTCATTTTATGTTATACAAATCTGGAAATTATTTCTGGAAAAACAAGATTTTGTTCAGTTCTGTAGAATGTGTTTGCCATTAAGGAACATTATAGTAGCACAATAAAGATCTCAGGGGATCCCTGGGTGGCTCAACGGTTTGGCGCCTGCCTTCGGCCCAGGGGGTGATCCTGGAGACCCCTGATCGAGTCCCACGTCGGGCTCCTTGCATGGAGCCTGCTTCTCCCTCTGCCTGTGTCTCTGCCTCTCTCTCTGTGTCTCTCATGAATAAATAAATAAAATCTTTAAAAAAAAAAACAGATCTCATAGAGGATTAATCTTCTGACCATACTTACCTTTAGGAAAAAAAATAATAAATTACCTAAAAAGTCAAAAGTGGATGCAGTACTATAAGTGGCAGTGGATTTGTTTTGTCCCCCCTTGTCCATGTTCCCATCCCCAGTACAATTTTGCCTGGAGGCCACTCTACCTTTCTCTTGGCCCACAATGCTTTGGGTTGGAGTGCCTCTACCCCTGGACACTATAGCTGGACTTCTTACCCATGCCAAGCCAAACAGCACGATCAACCTGGCCAATTTCAACCAAGAAGACTCAATCCAAATTTTTATTTGTGCTTTGTTGGACTTTCCCTCTAACTATGGCCTGCATTTGATGATTATGGGAGCTTGAAGTTAGAGGAATAACTGCAGGGAGTCCAAGAATGTGGTCAACTCAGAGGAAGCACAGAAGACTTGTGAAAACACCCCAAGTGCTGAAAAAAGCCACACTTGAAGTTACTACTTGATGTGGAATTTTCATTTAAATAGTAATTATATTTTTATTTAAGCCAGTTTGATATACCCCCCGCCCCCCCCCCCCCCCAACTAAAGAATTTCTAACAGAGGCAGAGCTCTTTAACCTATCCACAGGTGCAGAACTTGCAGAGTATAGCCAGTAGGGGCTGAGTAATTCTGTAATGAAGGCAAGTGGACCTTGTGCAGGGGATCTCTTCTTGGGAGATAACTGGAATATTAGAAAAGAATTTAAAGACAAGTATCAAGCCTTCAAGAAGCCTATATCTAAGTTAAGGGGAAAATAAACCAATGGCAACAAAACCAAAAGAACCGTTAGGCACCGTGTTTTACTATTCTGATTTAGTAAATCTACAAAGAATACATAGGAGGGACAAGATAATTATTAGTCATGAGAAGGCTTTGAGAAGGAGATGGGCAACACAGAAAAGAAGGAGAATAACTGGGTTAAATGCCTTTATTATGCATAGGTCAAGATTTAAATGATTATTTGGGCAGATAGTTTTGAAGTTTTGAAAATTTCTTATAGTTTATTGCACCGAGATTGTCTATACCAGTCAACATTGTAATAGAGTAAATCACCAGGTCATTTTATGGCATGTAAACAGATACTGAGAATTGTTTCAGTTTTTGGAACATAATTTGGAAAGTGAGGTACCAAACTTAGTATATTAAATGACTTGTAGCTGACATGAACAATGTTTTTCATTAACAGTGTGATTCTTAAAATTATGTTCTGATTTTAACAACTTGCAAATGGTTCTATATGCTTTATGGGCTTTTTTCCTCCTTTGCTTTGTGATAATATATATCAGAGCTACTGTTCAGTTATGAGAAATATTTATATTCCAATGCCTAGTTTCCATTGCTGAAAGGTAATACTGGAATAAAATTCAAGGTCAGTGGAAATGATAAGTTTTGACATTTTCATGCATATATTGAAGTAGAGTCCTTTGTTTTAAATTGGGTAGGTGAGGCATAGGACAAAAGGGAGCATGTTAATTAAGAAGGAATAGGGAGTCTTCTTACTGCGATACCAAGAGTATAAAAGATCCTAACATCATCACTGACCTCCAGGGAAGGAAAAATAGATGGATATTTAAGGGATGATAATTAAAAATAAGTGAAGTATACAATGACAGACTATTGAAGACTTAGTAGAACTACAGAGCTTAAGTCTGAAAAGCTGAATGTGGTGTGAAAAATGATGCAATGAATTTATAGATTGAAAGAATAGAAAGGAAATAATGGAAAATTTAATGAGAAGAGTAGCATTTTTGTCAGATATGTTAATTTATTATGTGTTTGTTTTATTCATTTCTCTTATAAAAAAGAGTCCAGAATATCTTGGACATTCAGGGTGCTTCAGAGTAGAGTAGGTAACTCTGTAAATCATATTTGTGTTTGAGCTTGCGACTTAAGTTAAATGGAAATAGGACATTGTCGGAAAGTTCACGGTGTAGAATATTGAAGTCTGTATTAAGCAGCTATCAAAAAAAAAAGTGCCAAAATGGTGAAATATCTTCTCTTTTCCCATAAAATAATTGATTCTCTGAAAATAAACAAGATATTGATATTATCTGCTGGTTCTTGTTACAAACATAAAGCAGTGGTTCTTACAGATATGAGGTATTGCCATTAAAGAACAAAATTAACGCACTGGCAAAGTAGCTCAATTGCAGGGCATCATACATCTCTAAGAAATTTACCAGAAAGTTCTCCCTTAAGCCTTGAAATGGAAATAAGCAAGCAAACAAAACCCTATAAAGCAGCACATGACTCAGTATTAGAAAAGAGAAGACTGGAATAGATTTGTAATCAGGTCTGTCTGGCCTCTCTGAGGTAGCTTAGATGTTTCTTTTGATCAATAATGGTTATTACCTATTTCTTTTTTTAAAAAAATTATTTATTTATTAGAGACAGTGCAAGTGGATGTGTGAGTTGGGGGAGATGCAGAGGGAGAGAATCTTCAAGCAGAGTCCTTGTTGAGCATGGAACCCAACATCGGGGGCTGGATCTCACAACCCTGAGATCATGACCTGAGCCAAAATCAAGAGTTAGATGCTTAACTGACTGAACCACCCAGGTCCCCCAATTGTTACAACTTATTTCTAATGATTGAACTTACAGGGTTTCACACCTCCTGGAAAATAAATATTGTTATGAAAATAATAAGAGAATCTCTTAATGAGTTTAGGAGTTAAATGCCTTTCAGAGATACTGTATTTTAAGGTAACTTGAAAATTCTGACTGTGAAAGGGTTTTAATCAGAGGTAAGAAAAAATACCCTGCAGTGTATTAATTGCTTATTTAAAGTACCCTGTTCCTTGCATACACTTAATGTTTTTATCTTTAATTGACCTACTGCATGGTCTCTTTGCATCTACCATCAATTCATTTTCCATCTTGTAGCCTGATGGTATGAACATTTGCTGTGTCCCTTTCTCTCTCCCTGTACTTCTTCCAATACTTTGTCAACAATGCACCTCACAGATCTCCAACTCCAGGGGTTGTTTGACATAGGGCCTCAGCTACTAAATTTGAACTCCATTACTACTTTTTTACTGAGGTCTTTTCTTAGGGCTGCTCCCTCCCTGCACTGAGGATGATACTAAGGCTGGCGTTTACCCCAGGGGGATGTGGGAGTCCTCTGAAGGGTCAGTTATTACCCATTCTTTTTTTTTTTTTTTTAAAGACTTTATTTATTCATGAGAGAGGCAGAGGGTTCAGAAGCAGGCTCCTTGCAAGGAGCTTGATGTGGGGTCAATCCCAGGACCCTGGCATCATGACTTGAGCCAAAGGCAGATGCTCAACCACTTAGCTACCCAGGCACCCCATTTACCCACTCATTCTTGAGATGTTTGCTCATACATTATTTCCGGGGAAAACTTTCCCATTCTTTTCACTGAATCACATTTACCTATTCTATATACTCATAGCACCAAGAACTTTGCTTCATAGCAAGTATCATAGTTGATGTTTTATATTCATTGAATGAATATTTGATTCTACAGTGTCACCTGGACTGAACATTTAGCTTTTTAAGGGCAGAAAACATGTCTTTTAAAAGTTTTGTTTCACTTCTCTATCACCAGCTTCTAGCACAATACCTGTCACATAGATGTTCAATAAATACCTGTTGAATGAATTAATTTAAATATGTAGTGCCCTCAAAAACCTAAAAGAATGTTAGTTAATCTGGAACACTTTCCCATCACCAGTGTTCATCTTACATATTAAATATTAATATTCTCCCCTAATCCACAGGTTCTTACATTTTTGTTATTCTGAAAGGATTGGGTTAATGAAAAGCTTTGCAGAGATCATATTAAGTTGAAAAACAATTTGAAAAAAATTTTTGCACTATATTCTTTTTAAAAAAATTTCAAAGTTAATATATGTACAGTTGTCAAATGGCTCCACAGTACTTTTAATGAAGAATAATACTCCCTGTTATATCTCTGTTCTCCCTCATTTTCTGCTTCTTAGAGCTCAGTGCTTCATAGCTATTTTTTAATTTTCTTTCATATCTCAAAATAACACAGTTGTATGGCAACTTTGAGACTTTTTAACTTTTAGGCATCATCTGTTGACTTACTCCCATAAAAAATTAGGCTTTATCTTTCTTTAATCATTTCCTACTTCTTACCAAGCACTGTACTGCATGCTTCCCATCCTCCTCATCCTTCTGAAAATTCTATATGTAAAGATTTTTTTTTTAAAGATTTTATTTTATTTATTCATGAGACACATAAGAGAGAGGCAGAGACATAGGCAGAGGGAGAAGCAGGCCCCATGCAGGGAGCCTGATGCAGGACGGTTCTTGGTTTGAGGTCAGTAGCTAACTCTCCATCTATTGCTAAGTTCTTGTGTGGAACTCTGAGAAATATGAGGATTTTAAATTCAATCCTGGCTTTCTAGGTCATTCACTTAAGGTAGGAGGATAGGATGTATTTTATTTCATACTTCTTTAGTTTGATTTACATTTTAAATATATATGGTTATATGATATATGGGCCTTCATTAATCTTTCTCTGCCCCCTCCCCAAATGTAAGAGGTGAGCCTTGTTTGCTCATGTAGTTTACAGTGATTATTTTTTTATTTGCATAGATTTAAAAATTTCTTTTGCTACAATTAATAATTGTCTTGTTTTGCATTTTCTTTGCTTTCTCTGTACTTATCTCTTATCCTTAATTTATCCCTCAGAAGTTTAAATCTCTTCTTAGGGACGCCTGGGTGGCTCAGTGGTTGGGCGTCTGCCTTCGGCTCAGGGTGCGATCCTGGGGTCCTGGGATCGAGTTCTGCATCAGGCTCCCTGCATGGAGCCTGCTTCTCCCTCTGCCTGTGTCTCTGCCTCTCTTTCTCTGTATCTCTCATGAGCAAATAAATATTTAAACCTCTTCTTAATTTATCAAAAAATTCAGTTAATATATCTTTTTCATATTTTGGAGATGTCCCTACTGGATATTCAGTCATTAAAGTTGTGGTAAAATAGACATAAAATTTATCACCTTAACTGTTTTTAAGTGTACAGTTCGGCAGTATTAAGTATATTCATATTTTGCAACCATCAATATCATCCATCTCCAGTACTTTTTTCATCTTGCAAAAACTGAATTACTATAGCTTTGTGGTAAGTTTTTAAATCAGGAAGTATGAGCCCTCCAGTTTTGTGCTATTGCAGGATTATTTTAGCTACTTGGGGCCCCCTGAGATTCAATATTATTTTTTTGATGGATTTTTCTATTTTTGCAAAAAACATTGGAATTTTAATAGGGATCATTTTTTTAAAAGATTTATTTATTTATTTTATGATAGACATAGAGAGAGAGAGAGAGAGGCAGAGACACAGGAGGAGGGAGAAGCAGGCTCCATGCCGGGAGCCCGACGCAGGTCTCGATCCCGGGACTCCAGGATCACACCCTGGGCCAAAAGGCAGGCACCAAACTACTGAGCCACCAGAGATCCCTTTAATAGGGATCATTCTAAATCTGTAGGTTGCTTTGGGTAGTATTGACATGTTAACAATATTAAGTTTTCTAATCCATGAATATAGGATACATTCCTTATATTTTCTTTAATATATATCAGCAATGTTTTATAAACTATTTAATCTTTTTGTTTGTTTGTTTGTTCATTTTACATGTTTGGTTTTCAGATAGGTTTGTATTCACAATAGGTCTTACACACAATGATTTCAATAAATCAGGCACTCCAGAACACAATATAGAGGTGTAACAATTATGTGATGACTTATTAATAGTACAAGGGGCTAAAGAGCTTTTTCAAATAGGGAAAGAAATTAATTTTTCTGTAGTACTAATCCCTAAAAGCTATTCTCCTTTATATACTACAATATGATTGTCAGTCTCATATACTTTTATAAAGAACTCCCAGAAGAAGAAATTTCTGGAGGTTTTCCCAGATATATACAACTACATTTTTGTTGTTTTTACAACATTTCTGCAAAGTATGGCACATCTGGATCCAGATTCTTTGATCAAAGGGCTTCTTAATGCCTCCATATACTCTTTGAGGTTGGTCACATTCATAACCTTTGCTATAACAGGATCACTTTCTTCGTGTACTTACCACAACTTTATAATTTTGCCTGTTGCAAAACTGAGATGGTTGCATTTGCCAAAGTTTTAACTTTTCTTGGTTACTCAGAGATTTGCTGTCAAGCTGGTGGGTTGTACTGAAGGAGACGAGTGGAACACTTGCCTTGCAGTGACCAACTACACTTGCTGCACTGATTGCCTCACCTCCAATATTTTATTCTTTTTTGTTGAAGATTTCATTATTTGAGAGCGAGAGAAAGAAATCACAAGCGGAGGGAGGGGCAGAGGGAGAAGGAGAAGCAGACTCCTTGATGAACAGGGAGCCAGGTGTGGAGCTCAATCCCAGGACCCCAGGATCATGAGCTGAACCAAAGGCTTAACTGACTGAGCCACCCAGGTACCCCTATTGTTTTTTTTTTAACCCTTGGAAATTTTTAAAAAGATTTTAAAAAATTATTCAAAGTAATCTCTACACTCTTTTCAATTTTTTCAATTTCTTTTCCACATCGTTCATTGTTTATTGTATAGAAATGCAGCTAGTTTTTCCATGTTGACTTTAAATCATGCTCCTTTACTGAAATTGATTATTCTAGCAATTTTTTTGGTGTGTGGAATCTTTAAGTTTTTTCTATAAGTAAGATCATATCTATAAGCAAAGATAATTTTGCTTCTTCATTTCCAATTTGGATATCTTTTATTTCTTTCTTGCCTAATTGCTGTGGCTAGAAGTGGTTTTCACCACTTCTGGTGCCCACTTCTGGGCATTCTGGCTTTGTTTCTCATCTTAGAGGAAAAGCTTTCAGTCTTTTAACCTTGAGTATGATGTTTGCTATGGATTTCTCATATATGGCTTTTATTATGTTTAGTTATCATGAGGTAGTTTACTTCTATTCTTAGTTGAGCGTTTTTTATCTTGAAAGGATACTTAATTTATCAAATACTTTTTCTGCATCAATTGAGATGGTCATGGGGTTTTCCCATCATTCTGTTAATGTGGTATATTTATATTGATCAATTTTTATGTTGAATTCTTGCATTCCAGGAATAAATCATATATGATCATGGTGTATAATATTTCCATATACTATTGAATTCAGTTTACCAGTATTTTGTTGAGGAGATTCGCATCAACATTCATAAAAGATATTGATCTGTAGTTTTCTTTTCTTGTAATATCCTTGACTTTGTTACTAGAGTAATGCTGGCCTCATAAAATGAGTTAGAAGTGTTCCTGTTCTTCAGTTTTGTACAGCAGAAGGATTGGTGTTAGTTCATAAATGGTGTTAACTAATTCAAAGTGTGATAGAGCTCCTCAGTGAATCCATCTCATCCAGGGTTGTTCTTTGTTAGGAGATTTTTGATTATTAATTCCATCTTTTAATCTATCTATTTTGTTTTTCCATCTTTTCTACCAAGATGTCTTGGTAGATGTTGTGTTTCTAAGAATTTTTTCATTTCATCTAGGTTATCCAGTCTGTGGATGTACAACTGCTCATAGTACTCTAATTCTTTTTATTTCTGTAGAATCAATAGTGATGAATAGAGATTCCTAATATTTGGAGGACAGAGTCCTTATTGCCCATCCTGTATCCCACAGGTTGTATGAAAGCTGCTCCAGGAGCACATGCACAGCTGCCTGCCATGGAACTGAACAATGGGGAATGGGTAGCTGCTACATTGCTAAGTGCTGAAATTGGCTAAAGTTAACTGTAACTTATAGTTCACAACTTTCCCTGATAGTGGCAAGTCTTCGTTAGACTCTAGAGTTCCAAAATAGTTACACCACACAGATTCTGCCAGTATAGTTCTTATCTGGGTGGGGAGATGGATTGCTGATGCTTCCTATACTATCTACCTCAAATCTTCCCAAATAGAGATTTTGACTTACTGTTATCTAGACTGGTTGCTCTTTAGGCCTTCTGCATAGCTGATATCTTAACTCACTCATCTCTCTCACTATGGGATATTCTTTTCAAGTCTTTGTTAATTGGATCACTTTTCTCATGGTCCCATGTCTTCATCTTTCTTGGTATACTCATCCAGTAATTTTTAAAAAATATTTTATTTATTTATTCATGAGAGACACAGAGAAAGAGAGGCAGAGACACAGAAAGAGGGAGGAGAAGCAGGCTCCATGCAGAGAGCTCGATGTGGGACTCAATCCTGGGACTCTGGGATCACGCTCTGAGCCAAAGGCAGGCGCTCCAACTGCTGAGCCACCCAGGCATCCCGCATCCAGTAACCTTTTGAATAGAGGTAAGTGGGAGACCAATTTTTGACCTATGTTTGAAAATGACTTTATTCTCAATTCATCTTCAGTTGATATTCTGATTAGATACATATTTCTTTATTACAAATAATTTATCTCATAATTTTGAAGACATTTCTTCCAGTTTCCAGGGTACTTGAGAAGTGTGATCCAATTTGATTCTTGACCATTTGTGTGTAAATTCATTTTATTTCTGGAAGTTTTAAGAGCAGTCTCTCTGACTCAGTTCTGATATTTCTTGATGATGTACCTTAGAGTAGGCTTATTTTTATCCACTATTCTGTGCTCTCATGGATTCTTTCACTGTGAAAATGTATCCTTCAGTTTTGGAAAGTTTTTTGTTCTCTCTTTCTGGATCTCTTTTATTATGATGTTAGACCTCTTGGACTTAACCTCTTTCCTTTCTTTCTTATTTTTTCATACTTCTGTCTTTTTTATTCTACTTTCTGAGAGATAATTTCATTTTATTATCTAGTCATTCTAGTCATTTTTGATTTCTACAACTATTTTTAAAAAGTAAAAGTACTTTTTTTGTTTTCTGAAAATTTCTTCTCTGCAGTATTTTATTCATGCTTTATTGATGCAAAATCCTATTTCTTTTGGAGAATACTGATATAATTTTTTAAAAAATAGTCCTTTCCCTGAATGATCTCAATTTCTTTTAAGTTCCTTTAACTATCTTTGTTTTGTTTTTCTCCGAAAACGTGATTTTTTCTTCCTATGTCTCTAGTCCCTGGATGTTAATTAATGTTTAACTGTGGTCCAGTAAGAAGCTGATTTATTTACAAGCCTTGTTGATGATGGACTTTATAATAGGCTGAGCTGATTTGGTTATTTCTTGGAGGATACACTGAAATATCAATATCTTTAGTTTCTTTTTTTGTGTTTTTGTCAGACTCTGCACATAAAGATCTCTTTTGCCAGTGTTCTGTGATCCAAGTCAGAGAAGAGATTTGGGGTTTCAACATTCAGTCTTCTTCAGTGGGATATGCCATTAATCTTTCAGTGTGGTATCCCTGACTTCAACTGTGCTTGGTGTCCCAGTCCAGAGGATTTCTATTTTCCTATTCCCTGTGGTGAAGGAGTGTCAGTCACTCAGCTAAGTAGGGGAGCTCATTTAGGTAACCAAACTTTGAACGTTCTTCCCAGTTTTAGCCGCATCTTTACTTTCTTTCTTTCTTTTTTTAATTTTTATTTATTTATTTATTTATTTATTTATTTATTTATTTATTCATTCATTCATTCATTCATTCATGATAGACACAGAGAGAGAGAAAGAAGCAGAAACAGGCAGAGGGAGAAGCAGGCTCCACGCTGGGAGCCCAATGCGGGACTCGATCCCGGGGCTCCAGGATCGCGCCCTGGGCCAAAGGCAGGAGCTAAACTGCTGAGCTACCCAGGGATCACCGCACCTTCCTAAAGCTGCTGATTTCTGAGACTTTTGAAAATTTCAGTTTGTAATTTAGGTTTCTGTTGGTTTTTCCCACTGACAATTTAGGATTCAACCTTTTCCAGTCTTCAGAAATATTCATTTGCATCTCCCCAAATGTTACTGCCATTTAAAAAATAGATTTTAGGTTTTAGAGCAGTTTTAAGTTCATGGCAAAATTAGAGAGTACAGAGATCTCTCCCCACATATGCATAGCTTCCCCCATTATCAACATTCCTCACTGGAGTGTTACATTGGTTACAACGGATGAACCTACATTGACATGTGATTATCACCCCAAGTCAATAGCTTACATTAGGGATCACTCTTGATGTTGTACATTCTGTGGGTTTGGACAAATACATAATGACATATATCCACCATTACAGTATCATAAGGGTAGTTTTGTTGCTCTAAAAATCCTGTGTTCTGCTTATTCATTCCTTTCTCCTCCAACCCCTATCATTATTTTTTCCAAAACTCCTTGTGCTTATAAGTTTATGCTTTCTTTTACAAAAATACCCTTAAGGAAAAATAATAACCTTTACAGTTTTGTTAGTGAGGATATACAAGGGAGAGGAGGAGAATGTATGCGTTTGATCTGCCACATGATAACCAGCCTGAAAAAATATTTTTAAAACAGAACAATGTATATCTTATTTAGTTTCTCAAGTCTGATGGTCTAAAAACAACAAATCAGTATTTCATAGTTAAAAGTCAGTTTAAAGGAAATTTGATTTTTGCTTTGGATTAGACAGTGAAACACTTAGTATTTTTCTTTGTCTAAAGAGAGAGCATTAAAATTTGGAAAGAACATTTCACCCTTTCCTGTCAAAAACACCAATAAGCCATCAATACTTAAAATTATAAAACTTCCAAGTGATTATTTTGTTCCAATGTTTAATTTATAGGAAATTGAAGCCTGAGAATTAGGTGGCATTTTGGAGCTATAGTTTCTATTCCTGGAAGAAATGAAACTAGAGTCTAGGTGTTTTGAGGTAAGAGTAATAGTGATGGAAAAGGAGAGAGGAGGAAGATTACAGGTTAGGAAGAGAATAAGTGGAATGCTGGTCAGAAGAAAAGTTGTGTCTTAACTGAAGTATACCTGGTTTTGGTGTCATTCATTCTCCTTTGGTTTCCCTCTTCATCAGGGATGTAATGCTTCCTACATGTTCAATTTTTCTCTTAAGGAGGAAAGTAGTTTGTATAAATCATACAGACTCTAATGACATGTATTACTTATCTTTGGAGTATTTATATTTTCAAAGAGGGTATGGGAAGAGATAGGCTTAGGATACTCTAATGATGAAATTTTAGATGTCTTAATTATTTAAGTATGATAATTATTTTGGAATAATAGTTGTTTGTAGGTGCTCCTCAATTCGATTCTATTCTGGCTATTTTGTGAGACCACCCTGAATGAATACCTCTGCCTATCTCCCCAAAGGGGAGATTTCTGAAAATCTTTCTCCCAGTTAGGTATTTAGTTTTAGCTTGAACTTCATTCCAGTTGTCATAACTGTTTGGTTTTTCATCAAAATATATATATTTAAATGTACAATTAAAAAAAAGATTCTATGTATTTATTCATGAGAGACACAGAGAGAGAGGCAGAGACATAGGCAGAGGGAGGAGAAGCAGGCTCTGTGCAAGGAGCCTTGATGTAGGACTTAATCCTGGGACTCTGGGATCACACCCTGAGCTGAAGGCCCATGCTCGACCACTGAGCCACCCAGGTGTCCTAAAATATTTTTTTTTTAACTAGAGGCATTTGAAATTCCATTACACAGCTGATGTGATCTCAAGTTTTCCCTTTCAATGCAACGGTAAAAAAACCAAGATTTTAAAAAATGAATCAGAAATAACGCAACTGGAAAGGACATATTATCATTTTTTGCCTGCAAATTGCTCATATAGTTATAAAACCCAAGGGTAAAAATTAAACAGTGATAATTACAGTTTAGAAAAAACTGGATATCAACAAATACATAAAAATAAAGACTTTTATACTAACGATAATGAATTATAAAAATATGTTAATAGAACAATTGCTTTCATAAAGAAAATGAATAACCTTAGCAAGAAGCATGTGAGAAATATATGAAGAAAGTACATATAGTTATATTTGATTGAAAGTAAATTAGAAAGAGTGAATATCATGAAGATATTAATTTTTCCTGATTTCATTTATAGATTTAATACACTTTCAATTAAATACCCTAACATTTATTTTTTGAGCAGGATATCATTTTTTCTGAAATTTATATGGAAGAAAAACTGGCAAGGTATGCAAGGAAGTTTTCATAAAAGTTAGCATAATCACCATAATTGTCATATAATAGAATATATTATTAAATAACAGTAACTAAAAATGTGTTTCTGATGCAGAAATATATCAATGCAAAACGTTAAGCCAAAAACAGACTTAAATATATATCCAAACTTAATAGATAATTAAGTAGGCATCATGAATATATAAGTATTTGATAGCTAATTAAAACTGGTTAGAAAAGTTTGTGAAGAAAAAAAAAAGAAAAGTTTGTGAAGTTAATTAAGATTCTTATATTTTCTAAAGAAATTCAGATGTCCTGAAGCATTAAATTAAAACTGTCAAACTATAGGAAGTTAGAAGAATACGTATAGAAATAGCTGATATCTGTATATATAGTAACCTTCTAGGCTTAAATTGATAGATAAAATTACACAGAAAATTTGATAAGTTTTACCAGAAAAGAAAACCCATTAAGAAAAATTAACACCCCACAGTAAGAGACAAATAAAACACTAGATAAAACAATGGGCTTATGTATATGTATATATGACAAAGAGCTATTATCTTTACTATATTAAAAACTAATAGATATCAGGGATCCCTGGGTGGCTCAGCAGTTTGGAGCCTGCCTTCGGCCCAGGGTGTGATCCTGGAGTCCGGGCATGAAATCCCACATCAGGCTCCCTGCATGGAGCCTGCTTCTTTCTCTGTCTGTGTCTCTGCCTCTCTCTCTGTGTGTCTCTCATGAATAAATAAATAAAATCTTAAGAAAAAACAAAAAACAAACTAATAGATATCAAAAAGAAAAGTGACAATTCTGTTAAAATAAATTGGCAAAGAAAAAGACCACTTGCAAAGTGCTGAGATTGTATAAGAAGATACAACAGAAGAGAAAATATGCTTTCTAGTAGTCAGAGAAATGTGAAATGAAATAAGAATAAAATGGTATTATATTCTTATTACAATTTAAAAAATGATAATAATTGGTGGTCATATGAAGTCTTGTCACTGTCTCTGGGGGTCTGAATTAGAAGCTTATTCAACCTAGCCATATATGACAGGAGATTTAACAAAGAAGCCTTTGAGGCAGTGATATGGCTTAAGGAAATCCAGTCCAAAGAAACTTAAGACATCAAATAAACAAGCAACAAAAGCAAAAATAAACAAGTGGGGAGATATTAAACTAAAAAGCTTCTACACAGTAAAGGAGACAATAACAAAGTGAACAGGTAACCTAAGAATGGGAGAAAATACTTGCAAGCCATGTAGATGATAAGGGGTTAATATCCAAAAAAAATATAAACAACTCTTGCAGCACAAGAAAAAAGACAACAGCAAATAACCCAATTAAAGAATGGGCGAAGTACTTGAAAGACATTTCTTCAAAGAAGACATACAGTTGGCCAACATGTGTGTGAAAAAATGATCAACATTACTAGTCATCAGGGAAATGAAAATAAAAACTACAATGAGGTATCACCTCGACCTATTAATTAAGATGGTTATCATAGAAAAAGATAATTAATGTGAGCAAGGATGTGAAGGAACTGGAACCCTTGTACAGTGTTGATGGGAAATTAAATTGGTGCACCCAAAGTGGAAAACATTATGGGGAATCTTGAAAAATATTAAAAAATTGCTATCATATGATCCAGCAGTCCCACTGTTGGGTTAATAGCTAAAAGAATTGAAACCAGTTACTTTGAAGAGATACATGTACTCCCATGTTCAACGTAGCATTGTTAAAAATAGCTAAAATGAGAAAAAAGCTTAAATGTCTATTGATGAATGGATGAAGTAAATGTGGTACATACAATGGACTGTTATCTAGACTTAAAAAAGAGGAAATCTTGTCACAGGTAACAATAAAGATGAATCTGGAGGATATTGTGCTAAGTGAATTTTAAGCCAGCCACAGAAGGGCAGATACTAGATGATTCTACTTGTATGAAGTATCTAAAATAGTCAAATTGATAGAAACAGAGACTAGAATGGTGGTTGCCAGGACTGAGGGGAGGAGGAAATGTGGAGTTGTTGTTACTCATGTACTCATGCAACATGAGTAAGTTCTAGAGATCTGCTGTACAACATTGTGCCTGTAATGAACAGTACCATATTATGGACTTAAAAATTTGTTAAAAGGCAGTACTCAGATTGAATGTTCTTATCAATAAAAAAAGAAAAAGAATCCAAATATAGATTTAAAAACTAATGCAAAAATGCTTTTTGAACTGCAGTTATAGTGCTCAAAAATCAGAATCTACGTAAATATTCCCAAATAGAAAAAAGATAATAAAACTGTGGTATATCTATATAATAAATATTATATAACAAAAATATTTGCAGTTTCTCTAATAACATGTTAAGGGTTAAAATTATAATACAAATTTAAATGTGATAGCTTCACAACTATATAAAAATGTATTTAAAATATAGAAGGAAATGCACTAGAATATTCATAATATTTGGCTTTGGATTGTGGGATTATATATATCATTTATTCTTCTATTTAGTTTGATGTATTTTCTAGATTTTTCCCATTTGATACTGTAATTAGGAAAAATTAACTTTAACAACAATCACAGTTCTCTTTCCCTTCTTCCATGCAAATTTTAACTTATTTAGTTTCTCTGACATTTTTGGTAACACCCTACCTTTCTTTTTCTCCTTTTTAATAAAATTTATTTATTTATTTTAAGATTTATTTATTTTGGAGAGAGAGGAAGAAAGACAATTCAGGGAGTGGGGAGAGGTGAAGGGGAGGGAAGAGAGAGAGAATCTCAAGCTGATTCTGCACTGGGTAAAGACCCTGAGGCCCGTTAGATCCCAGGACCCTGAAATTACTACCAAACCAAGAGTTGGAATTTAACCAACTGAGCCACCCAGGTGCCTCATAAGAGTTCTTTAAAAATACTTTTGCTCTTGAGGACCTGGTGGCTCACTGGTTGTGCATTCCACTCTTCATTTCATTTGTGGTCCTGGATTGGGCCCTACCCACTGACCACCTCTGTGGGCCGCAAGCTCAGCACAGAGTTTGCTTGTCCCTCCCCCTCTGCTCTGTCCTCTGCTCCCATGCACCTACGCACTCTGTCTCTCAAATAAATAAAATCTTTAAAAAAGTTTTTATTCTCACATTTCTTCATCAACTTGGTTTCTTTCCCCCTTTTTTTCTTAGTCATTTGCCCATATTTTTACTATGCTTTGTAATTTCGCATCTTTCCATCTTCTCTATTATGTTCTGTCTGGTCCTTTATTTACTTTCTTATGTAAGGAATATCTCTTCTCTTCCAGAAGAAAGAAGAATTATAGAAGAGAAGAGATATTCATTTTATTGCCTCAAAAATTATTGTCTCATTAGGAGGTTTTTTCTGTATCTCATATCTGTCAAAGGCTGTACATTATAGTTTAAAAAAATCTAATACAGTGATGAATGCCTCTGTGTGATCTATCTTCTAGCAACTTAAACATTTCATAGTAAGGTTTTCTATTTTGTTTTAATTTGGTAGAAATATAATTTAATCTGTATATTATGAACACTGTCAAGTGTAATTTCTTCCTTAAATATCACATTATAAGTATCAAGCTTTGGAGCATGTTAAACATTAAATATTTAAAAATAAAGGGTCATGGTTATACATCTGTGTTTAGTAATATTTTACAGTTGTATTTGAAGAGATGATTATATATACTTTTTCTTTTAAACTGAAGCTCTTTCTCTCTTCTCCTGCCCTCCACATTTTCAATAAAATTTTCTTTGTTATTATTTCCCTAACTCAAACTCACTCTTAGTGGTCATACTTAGAAGGTTGAGGAAACAAAATGAGCTTTCAAATAATGCAATTTTCACCCTTTGTGTTCCTTCTTTATGTTTTGTTTCCATAAAGAAATATCAAGTGGACCTAAGTAATCTTTAGTCAGGTGGTTAGAGCTTCTGGGAAAGAAGATTCAGGCTTATAGGTTCAGATTTGAGGAGTGGCAAAGCCCACCCTGCAGCCTGGCTTGTGATGTGAATGCTGTGCAAGCAAACTAAGGAGTGCAGTAGTACATACGTCTTAGGAAGGAACCTTCCAAACACCCTTGACCTACTTCAGTACATTTCAACCCAAAGATAGAAATTCACTGTCATGGTCCCCTCTGAAGGTCCACCAGGGCAGGTCCCTGGGACAGTGTAGGGGGTAAGTGTTCTTGAAATTTGTCTTAAAAACAAAAAATGAAATTTGTCTTTTTTTCTGTATTTGAATTTGTTCATTAGAGGCTGATGAAACAATAGGACATTTTGCAGCTTAGATTTATTGACACCCAAATATTTTCCTTAGAGGGATATAGAGGTTAGGGGAAAAATATGAATTAAATTTATTTTGCTCCACATCTGCCAGTTTAGAGCTACTGCTGTAAGAAAAATCTTTGATAGATAATAGCCAGGGAAAATTCCTGTTCCTTCGGGCTATTCTTCCAGCTGGTCTCTTGGGGAGAGCTGGTAATAAATCCTTGGATGGGAGTGGGGAGGAAAGGACACTTCCCTGTCACATAAAATATTAATTTAAAAGTTGATAAAAAAAACCCCAAAAAACCAAAAAAAAAAAAAAAAAAAAAAAGTTGATCAAGGCAGTTCAGTAGCAAACCTGCTTCTTAGTCTCCTGAAATGTATGCCCTTGCTGCTGTTTTTGCTTTTTGTTTTTTGTTTTTGTTTTTGTAGTCACAGGGAACTACAACATACTGACAGAATTTCTTTTTGTTTATACTCAGCAGGGTTTTCTAGGCTTTTAAACACCCCAGTCCTTCTGTCCTCTATACCTTGTCATATACAAATTGCCACAAAACTAAATTAAAAAAGATCAAAACACGAAAAATAATCTGTGACTATACAATCTTAGTGGGGATATGAAAGCTGCCCCAGATTAGGGTTCTGGACCGACCTTCCTTTCTTTCTTTCTTTCTTTCTTTCTTTCTTTCTTTCTTTCTTTCTTTCTTTCTTTTTCTCTTTCTTCTTTTTCTTTCTTTCTTTTTTTATTTTTCTTAAAGATTTTATTTATTTATTCATGAGAGACACAGAGAGAGAGGCAGAGACACAGGCAGAGGGAGAAGCAGGCTCCATGCAGGGAGCCCGACATGTGACTTGATCCTGGGTCTCCAGGATCACACCCTGGGCTGAAGGTGGCGCTAAACCGCTGAGCCACCCGGGCTGCCCCTGGAGCTTGCTTTATTATCAGAGCACATCCTTAGGTAACTTGGGCTGATTATGATATGTCTATTTTCCTATGCCTTCTAGCCTCAAAAACTCCCTGATCTCATTGGAGAGATCCAGCTCTAAAAGAAAGAAAATGGTTTTTGGCTTGCTGTCATCTATCTTTTCTCTCTCATTTCTGTTTCTTTGTTCCCCTGCAGGTTTCTCCTGTTACACACACACACACACACACACACACACACACACACACACAAACACACACACTGCTTACAGACACACAGATACCCTGTGCACACATATCATGCGCCCATACACCCTTGTAGACATCACACATACATATGTGCACAGATACCATGTACATATATGCATACCATACAGACACATGCACACACACACACACACTCGGGTAAACCATAGATTTAGATTTTTGATAAATATTAATGGCTTTTACTGATAATATCTATATTGATGAAGCATTAATGCAGTAACATTACTTGGCAATACTTGGTATCATCAGAGAACTCATAGATATGGATCACACTCTACTTTCTCTAGAACTTCCTGGTTTTATATGACTCAATGCAAACTGCCATTCTTTATTAGGCTTTTGTAAATAATCATGAGATCAGACAAAAAGTGGAAAAATGGAAAACTTGAGTAAGGAAGCCTGACTATGGAGACTATTTTGTTATGGCTAATATCCAAGAATCAGGGTCCTACTAAATTTCCTAATTCTTTCTAGTTTAATTCAATATAGAAAAACTATCCTGAGCTTGAATCTTTACTGCAAAATGCAAGATATGTGGAATATGAGATCATTTGTGACATTCAGACTGAATGGTACTGATTATCACAACATTAGTAAAGGAGGATCATTTCATTTCAAACATTATTATTGCTCTTGGTTAGGAATGTTAAAAAGAACTTGAGAAATAAATGTGTTGATTGCGGAGTATCATAGGAGGTGGCTTTAAAAAACCCATCCTCTTCTAATAATAATAATTGTAGATTACTAAACTGCAAGAAAAAGGTATATTGTGCTGTAAAAATGAGATCGGTATAAAAATATCAGAGAAGAAAAACAATATGTAAAATCAAATATAAACTTTAGAAGAACAATAATTTACTTGGGACTGTTGTGATTTATATGAATAAAAGCAAACACAATTTTACATCATTATCTCTTTTTAATTGAATGACAGAGGAGTGAAGAATTGTTCCCAATTGGAATTAAGATTTTCCTAGATTTTCCAAAAAGACTGGATGTAATGCTGCTTTAATATAAAATCCTTAAAGAAATGTGGTGAGTTCTCTTTAAGAAAGAAGTGGTTATTTCAAATTCATTGAATTTTTGCAGTTTCTCCATATACAGCTTTCTGAACTTACAACATATTATGTGAAGTTTTAAAAATTCTCTCTTTGTCTCTAAAATGCTGAAATGTTGGTGTTAAATTTTTATTCTCGAATTATGAAAACCTATTGACCTTGGTTGCCAATCTACAGAAATTTACATAATTTGCCAAGTAGAATAATGATTGTCATTCAAATGATAATGTTGAGATTCTTCTATTTGATCACAATATTTTCAGAGTGAAAAACATTCAACAATTGCAGGTTCAAAGCTCAAAATGTGACCTTCAATGCAGTGATTTCATTCAGCCTTAGTGCATAAAGTTTTCCATTTGCTAGGTTTAGGTAGGTTTGAAAAAAAATAAAAAGATAATTTTAATTATGAAGTAAATTGAAAACAGAATTTTTTTCTATTTTTAATGCACAAAGCTTTTAAAATCATACAATGGCAAAAACCATGAGAAATATGCTTATTCTGTATTGAACAGCTTTTTCTACATGAGAAAAAAATGAAGACATAATTCTTTGTTGTATTCTATCATTTTTTTTCAGTCTCTGATGCCACATTTAAGAGTTTGGATTCTGATTGTATAGTAAATTGGAGGAAGAATGTGTAAGAATGATGAATAATTTTTGTTATATGAAGTACAAAGTAGCTGATACAGGGATCCCTGGGTGGCGCAGCGGTTTAGCGCCTGCCTTTGGCCCAGGGCGCGATCCTGGAGACCCAGGATTGAATCCCATGTCGAGCTTCCAGTGCATGGAGCCTGCTTCTCCTTCTGCCTGTGTCTCTGCCTCTCTCTCTCTCTCTCTGTGACTATCATAAATGAATAAAAAAAAAAAAAAAAAAAAAAAACAAAGTAGCTGATACAAAGCTCAGAAAATATGTTCCCACATTTTGGGGGAGTTTTCTTTCATAAAATTGAAATAATAACAGTTAAAAACTTTCAAAAGGGCTTTCACTGATTGAAGAGAAGTTTGAGGATTGAGGAGGATAGTAGAACAGTGTGAATCATATTTTGAATTATGCACTATTACAAAGCAGCTAGCGTTGATGTAGCTTTTTGAGAAATTAGGAGAGCTGTATCCAAATCTTAAGTCCCTTGTTGAGCTTTTGGGGATTTTTAAGAAGTAATCTAATCTTTCGCTGTCTGAATTGGGGATAATAATGCTGGTGGTAGAATGAGGGTGATTTAACTATGACATTTACTGCTCCATTGATCACCAGAGTTTATTTGGAAGATGTGACAGACCTGGCAGCTGTTCACAGTTTTCTATGTGTAGGTCCCTCAGAATAGTTTCACATGCAAAAATAATGCATTACATAATCTTTTCTCTGAGAGAGTGTATCAGTTTGGGTTGGCAAGGTTATACTTTGGTAGCAGACAACCTTAGGATTGTAGCATTCTAAAATGGCTCTGACAGTGCTATTTGGGTTGAGAATGATAAAGTTCAGACAGAAGGGGTAATAGAATAAATTAATGACAACAGAACTTAAAGCAGAAAAGTGGTAGTGGATCTTGAGTGCACTTTTCTTCTGGTGCCATTGAGATGACATTTTGCTTCTTTCTGGTACTCACTAGTAGAGTAAAAGAAATAATCTCAAGTTTCACTGTCATTAGCCCAAAGTATTTTAGGGGGACAAGGGAAATATAATGGTGATGACTAGGGAAACTTGTTTATGACCATCATATACCTTTCATTTTTGATCTTTAGAGTAAACTCCCAAACCAGGTGTATTACATCAACTATCTTCTAGGAGCTGGGTATTCTGTATCATGAAGTCAAAGAGCTTTCTCAATAATTTTGAAGTTCAAGTCAGCGATAAATGGTTTCCTCCAAAAGACCCAGTGAAAATCAGATTTTAGTTCTACCTTTCCTTTCCTTTTATATTTTTATTCTATGAAATAATTCCCTTTGTGGTATTGTGAAGTAAGCACAGACTACAGGCTATCAGACCATTGAGGGTGTGAAATAGCAAAAACTAACCTCTGTGCACTGAATAAAACAAAGCAGAAAGATGAGTTTATTGCAGGGTTTTTGAGCTCTAAGCCATGAAATTCAAGCCTATGGGAGCAATGAGTTTTGAATTGCTTAAAATACTAAGGGATTTTTATGGATTAAATGCAGAAGTTCATTGGCTTTTTCAGCTGAAGCCTAGTCGTCTTCTTCCCTATTTGGAACAGGAAACCTAAGTCAGGGAAACAGGAAATCAGAAACGGTGCAAATAGACTTGGTGTTTGGGTACTGGCTGGTGTGCTTTGCTGATTTCTGAGAAGAGCTGTAAATAAATCCCTGTAAGTTTGGGTAAGTTTCCTTTATGTGCCTGTGTTGAGCATTTCCATTTTTTTTTTTTTAATGTTTATTTATTTATGATAGTCACAGAGAGAGAGAGAGAGAGAGAGAGGCAGAGACATAGGCAGAGGGAGAAGCAGGCTCCATGTACCGGGAGCCCGACGTGGGATTCGATCCCGGGTCTCCAGGATCGCGCCCTGGGCCAAAGGCAGGCGCCAAACCGCTGCGCCACCCAGGGATCCCAGCATTTCCATTTTTGTCATTGACATAAGTGACTCCATTTTGGTTTGGTTCTACAAAAGTAACTAGGATCTTTACTAGTGTGAAATGGCAAAAACTAACCAGTACAGATCTTTGTGCTGTTGATCTTTACCAATCAACAGTACAAAGCACTCAAGGAAAATCCATCTGCAGGTTTATATGTACTACATGGAGACCATATCCTGTAGTGTAGTGAAAGCTACTTGTCCTCAAGAGCCATATGTATATACACACAATTTTTTTTTAGTAATCTTTAAAACAAAGATCAAAGTTCATTTATTTAAGTCCTGTTGCATTAACAAAAATAAAATAGAAAAGGAATCAAATGATCATTAAATTTTAAAATTCCTAAATTGTCCAATTTATATAACTGTGGAAGACTTCATCAAGGACTCTGAGAAGTCCAGGACTGTTTCAGGCAAACCAGAGGGCACACTATTTGCAGCACTGAAATGGTCCTGGGTTAGTCCAATAAAGTCAAAATGTATAACCACATACACATGGATATGATCTTTGCTGATTAGATTACTAATAGAGTCAGTCTCAGACAAGTTTCTAAACCGTGCTATGTCACCAGATACAATTGAGAAACTCTCAGATGAAAATTTATATAGTGTCATTTTCAATCAAAAGAAAATAATAAAACTAAGAATATGTATCTCTTTTTGGAGTGAAAGCAGTGGTGATGGTGTGGGTGCCACACATATCATTACCATATATGCTATATTAGGCATATAGCCTCTATTTAGTTTATAACACATATAATAAGAATATATATAGGATGACCTATCTGGTCATCCCAGAAATGCCTCTTTCCCTAAAATGGATGAAAATGCTAAAGCATTTAAAATGGATGATATTCACCTGGTTCTAAGGTTTGCGATGGAGAATTTGAACATGTTGGAAAACTGTCTGCATCCAATGTTTTCTACTTAAGTGACATCTCTGTGCAGGTGTTTTTCTGAACTACAACAATGTCTCCTTTGTGTTCTAGAAGAGAAATAAAATGAATCGTAAAAAAGTTCTTACATGCCTAGCATGTACTAGGCAACTTAGTTGGTATCAGGAATGTACATTCTCTAGTTGCTAGGAAATAGGATTTCTGTACACTTGGCAAGGAAAGACATATTTGAGTAAGATTAATTTGATTCTGACTGCTTTCAGTAAAAGGTGAAATATGTGCCATACACAGGCAACTTTACATGGACAATTTTAATAGCTAATCCTTACTTTTCAGTTGTTTTAAATCATCTAATAAACTCAACAACTTGTATTTTAATGTTCATATAAGTACATAAAAAACTTTAAAAATGGGCAGCCTACTATAGTAAGGAAAATGACATCATTTTAATAATTAAATATACTGGGGATCCCTGGGTGGCGCAGCGGTTTGGCGCCTGCCTTTGGCCCAGGGCGCGATCCTGGGGATCCGGGATTGAATCCCATGTCGGGCTCCTGGTGCATGGAGCCTGCTTCTCCCTCTGCCTATGTCTCTGCCTCTCTCTCTCTCTGTGACTATCATAAATAAAAAAAAAAATTAAAAACATTAAATATACCAATCAATTTAGTTCTTATAAAAGGAAAAAAAAAGAGTAAAACTATGTATATGTAATAGCCAACATCCTACCTAGAATAGCTAGTAACATACATATCTGGTTGATAATGGTCATCAATAAATATTTTAAAAAATTTTAATTCCAGTATAGTTAATATACAGGGTTCAATTAGTTTCAAGTGTACAATATAGTGATTCAACAATTCCATACATCACCTGATACTCATCATGATAAGTGTACTCTTCAAACCCCTTCATGTATTTTACTCATCTCACCACTGACCTCCCCTCTGGTAACTATCAGTTTGTTCTCTATATTTAAGAGTCTGTATTTTGGTGTGCTTTTTTTTCCCCTTTGTTTCTTAAATTCCTCACATGAGTGAAATCATATGGTATTTGTCTCTCACTGACTGACTTATTTTTACTTAGCATTATACTGTCTAGATACATCCATGTTGTTGCAGATGGCAAGATTTCATTCTCTTTTTTGTTAAAATCCCATTGTGTATGTATATATATATATATACATATATATATACAATATATATATATATTCTGCATCTTTTTCTTTTTTTTACTCTGCATCTTTTTTATCCATTTACCTATGTATATATATACAATTGTATATATATATATATATATATATATATATATATATATATATTCTGCATCTTTTTCTTTTTTTTTACTCTGCATCTTTTTTATCCATTTACCTATGGATGGACACTTGGGCTGTTTCCATAGTTTGGTTATCATAAATAATGCTGCTATAAACATAGAGGTGCATACATCTTTCATCTTAGTGTTTTTGTATTCTTTGGGTAGATACTTAGTAGTGGAATTACTGGATCTTGTGGTGGTTCTATTTTTAATTTTTTGAGGAATATCCATACTGTTTTCCAAAGTGGCTGCACCAGTTTGCACTCCTAATGTGCAAGAAGGTTTGTTTTTCTCCACATCCTTGCCAATACTTGTTTCTTGTGTTTTTGATTTTAGCCATTCTGACAGGTGTGAGGTGATATCACATAGCAGTTTTTTAAAAAAGATTTATTTATTTATTTGAGAGAGAGAGAGAAATAATGAGTGGGAGGGGCAGAGGGAGAGGGACAGAGAGAGAAACTCAAGCAGACTCCATGTTGAGCAAGGTGCACAATGAGAGGCCTGATCTCAGGACCCTAGGATCATAATCTGAGCTGAAAGTGAGAGTTGACACTTAACCGGCTTTACCACACAAATGCCTCTCACACTGTAGTTTTGATTTGCCTTTCCTGATAATAAGTGATGATGAGCATCTTTCATGTGTCTGTTGGCCATCTGTTTGTCTTCTATGGAGAAATGTCTTTCATTTCTTCTGCATATTTTTAATTGGATTTCTCTAGTTGCTAGGAAATAGGATTTCTGTACACTTGGCAAGGAAAGACATATTTGAGGGGTGTTTTTGGGGGGTGTTTATTATATAGATTCTTTTTTTATTTTTTTTAATTTTTTTATGATAGTCACAGAGAGAGAGAGAGAGAGAGGCAGAGACATAGGCAGAGGGAGAAGCAGGCTCCATGCACCGGGAGCCTGACGTGGGATTCGATCCCGGGTCTCCAGGATCGCGCCCTGGGCCAAAGGCAGGCGCCAAACCGCTGCGCCACCCAGGAATCCCGGATTCTTTATATATTTTGGATACTAACCCTTTTTTAGATATGTTCATCTACAAATACCTTCTTCCATTCAGTAGGTTGTCTTTTAGCTTTGTTAATTGTTTCCTTTGCTGTGCAGAAGCTTTTAATTTTGATGCAGTCCCAATAGTTTATTTTTGCTTTTGTTTCCTTTGCCTCAGGAGACAGATCTAGAAAAACGTTTCTATGATTGATGTCAGAGTAATTACTGCCTATGCTCTCTTCTATGATTTTTATGGTTTCAAGTTTCATGTTTAGGTCCTTAATGTATTTTGAATTTATTTTCATGTATGGTATAAGAAAGTGGTCTAGTTTCATTCTTTTGTATGTAGCTGTCCAGTTTTCCTAGCACCATTTGTTGAAGAAACTGTCTTTCCATTGCATATTCTTGCTTCCTTTTTCAAATAGTAATTGACCCTATAATTGTGGGTTTATTTGTAGACTCTGTATTATGTTATGTTGATTTCTGTGTCTATTTTCATGCCAGTACTATACTATTTTGAATACTAGAGCTTTATAGTATATTCTGATATCTGGGATTATGATACCTCCAGCTTTATTTTTCTCTTTCAAGATTGCTCTGGCTATTTGGGGTCTTTTGTGGTTCCATACAAATTTTAAGATTCTTTGTTTTAGTTCTATGAAAATTCTGTTGGTATTTTGATAAGGATTGCATTAAATCTGTAGATTTCTTTGGGTAGTATGGACATTTTAACAATATTTGTTCCTCTCATCCATGCATGGAATATTTTTCCCTTTGTATCATCTTCAATTCCTTTCATCAGTGCCTTATACTTTTCATAGTATGAAGATCTTTCACCTCCTTAGTTAAGTTTATTCCTAGGAATTTTATTATCTTTGGTGCAATTTTAAAAGGGATTGTTATCTTAATTTCTCTCTCTTTTACTTCATTACTAGTAATGAAGTTTACTAGTTTAGTAATGTTTAGAAATTTCTGTATAGGTCTTCAATAAGTATTGAATGTTATTTCGTGATAAAATTAAATTTATAGAAAGTTTTTCTTCTTTATTGATGGTAGATATTTTTGAGTGTGCAGATTTTTAAAATACAGCTGTTGAGGTATACTTTCTAAACAACAAAATTCAATCATCTTAAATGTATCATTCAAATTAAAATCATTTTAGGACAGTTGTCTTGCCAAAAATTCCCTTGTGCCCATTTGTAATCAATCTCCAAAGCAGGAAACCACTGCTCCTATCCCCGTAACCCAGGAAACCACTGATGTGCTTTTGGTCTGAGGTTTTCTTTTTTAATTTAATGGAGTTATTAAATTTATGATATAAATGGTATAAAGCAACATGTAGTTTTTAGGGGCTGGTTTCTGTCACAGAGCATAATGTTTCCAATGTTCATCTGTATTGCAGCATGTATCAGTAGTTTGCTACTTTTTATTGCTGATTTCTATTCCATTTTATTTATTCATGCAGTAATTTAGAGAAATTTGGTTTGTTTCCACTTTTGGCTATTATGAATAATGATGCTATGAATATTCATGTAAAAGTCTTTGGACAAATGTTTTTTTTTTTTTTTAATGGACAAATGTTTTTATTTATCTTGGGTGGATATCTAGGAATAGAATTGTTGGGTTATTTGTCACACTTATGCTTAGGACATTTTTAAGAAACTACCAACCTGTTTTCTAAAAGAAACTGGGTCATATTACATTCTTATCAGTGATATTAGAAGTTTCCCTTTTCTCCATATCCTTGCCAACACTTGTTATTTCTTGTCATCTTGATAATAGCCATTCTAACAAGTGTGAAGTGATAGCTCATTGCAGTTTTGGTCTGCATTTCCCTGATGATTAGTTATTAGTGATGTTGAGCATTTTTCATGCACCAGTTGGACATTTGTATATTTCCATTGGAAAAATGTGTATTCAGATCCTTTACCCATTTTCTTTAAATTGGAGTTTTTGTTTGTTAGTTTTGTTTTGTTTTGAGTAGTATGAGGTCTTTGTATAATTTGGCTATTAGCGACTGATTTATGATATATGATTTGCAAATATCTTTTCCCATTCAGTAGGCTTCCTTTTCAGTTTGTTAATGGTTTACTTTGCTATAAAGAAGCTCTTAACTTTGATGTAGTTCTTTTTTATTTTTGCTTTTGTAGCCTTTGCTTTTTGTGTTAAGTCCAAAAAATCATTGCCAAGGTCATTGCCAAGGAACTTATGTCCTATGGTTTTTTTCTAGGGGTTTTATGATTCCCAGTCTTACATTCAAGTCTTTAATTATTTTGAGTTGATTTTTTTGTGTGTGGTATGAGATGCTAGTTCAGTTTCATTCTTTTGTGGGTATGGTTTTTCCAACATCATTTATTAAAGAGACTGTTCTTTCCACATTTATACGTCTGGCTTCTTTGTTGTAAATTAATTGATAACATATGTGTAATTTATTTTCTGTGCTCTTTATACTATTCCATTGATGTACATATCTGTTTTTATGCCAGTATGATACTGTTTTGATTCTATAGCTTTGTAGTATTGTTTGAAGTCAGGAAACATGATGCCTCGCTGTTGTTCTTTCTTAAGATTGCCTTGGCTATCCTGTATTTTTTGTGATCCATACAAATTTTAGGATTGTTTGCTCTATTTCTGTGAAAAATGCCCTTGGAATTTTGTTAAAGACTATATTGAATTTGTAGACTGCTTTGGGTAATATGGGCATTTTATCAATATTATTCGAATCCATGAGCATAGGATATCATTCCATTTACTTATGTCATCTTCCAATTTTTTTTCAATGTCTTAAAATTTTCAGTTACAAGTCTTTCATGTTTTTGGTTAAATTTATTTGTAAATAGTTTATTCTTTTTTATGTAATTTAAATTGGATTAAGTTTTTTTTCATAGTTTATTAGTCTATAGAAATGCAACCAATTTTTGAATACTGATTTTGTATCCTGCTACTTCACTTAATTTGTTTATTACTTTTAACAGTTTTTCGATGGAGTCTTTGGGGTTTTCTATATATAATGTCACTTGCAAATAAGGATAGTTTTATTTCTTTCATTCTGATTTGTATGCATTTCTTTTTCTTGCTTAGTTGCTCTCACCTTTATTATGTTAAGATACATTCTTATACCCACTTTGTTGAGACTTAAATCATGTTGAAACTTGTGAACTGTTTTTTCTGCATCTACTGTGATGATCTTATGATTTTTTTTTAAAGATTCTATTTATTTATTCATGAGAGACACAGAGAGAGAAAGAGAGAGAGAGAGAGAGAGAGAGAGAGGTAGAGACACAGGCAGACGGAGAACTAGGCTCCAGGCAGGGAGCCCGATGTGGGACTCTATACCAGGTCCCCAGGATCAGGCCTGGGCCGAAGGCGGCGCTAAACCGCTGAGCCCCTGGGCTACCCAATCTTATGATTTTTATTTTTCATTTTATATCATATTGATTAACTTGTAGATGTTGAACTATCCTTGCATCCTTAGAATAACTCCCACTTAATCATTGTATATGATTTTTAAAAATGTATGTTGGTTTGGTTTGCTAGTATTTTGTTGTGGATTTTAAATCTATTTTTATCAGAAATGTAAAGTAATTTTGTTTTCTTGTAATCTTGTCTGGATTCGGCATTAGGATAATGGTGGCCTTATAAAATGAATTTAGAAGTGTTCTGTCCTTTTCTATTTGTGTTAAATGATTTTTAGGACGTCTTTATAGTTTATCAGTTAATTTTTAGCTGTATATATTCAAATTTTTAAAATATTGGCTCTAGAACTTATAATATTTATTTTTAATTATTACAGTTTCCTTTAGTATACAGTGACATTCTATTAAAATATCACATCCAAATACTTCTAACCAATGAAGCTTCCACTCTATGTACTAATCTGATTGTGGCTTGGAGAGCATATTCAAAGTTTATCTACTTCTTCAGTCTCCTTTGGCTTTTAATTTATGCCCATATTTCTTGGGTCTTTCCTTATACGTATGGTATCTCTCTAGTTGCCTTTTTATGGCTTTCTCATTTGAGATTTCCTCAGTTAAATTTCTGATTCAGTGCTTGTTCAAACTAGGACTGCAACCTCAGGCTAGCAAAGTTGCAGGTTTCCCTGTTTAGTTCTCCTCCAACTTTCCCATGTATAGTTCATAAAATCACATATTTTCTTCCTATCCCTCAAGTTTATGCTACATCCTTTCTGGCAGTAAAGCTGTGCTTTTGGAAGCCAATCTCACACTGATAAAGCTGTTGCTTTTGCCAAATGACTCTTGTGGGGGCTGAGAGGATGAATGGAAGCAGTCCCAGAAAGAAGGACACTGACTTTGTCTGTTCTAAATGAAAGTTTGAGTAGTTTTTCAAGAATAAGATCTACTGAATTTGTTGTCTGGTTTTGATTGATTTTCAGAGCCCTGACATACTTGTATTTGTTCAGTTTCGTATTATAATTTTTTTGGGGGGTGGTATTGCATTATACTTTTTTTGTGGAAAGGATTCACCAATCTCTTAACATTATTAAAGCTGAAAATTCCTTACATATTTTCTTTTTAGAAGATAGTAATATGCTTTAACAGTTATTTCTAGGGCCTTAAAAAAGATTTTAATTTTTTTTTCTGCTAGTAACATTGTCTTTGGGGAAAAATTCTATAATTGTCATTTTGTTAGAATAAACAGCACAAAAGTTATTTCATACAGAGGCCATACTGGTGCTCTTAAGTTTAAAATTGAGAATGATAAACTTAATAAGTTCTTGAAATATTTTTGAAGAAATAGAGATTAGAACCCCCTAGCATTTTATGATACAGGAAGAGATGGCAAATATTTTCTTTTGATTATTCCCATTCATCTTTTAGAAGTTTATTTAAGTCCAGCTTAGATGGTGCAGCCACTCTGAAAAACAGTATGGAGGTTCCTCAAAAAGTTGAAAGTATAGCTAACCTATGACCCAGCCATTGCATGACTAGATATTTACCCCAAAGATACAAATGTAGTGATCCTAAAGAGCACCTGTACTTCAACGTTTATAGCAGCAATATCCACAATAGCCAAACTATGGAAAGAGCCCAGATGTCCATCGACAGATGAATGGATAAAGAAGATGTGTGTGTGTGTGTGTGTGTGTGTGTGTGTGTGTGTGTGTGTATCTCGCCATTTGCAACGACATGGATGGAACTAGAGGGTATTATGCTAAGTAAAAGAAGTTAGTCTGAGAAAGACAGTTATCATATGATCTCACTCATATGGAATTTTAAGAAATTGGAGGGAAAAATAAAATAAGATGAAATCAGAGAGGGAGACAAACCTTAAAATACTCTTAAACTCTTAATCATAGGAAAAAAACTAGAGTTGCTGAAGGGGAGAGGGGTGAGGGTATAGGGTAACTGGGTGATGGACATTAAGGAGGGCACGGGATGTAAAGAGCACTGGGTATTATATAATACTGATGAATCGCTGAACTTTACCTCTGAAATTAATAATATGTTAATTATTTGAATTTAAATTTAACAAAAATAAAAAATCTAGCTTAGGAATCCTATAATTCAGTGAACACATGTGAGAGGAAGATTGGCAGTAATATCCAAGTATCCCAACTAAATAGTAAAATATCAATAACATGGATACATATCAAATTTAAACCTAATTTCTAGTGGGTCAAAATCTGAGAAATTTTCCAAACTAGGCTACATGATTTATGGGTCAGTGTTACAAAAGAGCTTCTAGGGGTTGGGCAAAATGGGTGAAGGGGAGAGGGAGATACAGGTCTCCAGTTATGGATTGAGTGTCAGTGGAATAAAAGGCAGAGCATAAGGACTACTGTCAATGATACTGTAAATAGTGATGTAATGGAACAGACAGTATATCTACACTTATGGTGAGCATAGCATAATGTATAAACTTGTCAAATCACTAAGTTGTATGCCTGAAACTGATGTAATATTGTGTGTCAACTATACACAAGCAATTAAAAAAAAGAATATACTTGTGAAAATGAATCACACAGTAAAAATGATCCATCCAGTCATTTAGAAATGGGAAGATAAAGTATATCTTATTTGCTCAGCTATAGAAACATGGTACAGTGAACATAATTTGTAAAAGGATCACACTGTCCTGAATTGTCTTTATGTATGTGTAGGACCAGGCAGGTAGAACTGGATAATGAGGCAATCATTCCATTCCTTGTGGGAAAAGGAAGAGATTTAAAAATAAAAAGTATAATTTTATCTCTTATCCTCATTACATTAATAAAAAAGTATTGTTTTGATTGGTTCCTACTGAGATTTGAGAACCTGCTGTTATCCAAAGGATAACTTAATAATTGCTATTTTTTGAACGTAAACATCATTTACTACCTCATATTATATTCATATTATTGTATGTTTTTATGTAAGAAATGTATCAGCTCTTACCATCTGGGAAGTGATTTTTTTTTTTACATTTAGAGAAATATCTAATTTACAAATGGATTGATGGGAAAAAAAACTTTGTATCATTTTCCAATATTTGCTTTAGAAATATTTTCTTCACAAGATCTTATTGCTCAGTCTCCTGAGGGATAGGATAACTTTTTTGCATGGCCTTACCAATTCAACTGTAGAATTCCTTTGTTAGTATTTCTATTATTAGGTGCTCAATTATGCTTGTTGAATAAACAATGAGGATATGGCTATATTTATTAGGAGAAACTATATGAAATTGTCAATATTTTACGATTTTGATCCACAAAAAAATGTCAATTTTGTAAAATTCTATCAAGAAAATATTATTAATTATCAAGCTCCAATCCTATTTAGGTGTTTAAGTTTTACCCTAGGACACATTCAAAGGCTAGAGCATCTTTCACTATCTCTGTATACTTTTCATTTCCTTTTCTCTCAAACCCCTGTTTAGCATGTAGTGTATCTTAGATCTGGTACAAATATACTTTATTTCACTAGGTGTACATACATATAAATTAAATAATTTATTTGCATTCTCACAATAGAAAATTTAAACCTTTACTTGAGCATAATATTAATATTTTAAAAGGAATTTCCTGTGTGCATTTGTAAAGAAAGCATCTTCCCTACTGAATTTCTTTTCTCTCTCTCTCTCTTTCTTTGAATCAGTGCTTAGATTTTACATTTCTTAGATTTTAGATTTAGATTTAGATTTTAGATTTAGATTTTAGATTTAGATTTAGATTTCTTACATGTCTTAGATTTTACATTTCTTGAGAGGAGGTCCTCTTCTATTAACTCATTCATGAATGTGACTACTGTAATTAGCCAAGATCTTAAGTGCCTACCGAATATCCAAGAGTCTATCAGAAGATTGTGTACAGAGTCAAGTGAGGCAGCTTAGTGGGAATAGAGAAGTGGGAAGCTTGGTCGCATTTCAATTCTTGGAGTTTAATACTTGTATGTATAGTTGAGAAAAAGGCATGTAACATGTAATAATAAAAAGAGACACCCATGCAGAAGCCTTTCTGGATGAAAAACATTTTTGGAGATTTCTTAAGGGCTGAATGTACTAAGAATATGAGTTTTTAGGAAGGAACAGAAGAGGTAGTGTTTCTTTTATGAAAAACTCAGATTTCACAGGAAAGGAAGCTTCTGTTGTCTGGTAAATTCACTGGCCACCATCTGGCTCTGTTCATTAAAAGAGTAATCCAAGCAGAGGAACCTGCTGGTTGTAGCAAAGGTTGGAGCTTAGTGAGTTTTAGGTGCTTAGCAGGAGGTAAGCAGTCACATTCCGTGTTCTCAGACACTTGAGGTCAAAGAGGGACGTGTTTTGTCAATATGCTCTGGTGATGCTCGCAACCCTGGGGTCAGACTAATGCCCTCAGATGTTTTTGGTTTTCTTACAGAGAATCAAAATTTAAAAGAAGTTTGTGAAAGCACAGCTTTGACTATAAGAGACAGAAGATCAATATGCAGCTTGATCTGATTTGAGGAATTTACAGTGTTCTCATTTTTATTATTTTAAACTTTGAGGGAACTTCATTTGGTTTCTTGGTAGAAAAAATTATATACATGTATATATATATTTTCTATATATATATATATACATGTATATAGAAAATATATAATAGATTATATAGGTATGGATATATAATTGTGTGTGTGGTGTACTGGAAATAATGAAATTTTGAGTTGAATGGTAATTCTGGTTTAGTTCTGTAGTGTAACTGTGCACTTTAGATATCGACAAATATTTTTTAAGTTTAGCTTTCTATACCTCTAGAAGGTCTAATTTAATCAGAGTCTAGTGAAATCAAATGAGATATTTATTTAAGAGGATCCTGTAAACAATGAGAGAGATAAATGTTAGTTATCCCTAATATAATATAGAGAATTTTGCTAAAGGTTACCAGAAAGTAGAATAAATGATCTGTTACTGTGCTTAAAGTAGATGACAATATTTTCAGTTATGCTACTATAATTCTTGGTAGTATGAAAGTGAAAATTTAGGTATTGTAGATCTACTTAATTGTTTCATGCTTAGACACTCTTCACTTTCCCCCAATTACACCCACTGGAAAACTATAGTGATATGATGAAACATTTTCTTTTCTTTTCTTTTTAAAGATTTTATTTGTTTGTTCATGAGAGAGGCAGAGATACAGGCAGAGGGAGACACAGGCTACCCACAGGGAGCCCAATGTGGGACTGTATCCCAGGACCCCAGGATTACGCCCTGAGCCAAATGTTGAGCAGATGCTCAACTGCTGAGCCACCCAGGTGCCCCTGATGAGACATTTTCTTATTGATCATTGGAGAGGTACATATCATTAATTTAGTTTGATTCAAATTAACATTTTTGAGTTTCTAATATAATATCACAAGCTACACTGTTAGTGAGTTAGCATTTTGAACTGAGACATTCTATATGTAGGAGTCCATTATTAGAATTCAAATAATGCATCTTTCTGGGGAAAAAATATGACCTGTGATTTGTTGAAAATTAACATTGTATTATTAAGAAATAGGATTCAAGATGATACCATACTTGTAACTTAGAGGCATGGTTACCATCCTACCTAGGCTTTACTAATCTAAACCCTAATCTTGAGGTTTGGTTTCATTATAATAGAATGACAACTTGATATTGTTCTAATATGATCACTTGGATATGGAAGAATAATATATAACATCTTAATACAATTAATTGTATCTTAACAGGTATTAGAAAAAAAGCGTATCAATTGCAGCAACATCTAGAAAATATTTCACTATAAAGTTGCATTGAAGTCTTCAGTCCAAAGGTTGAATCTATAAACATTTTGATGTACTTTTTTCATATATTCTCTTAAAGTAAATAATAAAACCTTAAGATTGGCAAGCCTCAGAGCAATAATTAAGAATCTGAAAGTGTTAGGAAAACACCTAAAATTAAAGTTGTTATGATATTGACTGAACATAATAAACCAAATTTTTGTCAATAAACTCAGTAGAATATCACAAAAAAGAGAAGTTCCTCTTAAAACTTTTTTATTCCAGCGGCCCCTGGGTGGCTCAGTTAAGCTCGGACTCTTGATTTCAACTCATGTCATGATCTCAGGGTCATGAGATTGAACTCCACGTTGGGCTGCGCACTGTGCACGGACCTTGCTTAAGATTCTTTCTCTCCCCATCCCTACTTGTGCCCCCCTTGCCCACCCTTCTATCTCAAGTAAATAAATAAATCTTAAAAAAAACCCAAAACTTATTCCAAATCTTCTCTTCTTGCATGCAAAAATATTTGAAAAATTGCTCATACCTAGTTCTATGCTTGTTTTCCATTTTCAATATACTGTGGTCTGGTTACTGTCCCCTTTACACTTATATTTATTGGGTGATTAATATTTGATGGGCATAGTACTAAACAATTTATGTGTATTATCATTCTTTCCTTACAGCAATCTTTTAAGTGTTCCATTTGCTTATACTGAAATTGCTCCAGAAAAAAGTCACTCTATTTGTTAGGACTATTTGGTTACTTATGAGAGAGGTAAACTCAAACTTCTAGGATGTATTGAGTCATGCAGCAGAAAAGTGCAGGACAAAATTGTTTTCAAGATCAGGAATTCCCCTCTCTAAGGTCTGCTGTTTATATATTGTTTTCATTCTCAAGCAGGAACTCTCCATGCAGTGGCAAAGATGACTGATACTAGATACAAGTTTACATTAGGCCAGTTTATCAGTCTTGCTGAACAGAGAGTGCCTTAATCCCAGAATAGGGTCCAGATCTTTTATTGGTCAAGCTGGCATTATGTGTTCATCTGTGAAAGCAGGAAAAAAAAAAACCTGTGACATTGGGCTAAGCAAACCTTCTTAAATAAGACACCAAAAGAGTTATCCACTAAAGAAAAGCAGACACATTGGAACTTTTGCTCTTCTCTTCATTCTAACTCATCCATGCAGCATTTGACATTGATGACAATTCCTTCTTTGTTGATGACTTTCTCCTTTTACCTTACCAGTTCATTTTAAGAAGAGTTGTTACTTATTTATTTTTGGGTGCCAGACACTGTATCAAATAGTTGGTAGACACTCAGTAAGACAGAGTGATGTTCCATTCCCAGCAAAGTTGCTATTGTCAGTTTTTTAAATTTTAGCCATTCTACTAGGTACAGGGTGATTTCCTGTTGTGGTCTTAACTTGCATTTCTCTCATGATAAAGATATTGATCATCTTCTCATTTGCTTATTTGGCAGACATATTTTATTTGGTTAAGTGTTCAGTTATTTTGTCCACTAAAATTTTGAGTTTTTGTTTTCTACTTTTTAAAAATTGAAGTATAATTGACATACAGCATTATATTAGTTTCAGATATACAACACAAAGATTTAACATTTGTATACATTGTAATATCACCACTATAAGCCTACTTACCATCTGTCCCATAGAAAGTTAGAAAATTTTTTTCTTGTGATGAAGACTTTTAAGATTTACTTTCTTAACAACTTTCAAATTTGCCATTGCATCATTACTACAGTCACCATTCTGTAAATTACATCCCCATGACATAACTGGAAACTTGTATGTCTCGATCTCCTTCACTTGAAAATATCTTTCCCACTCATGGGGTTGCCTTTTATTGTGTTAGTGGTTTTCTTTGCTGAAAAGAAGCCTTTTAGTTTGAGATAGCCCTATTTATTTTTTTTCTTTTGTTGCCATTGCCTTTGGAGTGAGACCCCCAAATATATTGCCAAGAACAATGTCAAGGAATTTACTACCTACGTTTTACCTATGAACTTTATGACTTCTGGTCTTATGTTCAAGTCTTTAACCCATTTTGAGTTAATTTTTATGTATGGTCTAAGATAGTGGTTCAGTTTTATTCTTTTGCATGTGGCTATGCAGTGTTCCCCACAGCATTTATTGAAAAGAGTGTCCTTTCCCCATTCTATGTTCTTGACTTCTTTGTCATAAGTTAATTGGCCATAGATATTTGGGTTTATTTCTAGGTTCTATTCTGTGCCATTGATCTATGTGTCTGTTTTTATGCCAATACCATACTGTTTTGATTACTATAAGTTTATAATATAGTTTGAAGTCAAGAAGCCTGATTGTCTCCACCTTTGTTCTTTCTCAGGATTGCTTTGGGTATGTGTGGTCTTTTGTAGTTCCATACAAATGTTAGGATTATTTGTTCTATTTCTTGAAAAATGCCTTTGGAGGGGTGCCTGAGTGGCTCAATTGGCTGTGCATCCAACTCTTGCTTTTGGTTCAGGTCAGCATCTCAGGGTTGTGAAATTGAGCCCTACATTGGACTCTGGGCTCAGTGGGGAGTCTGCTTGAGATTTTCTCTCTGTCTTTCCCTCTTCTCCTCCCCTCCTCTTGAAATAAATAAATCTTAAAAAGAAAAAAAGAAACATGCCATTGGAATTTTGATAGAGATTGCATTAAATCTTTACAAATGAAAAAAAAAAAAGAAAAAAAATCTTTACAAATGGAATTTTTCTTAATTTATCTTTCTAATAATTCATTGATAGTATATGAAAACACAATAGACTTCTGTGTATTGATTTTGTACCCTGCAACTTTACTGAATTTGTTTATTTGTTCTAAGTTTTTTCTTGGAGTCTTTAGGGCTTACTATATATAAAATCATGTCATCCACGAAGAGTGAAAATTTTATTTCTTTCCAATTTGGATACTTTTTATTTTTTTATTCCTGTTTACTCTGGGAAGGACTTCCAATACTATGTTAAGAGTGGTGAGAGTAGTCATTTTTGTCTTGTTTCTGATCTTGAGGGAAAAGCTTTCAGCTTTTTGCCATTGACTATGACGTTACCTGTGGGCTTGTCCTATATGGACTTTATTATGTTGAGATGTGTTCCATCTATTACCTCTTTGTTGAGAATTTTTATCGCGAAAGGGTGTTGACTTGGTCAAATTTTTTTTCAGCATCTATTGACATTATTTTTATCCTTCAGTTTATTTTTTTTAAGACTTATTTATTTATTCATGAGACAGAGAGAGAGAGGCAGAGACATAGGCAGAGGGAGAAGCAGGTTCCCCACAGGGAGCCCAATATGGGACTCATTCCAGGATCCCAGGATCATGCTCTGAGCCAAAGGCAGATGCTCAACCACTGAACTACCCAGGCATCCCAATCCTTCAGTTTATTAATGTGTTGTATCATGTTCATTGATTTGTGGATGGTGAACCATTCTTGCATCATGGAAAAAAATCCTGCCTAATCATGATATGTATCATCCCTTCAATGTTTTATTCAACTTGATTCAGTTAATATCTTTTTATTTTTACATTTTTAAAATATTTTATTTATTTATTTATTCATGAGAGACAGAGACAGAGAGAGAGAGAGAGAGAGAAGCAGAGACACAGGCAGAGGGAGAAGCAGGCTCCATGCAGGAGCCTGATGTGGGATTCCATCTCACGACTTCAGGATTATGCTGTGGGCCGAAGGCAGGCGCTAAACTGCTGAGCCACCCAGGGATCCCCGATTCACTTAATATCTTATTGAGGAATTTTGCATCTGTGTTCATTGGGGGTATTGGCCTGTAATTTTCTCACTCTTCTTTTGTAATGTCATTGTCTGATATTGATAGTAGGGTAATGCTGGTCCTGTAAAATGAGTTTTTGAATATTCCCTACTCTTCAATTTTTTTGGAAAATTTTGTGAAGGATAGGTATTAAATCTTCTTTGAATGTTTGGTAGAGTTCACTAATGAAGCTGTATGGTCCTGCAATGATGTTTGATGGGATTTTTTGATAACTAATTTGATCTCTCCAGTAATTGACCTATCCATATTTTCTGTTTCTTCATGATTCAATCTTGGACAATTGTTTCTAGAATTTATCCATTTCTTCTAGGTTGTCTATTTTTGGCCTATAGTTTTTCATAGCTATCTCTTATCTTTTGTATTTCTTTGATGTTAGTTGTAGTATGTCTTTTTTCATTTCTGATTTCATTTATTTGAGGCTTCTCATTTTTTTTGAGACTCTAGCTAAAGGTTTTCAATTTTGTTTATCTTTGCAAAGAACTAGCTCTACTTCATTTATTTCTGCTTTTATCTTTCTCATTTCTTTCCTTTTATTAATTTTGTTTTTTTTCTTTTTCTAAAAGTTAGGAAAAGTTAGATTTTATATTTAAACTTTGTATTTATATTTTAAACAATTATGTTTATATTTAAAAAAACAAGATTTTTCTTGTTTCTTGAGGTAGGCTTATATCTGTATGAACTTCTCTCTTAGAACTGCTTTTGCTAGACTTCATATTTTGGTATGCTGTATTTCCATTTCCATTTGTCTCAAGGTATTTTTTGGTTTCTCTTTTGATTTCTTTCTTGACTTGGGTATTCAGTAGCATTCTGTTTTTTTTTTTTTTTTAATTTATATATGATAGTCACAGAGAGAGAGAGAGAGAGAGAGAGAGAGAGAGGCAGAGACATAGGCAGAGGGAGAAGCAGGCTCCATGCACCGGGAGCCCGACATGGGATTCGATCCCAAGTCTCTAGGATCGTGCCCTGGGCCAAAGGCAGGCGCCAAACCGCTGGGCCACCCAGGGATGCCAGTAGCATTCTGTTTAATCTGTACATATTTGTGACTTTTCCAGTTTTCTTTTTGTAATTGATTTCTGGTTTCATACCATTATGTTCAGAAAAGATACTTTTTTTAAAGATTTTATTTATTTATTCATGAGGGACACACACACACAGAGGCAGAGACAAAGGCAGGGGGAGAAGTAGGATCCCCACAAGAAGCCTGATGTGAGACTCAATCCCGGCCCTCGGGATCACTCCCTGAGCTGTAGATAGATGCTCAACTGCTGAGCCACCCAGGTGTCCCCAGAAAAGATACTTGATATAATTTCAAGATTCTTAAGTTTACTGAGACTTGTTTTGTGGCCTGGCATTTGATCTATGTTGGAGAATGTTCCCTGTGCACTTGAGAAGAATGTGTATTCTGCTGGTTTTGGCTGGAATGTTCCGTATATGTCTGTTAAGTCCATGTGGTCTCATGTGTTATTTAAGGCTAAGGTTTTCTTTTTAAAAATTAAAAAAAATTTTTGAGTATAGTTGACATGCAATATTACATTAGTTTCAGGTGTACACATTGCAATTTAAGAAGTTTAGATGTTTACTATGTTTACCACAAATATAGCTACCATCTCTCCCCTTACATCACTATTACAATAATATTTACTGTATTCCTTATGCTCTGCCTTTTATTCCTGTGATTTATTCTTTCCATAACCTAAGGCCTGTATCTTCTTCCATTCACCAATTTTCCCAACACCCCACCCCTTACCCTCTGGTAACCAGTTTGTTTTCTGTCTTTATAGGTCTGATTATGCTTTTTGTTTGTTAATTTTTTAAGACCCCACTTATGAGGGGAATCATGGTGTTAGCGTTCCTCAGTTTGACTTATTTCACTTAGCATAATACCCTCTAGGTCCATCCATATTGTTTCAAATAGCCCAATAGCCCAATCTCATCCTTTTTTTTTTTTTTTTAATAGCTGTATAGTATTTTGGTGTGTGTGTGTGTGTGTGTGTGTGTGTGTGTGTGTGTACAACACATTTTCCTTTTCCATTTATCTGTTGATGGACACTTAGATTGCTTCTGTATCTGGGCTATTTTAAATAATGCTGCAGTAAGCATAGGGAACCTCCATGCTGTTTTCTAGAGTGGCTGCACCAATTTGCATTTTCACCAACAGTGCACAAAGGTTCCTTTTTTCATCATTTTGATTTAAGTCATTTTAATAGGTGTGTGATATGTCTTGTTGTGGTTTTATTTGCATTTCCCTGATGATTAGTGATGTTGAATATTTTTTCCTTTGTTGGCCATTTGTATGTCTTCTTTAGAAAAATGCCTATTCAGGTCCTCTACCCATTTTTAATCAGATTGCTTGTATTTTTTTGGTGTTGAGTTTTATAAATTCTTTATATATTTTGGATATTAACCCCTTATTGGATATATCATTTGCAAATATCTTCTCCCACTAGTAGGTTGTCTTTTTATTTTGTTAATGATTTCTTTTGCTGTGCAGAAAGCTTTTTATTTTGATGTAGTGTCTATTTTTTCTTCTGTTTCCTTTGACTTAGGACACGTATCTAGAAAAATGTTGCTACAGCAGATGTCAGAGAAATTACTGCCTGTGCTCTCTTTTAAATTTTATGGTTTCAGGTCTCACATTTAGGTCTTTAATCCATTTTGAATTGTATAGTGTTAGAAAGTGGTTTAGTTTCACTCTTCTACATGTAACTGCCTGGCACCATTTATTGAAGAGACTGTTGTTTTCCCATTTTGTATTTTTGCCTCTTTTGTCATAGATTAATTGACCATATAATTGTGACTTTATTCTGTTCTTTTTTCTGTTCCTATTCCTATTCTTGTTCCTATGCTGTTCTTTTTTAATTTTCTTTCTAGATGATCTATCCAGTGATATAAATGGGGTATTAAAGTTACCTACAATTTTTTTATTGCCCACAATTTCTCTTTTTAGGTTTGTTGATACTTTCTTTATATATATTAGTTCCCCTTGATATTTACATGTTATATCTTCTTGTTGGATTGTCTCCTTTATCATTATGTGATGCCCATCTGATTCTATTTATAATAATCATTGACTTAAAAGTCTGTTTTGTTTAAGCATAGCTATCCCGGGTTTCTGTTTGTTTGTTTCCATATATGTGGAACATCTTTTTCCATTTCTTCACTTTTAGTCTCTGTGTGTCTTTACCTCTTAGGTTAGTCTTTTGTAGACAACATGAAGATGGATTTTGTTTTTTGTTTTTTTTTTTGTTTGTTTCTTAATCCATTCAGCCACTCTTTTTCTTTTGATTTGAAAATTTAGTCTATTTAAAGTAATTGTTGATGGGTATGTACTTATTGCTATTTTATTTTTTTATTTTTTATTTTTTATTTTTTATTTTTTAAGACTTTATTTATTTATTCATGAGAGACCCAGAGAGAGAGAGAGAAGAGAGAGAGAGAGAGAGAAAGAGAGGCAGAGACTCAGGCTGAGGGAGAAGCAGGCTCCATTCAGGGAGCCTGACGTGGGACTCGATCCTGGGTCTCCAGGATACCACCCTGGGCTGTGAAGGTGGTGCTAAACCTCTGAGCCACCAAGGCTGCCCCTTTATTGCTATTTTATTAATTGTTTTCTGGCTTTGTAGTTTCTCTCTGTTCCTTTGTTCTTCTTTTGTTTCTTTCCATGTGTTTGATGATAGTCTTGTACTTACTTTTCTTTTTCATTATTTTTTCATTACTTTTTGTGTATCTGTTACAGGTTTTTGCTCTGTGGTTATCATCATGCTCACATAGAGTACCCTATATAGATAGAAGTCTATTTTAAGTTGATAGCAAGTTAAGATTGAGCCCCTTCAATTTTCAAAAAATATTTTTATTTATTTATTTATTTATTTATTTATTTATTTATTTATTTATTTATTTATTTAAAACAGAGAGAGAGAAAGAGAGAAAGAGAGAGAGAGAGACAGAGGGAGAGAGGCAGAGACATAGACAGAGGGAGAAGTAGGCTCCCTGCAAGGAGCCCGATGTGGGACTCAACCTCATACCTTGGGATCAGGCCCTGAGCCAAAGGCAGACGCTCAACCGCTGAGCCACCCTGGCATCCCATTTGAGCCCATTCTAAAATTCAACATTTTTACTGCCCACCTCCCGCCACATTCCACATTATACATCTTTTTATTTTTTGTATCCCCTAATCATAGTTATTTTTACTACTTTTGTCTCTTAGTCTTCATATTAGCTTTGTAAACAATCTCTGTCCTTACTATAGATTTACCCTTGCTGGTGGGAATATTTTATGTTTTCTTATTACTATTTAGTACTCTTTCTTTGCAGCTTAAAGAAGTCCCTTTAGCATTTCTTCTAAGGCTAGTTTAGTGATGATGCATTCTTGTAGCTTTTGCTTGTCTGGAAATATTTTATGTCTCCTTTAATTCTGAATGATAACTTTGCTGGGTATTTTTGGTTGAAATCCTGTCAGCACTTTGAATATAATGTGCCACTGCCTTCTGGCCTCAAAGTTTATGCTAAGAAATTTACTGACAATCTTATGGGGGCTTCCTTGTATGTAAAAAATTTGTTTTTCTCTTGATTCTTTTAAGATTCTTTCTTTAGGGATGCCTGGGTAGCTCAGTGGTTGAATGTCTGCCTTTGGCTCAGGGCATGATCCTGTGATCTTGAAATCGAGTCCTGCATCGGGCTCCCTGCAGAGAGCCTGCTTCTCTCTCAGCCTGTGTCTCTGCCTCTCTCTCTCTCTCTGTGTTTCTCATGAATAAATAAATAAAATCCTAAAAAAAGAGATTCTTTCTTTATATTTAACTTTTAGTTATAATGTGCCCTGGGGTGTGTCTTTTTGGGTTCATCTTGTTTGAAACACTCTGGGCTTCCCAGATCTGGCTGTTTACTTCTTTATGTTAGGGAAGTTTTCAGCCATTATTTTTTCAAATAAACTTTCTGCCCCTTTTTCTTTTCTTCTAGGATCCCTATAATGTAAATGTTTTTCCACTTGAGGTTGTCCAATAGATACATTTATCTGTTTTCATTTTCTTTATTCTCTTTTCCTTTTGATACTTTAGGTGCATTCCAGTGCCTTGTGTTCCAGATCACTGATTCTTTTTTTTTTTTCCCCATCTAGTCTGCTATTAAATTTCTGTAGTATATTTTTCAGTTCAACTATGGTTATTCAGATCTGTGACTTCAGATCTGTTTGGTACTTTATTATATTTTGTATCTTTTCTTTGAAGTTCTGTCTGTGTTTATCTTTTCTTCTCCTGAGTTCAATGAGCATCTTTATGATCATTATTTTGAACTCTTTAATAGATAAATTGCTTATCTCATCTCATTATTTTCTAAGGTTTTATCTTATTCTTTATGGGTTTTTATCTTGTTTTTTCATTTTGAACATTTTCCTGTTTCTTCATTTATATTTGTTTATGTGTTAGGTGTAATAGCTGTTTCTCTCAGTATTAAAAGATTAGCCCTGTCTGTGTGGGTCATGAACCTTATCATTTAACATTGCCCTGTTCTTGATTGTCTCTAGAACTGTCGTTTTCATTGCCTTAGACCCACAGGACCTAGAAATGCAATCTCCCCTGGCCAGAAGAGCCCACCACTCACAGGTATCCCTTGTGTCTGTTGCACACATCTGTTGGCTTTGGGCAGGCCACTATTAGGGACAGGGCACTACCTGCTGCCTGTGGCAGGGCTGTGTCAGTGGTGCAGGGGAGAGCAGCTGTCTACCTGCTCCCTTTGGGAGGATGGTCAGGTGGGTGGAGGGTGGAAGGCAGGTGTTAACATGTTAGAATGAGAGTGCAAGAATGGCAGCTGTGAGCACTAGAGCTAGCAAGGCACAGAGAGAACATAAAAATGGCACCCACCAGTGCCTCCTTCCCTGGAGAAGTTCCCAATAGGCTTTTGTCTTTCTGTCAGTTGCTTTAAGGTTAGCAAATGGATCTCCACATATGGTCTAGGTTCTTTTCAAACTGCTGGATTGGGGGTGAGTGAGCCTTTGTGTGAACCTTTTAAGAGTGGAATCTTCATGCCCTTTTTGACATAAGTACTATTGGTTTTCTTTTAAGATTTTATTTATTTATTCACAAGAGACACACAGAAAGAGGCAGAGACATAGGCAGAGGGAGAAGCAGGCTCCCCATGGGGAACCTGGTACGGGACTGGATCCCAGGACCCCTGGATCACAACCTGAGCCAAAGGCAGACACTCAAACACTGAGCCACCCAGGTGCCCCTCACTGGTTTTCAAAGTAAGATCTTTTAGAGATTTTTCTTCTGGTGCAAATCTCCTGCATTGGGGTACCTGATATCAGGCATAAACCTGTTCCTCTTCTGGGAGGAGTTCTGTATTTGTGAGATCTCTTCTGATGGCGGATCACCATGCTGGGCATGGGGTTTTGGCAAAGCCTTGTCTGCCTATTATACCCCTTTTGATGTAGCTCATTTATCCTCTGTCATGGAATAGCTGCCTAGCTAGTTCTCAACTTCTTTTCAGAGGGCACTGTTCTACATGTAGCTGTAGATTTGTTGTTTCCGTGGGCAGGTGTGGGTTCAGGATCTTCCTATATTACCATCTTGAATTGCCCGCTGTTTTCTTATTACTGAGTTTTGAGAGTTTTTTTCTGTTTTTGTTTTTTGTTTTTAAATTCCAAATACAAGTCTTTTATCAGATATGTGATTAGCAAATGTTTTCTTCCAGTCTATTGATTGTCTTTTCATTTTATCAAAAGTACCTTTGGAAAATCTGTAGCTTTAGGTTTTCCATTTAGGTTTATAATCCATGTTTCAGTTAATTTTTGTATATACAGTGCAATGTATGGATTCAACTTCTTTTTAAACCCTCTTTGGCAGTGAATATCCAATTGCTTAGCACCATCATTTTGGAAATACTGTCCTTTTTCTACTGATTTTCCTTTATAACTTTGTAGAAAATGAACTGATCACCATTATGGACTGAATTTTGTTTCCCTTTGCCCCCCACTCATATGTTGAACCCCTAACCCAGAATGTGACTCTGTTTGGCGATAGTACCTTTATGGAAGTAATTGAGGTTAACTTAGGTCTTAAAGGTGAAATCTTAATTTGATTGGACCGGTGTCCTTAAAAGAAGAAAAAGATGCACCAGAGAGTCCAGTCTCTCTTCATTCACTTACAGAGGAAAAAGCTATGTGGAGGACAGCCATCTATAAGCCAGGAAGAGAGGTCCTATAGAAACCAATCCTGTTGGTACTTTGATCTTGGACTAACAGCTTCCAGAACAGTGAGAAAATAAATGTCTTTTTAAGACACGCAGTCTGTGGTATCTTGTTATGACAGCTCAAACTGACTAGTACAATCATATATGATTATGTCTTTTTCTGTTTTAGAAATAGTCTATTCAGGGATCCCTGGGTGGCGCAGCGGTTTAGCGCCTGCCTTCAGCCCAGGGCCCGATCCTGGAGACCCGGGATCGAATCCCACGTCGGGCTCCCGGGGCATGGAGCCTGCTTCTCCCTCTGCCTGTCTCTGCCTCTCTCTCTCTCTCTCTGTGACTATCATAAATAAATTAAAAAAAAAAAAAAGAAATAGTCTATTCAGTTTCATTGATATATTTATCTATTTTGACACCAATACCACACTGTCTTGATGAGTATAGCTTTATAGTAAGTCTTCAATTTGGGAATTTTAAGTCCTTTAACTTTGTTATTCTTTTTCAAAGTTATTTCAGGGGATCCCTGGTGGCTCAATGGTTTAAGCGCCTGCCTTCTGCCCAGGGCATGATGCTGGAGACCCGGGATCGAGTCCCACGTCGGGCTCCCGGCATGGAGCCTGCTTGTCTCTCTGCCTGTGTCTCTGCCTCTCTCTCTCTCTATGTCTATCATAAATAAATAAAATCCTAAAAAAAAAAAAGTTATTTCACAATTCTAGTTTCTTTGCATTTCTATATAAACTTTATACATCTGCCTATTTTTAAAAGTGTTTAAATGGAGAAAATTGTTAGTAAATAAAATCTAGGGGATCCCTGGGTGGCGCAGTGGTTTAAGCGCCTGTCTTTGGCCCAGGGCGCGATCCTGGAGACCCGGGATCGAATCCCACATCGGGCTCCCGGTGCATGGAGCCTGCTTCTCCTTCTGCCTGTGTCTCTGCCTCTCTCTCTCTCTCTCTGTGACTATCATAAATAAATAAAAATTAAAAAAAATACTTAAAAAAATAAAATCTACATAGCAGGAGACAAAAACAAATTTTTAAAAGATTAATAAAACAATTTCAAAGTGAATACTTAAAAAATTTTGATACTATTTTTTGCGCATTTAAGATATTGCTAAGGGTCTTTCATTGAATCAATTTCTTAAATATTTATCATGAAGAAAAACTATCAAAGACCTCTAAAATTTCAGCAGTATAATTCTGACACAGTAATTACTTTTATTTCTGACATTATTATTTTTTTTACCAACTTTGATTTTATGTAAAGTGTTTAGATTACAAATCACATTTTTTGTTACCAGTTTATATATTTCACTATGAGTATGTTCATTTGATAACCTGATTGAGCTATTTAAGAACTCCATAAATTCATTGTATTGGTGATTATATTTTCTATTTTTCATCATTGCGTTTTAATATATAAATTTATTAATTTATATTTTAAACAAATTTGGCATAGAAATTCTTGTAATAAAAAATGGTACTTAAAAATTGCAAAAGATAGTTTGCAGTTAGGTTTTTTTTTTTTTTTTTTAGCAGTGAATTTGATTCTTTTACATTTTAGTGAAAACCTCAACAAAACAAAAAGCAAAACAAACCAAAAATATATCTTGTTTTCCTGCCTGTTTTGCTTAAGTTTCCAGTTCTTTACCTTAAAAAAAAAAGATTTTATTGATTTATTTGAGAGGGAGATCACAAGCACAGGGTTGGGTAGGGCAGAGCGAGAGGGAGAAGCAGACTCCCTGCTCATCAGGGAGCCCAATTTGGGGCTTGATCCTAGGACTCTGAGATCATGACCTGAGCCAAAGGCATATGCTTTTTTCTTCTCTTCCCTTTTTCTCCTCTTCCTCCTTCTTCTTCAAGTTTTTATTTGTTTATTTGAGAGATAGCATGAGCGGGAGGGAGGGACAGAGGGAGAGGGAGAAGCAGACTCATGTGGGGCTCTATCTCAGGACCCTAAGATCATGACTTGAATCAACAGCAGACACTTAACCTACTGAGCCACCCTGCCAGATCTTCACCTTTTCACAAAATTATATTATTTGCAATTCATTTCTTTCAGAGGTAAGGCTTATACTTCTTATAAGTTAAATAAAATATGACATCAGGCCCATAAATTTCTTATAACATTAGAATAGTACAGTATCGGACCCCTGAATTTCTGAGAATGCATGAATATGATGATGACCCATGGTCCAGAATTAAAGGTATTTTTTTGGTTATATGTGTAGAATCTGACGTTAACTGACGTAAACAAAAACGAGGCATGTGTTAGAAGGCTCTTGGGTTATGCCATGAAACTGAAGGAAGAGTTGACTTAGGAAAGGGAAGATTTTCAGAAATTCTGGAGACCTTGCAATAATAGTTTATGTCTGTTACCAAGGAAATGTAGCTCCACTAATTTCCAGGCTCTACATCTCTGGGTTCCTAAGTTTAAATTCCCAGGATACAGAGTATGAGTGACTCCTGATTGTGTCTCTACTTTTGGAACAATCAGCTGTGGCTCAGGGGACAGAATCATAACAGAACAGACTTATGTACTGGTGACTGCTTCTGTGAATCAGGTTCATTTTCAGAGAAGGAAGGGAATTCAGTGTATGTTGAGCAGTTGTCCTCAGAGTTGTCTGTTGTTACAAGAGACTTGAAGATAAGTAACTGACCCAAGGTAATACTGCTCTCTTCTGCCCTGCATGTGTGAGTCTGGCAATGACATTTAGCTTCCAGGATGATCACCTTTTATGCTTGGACCTTGACTTTGGGACTGAACCTTCTGTAGCTCTTAAGGAAGGCATTGTATCACATATACAGAATACTAAATGCTGTGTAAATTTTATTTGACAAAGTTCTGTTTCATTCACTTTATTAATAGATCCTCACAAAATCACATGAGATACATATTTTGCTAATTATTATTGGTTTTCAACTATGAGGAAACTAAGACTTAGGGAAGTCACCAAGCTAGAGAGCAGCAGAGTCTGACATTAAACCGAAGCCTAGGTGTACAGACAAGGATGTAATAGGGTACTTCCTTTTTGTGCATTCTTTCAGAACACATATTTGTGTATATGTATTTGTGATTAAAAAACTGCTTAAAAACTGAAAGAAATCCATCGACATGAGGAAAGTACTCCTTTGGACCTGGCTGGATTAGTCTCATCATCTCATAATTGACTAGTAGCTTATTTGTGACTACATGTGGCTTCTCCTTTCTCTAGGAGACCTGTTCAAACTCCTTTTATACCATATCCTCAGTCACTATTATAACATTCCTCTGAGGAAATTCTGGAATAGATTTTATTATGCTCACTCATTTTGTTTGCTATGTATTGATAGTAAAAAGCATGACATTAAGTGATAGTAAACCTTTTTTTCAAAGCATTTACCATGTTCCAGGCCTATACTAGGAGATTATCTCACTTAATTCTCATGGTAATCACTTGAAGTAATACTATTATTCTATTATTACTCTCATCTTACAAATGAAGAAACTGAAAGACTTAGAGAAGATTTGTACTTATAACAAGTAATTGGTGAAGCTAAGATTCAAACCCAGGTTTCTAGATCAAGCCATTCTAGTAAATTGTTAATCTTTACCAACAATAATTTTATGGCTTCTCCACCAATTGGATGCAAATTTTAAACATAATTTCTTAGTTGTGTGGAAATTGAAAAACATGGTATTTTAGTTGTGAAGAATGTATAGTCTTTATTTGTCTTTTCTTGCTGAGTCCCCTTTGTGACCACTTGGACACATTTTCTGTGATTATGTAATAGAGGACTATTAATGGTATATTAGTTTCTTAAGGCTAGTGTAACTAATTACCACTATCTAGGTGGCTTAAAATAACCAAATGTATTTACTCACAGTTCAGTAGGCCAGAAGTCCAAAATCAGTTGTCAGCATAGTTGGCTCCTTAGGAAGCTCCAAGGAAAAATCCATTTGATGCCTCTCCCAGCTTCCTTGGCTCATAGACATTGACTTCCTCTTCAGCATTCCTTGGCTCGTAGACATATCACTCCAGTCTTTGCTTCCATTTTCCTACCACCTTCTTCTCTGTGTTTCTCCTCTGTATTTCTGTGTCTCAAATCTCTCACACCCCTGGATTCAGAACCTACCCTAAATCCAGGATAATCTCATTTTAAGATCCTTAACCTAATTTTCTGCAAAGACCCTTATTCCACATAAGTTCACATTCTGAGATTCTAGGTGGATCTTGAGTTTTTGGGGGACACTATTCAGTTTACCACAATAGACCTATATAGAACAGAAAAACTTAAGGTTTTCATTAGTGGATCCCCCCCATTCTGTTTCTTCCCTAAATGAAAAGAAGGTCAATTTGATTGGTTTGAGATCGATATGATTTATTTCGCTGTTTGTAGGTGGCAGAGTAACTGAATATTAACAAAACATGTGCCGCACATGCTCTTTTCGTCTTTTACTTTAGAAGGCAGAATTGCTGAGGTGAGTCAGGGTCCCACTTGAGGGTCAGCTATCTTGTCTCACCCCCCCCCCCCAACCTTTCTGATTTCCATACATAGCAGACAATTTTGGGCATTGCTTTGATTTCCTATGGGATAAAAGGTGAAAGACCCACAAATCCTTATATGAACTGAGGGGAAATAGATGGTCCTACCTAGATAGCAAGATATATATAGATATATATATAGATATATGCAACCACTTTCCAGAGATTCATGCCCTATCTCCATTAATAATCAAGGGATATTTTTGTTTCTTTTACTCTTGTTCCTCAAGGATGTTTCTCAAAAACTCTACAGGGATGAGTAGTGAATGACAGAGCAGGGTTTGGGCATTTTTAGCAGACCCCTTGCCATAGTACCAACAAATAGCCCCTAATTTTCCACCTGTTATACTTCCTAACCACTCCCCCTTAAATGGCAACATGGAGTAAATGCTGCGTGTCACTGAGCTATTTTTCTTCTGAGAAGGTATAGGTAGGATAGACAGGGGTGGTTGTGTGCTTCAGAGCTGATGCAGCCATGGACACATGTCCTAAGGAGTCAGTTTTATTGGCACTCTTTTAGAGAACCTACCTTCAAACTTGCCTAGAATACATCATTCAGAATACACTTGACTTAAAGCAACATATGGGTGTAGTTAGTTATCTGTTATCAAATCTTAGGTATCCTCTGAGAAATAGTAGCCATAGCTATTAAGAAAGGGATTGTGACACTTTTTAGAATAGGAAAATAACGAAAAAACTTATGTTACCATTATTTTTAAAATGGGATTTAAAAATTAACAGAAGAGCATTGACCTAAAAATATGACGTTTTGAAGACAAGGCATACAAGAGAAAAAAGAAGTATCGATTAGGGAGATAAGAATGAAAGTGTGAGATTATAAATGAAAGAAAGGGCAATAGGTGAATTTTTAAGAGAATTTCAGTAAATATTTTGTTAGAAAAGTGAAAGTATAATAAGGAGGAATATACACATTTAGATAAATGTCTCCCCCTGTTAATAATAAAAGCTATAGTTTCTTTGTGAATCATCTTTAGAATGAATATTGAACCGATGGTTTTTGGTGGTCAATACTCACTTTCTGAATATATAGATTCACAAATACCTGAGTCATTTTCTGGCTCTGATTTCTATGTTTTGAGTGTAGCAAAGAGTATTGAAACTTTGTACAAAAAAAAAAAAAATGCATAGGGGGGTGCTTGTGCTTAATGGCTAGTTCCAGGAAAGAAAAAAATGACAAACTCCAGTTTCATAGAACGATCTACATCTTCAAGTTTGTATGTCAGGATTTATTTTACAATATCACAGATTTCCAGTGGAGCTTGATGTAAGTTCAGCCCAATTTTCCTGTATGTGTGTTTTATTTTTATAGTAAGGAGATGAAAAAAGTATTAATGATGGCAATTAACAAGGTCTAATAAATGAGTCAGTGATATTTAGGAGACAAGTGAATGAAATAAAATAGAATTGAAGGAAAATATTTTCCAATATTAAGCACTTTAGTATTGTTGCATCCCAAACACTCAGTGTTCAAGATAGGAGAGATGATCTGTGAGCCTGAATTATTCTCTGATTTTTATCCTCATACAAGTCTGATCTTGGAAGATATTATTAGAGAATACCCTCTGGTGAAATAAATATCAAATCTTTCAGTTACAATATCCCCCATAAAAGCTGTTATTCTCTTTTATTCTGTTATATTTGTTGTTCTTCCTTTCTCATTAGAGTGGATAACCAGAAGCTCTCTTTGCAATTTATAATAATGATAATAATTTATAATTTCCATTGGTTCATACTAATTGGAATTCAGGATATTAGGGCACTTTCTGACTCTTGATTCTTTATGAAACAGAGAAAAGCACTGATCTCAGCCTCAAATTCAAGTGGATTTCAGGAAATATGTTTCTATGAAGAGTTGGGAGGAGAGATTAATAGTGTTCTGGATACTACCACCCAGGGTTACCACCTAGAATCTTTATTAGCCTTTTCTGACCATAAGGAGGATTTTAGGAGGGCAATAGCCTCCTTCCTCCAGCTGTCTTATTTCATTTTTATCATGTCAGTGGAAAGGAAGATAATGCTACCTTAGAGATTGCTTGTACTTTTTCACTGATTATTTTAAAATTCTTTTTAAAAAAACATCTACATTATGCTCTTTTGTAATGTCTCTTTATAAGAAGCAAATGTTTACATCCATATATTTCACAATTGGTTTTATTATGTTATGATGAAGTTTTGGGATATAGGTGAGGTTTGGTGGAGTGAGGTTCGGAACTGACAACCAAGAAAGAATTCATGAGATGTCTTTGGTGCAAAATGGTGGTTTTATTAAAGCACAGGACAAGACCTGTAGGCAGGAAGAGCTCCTGCCCCAAGCTTGTGAGGAGTGGCTGATTATGTACCTGGGAGTTGGGAGGGGCTTGGGGATAGTGTTCTCTCTAAGGAATTTTGGAAGCAAGGTTTCTAGGACGTTGAGGGGGCTAGCTATAGTTGGGAAAGGTCACTTATTACTATCTAATAAAACCTGAGTCACGAGACCCTTCAGATGTATATCAGTGGGCCATATGCTTGGGGGGATGCTAGCAAACACGTATCTTGGGGGGCAGAGATAAAGAAAATTTCTAAAGGAATTTTTATACATTAAAATGGACCTGCAGGATTCTGGGGATCGGGCAAAGATTGCCTTTTGCCCTTAGCCAAGTATTAACATCGAGGCAGCTGAGTCCATAAAGGAGGGTCCCTCTGCTTGTGTCAAGGACTTGTCAATGTGCTTTGTCCTCAGCTAGCCCTCTGTTCCCCATCATGTTGTATTAAGTATTTTATTTTGACTTCTGAAATAAAAAACATATGTTTATAATTGTTCACTTTTTAAGTTTAAGTTGTTCACTTGTGTTGTTATCCTTAATGTAAATTGCATCCATTCTTTAAAGACACTTCTACCTGTTGACATTATATAGTTTCTAACTGGGGTAGAGACTATATCTCTTTTAAATCTGTCTTTCAATTATAGAGAAGGCTATATTAGAAATGCCCCTCCTTGGACATAAGCCACGTGTAGAAGAAAATAGATGGTAACAGAGGAAATGAACCGAAAGGCTATGATTGAAGAAGATACACGGTTGGTAAGGCTGTAAGTTTCCTTCTGAAGACAGTCATTCTATGAAGTAGCAATAACTTTTCTGACCACAATTTTGTACTAAAGGTCATGGATCTTTATGGAAAATGTAGATCAGAGCTACTCAATGCCCACAGTTTGTTACTGGCCAGTGGCAAGATAAATAGAGAAATAAAGAATAAGCACTTGAAAATTTTGCAGCTACATGACATTGCCATGACATTCAAGTTTCGCATTCAAGCTTGAATCAGTACCTGTGTCTCACTGAATGGGTGTAGACTAGCTTGCATGTTTGCAAACTCACATGTGTGAACTGTGTACCAAGTCATCTGTAGTAACAGATTAAAAATAGTAATAAAAGAATACTGGCCCTTCCTCACAAATAGTTGGAAAAAAGGATGTTGATGACACTGTCCCTGCTTTGCATGTTTTTAAAATTTATATTAACCAAAACCTCTTAACATACTTGAATCCACATGCAGTTAAGTGGTTCAAAAGTCCCAAGGATTTTAGCCACAAGTTTTGTTGACAAATCAGCATGTAAATAGAGTACATAAGCATTCACTGAATCCACCGAAGAGAAGAAATGAGGACATCAAACTCATTGCTAAAAAGAAAATAACAGTAATCTGAGAGAAGGATGAAGTTTATACCTAAATATGAAATTTCACAAATGGCAGTTACATAATTAATAGTATAAAAAACTTTGAAATTAGCATAGAAAGTGCCATACATGATTAATACCAAAGTCTTCTTTTTTTGTATATATTTTTTTATTGGAGTTCTATATGCCAACATTTAGCATAACACCCAATGCTCATCCCGTAATGTGCCCCCCTCAGTGCCTGTCACTCAGTCACCCCAACCCCCCGCCCACCTCCCTTTCCACCACCCCTTGTTCGTTTCCCAGAGTTAGGAGTCTCTCATTCTGTCACCCTCACTGATATTTCCCACTCATTTTCTCTCCTTTCTCCTTTATTCCCTTTCACTCACTATTTTTTATATCCCCCAGATGAATGAGACCATATAATGTTTGTCCTTCTCTGAATGACGTATTTCACTCAGCATAATACCCTCCAGTTCCATCCACATTGAAGCAAATGGTGGGTATTCATCGTTTCTAATAGTTGAGTAATATTCCTTTGTATACATAGACCACATCTTCTTTATCCATTGATCTTTCGATGGACACCGAGGCTCCTTCCACAGTTTGGCTATTGTGGACATTGCTGCTATAAACATTGGGGTGTAGGTGTCCTGCTGTTTCACTGCATCTATATCTTTGGGGTAAATCCCCAGCAGTGCAATTGATGGGTCATAGGGCAGTTCTATTTTAGCTCTTTGAGGAACCTCACACATTTTTCCAGAGCGGCTGTACCAGTTCACATTCCCACCAACAGTGCGAGGATTTCCCTTTCTCCACATCCTCCCCAACATTTGTTGTTTCCTGTCTTGTTAATTTTCCCCATTCTCACTGTTGTGAGGTGGTATCTCATTGTGGTTTTGATTTGTATTTCCCTGATGGCAAGTAATGCGGAGCATTTTCTCATGAGCTTATTGCCATATGTAGGTCTTCTTTGGTGAAATGTCTGTTAATGTCTTCTGCCTATTTCATGATTGGATTGTTTGTTTCTTTGGTGTTGAGTTTAATGAGTTCTTTATAGATCTTGGACACCAACCCTTTATCTGATAGGTCATTTGCAAATATCTTCTCCCATTCTGTAGGTTGTCTTTAGTTTTGTTGACTGTTTCTTTTGCTGTACAGAAGCTTTTTATCTTGATTAAGTCCCAATAATTCATTTTTGCTTTTGTTTCCCTTGCCTTCATAGATGTATCTTGTAAGAAGTTGCTGTGGCAAAATTCAAAAGAGTGTGCCTATGTTCTCCTCTAGGATTTTGATGGATTCTTGTCTCCCATTTAGATCTTTCATCCATTTTGAGTTTATCTTTGTGTCTGGTGTAAGAGAATGGTCTAGTTTCATTATTTTGCACGTGGCTGTCCAATTTTTCCAGCACCATTTATTGAAGAGACTGTTTTTTTTTTTTTTTTCCAGTGGATAGTCTTTCCTGCTTTGTCGAATATTGGTTGACCATAGAGTTGAGGGCCTATTTCTGGGTTCTCTATTCTGTACCATTGATCTATGTGTCTGTTTTTGTGCCAGTACCACACTGTCTTGATGATCACAGCTTTGTAGTATAACTTGAAATCTGGCATTGTGATGCCCCCGGCTCTGGTTTTCTTTTTCAGTGTTCCCCTGACTATTCGGGGTCCTTTCTGATTCTAAACAAATCTTAATATAATTGGTTCCAATTCTCTGAAGAAAGTCTGTGGTATTTTGATAGGGATTGCATTAAATGTGTAAATTGCCCTGGGTAGCATGGACATTTTCACAATATTAATTCCTCCAATCCATGAGCATGGAATATTTTTCCATCTCTTTGTGTCTTCCTCAATTTCTTTCAGAAGTGTTCTGTGGTTTTTAGGGTATAGATCCTTTACCTCTTTGATTAGGTTTATTCCTAGGCATCTTATGCTTTTGGGTGCAATTGTAAATGGGATTGACTCCTTAATTTCTCTTTCTTCAGTCTCATTGTTAGTGTATAGAAATGCCACTGATTTCTGGGCATGGATTTTGTATCCTGCCACGCTACCAGGTATGAGTAGCTCATATGCTGTATAAGTTCTAGCAATCTTGGGGTGGAGATTCTTGGGTTTTCTATGTAGAGTATCATGTCATCGGCGAAGAGGGAGAGTTTGACTTCTTCTTTGCCAATTTGAATGCCTTTAATGTCTTTTTGTAGTCTGATTGCTGAGGCTAGGACTTCCAGTACTATGTTGAATAGCAGTGGTGAGAGTGGACATCCCTGTCGTGTTCCTGACCTTAGGGGAAAGGCTCCCAGTGTTTCCCCATTGAGAATGATATTTGCTGTGGGCTTTTCATAGATGGCTTTTAAGATGTTGAGGAATGTTCCCTCTATCCCTACACTCTGAAGAGTTTTGATCAGGAATGGATGCTGTATTTTGTCAAATGCTTTCTGTGCATCTATTGAGAAGATCATATGGTTTTTGTTTTTTCTCCTGTTGATATGACCTATCACGTTGATTGTTTTACAAGTGTTGAACCAGCCTTGCATCCCAGGGATAAACCCCACTTGGTCATGGTGAATAATCTTCTTAATGTACTGTTAGCTAGTATCTTGTTGAGAATTTTTGCATCTGTGTTCATCTGGGATATTGGTCTATAGTTTTCCTTTTTGGTGGGGTCTTTGGTTTTGGAATTAAGGTGATGCTGGCCTCATAGAACGAGTTTTGAAGTACTCCATCCCTTTCTATCTTTTGGAACAGCTTTAGTAGAATAGGTATTGTTTCTTCTTTAAACGTATGATAGAATTCCATTGGGAAGCCATCTGGCCCTGGACTTTTGTGTCTTGGGGGGTTTTTGATGACTGCTTTGATCTCCTCCCTGGTTACCAGCCTATTTAGGTTTTCTATTTCTTCCTGTTCCAGTTTGGGTAGTTTATGGTTTTCCAGAAATGTGTCCATTTTTTCCAGATTGCCTAATTTATTGGCATATAGCTGCTCATAATAAGTTTTTAAAATCGTTTGTATTTCCTTGATATTGATTTTGATCTCTCCTTTGTCATTTGTGATTTTATTAATTCGAGTCTTTTTTGTTTTTAATAAGGCTGGCTAATTGTTTATCTCTCTTATTAATTCTTTCAAAGAACCAACTCCTGGTTTTCTTGATCTGTTCTATAGTTCTTCTGGTCTCTATTTCATTGAGTTCTGCTTGAATCTTTATTAATTCTCTTTTATTTGGTGTTTTATTTGCTGTTCTTTCTCCAGTTGCTTTAAGTGCAAGGTTAGCTTGTGTATTTGAGTGTTTTCTAATTTTTTGAGGGATGCTTGTATTGCGATGTATTTCCCTCTCAGGACTGCTTTTGCTATATCCCAAAGATTTTAAAGGTTGTATCTTCATTCTTGTTAGTTTCCATGAATCTTTTTAATTCTTCTCTAATTTCCTGGTTGACCCTTTCATCTTTTAGCAGGATGGTCTTTAACCTCCACTTGTTTGAATTTCTTCCAAATTTCTTCTTGCGATTGAGTTCAAGTTTCAAAGCATTATGGTGTGAAAATATGCAGGGGACAATCCCAATCTTCTGGTATCAGTTGAGACCTGATTTGTGACCCAGTATGTGGTGTATTCTGGAGAAGGTTCCATGTGCACCTGAAAAGAATGTGCATTCAGTTGCATTTGGATGTAAAGTTCTGTAAATATCTGTGAAATCCATCTGATTCAGTGTATCATTTAAAGCTCTTGTTTTTTGGAGATGTTGTATTTAGAATATCTATCATTTGCAGAAAGTGCTGTGTTGAAGTCTCCCAGTATTAGTGTACTATTATCTAAGTATGTCTTAACTTTGGTTATTAATTGATTGATATACTTGGCAGCTCCCACGTTTGGGGCATAAATATTCATGATTGTTAGGTCCTCTTGTTGGATAGATCCTTTAAGTATGATATAATGTCCTTCTTCATCTCTTACTACAGTCTTTGGGATATTGGGATAAACTTTAATTTATCTGATATGAGGATTGCTACCCCTGCTTTCTTTTGAGGAAAACCATTTGAATGATAAATGGTTCTCCAACCTTTCATTTTCAGGCTGTAGGTGTCCTTAGGTCTAAAATGAGTCTCTTGTAGACAGCAAATAGATGGGTCTTATTTTTTATCCAGTCTGAAACCCTGCATCTTTTGATGGGATTATTAAGCCCAATTCATTTTCAGAGTTACTATTGAAATATATGAATTTAGTGTCATCACAATACCTATTCAGTCTCTGTTTTTGTGGATTATTTCTTTGGGCATCCTCTTTCTTTTACAGGGTCCCCCCCTAATATTTCTTGCAGAGCTGTTTTGGTGGTCACATATTCTTTCACTTTCTGCCTATCTTGGAAGCTTTTTATCTCTCCTTCTATTCTGAATGAGAGCCTTGCTGGATAAAATATTCTTGGCTGCATGTTCTTCTCATTTAGGACCCTGAATATATCCTGCCAGCCCTTTCTGGCCTGCCAGGTCTCTGTGGAGAAGTCAGCTGTTAATCTAATAGTTCTCCCCATATAAGTTAGGGATCTCTTGCCTCTTGCTGCTTAAGGATTTTCTCTTTATCTTTGGAATTTGCAGTTTCACTATTAAACGTTGAGGTTTTGAATGGTTTTTCTTGATTTTAGGGGGGCGGGGGAAATCTGTCTATGTCCTGGATTTGAATGCCTGTTTCCCTCCCCAAATTAGGAAGTTCTCAGCTATGATTTGTTCAAATATGCTTTCTGGTCCTCTGTCTCAGTGCCCTCTGGAACCCCAATTAAACATAGATTTTTCCTTCTGAGGCTGTCATTTATTTCCCTTAACCTTTCCTCTTAGTCTTTTAATTTTTTCCTCTTTTTCCTCAGCATCATCCCTCCTTGCCATCAACTTGTCTTCTATGTCACTCACTCTTTCTTCTACCTCATTAACCCTCGTTGTTAGGACCTCCAGTTTGGATTACATCTCATTTAATTGATTTTTAATTTCGGCCTGATTAGATCTAAATTCTGCAGTCAGGAAGTCTCTTGAATCCTTTATGCTTTTTTCTGGAGCCACCAGTAGCTTTATAATTGTGCTTCTGAATTGGCTTTCTGACATTGAATTGTAATCCAAATTCTGTAACTCTGTGGCAGAGAATGCTGTTTCTGCTTCTTTCTTTTGTGGTGAGTTCTTTCTAGTCATTTTGCTCAGTGCAGAATGGCTAAAACGAGTTGTACTGGAAAAAGGAAGAAAAAGAAACAAAACAAAGAGGGGTACCCTCTGGTTCTATATGCTGTAAATCCCTCAACTTCCCCTGGAACTTTCTAGTGCTGCTCAGGTAAGAACTTGCTCTTCCCCTATCCTTCCAGCTTTTTTCTGGGGGAGGGGCCTGCTGTGCTGATTCTCAGTTGTGTGTACCTGGGGGAGCTGTTTGTCCTGTGAGGCCCCTGTTCACTGGCGACCCTACCCCTCCCATGTACCAGGTAACATCAGGAGAAACAACCACACTGGCGGCGGCCAGCTCTCCAGCCCTGGAGTCAGCTCCCGCAGTAACTACCGCAGTCTCCTGGTCTGCACTGCCCTGGATGCTCTGCGGGCAGGGGGGCGGGAGGGGGACGCGGACCTGCGCACCTCGGGGGTGCCGGCAGCAGGAGCGTCCTTGCTGTTCTGTGCCCTCCCCGCCTTCACCTGTCCCGGGGGAGCACAGGATCCCGGGCTGTGTCCCCTGCGCACTGGGGCAGGGGCTCTGAAGGCAGCAGGGTGCAGCCTTCTCTGCGTGGAGCCACCACCTGAGCTTCTCCCGAGGCCCCGGGGGGCGTGCAATCTGGCCCTTTATGGAACTCGGCCGGTGGTGTGTGGTGCTTTCTCCCCGGGCGCACTTCCTCTGTTAGGACCCCGGGAATCTGGAGGCTCCACTGCCCCTCCTGGGATCCTGGCAGGTTTCCCTGCTGAGCGTCTTTCCCTCTGGGAAGAATCCAGTGCAGATTTTTAAAGTTCCTACTTCTCCAGGGCAGGGCTTTCCTGTCCTGGAGGCTTTTGCCCTGGCCTTAGCCCGGCTCCTTGTTGGGGGGGTGGGGGGGGCCTCCACTACTTGATTTTTAAAGAAAATTTTTTCTATCTTCCTACCTTGTTAGAAGTGCAAACTCTTCTCTCTGTAGCGTTCCAGCTGTTCTCTAAATCTCAGGTCCAATTCGTAGGTTTTCAGGATGATTTGAAAGTTATCTAGGTAAGTTGGTGGGGACAAGTGACTTGGGGACCCTACTCCTCCACTATCTTTTTTCATTGGTAATTCCAAAGTCTTGACGCTAAAAGAGGCTGTGACATAGGATTAACCTGACTTTTCCAGTGCTACTTATTAGAAGAGTGCAGTGTCACCAATTGACACCAATTCTCAGAGTAGAGGTAAATTTTTTTTTCTTATTTTCCAAGCTGCTTGGCATTTTCCTATCTAGCCAGACACATTTTGGAGATCCTATGAATTCATGGCAGAAATGATTTACAGCAGCCCCTTGGTTTGGTGACCTGAAACCAAGTATCTTTCTCTGACAAAAAATGATGTGAGAGAAACATATCACATTGAAATATGACTGAAACAAAGTTTTGATCCTCTTAGTAACTAAATTGGAAAAATGGAGTCATTGCTTTTCAAGTAAACCAAGAGAAAATGATTTCTCCAGGGCCTGTTTTATGGACAAAGGTTATACATTTTACTTCTTGTATTCCATATTCATCTTAAAAAAAATCATACTGCTAATTACTTATTAGGCATTTAAAAGTGCTTCTTGTAGGACAAACATTATATGGTCTCATTCATTTGGGGAATATAAAAAATAGTGAAAGGGAATAAAGGGGAAAGGAGAAAAAATGAGTGGGAAATATCAGAAAGGGAGACAGAACATGAAAGACTCCTAACTGGGAAACGAACTAGGGGTAGTGGAAGGGGAGGAGGGCAGGGAGTGGGGGTGACTGGGTGACAGGCACTGAGGTGGGCACTTGACAGGATGAGCACTGGTGTTACTCTATATGTTGGCAAATTGAACACCAATAAAAAATAAATTTATATATAAAAAAGTGCTTCTTGTATAGATGGTGTTATCAATGCATCATTAATATAGCAGAAAGAGCCCTGGGCCATAGCTTAACTTTCCAGGCTCAACATTGCCAGTTGCTGGTAATGTAACTTTGGGCAGTACTTAATCCGCTCTTCTTTGATTTTCTCAGTTGATAAAAAGATAATAGTCTTTTGCTTAATAATAAATTGCCTTAAAGAGTCAAGTTGCTTGATATTAATATGGTCTTTAAATTATAAAGTATTATAAAATATTAAGGGATGTAAACATGGGAAGATGCTTTTTCACAATTTCATAATACCTTCTAAAACAATTAAGTTAAATCATTCCATTCCAAATGAAATAGAGCTAAAATTCAATGTAACTGATAAAAATAAATGCAAACCAAAGTAACAATGATTTTGCATAACATTTGCTAGACTTCTTTATTTCAGGGCACAATTACTTTAGGTGTTTTATTTTTATTTTTTGAGATAATTAGATATCTTATAGCAGGATGATTTATCCTCTGATTTAATTAAGTATGCCATAAGACATTCAGCATGAAAGGAATTAGAATAACCCTTATATTGCCTCATGGTAGGATTAAATACAATAAATCCTCTTCAGTAGAGAAGCACCAAAATAGAAATAAATAAGTAAGTAAATAAATAAATAATAATTTTTTGACAGCCTGGAATAAAATTCTTCTTATTCTTCTTAATATAAATGTAATCTCTACCAAAAAAGGAAGTTGGAGATTAAAAAATAAACCTTAATGTTTACCAACTAGTGAGTTTCTGTTTGCTTATTAATGAGTTTCTCTAGGAAGAGACACTTTATTTAGCAAGTTACAATGATAATGCATTATTTGGGAAACAAAGGCAAAAGAAAAATTATTAAATTTTTGTATTGCCCTCAGCCCATTGACAAGTCCTTGAAATAGAAAGAGGAGCATTCCTCTTAGGACTCAACTGCCTAGATGTTGGTTCTCTGCTAAGAGCAAAAGGCAATCTTAGTCCAACCCCAGGACCCTGTAAGTCTGCTTTAAATATAAAAATTCCTTTGGAAACTTCTTTTATCTCTATCCCCAAGATACATGTTAGCAATTATTCCCGAAGTATATGACCCACAGATGTACATCTGAAGGGTCTCATGACTGAGTTTTTACTAAATAGTGATAAATGACCTTTCCCAACAATAGCTAGCCTCCTCAAGGTCTGGAAACCTTGCTTCCAAAATTCCTTAAGGGTTAACACTATCCATAACCCCTCCCAACTTGGCAGTATATAGTATAGTTTTTTTCTGTCTATGCCATGGGTCCTGTCCCCATGCTTTAGTAAAAGCACCTTCTTGCACCAAAGATGTCTCAAGAACTCTTTCTTGGCTGTCAGCTTCAAACACTAATGTCTTTCCTACATCAATGCATAACTGTTTATAGAGTAATTTTGGTAAACACTTTGAAATTTGGTATAACTTACATAAGAAATCAGAAGTCATGAAGTTGACAAATTTAAAATGCCCATTTCCTTTTCTAATCTTGGAAAACTCTAGCTCTTCAAGGTAAGAGAGATATTTATATATGCTTAAGGATACTATGATTCTATTAGTCAAATATAAAAGCAGAAGTTTACACTTCACTAAGGAAGAACATCCAGAAATAATGTCTTCTAAATGTACCATATTTTCCCATTCAAAGATGAGGAATTTTACCGTTTGTGGAAATAAGATGGTTTGTGTAAAAAAAGAAAACACGTACACAATGAAATTATTACAGGAAGTGCAAATACTTTTATTTCTCTCACTATCTTTAACACTAAAATGAGCTCATTTTGAGCATATTTTTAATTTAGTATCTGCAATAATGGAAACTGATAGAGTCTTTCCTATAAACAAAAGCTCTCGCTGTTAAGAAACCTATGTAAAAGGACTGCTCCTGCCTCAAGTGTTAATACAGGAGCTACATTATTCTTTGGATCTGGGAATGAACTATTCTTATTGAAGTTTTTGGTTAGCTAAATTTGAAACTTTGGGCAAGGAAGATTGCTGTGCACTTTGGATAGAAGGAAAAGGAGGAGGAAAGGAGGACAGAGAGATTGAGAAAGACCTATTTAATGATTGTGATGAGGTTTAATTTCCAGAGGCTTTTGTTTGATATTCAGTCTTATTCTCCAAAAGATCAGGTTCCTTATCATATTACAAAGTCATTGCCTTTTGATTTGTTTTTATTTTGTTGCTTCAGTAGGTCTCAATTGCCTTTGTTCTCTGATTTTTTTTCTTAATATTGGTATATGGAAATAATGTGGATCAGGTCAGAAACATGGAGTAAGACTGTGAAAAAAATCTTGGTGTCAATACAACCTAGAAGAATATTTATAAATGAATTTGTATCATAAAGTTTTAATCTTAAATTCTATCTTTAAGTATAGCAGAACCCAATCATTAAACAAAATAGCACCCAAGACACACTAAATTTCTCCTACAAAGATGTAGCAAGTCAATAAAAATTTGAACTTGAATGAGTTTGATCAATCATTGGTCAGTGAAAAATGAAAACAGTCTCAAAGATCTAAAATAAACCCTTAAAACAAGCAAACAATAATAAATTAAAATTCGTTTTATGTCCTAGTACAAAGCATTCAGAATCCATAGACAACTGAAATAATTGTTAAAAAAAAAAAAAAAAAAACCTTTGAAGCTTAATGAAGGTGAAAAAACTATGTATGAAGCAGTGATGAAACAGTGGGGAAGGATTAGAGGTATTTTAGAATAATCTCTTGAGGTCTCATTAGTTTTTAAAGAGATCAAAATTCCTTGTAGTCTACAGAAATCATGTAGCAGAGTTTGAAACAGCTTAACTGAGTCTAAAATATGTATTATCAAAGCTTTGATAAGGTTCTTTTCACTTTCATAGAAATATATAAAGAAATGTTACACATATTTACCCAGACCCAAAGGAGCACTTGCTTTCCAATTGATCTTATCTGGATCAAGGATGACCTGAAGAAAGGGCTTTACATTTTATGATTTTGAAATAATCTTGCATGTCACAAATATTTTCTGTATGGAATATATCATTACTGGTTTGTACATTTCATGATTTCAAAATAATCTTACATATCAGAAATATTTTCTGTATGGATTGTATCATTATTGGTTCATGCCCAAATGGATCATTATAGCATATGCAGGTACTTTAAGAAAGACTGCTAAAAATTCATCCCTAGGATAGGGTAGGGGTCCCTCAGTGCCTGGGGTTAGAAGCCTCTGGTTGCAAGGAAAGTGAACCTTCATCTGGTACATGTACTTAGGTAGAAGCCATTTTTAAATTAGGAGAGGTTGATATTTTGAAGTTCAACAGTTACATGTCTGTAAACAGCACACATGCACGCATTTTGTTTCCTAGCATTTATCCTTCTTTTAAATTGTGTTGGTTCCTTTGTTGCTTTGTGAAGGAAGAGAGACTTCTTCTCTCAAATACATGATTTTTGGTGTAAGCCAAGAATGTTTCCAGACCTTCCAGCAGTCAGGATGCAAAGATGAAAACTGCCTCTGCTGACAATTCTGGAATGGCTAGTCAAGCTACAAAATAGCAGTTCTTGGATCTGAAAATAATGTCTATCTAAAGGGTTGTATAAGAGGAGTGCATGTTATTTCCTTCCTCAGTGTTTTCATATCATGTAAAGTTGCCATCAGAATCATATGACATTAATTTATGATGCTGTATTGAAATAGTATGATGGCTTTATAAAAAAACCCACCTCTTCTACCTGAATAAAACCAGAGTCAGAAAAAACAATAGTGAAATTTATTTTTTCAGCATGTCTATTTTACTTTTAGGTTTTGATATAATACAAGCTGATTTTTTTGTTTTACTAGTCTGTGCCCCAAGTCTCCTGTTGCATCTATCTTATTTTGGCTTAAATCCATATATAGAAAACGGGGAAAGTTTATTTCACCTTTTCTTTTTGAAGACAGAAAGATATTCAATATGTAATGTAAATATAATAGAAGGTGAAAATCAGTTATACATTTGCTCAGTTTGGTTGTAAACCTGGTATAAAATGTCTGATGATTCAAATATCTCAATATTCTGTGTGGTCAAGAATTATATGGGAGCAATCCGTTCCCGTCTTTTTTTTTTTTTTTTTTTGCTTTTCAATTTCCTTTAGTGCCTGCTAACATTTTGTGGGAAATTGCTTTAAATGTTTCTAGATAGGAATAATGTACCTTTTTTTTGTATATTTTTTTATTGGAGTTCAATTTGCCAACATATAGAATAACACCCACTGCTCATCCCATCAAATGCCCCCCTCAAGCCCGTTAAATAACATTTATGTTCCCATTGAAAAAGTAATACATCCCATAACTTTGGAAAAACCAGAGCTTTTTAAAGAAGAAAATTATAATTATACTCCTCCCAGTAGGTAGAGGTACTCCTTGTAGTATTTTACCCTTTTTAGTCTTTTTATTAATTTATAAAATATAAATCTATGTATAATATTGCTTTTTTATTCATAGAACACATATAAATATATATGAATATTATATATCAGGGTTGTATTTATATTAATTCATATATATATTTCTAATCTTTTTTTGGTCCATCTAAAGTCATATTACTGTGATGGATTAAAATGGTCACAGAATCTTTGATACTCTTGCCACTGAGAGATAGAATTTATTTTGCCTTACCTTGAAAGGGGGACTGGTCCTGGAAACTGTTTTTACCAATAAAATGCAGCAGAAGTGATGCCATGTAACTTTTGGACCTGGGCTTTACTAGATCTTGGCTTCCACTTTTGCTGTTTGTAACATTTCTTTTTGGATTCCAGTCCCCATTCCCTGAGGAAGTCTAAGGAACCTTATGGAATGGTTCATGTGGTGGAGAACAAAGGGCTAGGAATATGAGAGAGGGCATTTTGGCTCTTCCAGCTGTCCCAGGATCTCAGTCATATATAACCTACAGAACTGTGACAAATAAAAACTATTGTTTTAAGGCATCTGGTTTTAGGTTGATTTGTATGTAGCAACATAACTGAAACAATCATACATATTTTTATGTCATTAAGAACTTTATAAACATAATTATAATGGCTTCAGAATATTGCATTAATATATGCTGCAGTTTACCATTTCCCTACTGCTAGATAGTGAAGGGGTACTCATTCTTCTCCATTATAAATAATGATATATAGATTATGATGATATGTATGATAATGATATATAATATAAATTACAAAATAGTATTTTTATGAATAAATCTGAGGAAGTAATTAGGATTATTTACTTGAGCTGGATGTCTGGAAAGGAAATTATTTCTTCAAATAATGTCAATTTATGAGATGATTATTGAAGATTTCCAAGTTGTTTTCCATAAATATTGGACAAGTTGATATTGCCTTAAACTGAATGCTTAGAGTATCTCTTTCATGGTACATTATCATTGCTGAAAACAGGCATTTAAGAAACAAATCCATAAAGTAAAACAATAAAAAATATTTTGCTAATTTGATAGGCAAAAATGATATTTTGTTTTAAATTGCAATTATTTTTTAATGAGGTTAAAACTATATTTAATAGCTTCTTTCAACTTAATCATTATTGAATTGTAAGTTAATATCATTTACCATTAAAATTATATTATTAGCATTTTCTCACTGATTTGTAAGGGCTCTTTGTTTTTAAGGATGTTAATTTTCTATATTTCTGGCAAATATTTTTTTAAGAGCTTATTGTTAATGTGTAATTTTGCTTGTTGTGCTTTTAGATTTATGTAAGTTTAAAATTTTATTTATTCCATATTTATCCACTTGCTTTTATGTGGATATATTTTATTTTTCATTGCCTTGAAGTTTAAGTGTTCCTTCTAGCACTGCCTTTTAATCATTTAGGAAAATATGATTTATAATCCAAGGGGTTGAATATTTTAAAACTCCTACTATTTCTCTCTTTTCCTTTTATTCCTTTTTTGTTTTTGTATTTCCTTTAGGAACTTGTTCTATATTATTTGTGCTTTGTGGGATAAGTTGAAGTTTTCTTTGTGGCCTAGTCATGATTTATTTTTGTAAGCATTTGATTTATAGAAGCATTTTCCATTTTTGAGGTTACAAAGTTCAGCATACTTAATGTAACTTTGTTATATGGTTCAATTCTTCTATGCCCTTATTTATTTTTTATTAAATTGATTTGTCATAGATTGATACTGGTATATTAAAATATCTCATAATTATATAGCTGTCATTTCTACTTTCATTTATAAATTTTTACTTTATATACTTTGATGTCATGTTACTTAGCACAAAAGATTTGTGGCTTTGTTCATTAATTCAACATTTATCAAGAGCTGGAGATGAAAAGTTAAGATGTAGTCACACCTTTTGAAAAACTAACAGAGTAGTGAGTGGATAAACACATTAGGAGGCATGAGGACAGTATAGCTAGAGAGGATTGCAAGAGAGGTGAGGGTATGGGGAGAAACCTATAGGGGGAGGATAGAAGGGCATCATTTAGTCAAATAAGGTGATCCTCTGCCTTGTTGAATGATTTCATCTTGAATTCTACTTCATTTCATAATTGTACCACTCTTTTATTTCCATTTTTTTGTAAGCTGCATGTAACTGGGTTTTCATTCTATTAAAAAATAGGAAAGTTTGACTTTCAGTAAAAGATATACTGAATTCATTTAACAAACATATACTGAGTTCCTATAATGTGCCAGGTACTGGGGTAGGCCTAGGAATAAAATGATAAAGACAGCAATGCTCAAGGAGCTTCCACTTCACTGTAGGAGTAGCAAATAAATAAACTGACAAAGCACTAATGGAACCCACACAAGGGATTCATAGCCTACATATAATCTTGAATGCTGAATGGTCAGGACTTAATGATTGGTGGGAAATGGGAGGTTAGGGAAGCCTGTGTTAAGGCTAATTACCAACGTTTGCACCACTGCTTCTGTCCCCCAAATTTGAGAAACTGGAAGGATGGTGGTGCCATTCATTGCCATGAGAAATACTAGAGGAGAAATTTGTGGAGGCCGAGAAAATTAAGGCCATTCCACTTTACGTTCAGCGTTAGCACAAGTACAGCCATCCCAGTCCCCTGTGAATAAGAGCTGAAATTTACATTACTTCAGTTACAGGAAAACAAAACAAAACAAAAAAAAACACAACAGCTTACAGCTTAACGCCCTAGAAAGCCCTATATTAGAATGAGAACAGAGGTCAATGCCCATGGCAGAAAGTCCCATATCAGAATGAAATAGAACTTGAGAAATTCCTCCACCCCTTCGAGAGGTCCCCTAGACCAGCCCATAAAACTAAGCTGAAACCCACCTCCGGGTCCAAGACCCTGCTCCACTGTGTCGGGTATACTTGGACCCAAGCTCGAGCTTGTAAATAAACCCTCGTGTGTTTGCATTGGTGTTGGCTCCTTGGTGGTTTCTTGGATACGTAATCTTGGGCACAACAAAATTCATTTTGGAAATTTTAGAGAGGCTGAGTTTGAGGCACTTGGAGGATACCTAAATGGAATTGTCTAACAGGCAATTAGCCATAGGATTTGGAACACAGTGTAGAGCTCTGAGATGGCACCATAGGACTGCCCAGTGAGTGACACAGAGGTTAGAACAGAATCCTTGGAGGAGGAGGCAATCACTCAGATACAGACAGAAGAAAAAAAGGCTGGGAATTCTAAACCATTAGTGATTTTGTCTTAATATCTTCTTACTTTATTTTATATTTCCTTCCTGATATATTTGCTTTTTAAGTTTTTATATGGATTTTTAACTTAATAGATTTTATTTGCATAGAATAGAAAAACATTCAAGTTATATCAAGTATAAGAAGTGTTTTATTACAATGAGAAAAAAAAATGGGATTCTTAGCTATATAGGCAGTCCTCTAGGAAAAGAAGATACCATGGTACAGCTGGACCAGATAGAAATTGGATTTGGATTCTGGAGGTGTTACAGACCCAAGCAGTAGAAAATCTAGGATGGTCATTTAGATACTGCCATTACTAGTCCCAGCTACAATCCAAGTCTCTGCAATTCTTTGGATGTTTTCCTGCTTCTCTTTCTTCTGCTAATTGACTTCCTTACTCTCTTCTGTATCTTTTCTTCTTCCAAACAGCTCTGACTCCTAGTTTATGTTAATTCAACATAATCTTAATTTGTTTTTGCTCAAAGTCTCTTTCAGTGCAGCTTCTCTGTTTTACTTATTGCATCTAATTGCCTGAATATTTCTGTAATTTCAAATTGCAATTCCAGAAATCAAGAATCAGATCAATTCAGATTGTCCTCATTAAAACAGCTTTTGTCACTAGATATCCACAAGGAGCCAGATATTCTCATGTATTCATGGCCTATGAAATACTGGCTTCAGTTTCCAATAACTTTTAAAATCTGTTACTGGGGATCCCTGGGTGGCGCAGCGGTTTAGTGCCTGCCTTTGGCCCAGGGCGTGATCCTGGAGACCCGGGATCGAATCCCATGTCGGGCTCCCGGTGCATGGAGCCTGCTTCTCCCTCTGCCTGTGTCTCTGCATCTCTCTCTCTCTGTGTGTGACTATCATAAATAAATAAAAATTAAAAAAAAATAAATAAAATCTGTTACTGAATGCTTACTCCTGTGTTCATGACTCCTTAGGTGAGATAGGAGAGAGAACATTAGGGCATGTGGAATCTCAGGGCATTTTACTGAAAACTTTTGGACGGTTAGTGATATTGTGGAAATAGGCTATATCCAAACTTAAATCTAAGGAAGTTTTTAGAAAATTTTATATTACTAAATTTATGGCTGTTATATCTTATTTCATGTCCTCCCACTTATCCCATCTATCATCTCTATAACAACTCACATTCCATAATGAGCAATTATAGTCATTGTAAAAAGAGATAGGATAGGAAGACTCTGATGTTTGCTCCTTTAGAAGTCTTAGATTTATTTTTTCTTCCATCATTACCTAAGCATTATTTCACCAATTTAGGCAGTTAAGTTCATGATGTCATCAGCTATTCTGGATGACCTAGGATCTACCATAATATATTATTATTAACAATATATAATTAAAGACTTCAAATTGCTAAAATTTTATATATCAGACAGGGTCAAACTAAGTCAAAAGGGCCTGAAAACACTATTAAGGGAAAGTGAAAAATGTAGCAAAGGGTATTATAATTCACTTAGCTGGAAAGATAAAAGGTGGTCATTAGAGAAATTAAAGAAGATCTAAAAAATAGACACCTGTGTTCATGGATTGAAAGATTTAATATTGTTAAGCTGTCAATACCATCCACAATGATCTATAGATTCAGTGCAGTCCGTTACAGTTCTAATGATGTTTTTTGCAGAAATAGAAAAATCTATCATAAAGTTCATATGGAATCTCAAGGGACATTGAATAGCCAAAACAATTTTGAAAAAGAAAAAAGTTGGAGATCTCACACTTCCAGATTTCAAATCTTACTACGTCCAAATCTACAGTAATTAAAACGCTAAAGTCCTGTCATAAAGACAGACCTATGGACCAATGGAATAAAATAGCAAGCCCAGAAATAAACCCTTGTGTATATCGTCAAATTATTTTTGATAAGAGTGCCAAAACTCATCTATGGGAAAGGACAGTCTTTTTAACAAATTATATATGATCTAGAAATTCCACTCACGGGTACACACTCAAAGGAATTAAAAGCAGGGACTCAAACTGATATTTGTATACTCATGTTCATAGCAGCATTGTTTGCAAATAGCCAAAATGTGGAAGCAACTTAAGTGTCCATGTTTGGATGAATGAATAACCAAATTGTGATAATATCCATACGATGGAATAGTATTTAACCTTAAAAAGAATGGAAATTCTGACACATGTTACAATGTGCATAAACATTGAAGGTCTAAGTGAAATAAGTCACAAAAGGACAAGTGCAGTAATAATTTCACTTATATGAATACTTAGGGTGGTCAAATCCATAGAGACAGAAAGTAGAATGGTGATTGCTAGGAGCCAGAGGGAAGGGGGAATTTAGGAGTTACTATGTAATAAAGTGGATAGAGTTTCAGTTTTCCAAGATGATGAATTCTGGAGAAGACTGGTAGTGATGGTTGCACACTAGTGTGAAAATACTTAATGCTACTGAATTGTACCCTTAAAAATGGTTAAGATGATTTTTTTATCACAATTTTAAAAAGTTGTAAGATAAAGCTCAATGTTTTTTAGATGTGGAGGAAGAATGTTAGACTTGTGATTATGACACAGAACAAGAAAGAGTAGGAAATCAAGTGTTTTTTCTTTGCCATTCTCTGTAGTTCACACCAAAAATCCTTAAAGTATTAAAAATTTCCATGATTAAAATTGCCTTTTACAACAAACAATAGACAGTAACATGATTAGCTAAAAGGCAGTTCACATATTTTGCTAAGTGCTGCTCCTCACAGGATTTTTGGAGGATATATTACCTTGGAAGGGGAAGATGTATGTGTCAGGCACCATGATGGGAATACTGTGGAAAGCAAGGCTCTTTGGAGATTGGAAGGGTGAAAGATTAAAACATGTATTTTAAAACAAAATATGTTCAATATGGAAATATTAAAAGTATACATAGGTGAACATATTAATAAGAAGAAGTTACTCTCACATTCCTCACAGTCCAGAGAGCCTTGGTTTATACAGCCTTTTAGGAGCCTCCACCCCTCATTTCTCATCTTTATTTAATAAAAAGATCTTAATGTAAACCTCCAACTTTTAAAAAAATGTAATAATATATTTTGACTATCTATGTGAGAAAAAAGTCTTTAATATCATTGTAATTGGTTTGTAGAATTCCACATGATACGGACATGTACTACCTTTTATGTAATATGTCTCCATCCTTAGGTCTCTCACTTACCTAATCATTCACTGGTAGCATGATCTACTTTGCATCCTAGAAAGATCATGCCAGTGTTTTTTTTTTTTTTTTTAAATATATATTTTTTTAAATTTTTATTTATTTATGATAGTCACAGAGCGAGAGAGAGAGAGAGACAGGCAGAGACATAGGCAGAGGGAGAAGCAGGCTCCATGCACCGGGAGCCCGACGTGGGACTCGATCCCGGGTCTCCAGGATCGCGCCCTGGGCCAAAGGCAGGCGCCAAACCGCTGCGCCACCCAGGGATCCCGCCAGTGGTTTTTTGTCAAATTTAACTCTGCCATTTTCTAAGTTTATTTTGGGTAAATCACTTAACTTTGCTGAGCCTCATTTTCTTTGTTATAATATCATCATCATCATCATCATCATCATCAAGCTAATACTTATTAAAAGCTTATACACTATATATAGGGCCAAGTGCTTCAACATGCATTGTGTCATTTGAACTTAAAAGCACATGAAGTAGGTTCTATTATTACCATACTACAGGTTGGGGAAACTGAGCTTAAGTGTTTACCCAAGGTTACATCTGGTAGAGTGGGGATAATACTTGCTATAGAGTTTCTGTGTGGACTGAATGAGAGGGTGTATGCAAATCTACCATAAAAGCTGATTCTGTGTGTAAACACTGAAATGACTCCTATAGTTCTCACTAGGGGGAAAAAAGTGTCTTAAAGGTTCAGAACATTTGTTTTTGTGTTTAGAATAAAAATTAAGTTTCGGAAACACATTTCATATCACTACCTAGCTTAAATATAGGCAATAGCTTCCTGCAGTTGATGGGATTAAATAAACACAGACACCTCAATGGGAATACACAGTTCACTACTGAATGGCTCTGACAATTTACCTTTCTAACCCAACTCTCTCCTACTCATCCTTTATGTCCCAGACAAAATGGATTCTCTGTACTTTTCTGAACATACCAAACTTTCCTTCATTCTTTGTGTGTGCTTTTCCCTGTTTGGAATATTCTCTTCCAGTCTCTATTAATATACTTAAAATTTTTTCAAGTTCCATGGTTACCATGAAAATATTTCTAATACTTATAAATGAATACAAACTTCCACTTTTGTTATTGTTAATTGACATTTACCTCACTCTGCCTATTTATGGCTTAATATATAGGCTCCTAATGTGAGGGTTCATGTATGACCTATTTTGTACCTCTTTTACAGCCTGCGATTTAAAAGTTGGAGAAATGTCACTGTGAAGATATGTGTGTATGTGTTGGGGAGTGCTGGGGAGTGCTGGGGAAGAGGATGGTTCATTTAGTTAATTTCTTTCAACCAGTACTTTAATTATTAAACAATCAATCTTATGAATTTTGACTTAGGAATATTATTTCTTTCCTCTAGAAAAATCAAAAGCAGAAAATATTGTCAATTTAATGTAATTAAAATTTAGCCCAGTTCAGCCCATTCAGCCCAATTCAGCCCAGCCAGGCAATCAGACTTAACTTTTCACTAACTATTTTACAGTTTGTAGCAATAAGGGCTCTGTAAGAAAGAAAATTTTTCCACGTTTGCCTGTATCGTACAGTAATGAATGGACAGAGAATGGGCTCATTACATTAGTACCACTTAACAGCAGCAAGCTTCTTAATTCACGGAGAATGCATATGCTCTCTGTCTCTTTGACTTGTAATTTTGCTCAGGGACACACACACACACACACACAGATGCACCTTTTTTTTTTTTAAGATTTTATTCATTTATTCATGAGACGAGAGAGAGAGAGAGAGAGAGAGGCAGACACCTAGGCAGAGGGAAAAGCAGGCTTCCCTCAGGGAGCCCGATGTGGGACTCCATCCCTGTACCCCAGGATCACGCTCTGAGCCGAAAGCAGAGCTTAACCGCTGAGCCATCCAGGTGTCCCCAAATCCCTTTCTTTAAGGAGACCTTATTTCTGAATTTGATAATGTGACATCTTTTTTTAAGAAGTGAGAAGATTATTGTAAAACAGTTTTGTAGCTCTTATTGGGAAAAGGTAAAGATAAAGGAAGAAAAAAATTTCCCAAAGTGCATAGAATCAATGCAGGAAATAACATTAAGTAAAATTTTTTAGTCCTGGCTCTCTTTTCACCATGTAGATTTTTTTTTTTTTTTACATATTTGGTATATACATATACTACACATTATTTGTTTTTTATTTGAAATTAAAACTGGGAATTCTGTATTTTATCTAGTCACCCTAAGCCTGAGTATCCTTGTAGCATGGCAGAGTGTGATCTGTGAGAGGCAGAAAGCACCCCCAAGACAGAAGCCACAGTTTTTTTTTATAACTGGGTATCAGGAGTGACATGCCATCCCTTCTGCCATGTTCTGTTAATCAAAAGTGAGTTACTAAGTGTAGCCCACACACTAGAGGAGGGGAATTAACTTCTTTCTCATGAAAGAATTTGTGGATATGCATTTAAGGACACAGCTGTGAGAGAGCACACACAAGAATGTAAGTGTCATGCTCTATTCCACCGGACATAGTGACTGGCTCAGTGGTGAGCGCATGTCCAAAATTCTATCACATCAGAGTATTTCCCTGGGACAGATGTTGAAAAGGAGTAGTTGTCTTTCCACTGGTTTGGTTAACTTGGATAATAGAGGTCTGAGCTGCTGTTGGCCATTTTTTTCCCAGTTGTAAGGAGGAAGCACATCTCTAGTTGAAAGAGGACATGACCAATACATGAAGGCAAACATAGCGTCAAGGTGAACAAAAAGAAAAGAGCAAGACCGTAGTCATTATTATTTGGTTTCCTGGATCTGGTTATCTCTGGGCATTAGAGTTTTATGTGTTGATTTGGCAAGAGTTTTAACTGAAAAACCAATGCTTTTTCAATTATATATGATAAAAATAATCACAAATATGTGAAAGAATCCTTTTTTTTTTTTTTTTTTGGCTGGAAATCACTATTTGCCATGCGCCATTCTAGGGTCTGGGTTCACAGAGGTACATCAGTTTATTCTTTGCTTTTAGACAACTACAAATCTGTCTCTAGCTGAGAGTCTCTTCTGATCTTATAACTATCTTAAACTGCCTACTTAATGTCTCATGTTGGATATCTCAAATACAGTGTTTAAAAAATTGAATATCATCTGCTAGACCCAATTTTATTTTCCTCATTTATTCCCTATCCTGATGACTAGAACAATTATTATCTATTCAGCCATCAAATCCAAAAAATGGTAATTATCCTAGAGTAATTATCCTTTCTCTCACTTCCCTCCACTTCTATGGGTATTTTAGATTCTACCTCCTTGGTATCTCTTGAATCTGATCAAGTCTACTCCTCTGCTGCTGTCAGTTTAAGCCCTATTTAATTCTCATCTAGCTCATTACAATAGTTCTCTAATACCTCTTTTTCTTTTCTCTGATACCTCCCCTTTCCCATCACTTGGATTGTCCCGAGCACTACTAAAATATGAGCCTGAACATGACATTCCACTTTTGAAATGGTCCAAAAACATTCCATCATTTTCAAGATAGAGTGTTTACTCTGTTTAGCGTTACACTCTGTAAGTGTTTTTATTATCTCGCTCTTCTTGCTCTTGCCTCATCTTTAGGTATATGGAACCATTAGCATTGTTGAGATTAGATCATCTTCTGTCATGCTCTCATGATTCTCATATGCTCTTCCCTCCTCTTGGAATGTCTTCCCACCACCTGTTTTTTAAATTAATGGGTACTCTACCATCAAATCCCAGCTCAATATCACTTCCCTTGAAAGGAGTAATGGGGCTTCTAGCCTGATTTATATACCCTTTGCTACCCTAGCAAGAGCTGGGATAATTACCTTACCCATCTGCCTACCTGAATAGATTGTAAGATTCTTGAAGTCAGGGATTCTATCTTGTTCCAACTTTCTACTGAATGAATTGTTAAGATTTAATCACCAATAGCTTTGTACTTTATACTTATCAATAAAATATCTTAAATAGAATTTTAAAATTTCATGATTCAAAAATAATTTAAAGAAATTCATTAACATATGCAACATGTCTTTTAGTTTTTTAAATGTAGTGCTTTGTTGTAAATAATTTACATTATTTCTAAAGTGTTAATCTGTGCCTGGTTTGGTGATTCCCTGGTTGCTAAATCCATTTTGTAGACATTTTCCCTTTGTTTACTGATAATGTCTTTTAGCTGTCTGTTGGCAAGGATAGACAGGATAAATGACCACATTAATAAATCACCTTATTTGCCTCCAGTGCTGTTGTAAAATTAGTACCAACTGGGGTTACAAGGTGAATCTTAAGCTCTTTAAGCAAAAGGTAATATAGTAAAGGATGTTTTCTTTTATACTTTGAAAGTAGAAAGTTTTTGTTGTCACTGAGAATTACAGTCATTATAGATAGCTCTAATATTCTTTATTTAAATATTTAATCAGTTTTTGATCTGTACCAAATTGGAAATAAATCTGCATAACCTTATTAAATTCTTAGGATTATCAGATTGCAAGAAGTTTATTTCTGAGTTATGACTTTTTTTTTTTTTTTTTTTTGGTGAGGTGAGCAAAGTAAAATCTCTACTCATAGTCATATTTACCGGAGTTGCCATGAATGGCATGTAAGTCATGTATTTATAAACCATGGGTAGAAGAGTCAAGGAAGTGAAAATGGGAGGACAACTGGGGAAATAAAAACTAAAAATGGAAAATTTTGGATATACCGGAATCCATCCAAATTGGATATAACATTTACCCTGCCAGATAAATGTACCTATTGAATCTTTATGTAAAATAAACAGTAATCATTTTATTTTATTTTATTTTTAAAGATTTTATTTATTTATTCATGAGAGACACAGAGAGAGACAGAGAGAGAGGTGAAGACACAGGCATAGGGAGAAGCAGGCTTCATTCAGGGAGCCCGATATGGGACTTGATCCCGGGACTCCAGGATCACGTCCTGGGCCAAAGGCAGGTGCTAAATCATTGAGCCACCCAGGGATCCCCCAGTAATCATTTTAAATGCATCTTTCCTGTTTATGTCAATAAATAACTCATACATCATTAGAAAATGCATATAGATATTCTTTCCCATTAAAAAATGGAAAATGATATGGATGGAGCTAGAGAGTATTATGCTAAGTGACAATAGTCAGAGAAAGACAAATACCATATGATTTCACTCATATGTTGAATTTAAGTGAAAAAAAAAATAAGCAAAGGAAGAGAGAGAGAGAGAAAGAGAGAGAGAGAGAGAAACCAGGAAACAGACTCATTACAGAGAACAAACTGAAGGTTACCAGAGGGCAGGTGAATGGGGAGATGAGTGATAGAGATTAAGGAGGAGTACATTTCTTGTGGAGAGCATTGAGTAATGTACAGAATTGTTGAATCACTATATTGTACACCCAAACTAATATAACACTGTATGTTAACTATGTTCTAATTAAAATTTAAAGTTTAAAAAATGAAGAATATGCTGATACCATTTTAAAAGGTCCTCTTGAGGAATCCCTGGGTGGTTCAGTGGTTTAGAGCCTGCCTTTGGCCCAGGGCGTTATCCTGGAATCCCAGGATCGAGTCCCACATCAGGCTCCCTGCATGGAGCCTGCTTCTTCCTCTGCCTGTGTCTCTGCCTCTTCTCTCTCTGTGTCTCTCACAAATAAATAAATTAATTAATTAAAAAAGGTCCTCTTGAGAGTTAAAATAGTAATGATATAACAATAATAGTGTTTAGATTTCTGGAAAAAGATTGGAATTAATGAAAAAAATAAATATGGTTTTACTTGGGAAAATGAGAAATTACTGATGTCTTGTTCAATCAGTGGAACCCAGACAGTATTAACACTGCTTCATCTTAAGAGAACAATATATTAAAAATCCGTTGGCTCACAATTCTAGGTGGATCACGTTTGGGCAAGTATTGATAAATGTCTCAAATACTAAAATAGAAGCTAAATAATCACCTTCTAAAACTTAAAAATCACTTTAAAACCACAAATTTCCACCTGTATTGTTTATAGTTTTGCAACTTGACATAAAATCATTTGGTTAGCATTCAAACCAAAGCTTTTAAATATATACATATTTGTGGTATATATATATAGCACATTTAAAAAATATATTTTATTTATTTATTCATGAGAGACACAGAGAGAGAGAGTGACAGAGACACAGGCAGGCTCCCTGCAGGAAGTCTGATGTGGGACTTGATCTCAGGACCCTGGGATCAGGCCCTGAGCAAAAGGTAGAAGCTCAATCACTGAGCCACCCAAGCTTCCCTATAAATAGCACACTAAAAAAAAAAAAAAAAACCTAGCTACTGTTGATATTAACAGCAAATTGTGGTCTATAAGAGTGAATCCCAAATGAAATTTTATCCTAGAAAATTCATTAACTTTGGGAAATTTAAAGTTTTAAGATAAGACTTAAGGTGATATTTTGAATTCAGACAATGAGCATTCATATTCACTGAGATTATCGTCCAACACTCTTACAACCTTTGCCCTAATTTTCTGTTCACCTGGATAATTAAATTCACTTGGTAATTTAAATACTGAATATATTTTAAAATAATATGCTGGATATTCTTAGTCATTTACAAGAAATATTGTACTGTATAAAACAAAAAAATTAATTACAAGTTAAAGAAGGTAAATTCTCACTGTTTTATCATTGATAACTGCATTACATTAGAATGCATAAGATGACAAATCAGATCATGTTTTATTAAAATTTTTGAGGAGTCTTTACATTTAAATAATTTAGAGATGGCAAACTGTTTAACATGCTCTTTTCAAACTTCTCTCACTTTGGACTGTGACAGACATCATGAATTGATCATAGCACTCTTTTCACTGGGCCTGTACTGAGCCTCATATTTTTTTCCCCTGGACTCAAGGCATCACTGCCAATCAACTGGATTAGGTACTTGAGATGAAACTTCTTTGCCATCCTGAGATAGGCAGTCCTTTCTGGCAAAGGAAATTGAAAGTCACAGAAATAATATGAGTTGGTTGAAATCATATCACTGCTCTGTAACTACATACCAAATTGGCTACCTGTTGGTCTACTAAGTCCTTTATTCCTCATTTTATATTATATTCTTTTACTGTATTTACTTAGTATGGAGATTGGTTTAGAATTCTACATATAGGACAGTCTAAAATAGTGGAGGAGTAGGTCTGGTTTTGTCTGGTCCCAGGAATACAACTATATAGCTATCAAATCATTCTGAATACCTGTGAACTCAACTGGAGGTCTAAGAAAGAATAGCTACAACTCTACAAATAGAAAAGTGACCACTTTCCACAAGAATGTCAAGATGGAAAAACTAACCTCAAAAAAGAGAAAAGACAGTACTGACATCCAGGGACCTAATCAGTATGGATATAAGTAAATGTCACAACTTGAGTTCAGAATAATGATTATAAAGATACTAATCGGGCTTGAAAAAAGCATAGAAGACCCTAGAGAGTCCCTTTCTGGAGAAATAAAAGACAGAAATCGAATCAAGTAAATATAAAAAAAGTCTATTAATGAGATGCAATAAAAAATGGAGGCTCTAACTGCTAGGATAAATAAGGCAGAAGAGGGAATTAGTCATACAGAAGACAAAATGATGGAGAATAAGGAACAAGAGAGATAAACAACTGTTGGATCACGAGGGGAGAATTTGAGAGATAAGTGATACCATAAAGTGAATAGTAGTAGAATAATTGGGATTCCAGAAGAAGAGGAAAGAAGAAGAAGGGCAGAAGGTATATTGGAGCAAATTATAGGAGAACTTCCCTAATCTGAGGAAGGAAACAGGCATTCAAGTCCAAGAGGCATAGAGAGCGCCCCTCAAAATCAATAAAATTTGGTCAACATCCCAAAATAAAATAATGAAACTTGCAAATCCCAGGGATAAAGAGAAAATCCTCAAAGCAGCTCAGGGACAAAAGGTCCATAATTTATAAAGGTAGAAACACTAGACTATCAGCAGACCTATCCACAGAGACCTGGCAGGGCATAAAGGACTGGCATGATACATTCAGAGTGCTCATTGAGGAAAAAATATGCAGCCAAGAATATTTTATCCAGATAGGTGTTGTGCCCAAGATTGTGAATTCGAGAAACCACCAAGGAGCTGACACCGATGTAAACACACGAGGGTTTATTTACAATCTTGAGCTTGGGTCCAAGTATACCCGACACAGTGGAGCAGGGACTTGGACCCCCGAGGCTAAGAGGTATAGCAGCTTTATAGGGGCCAGTGGCCAATGGGATTGTAACATACGCAGAAAGTTGCACAGTCATGTCGGTCCACACACAGGTGGCCAATTGAATTACATTTTACCCTAAAGTATCCATTTGAACTGGCCTATTACTTTGGTCAGAATTGGCACCCAGTTTTGGCGGGCACAAGGCAGGGTTACATTGTTATGAGCCATTTCTGGTAAGGGTGTGCCCAGCGGCTTGACTAGGGTGGGGCAGTGCCTTAAGCAATAAGCAGGTCATGTGGGGGTCATACAGGAGGTGGCGGGTGTAGCACAAAATGGAGTTAGTCCTGCTCTGTTTGTCCAGGGGTAGGGATTTTTGTTAAATTTCATGGGTGGACAATAGGGTCTCATTTAAAATAGGAGAGATAAAAAGCTTCCAGGACAAACAGAAACTAAAAGAATTTGTGATCCCTAAATCAGCTTTGCAAGAAATATTAAAAGGGATCCTTTAAGCAAAGAAAGAGCCTAAAAGTAACATATACCAGAAAGGAACACAGACAGTATACAGAACCAGTGACTTTACAGTTAATACTATGGCACTAAATTCATATCTTTCAATAATTACTCTGAATGTAAATGGGCTAAATGCCCCAGTCAAAAGACATAGGGTATCAGATTGCATAAAAAAGCAAGACCAATTGATATGCTGTCTGCAAGAGATTCGTTTTAGACCCAAAGACACCTCCAGATTTAAAGTAAGGAGGTGGAAAACCATTTATCATGCAAATGAATATCAGAAGAAAGCTGGGGTGGCAATCCTTATATCAGACAAATTAGATTTTAAACCAAAGACTATAATAAGAGATGAGGAAGGACACTATATCATAATTAAAGAGTCTATCCAACAAGAAGCTCTAACAATAGTCAATATTTATATCTCTAACATGGGAGAAGCCAATTATATAAGTGAATTAATAACAAAATTAAAGAAATATATTGATAATAATACAATAATAATAGGGTACTTTAACATCCCACTTACTGCAATGGACAGATCATCTAAGCAGAAGATTAACAAGGCAACAAGGGCTTTGAATGACACACTGGATCAAATGGAATTCACAAATATATTCAGAGTATTCCATCCTAAAGCATTAGAATACACATTCGTCTCGAGTGCACATGGAACATTCTCCAGAATAGATCACATACTGTGTCACAAATCAGGTCTCAACAGGTACCAAAAGATTGGGATCATTCCCTACATATGTTTAGACCACAATACTGAAGCTTGAACTCAATCACAAGAGGAAATTTGGAAGGAACTCAAATACATGGAGACTAAAGAGCATCCTACTAAAGAATGACTGGGTCAACCAGGTAACTAAAAAAAAGAATTAAAAAAATTCATGGAAACAAATGAAATTGAAAACACAACTGTTCAAAACCTTTGGGATGCAGCATAGGGGGTCCTAAGAAGGAAGTATGTAACAACACAAACCTTTATCAAGAAACAAGAAAGGTCTTAAATATACAACCTAACCTTATACCAAAAGGAGTTGGAGAAAGATCAGCAAATAAAGCCTAAACCCAGAAGGAGAAGAGAATTCATAAAGATTAGAGCAGAGGTCAATGAAATGGAAACCAAAAGAATAGTAGAACAGATAATCTAAACTAGAAGCTGGTTCTTTGAAAGAATTAATTACATTGTTAAAACCCTGGCCAGACTTAATCAAAAAGAAAGGAAAAAGGACCTAAATAAATAAAAGAGGGGATATTACAAGCAACACCAAAGAAATACAATTTGAACAACCATATGTCAACAAGTTAGGCAATCTGGAAGAAATGGATGCATTCCTAGAGACATGTTACCTACCAAAACTGAAACAGGAAGAAATAGAAAACCTGAGCAGACTCAAAACCAGCAAGGAAATTGAAACTGTAATCAAAAAGCTCCCAACAAACAGGAGTCCAGATGGCTTCCCAGGGGAATTGTATCAAACATTTAACAAAGAATTAATACCTATTCTTCTGAAGCTGTTTCAAAAAATAGAAATTGAAGGAAATCTTCCAAAAACTTTATATGAGGGCAGCATTACCTTGATCCCCAAACCAGAAAAGACCTCACAAAAAAGAATTACAGACTAATATTGTTGATAACATGGATGCTAAAATTCTCACCAAGATACCAGCCAATAGGATCCAACAGTACATTGAAAGGGTTATTCACCACAACCAAGTGGGATTTATTCCTGGGCTGCAAGGGTGGTTCAACATCTGCAAACCAATCAATGTGATATATTACATAAATAAAAGAAAGGACAAGAATCATATGATTCTCTCAATAGATACAGAAAAAGCACTTGACAAAGTATAGCATCCTTTCTTGATGAAAACTCTTCACAGTGTAGAGATAGAATATCCAATGGAAAAAGACAGTCTCTTCAACAAATGGTACTGGGAAAATTGGACAGCCACATGCAGAAGAATGAAACTGGACCATTTCCTTATATCATGCAAAAAAATAGACTCAAAATAGAGGAAAGACCTAAATGGGAGACAGGAATCCATCAGAATCCTAGAGGAGAACATAGGCAGCAACCTTTGGGACCTCAGTTGCAGCAACTTCTTGCTCAACATGTCTCCAAAGGCAAGGGAAACAAAGGCAAAAATAAACTATTGGGACTTCATCAAGATTAAAAAATTCTCCACAGCAAATGATACAGTTGACAGAGCCAGAAGACAACCAACAGAATGAGAAGAGATATTTGCTAATGTCTTATCAGATAAAGGGTTAGTATCTAAAATTTATAAAGAACTTATCAGACTCAACACTCAAAGAACAAATAATCCAATCCAGAAATGGACTAAAGTCATGAACAGATATTTCTCCAAAAAAGGCATACAAGTGGCCAACAGACAGGAAAAAAATTTTCAACATCACACAGCATCAGGGAAATACAAATTAAAACCACAGTGAGATACCACCTCCCACCAGTCAGAATGGCTAATATTAACAGGTCAGGAAATGACAGATGTTGGTGAGGATGTGGAGAAAGAGGAACCCTCTTGCACTGTTGGTGGGAATGGAAACTGGTGCAGCCACTCTGGAAAATAGTATGGACCTTCCTCAAAAAGTTGAAAGTACAGCTACGCTATGACCCAGCGATTACACGACTAGGTATTTATCCTAAAGATGCAAATGTAGTGATGTGAAGGGGCACCTGCTCCCCAATGTTTATAGTATCAATGTGCACAATAGCCAAACCATGGAAAGAACCCAGGTGTCCAGCGATCATGGCAAGCTTCTCTCTAAGTGACACCCCACTCTGTGAGCTGAATAGTTGGTAGAGGTGTTGGGTGGCAGAGTCAGGTCCTCTGAATTTGTCTCTCCTGGTATGGAACCACTAGAACATAATATGAGAGATTTTTTAGCATTTGAGCTTTCTTTAACATTACCATAAAGGAGTCCAATTTTTTAATCTAACAACAACAAACCAATAAGAACCACTCCCAGCTGCTCTAGGTAACATGTTGGATCGAGAGGATCTCTATTCACCTATATCAATAAGTTCAGTCCTATCTAAAATCATGGTCCTCCTACCTTGGCTCATCCATATCCTAACTCTGTCTGCTAAGAGAGACAAACAACCACTCACCAAGGCTTTGAGTACTACCTTGGTGAGATGTGCTTCTGCATCTTTGAAAAACTCCAAAATGGTGGGGTTCTCTAGGTCAGGTGTATGTAAATGAAATGCTGCATTTGTAAGGGCCTCCTCTATTTCAATGGCATATGGAATCTTAGATTGTAGAGGTCAAGCATGTAATAGCATCTTAATTGCTAGTGTGATTGTCAAAACAATATTAGAGGAGAATAGTAACTTGAATGTTCTGACCTACAGCTGTATGTGGTTAACTGATTCTAAAATGTGGAAATCTCAAGATGGGCCTGGCTTATTTAAGATAGCTGGGTCTTGGAGGATATTGTAACCTTAAGTGAACTCGAATGGCAGTTCCTGTCCTAGAAGTAATTTTTTTTAATAATAAATTTATTTTTGATTGATGTTCAATTTGTCAACATACAGAATAACACCCAGTGCTCATCCCATCAAGTGCCCATCTCAGTGCCTGCCACCCAGTCACCCCCACCTCCCACCCACCTCCCCTTCCACCACCCCTAGTTCGTTTCCCAGAGTTAGGAGTCTTTCATGTTCTGTCTCCCTTTATAATATTTCCCACTCATTTTCTCTCCTTTCTCCTTTATTCCCTTTCACTATTTTTTATATTCCCCAAATGAATGAGAACATATAATGTTTGTCCTTCTCCGAATGACTTATTTCACTCAGCATAATACCCTCCAGTTCCATCCACATCGAAGCAAATGGTGGGTGTTCGTCGTTTCTAATGGCTGAGTAATATTCCATTGTATACATAGACCACAGCTTCTTTATCCATTCATCTTTCGATGGACACCGAGGCTCCTTCCACAGTTTGGCTATTGTGGACATTGCTGCTATAAACATCGGGGTGCAGGTGTCCCAGTGTTTCATTGCATCTGTATCTTTGGGGTAAATCCCCAGCAGTGCAGTTGCTGGGTTGTAGGGCAGATCTATTTTTAACTCTTTGAGGAACCTCCACACAGTTTTCCAGAGTGGCTGCACCAGTTCACATTCCCACCAACAGTGTAAGAGGGTTCCCTTTTCTCCGCATCCTCTCCAACATTTGTGGTTTCCTGCCTTGTTAATCTTCCCCATTCTCACTGGTGTGAGGTGGTATTTCATTGTGGTTTTGATTTGTATTTCCCTGATGGCAAGTGATGCAGAGCATTTTCTCATGTGCGTGTTGGCCATGTCTATGTCTTCCTCTGTGAGATTTCTCTTCATGTGTTTTGCCCATTTCATGATTGGATTGTTTGTTTCTTTGCTGTTGAGTTTAATAAGTTCTTTATAGATCTTGGAAACTAGCCCTTTATCTGATAGGTAATTTGCAAATATCTTCTCCCATTCTGTAGGTTGTCTTTGAGTTTTGTTGACTGTATCCTTTGCTGTGCAAAAGCTTCTTATCTTGATGAAGTCCCAATAGTTCATTTTTCCTTTTGTTTCTTTTGCCTTTGTGAATGTATCTTGCAAGAAGTTACTGTGGCCGAGTTCAAAAAGGGTGTTGCCTGTGTTCTCCTCTAGGATTTTGATGGAATCTTGTCTCACATTTAGATCTTTCATCCATTTTGAGTTTATCTTTGTGTATGGTGCAAGAGAGTGGTCTAGTTTCATTCTTCTGCATGTGGATGTCCAATTTTCCCAGCACCATTTATTGAAGAGACTGTCTTTTATCCAGTGGATAGTCTTTCCTCCTTTGTCGAATATTAGTTGACCATAAAGTTCAGGGTCCACTTCTGGGTTCTCTATTCTGTTCCATTGATCTATGTGTCTGTTTTTGCGCCAGTACCACACTGTCTTGATGATCACAGCTTTGTAGTACAACCTGAAATCTGGCATTGTGATACCCCCAGATATGGTTTTCTTTTTTAAAATTCCCCTGGCTATTCGGGGTCTGTTCTTGATTCCACACAAATCTTAATATAATTTGTTCCAACTCTCTGAAGAAAGTCCATGGTATTTTGATAGGGATTGCATTAAACGTGTAAATTGCCCTGGATAACATTGACATTTTCACAATATTAATTCTTCCAATCCATGAGCATGGAATATTTTTCCATCTCTTTGTCTCTTCCTCAATTTCTTTCAGAAGTGTTCTATAGTTTTTAGGGTATAGATCCTTTACCTCTTTGGTTAGGTTTATTCCTAGGTATCTTATGCTTTTGGGTGCCATTGTAAATCTGATTGACTCCTTAATTTCTCTTTCTTCAGTCTCATTGTTAGTGTATAGAAATGCCACTGACTTCTGGGCATTGATTTTGTATCCTGCCACACTGCCAAATTGCTGTATGAGTTCTAGCAATCTTGGGGTGGAGTCTTTTGGGTTTTCTATGTAGAGTATCATGTCATTGGCGAAGAGGGAGAGTTTGACTTCTTCTTTGCCAATTTGAATGCCTTTTATTTCTTTTTGTTGTCTGAGTGCTGAGGCTAGGACTTCTAGTACTATGTTGAATAGCAGTGGTGAGATTGGACATCCCTGTCTTGTTCCTGATCTTAGGGGAAGGGCTCCCAGTGTTTCCCCATTGAGAATGATATTTGCTGTGGGCTTTTCATAGATGGCTTAAGATGTTGAGGAATGTTCCCTCTATCCCTACACTCTAAAGAGTTTTGATCAGGAATGGATGCTGTATTTTGTCAAATGCTTTCTCTGCATCTATTGAGAGGATCATATGGTTCTTGGTTTTTCTCTTGCTGATATGATGAATCACATTGATTGTTTTACGAGTATTGAACCAGACTTGCATCCCGGGGATAAATCCTAGTTAGTCATGGTAAATAATCTTCTTAATGTGCTTTTGGCTAGTATCTTGTTGAGAATTTTTGTATCCATGTTCATCAGGGATATTGGTTTATAATTCTCCTTTTTGGTGGGGTCTTTGGTTTTGGAATTAAGGTGATGCTGGCCTCATAGAACGAGTTTGGAAGTACTCCATCGCTTTCTATCTTTCCCAACAGCTTTGGTAGAATAGGTATGGTTTCTTCTGTAAATGTTTGATAGAATTCCCCTGGGAAGCCATCTGGCCCTGGACTTTTGTGTCTTGGGAGGTTTTTGATGACTGCTTCAATTTCCTCCCTGGTTATTGGCCTGTTTAGGTTTTCTATTTCTTCCTGTTCCAGTTTTGGTAGTTTGTGGCTTTCCAGAAATGCGTCCATTTCTTCTAGATTGCCTAATCTATTGGCGTATAGCTGTTCATAATATGTTTTTAAAATCGTTTGTATTTCCTTGGTGTTGGTAGTAATCTCTCCTTTCTCATTCATGATTATATTAATTTGAGTCTTTTCTCTCTTCTTTTTAATAAGGCTGGCTAATGGTTTATCTATCTTATTAATTCTTTCAAAGAACCAACTCCTGGTTTTGTTGATCTGTTCCACAGTTCTTCAGGTCTCTATTTCATTCAGTTCTGCTTGAATCTTTATTAACTCTCTTCTTCTCCTGGGTGTAGGATCTATTTGCTGTTTTTTCTCTAGCTCCTTTAGGTGTAAGGTTAGCTTTTGTATTTGAGTTCTTTCCCGTTTTTGAATGGATGCTTGTATTGCGATGTATTTCCCCATCAGGACTGCTTTTGCTGTATCCCAAAGATTTTGAACGGTTGTATCTTTATTCTCATTAGTTTCCATGAATCTTTTTAATTCTTCCTTAATTTCCTGGTTGACCCTTTCATCTTTTAGCAAGATGGTCCTTAACCTTCACATGTTTGAAGTCCTTCTAAAGTTCTTGTTGTGCTTTAGTTCTAATTTCAAGGCATTATGGTCTGAGGATATGCAGGGGACGATCCCAATCTTTTGGTATCAGTTCAAATCCGATTTGTGACCCAGTATGTGGTCTATTCTGGAGAAAGTTCCATATGCACTTGAGAAGAATGTGTATTCAGTTGAGTTTGGACATAAAGTTCTGTAGATATCTGTGAAATCCATCTGGTCCAGTGTATCATTTAAAGCTCTCGTTTCTTTGGAGATGTTGTGCTTAGAAGGCCTATCGAATGTAGAAAGTGCTAGATTGAAGTCACCAAGTATAAGTGTATTATTATCTAGGTATGTCTTAACTTTGGTTATTAATTGATTGATATATTTGGCAGCTCCCACATTCGGGGCATATATATTGATGATTGTTAAGTCCTCTTGTTGGATAGATCCTTTAAGTTTGAAATAGTGTCCCTCTTCATCTCTTACTACAGTTTTTGGGGTAAATTTTAGTTTATCTGATATAAGGATGACTACCCCTGCTTTCTTTTGATGACCATTTGAGTGGTAAATGGTTCTCCAACCTTTTATTTTCAGGCTGTAGGTGTCCTTCTGTCTAAAATGAGTCTCTTGTAGACAGCAAATAGATGGGTCCTGCTTTTTTATCCAGTCTGACACCCTGTGCCTTTTGATGGGGTCATTAAGTCCATTCACATTCAGAGTTACTATTGACAGATATGAGTTTAGTGTCATCATGATATCTATTCAGTCCCTGTTTTTGTGGATTGTTCCATTGGACTTCTTCTTAAAGGGGAATTTTAAGAGTCCCCCTTAAAATTTCTTGCAGAGCTGGTTTGGAGGTCACATATTCTTTCAGTTCCTGTCTGTCTTGGAAGCTCTTCATCTCTCCTTCTATTCTGAATGAGAGCCTTGCTGGGTAAAGTATTCTTGGCTGCATGTTTTTCTCATTTAGGACCCTGAATATATCCTGCCAGCCCTTTCTGGCCTGCCAGGTCTCTGTGGAGAGGTCTGCTGTTAACCTAATACTTCTCCCCATATAATTTAGGGATTTCTTGTCTCTTGCTGCTTTAAGGATCTTCTCTTTATCTTTGGAATTTGCAAGTTTTGCTATTAAATGTCGAGGTGTTGAACGGTTTTTATTGATTTTAGGGGGGGATCTCTCTATTTCCTGGATCTGAATGCCTGTTTCCCTTCCCAGATTAGGAAAGTTTTCAGCTATGATTTGTTCAAATGCATATTCTGGACCTCTGTCCCTTTCGGCACCCTCAGGAACCCCAATTAAACGTAGATTTTTCTTCCTCAGGCTGTTGTTTATTTCCCTTAGTCTATCCTCATGATCTTTTAATTGCTTGTATCTCTTTTCCTCAGTTTCCCTCTTTGCCATCAACTTGTCTTCTTTGTCACTCACTCGTTCTTCCACCTTGTTAACCATCCTTGTTAGGACTTCTAGTTTGGATTGCATCTCATTCAATTGATTTTTGATTTCTGCCTGATTAGATCTAAATTCTGCAGTCATGAAGTCTCTTGAGTCCTTTATGCTTTTTTCTAGAGCCACCAGTAGCTGTATAATAGTGCTTCTGAATTGGCTTTCTGACATTGAATTGTAATCCAAATTTTGTAACTCTGTGGGAGAGAGGACTGTTTCTGATTCTTTCTTTTGAGGTGAGGTTTTCCTTCTAGTCATTTTGCTCAGTGCAGAGTGGCCAAAAACAAGTTGTATTGGAAAAAGGAGAATAAGAGAGGAGAGAAAGAAGGAAAGAAAGAGAAAAAAAGAAAAAAGGAAGAAAAAAAAAAGAAAAAAAGAAAACACAAGAGAAGAAAAAAAAGAAAAAAGGGGGGAAGCAAACAGAAATAAAACAAACAAACAAATAAAAAAACAAGGGGGAGTATCCTTTGATCTGTATACTGTAAGTCCCTCGACTTCCCCTGGAACTTTCCAGTGCTGCTTGGTCAATAATTTGTTTTTCTCCTTTCCGTCTAGCTGGTCTTCTGGGGGAGGGTCCTGCTGCGCTGATTTTCAGGTGTCAGCACTTGGGGGAGCTGCTCAGCCCCCTGCGTGGTGCAGAGCTCAGTGAAAGATGTTTAAGCTGTTTATCTGGTGAGGCCACTGTGAGGCTCAGTGGGGGTTGTTTATCCTGTGAGGCCCCAGGAGGAACAACCATAGTGGTGGCGGCCAGCTATGGAGCCCTGGATTCAGCTCCTGCAGTAACTCTGGAGCTCTCTGTCTGCAGGGCCTGGATACTCCGGGAGTGGGGCCGCTGATCTGCTCAGCTCGGGGCAGGAGCGTCCTTGCTGTCCCGGGCCCTCCCGGCCTCTGCCTGTCCCGGGGGAGCACCGGATCCTGGGCTGTGTCCCGGCGCCCAGTGCTCCCAGCCTGCTCTGCTGGATTCGCGCACCTGGCCGCACAGCCGGTTCCGCGCGGAGCCTCTGCCGCCTCTGAGCTGCTCCCGCGCAGCGCAGCCCCCTCCGCGGAGCCGCCCCCGAGCCCCTCCGAGCTGCTCCGGGTCCCGCGGTGCACGCTGCAGTCTTTTAGGGAGCTCGGCCGTGGGGTCTTGCGCGCTCTCCCCGGGATGCAGGTGTCTGTTAGTGTCCCAGGGAGCCCGAGGGCATCCCCGCCCTCCTGGGGTCCTGCTCCAACTCCCTGCGAGCCCCTTTCCGCCCGGGAAGGTCGGTGCAGCTCCTGCTCCTCCGGGACGGGGCTCTCCTGTCCTGGGGACACTCCCCAGGCCTCAGCCCGGCTCCTCGCGGGGCCCCTCCCCCTTGGAGGCCTTTGTTTCTTTATTTCTTTTTCCCCGTCTTCCTACCTTGATAGAAGGGCGAACTCTTCTCACTGTAGCATTCCAGCTGTTCTCTCTTTAAATCTCAGGCCGATCGTAGATTGTCAGGATGATTTGAAGGTTATCTGGGTAATTTGGTGGGGACAGGTGACTTGGGGACCCTACTCTTCCGTCATCTTGCCCCGCCTAGAAGTAATCTTTTACTTTTTTTTTTTTTTTTTATTGGTGTTCAATTTACTAACATACAGAATAACACCCAGTGCCCGTCACCCATTCACTCCCACCCCCCGCCCTCCTCCCCTTCTACCACCCCTAGTTCGTTTCCCAGAGTTAGCAGTCTTTATGTTCTGTCTCCCTTTCTGATATTTCCCACACATTTCTTCTCCCTTCCCTTATTTTCCCTTTCACTATTATTTATATTCCCCAAATGAATGAGAACATATAATGTTTGTCCTTCTCCGACTGACTTACTTCACTCAGCATAATACCCTCCAGTTCCATCCACGTTGAAGCAAATGGTGGGTATTTGTCATTTCTAATAGCTGAGTAATATTCCATTGTATACATAAACCACATCTTCTTTATCCATTCATCTTTCGTTGGACACCGAGGCTCCTTCCACAGTTTGGCTATCGTGGCCATTGCTGCTAGAAACATCGGGGTGCAGGTGTCCCAGCGTTTCATTGCATTTGTATCTTTGGGGTAAATCCCCAAGAGTGCAATTGCTGGGTCGTAGGGCAGGTATATTTTTAACTGTTTGAGGAACCTCCACACAGTTTTCCACAGTGGCTGCACCAGTTCACATTCCCACCAACAGTGTAAGAGGGTTCCCTTTTCTCCACATCCTCTCCAACATTTGTTGTTTCCTGCCTTGTTAATTTTTCCCATTCTCACTGGTGTGAGGTGGTATCTCATTGTGGTTTTGATTTGTATTTCCCTGATGGCAAGTGATGCAGAGCATTTTCTCATGTGCATGTTGGCCATGTCTATGTCTTCCTCTGTGAGATTTCTGTTCATGTCTTTTGCCCATTTCATGATTGGATTGTTTGTTTCTTTGGTGTTGAGTTTAATAAGTTCTTTATAGATCTTGGAAACTAGCCCTTTATCTGATATGTCATTTGCAAATATCTTCTCCCATTCTGTAGGTTGTCTTTGAGTTTTGTTGACTGTATCCTTTGCTGTGCAAAAGCTTCTTATCTTGATGAAGTCCCAATAGTTCATTTTTGCTTTTGTTTCTTTTGCCTTCGTGGATGTATCTTGCAAGAAGTTACTATGGCCGAGTTCAAAAAGGGTGTTGCCTGTGTTCTTCTCTAGGATTTTGATGGAATCTTGTCTCACATTTAGATCTTTCATCCATTTTGAGTTTATCTTTGTGTATGGTGAAAGAGAGTGGTCTAGTTTCATTCTTCTGCATGTGGATGTCCAATTTTCCCAGCACCATTTATTGAAGAGACTGTCTTTCTTCCAATGGATAGTCTTTCCTCCTTTATCGAATATTAGTTGCCCATAAAGTTCAGGGTCCACTTCTGGATTCTCTATTCTGTTCCACTGATCTATGTGTCTGTTTTTGTGCCAGTACCACACTGTCTTGTTGACCACAGCTTTGTAGTACAACCTGAAATCTGGCATTGTGATGCCCCCAGATATGGTTTTCTTTTTTAAAATTCCCCTGGCTATTCGGGGTCTTTTCTGATTCCACACAAATCTTAAAATAATTTGTTCTAACTCTCTGAAGAAAGTCCATGGTATTTTGATAGGGATTGCATTAAACGTGTATATTGCCCTGGGTAACATTGACATTTTCACAATATTAATTCTGCCAATCCATGAGCATGGAATATTTTTCCATCTCTTTGTGTCTTCCTCAATTTCTTTCAGAAGTGTTCTATAGTTTTGAGGGTATAGATCCTTTACATCTTTGGTGAGGTTTATTCCTAGGTATCTTATGCTTTTGGGTGCAATTGTAAATGGGATTGACTCCTTAATTTCTCTTTCTTCAGTCTCATTGTTAGTGTATAGAAATGCCACTGACTTCTGGGCATTGATTTTGTATCCTGCCACGCTACCGAATTGCTGTATGAGTTCTAGCAATCTTGGGGTGGAGACTTTTGGGTTTTCTATGTAGAGTATCATGTCATCGGCGAAGAGGGAGAGTTTGACTTCTTCTTTGCCAATTTGAATGCCTTTAATGTCTTTTTGTTGTCTGATTGCTGAGGCTAGGACTTCCAGTACTATGTTGAATAGCAGTGGTGAGAGTGGACATCCCTGTCTTGTTCCTGATCTTAGGGGAAAGGCTCCCAGTGCTTCCCCATTGAGAATGATATTTGCTGTGGGCTTTTCATAGATGGCTTTTAAGATGTCGAGGAATGTTCCCTCTATCCCTACACTCTGAAGAGTTTTGATCAGGAATGGATGCTGTATTTTGTCAAATGCTTTCTCTGCATCCAATGAGAGGATCATATGGTTCTTGGTTTTTCTCTTGCTGATATGATGAATCACATTGATTGTTTTACGGGTGTTGAACCAGCCTTGTGTCCCAGGGATAAATCCTACTTGGTCATGGTGAATAATTTTCTTAATGTACTGTTGGATCCTATTGGCCAGTATCTTGTTGAGAATTTTTGCATCCATGTTCATCAGGGATATTGGTCTGTAATTCTCCTTTTTGGCGGGGTCTTTGTCTGGCTTTGGAATTAAGGTGATGCTGGCTTCATAGAACGAATTTGGAAGTACTCCATCTCTTTCTATCTTTCCAAACAGCTTTAGGAGAATAGGTATGATTTCTTCTTTAAACGTTTGATAAAATTCTCCTGGGAAGCCATCTGGCCCTGGACTCTTGTGTCTTGGGAGGTTTTTGATGACTGCTTCAATTTCCTCCCTGGTTATTGGCCTGTTCAGGTTTTCTATTTCTTCCTGTTCCAGTTTTGGTAGTTTGTGGCTTTCCAGGAATGCGTCCATTTCTTCTAGATTGCCTAATTTATTGGCGTATAGCTGTTCATAATAGGTTTTTAAAATCGTTTGTATTTCCTTGGTGTTGGTAGTGATCTCTCCTTTCTCATTCATGATTTTATTAATTTGAGTCTTCTCTCTCTTCTTTTTAATAAGGCTGGCTAATGGTTTATCTATCTTATTAATTCTTTCAAAGAACCAACTCCTGGTTCTGTTGATCTGTTCCACAGTTCTTCTGGTCTCGATTTCGTTGAGTTCTGCTCGAATCTTTATTAGCTCCCTTCTTCTCTTGGGTGTAGGATCTATTTGCTGTTTTTTCTCTAGCTCCTTTATGTGTAAGGTTAGCTTTTGTATTTGAGTTCTTTCCAGTTTTTGAATGGATGCTTGTATTGCGATGTATTTCCCCCTTAGGACTGCTTTTGCTGCATCCCAAAGATTTTGAACGGTTGTATCTTCATTCTCATTAGTTTCCATGAATCTTTTTAATTCTTCCTTAATTTCCTGGTTGACCCTTTTATCTTTTAGCAGGATGGTCCTTAACCTCCATGTGTTTGAGGTCCTTCCAAACTTCTTGTTGTGATTTAGTTCTAATTTCAAGGCATTATGGTCCGAGAATATGCAGGGGACAATCCCAATCTTTTGGTATCGGTTCAGACCCGATTTGTGACCCAATATGTGGTCTATTCTGGAGAAAGTTCCATGTGCGCTTGAGAAGAATGTGTATTCAGTTGAGTTTGGATGTAAAGTTCTGTAGATATCTGTGAAATCCATCTGGTCCAGTGTATCATTTAAAGCTCTCGTTTCTTTGGAGATGTTTTGCTTAGAAGACCTATCGAGTATAGAAAGAGCTAGATTGAAGTCACCAAGTATAAGTGTATTATTATCTAAGTATTTCTTCACTTTGGTTAATAATTGATTTATATATTTGGCAGCTCCCACATTTGGAGCATATATATTGAGGATTGTTAAGTCCTCTTGTTGAATAGATCCTTTAAGTATGATATAGTGTCCCTCTTCATCTCTCACTACAGTCTTTGGGGTAAATTTTAGTTTATCTGATATAAGGATGGCTACCCCTGCTTTCTTTTGAGGACCATTCGAATGGTAAATGGTTCTCCAACCTTTTATTTTCAGGCTGTAGGTGTCCTTCTGTCTAAAATGAGTCTCTTGTAGACAGCAAATAGATGGGTCCTGCTTTTTTATCCAGTCTGAAACCCTGCGCCTTTTGATGGGGTCATTAAGCCCGTTCACATTCAGAGTTACTATTGAGAGATATGAGTTTAGTGTCATCATGATATCTATTCAGTCTTTGTTTTTGTGGACTGTTCCACTGAACTTCTTCTTAAAGGGGAATTTTAAGAGGCCCCCTTAAAATTTCTTGCAGAGCTGGTTTGGAGGTCACATATTCTTTTAGTTGCTGCTTGTCTTGGAAGCTCTTTATCTCTCCTTCCATTTTGAATGAGAGCCTTGCTGGATAAAGTATTCTTGGTTGCATGTTCTTTTCATTTAGGACCCTGAATATATCCTGCCAGCCCTTTCTGGCCTGCCAGGTCTCTGTGGAGAGGTCTGCTGTTACCCTAATACTCCTCCCCATAAAAGTCAGGGATTTCTTGTCTCTTGCTGCTTTAAGGATCTTCTCCTTATCTTTGGAATTTGCAAGCTTCACAATTAAATGTCGAGGTGTTGAACGGTTTTTATTGATTTTAGGGGGGGATCTCTCTATTTCCTGGATCTGAATGCCTGTTTCCCTTCCCAGATTAGGAAAGTTTTCAGCTAGAATTTGTTCAAATACATATTCTGGCCCTCTGTCCCTTTCGGCGCCCTCGGGAACCCCAATTAAACGTAGGTTTTTCTTCCTCAGGCTGTCGTTTATTTCCCTTAATCTATCTTCATGGTCTTTTAATTGTTTGTCTCTTTTTTCCTCAGTTTCCCTCTTTGCTGTCAACTTGTCTTCTAGGTCACTCACTCGTTCTTCCACCTCGTTAACCCTCGTCGTTAGGACTTCTAGTTTGGATTGCATCTCATTCAATTGGTTTTTAATTTCTGCCTGATTAGCTCTAAATTCTGCAGTCATGAAGTCTCTTGAGTCCTTTATACTTTTTTCTAGAGCCACCAGTAGCTGTATAATAGTGCTTCTGAATTGGCTTTCTGACATTGAATTGTAATCCAGATTTTGTAACTCTGTGGGAGAGAGGACTGTTTCTGATTCTTTCTTTTGAGGTGAGGTTTTCCTTCTAGTCATTTTGCTCAGTGCAGAGTGGCCAAAAGCAAGTTGTATTGGGAAAAAGAGAAAAAGAGAGGAGAGAAAGAAGGAAAGAAAAGAGAAAGAGAAAAAAAAAGGGAAGAAAAAGAAAAAAAAAACGAAAAATAAAAAAAAAAGAAGAAAAAGAGAAAGAAAAAGAAAGGAGAAAAAAAGGGGGTGGGGGAAGGAAACAAATCAAAAAGCAAAACAAAACAAAAACAAAAACAAAAACAAACAAAAAAAGAACCACCGGGGAGTATCTTCTGATTCTGTGTTCTTTAAGTCCCTTGGCTTCTCCTGGAAGTTGTCAGTCTAGCTGGTGTTCTGGGGGAGGGGCCTGTTGTGCTGATTTTCAGGTGTTAGCAGTTGGGGGAGCTGCTGTGCCCCTGCCTGGTGCAGGGCTCAGTGGGGGTTGTTTACCCCGTGAGGCCCCAGGAGGAACAGCCCCAGTGGCGGGGCAGCTCTGGAAACCTGGATTCAGCTCCGGCAGGAACTCCGTCTGCAGGGCCTGGAGGCTCCGGGGCGGGGCCGCTGATGTGCTCAGCTGGGGCAGGAGCGTCCTCGCTGTCCTGGGCCCTCCCGGCCTCTGCCTGTCCCGGGGGAGGCGGGATCCTGGGCTGTGTCCCGGCGCCCTGTGCTCCGGAGCCTGCGCTGGTGGATTCGCGCTCCCGGGCCGCGCAACCCCCTCCGCGGAGCTGCCGCCCGAGCCCCTCCGAGCTGCTCCTGGAACCGCGCAGCCCCCTCCGCACGGAGCCTCTTCTTCTGCCCGAGCCCCTCCGAGCTGCTCCCGGGCCGCGCAGCCCCCTCCGCGGAGCCGCCCCCGAGCCCCTCCAGCTGCTCCGGGTCCCGCCGGGTCCCGCCGTGCGCGCTGCAGCCCTTAGGGAGCTCGGCGCACTCTCCTGGGCGCGCAGTTGCTCTGTTACTGTCCCCGGGAGCCCGAGGGCCTCCTCGCCCTCCTGGTCCTGCTCCAACTCCCCACGAGCCCCTTTCCGCCCGGGAAGGTCGGTGCAGCTCCTGCGTCTCCGGGACGGGGCTCTCCTGTCCTGGGGACACTCGCCCCGGCCTCAGCCCGGCTCCTCGCGGGGCCCCTCCCCCTTGGAGGCCTTCGTTTCTTTATTTCTTTTTCCCCGTCTTCCTACCTTGATAGAAGCGCGAACTCTTCTCACTGTAGCATTCCAGCTGGTCTCTCTTTAAATCTCAGGCCGAATTCATAGATTTTCAGGATAATTTGAAGGTTTTCTAGGTAGTTTGGTGGAGACAGGTGATTTGGAGACCCTACTCTTCCGCCATCTTGCTCCTCCCCCCAATCTTTTACTTTATTTTTTAAAGAAACCAACATTTGGTTCTTGACACTTGGCACAAAGTTATTGATCTCCGAAATGGCGTTCTACATCCCAAACAGAGAACACTAGAATTTTTTTGTTATTTTTCCCTCTTGGAAGGGAAGTAGGATACCTCTATTTACTTGTCTCAGGAATTATACTAATGCTATGACTCTGTACCACAATTTAGTTCTTGGGAATCTTGATGATCTCACTCTTCCAACAGGACTATACACGCTCACTGTGTTTTTGCTATCACATTTATAGTATCCTAAGAACAGGAATTAGCAAGTTCTCTGTTTTAAGACATGCTCTAGCCAGAACATTGAGATAATTCCTAATAAATTGGTGATGCTGCCAATTTCACCAGTGAAATTTCTGGAGTTTTATCAGTCTGAGCATGTTGAAATTTGCCTTCCAATGTGAAGTTTTACACTGTACCCATGTCACTATAAAAGGAGGAACAATGTTTGGAGGTGTTGTTAGATAGTGAAGCTTAGCATTTGGTTGTGCTACTCTGACACATTTACATGGTGACCTAAAAAGCTGACAGCTTTGAATAGGGGCCAGAGCTAGAAGAGGTACTCCAGCTTACCCAGGCTACATTCAAAACATCTTTGCTCTTATGAGTTAGCAGATTCAATGGTGCCAAATATTCCATGGAAGACTAGGATACTGAATACAGTCAGTTTCCAGCCCTAATATACAGTATTACAGTAGAGGTCACTAGGATTTGGTTGCAAAGGTATGTCTTTTTGGTAAGTAACTGTTTTCCATACTCTTGTTTTGCTAATGGCCCACTCAGCTAATAAAATCCCAAATATGGAAAATCAACTGATTGTATATCTGATCCAGCCCATCATAGATTAAGTGTTACCTAATCCCCAAGCCATAAAAATAAGCCTTCTAACTTTACTTCATCATGAGGTGAATATGTTTACATATAGTACCAGAGTAGAGAAAATCTTGAATTATGAATTACAGGAGCAGGGGGCTTCTATTTCTAGCACTACCACACTGCCAGTTTTTCTGTAACCCAAAGCAAAGAATATTCCTTATGCAGAGGGTAATTGAGTGAGGAAGAAAGAAAGTCTGGTTTGCAGATGGTTCTTTATGATATGCCGTTATTAGCTAGAAATAAATATCTGCTCACCTATGGCTGATTTTAAAATGAAATGTAGAAAGGAAAAATCCCCAGCAGGAAAAACTTTGGTACATTTCATTGTTCAGTTGGCTTGGAAAGAGAGATGGCCAGAGGTAAGGATCTGCACTGATTTATGGGCAATGATTAATGATTTGTCAAAATAGTATTAGAAGATGCAATATTGGAGACAAAGAAGGTTGGGGAAGAGGTATATACTTGGAGTTCTTGGACTGGGTTTAGAGTGTGAAAATATCTGTGATCCTGTCACTTCTCCTCCACATCACCCATGAAGGAGGATATGGTGAACTGCCCTTTGGTTGTAGGTTACCTATTTTCCATTTTAGTGCTTGCTCAAAATGCTATTGAACAAAGGGCCATGGTGGTGAGGATGGAGGTTATGCGTGAATACAACAATATGACTGTTCCTAATCAAGGCTTATCAGGTTGCAGATTGTCCAAAACATACAATCCTGAGCTTCCAATACATTAGTACATGCTAGGATATGTTGAGCCTACTAGATTCTTTACATAATTGTGGAGAAAAATTATCCTTACTTGTACAGACAATATATTTTGAGTCTGAACTTACTTTCACTACCTACCATCTTCTGTTTGCCTTAACATGGGTAGTACACTAAATCATGATATCCCACAAAACACTGTTTTTGGTCAAGGAACTCATTTTACAATAAATAAATAAAGCAACAGATGAATGCTCATGGCATTCACTAATATTATCATATATTCATTCCATCAGATAATTAGCCAGTCCTGGAAGCAGTTGAGAAGCTGGGTACTCTGAACTAGCAAACATTATCCATGGATAATTCTTTTTTATAAGTAAAATATATGGATTTAGGAATTAAGGACTAGAAGTGATCCATCACACTTTTATATATAATAATATGTTCACAGTTTTTTTTTAAAAGATTTTATTTATTTATTCATGAGAGAGACAGAGAGAGAGGCAGAGACACAGGCAGAGGGAGAAGTAGGCTCCATGCAGGGAGACTGATGTGGGACTTGATCCCCGGTCTCCAGGATTCAGCCCTGGGCTGAAGGCAGCACTAAACTGTTGAGCCACCCGAGCTGCCCGTATTCAGTTTTCAATGTGACCTCCCTGCAGCTCTGGGCCTTGCAGGTTTAAGGTTTTAGAACCAAGAGAATAATGCTTCCAACATCTTGTCAATGATTTCATTGAATTATAAGCTTACTGCTCTATGACCATTTTAAGTTTGAATGCCTTTGGAGAAATAGGCAAAACAGAATTTTTTACTGTTGGCTGTGGTAACTGATTATAGGTATTATGAGGAAATAGTTTCTGATACACAGTGGGGAAAAGGATGAGAAATGACACAATCCAAGAGATTCCCTTGATCTTTCTTAATAGTATTATGACCAGGAGTAAAATTTGCTATAATCGGCTCCATACAGGTAAGGCAATAAAGGGCTCAGGAGCCTTCAAAATGAAGGTGTGATTCATCCTATCATATCTAGTCAAGGTGCTACTAATTGTAAAAGGAAAATAGAATAGATGGTGGAAGGAAATATTTATGAATACCAACCATAGCCTCATGAGTATTGCAGAAACAAAGACTATAATATAGACATTACATTTTTTCCTTGAGTGATTACACAACACACTTTTAGCTTTTTTTTTTTTTTTTTTTTTTTTTAATTTATGATAGGCACACAGTGAGAGAGAGAGAGGCAGAGACACAGGCAGAGGGAGAAGCAGGCTCCATGCACCGGGAGCCCGATGTGGGATTCGATCCCGGGTCTCCAGGATCGCGCCCTGGGCCAAAGGCAGGCGCCAAACCGCTGCGCCACCCAGGGATCCCCCCACTTTTAGCTTTTGCTTCCATTCCCACATTGTAACTATTGACTACTGTTATAATTTAATTGTATGTTTAAGAATATAAAAATGCATAGTCATAGACTAAGTGGAAGGAAGTATTAGCAGAGATCCTAGAAACTGCATACAAGTTCAATGACACTTTGGGGAGATGTGATCGGTCCTTTTGTTTGTATGAAGAATGATTTCAGTTTGTTATATGAGAGTATTGTTATTGTTTGAAGTTCAGTTTTAAAGAAGGGTGTATTCTCTCTCTTTTTAAAGATTCTGTTTATTTATTTGATAGATAGGGAGAGGGAGAAGGAGAGGGAGAGAGAGAGAGAGAACAAACTAGAGAGCACACACAAGGGAAACAGCAGAGGGAGAGGGAGAAGCAGGCTCCTTGCTCAGCAGGAAGCCCAATGTGGATCTCAGTCGCAGGACCTTGGGATAATGACCTAAGCTGAAGGCAGATACTTAAGTGACTGAGCCACCCAGGTGCCCCAAAGAAGGGTGTATTTTCTGCAATATAGTGAATATTTGTCATTTCATTTTTCTGGCTTCTAGTATTTTTGAACACTTGTAAAAGTATGCTTTTGTTGTATAACAAATCACCCCAAGACTTAATGGCTTAAAACAAAAACTGTTTATTTGCTTACATTCTGTAGGTTAGAAATTTGGATTAGGCTTAGCTGAGATGGCTCATCTCTGTTCTACACTGTTATCAGCTGGAGTCATTCATGCATTTGTGCTCGTTTTGATGGTCTTCTCACTGTCTGGAACTTAGTTGGCTATCAGCAGGGCCAATGTAAGTAACTTACTTCTATTTTACTTATTGGCCAGCAGGCTGCCCTGAGGTTTTTCCTGTGGTAGTGGCAGCAGGGTTTCCAAAAGCAGCAAGAAAGGGCAGCTGTTATGCATGAGAACATTTCAAGCCTCTGCTTGCACCTATTTGCTAAAGTTTCATTGGCTAAAGCAATCACATGGCTAATCCTAGATTTGAGGGATAGAGAAATAGATTCTACTCCTTAACTCTAGCAGCTGTAAAGTCATGTTACAAAATATTAGGAAGAATCTGCAGCTATTTTTGCTATCACAAACACCTTCTTGTGTCTACTTTCAGTCCAGAAATCAGAGGCTTTCTAGCCTTTCCTGTGCTGTGAGCTATGACCTAACCCTTGCCAATCAGGACCACCCTGAGCTGACTTTCTATTGGGCTTTGAAGATAGTGGCTTAAAGAATCAAGTACCATGTAAATCCAATTTGAAAGGTGGAGGCATCCTCATCTAGTTTTCAGGAACAGAAGTGGCTAAGGTTCTAGTGGTGTCATCCAGGCTCCAATCCTCATAGTGGTGATGATTTTATGTTTGCTGTCTGCTCAGTGGCTGTAGGAATGTTGCTTTTATTAAACCAATTCTAAGCTATAGTTTGAAGCTTTTTTCTTTTTCCTGCAGAGTATTCAAACGTGGCTCTAGGGTCCTTATAGAGATTTTGTGTGAACTACCCAATAAAGTTTAATGAATTTTTTTTTCCTAAACATACAAATTTAGATAAAACTGATTTCTACTGTTTCCTATTAAAAATCTTAACTCATATGGTGACTCTCCATCCCATTTCTTATCTTCCTTCTCAGGGATAATAACTATCTTGAATGGAGAATGTTTTTACAGATTGATTACCTAAATATGCATGCATAAAATATATAAATACTTTAGTATATGTTAAAACCTTACTTTATCAGTCAGATACTGTGTGTAACATTCAGCAACTTGCTCTTTCATCCAACATCATGATTTAAAGAATTATTCTTTTGATACATATGCTGTGTATGGTATCTCATTAAAGTTTTCTTTTGTAGTTCTCTGATGACTGGGGATGTTGTCCACCTTTGCTTGTTAACAGAAGTTATTTAGTTGTATTTAATCTCACTTGTTCATTTTTGCTTTTGTCGCCTTTGCTTTAAGTGCCAAATTAAAAAAAAAAGTTGTTGCCAAGACACAGGTCAAAGAGCTTACCTTCTATATTTACTTTTAGGAGTTTCATGGTTTTAGGCCTTACAGTAAAATCTTTAATCCATTTTCAGTTTACTTATGGTGTATGCTGTGAAATAGTGATTCAATTTCGTTGTTTTGCAAGTGATTGTCATTTTTTCCAGCACCATTTATTGAAGAGACTGTCTTTTCCCCTTTTATAATTTTGGCTGCTTTGTTGTAAATTAAATGACCATATATGTGGGGTCTTATTTCTAGACTCTCTATTCTGGTTCATTGATCTCTCGCTACTTTTATGCCAATGCCATGCTATTTTTATTACTATAGCATTATAAGATAGTTCAAAATCAGGAAGCATGATGCCTCTAGCTTTGTTCTTTCTCAAGATTGCTTTGGCTATTTGGAATCTTTTATGGTTGCATACAAATTTTAGGATTGTTCTATTTCTGTGAAAAATGACTTTGAAATTTTGAAAGGGATTGCATTGAATCTGTGAATTGCTTTGGATAGAATGGACATATTAACATTATTTATTCTAAACCATGAACAGGGGATGTCTTTTCATTTATGTGTGTCTTCACTTTCTTTTATGTCTGTCTTAAAACTGTCTTACAGTTTTCAGCGTACCAGTCTTTTATCTCCTTGGTTAAATTTCTTCCTGAGCATTTTACTCTTTTTGATGCAATTATAAATGGGATTGTTTCCTCAATTTCTCTTTCTTTTTATTAGTGTATAGAAAAGCAACACATTTTTTGTATCCTGTGACTTTACTGAGTTTATTCTAACAGGTTTTGTGTGTGTGTGTGTGTGTGTGTGTGTGTGTGTGAGTGTAGGATTTTCTGTATGTGGTATCATGTCATCTGCAAATAGTGACAGTTTTATTTCTTCCTTCCTGATTTGAATGCCTTTTATTTATTTTTTTATTTATTTTTGCTTAATTGCTCTGGCTAAGATGTCCAATACTATGTTGAATAAAAATGGTAAAAGTGGACAACCTTGGTTTTTTGTTTGTTTGTTTGATCTTAGAGGAAAATCTCTTAGCTTTGCACAACTGAGTACAATGTTAACTGCAGTCTTGTCATATATGGCATTTATTATTTGAGGTCCATACACTTAGCTTATTGGGAATTTTTTTATCATGAAACAGTGCTGAATTTTTTCAAATGCTTTTTTTACATTTAAGGGATAACATGATTTTTGTTCTTCATTCTGTTAAGTAGTGTATCATAATTACTAATTTGTGGATGTTGAACCATACCTGCATCACAGGGATCAATCTCATTTGATCATGTTAAAAAGATCATGATCCTTTTAATATGCTCTTGAATTTGGTTTGCTAGTATATTGTTGAGAATTGTTACATCTATGTCTGTCAGGGTACTGGCCTTTAATTTTTTTTACCTTGTGGTGTCCTTGTCTGCCTTCAATACCAGGGTAATGCTGGCCTTGTAGAATGATGGTGGAAATCTTCCTTCCTCTTCTAATTTTTGAAAGAGTTTAAAAAGGGTTGGTATTAATTCTTTAAATGTTTTGTAGCTTTACTGTGAAGTTATCTTGTCCTGGGCTCTTTGTTGGGAGGTTTTTGATTACTGATTAAATCTCTTTGCTTGTTATTGGCCTGTTCAGATTTTCTGTTCATTTTTTAGTTATGGTAAGGTACATGTTCTAGGAATTAATACGTTTCTCCTAAGTTGTCTAATTTATTGTATAATTGTTTATAGTAGTGTCTTACAATCTTTTGTATTTATTTAGTATTAGTTGTAATGTCTCTGCTTTCATTATGTTTGAGTCTTCTCTCTCTCTCTTTTAGTACATCTAAAGTTTTGTCAGTTTTATCTTTTCAAAAAACCAATTAAGTTTCATTGATCTTTTCTATTATCTTTCTCCATATATTTATTTCTGCTTTAATCTTTATTATTTCTTTCCTCCTACTAACTTTCGTCTTTGTTCTTTTCTAGTTCCTTGAGGTGGTAGAGTTAGGTTGTTTATTTGCAATTTTTCTTTTTTCTTTTAAAAGATTTTATTTACTTATTCATGAGAGACACACACACACACACACAGAGGCAGAGACACAGGCAGAGGGAGAAGCAGGCTCCATGCAGTGAGCCCAACATGGGACTTGATCCCGGTCTCCAGGATCACACCCTGGACTGAAGGTGGCATTAAACCGCTGAGTCACCCAGGCTGCCCACAATTTTTCTTTTTTCTTAATGAAGCATTTGTTACTAGAAACTTCTTTCTTAAAACTACTCTTACTGCATCCCTTAAGTTTTGGTGTATTGTGTTTCCATTTCATTTGTCCCAAGATATTTTTTTATTTCCCTTTTTTTAAATAAAGATTTTATTTATTTATTCATGAGAGACACAGAGAGAAAGAGAGGCAGAGACATAGACAGAGGGAGAAGCAGGCTCCATGCAGGGAGCCCGATGACTTGATCCCAGGACTCTGGGATCATGCCCTGAGCCAAAGGCAGATACTCAACTGCTGAGCCACCCAGGCATCCCTTTATTTCCCTTTTGATTTCTTCTTTGACTTACTGGATTTTCAGAATGTGTTGTTTTAAATTCCACATATTGTGAATTTTTCAGCTTTTCTCCTTTTTTTGTTTCCTAGATGGATACTATTGTGTTAAGAAAAGATAATTAATATGATTTCAGTTTTCTTAAATTTGTTAAGACTTGTTTTGTTACCTAACATATGATACATCTTGAAGGATATTTCTTTTGTACTTGAAACAGAATGTATGTTCTGTTGCTTTTGGATGGAATATTCTATATAAGCCTGTTAGGTCCATTTGGTCTAAAGTGTATTTCTTGTTCATTATTTCCTTATTTATTTTCTTTCTGGATCTGTCCATTGTCGAAAGTGGCATATTGAAGTTAGGTGCTCTGATACTGGGTATATTTGTTTACAGTTCATATATCCTCTTAATAAATTGACTCTTTTATTATTATGTAATGACCTTTATTTCTTGTTAGAGGTTTGGATTTGTAACTACTTGTGCTCTGTTTTGGTTTTCATTTGCAAGGAATATGATTTCTGCTCAGAAATCTGCTGATAGTCTTATTGGGGTCTACTCCTATGTGATGTATCTTTTTTCTCTTGCTGCTTTTAAAGCTCTCTTTTTGTATTGTTTTTTGAGAGTTTGGTTATAGCATATCTCAGTGAAGATCTCTTTGACTGGAATCTGCTTGGGGTTTTTGAGACTCACACCTGGATGGTCATATCTAGATTGAGGATGTATTCAGTCATTATTTCTTTAATAAGTTTCTGTTCCTTTTTTTTTCTTGTGGAACTGCCATGATGTGAAAATTGTTTCACTTGATGGTGTTCCACAGTTGATATATGCTTTCTTTTTATTATTATTTCTTGTTTCTCCTCAGACAGGATAATATTAAGGTCTGTCTGCAAGTTTCTTTGTTTCTGTTTTATTGAACCTCTGTTGAAGCGCTCTGTTAAATTTTTCATTTCATTCATTATATTCTTCAGCTCCAGAATTTCTGTTTTGTTCTTTTTCATGATTTCTATCTCTGTGTTGAACTTCTCATTTTGTTCATGCATTTTCCTGAGTTCATTGAGTTGCCTGTCTTTGTTCTCTTGAATCTTACTGAGCATCCTTAAAATAATTGTTTTGAATTCTTTTTCAGGTAGCTTGCAGGTTTCCATTTCTTTGGTTGGTTACTGAAAGATTATTTTGTTCTTTTGATGGTGTCATGTTTCCTTTCTGTTTCTTTCTTTAAAAAAAGTTTTTTTTTTTTAGATTTTATTTGTTTATTCATGAGAGATACACACACACAGAGAGGGGGCAGGGGGCAGAGACATAGCCAGAGGGAGAAGCAGGCTCCATGCAGGAAGCGTGATGTGGGACTTGATCCCGTGACCCCAGGATCACACCCTGAGCTAAAGGTAGATGCTCAACCACTATGCCACCTGGGCATCCCTTCCTTTCCGTTTCTAATGGCTTTGTACTTACACCTGTGCATTTTAGGAACAGTTATCTCTTTCAGCCTTTTGGGGACTGTCTTCAAGAGGGAATGGCTCTCACCTGAAGTGGTCTGTGAGAGCACCAGCTGGGTGAGGTATAGTATTTCTGGATCCTAGAGGGTACCAAGGCATGGTCTCTGTGCAACTCTACCAGTCACGGTCAGTGTTGGCAAAGACTGAAAATGTCTTTAGTGGCCAGGACAATGGGGGTGTCTGTGGATGGCTGTAGGGCTGTTGGGGTTCTCACAGGCAGAGGCTGCTGGATCCTTCTGTTTTCCTTTTGTGCATGTGGGAGGAAGTTCTTGCCAAGGGGATCCTTTTTAGTGTAAGGTATGGCATATTACCGAATGGCTGCAGAACCAGGGTCCTGGGATCAAGTGCACATGGAACTACCACAGTGCCTGGGATCTGGGGCTCAGGTATACTTGTTGTGGCATGGTGTCAGTGTCTGAGGTGTGAGTGTATGCAGATCTTCTGTGGAACTGGGATCTAGGACTCTGGGCTCTCTGCAGTGATTTGGGCCCAGAGGGAGGCATGCATCAGTAGCATGAGCCCTGAGATGACAGGGTACAGTGGTGGTTTGGGCTTAGAGGACAGTGTGTAGTAGCACCATGCCTGGGTATGATGGGTGAGAGTCCTGACTTTGTCCTTTCATGGAGAGTGCAGAACAGCCTTGCCTGTGTTATGCTGAGTCAAATCCCTGATGTAGGATCCAGGAGGTCAGGCTCAGAGCAATGGCACACTTCCTGGTGATGATGGCCATGACTGAGACCCAGGGACAGGGTACAGAGCAGCATCAATGCAGCCTAATTGTAGCAGTTCAAAGCCTGGACTTGGGATGCAGATGGTGTGATACAGAGCAGTGGCAGGTGGGGATTATTATTGGTGAGTCAAAGCATGACTTGGGAGCTAAGGGCAGGCACAGAGCAGCAGGAGAGTACAGGCCTGGTTATGATGGGTCAAAGCTCTGCTCTCAGACTTGGGGCAGTGTGCAGAGCAGTGGTAGCTCCAGTCCTATGGATGGTGAGGTGTTGTGGCATCCTGATCCAATAAAGCCTGCCATAGTAGCAACTGGGCCCCTGGAGCAGGTCTCACGGCAGTGACAGCTCTACTCTTGAGAAATAGGTGCAGCAGCAGGGACTCTGGTCAGCTAACAGAGCTGGGTTCAGTTTTGGTGGAGGCTCTAGGGGTCCTCAGTAATAAAGGCTGAAAACATCCACACAGTAAGACTTGCTGGGATTCTCTTGCTCTCCTTTTCCCTGTGGGACAAAATTCCTCTGAGGGAATCCTTTTTGGCATTGAAACTGCTCTGGATTGAGGTATGAGGAGGTGCAGGTAAAATGCTTCTCATGCTTTTTCTAGATGCCACCCCTACTTCCTGTTGTTTTTGTTTTTTTGGGGGGGTACTGAGTTTTGGGACCTCCTATTTTTTGCTATCTTGCTGATGTCACCTTCAGCAACCATTAACCTTTTCCCTACCTTTATAGTTTTGTGTTTTCAAGAATGTCATACAGTTGGAATCATATAGTAGATAGCCTTTTCATATTAGCTTCTTTCACTTAATATGCATTTAAGTTTCCTCTGTGTTTTCCCATGGCTTGACATCCCTTTGTTTTTGTTTGTTGCTTAAAAATATTCTGTTGTCTGATTGTACCACTGTTTATGTATTCATTCAACTACTGAAGGGCTTCTCGATCACTTTTATGTTTTGACAATTATGAATAAAGCTGCTATAAACATCCTTGTTCAGGTTTTTGTATGGACTTAAGATTTCAACTCTCATGGGTAAATATCAAGGAAGGAACACAATTGCTGGAACATGTGGAAAGAATATTTTTAGTTTTGTAAAAAACTGTCAAAGGCCTTCTAAAATGGCTGTTCCATTTTCCATTCTCACCAGCAATGAATGAGGATTCCTGTTGTTCCACATCCTCACCAGCATTTGGTGTTAAAGTGTTTTGGATTTTGGCTAGTAGTATCTCATTGTGGTTGTTGTTGTTGTGTGTGTGTGTGTGTGTGTGTGTGTGTGTGTTTTAAGATTTTATTTATTTATTTGAGAGAGAGAACACAAGCAGGAAGAGCTTCAAAGGGAGAGGGAGAAGCAGATTCCCGGCTGAGCAGGAAGCCAGATACAGGGCTGGGTTCTAGTCTGTAGGACCTGAGCCCCTGAGTAGAAAGCAGAGGCTTAACCCACTGAGCCACCCAGATACTCCTCATTTTTAAATTCTCTAATGACATGATGAGGAGCATCTTTTCATATGCTGATTTGCCAAATGTGTATCTTTTTTTGGTTAGGTTTTATTCAGATCTGCTAATTTTTAAATTGACGGGGTTTTTATTGTTGATTTTTAAGAATTGTTTGTACATTTTAGGTTGATAATGGTCCTTTATCAAATATATTTTTTAAAAAAGATTTTATTTATTTATTTGTTTTAAAGAGGGGGAGTGAGGGAGCCAGGGAGCAGGGAGAGGGAGAGGGACAAGCAAACTCAGCTCTAATCATGGAATCTGACTTGAGGCTCAACCTCAGGACACTAAGATCCTGACCTGAGCTGAAACCAAGAGTTGGATGCTGAACCGACTGAGCCACTCAGGCACCCCTATCAAGTATATCTTTTGCATATATTTTCTCCCAGTCCCTGTCATGTCTTGTCATTCTCTTGATAGTGTCTTTTGCAGAGCATCAACAGGCTATATTTTGATATTTTCAGCCAAAAAATAGAGTAAGTCTTCTGCACATTTAGCCTTCAAAGATTGGTATAAGGTAAAGATTGATATTTGTATAAGAGAATAAGAGATACCTGTCAGGTCTCTGAGGAAGATCTAGAGGAAAAGAGAATAAGTGATATGGGCTTTTACCTTTATTTCATGCAAGTGACTTATATATCCAGCACATAGCAGACCTTGAAGTATTTAGGGTTGAGAAAGGAGAAGAAAAAGATCAACAGAATAAGGCATCAGCCACTTGGTATAGTTGGTTTAAACCAAGTACTTGCTGTGTGACATTACTGTGTGACTTTTTCACGACTTCTTCAATCCTACAACAGATGGGATATTACCTATTTTTCCGGGTTGCTGTTAGAAATAAAGGACATAGCATATATAATGGCACCTAGTACAGTGCCTACTCTGTGACTCTGTGACATGTGTTCCCCATGTTAGCTACTGTTCATCTTTCCCTCTTCCTTAACAGTCTTCATTGTGAAGAGATTCAAGATAACAAAATGAATAGACATTAAAGAAGTTTACGAGTGATCCAATATCAATTTTAAACATGTATAGTGACTTTCAGTGACCATGTATAATTATACACTTGTATGTCTTTATAAAAGAAAAATTCTACCATATATCACTTCTGTTAAATAGCGCATAGACCAAAGGGCCATTTGAAAAGAACCACTGGAGATGCAGAACCTAGTTTTAATAAAACAAGATTCTGGATGACTGGAAGGTGAAAACAAAACTAATAGTTCCAAAGGTCATGATGAATGAATTAGGAAAGTAATCAAAATGGCTTAGCCAAGCACTGCTGTCATTCTTCATCGTAATGAATCTCTTAAAGAGTAAATAAAAGGAGAAAGATGAAAGTAATTATTGACTGTGTACCTAGTTATTGAAGCCACTGGTTATCTCCAAGGAATACAGTTCATAAAGCTGAGGCTGTAGGTGAATAAATATATATGTCATGCAGCTGCCTCAGCCCTGGGATCTATATATCATGTTTACATAGTGAGTGTACAAATACTTATATTTTAATGAATATGTTTTGCAGAACTCTGTCCCCCTGTTACACACTGCTCAGTTTATACAGCGTTGTCTTGGGAGTTAGAAGGGCTAGAAAGAACCTGGCAATAGGTGTCAGAGGCTTGAGTCAGCTCCCATCTCTACCATTCCTTGCTGAATCAGAAGGCATAGCATGTCCTGGCCTACCATTGAACAGCAAATGGCATAGAGGAGAAAAATGTAGGAAAAGTTTTTAGAAAGAGTTTGAAAAAAGGAAGATGATCTGCAATATTATTGCTATGAGAAATGTAATAAACATATTCTGTGTATATTGCATTAGAGGATGGCTTATTAGAGCACATCTTTTTTTTTGAAAATTTATTTATTTGAGAGAGAGAGAGAGAGCATGAGTAGGAGGGGCAAAAGGAGAGAGAATCTTAAGCAGACTCCATGCTGAGTGTGGAGCCTGACATGGGGCTCAATCTCATGACCCTGGGATCACGACTCTATAATCATGACCTGGGCCAAAACCAAGAGTTGGATGCTTAACTGACTGCACCACCCAGGTGCCCCACTGGTGAGATTTTATTTGCATCAACCCAGCAGGACACTGTTAGAGCTGGGGAGTCTCAGATCATTTTAGTGGTTGATGAAGAATATACAGATTAGCCTTGTCACTTTGTCATTTTGACTGGTACAGCTATTAAATAATCTTTTCTAGTAAGTTGTAACTTATTATATGATCATCGTATTACTTTACATTTTTAACTTAAAGGCATTTATAAATTCTGTCATGAAAATATTGTGAAGCCAGTATGGAAGTGTTATTTCATATTTCAAGAAGAGGTGACTTATACATATGCATATAAAATAGGTTATACAAAAAGTGATTTTATATATATTGTTTTTAAATACAAAATGAAGATATACATTGTTTTGTTACCAGATTTATTTTTACTCAAAAGTATTCTCTGAATAAGATTCATGTTCTTGCATATTCTCCCACATTATTTTTATAGGTTTTATGGATTCTGGAATGTGGATATACCATAGTTTATTTAACCAAACTCTATACCTGGACATCTAGGTCATTTTCATTCTTAAAATAAGCCTGTACCAAATATAGTTGTAGTTAATTTTCTGTGCTTCTCTATGATTCCTTTCTTGGAATTGATTCCTAGTAGTCATATTATGTGTGAGAAGTCAGAGCAATTTAAGGCAGAAAAATTTTGAATAAACCTGAAACTTTTAAAGAAATTGATGTTAGAAACAATAAAGAATAATAAGAACAATGGAAACTTTTTTGAAGCAGGGACACCTGTAAAGATCAGAGTAGGATATGTATCATGTGCCCAGAGAAGAACATTGTTATTACAGCCCATGGGAATTACTCAGTCAAGGTTATGATTGTAAAAAGAGCATTTTTTTAAAGAACTACTTGAAATTAAGGGAGTGGGTTTAAAACTAAAGAAAGGATGTGCTTTTCCCAGTAATAAAGCAACTATGTAGATATAGCTTTTGTGATGGGCTGGTGGGCTAAAGAGGACGGTTTGGAGAGTTTCCTAGAAATCATGGGACAACCTGTCTTGGGCTACATGTTTCTGTAGAATAATGGTTCTGACTCATGTGGAAGCAACAGGAAGAGGCATGTTTCCTAGCGACTATGTAAATTATTCTATGGAGTAGAGATTTTAAGAAGCAAATATTTCAGACCTTGACCACATAATGCAACAGAATTGACCTTTTTCAGAATGATTCTTTATTTTGTTTTTTGTAAGGGAGGATAATTTTAGGATTGGTTTAGATGTTATACATCCATCTTATTGCAGTTGATTCAATTGTATTCTCAAAATGTTGTTTTGGATTGACTGTTCTTCAGGCATATTTTTCTGTCTAGACATAACCTAAATGGCAGACAGCAAGAGGCTCTGTAAATATCACTTGTATCAAACCCAAAGGCAAGCTGGGGCCACGTATCTGTCATTTCTGTCACACTTACACAGGGAGTATGTCAATCTCGGCTTCCCTCAGCCCATCTCAGTATCAAGCCCTAAGGAATTTTAGCTGGAAAAAGTGACTACATTCAGTCTTTGTGTCAATACTAACCAAATCTATAAGGGTATTTAGCACTTTACCTTCTGTAGAGGGGGGGGGATGAGGGATTAGTCAAACGTCTGCTGTTTGAACTCCTTGAGAAGCTACAGCCTCAGCCCTTTGAATATCCTCAAAACCCTTAAGTTATATCCATGTCTAATCGGGAGAGAATGTGAATTCTGTTTGTGGCTGTAGCAACCTCCCCTGACAGATTCTTCTCCTTGTTTCAGAGCTTAGCTGTTGACTGACATCTTGCTTTATTCTGGCACATAACCTTTTATCTAGAACTTGCCCCTGATAACCTGCCTCTAGGCATTGTATTGTCTCCTGCTACTCTGATCTATATTCTCAATAATGATATTCACATATATTGGACCCAGGGCACCATGTTGGTTTATATCTGCTGGGAGGCCATAAAGCTTTTTACCTCCTATCCTTTTGACCTTTGTCTCATCCATTGTGATATATTCTCATTTCCCCTTCTGTTTGCTTTTAAGATTCCAACACACCTAGTAGCAGAGGCATAGCAAGTTATATTAATGACAATAAGGGCATATAGTAGAAAGGCATATTGTATTAGTTGCCCAATCTTTTAAATATGAAAACGAATGATAAGTTTATTTATTGCAAATAATGCAATATTCATTTTCAATAACTGCTTTTCTTCATTATTTTCTATCACCAATTTCCCTTTCCATCAATGTTGGAAACACAATAGGAGGTCTTTTTTTTTTTTTTTAACCCCCTTCTGTATAATTATGTTTTGGCAGGTTATGGCTCTTTAAAATAACAGTCTGGAAATGCTAAAGGTATGGCAGTAGAAAAAGTGTGAACTATGTTTAATTTTGTTTGCTAATATTTATATTTTTTTCCTAAAATGATACTCATGAGGATATATTAGAGAGAAATATGCCATTCACTAGGGGGTACCTGAATCGAGGAAACGCCTTGTAGGCCAGATTCAATTTATACTTCTACAGATTTTGCTATTCTATTATGGTGGTGAGGTCTTTAAGATGAGGGGCAGAGGAGGAGAGAGAGAATATGATTATAGTTTATATCTTATAAGAATACATTTATTGTTAAGTAAATTAAATCCAGATACTTAAAATATTAGAATTGTGTGATGAAAAGCATTCAGATGCAGCATTTTACTTTTTTACATCACAAATAAGTATTTACATCTCAAATCAGTTAAAACTGTTCAGACATTTGTATTTTGTACTTGAAATTGAAATTGTTTAAATTGAAGGTAAGCATAATGAAATTCTGATCACTTTCAATGAACGCTATACTTAGTCATGTACTCTGATTAGGTAATGCTCTCTTTATGGTAAAAGCAAAGTTTGGCTTAATAGAAAGGGTGCTGGTATTAAAGTTGGAATATTTGGATTTAAATTCAGTTGGATTGTGTAAATTTACATGGGGTAAGTAATTTAATCTTTTCATACTTCAGTATCCTCATTTATAAAACAAGAATAATAATAGTTACCTCACTAGGTTATTATGGGGATGGAATTTGAACATAACTCATGGTGTGTAGTTTATGTGAATTTCTTTTTTCAGTTTCTAGAAATGTTTAAACATAGATAGGACAACACAGAGCAGGGGTGTAGTGGAAAATTTTTAGGTGACCTTGAAAATCATAATGAACCTTACTATCTCTGACCAGTGGTTCCTAAATGGACCTTTGTTGTTACACTGTTTTTTTGTTCAACTCAATTTTATTGGAATTTACTATGATACTATAGTATGTCCTCAATGGTATACATAGGGAATGTGAACATGTGGAGGATGCATTTGCCTCTTTTCTGCCTTGCTTTCTTTATCCCACAGTGTACTGCCACCTTCTGACTATCTCATCTGGAGCTTGTCCCTTATCTCTGTCTACAATGGTATGTTCTCTAGTATCCTATGCTTTTTCCTTACTAGGGCACTCCATAACCTCTGATGTAAGACCTAGCTCAGAGGCTGCTGTGAGGGTAAATGAATACATTAAAGCACTTAGAACAGTGTCTTTGGATTAAGTAAGTGCTTATTAGATTTTAATTATTATTGTTTCTGCCCATTCTCCATGTGCTGGGGCTTGTTCTACTGGGTTGACCTCTCTGTTTGGGTTTTTTTTTCTGAGCAGGACCCTTTGCCATCTGTGATGAATGCAAGAAAGGATCACAGCAAGGATGAAAGTCTTGGTATTTGGGTTAAAAACATCATTGGAAGTGACCTTTGTTAGATAAGAAACTACAAAGTTATCCATTGGATAAGCATATTTTGTACATGAAAGTACTGATAAATAAAATGTTATTTGCTGTTTGTCATAGGTATTTATTTTGTCATATTTTTCATATTTTATGTTTTGCAGTCAATTTGCATATACATATATATCAAAAACAACAACAAAAAACACCCAGAGTAAAAGCATCTATGCACAATCACATTCTTTCTCATTCTCCATATTATTCAGCTTATTTCTAACAAGAACATCAGAAAGTTTCTTACCATGGAAGAGTGACCTTTAAAAAAAAGATTTGACAACCAGATAAACTACACATCATTTACAGAGGGATTCAATGGAATTTACTCCATCTATTTCCCTGGCCTCTAGAGAAAATTATTCATTCTAGAAGGGCACAGCTGAATGAGGAGGGAAGACTCAGATTGGAAAGAGACAAGCTTTGAACTGTGGTTGTGAAAAGTGTCTAGACCTCTGGATTGTCACTTATAAAGTGAGGCAGTTGGACTAGATCATTTTAAAGGAGCTTTCCAGATCAAACAGGATGAGCTCCATTGTGCTAAGCTTATACCATGTCTGTGTTGTTAGGTAGAAATACTAAGCTCACTACTAGACTGCAAGCGTCTTGTAGCAGGAAGTTCAGTTCACTAGTCCTTGGATCCTCAGTATTAACTCAATGCCCGGCCCATCTTCTAGGCTCTGTCCATTATACTTACTGAGATATTCTGTAGCAGAAGTGTCTTTCTTCCCAGGGTTGTGGTGAGGGACAAGTAAGGTAAGGTATTTAGAAGTGCTCAGAGAGCTGCAAAGTTTGTTTTCACATAAGGAGAAGTCGTAAAATGAAGGAACCCAAGGATAGACAGAATATTTCTTTGATTTGGAGCTGGAAGAAAATATGATACCTAGCACAACCTAGTCATTTATGATGGAGGACTCAGGCTATAGATGTAAAGTGACTACCCAGTAAGGTTGCTGGTGCTGACAACATAAAATAGAGTGTCATGATTTTGAATTTGTGAACCTGCAGCTTTTGATTAGTTAATACAAACATTTATAAAAGAGAATAAAGCAACATAAAGAAAAAGAGGTTACCTTCACCCTAATGGAAGCCATTATAATATTTGCCGTTAAGAATTTTAATTAAATGAATAATGGTCATTTTACACAAGAACACTATGCTGTAAATCAGGTGTCTCCATAAAAGTCAAAATATTGGTCTAAATGTGGGAATAGTTTTATTTTTATTATTTAGATGCTGACTTTTGCCTTATCATGGGACACTGGAAAAAGTTGCTTTCATTTACCATCGCTGAGTTAGTTTTTATATGTGCAGAAAATTCCCTGATTTTGTAAGTAATGAACCAGGCCCTCAATTTACCTCACATATCAATGTATATTATTAGCTCAATCACAGAAGTTGATGCATATTTATTTCTTATAAATGCAACTTTTAAGTAAAATGCTTAAGAACGTCTTAGCTTATAGAATCCAGAAGAGATTCTAATAAGTTCAGGAACATGCAGAAGAGGTGTTCATATTGTATGTCGATACGTTTTTAGAGTGATCTGAATTTTCAAAATTGAACCACAGGTAATGTGTGTTGGTGTTCATTATAGTGAAGCAAGCTGTCCTTGCAGTGTGGATGATTTGAGTGGGAATCAGCACTCAAGTTAATTAGCAAATGAACACTCAGAGATCAAATAGGAATAGAAAAGGGAAAAAAGGAAGAATTAAGCATATTCTTCACATATATCTTTTAAAATAATGGCCTATTCTTAGAAGAAAACATGCTGGTTTTAGAACATTTAGCAGATACCAATAACCACACAGAAAAAAGGGAAAAAAAATTCCTGCAATCCTATTATCCAAAGATAACAACTACTACCAATTTAATGTGTAATCATTCCCCTGGGTGTTTCCTATATCTTTATGCAATACGTATAAATAAACATGCAATATTTCTTTTATATAATCATGTACAATACTGTGAATCTACTTTCATGAAATTAAAAACAGTATATTCTTTAAGTCACATACTAAACAGAGATGCTTTTTAGGATCATTAAAATCAAATATCACAGATAAAAACTTGATTTATAAAATACCTTAAACTCTAATTCCTATCAAGGCCCTACCTTGCACTGTGCACATAATAGATTTTACAATGGTGATTTCCTTGTAATGTGATGCTTTGAGATACATTTTTTTTAGGATAGTGGTTTAGATTTGTACTTGGACTGGTGATTTTAAGTTCATAGCACTGGTTTTCAGACATACTTATACTTAAAACCTAGAAGTAACAAACCTTTTCCCCAGAAGCATTATCTTTATTATCTTTATCCTTCATAAGATGAGGAGATCTAGGGATTTTAGAACCTCTGGACAAGGCATTGTATAAAGCAGGCTATTAGAGTTCTCTGGATTATGATATAGAGCATGTTGACTAAGGCACCTAACTCAGGAACTCCTTTAAAATGTCTTTATTTTTTTTTTAAGATTTTATTTATTTATTCATAAGAGATATGGAGAAAGAGGCAGAGACACAGGCAGAGGGAGAACCAAGCTCCTTGCAGGGAGCCCAATATGGGACTTGATCTGTGGACCCTGGGGTCACACCCTGAGTAGAAGGCAGACGCTCAACCACTGACCCACTTTAAAATGTCTTTATGTCTTTGAGGAACCATGAATGGGCTGAACCAGCACTATAAACACTGAAATGTTCCAATATTCAGGATACTATGACTGAGTGATTGAGATAAAGCATCACATTTTTATTGAGAGAACTAAGTGTCTGAAAGAAAAGAAGCATCTAATGCATGACATAGAACTAATTTCAGTTTTCTCTGAACTGAGAAATCTTTACTGAGATTCCTGCTAAAATAGTGATAGGAAATAATTATGTAAAGATTTAAAATAATTATTAACATAGTTGGCTCATTCATGCATGTGTTCAGGCATTTATTCAAATATATTTATCCAATTCCTAGTATATGTCAGGCTCAGCTCAGTCTTTGAGTAACACACTTTATAGGGAAATGATCTTCCTGCTACTATATGTTTATAATTCTTGTTATAATATTGTGCTTAATGTTCTAAGCCATGGTATTTTCATGACTGGGGTGGTGGAGGGAGCTGTTCCCATCAGAGGGGTGAAGTCTTCATGGTGTCAGCTACCTGAGGAACAAGTGGTCTGTCAATTTAGTTGATCTGAGGTGCCCTGAGGAGGAGTGTCCTTAATTTTGAAGAAAATAGTAAGATACCTAGGAGGGAGGGAACTAGTAAATTGTACTTTGGGATGTGGCACACTGCCTTTGCTGAAAGAATTGTTCACGGTGAAAACCCATGAGAAGGCCTCCATTCAGCTTCCTCAGTAACTGTGACTGACTATTCAAGCATAAAATGGATTACCACTAATTATCACAAGTAGTCTGCAAACTAATTTTATTTATTTTTGCATGAGGAAACCAGCTTTAAGAGAGAGAAAATAACTTATGAAGGTCCAGTTGCAGAATATAGAAGTCATTCTAGCAATTTTAAATGAAAAAGGATTTAAGAAATTTAGGTGTTTGCAAAATTATGGAAAGAGCTAAAGTAGTAGTCTCTAACCTGGGCCTCCTGAAATGACACCCAGAATACTACCATATGACTAAATGGCCCAGGAAACAGCTACCTCTATCTACTTGGGCAACTGGGAATCATGAAGCTTTATGCCAATTGCTGCTTCAAGACCACGATGTTGGCTGCGATCTGGGGTTTATATAGTGACATAAGAATTAATAGCTCCAGAGTCAAGCTGACATTTCAGTACCTATAGTAGCAAAATCCATAACCTGCTTGCTGTCTTCTGACAGTCACTAAGCTAGCTACTGGACATTCAGACCCTTTGTTAATGCCGTTTTAGGAAAACCAAATTCCTAGGATCCCTATATCCCTGCATGCTAGCAGAAATAGTAGGAGCTACAGAAGTGGCCTCTGGAGACTTCTGTATTCCAACTGTCCCATGAATGCTTCATTCACTTAAAGCACATCTTGAACCTTATTTACAAGTGAACCTGGGAGAAGAGGTTTTTAGATCAAGAAGTCAATGGAAAGGAATGTAGAATAAGTGTTGTGCATCAAATGACTATACCTATCACAAATGGGGAACTCTTTTTTGGACTCAGACTTGTCCAAGTTTAAAGCCCTGGATTCTTTCCACTATACCACAGAAGCCAATTTGCAGTCAGTATTAAATTCACTTAAATGATGCTGGGGGTTATTTATATTAATTTCTAGTTAATAAGAGGGAACCTTTTGAATAGGAAGATCTTAAATCAGACCCAGGGAAAGTTATACAGCCTGTCCTGGAGTTGGAAGCCTTTTGGTCAGTCTCCTGGGTTGGAATAGACTAGGAAACCCCATCATGGTCTGCCTGAATGAGAGAAAGCATAACAAGAGAAGTTAGGATATTCTCTGCTTAGTCTCAAGGGGAAACATTTTCTGGGAATATAGAATTTGTAAATATCTAGAGCCATTGGCAAACCATTTAATAACATTCTCTATAGAAAAAGATAATCCTATTTATAGAAAAGTCTCAAGAGATTATAGGCAATTTGGGTTGCTCCATAAAGAGCTAGGGAGGGGCTGAGATCCCAGAGAATTAGAGTATTTCATTTACTCTTGAGGTTCAGTTCACATTTGATATAGTATCATTACTGAGACTATTCAAAGTAAAAAAGAATGGGTACAGATTTACCTGGATGGAAGCAGAGGTTCTTCTAATCCTCTAATTCACTTGTTTCAAGGAGAGCTGAAGGTGAGAGTATGAACTCTCTTGCTTCCCCAGTAAACATTATTGATCAATTCCTATTTGCATAATAAACTATGCAAAATTGAAGTAGATATTACTTTTGGTTCATATCCTTCTTCTTCATGGAATATTTATTGTTTTACTAGTTCTAATTTCAGATCATTCAGAATGTAGCTCAAACTCATCAGATTAGAACTACTTACAGGACAATAGAGTTCATAAACCACATATTCAGTGCCCAGCACAGTATTTGGAACATTTATTGCATATTTAAGATTCTGTTCCCTTCAAGAATTCTGACCCAGTTGAGAAAGAGTAAATAAAAGAAGAAAGCGTTACTACTAATAGAGGCTAAATTTATAGGTCATAGTGCATTGTAAGAAGCATATGGTCCTGCTAATCTTATTCCCAAAAGAAAAATGGGCAGAACTAAGCCAAGTATGGACATTTATTCTTCCCAAATTAATTAACCAGGTAAGTCACTCTGTTTCCCAGGTATGGAATCCAAGAGTAAGGGAGAAAACATTCTTCTCTATAAGTGGATGCTGAACAGAAAGTTTTAAGCAAGTGAATGAATGAATTCATGCATTCCTAAATGAATTATGGATGTATGAACAGCATCTCTTTCTTAATTCAAGTTTGCCTGCGAAGCAGTCAGCCAGCCAGCCTTCAGGTGGACTGTTTTTTCTTGGGTTCACCCTGGAATTGAACAATAGTCCCAAATCTAACTCATGTTCAGTGACTGGTATGTTCAAGCGATGATTTTTGCCCAAATCCCATTTGTTAATAGGTACCTGAAGCCTGGAACCTGGCTCTGAATCTTGGTCTGTGGACTGGGGAACTTGACCTTGTCACCCTGATTATGCTGGGCTCTTCCTAGGGGACTGTTAAAAAAATTATTTATCTGACAGAGAGAGAAAGAAAGAGATAGAGAGAACAAGCAGAGGGAGTTCGAAAGCAAAAAGCAGATTCCCTTCAGAGAGGGAAGCCTGATTTGGGGCTGCACCCCAAGAGCCTGGGATCATGACCTCAACTGAAGGCAGATGCTTAGCCAACTGAGCCACCCAGATAGTCCCTCGGGGGACTATTTTATGGTTTCTAGGTTCTATAAACTTTCTACATTACTAGATTTCAGATCTAATGATCTGATATTAAGAACTTCAGTCATCCTGAAATACTGGTATTATTTCTCTATTCATTTTTACTCTGTGAATATGAACTTCTGTTATTATTTTTTGGTACTTAATATAAGCCCCATGCTCTCTAAATGTTAATATTGGACTCTTTTTCACACTCTCCCATTCTAGATGCGGGATAATAGCCTTCTGTTGCTGCTTTTATTCAGTTAATTGGGTCTCCTAACTGCATTGCTTACCACAAACATTTTTGAGTTGAAACAATTATGACAGTTTTCTTTAAATTAGGTTTCAAGCTCCTGTAAAACCAGGGATCATGTTTTATACTTTTGTAAACTCAGGCACTTAAAGTTTGCTGTTACATATAGAAAGTAATGTCTGAGGAATTCTGCTACCAGCTGCCCAATAATAGTAAACCCCTGAGTAGCCTCCAAATAATGTCAAGTCACAAAGCCTCTAAGCGCGAAGCATGATGAACACAGCCAAGAAGATCCAAAGCTAGGATGACTAAAGTAACTGGTAAGTCACTAACAGAAAGGTACACTTTCATTAATTTGCAAATGTTACTTATGTCATATCTCTTTGGTGCCGAAGCCAAGGAATAGGCAAGAAGAGGTAAGTAAGGGAAGAAGGGAAATGTTAGTGAAAGTAGCCACAATTATGGAGACCCTTTACTTTGCCATATATTATTTAATTTCATCTTTGCAATAACTCACTGAAGTAGGCACAGTATTTTTTTTTTTCATTTAAAGACAAAGAAATTGAGGATTAGTGAAGTTTGATAATTTGCCTGAGATCATCTTCACATGGTTTTTTGGTGGGACTGAGATTTTCCAATCTTTATGTTTGGGGTGGAATTTTTTTCTCATTGTTAATTGGTCTATATATCAGGATATCCACTAGTGTTATGTTTTTGGCCTCTCTATACCTCTAGCTTCCTCTAGAAGTTTCTGGTTAATCCAGAGGCAAGATTTCAGCTTCTTCTTTCTTTTTATTTTGGGAACTAGCTGCTTACAGGATCTTGAATCCTGGTTTGCTCCTCTGTGCTATGCCTTTTATAGGGCTAATACCTAGAGCACAGCCTGGTATTGGAAGGTAAGTCTGTTATATTCTGTGTTTTGATTTCAAGAATCCCATGGTTATCAGAACCTAGGTCACATTCATGAATGTCAGTGATATCAATATTAAGACTGATATTTGACTATTCATTTATCTATACTTTTTCTGATAGTTTGGTTCATTCAAAAGTAAACTAAGATAAAAAAAAGACATGTTTTGACTACAAACTACGTCCTTTTCCCTATATAAAGCTAAAAAGGTAAAATTAAACATAAAACAAATAGAAGGTAAAGAAAGACAGTAAATAGCAGACATGAAGTTGGAAAGAGAAAGAAAAAAATAAAACAGCTCAGCTGTTGCAAGAAATTCAGAGGAGGAATAATCAATTCCATATATCATGATCCCAGAGTGTACAGCATAGCACAATAATTAATGTTCATGATGACAATCCTTGATCCATCAAGAAAAATTAAATTATGTTCAGTAGACTTTCTTTTCTTTACCTCAGCTGGCGAAGAATGTGTAATACATTTTAGAGAGATTGATTCTTTTGATAAAGGAAATGTCACTTCACTTATATTTGCTGGTCTATCTAAGGAATACCATTGTGAAAATACTTAAATATAGAAAAGGAAAAGAAATTGTTTAAGATTGCTTCTTAAGAATATATTGTCTTTAAAATTAAAGATTTTACCACAGTATCTGCATTTGCCTATTCCAATTTGCCTAATCAGTATTAATTTTTAAAATTTTACATTAATTGGTAAAATCAGCTGTAAGTGCCTGCTTTAAGATTGTGGATCAGTTGTATCTTGTTTTTAAGCAAAGATGTAAAGCAACCATTTGGAATTAAGTTAAGATTAACCTTAGTGTTCAAGCTCATCAAACTTAAATTATAATTAAGTTCACAGTAATGGATTAATAATGTTATATTAATTCCAGAACACAGATATTTTAATTGGCATTGCAGGAAGGAAAGGTGGTGTTTAGCAGGAGATGGTGTGAAGGGGAGGTTTTTAGGAGAAGGTGTGAAGGTATAAAATTCATACTAAGAGACCCTGCGCATGGTGGCATTATGTTGATGAATTTTGTCAGGGTCCTGGAATGGAGCAGTCTAATCATTCCTTATGAGACTAAAAGACAAAAAGCACACTGCCAGTTTGTCAAATTACATGGAGGAGGGGAAGATGAGTAGGAGTATTCATAATGCCATACAGGGCACCCACTTTGTTGTATCAGGATGCCTCGAGACCAAATTAATAATTTACGGTTGTTTGGTAAGCATGGAATTAAAGTCTTACTTGTCACAAAGGGACATGAGTAATTTTGAAGATTTCAACCAGCTGATGGGCCTATTGAATCATCCGTGAGCCACAGTGGAGTTATAACAGTGTGTGGTAATATTTATTAATCATGTTGCCAGACACATTATAAACGCTTTCCTTATATTAATTCATAAATCCTGGCAGCTCCAGGAGGTAACCTCCTAGGAGGTGTCCTCCCCACAAAGTAGATGAGAAAATATAGGAACCAGTTTAAGGAACTCTCCTGTGTTATAAGGCAGGCAAGTTTCAGAGGTTGGATTCAAACCCAGGCAATCAGAGTTCAAAACCAACATTCTTTTTTTTTTTTTCAAAGATTTTATTTATTCATGAGAGAGAGAGAGAGAGAGAGAGAGGCAGAGACACAGGCAGAGGGGGAAGCAGGCTCCATGCAGGGAGCCCAATGTGGGACTCTATCCCGGGGCTCCAGGATCATCACGCCCTGGGCCAGAGGCAGGCGCTAATTAACCGCTGAGCCACCCAGGGATCCTTCAAAACCAACATTCTTGAGTTATGCTCTTTTATCTTTCTAGGGATACTTTGTTTTCCCTGGATTCAGTGTTTTTCTCTCAGGGTAGTGTTGGATACACAATGCCAAGTTCTCCTTTCTTCAGCTTTCCATGATCCAAGCTCTCCACTGTGATTTTGTTCTTAGTCTTCCTCCAGATAAATTACAATCACATGGGTGTTAGTTACTGGTTACTAACTTATAATCACATTCTAGTTTTTTCAGTCTGAGATTTTATCCAGTCCATTTGGATTGAGTGTTAGGTGTTTGCATTCATTTATACAATGATTGGATTATTCTCAGAGGAGCTGAGACTTTTGAAGCTCATTTCCTTTTATTTTATTTTTTAAAAAAATTTTTTTTTTATTTATTATTTATGATAGTCACACGGAGAGAGAGAGAGAGAGAGAGAGAGAGGCAGAGACACAGGCAGAGGGAGAAGCAGGCTCCATGCACCGGGAGCCCGACGTGGGATTCGATCCCGGGTCTCCAGGATCGCGCCCTGGGCCAAAGGCAGGCGCCAAACCGCTGCGCCACCCAGGGATCCCTGAAGCTCATTTCCTTTTAAATGTGTGTCTATTTTACTAGCTTTATTGTAACCTAATTTCTGTTACTTTTAAGTTCTTCGGAATCTGGTAGGATGTGCTTCTCATTGTTGCTGTCATATACCATCAACAATTAATAAGTAAAATATTGATGGCAAAATCTCAGAATGGATCATAAAACTATTTAACTTTTGACAAGTGGGTACATTATTAAGAATTCCAAAATTCCCAACCTTTTACAACTTTCTTTCTAACTTTATTGAATTTTAAAGGATGAGGACTGACCAAAAAGTCTTACTTGTCACAATTTAATTTTTTATTTGCACTTAGAGATTGGCTAAGAATATCATGGAAGAGGACTTTTACGTTTGTGGTATTTGGTTTGATCAATTCTCCATCATTGGTCATGGCTGTAAAAGGAGTCTAAAATTCCCCCTGATATATTTTATGTTCCCCTGTAAGTGAAGAAGTAACTTTCGACTTGAATGCTAATGTTAGGATGTATTTCAGATCCTCCAAGAAGTTCCTTGAGATCCTTGGAAGGAAACTGCTTTATATAGCCTCCTACTAAGTATTTGAGACAGCCACTTATGAATTACTATGTGCTGACAACTTTATATGACTACACCAAAACATGTAGGGTGGATTATGAATCAGTTTGCAGAGAGGCAATTCAATTTTCTGGACTGTCAATCATTTTTAAGACAGGTGAGGTCGTATACCAAATAACCTTCCTCCTCCAAAGTCCTATGTGATTGCTCAGAGACGTTCTGAAACCTTTACCGACCGGATTTTCCTGCGTTGGCAGTAAACTGCAAATGTTCAGCAAAGTCAGTGTGTCTTGGCAGAATGGCAGGGCTGGCTGCCATAACACCGATAGGAGAAACAGGAGGGATTGGGACATTCTAATGTGCTGTACAGATGTGAGGCCTGAATTATGCCCTGGGTTTCATTCAATCTTTAGAGATGTTTCAATTCATAAATTATAAATGTTGTATATTGCTGCACAGGTCATGAGAGAATAGCAGATGATAATTCTAAGACCGTTATTAGAAGCAAGCAATCCTTTGGGAGAAGGGGAGGTGGGATGAGAAACAAAGAGAGGGAATCAGAAATGCATGTAGTCTAGAGAGACTGAAGTAATGCTGATGACAGAGTTTGGAAATGTCAGCAGCAGATGGGATCTGCCATCATTTGCCAATTGCAGACTGTTTCGGTTTCCGTAACAAATGCATGATTCCCTTGGAGCAAAGGGTGATTTTTACGAAACAATAGCAGAAATGTCTAAGGAGTTTGAAACTGCAGAACAGCTATTTAGCCATAAACAGACCCTATTGGGAGAGATGTTGCACGAGAGAGTTAAGATACAAACAAGAAGGATACATAGGGGAGCCAGCTAAATTTAAGAATTATGTGAATCTTGTTTAAAGCTTCATTTAGTCACAATCATAAAAGATTACCTTTCAGTACTTCTTTGGGTTGCCTGTTTTTGAATAGAAATAATCTGTCTTTTGTGTTTGGAAAAATCTGTTTTCAAGTAATAGCCCATAACTTGATTTCAAAATCAAAAGTCAAAAAATATGTTTTTTCCGAGTTGAAAGTATATATTTTTGACATTTCATGATGTACCAGCTTTCTTCATATGGATGGTGTATAATGCAAATACAAATATTACCTGCTTAAGGCTTTCAACTAACAGGCAAACAAGTTAGTCAAGTCAGCAAGCAAACAAAATGTAGAAAAGCAATAGAGAGAAAACTGTCACCTTAGTATAAAAACATTCTAAGGATATTCTACCTTTTGTCCTTCAGCAAATTTCATTAAAAAATAAGGTGGCTAAGAAAAAACACTGCTATAGTTCTTGTTTTGGTTCTCACACTTTTTCTCCCTTCCCAAGCTGGCCCCCTGAGAGAAGGCAGCATTGAGAGGTATGTACATTTCAAGTTGATTTGGTTTCTTTTTCATTATTGATAAAAGTATTTGTTAATTATGAAATGGGTAGGAATTGCTAATTCACTATCAATATATTCTGACAATAGGACTGATAACCTAGGTCATATTAAGTAATACAATTAAATATTGTAGTTTGATTAGTTTCTAAAGATGTAATTTTTTCTCTTGGACCTAAGTTCGCTCGAAGAACTTTGGTTATTACTAAAACAATAAAATCAGGCGTTTCTACACATGCAAGGAAAGTGGCCTCAAAGCCTAAAAAGTATCTCTGCATTTCTGGTCAAGATTCAGCATTTCTTTACTTTTCTATTTCTTTCTTTTCTCTCTCTCTCTCTCTCTCTCTTTTTTAAAGTCAGCGCCATACACAGTGTGGAGCCCAGTGCGGGGCTTGAACTCACAACTCTGAGATCCTGACCTGAGCTAATATCAAGAGTCAGATGTTTAATTGACTAAGCCCAGGCACCCCAAGATTCAGTGTTTCTTTTAAAGAGTAGAAGTGGGATCCCTGGGTAGCTCAGCGGTTTAGCACCTGCCTTTGGCCTGGGCGTGATCCTGGAGTCCCGGGGTTGAGTCCCATATCGGGCTCCCAGCGTGGAGCCTGCTTCTCCCTACTCCTGTGTCTCTGCCTCTCTATGTCTAAAATAAATAAATAAATAAATAAATAAATAAATAAATAAATAAATAAATAAATATTTAAAAAAAATAAGGAGTAGAAGCTGGGATGCCTGGGTGCCTCAGCATGGTTGAACATCTGCCTTCAGCTCAGTGCATGATCTGGGGTCCTGGGATCAAGTACTGCATTGGGACTCCCTGCGGGGAGCCTGCTTCTCTCTCTGCCTATGTCTCTGCCTCTCTCTGTGTCTCTCATGAAAAAAATAAATAAAATCTTTAAAAAATAATAAAAAAAAAGGTAGAAGGTCCTGAAGCTCAATTCAAACTAGTTGAAATTAATACATTTATATATTTTAATTGATTCCTTTTACTATGAAGGAAGTGATAAATAATGTAACTTATTCCTACATTACTGAGAGCAGGAGAGGAGGTTTTGGAGAAGGCTTATTTCAACTTTGCTACTACTTACATTCACCAAAACTGAAGCAAACAGTAGTGGTGACTCATTGCAGTCGTGTGAGGAGCACAATGATTATCTGCCTCAGAGCAGACCAAATGGAAGCACAAAATGTATACTGAAACGTTCCAAAAAGAATTTGTGGGAATCAAGACAAATGCCACAGGAGGTTGATAGTGACATAGTAGAAGGATTTCTCAGACATGTTGCAAAGCTAAATGCAGAGGAATTGTGGAATGGGTTCCTGGGTAAGGCAGGCAGTTGGTGCAAGAGGTCTTTCCTTGTGAAAGTAAAGTTCTTAGTTTCTTATCTGAGGCCCTAGGGGCAGAATCACAGAGTCTAGGTGGAATATTAATGTTAATGGTTGTCAGGGTCCCAGGTCACAAAGGGAAAAGGGCTACACAGATTGCAGGAACAGCAAATTTGGATAGTCCTGATTTTTGTTTGAAGAAGTCTTGTTCTCAGCCCATGTGGTTTGGGTGGGGCACATTCCACAATTCTCGGGATGGGCCTTTATTGGCAAAGTGCTATCCCCCTGGTCACGGTTTATGGATGAAAATGTACCCAAACAATGAAGCTTTTTATGAAGTTCTAGGAAGAGAGATACTCTTTTCTGCTAGACTCAAACAAGAGAAGAAGTGAAGAAAAGCTGCAACCATCTTATTCCCACATAGTTTCTTTGCATGACATCAATAGTGAGGACTTTGGAGCCACAAGATGGAACAAGAAGAATCAGGTCCTGGTCATATTGTTGGAGCTCCAGCATCAAGCTTTGCTGAGACAGGAATAACAAAAGTTTGTTGAGGACTGTCACAGGTGAAAGGAAAAGAGAAGAAACATGATTGGTCCCGGAAAGCTGTTGGACCACAATAGAGACCTGATGAAGCCTCTGCTAGTCCATGGGAAGCTCTAGAGCAAAAACTGCTCACAGGATAAGTGTCCCATTGCACAGAAATGCCTAAGTCCTCGTACAAACACCTTGCTCAGTCACTGACTGTGGGCAAGCCTGGGAAGAGCAGGACTTCTTCCTTTCTTTTTTTTTTTTTTTTGACTTCTTCCTTTCTAAGTCATTAGCTGAGGGCTGCCTGGGGAAGAACATGGTCATGGCTGGGAAACTGAGGCTGACCATGCAGAATCTGATAGCTGAAGATTGTTAACAAGCCACACTTCTCACAGCTGGGCAGCCACTTCTTTCTCACAGGGTGATCTGAGAGGGGCATTACTGTGTCTGCCAAACAAGCTACTGAAAAAGCCAGCCATATCATTTATGTGGTCCAAAATAGCCCCTTTTGCCTGGAGATAGTGAAATGCAACTGAAAAAGTTCTGACTGAAGGAGAGAAGCTGGGGTTTCTGTTCTAGGGCAGCAGATGAGAGCATGCCTGTGTATCTGTGATTCAGGAACTCACAGAGTCCATTGATGAGCACTGGGCAGTGAAGCCAGATATCAAATAGGAAGGGATTTAATGGTCAGTACCCCCTGGATGAGAAGCTGGAGAAAGAAGCTCTTGTATTTCCTATCTCAGTGAGGTTGGCTTGGTCACCTATTCTTTTCTATGTCTATGTCTGCCTGGGTGATTTCAACATTCATGTGGATGAGCTTTCCAGACCTAACCTCACAGCTGTGACCTCAGCTAACTTAAGTGGTTCTCAATTCCGCAAATCCAGTTCAGCACTTGGCCCCTTAGCCCATGCTGTGGATTTTATCATCAACAAGCATTGCCTTACCTGACAAATCTTAGATTTCCAAGAACTCATTTTATAATCATACCCTCTAATTCTTCCATCTTTCTCACTTCCTTTTTATAATCATATAGACATATATACATTTCTAGATTTCTGAATTATTCTCTCCTTTTTTCCTTCTTGTTTTAATTTTTGGGCTATTTTTGGCTTCACTTAATTTCTGGCTCAGCGTGGAGTCTACATGAATTACTTATTTCTGCTCTTCTTCGTCTCTCCAGTTTTAAATAAGGTGCCATCCAGAATTCTACTCTTATTCTGTTTGCTCTTCTAGTATGATGTCATGTTCCTATGGTTTCCACTCCATTTGTTCACAGATGAATTTCAAATTTATCTATCTTAGTGTAGTTTTAATTTATTTTTTATATATCAGGTTGGCAGAAAATCCCAAAGCTTGATAAGGGACTCTTAGAATGTGATTGTAGGGCAGCAGTTTCTCTTATATATTTCTGGGGGAATGGAAAAAAGCACAACACCTTTGGAGTGGAATCTATTGATGTCTAGAAAAATTGTATATGCATTTACCTTTAACCCAGAAATTCCACTTCTAGGTGTTCAACTCAAAAACAAAAGGGTATAAAAAATGCAAAATGACATATTTACAGGGTTTTTATTGCAGCATCTTTTATAATAGCAAAAGACTGGAAATAATTCAGTTATTCTTTGTTGACAGGGGATTAATTGCACAAACTATGGTATATATAATGGAGTACCATGAAGCTTTAATTTATTTCTCAGTTTCTTTGAAATGTTTTAGGATGAGTTGGTATAGACTATAGATTAACATAAATACTCATGTTTCTATTTTATATCTCTCCAATGAGACAAATTCTTTGACAGAAATATTGAATTATATATGAACTAAAGAAAGCAAAACTAAGAAAAAGTAAGGTATGACTTGGGGTCATACATATATAAATCACTTATTTTCTGTGTATCTCAGTTTCCTTTCCTGGCAAATGAGTGGGTCCTTCCAGCTGGCAGATTCTAATGTTTTGTGGAAACAACTTTGACTAAATGATTTTGATTTCAAGGCCATTTTGGAAGGATGCAATATAAGTTCATAAGATGAGAGAGTTTAACTAGTATGGAATTAAAAGCAGAACCAACTGAAAGTAAATTCTAGGGCCCAAGAAGACTGTGGAATACACTTCCAAGAGGAAGCCAAAGTTAGAGACATTGTGGGAAAAATTAGGAATGAAGTGATCATTTATTTGGAAAGAATCAATTATTGCAGTAGAAAAAATAAAGGAGGTAGGAATAATTAATTAATTTATTTCGTTAGATATGTATTTGGGAATCCTTTATATACCAGACAGTTGGATCTGGGGATACAAATATATAAAAGAATTTATCCCTTTTTTTGAGAAACCAATAATCTGATTACAGAGACACATTAACAAATAATCACCATAGTCTAATAAATGTTTCATTGGAATAGAGAGATCACTAATTGTGGATATTTACAAAGTCAAAATGATCTTATAAAGTGGCAGATTTGTGGAGGAACTTATATCAAAGATAACACTATTCTTTTTTTTTTTAATTTTTATTTATTTATGATAGTCACAGAGAGAGAGAGAGAGAGAGAGAGAGAGAGGCAGAGACACAGGCAGAGGGAGAAGCAGGCTCCATGAACCAGGAGCCCGACGTGGGACTCGATTCCGGGTCTCCAGGATCGCGCCCTGGGCCAAAGGCAGGCGCCAAACTGCTGCGCCACCCAGGGATCCCCAAAGATAGCACTATTCTAATGTATAACTAGATTTACTCCTTAATGCTTTTGACAAGTTATTCACATCCCAAATTTATAAAACACGCTAAAATAGAATTTCTATGATTAAATTTATTTACTAATTTAAGAAAATGCATGCAATCCCAAATTTCTAATTTAGGACCAAATCTTATTTTTGTTTTCTGAGAGATATGGGAAGAGTAGAATAAAACTCTTAAAAATTAAATTTAATGATTGCTGGAACAATCTTCACCAAGCCTAGCCAATAGCTTGTTATTTTCTAAATATAACTTGTCATCTTGTGACAAAATTCAATTTTGAGAATAAGTGAAAATCTGTTTCAATTTTCAATTGTTTTGTAAACTTGAAAACCAAAAATTTATGGAAGGCTTTTTTTATATTTACTTTGTGTCAAGTGATAGGGAATTATATCCTTTGTGTCCCTAGAAGACAGTAAGATTGATGAGTTGTTTATGCAAGCAATCAGAATTCAGTTCAGACACTATTAAATAATGCATTGTCCCTACTTACTTTAGCTTAACATGATTTCACCCCGAAGTCATTTCTGAATAATACCCAGAAAGAAATTTAATTCATTGATCTCATGCCCCAAAGAGTAAGCCCATATGGTAACTGTGTGATGGTTAATATATTTCATGACTGGTAATTGTTGTTACCAACTTAAAGAAATTCTCAAAATATTTCTGTATTTTGGAATTTAAAATGCAATATTTATTTTTCAATATAAAGAATGAGCAATGTTTAGAGTCTGAAGTAGCAGACAAAAACATAATGAAGAGAAAAATTAAAAGAACACAAAGATGCTGTAACAATGTTTTAACTGTTTGAAAAACATTCTCTTACTAACTAATGCTTAGCTACAAACAGCCAAGCAAAAATAAAATGCTTTAATGTAGGCAAGTTAATATAATCAAAATTTGGTTATAAAAAATGTAGGTGAGCTTAATTTGTCCTTGCCAGTTGCCAATTCTTACTAGGCCTGCTTCGGTGTTTAGGTCACAAGAAAATATTTTTTTTTTTTTAAGTTTTTTTTTGTTTTGTTTTTTGTTTTTATTTATGATAGTCACAGAGAGAGAGAGAGAGAGAGAGAGAGAGAGAGAGAAAGGGAGGCAGAGACACAGGCAGAGGGAGAAGCAGGCTCCATGCACCGGGAGCCCGATGTGGGATTCGATCCCAGGTCTCCAGGATCGCGCTCTGGGCCAAAGGCAGGCGCTAAACCGCTGCGCCCCCAGGGATCCCCACAAGAAAATATTTTGAAAATTTTGTGTTTCTGTGACTCTAACTAAATAACTCTGTTATTCACTAAATAAAATTAGTAGCATTTGATGGCTGGAGGTGGGAATATCTGCTTTTATACAAGGAAAAACCAATTCAGTACATTTATCTGTGGTTAAACATATTTGAAAAGCAGGACAAATGAGATGAATCAGTGCTCAAACTTTGCTGTCCTCTTATTTTTGCATTTCAAATTGAGGTATAATTTACATGTAGTAAAGTGCTCACATCTTAAGTATATAATCACCACAAGATCAAGAGGAGGTAAAGAGTATTTTCATTACTCCGAAGTTCCTTCTTCCCCCTTTCTTATTAATGTCTTTCTCCCAAGAGATAACCATTTTTACTTCTATTGTGATCAGTTAGCTTTACCTGTTCTTGAACTTCATATAAACGGATTGTTTGGTTTTCTGTTTACTACTTAAAAAAAAGGTTTTATTTATTTATTTGAGAGGTAGAGAGTGAGTGAGAGCACATGCACAAGCAGGGGGAGCAGGAGAGTGAGAAGTTGATCCCTGCTGAGCAGGCAGCTGTGTGTGTGTCTCTCTCTCTCTCTCTCTCTCTCAATCCCAAGACCCTGGGCTGAAGGTGTGTGTGTGTGTGTGTGTGTGTGTGTGTGTGTGTGTGTCTTTCTCTCTCTCTCTCTCTCAATCCCAAGACCTTGGGTTGAAGGTGGTTAACCAACTGAGCCACCCTGGCACCTTTGATTATCACTTTTTTTTTTTTTTTTGAATCATGTTTGTATCATTGTCACTAATTATTTAGGTGTCACTGTAGACTAGACATAATGCTTCAAACTCATCGTTTCCAGAAATGGGCTCACATAGTGTGATCTAAATTATAGGAATGGGCTAAGAGTCCATTTTAGGGTCAGGGATGAGCAGGGAGATGTGTCTCAGACCTGAGGCCTCGAGATCTGCCGGTAACTGTTCCTTACACCAAACGTTAAGATTAGTCCTTCTGCCTGTAACGATTGGTACCAGCCTGCACACGGAGGTCATTGGTCCCATCCTCTAGTTCTGGGAGAGGACACACAGAAGTCAGGGAAAAGAGGCCCAGCTTTCCTGCAGAATCTGTGAGATCCAAGGGCCCGGCTCCTGGACAGGGCACGTACACCCCTCATTACCAGGCCGTGTTTTGGCTGGCTTCAAAGCCAGATGCATCTGCCAGATGCATCTAAAGTTTCAGGCAACCAGAACCCTGTACAAACCATTTCATCTGCCTGTCTTGCCCCTCCCTGCTCACCAACCAGAGTAAATAGCCACAAGCAGATAGTAAGAAAGCAAGCTTGGATGATTGACCTGTGGACTTTCATCTGAGCTCTGTCTCTTACTAACTTTGTGACCTTGAGGAAGTTACTTTACTCCTCCCAGTATCAGTTTTTCCATTGGTCAGAGAGGGACAGAATGATACTTACCTATGGGGTTAAATGAGATAATCTTTGTAACTGGGCTGGTAGTGCAAGTTGGTCACCATTTTCAGTGGATAGAAAAGAGAAACAGAACCTATTTAAGTGATGGGCCATTAAAATTCAGCTAAAAATACTCTATTCTGAAGCCTTCCCAGATCCCACCAGAAAGAGTGAGGTTTTCTTTATTTCTCTGATGCTTCCCACACTTTTTTTTTTTTTTTTAATAACAGATGATTTCTTTTCTAACAGCTCCTCTGGAGGATACTACCAGAGGATAGGAATTGTGTTTTTCACGTGTGTAGTTCTAGTACCATCACAGTATCAGGCACATGGTGGACACTCAGGAAATATTTGTCAGATGCATGAATAGAGTCTGTTATTTGGCAATTATATATTGCACACAATTTGTTTTTAGTAGTTACCTGTTGGTGCAGGATTCACATTCAAGATTATTTTGGAGGAAAGGAATGAGTTTCACTGACTCCTACAAATTTACCTGTCAAACTACTATACCTATTTTAAATTCACTTTGCAATCAAGATTGACACAAAATTACTATTTATGAAATGATTTTCTGTTGGAAGGCACTGACATTGTGAAAAATAGCTGTAATTTAGCAATTCAGTAGTATTTGCTTTAGTGAAGGAGTTAGTAGGAATAGTACCCTTTAGCTCCAGCTGACGTCATAGAAGCGGTGCTAGACTTCTGGGATAAAGATTTTACATAGAAACCTGGCTATTAATTAACATTATACTTTCACTTTTTTCATGATATATAAAAGTTTAGGTTTTGACTGTAAGCCACACATCTTAAGAAATGAGGCTAACAAAATAGGAAACACTCCTACCTACCAGAATTGTACTACAAGGTTCTTCTGATATTAGATTATTAATATTGTGACCCCCCCCCCCCCAAAAAAAAAATAAGCTTCTCTGCATGCCCACCAACAAGGAAAGCAAAATGAATGCCACAGGCCATTCCTATAATGTCGAGAGTCTCCAGTCTTCTCCCTGGCTTTTTCCTGTTGTTCTTTCTAATTGAGAAACACACAAATGTCCTCTATATGCACTAGCACAGTAAATTCTAAAGAAAAAAACAACTCACTCCTAAACCAATAAACTCTAAGCAAGTATTAATGCAACAAGTCAGCCCTCAATCCCCATGACAACCAGGACATTATAGAGTTGATATCCTGCCCATCTTTATCACAACATTGTGCTTTATATTCTATTTGGGATAAAAACATTTCAGAACATGTATAATCATTGTGCTTTAGGGAAAATCTTGAGTAATCACCATTTAAAAAACTACTTAATACATTTTTGATGCAAGAGTCATCTTAGTTCACAGTGATTATCCTGGGGACATAAGATTGGATGGAAATGAAAAAAAAATCAATTTAAATTATCTTTAGTTCTTGAAGAAGATACATGGAACTTAGAAGAGATTTAAAAAACTTTATCTTGGTGCCATGATTGTAGCTTTTCTAGAAAAAGATGTAGGAAGTGAAAAGAATTTGTGGAATAAGGCAGGAAGTCCCTCCTCTGCTTTGTTGTGATATATAATTCAGACTTGTCCATTTTAACCGTAATTATTGAGAATTCCTGGTTGTAACCAGTCTCTATTTAAGAATTTCCTAACCTGTTGCTGATTATCTTTACTTTTGAAATAAAGAGACTTGACTTATTAAAATTTGATGTAGCTACTTCTTTTTATTGTGGTAGAAGTCACAATGTAATATTTACAATCTTAACCATTTTTAAAAATATTTAATTTATTTATTCATAAGAGACAGAGAGGAAGAGAGAGAGAGAGAGAGAGAGAGAGAGAGAGAGAGAGGCAGAGACACAGGCAGAGGGAGAGCAGGCTTCTTGCAAGGAGCCTGGTGTGGGACTCAATCCCAGATCCTGGGATCACTCCCTGAGCTGAAGGCAGGTGCTCATCCACTGAGCCACCCAGGCATCCCCAGTCTTAACCATTTTTAAGTGTGTAGTTCAACAGTAACCATATGCACATTGTTGCATAACAAATTTCTAGAACTCTTTCATCTTGCTAAACTGAAACTCTGTACCTATTGAATAATAGCTCTCCCTTGCCCCATACCTGTGGGGAGATTTTAGATTCCTGGTTCAATCACTTTACTAATTATACATCTGTTCAGGTTTTTTCTTTCTTTTTTTTTTAAATTTTTATTTATTTATGATAGTCACACAGAGAGAGAGAGAGAGAGGCAGAGACATAGGCAGAAGGAGAAGCAGGCTCCATGCACCGGGAGCCCGACGTGGGATTCGATCCCGGGTCTCCAGGATCGAGGTTTTTTCTTTCTTTTAAAAAATTTTTAAACTTTTTTATTCAATGCACAATTAAAATTTTTACCTGCATTTTAATGTCTTTTTTCTTTGATGTATGTTGTAAAGATTTAATGTGTAACATATAACTTGTTACATCATTGTCTAAGAAGAACAAATAATAAATAATAACATTATATAAGCCAAGAAATTTGTGCTAAGTAGCATCACTTACAATCGGGGGCTGGCAAACTTTTTCTGGACAAGCAAGATAATAAATATTTTAAACTTTGTGAGTCTTATAGGCTTTTACAATTCTGCTGTAGTGCAAAAGCCACCATGGACAACAAATGGGAGTGGCTATATTCTAATAAAATTCATTGACAAAATCAGGTTGACAGGCTAGATTTGGTAGTGCCAATAGTAGTTTGCCAGTCCCAAACATAGATATTTAAAAATAAGGTTTTAGACATAAAGATCCCTAAGAGCATAGATCATGCTATAAACAGTAGGAAAGAAGCTCATATTTAAAGGTTATCGTGAGTAACAATCAAGCTGATTGTAGTGAGCTAATTTTCTCACAATACTTTTTGTATGCTTTTGTACTGGCTCATTTTCTTACAATGCTTTTTATGTTTTGTTTGTTTTTTTCTGTGAGTAGAAATACCTGATCAGGCTTTAAATGCTTCTTAAACATTTTTAGTATATGTGCTGCTGAAGCGAGCACGCTTCTTAAACATTTTTAAATGTACTCTTGAAAAAAAATGTACTCTTACCAAATATCAGATTACGTGTCAGACTCTAGAGGAGGCTGATACCACATCAACTTCTTGTTTGGTGAATAAAAAGGTTGCAGTGTCATTAATTCAACATCAATACTCCAAATGCATCATCTATGAATAAGGTTCTTCAAAAATACTGGTTAACAAGTAAAGTAATACTAAAAAGAATGCAAATCTATTTTAAAGTTCCAGAAGTGAAAGTAAACATCATGAAGGTTTGCTTTAATCTGTTGCATGTCACATATTCACTCATTGCTGTATTCCAAGGAAGAAAGTGGACAGTGTTGGCTTCCTCTGAAAGAGGCACTGATAGATGAGATCAAACATGTTAAATCTATACTTGTATTTTTATACTGGGAGCATATTGGAAGAAATGAATATTTTTCTTTGTTTTCCATCTTGAGCATTAGCCAGACTCAAAAGCCTGCTGGAGGTATATTACTTTCCTTTCAAGCAGATGCTAATCTATGTTCCTTCTGGATTACTGGGTAAAGTTGGTTTAGGTATGCTGCTTCCCAGGGCACTTACCTGAGGCACTGTGACTTCTTAACTAGTTTCTGGAGTTCTTTTACATGCTTTGTACGTAGTGTATTGTTGTTAAATTGGTGTCATTGTAGAGGAATGAAGTCTGTGATTTTCTGTTTTGCTATCTTGCTATCTGAAGGCAATAAACTTGACACCTATTCAAATTAAAGCAAATTCTAGAAGGTTGTAAATATATGATTACCATCTAACTCTTCTAGTTTTACATTAAAAGCAACTAGAGATGCTGTTATAGATTAACATTTACCCATGGAGAGTAATGGAGAATTACCTAACAGTGCAAAAAATAGAATCTTTTCCATACTTAATTATTTCTCAGGGAATCAAATGTCATATAGGCATCTTATAATTAATCTTCACATCTCTTGACTTTCCCTGTAATTCTGATTTATTGGAATTGACTGTGCATGTTAATTATATAGGCAAATGAAGTAGGTTGTATACCAATGGTTAGGAATCATTATGAGTTCCTAGTCTGGCTTCACCACTACCACTGTGTGTGGTAAATTCGTAACTTTTCTGTGCTTCATTTCTCTCCATCTGTAGAATGGATCTGGAAAATAATAAAACACATTTCCTGGGACACCTGGGTAGTTCAGTGGTTGAGTGTCTGCCTTTGGCTCAGGAGGTGATCCCGGAGTTCCGGGATGGAGTCCCTCATAGGGCTCCCTGCATGGAGCCTGTTTCTCCTCCCTCTGCCTGTCTCTCTTTCTTTCTCTCTCTCTCTCTGTCTTTCATGAATAAATAAATAAAATCTTAAAGAAAATAAGTAAAACACATTTCCTTGCTAAGTAACAAAGTTTAAATATGTTAAGGTGAAGAGAGGTTGTAATATAGAGTTAAATCAATGAATTATTATGTTTTAGGAAAATCTGGTACAAGTAGAAATTTTTCAATTTACTTAGGGAGACAAATATATATTTGAATCTTCTAAGACCCAGAATAAACAGTCAGTAGGACATGGCATAAATAAAATATAATATTTCTAAAATGTGAAAACACTTAAATGATTTTCAGCTTAGAAAGTATTGAACCAGTATATTTGATCTATAAATATTTATCATCTATCTAATGTGTGGGGGAAAGTAAATCAAACCTTTACTCAGGCAACTACAATCTAGTTGGGGAAGACCAACATGTTCTCAGAAAAGGTAAATAGAATATTAAGTGCCAAAATGAGTGGAAACTTGCAATAGGCATTCTGTGAAATGGAGAATATGGTGATCTGGAGTAATATGGGACAGCCTCATGGAGGAAGACGGTTCTAAGCTTGGGCAACTTGACTAGAGAAAAGAAGATTCTGTGTGTGAGGGGGCATTGTGGTCCAAATAAGCAAAGAAATTTACAAAGATTAGTAAATATATGAGTCATCTTGGCAGGCTTGTTAAAATGTGGTCTGATGCCGTAGGTTGGGATAAACTCTAAGATTTTAACCAGATGTTGAGAAGCAACAGGAAAATAACATATTTGAAGGTCAGTGAGAAGGTTACAGTGGTACAAATAATGAGGAGGCTATTTCAGCAGTCTAAGCACAAAGATGAACCAGTGGACCTTAAAATTAGCATTAAGTATATACTATACTTTTTACATTTCACCCCCAAAATGAAATGCTTAGTTATAAATATAACAAAATACATAAGATCTATAGGAAGAATACTACAAAATTCTGATAAACTAAATCAAGGAATGACTAAATAAACGGAGAGACATTTGATGTTCATGGTTAGGAAAACTCAATATTGTTAAGATGGCATTTCTTCCCAACTTAACCTGTAGATTCAACAAAATTACAATCTGAATCCCAAGGAGTTATTTTGTGACTATCAAAACCTGATTCTAAAGTTTATGTGGAGAGGCAGAAGACCTAGAATAGTCAATCAAATATTGCAAGAGAACAAAGTTGGAGGACTACTATTTAACTTGAAAACTTACTATAAAGCTACAGTAATCAAGGCACTAATACAATGGAGGGAAAAAAAAGGGAAAGGAATCTAGACGTAAACCTTATAGCTTTCATATAAATTAACTTGAAGTGATCATGGATGTAAAAGTAAAACTGAAATTTCTGGAAAATAACATAGGAAAAAAATCTAGATGACCTTGGGTAGATGATGACATTTTAGATGCAATACCAAAGGCTTTATCCATGAAAGAATTAATAGATGAGTTAGACTGTATTAAAATTCAAAACTAATGCTCTTGAGAGACAATGTCAAGAGGATGAGAAGACAAGTCATAGACTGGGAGCAAATATTTGCAAAAGACATTGATAAAGGGCTATTATCAAAATATATACAGAACTTTTGAAGCTTAACACTAAGGAAATAAATAACTTCATTGCAAAATGGGCTAAAGACCTGAACCAACCCTTCACCAAAGAAGATACAGAGATGACAAGTCATCATTTGAAAAGAAACTCTTTTCCATATGTCATCGAGGAAATGAAAATTAAAACAACAATGAAATACTACTACATGTCTACTAAAATGGTCAAAATCTGGAACACTGACAACACCAAATGCTAGTGAAGATGTGAAGCAATAGGAACTCTAATTCATTGCTGTTGGGGATGCAATACAGCCACTTTGGAAAGCAGTTTAGTGGTTTCTTATAAAACCAAACATATTCTCACCAGTTACTCCATTATACTCCCGTAGATGATGTATCCATCTATAGGGGTTAAAATATTATGACTAAATAAAAATCTGTACAGCAACTTTATTCGTGATTGCCAAAAACTTGGAAGCAACCAAGATGTCCTTTAGCAGGTGAATGCATAAATAAACTGTGATACCTCTTGACAATGGAATATTATTCAAGGCTAAAACGAACTGATATGTCAAAGCATGGAATGATACAGAAGAATGTCAAATACATATTTAAGTGAAACAAACCAATCTGAAAAGGCTACATAGTGTATGATTCTAAGTATATGACATTCTGGAAAACGTAAAACTATGGAGACAATGAAAAGAACAGTGTTTTTCAGGGTTTAGAGGTAAAGGGTGATGAATAGGCAGACTAAAGAGGATTTTTAGGGTCGTTGAATAAACCAAATGTGATAATATAATGATAGATACATGTCATTATGCTTTTTTCCAATCCCATAGAGTGCACAACACCAAGAGTGAACTATCATATAAACTGGAAAGTCTGGGTAGTGACGATGTGTCAGTGTAGGTTCACTGATTGTCAGTGTTCGATTTCGCTGTGACCTTAAAAGTGCTCAAAAAATAAATTAGTTAAAAAATCTTAAGAATTTTGAAAATATAGAAAAGCAAGAGGAAAATTAAAATCATGCATAATTTTATTACCCAGAGAGACCTGTTTCTCTCTCTCCATCTTTTTCTGTATCTCTCTGTCTCTCTGTGTGTACAGTCTTTTATACTTTTTTCTATGCAAATGTACATATTTTTTCACAAAGTTAAATCAGACTATCCATAAATTTTGTGTTTACCTTTAACATATATTTTGTACATTTCTTACATGACATTAAACATTCCATTATAATATGCTTTTTTCCCCTATTATAATATGATTTTTAACAGGTAAACTCAGCTTGCCTGAAAAATACAGGAAAAGAACCTAACAAGGCATTAGGATAAAATAAAGATTTTGTTCAATTTAGGAGTAACTGGGTCATTTTTATGGACAAAGGGGAAAGAACTCATAGGATGATTGAAGAGAAGGTAGAGATGGGAAGAGAAAGCAGAGAGAGATAGGTTATAGGACAGTGGGATTTAGTCTTTGGGAGGAAGCAGGTATATTTTCAGATGGAAACAGATGTACTTTGAGTTACGTAGTTGGAGAGATGACCAAGAGAATGCTGGCTGATATTGATATTTGCAGTAAACTAAGGGTGAAGTCATCTTTTAGCAAAAGGAAAAAGAGAAGTTAATTTCGAATGATAATTGAAAGTTGGCATTGTTCCTAATGGTGGATGATTAAAGAATTAAAAAGGAGATGAGGCCATCATAATATTGTATTACTTCACATGAACTTAGAGCACTTGAAAATGCAAGTGTTTCCATAGATCTTGCTGAGCATTAGAGACTACACAGATTTTATTCAAATACACTGCAAGTTCCTAAAATACTCTAAAAATCTACCTAAAGAAGAGGTTCTTTATCGACTGGCTTGGTTGTGAGGAAAGAAGATAAATGCATTTTATTCTTGTGTAACTTTTAGTTTTTATTTTCTCTATAGATGTGTGATATTCTGTCTTCTTATCTCTAGGTAGAGTCATAAGGCTCAGACTTTTCAAAGAAATTATGTCATTTAATTCAAAAATTTTAATTTCTTACTCAGAGCTACATAATAGCAGACTTAACTATTAGCTGTTTAATTTTTTATTTTTTCAGTTTAGTTGGTATATAGGAGTTAATAATGAAACATTTCTGCCTTTATGTAGCAAAAATATAGGCTGATAAATAAATGAATATTTTTCCACTCTTGTTTCTTTGTGATTTAAAAATTTGTGTTTGTTTTTGCTGTATACTCTTGCTGATTCTATAGTCATGGTAGCAGAATGTTCCCAGTACAAGTTATTCTGTATCAGCTGAAACCATCAACTAGACCATCCACCACTGACCTTGGAAATAACAGACCCCTGTTCTATTTTCAGTTCTGCCACAAAAAAGCCATGTGGTTTTGAGAAAGTTATTTCTTTTCACTTGCTTCTTTGCTAAGTGAAATGATTCAACTTGATTTTTTTATAGCCTCATTCAAGGTTCTGCATTTCATATCTATATTTAAATTTGCATAGTAGTACATCAGAATAATTAGTAATTGGGGCAAAAGACTGACTACCATGATTCTACTGTGTAGATTACATAAATGGGTGTAATGGAAAATAACCACCGAAGTGAACCCTGAGGTGGTTTCAAGAATACATTGTTATTGCGAGTGTTGGTGTCTTATGAAGGCAACCAGTGGTTTTAGACATCACCTATGCAAAGTTACTTATATTATAATGCTTCTTTCCCTATCAAATAATCTTCATATGATGCTACTGAATGTAATTGAAAAATATCACATAGTACCCATAATCCTAGGAAATGGTCACACTGTACTAAAGGAAATTAAGGCAACAAGAGCAATTATTAGAGTCACAGCAGTGAAGTGGAGGAAGAGGTTGAAATGACATTTCTAATTTAGAAATTCTATTTATAGTCACTGAAACTTTCCAAGACTGTTCAGTTTTGGACTTACATGTTTTAGACATATTGTCCACTTCAAAGCAAATTTTTCTGAAGAGCATTATGTAGTTCTATTCATTCAAAAGGGCTTATATGGTATTCAGGGAAAACAAGCTGATATTTTTGGAGAAAATCTCCCAAAATATCTTCCCCACTTATTAAAGAATAGCTGGATGTTTTACTTACATATAGTGACTTATTGACCACATGATGAATTTCAAACAAAGAGCTCAATGAGGCAACTCTAATTAAGTAATTCTAGAATACAATCTATATTTGAATATATTTCTGTCTATAATGTCTCTGGGACAAATGCTATTTCTGCTGTTAGTATGAAAACAGATGCCTCTTTTATTAAAGAAAGATAGGCTTATAGAGAAAAGTCATCAGATGATGAAAGACGTGTTTTCTAATATACTGCTGTAATAAGGAAATTCATGTAATCAATCAGTGAAATATACTGGGAACTTTTACATCTATTAAGGAACAGGAGACCAGCTGCACATAATCCCAGATTACTTCATAAATACTTAATAACATGTTATATCATCTGGCCATATTCTTCACAACTAGTTGGTCTGGATCTGATTTGTGATTGTGCCACAATTTTAAAATCACATCTGTCAGAACAAAAGTGCCCTTTGTCTTATAAAAAATAAAAGAAAGCAAGTATGTATTACCATTTTATAATTTTAGGAGGCAGAATAATAGGGAAAGCTCCTCTGTGGAATTTCTTTCTAAGAAACTGAAATAAGGTGTAGAGAATAATTTACTTATCAAATTATTATTGTACATGTTTTTAGGAAACTCCATGATAAAATGAATAAATAAATGAAAGCAACTAATTTTTTTTTCATTTTGCCAGTATAGTTGCTCTAGTGGGATTGCTCTCTAGCCAGTCAGCTTGTCAGGAAATCAAAAGGAAATAGGGATAGGAAGACTTATAGACTTTCTTACCATTTCTACATTAGAGTAGTGTTATTATTAACATTTGATCTCTGCAAACTGAAAATGTCTGGTCTCTTAAGACCTTGCTGAAGTGCCAGGAAAACTCACAAAGTCAGTATCATTTGTCTCATAAAACTGTCATTTGATTTTTTGGGCTTAAAAAGCCTGATGGAAGCAGAAGTTCAGAACCTTCTAGACTTTCTGGAATTTAAATCATTTAACAATATACAAATTAGATCATTGAGCAATAATAAAGGCAGGGTACCCAGAATAAGTGATGTATTGCCACTCATTTAGTTTGTTCCATCCAGTTAAATCTAACCAATTAGAAAACCCAGACCAAAACAATAGTTTGCAAATAACTGCAAACCAGCCAGCTGGACTTGAAGGAACATCATAAAAACTTGTCTCATATATAGATTTTCCTGTGGGTCTAAAATGTTTTCCTAACTGCTTGGTAAGCCCTGGGACAGGCTCTCCAGAATCTAATGGTCTCTTCATGTTCCTTTTAAAATTGACTGGAGGGGATCCCTGGGTGGCTCAGTGGTTTGGCGCCTGCCTTTGGCCCAGGATGCAGTCCTGGAATCCCAGGATCGAGTCCTGTGTTGGGCTCCCAGCATGGAGCCTGCTTCTCCCTCTGCCTGTGTCTCTACCTCTCTCTCTCTCTCTCTCTCTGTCTACCATGAGTAAATAAATAAATAATTTAAAAAAATAAAGTTGACTGGAGATCTGTTTATTGGAGTACCCAGAAGGACATTTTGTAAAGGGCATAAAAGTTCTGCTGCTCATGGGCCATACTTGAGGACTCGTTAGTCAGTGGGCTGCCAAATGGAATTAAGATGCACATATTTTTATGAAATAAACAGTCATATGCTGGAGAGTAAAACATGTAAGGGCACTTGGTACATACCTAGGATGGAGTCTTAGTGAAAAGCAAGTGTTATTTTATTTCTAGAGTTTAGTGCTATAAAAAGCTTTTCTGTTTTTTCTCCTTTTCCCTCTGATGGCTCCAGTTGGAAATTAAATCCAGTTCTAAAACATGCACTGAGTACCTACTGTTCAAAGTGCATCATGGTTGATAAAAAGTAGAAGAAACCTGCTCTTTGCAATAAAATAGAAGAGCAAGTGCTTATTTAAATGAATAGAAGAGACAGGGACTAATCATTAAACTGTTTATAATCTTGGTCATGTGACTCAAACTAGGCCAATGAGTTGCTCTCCATGGAATTCAGAATTTGTACTTGGGTAACTCAAAGGGTTTGACTTAAGGTGATTCATCTTGACTATATTAGTTTTCTATTGTTACTACAACAAAATACCCAAATTTAGTGGCTTAAAACAACACAAATTTATTGTCTTCTAAATTCTGGAGATTAAAAATTTGACCTAGGTCCCATGGGCTAAAATTAAGTTATTGGCAGGGTTATGCTTCTAGATGCTGCCTGCATTCCTTGGCTCATAGCCTTTTTCCTCCATTTTGAAAATGAAGAGTAGTCAACCTCTATTACAAAGCTGTTTTCATCAAGACAGTGTGGTACTGGCACAAAAATGGACAGATAGATCAATGGAATAGAATAGAGAACTCAGAAATGGACGCTCAACTCTATGGTCAACTAATCTTTGACAAAGCAGGAACTAATATCCAATTTAAAAAAAGTCTCTGCAGGAAATGGTGTTGGGAAAATTAGAGAGCCACCTGCAGAAGAATGAAACTGGACCATTTCCTCACACCATAGACAAAAATAGACTCAAAATGGGGGAAAGACTTAAATATGACAGGAATCCATCAAAATCATAGAGGAGAACACAAGCGGCAACCTCTGTGACCTCCAGGGCATCTTTGGTAGGGACACTGTTCTGCCTACTACACCAACCTTGTGGCCTTGAAGAATCTGTCACTAGTGCCTTCTTCCCAGATGATACCCTGGTCATCTTTTCTGAGGACTAGTTTTTGGATTTTTTTTCTGTTTCTGTAAAATACCTCTTATCCTTCCAATAAATATGTTCTTTTTGCTTATTTTAGCTACAGCTGACTACTTTTGCTTTTGAACAAACAACCCAAATTTATGCACATGCTCGTTACACTCTCCAACTGGTAAATAAGGCAGTTACCAATGAACTGATTTTAGTCTTGTTTTCTTCTGTCCCTTTCCAATGCTCTGTTTTCAGGAGGGAATGCCAGTAAAATCAGGTGGTGGAGCTGTAGCTGGGAATCTTGTTCTCTCTCAGAAAACAAATCCAAGGTAAAGATTTAGAGTTGAAAATTTCCACATTAAGGTGATGAAGAAGGCTGCAGTTTACCACATGTCTTATAAGTAGCCTTGAACAGGATTTGATAATATTTGCTTATGCAGAAAAGAAGGGCTAAATTAGGAATATTCAAAACCAAGAATAGAAAAGACTCTTACTAATTTCAAGTTTCAAGTTTAAAATCTGTCCTGAGTACCTAGAATACTGAGGGATGTAGAAATTTGATTGTGTATCTATTGTGTTAAAAGAGATATGAACCATCAAAATTGATTTCAGCAACCTAATATCATCTTGTATCTTATCTGTTCTTACCTTCACTGCACAGCTAACCTGTGATGCTAATATAGCCATTTAGCTTTCTTTTTATTAAAGTTAGCATAATATATCATTTTTCACTTTTTTAGCTGTATTCTATTTGTGTTTATTTAAAAGTGATTCTTATAAGTACAAAGTAGTTGGGTCCTGATTTTTCATGTAATCTAACAAATTCTGCATTTTAATTGGGATTATCTGCATTTATATGTGATGGGATTATTTATATTATTAGGTTTAGGATTGTCTTATTATTTTCTTTTTGTCCCAGCTGTTATTTTTGTTTTCATTTTCCTCTTTTTCTGCCTTCTTTTGGATTAATTGGTATCTTCCTATAATTCAGTTTTTTCTTCCTTTACTGATTTATTAGTTGTTACTCTTTGTAACAATGTTTTATTATTTCAGTGGTTGCTTTAGAATTTATAGTAAACATGTTTAATTTCTGATGGTCTACCTTCAAGTGATATTATGCCACTTCACATATAATAAATGAACATTACCGTAGTATTCTCATTTCCTCATTACTGGCCTTTATGAAATTGTTGTCATGCATTTTATGTTACATATACTATAAACCACATATTGCATTGCTATTTCTTTTTAAAAAGATATTTAAATTATAAGGAAAATATATATTTACCCCAGGTAGTAAAGATTTTCAGTGTCTTCATCCTTTGTGTAGATCTATATTTATATCTGGTGTCATTTTTTTTCTACTGAAGAATTTTCTTTACCGTTTTTTTTGTAGCATGTCTGTTAGTTATGAATTATTTTGGTTACTTGCCTTTGTTTTTGAGAGGTACATTCCTTGGACATAGAATTCTAGAGTGACAGTTTTTCCCCTCAGTGTTTTAAATATGTTGCTCCGCTGTCTTTTTGCTTCTGTTATTTCTGATGGAAAACCTACTCTCTTCTTTCTTTTTTCCCCCAAGTTTTTACTAAATTCCAGTTAGTTAACATATAGTGTAATATTAATTTCAGGTGTATGATTTAGTGATTCATCACTTACATATAACACTCCATATTCATCATAAGTGCTCTTCTTAATACCCATCATCCATTTAACCCATCCCCCATCTCAATCTCCCCATCCAGCAACCCTCAGTTTGTTCTCTATAGTTATGAATGTTTTATGGTTTGCTCCTCTCTCTTTTTTCCCCCTATTATTGTTTGTTTTGTTTATTCCACATATGAGTAAAGTTGTATGGTATTTGTCTTTCTCTAACTGACTTATTTTGCTTAGTAGATGTCTCTAGCTCCATCCACATTGTTGTAAATGGAAAGATTTCATTCTTTTTGATGGCTGAGTAATATTCATATATATGTGTGTTTATATATATATATATCATATCTTCTTTATACATTCATCAATCAATGGGCATTTGGGCTCTTTCCATATGGTTTGGCTATTGTTGATAATGTTGCTATAAACATTGGGGTGCATGTATCCCTTCAAATCAACATTTTTGTATCCTTTGGGTAAATACCTAGTGTCACATTTGCTAAATTGTAGGGAAGTTCTATGGTTAACCTTTTGAAGAGCCTTCATACTATATTCCAGAGTGGCTGTACCAGTTTGCATGTCCACCAACAATGTAAGATGGTTCCCCTTTCTTTGCATCCTCACCAATGTGTGTTATTTCCTGTTTTCTTAATTTTAGCCATTTTGACAGGTGTGAGGTGATACCTTATTATAGTTTTTATTTGTATTTCCCTGATGATGAGTGATATTGAGCATCTTTTCATGTGACTGTTGGCCATCTATTTGTCTTCTTTGGAAAAATGTATATTCACGTCTTCTGCTCATTTCTTAACTGGATTATTTGGGTTTTTTTTTTTTTTTTTTTTTTTTTTGGTTGTTGAGTTTGATAAGTTCATTATAGATTTTGAATACTAACCCTTTATCAGATATGTTATTTGCAGATATCTTCTCTTCTTCCAAAGATTGCCCTTTAGGTTTGTCAATTGTTTCCTTCACTGTGCAGAAGCTTTTTATCTAGATGAAATCCCAATATTTCATTTTTACTTGTTTCCCTTGTCTCTGGAGACATATCTAGTTGGAAGTTGCTATGGTCAATGTCAAGAAGATTACTGCCTTGTTCTCCTCTAGGATTTTGATGAATTACTATCTCACATTTAGGTCTTTCATTCATTTTGAATTTATTTTTGTTTATGATGTATGAACATGGTCCAGTTTCATTCTTCTGCATGTTGCTGTCCAGTTTCCCAAAACCATTTGTTGAAAAGACTTTTTTCTACTGAATATTCTTTTCTGCTTTATCAAAGATTAGTTGACTATATAGTTGTGGGTCCATTTCAGGATTTTCTATTGTATTCCATTGACCTATGTGTCTGTTTCTGTGCCAGTACCATACTATCTTGATGACTATGGCTTTGTAATATAATGAAGTCTGGAATTGTGATGCCTCCTGCTTTGATTTTCTTTTTCAAAATTGCTTTTGCCAGGCAGAGTCTTTTCTAGTCCACACAAATTTTAGGATTCTTTGTTCTAGCTCTGTGAAAAATGCTGGTGGTATTTGGATAAGGATTGCATTGAGTGGGTAGATTGTTTTGGGTAGTATAGACATTTTAACAATACTTGTTCTTCCAATCCATGAATATAGAATGTTTTTCCATTTCTTTGTATCTTCTTCAATGTATTTGATACGTGTTCTGTAGTTTTCAGAGTATAGATCCTTTACCTCTTTGTTTAGGTTTATTCCTAGATATCTTATGTTTTTTGATGCAATTGTAAATGGAATAGATTCCTTGATTTCTGTTTCTGCTGTGTCTTTATTGATGTACAGAGATGCAACATATTTCTGTGCATTGGCTTTGTATTCTGCAACTTTACTGAATATGTGTATCAGTTATAGCAATTTTTTTTGATGGAGTCTTTTTATTTTTCTACATAGAATGTCATATCATCTGCTAATAGTGAAAGTTTGACTTTTTCCTTGCTGATTTTGGATGCCTTTTATTTCTTTTTGCTCTCTTATTGCTGAGGCTAAAACTTCCAATATTATGTTGACAACAGTGATGAGACTGGACATCGCTGTTTTGTTTCTCTGTCCATAGAGAAAAATGCTCTCAGTTTTTTTCCATTAAAGATGATATTAGCTGTGAGTTTTTCATACATTGCCTTTATGATGTTGAGGTATGTATGTTCCTTTTATCCCTCCTTTGTCGAGAGTTTTTTTTTTTTTTATCAAGAATAGATGCTGTACTTGTCAAACACTTGGCTGCATCTATTGAGTGGATTATATGGTTCTTATCTTTCTTTTATGAATGTGGTGTAGCATGTTGATTGATTTGTCAGTATTGAATAACCCTTGCAACCCAGGAATAAATCCCACTTGATTATGGTCAATGATTGTTTTACTCTACTATTGGTTTTGAATCACTAGTATCTTATTAAGAATCTTCGCATCCATGTTCATCAGGGATATTGCCCTGTAGTTCTCTTTTTCATTTGGGTGTTTGGTCTTGTAGAATGAATTTGAAAGTTTTCCTTCCATTTCTATTTTTTTGAATAGTTTGAGAAGTATAAATATTAACTCTTCTTTAAATTTGTGATGGAATTCCCTTGGGAAGCCATCTGGCTCTGGACTTCTCTGTGTTGGGAGATTTTTGATTACTGATTCAATATATTTGCTGAGTTTTGGTCTGTTCAAGTTTTCTATTTCTTCTTGTTTCAGATTTGCTGGTTTATATATTTCTAGGAATTTATCCATTTCTTCCAGATTGTCCAATTTGTTGGCATGTAGTTTTTCATAATATTCTCTTACAATTGTTTGTATTTTTGTAGAGTTGGTTATGAGCTCTCCTCTTTCATTCATGATTTTATTTATTTGAGTCCTTTCTATTTTCTTTTTGAAAAGTCTGGCTAGAGGTTATCAATTTTATTGATTCATTCAAAGAATCAGCTCCTGGTTTCATTGATCTATTCTACTGGGTTTTTTTTTCTTGTTATTGTTTGTTTGTATATTTGATTTCTGTTCTGATCTTTATTATTTCCCTTCTTCTGCTAGCTTTAGACTTCATTTGTGGTTCCTTTTCTGTATATTTGAGATTTTTCTTGCTTCTTGAGATAGGCCTGCTATTTACTTCCCTCTTAGGACTTCTTTTGCTGCATCCCAAAGGTTTTGGACTATTATGTTTTCATTTTCATTTGTTTCAATACATTTTTTATTTCTTCTTTAACTTCCTGTTTGACCCAGTCATTCTTTAGTAGGATGTTTTTTAGCTTTCATGTATTTGTGTTCTTTCTAATTTTTTTTTTGTCATTGACTTCATGTTTCATAGTGTTGTGGGATGAAAATATGCATGTATGATCACCATCATTTTGTTCTTGTTGAGGACTGATTTGTGACCCATTTATGTGTTCTATCTTGGAGAATGTCCCATGTACACTTGAAAAGAATGTATTCTGCTACTTTAGGATGAAATGTTCTTAATATACCTGTTAAGTCCATTTGATCCAGTATGTCATTGAAAGCCATTGTTTCCTTTTTGATTTTCTGCCTAGATGATCTATCCATTGATGCAGGTGGGGTTGTTAAAATCCCCTCCTATTATTTTATTACTGTCAGTGAGGCCCTTTCTGTTTGTTATAGTTATTTTATATGTTTGGGTGCTCCCAAGCTGGGGGCACAAACATTTATATTGTTAGATCTTCTTGTTGGATAGACTCCTTTAGTATAATTTAGTGCCCTTCTTCCTCTCTTGTTACAGTTTTTGGTTTAAAATCTTGTTTGTCTGATACAGGTATGGCTATTCCAACCCTTTTTTTGACATCCATGTGCCTAGTAAATATTTCTTCATTCCTTCACTTTCAATCTGCACACTTTCTGGTGTCTTTAGGCTAAAATGAATCTCTTGTTGGCAGCATACATATGGGTCTTAGGTACCCATACTTAGCTCTTTTAATTGGAGCATTGAGTCCATTTACATTCAGAGTGATTATTACTTAATATGGATTTAATGCCATTTTATTACTTGATTTTTCATTGTTTCTGGAGATTTTCTCTCTTACTTTCTAGTTTTTGTTGCTTTTGGTCTTTCCCATTTAAAGAGTCCCCTTTAGTATTTCTTGCAGGGCTGGTTTAGTGGTTATGAATTCCTTTAGTTTTTGTTTCTCTGGGAAATTCTTTATTTATTCTTCTATTCTGAATGATAGTCTTGCTGTATACAGTATTCTTGGCTGCATATTTTTTTCCATTCAGCACATAGAATATATCATGCCACTGTCTTCTTGCCTGCCAAGTTTCTGTGGAGAGATCTTCTAATCTTATTTGTCTTCCTTTGTAAATTAGGGACTTTTTTTTTCTTGCTTCTTTTAGGACTTTTTCTTTATCTCTGTATTTTGAAAATTTAACAACAATATGTCTCGGTGTTGGACTGCCTTTGTTGATTTTGATAGGAGTTCTCTGTGCCTCCTGCATTTGGATATTTGTTTCTTTCCCTAGATTAGGGAAGTTTTCAACTATAATTTGCTCAAATAACTTTGTGTCCCCTTTTCCCTCTCTTCTTTTTCTGGGACTCCTGTGATATGAATGTTATTACACTTTATGGGGTCACTATGTTCCCTAGTTGTCCTTTCATGATCCAAGATTTTTCTTTCCCTTTTTTGTTCAGCTTCATTATTATCCATATTTTATCTTTTATATCACTTATTCATTCCTCTGCTTCTTCTATCCTGGTGCATTTTTCATTTTGGCCTGATTAGTCTTTAGGTTTTTTTTTTTTTTATCTCTGTGATAAAGGACTCTGTGGTGTCTTCTACGCTTTTCTCAAGCCCAGCTAATATTTTTATGATTATTTCTTTAAAATCTGGATCAGGGATATTACTTGCATCTGTTTCAATTAGATCTCTGGCTGTAGCCTTTTCTTGCTCTTTCTTTTGGGATGAATTCCTCTGTTTGGTATTTTATCTAGGTCTCTATCTTCTTCTCTGTGTTAGGAAAGCCTGTTATGTTTCCTGCTTCTGAGAGTAATGGTTTTATGAAGAAGAGATCAGATACTCTCCAGGGCCTAGTGCTTCAGAAAGTGTCTCAGGTGTATGGTGTGTGCACTCTGCTGCTGTGCACTTTACTATATCTCTCAGGTCAGTCCTTTGTGGAGTTTCTCTTTGCCTGCAGTGGAGGCTATTTGGACCTTGGCCAGACCGGCCAGTTTTAACCGTGTGTACTCTGTTTTGCTTGTTAGAAGAGACCTATAGCTATTTCCACTAGGGCTAAAGCTTTGCAGAATTCTGTGGTCAGTAGACATGGTGTGTGTGGGAGGGTTTGTGCTGATTTTCTGGGGTAGGGGTCTGCTATACTGGTTCTCTGGTACACTCAGGTACACACAGAAAAGTAGTACCAGCAGAGCTCATTGGAGTGGGGCTTGATGTAAGCAGTTTAGCTAGCCAGTATTGATGTTGTGTTATTTCCTGAAGTTAGTTTATGCTGAAGGATTGGGGAGGGAAATGGCACTAGGCAGCTCCTTTGTCCCAGAGAGAGGAATTCATGCTTGCTGCTCTCAGGGGAGCCCTCCCAGAGAAGCCAATAATTTTCTCTTTATGTGTCCTAGGTGTTTTTCAGTTTACTGTTCTCACATCGTCTGTGTCCAGGTTGCTTGCCTGCTTAGAGCAGTTCAGTACACTTTGGGCTTTATCCCAGCCAGGTTGGCTAAGTTTCAGAACTCCAAACTTTAGGGATCTGGTGTACAGGGATCTATGATTGTCTTCTGGGGTAAGGTTCTGCTCTAGTGGGATTGATGCATGTTTGATCTAGAAGGGCAGAGCACAGGAGTATGGGTTTTGGAACAGAACACACTAAAGAGTCAATCTCCAGGTTATCTGATCTCAGCAGGTGTCTCTGCACTTATGCTGAGGAGTGGAGGAAGGAAATGGCACCCACTGGCTCTTTTTCCCCATTGAGGATGATATCTCTCTCAGATATGCTTCAAGAAGAAGGAACCATTTCTCCTGGTTCTTCGTAGGTGATCCTCAAATCATACTGTCTATCTCAGGTTACCTGCCTGCCTTCTCTATAGGAGCACCACAGCACCCTCATGACTCTATACTAGCCAGGCATTAGACCTCTAAGTCTCCAGTCTTTGAGCCCTGCTAGTTGCAAAAACTCATGAAAATCAGCCACTCTTGTTTTCCCAGTTGATAGCTTTTTTTTTAATAATAAATTTATTTTTTATTGGTGTTCAATTTGCCAACATACAGAATAACACCCAGTGCTCATCCCATCAAGTGCCCACCTCAGTGCCCGTCACCCATTCACCCCACCCCCCGCCCTTCTCCCCTTCCACCACCCCTAGTTCGTTTCCCAGAGTTAGGAGTCTTTATGTTCTGTCTCCCTTTCTGATATTTCCTACCCATTTCTTCTCCCTTGCCTTCTATTCCTTTTCACTATTATTTATATTCCCCAAATGAATGAGAACATGGCTTTGAGGACGTGTTTTCCTGTGCCATCTTCTGTGTGCCTCTCTCTCTGTCTCTCTGTCTCTGTCTCTGTCTCTGTCTCTCTGTCTTTGTTTCTCTTTTGCACATGCTTGTCTGCTTGTGCACCTCTCTCTCTGCAATCAGGGCTCCTTCCTTTTCATAGCAGCTGTGATTAGTTTCTCCCACAAACCATATCTCTGCATGTCCTATCTTCTAGGGTGTGGCCTCTTCTCTCCCTTTAATTGTGTGGTTTGTGCTGTCAGTCCTCAGATCAATTTTTTGAGCATTCAGAATTATTTGTTATTTATCTAGCTGTGTTTGAGGGACAGGCAAGCCTAAGGTCTTCCTACTACTTCACCATCAAACCTCCTCACCCCTCAATCTGCTGTCTTTTTTATCTTTGTTCCTCTTGATGTAATGTGTCTCTTTTCTCTGGATGCTTTGAAGATTTTCTTTTTATCAATAATTTTGAATGATTTGATTCTCTTTATAAATGGTTTTGACTGGCTGTTGTTTTCTTCATATTTTTTGTTCATGGAATTTTTTGAGCTTCTTGGATCTGTTGGTTTATAGTCTCCATCAAATTTGGAAAATTCATAATCATTTAAACAAGGTGTTATTTTTATTTTTTTATTTTTTATTATTTTTAAAATATTTTATTTATTTATTCATGAGACACACACACACACACACACATACACAGAGAGAGAGAGAGAGAGAGAGAGAGAGGCAGAGACATAGGCAGAGGGAGAAGCAGGCTCCAGCAGGGAGCCTGATGTGGGACTCGATCCTGAGACTCCAGGGTCACACCTCGAGCTGAAGGCAGATGCTCAACTGCTGAGCCACCCAGGCGTTCCCAAGATGTTATTTTTTAGAGCAGTTTTAGGTTCATAGCAAAATTGAGGGTATGGATTTCCTATATGTACCTTGCTCTCTCTACACCCCTGATGGCCTTTTCCTTAATCAATATAATTATTACTGTCCGCCCCCCCCCCCCCAGAGTGCTACATTTGTTGTTACAATTGATTAACCTACACTGACACATCATCATCAGCCAGTGCATAATTTATGGTTTATTCTTTGTATTGGACATTCTATGGGTTTGGGCACTGTATAATAACATATACCCATCATTATGGTATTATACAGGTATTTTAATCCTTAAAAATCTTTGTGCTCTGACTATTCATTCCTGCCCCCTCTCAACCCTGGCACCACTGATCTTTCAGTATCTTCATAATTTTGCCTTTTCCAGAATGTCATATAGTTAAAATCATACAGTATGTAGTGTTTTCATATTAGTTTCTTTCCTTTACTGATAGGCAGGTAAAATTCATCAAGCTTTTCATAGCTTGAAGCTCTTTTTTTTAACATTGAATTCCATTGTCTGGATATACCATAGTTAATATGTCCATTTCTCTACTGAAGGACATCTTGGTTGTTTCCACGTTTTGGCAATTACAAAGATAGCTGTTAAAAACATCCATGTGCAGATTTGTGTGGATATAAGTTTTCACCTCCTGTGAGTAAATATTAAGGAGTATGATTGCTGGATTGTAAGATATGAATATCTTTGTTTTGGAAGGAACTATCAAACTATCAACAAAATAACTGTATCATTTTGTATTCCCAACAGCAATGGATGGGAGTTTCTGATGCTTCGTACTCTCACCAGCATTTGTATTGGTGGTGAATTTGAAATTCTAATAGACATATAGTAATATGTCATTGTTGTTTTAATTTACATTTCCCTGATGTCATATGACAAAGAGCTTCTTTTCATATGATTCTTTTCTTTCTGTATATCTTCTGTTTTACTCAAAAGTGTTTGTTTTCTTATTTGGAGTTTTAAGAGTTCTCTATATGCTTTGAATAACAATCCTTTATCAGATGAGTTTTTCACAAATATTTTCTCCTAGTTTTTGACTTGTCTTCTTAATCTCTTAATATCATTTTTCATAGATCAAAAGTTTTAAATTTAAATTAGTCTAGCTTATCCATTATTTCTTTTATGGATTGTGCCTTTGGTGTTGTATCTAAAATGTTATTGTCAAGCCCAATGTCTTCTAGGTTTTCTTCCTAGGTTTTCTCCTAAAACTTCTTCTAGAAGTTTTAGAGTTTTGCATTTTACATTTAAGTTTGTAATCCATTTGAATTCATTTTTTTCTTTTAAAATTTTATTTATTTATTCATGAGAGACACACAGAGAGAGAGAGAGAGAGAGAGAGAGAGAGAGGCACAGACACAGGCAGAGGGAGAAGCAGGCTCCATTCCATGCAGGGAGCCTGAAGTGGGACTCAATCCCAGGTCTCCAGGACCACACCCGGGACTGAAGGTGGCACTAAGCCACTGAGCCACCCGGGCTGCCCTGAATTCATTTTTGTGAATGGTGTGAGGCTGTATCTGGATTCCTTTTTCTCTTTCTTTCTTTTTCACATGTGATGGTCCAGATGTTCCATCATATTTATTGTAAAGAATCTCTTTTCTCCATTGTACTACCTTGCTCTTTTGTCAGATTAGTTGACTATTTTATTGTGGGTCTTTGAGCTGTCTGTTCTGTTCATTGATCTATTTGTCTATTCTTTCACCAATACCACGCTTTTTTTGTTTGTTTTTTTGTGTTACTCTAGCTTTATACTAAGTCTTAAAGTGAGGTATTGTTGATTACCTGACTTTATTCTTCTCCTTAAATAGTGAATGGATATTCTGGGTCTTTTTTCCTCCCCATATAAACTTAGAACCAGTTTGTTACATCCACAAAGTAACTTGCTGGGATTTTGATTGTGATTGCATTGTATTTGTAGATCAAGTTGGGAAGAACTGACATTTTGATATATTTTGCTATATTTATACCTTAGTATTTAATTTTTTGATGCTAATGTAAATATTAATGTTTTTAATGTCAACTTCCACTCATTCATCGCTAGTGTATAGGAAAGAGATTGACTTTTGTATATTGACATTGTATCCTGCAAACTTCCTATAATTACTTTTTAGTTCCAGGATATGGTTAATCAGTTCTTCTGGATTTTTCCCATAAAATTATATCATCTTTATGAATAATAGTTTTATGTTTTCTTCCAAATCTGTATACTTTTTGTTTCCTTTTCTTATCTTATTGCATTAACTAAAACTTCCAGTATGATGTTAAATGGAGAGATGAGAGGAGACATCCTTGCCTTGTACCTGATCTTAATGGAAAAAAATTTGAGTTTCTCACCATGAAGTATATTAGTTGTAGGGTTTTTTTTGTAGATATTCTCTATCAAGTTTAGGAAGTTCCCCTCTATTTCTAGTTTACTGAGATTTTTGTCATGAATAGGTATTGGATTTGTCAACTTTTTTTTCTGCATCTATTGATATGATCATGTGATCTTTCTTTTTTTTAGCCTGTTGATGTGATGAGCCACATTAATTTATTTTGAAAAGTTGAACTCATCTTGCATATCTGGGATCTACTGTCATGTTATTTAATTCTATTTATACATTGTTGGATTCAATCTTCTAATAATGCTTTGAGGAATTTGAATCTATGTTTATGAGAGATGAGATATTGGCCTATAGTTTTCTTTTCTTGTAATGTCTTTGTCTTGTTTTGGTATTAGGGTAATGGTAGCCTCACAGAATTAGTTAGGAAATTTCTTTTTATTTCTATCCTATGAAATAGATCGTACAGAGTTATATAATTATATATATATAATTACTTCCTTCAGCAGTGAGCCTAATTGGGCTTGCTTATTAATTATTGATTTAATTTCTTTAATACATTTAGGCCTATTCAGGTTTGTTTCTTCTATGATTTTGGCAGATTGTGTCTTTCCAAGAATTTATCCATTTTATCTAGGTTATCAAGTTTGTCGGAATAAAGTTGCTTATAATATTCTTTTATTATCCTTTTAATGTCCATGGAATCTGTAGTGATGTTCCTTCTTTCACTTCTCATTCTAGTAAGTAATATTCTATTTTCTTAGTTAGCATAGCTAGAGGCTTATCAATTTTATTGATCTTTTCAAATAACCAAATTTTGTTGATTTTTCTCTATTGATTTCTGCTCCAATTTTTGCATTAATTTTCTTACTTACTTTGGATTTAATTTGCTATTTTTCAAGTTTCTTAAGATGGAAACTTAGATTATACATTTTATTTTATTATTTTTTTAAGGTTGTATTCATTTTCATGAAAAGCACAGAGAAAGGAAGACATAGACAGAAGGAGAAGCAGACTCCCTGTGGGGAGCCTGATGCAGAACTTGATTCCAGGACCCTGGGATCACTTGAGCCAAAGGCAGATGCTCAACCACTGAGCCATCCAGGTGCCCCAGATTATTGATTTTAAATCTTTCTTCTTGTCTATTATATACATTCAATGCTATAAATTTCCTTCTAAGTAAGTACTTCTTTGGCTCTATTTTGCAAATTTTGAAAATTGTATTTTCATTTAATTGAAATATTTTAGAATTTCTCTTGCGATCTCTTTGTTGACTCATGTGTGTTGTTTAATCTCCACATAATTAAGATTTTCCAGTTATCTTTCTATTATTGAGTTCTAGTTTAATTTCATTGTTGCTTAAGAGCAGACATTTTATGACTTTTATCCTTTTAAATTTGGTAAAGTGTGTTTTATGGACCAGAATGTGTTCTATCTTGGTGAATTTTCCATTGAACCTTGAGAAGAATGTGTAATCTTCTATTGTTGGATGAAGTAACCTATAGATGTCAGTTATATCCAGTTGATTGGTGATGTTAAATTCAACTATGTCTTTACTGATTTTCTTCCTGCTGGATCTGCCAATTTTTGATAAAGTGGTGTTGAAATCTCCAACTATGATAGCTGATTCATCTATTTTTCCTTGCAGTTTTGTCAGTTTTTGTTTCATGTATTTTGATACTCTGTTGTTAGGGGCATATACATTAAGGGTTATGTTTTTTGAAGTGCTGACTCCTTTATGATTGTGATGTCCCTCTTTATTGTAACTTTTTGTACTTTAATGTCTGTTTTGTCTGAAATTAATGTATCTACCCTACCTTCCTTTGATTATTGTTAGCATAGTATATCTTTCTGCCTCCCTTTACTTTTAATCTGTATGTGTTTTTGTATTTAATGTGAGTGTCTTATAGACAACATATATGTGGGTCTTGTTTTTTGGTCCACTCTGACAATCTGTCTTTTAGCTGGTGATCTAACCAATGTTGTTTATAGTGATTATTAATGTTTATAGTGATATTAAATATTGGTTAATACCTACCATATTCATTAGTGTTTTCTATTTGTTGTCTTTATTATTTTTCTTATTGTCTTCTCATTTTTCTGCCTTTTGTTATTTTACTTTATTTTATTTTTAGATTTTGATTTATCTATTCATGTGAGACATAGAAAGAGGCAAAGAGATAGAAGGAGATGCAGGCTTTCTGCAGGGAGCCCGATGTGAGACTCTATCCTGGGACCCCTGTGTCATACCCCAAGCCAAAGGCAGACAGCCGCTCAACCACTGAGCCACCCAGGCATCCTCCTTTTGTTATTGTAATTGACCATTTTATATCATTCCATTTTCTCTTCTTAGCATATTGGTTATACTTCTTTTCTTAAGTTTCTTTGCATATATTTATAGCTCTCCAAGTCTACTTTCAAATAATACTATCTTCACAGGTAGCATGAGTACCTTATATTACTAAAACCATCCTAGTTTCTCCTTCTCTTCTCTTGTATCATTGTTGTCATTTATTTCATTTATATGTAAACATATGTAAATATCCATAAAATATGTACAATGCATCATAATCAAATACTTGTTAGTATTGTCTTTTAAACAAACTGCTATTTGTTAAGAAAAATAAGAGTTTAAAATTTTTTTTGTTTAAATTCAGTTTAATTAACATATACTGTATTATTAGATTCATCAGTTGCATACAACACCCAGTGCTCATTACTTCAGGTGCCCTCCTTAATGCCCATTACCCAATTATGCCATCCCGCCATCTACCTACCCTCCAGCAACCCTGTCTGTTTCCTATAGTTAAGACTCTCTTATAGTTTGCTTCCCTCTCTGTTTTTGTCTTATTTTTCCTTTCCTTCCCCTCTGTTCATCTGTTTTGTTACTTAAGTTCCACATATGAGTGAGATCATATGGTATTTGTCTTTCTTTGACTTATTTACCTTAGCAAGAAAAATAAGTTTTTCTTTTGCCTTTATTTATTTATTCTTCATTGTTCTTTCTCATTTTATGTAGGAACTGTACTTGGTCTATGTGCTCTCTGATCTATAGTATTTTGTCTCTAAAGAAGTCTTCATATATCTTGCAAGGCAAATCTACTGGAAGCAAATTCTATCATTTTTTTAAAGTCTCTATTTCTTTTTCTCTTTTGAAGGATAATTTCACAGAGTACAAAATTGTAGATTGGTGGTTTCTCTATATATACTTTAAGTATTTCTTCCACTTGCTTGCTTGCTTGCATGGTTTCTGAGAACAGATATAATCCTCTCTTTGTTCCTTTCTATATAAAGTGTTTTATTCATTTGACTCTTTCAGAATTTTATTCTTTATCTTTAATTTTCTGTAGTTTGAAAATGATATGTGTGGGTATAGTGTTTTAGGCATGCATCCTCTTGGTATCTTATGAGCTTCCTGCATCTATGGTTTGATGTATGACATTAATTTAGGGAAATTCTCACTCAGTATTATTTAAAATATTTCTTCTGTTTTTTCCTCTTTCTTTTCCTTCTGGCATTTGTATTACACATGTTATACCTTTTATAGTTGTCTCACAGTCCTTGGATATTCTGTTTTTTTTTTTTCTTTTTGTCTTTCAGTTTTTGAGGATTCTTTTGATATATCCTTTAGCTCAGAGATTCTTTACTCAGCCATATTTAGTGTACCAATAAGCCCACCAAACACATTCTCAATTTCTTTTAAAGTGTTTTTGGTCTCTAGAATTTCCTTTTGGATCTTTATTAGGATATCCATCTGTCTCATTGCCTATCTGTTCTTGCATGCTGTGCATTTTATCCCTTAGAGTCCTTATCATATTACCAATAGTTGTTCTAAATTATTGGTCTGGTAATTTCAACATCCTTGCCATGCTTCTTCAAATTGAATTTTTTGCTTTTTGGTATGCCTTGTAATTTTTTCTTGACAGCCAGACATTGTGTACTGAGTAAAAGGAACTGTTGTAAATAGGCTTTTATAAAGTGATGGTGAGGTGTTGGGGGAGGGGAAGCAGCCTATAGTTTGATGATCTCAGTCTTTTAGTGAGCCTGTGCTTCTGGATGTTAAACTTCTCAAGCATTTCTCAGTATTTTTCACTCCCTGTACATGGAACAGGATAGTTAGAGTTGTCTAGATTTGAGTATTTCCCTTCCTCTATGCCAGTTATGCTCTGATAATTCCCTAGCAGGGTTTTAACTGTTTTCTTCTGAGGTCAGGCCCTTTTGGGAAGAGCAGATATCTCTGGATATATCAAAATTATTTCTTTTCCCCTCTCCTTCTGGAAGCATGAGGTTTTTTTTTTTTTTTTTCTCTGATATCTACTCTGAGAACCTGGTCAAGTCCCTGGAAATAAATCTCATAATATTTTGGTGTCCTTCTTATGACTAGATCCCCCAGAAGTTTTTAATTCACTTTTTAAAAAAGATTTGTTTATTTATTTTTAGAGAGATAGAAAAAGAGAGATCACATGAGTGGAGCGAGGGGCAAAAGGAGAAGGAGGAGAGAGAAATTCAAGCAGACTCCTTGCTGAGCATGGGGCCCAATGGGGCTTGACCTCACGACTGAGATCATGATCTGAGCAGAGATCAAGAAGTGGACATTTAACTGATTAAGCCACCCAGGTGCCCTGAAGTTTTTAACTCTTAAACTTAACCCTTAAACTTAAACTTCTTTTAACTCTTTTTTTTTAAGATTTTATTTATTTATTCATGAAAGACACAGAAAAAGGGAGAGAAGTAGGCAGAGGGAGAAGCAGGCAGGTGCTCAACTGCTGAGCCACCCAGGCATCCCTCTTTTTTTAAAAACATTTTATTTACTTATTTGAGAGAGAGTGAGAGAGAGAGAGAGAGAGAGAGAGAGAAGAGAGGGAAAGGGAGAAGTAGACTCCCTGCTGAGCAGAGAGCCTAATGTGGGACTTGATCCCAGGACCCCAAGATCACGACTTGAGCTGAAGGCAGACGCTTAACTGACTGAGCCACCCATGTACCCCAAAACTTCTTTTAACTCTAAAACTCAGCCTCCAACAATTCATCAGTTTTGGTTCAGATTTTCTATCTTGGCCTTGGTTCCTGTGGTGGTTTCCACTTGTGAGTCTCTGCTGTGGTAATCCACAACTTGAATTTGTCTGTCTCTCTAGTCTTTGGGGCAGTGGTTTGCCCTGTGCCCTTCCCTGTTTCACAGATCAAGGAAGAGTTGTTGATTTTTCAATCTGAACATCTTAGAACATTTGAGGTAAAACAATAATTCATGCCTCTTATTCTTTCTTGAATTCACTTTTTAAAAAGTGTAATAGAGGAATGCTTAGAATGACAAGTCTTGGTGTTGAAATTTGGAGAATCTTTAAATGTTATATGGCCTTTAGGAGAGGAAAATATTTATTTATTTTTATAATAAAGAGACATAAATTTGAGAGGGTCCTACCTTGATTCTTGTGGTTCTGAGGGCCCCTCTCTTATACCTTCCTCTTTGAAGAGAAGGAATCTGTGGGGCCAGGCAGCCTGCAACCTCCCACACCTCCTAACTAGACCATACCTAAGGTAATCAGGACCCTAGCATCCTTGATCCAATGGCTCTGAGATTCTAGGGCCTATGTAGGCTTCCTACCTCTATTTACCTCCTAAGGATAGACCATAGCCCTGCTGTGCACATGCTAGGCCTGAGGGAACACCAAAAGCCTAACAGAGTTTGAACTTGAGGCCTAGCATGTGCATACAATGGAGTGGCTCACAGTGCTTGATGTATAGAGGAAGAATAGAACAGATGAAAGTCTTCTCTTCCCACACCACCATGTTCTACCATGGGAGTCTGTGAATTCTAAATTTAAACCTAGACTGCCATGTTATGAAAGTATGTTTTTAAAGATAGGGTAATGAAAGCTATTTTATTTAAAATTCTGTTTAGTGATAGGGGTACCAGGTGGCTCAGTTGGTCAAGCATCTACCTTGGCTCAAGTCATGATCCTGGGGTCCTGGCATTGAGTCCCGAATGGGCTCCCTCCTCAGTGGGGAGCTTGCTCCTCCCTTTACTCTTACTTATGCTCTCTCTCACTATCTCTGTTGGTATCCTTGCCTCTCTCTCTCAAATAAATAAATAAAATCTTAAAAATAAATAAAATTCTGTTAGTTATAATGCTAAGATGTTTGGACTTAAAGAAGTAGGTCTTTATTTGTACCCTTGCATTGGGCTCCATAAAGGTTAGATGTGGTCCTCCTACAATAAAAATCAAATTTTCAGAGCCTTATTTCAATAAAAGATTTCAGAAAGGAAGATAGATGGATCCTATAGTGCTCTTCCCCATCTTGCTGTTAATAAGGGATGGATGTAAATAGCCAGACCAATAATCCTGAATATAGTCAAATTTAGTGAGTGATAACCTTTCTCTTAGCTTTTCTCTAAGATTTTTTTTTAAAAAGATTTTTCAATTTATTTCTTCATGAGAAACTCACAGGGAGAGGCAGAGACATAGGTAGAGGGAGAAGCAGACTCCCTGTGAGAGCCCAATGCAGGCCTTGATCCCAGGACCCCAGGATCACATCCTGAGCTGAAGGCAGATGCTCAACCACTGGGCCTTGCAGGCGTCCCAGAGGATTTTATAAAATAAGATTTTAATGTGCTTTGAAAGTGGTCCAATCAGTATGTGTCTGCCATATTTTCACTGGGAATGTGGGAAGAAGGGGTCTAGAGTGAGGGGCGCTACAATAAAGAATGCTATTATTCACTTCAGGAGGTTCAAAGTGACTTTTGAGTGTGTTTTGGCTATTTTTGAAAAGACGGCTCTTTTATTTTAGCAACATGACTATGCTAGTTTTTAGCTGTCCTACTGCATTAAAGTAGCTTAAAAATTCACATCACTTAATAATCCAACACATGCAACCATCTGTTAAAAGCTACATAAATGTATGTGCATGGTTTTATTCTAGTTCAATGGCTTACTGCTTATTATTCTTAACACAACACATACCTACTTACCAAACAAACAGATTTTATGAAATTTTACCCAGAAACTTCAGATATCTCACCAGATCTTTAACTGAAAATTAACAAGAAGTATAACATCCTGACCTAAAAAATTTTGGTAATATGAAATGAAATATAATTCATTTCTGAGATTTTGCTTCCAGTTACCTTGATGCTTAGTTGAAATGTAAAAATAAAGGATAATTAATAGTAAATTTTCAATGATATTTAAGTACTTAGATAAAGGCAAGGTTAAAGTAATTTATAGTAACATAAGGGCCTTTCAAATCATGGGGGTCAGTTTAAAATGACAACATAGGATCTAGAAACAGAGGTCTTGGAATAGATTCCAGACTTTGCCACTTAGCTTCTCTTTGACCTTCAGTTTCTGTCTGTGAGGATAATAAGTACCGCCTATTTCTTAGGATTGACTTAAAGATTAAATAAGACAATTGTGTAAAAAAGTACTTTAATTCTGAAATTTATGTTATATCATACAAATGTCAACCTTAATAATGCTGTTCTTTTGGGTGAGGAAGAGAGAAGGAAAAAAAATAAGCACTATCTGTGGAATTATTTTCTTTATGTTATATTTGAAGAAATTAAGAGATGAAGTAATCTTTTTGGGATTACAGTTTGTAAATATATCTGACTCTGAAGTATGTATGTTCTTTTAACACCATTTGATAATTTATACTTTCATGAATTATCTTTTCTTGGAATATATTCAAGAGAAATATCCCTTCCATCTTCCCTTCCTTCCTTTTAATATGTGCAGGGTCAAAAAAACCTTGTTAAAGTAGACTGAGGCTTGAAGAATGAATATGTTACCAAGGCAACAGAGGATGAGAGAGAATTTAAAGAGAAAGAAAAAAAGTTGCACATTCAAAGACTTATGAGAGGTCATGTTGTACTCAAGGGATTGCCAGCAATTTAGTATGATTTGTGCTCATGTTCTGTGTATGTGTGAGGGGAGTGGCTTAGAAGTACAAGGAGTTATAAGGGATGAAGCTCGAGAAGCAGGGAGGGGCTAGATGAAGAATAGCCTTGTAAGTCAAATTAAGAACTTGGGAATGGACCCTGTTGGGGTTGGGGAGCTAACAGGGATTTCTCTCCAGTTGTTAGGGGAAAAGGTCATTGCAGTTATGCATTTTAATAAGTATTATTGGAGGGAGTTGATTACATTTCCCCTATTAATTCTTACAAAATGAATTTACTAAAGCTTACCACATTTGACTTAGAAAAAGTACAGAAGATACAATTTAAAGATCATTACAGCAATGCCCAATGGTCTTTTTAGATTTCCACTGTGTGGTCTCTGTTAAACTCTTTCAACCTCTCTTGGTATTCAGTTTCAAGTCTGCTTATGCAGACTTATGCTTATGCCTCAAATTCATTTTCTAATACCATAGTTCTCTTTTGTAGTCAATTTTAATTTCCTTTGGCATTTTTTTTGTTTTGTTTTGTTGACTTCATTTGAATTCACCCTGGCAATGATGGATCATTTTGGCATCAAAAAAAGTAAGAAATCATTGTCTCAGTGAAAATGAATTCCTACCATTGGAAATAAATGTGAATAGTTGATGAGTCCAGTTGTGCAGGGGATTTGTAGCATACTCAAAAGCTTCAGAAGCTAAATATACAAATGGACAATGGTCAGACCTATATTAAAATAGGACTCTGGCTTACAACCTGTAGCAACCAGTCCAAGATGTCAAATCACAGCTTCTATAGCAATCAGCCCTAAATGGCCAGGATTTGATCAATAGTTGACACATTCTCTAATTTTGCTCCCATTTTCAATGTAATAAATAACTGGAGAAAGGCAAATATCTGTTCTTCTATCCAATCTCATAGGATGCCTCAGATCGAAGTAAGCCTGCTCTGAGCTTCTCCATGCCAACAGCTTCTACTCTGGGAGTACCTGAAGCCTTCCCTTTTTCTATGTTCTTCCACTCCTCTGCCTGCCTTTGAGTCTCTGCCAAAATGTAAATGATGGTAGCTCTCTCCATTCCTTTATCAAGACTGAATAAATAGTCTTTACTCCTTCTGATTTGGGTGGTCTTTGTTTATTTCCATAAAATAAAGGCTCCTTCAGTAAAGGGATATTTGCTGACTTAGGTGGGTGGTTCTGGGCACAGAAATCTTTCCTGCAGTCTCCCTGGTTACAGTATCTTTTACAAGTACTTTAAGGGGTTCTTTAAATTTAGGTTTTGTTACAAAATGATTAAAGAAAGACAATTTAGGGTGATACAAACAGACTTTCATACTTCATGAAGCATACAGTCTCCTTTCAGAAAACTGCAAAATGAGGCAGAAGACAGGAAGCTTTTGCAAGATAAAAAATAAAGAACAAAGAAGAGAGAAATAGAAAATATCTGATTGGCTGGGGTCAAACAGTCAACTTTCTTTGGAGTGAGAAGGCCCAGAGATGGCTTGGTGTTTGGCTGACTGGATATACAGTTGACCCTTGAACATGGGGTTGAACTTCATGAGTCCAGTAACATGTGGATTTTTTAATACTGTAAATGCATTTTTTCTTCCTTTGATTTTTTTTAGAAACATCTTTTCCCCTGTAGCTTATCTTATTGTAAGAATACTGTATATAATTTATAAAACATACAAAATATGTGTTATTTGACTATATTCTCGGTAAGGCATCCAGTCAACAATAGATTATTAATAGTTAAATTTAGGGGGAGCCAAAAGTTATACAGATTTTTGACTGCACAGAGGGTTGGTGTACCTAACCACTGTGTTGTTCAAGAGTAAACTGTACTGCCCCTTTACAGGGACACAAAATTTATCTAAGTTATAGTTTGCTAATGTGATACTTCAGCAGGAGCAGCTCCATCTTGGGCCTAGAAAGCTATTCAAACAGTTTTATGATCACAACAAAAAAGAATAAATAAGATTGAATTCATATTCTGAAGTAAAACTACATGTGTCAATCAAGCAGGTAAAAAAATACATATAGGTGAATATGAAACTAACTGAAATGAAGATACGGTATATATGGTTTTAACCCTTATTTCACTAGGGGATTGGAGGATTGCTAAATTTGTGCCGTTATGTTTTTTTCTCTTCTGTCTTTAATCTGCTCTGTGTTCTCAGGCTGGACTTCCTGGCTACCTTATACTGGATCTTCTCTCCTTAGGTGGTCTCTGGCAAATGCTGTTCCCCTGCCTTATGGGTTCTTTCTGTGACTCATGGTAATAATGGTGGGGTTATATATAGAAAAGGAAAAATCAACATCAAAAACCTTATTGTTGGGATCCCTGGGTGGCGCAGCAGTTTAGCGCCTGCCTTTGGCCCAGGGCGCGATCCTGGAGACCCGGGATTGAATCCCACGTCGGGCTCCCGGTGCATGGAGCCTGCTTCTCCCTCTGCCTGTGTCTCTGCCTGTGTCTCTGCCTCTCTCTCTCTCTCTCTGTGACTATCATAAAAAAAAAAAAAAAAAAAAAAAAAAAAAAAACCTTATTGTTTACTTTACTTAAAAAGTGGTTTCCCCACTATTCAGACATAACTGATAATTATTTATTCTCTGGCCCTGTTAACTGGCTGTAGAATTTTGGGATAAAAAAAATCTTTAGGGATCCCTGGGTGGCTCAGCGGTCTAGCGCCTGCCTTCTGCCCAGGGCGTGATCCTGGTCTCCCAGAATCAAGTCCTGTGTCGTGCTCCCTGCGTGGAGCCTGCTTCTCCCTCTGCCTGTGTCTCTGCCTCTTTCTCTCTCTCTCATGAATAAATAAATAAAATCTTAAAAAAAAAAAAACCTCTTTAAATGTCCACTCTTTGTGGATTATAATATGGGCTTATCTGATCCTTATCTTTCTCACGTTTTTACCTTTTCATCTTCCCCTCTTTTCTTCCTTTACCCTGTGGTCCCTGTTCCCATAAGTCCTTTTTGCCTCTCTCATAATTTCATCATATGCAAATGTTGTATCAGAAATCTGTGTTAAAAAGGGTCAGTCTGTGCAATAGGCTATTCCACTTGACCTAATGATGACAATTCTGAAAAGCTTTTGCTAGAAGAATTTAAAAACTGGAAAACATTTGCCAGAGGAATTTAAAAAGCTAAAATAGACTATTATTCTGTACTCTTGATAGTGAAAATGTGGTTGGTACTTTTAGCTGTTGAAGAGTTTTTTGGTTTTTGATTAAATTTTTAAAAAATATATTATGTCTCTCTTTTAAGAGGATAGCTCCCTGAGGGCAAAGATTGTATCTTATAGGAATAAAGGAATAGTGGAATTGCTAAAAATATAGTGGATATATGCTCTGCTTTCTCAACATGTCTTTCTTTGACAAATCATCTTTTACCTATTTTTTGTGCTTCTTGTGAGAATTTAAAACTAGTAACTTTGCCTTTATTCCTAACAATTATCACCTTCTCCCTTATTTCATCCACAGGGAAAAATACAGGACAAGCTTTGGCCAATCAAAGTATCCCTGTTTCTTGCAATAGTCATTGGTCCTAGGGCCAATCTGAAGGACAGGCAGAGAGAACTGGTAGCTCCTGAGGGCAGGACTATGTTATCCATTCATATGTATATTCATGGTATCTAGTTTGGCACTTGGTTCAGAACTGACACCACATAAATATTTAGGGAATGAATCTTGTAAATTAGAGAATGAATCTTGTAGTGCCCCTACAGATTCAGTCTGTAGGGGCACTTAAGTCTCCCTCCCTATATTTCTTTTCTCATATTTTCTCCATGTCTTCCTGCAATGTCCTTTACATTGCTCATTTGAATTGGCATTTTTAAAAAAAGATTTTATTTATTTATTCATGAGAGATACAGAGAGAGAGAGAAAAAGAGAGAGAGGCAGTGACACAGGCAGAGGGAGAAGCAGGCTCCATGTAGGGAGCCCGACATGGGACTCGATCCTGGGTCTCCAGGATCACACCCTGGGCTGAAGGTGGCGCTAATCCACTGAGCCACCTGGGCTGCCCCGGAATTGGCATTTTTGCTAGAGTCTCACTTTAGAGACAACCACATTGCTTAAGAAAAGACCCACTCTAACATTCTCTTTCTTCTGTTTCTGATTGACTGAAAGGGCCACAACCACTGGACTTGGAGGCTTGGCTTATCCGAGCCAGCATTGTTGGCCAAATTGCTGGTGTTCACTCAGTGCCTGCTCTCCCAGGTGGGGAGAGTGTCCTGACCTTCCTTCCCACCCATGTCCAACTCTAAATTCCAGCCTCATTATCTCCCAACCCTTGGAATTTGCTGATATCCATATACTGCCTCCCACATTGCTAATTAAACTGAAGATAAAGTCTTTTTGTGACTTCTACTTTTTTATCCACATCACAGATTAAATTTCTTTGAAATTTTAAGAAAAGAACAAATGAAAAAGGGATATATTTTTTAAAAGATTTATTTGTTTATTTTAGGTAGAGAGAGCACACGGGCTAGCACTCCTGTGTGTGCAAGTAGGAGAAGAGGCAGAGGGAGAGAATCTTAGACAGACTCCCGGCTGTGCTAAGAGCCTGAGGGGCTCCATCCTATGACCCATGAAATCATGACCTGAGCTGAAACCAAGAGTTGGCTTTTTAACTGATTGAGCTACCCAGGTGCTCCCAGAGAATATTCTTTTTTTTTTTCTTAAAGATTTTACTTATTTATTCATAAGAGACAGAGAGAGAGAGAGAGAGAGAGAGAGGCAGAGACAGAGAGAGAGGCAGAGACAGAGAGAGAGGCAGAGACACAGGCAGAGGAAGAAGCAGGCTCCATGCAGGGAGCCTGATGTGGGACTTGATCCCTGGTCCAGGATCTCGCCCTGGGTTGAAGGCAGGCACTAAACTGCTGAGCCATCCAGGGATCCCTGAGAATATTCTTTTAACACACACAAAAAAATACTTTTTATAATTTCTTGCTAACTTACTACTGAACCCAATTTCAGAATGACCTTTTTAATTTTATCGTGGTTCTCATCTTTATGCATTCTGATAGAGATTACAAGACTGAGAAATGATCTAGAAGTGTGGAGGGATGAGGAGGTGTCTATGCACCTGTTGTTGGAGAGAATTAATAGCTAAGGTTAGGGACTATTGTAATCCTTCATTTTAACACTGATTCCCAGGGTCTTGTACAGTGCCTAACATAGAGTTGATGCTCAATCTTAGTCCTCACATTACTTCAAGGTTTTTTCTTTTCTTTTGTTTTCTTTTGTTTTCTTTTCTTTTCTTTTCTTTTTTTTTTTTTTAAGATTTTATTTATTTATTCATGAGAGACACACAGAGAGAGAGGTAGAGACACAGGCAGAGGGAGAAGCAGGCTCCATGCAGGGAGCCCAATGTGGGACTCGATCCTGGGTCTCCAGGATCAGGATCAGGCCCTGGTTTGAAGGCGGCACTAAACCGCTGAGCCACCTGGGCTGCCCCAAAGGTTTTTTTCATGTACACATTTTATGGCTGAAGCAGGATTATTGTGAAGATTAGGAATAATAAATGCAAGGGCCGATGTATACTAGATAATAATTGGGACTCTTAAGGTCACCCAGCCACTAAGTAAAAGATCTAATATTCAAACCCAAGTGTATCTAGCTCTAAAGCTGAAAGAGAGACTGAGGTCTTAGAGATACCACTATCTTGTTAATAGAGCATTTAATTTGTGTGGCCCTGCTGAATGAAAATGCTTTGCAGAAATCATGATGTTTATATTCATGCGCTATTTATCTTAGAGGATATTATAGATGAAAGCAGCTCTTTGTATTGTGGTGCTCTTGTAGGACTTTATGTTTTTTAATTATCATTTAAATGATGTAAGTCTATTTTCTGCACATAGTGGTCAACTAATCCATTGTTTTCTAATAGAAGCATTACAGAAGTTAACTTCCTGTTTACTATTTGTGCCTGTGTCTGAGTTCAGTATTTCTTTGGCATTTCCTTAGAGAGCCTAGGGTCAACTGAATAGAAAACCAGTTGAGTGTCATAAATTGAGACAGAATGCTACGTCTTTGTATTTTATGTATACATTTAGGAAGGGATAATGACTTTTTCCCAAATAAAGATTATAAATCAATATTCAATGGGCTACAGAAAAGATTTTCTGGTTATGCCAGATACTAGTGTAATTGTTTCTCAAAGGAAATTTAATAAATATCTAAAATTGAATCTGTGCTGGCTGAAAATCTTACTAGGTGACTTGGGAGGCAGATCTTTAAAATTGCATAAAACAATAAAGACTCCAGTGTTCAGACAATAAGCTTGTCAGATAACTACATCATCATACAAAATAATCATCATACAGAAAATCAATACAAAACCAATTCTTTATTATAAAATTTATAAATCAGGAAATAAGTTCTATATGCAAAACTCAAAGACTCACTTTGCACATATTTTAATCCTTCATAAATTCCTTTGTTTCAGAAGATATATTTACCCTTTTAAGTTTTTTATGACTGAATTTCAGGAAATATTTACCCATGTGATCTGACTATTTCAGTTTAAAATGTATTATTAGGCACCTTTCTTTATCTCTTCTCTCTTTAAACCCACAGTAATTATACCAATTGCTGGAAAAGTCTACCAGGTAAAATAGGAAAGAGGAGTATCTAAAAAATAAAAGAAATTACATATATATATACACACATATATATGGCTATATATATGTATATATACATATTTATACACATACATATATATATGTATATATACATATACACCATTAGTTTAATATAAGTTGGTGGAATTTTCAACTAGATTACACATAGAAGCTGATGGCCTGGGATCCCTGGGTGGCGCAGTGGTTTGGTGCCTGCCTTTGGCCCAGGGCGCGATTCTGGGTACCCGGGATTGAGTCCCACGTCGGGCTCCCGGTGCATGGAGCCTGCTTCTCCCTCTGCCTGTGTCTCTGCCTCTCTGTTTGTGACTATCATGAATAAATAAATAAAATCTTAAAAAAAAAAAAAAAAGAAGCTGAGGGCCTATTGTATGCAATCCATTGTGCTGGCTACTATAGCAATAAAAGATGAATAAAACACGTTTATTGACCTCATGAACTTTGATCTAGCTGGAGGGACAAGATGTATATTTACTAAAAATATGACTGTGTAGTAAGAGATTTTTTAAGGCAAGAAATGTTAAAAGAATTGGATAATTATGACAAATTTCCAAATGTGTGAGAGAAAACAAGAGTGATATAGGGTTAGACTTTACCCTGAGAATCTTCTTGAAGAGGAAGAATTTGAATTAACTTGAAGTGTAGTTGCGTTCCAGATAAATTAAGAGGAGACATGGAGACCGATTTAACTGTTGGGTTTTCATTAGACAAAGGCTTTTACTACCAGCATAAAGATATTATAAACCTTTATCAAAATTTTATGACCAAATTTTGGCATTATTCTATTAGCAAATTATAATTTCTCTCAAGTGTGATTTAAAAATATTTGAAAATAAATGTGTTGCGTGCTTTTTAGTATATTTTTAACTGATTATAAAAGTGATTTGTGTTCATTATAAACTATAAAATGTTGAGAATCATAAAGAACATGTAAATACCTCCTAATTTCTAGTGTTTAACATTTTGGCACATTTTTTTCTGCTATATTTTCTTCTAAAATATGTATTTTTTTCTGGTAATAAAAGTAATACTATACACTTACTATAAAAACCTATTACATAAATAATACATAGAAAGTAAAAATTTCCTATAATAACTACACTGATAGTCCTAGACTGGTATTAACCATCTTAGAACAAACTTTTTATTTTATTTTAAAGATTTTATTTGAAAGAGAGAGAGAGAGCATGAACAGGGGGGACGGGTTAGAGGCAGAGGGAGAAGCAGATTCCTGGCAGGGAAGCAGGGAACCAGCCCTGGGGCTCCATCCCAGGACCCCAGGATCCCAGGATCACGACTTGAGCAGAAGGCAAATGATTAACCCCGCCACCCAGGTGCCCCTAGAACAAACTTTTTAGGGCTTGCAAACTCAGTGCAGCAGATTTTACAATGACCAGGAGTGGTGGGGATGGCCTCATACTTGAGAAAGCACCCTCCATCTAAGGTGCTTGATTTCAAACTTTGCTTGACAATAACCAAATACAATATATGACTGGGCTGATTTGGACTACAGTACCCTGTTTTGCAGTGCTAATGTAGATAAAACAATATAGACATTTTGTAACTTTTTCCTATTAAAAGTCATATAAGAATATCTCATGTCATTGAAATTTCCTTGTAAATGTATGTTTTGGGCCTCATAATATTCTACCAAGTTACTATATTGTGATCTACTTAAATGTTTTCATTTTACTATTGTTAAGCAGTTCTGTTTTTCAGTTTGTATAGCATACATAAAACTTTGCACACCTGGATATATAGCAGGAACCGCAACAGCCCCAAACTGAAGTTTTCACTATTTCTGCTTTAACTATTCCTTTGTCAGTGCATTAATGTATTACAGTGGAATGGAATATCTATATCCCCATGTAAGTCCCTATGCAGAGTTCAGAATCTTTCTGAGGTTTATTTTTTAGGGGGTGAGTGAGTGGAGGTAGTACCCGTATTTTTCCTAAATCTACCAGAAAGCAGGCCATTTGTCTTGTGTGGTTCCCAGTTCTTTCATCTCCTATCCCTTACTTAATTTACTTCCTTCTCTCCCTCTTTACTCAGTGCCACACTAGAAGACTGTTATCACACATACATAGCAGATTTTATAGCACAATAAATACTTAAAATTAAATATTTAGACATCTTTGTTTACTGTGATGTGGCCTTACCTGCCTTGGGTATTTCCCACTAGTAGACTTTCCTTTTAAGCCCCCATTCACTTCTCTGCTTGTCCCTGTTCCCAGACAGATGTCCAAGAAAACTCTAAATTTGTCTTACTTTCTTGTACAATAGAATTCAGCCTTTCTTTGTTTTCCTCTCTCTTATGCATAGACAGGTGGTATACTAGGCTTGGGGAGAAAATTTTGGATAAGACACAGAGCCTTGACCTTATAGAGTGTGCATGTGTCTTCTTACTTCTCTTGGATCTGTCTTATTACCATTACTTGTTCCTAAGTCATCATCCTCTCTTGGAAGGTTTTGGTAAGAAACCTTCTAGGTGGATTCTTATGTTCACTCTTGCTCTCCTTCAGATCTTTTCTCTTCTTTCCCCTTGCTCTTACTGCTGCAAGGACAGTCTTTTAGAAATGAAAACTTACCTTGAATCTCTGGTGGTTTCCCATTACATTTAGGATCAAAGTAAAACTGTTTAAATGGTTTTCAAGCTGCTCTGGGGTCTGTCCTTGTCTATTTTGCCTGACTTGCAGATGTTATTCTGTACTTGTCTCACTCAAAATAAAGTAGATATTTGTCATTGCCATAAACCTAATATCTGTACTTTCCCCCAGCTATGCACTATCCACATGTGTTTCTCTTGATCTGAGCTTTCTTCTAGCGTATCTTTGCCTAGCTGTCTCAAGTCCTGTTATAAACTTGACCTCCTCAGGGAAGTTTTTCATTCAAGGCTACTTCCCTCTCCTACATCCTCTAAAGTAGCTTATAATTTCCATTTCACACTTAGAGTTATTTTCTAAATACCTTTTAAGGATAATGTTTAGATTTAACATTTGCCTGTTTAAGAGTTTGAATACTTTATTGACTATTGATACACAGTGTCAAATGCTGTGACAACTCTACACTCAACAATATTTATATATTTTTAGGAAGATTTAGAAAGTTATATTTGTGTTCTCATTCATTTGGGGAATATAAATAATAGTGAAAGGGAATAGAAGGGAAGGGAGAAGAAATGTGTGGGAAATATCAGAAAGGGAGACAGAACATAAAGACTCCTAACTCTGGGAAATGAACTAGGGGTGGTGGAAAGGGAGGAGGGCAGGGGGTGGGGGTGAATGGGTGACAGGCATTGAGGGGGGCACTTGACGGGATGAGCACTGGGTGTTATTCTGTATGTTTGCAAATTGAACACCAATAAAAAATAAATTTATTAAAAAAAAAGAAAGTTATATTTGATCTTGGGATTTTTTTTAGATCATTTGTCTCTTCTTTAATATTGAAATCACTTCTTGCTGCATTTGTATGTATATGAGAAAATTTAATATATAGATACATGTTTTATGTTTTTAGAAGTACAATTTTCAGGGCACTTGGGTGGCTCAGTGGGTTAAGCATCTACCTTTGGCTCAGGTCATGATCCTGGGGTCCTGAGATCAAGCCCCTTGGGGCTCAGGTAGGGTGTCTGCTTCTCCCTCTCCCTCTACCTGTCCTCCCTACTCATGTGCTCTCTCTCACTCTGCTCTTTCTCTCAAATAAATAAATAAAATCTTTAAGAAAATGCAATTTTTCTATGAAGTAAGCTATAGTTGCCTATAGAACAATAGAAATGAAGAATGGATTTTCATTTAACACATGCTATGTCAGTTTCAAATCTTATTTTTTATGAACTTAATTTATTATTCCTACTAGTGTAGGAATAGAAGTCTGTAACTATTTTCTATGACTTTTTTAAGGTTGCTACTCTGCTTCTAAAAATATAATTTTCAAAGATTGCTTAATATTGTTGGTAGTCAAAATAATAATTTATTGCTTCATTGTGTAATGTTTAGATTATTTCTATTTTTACTATTATATATGGTGCTGAGATAAACATCTTCATGAATATTGATATTGACAATTTTTTATTCTTGTCTAAATGTAATTGCCTACAAGTAAAATTGTCAGTTCAAAGTGCCTGGGTATTTTTATTCCTCTTGATTTATTTTGTCCAGTCACTTTCCTAAAGGAAGTGAAAACATCAGTATGGTTAAAAGATTCTGGGACCAGATAGCCTAGATTTAAATTGTTTCACCAACTTTCTAGTTGCATGACCTGAGGCAAGTTAATTAACCTTGCCTCAATTTCCTCATCTGTGTTCTAGACTTGTGAGGATGAAATATATTAACATATGAAAAGTACTTAGAAAATTCTTGGCCTTGCACCAATAATATATGAAGATATGAATTTCATTGAATTTTCACTGAATTTTGCTTAAAAACCCCATTTTTAAAAAATAAAATGGTTCTGTTTTTGATTTACAGTTTAAGAAATTATTTTTTTCCATTAAGACTTTTTTTTCAAACATCACTTTGGAGAAAATGAAAATGGCTAGGTCCTAGACATTCCTAAAACTTGTGAGTTTCACTGAAATAAAGATCTCCTTTAACTTAAGATGAAACCCCTTGTGAGTTCTTGAAGGTCAGTTTCTTAATAGGGGTATGGAGTGCAAAAGAATTCTAGAAATCTTATTTACAAGAAAGTTGAAAGCAAATCATGTCTTTCTAACCAAGTATTTGTGTAATAATGTTTACAGGAACTCTTGGTAGTTTGAACCTTAATAAGTCTTTCAGATTGAAGAAAAAACTTCCAGAGATTTAGAAGAAAAGACTTGGAAATGTGAGAAAATGAACAAGTCAAAGTTATTTTATCTTGATTTTTATATGTACCTTTTACTTCTTCCATGAATTTGTGCTTCTATTATATTATTGTGTTTTGCATGCCTCCCCACCTCCCCTTTTTTTTTCCAACTGAGCAATTTAAAACCAAAGATTCCATGAGGGAATAAATCACAGTATTTGGTAGTGGAATTAGATAGCTGTTTAGGAATAATGTAGACTAGTGGGCTACAACTGAGCCTACAGACAGGATAACAGGAAGAACGTAGAACTTTTTTTTTTTTTTTTTTTTTTTTTTTTTAAATAAAAACCTCCTCTAGGCATCAGAACATAGAGAAAAGACATGCTACCTTTTTAAAGTGAATGTTTGGAAGGTAAAAGCAGTCTTGCAGACTAACTATTGTTGACACTGAACCAAGACAAAAGGAAAGAAGGAGGGAAAGAAGGAGAGGAGGAAGCCAACAACTGTCTTCTATATTATGCATTCCAGAAAAAGGTGAGAAAAAATGAATAGGGAGTATTGCAGATTTGTAGAATGGCAATGTCAAATTGCTATATCAAATCTTGTGGAAATTTTGTCAAAAATTTTTTTTTAAATTTTATTTATTCATGAGAGACACACACAGAAAGCGGCAGAGACATAGGCAGAGGGAGAAGCAGGCTCCCTGCTGGGAGCCCAATGCGGACTTGATCACAGGACTTTCCAGTATCAAGACCTGAGCCAAAGGCAGATGCTCAACCACTGAGCCATCCAGGTGCCCCATGTCTGAAATGTTCTAGTCTGTACCTTAAGGAATGTATTACCAATCTGGAAAAAGTTTACTGAGGTGCTGTGTGAAAGTTTTATATCGCTGAATATTCATTAGGGCAGCTTCACTGGGCATCTGTAGGTGAACTTGTTTATGGCATAAATAACAACTTTCGATATCTAGTGGGGGATACGCTAGGTTTCCTGAGATTCAAATGGAAGATTAACTCTGTTTAATGGAGGAAAAGCCTGAAGAAGTTTCAGCAGCCTGAGCCACCGTGTCTGTAGACATGTTTTTTTTTTGTTTGTTTGTTTGTTTTCCCTCTGTTAGGTAGAAGAAAGAGCAGGAGGTGCTGGGGGCTGCAGCAGTGTCTCTGCAGCCTTGGGAGACTGAGAAGTGAGTATGGGAGCTTAAAGTGGAGGAGCAAGTTAGGAATCAGAGCAGGAAAAGCACATCACTGGGAGAGAGCATATTTTAAAGCCCATGGTAGACAGCAGGGCAGTGATGAAAGGGATGACAAGTGTTGTTCCCTAGGATGGACAGATCACAAATTCACGGCAGGCCAAAGAGTTGCAGAAAGTAATCGACCTTGGAGTTGTCACCGTATATTCTGATCTTGACAGGTTTCTGATCTAGCCAGAGGCTTCTACACACTGTGCTGATTTGAGAGAGAGCATAAGTGCTCTCAGAATATAACTGAGCATTGGAAGATGGCCATTGTAAATAGAGGAGCTATAGAGTTTAAGACTCTACTGCAGCAGGCAGCCTAGTAGGGCACTCTGAAAAAGAAGCATGGTGAGAAGACAGTTTGTCCTGACATTGGATAGCCTAGATCTGGTCCTGCATCTGCCACACACCAGCTGTATGACTTGGAGAAGGTGAACTCTTTTTTTTTTTTTTTTTTTTTTTTTTTTTGAGAAGGTGAACTCTTGAGTCTCAGTTGTCCAGTATTCAAATTGGGGATATTAATATGTTATACTCACATAATATATTGGAAGGCAGTATACGCCGAAAATTTTTTTTAAAGATTTTATTTATTTATTCATGAGAGACACAGAGGGAGAGAGGCAGAGACACAGGCAGAGGGAGAGGCAGGCTTCTCTCAGGGAGCTTGATGTGGTTCTGGAGCCCAATGTGGGACTTGATCCCAGGACTGGGATCATTCCCTGAGCAGAAGGCACATGCTCAACCACTGAGCCACCTTGGTGTCCCTAGGCTGAAATGTTTTATAGTAGTATGTTAATAGTAGTGTACAATACCTGCACTTTGGATTTTAGTGACCAGAGGCTTTATTTATTTGATATACATTTTTATTCAAGTTCTGTCTGATTGCTACTTAATCAAATGTAAATTAAAGAAAAATTTGCTTTATAGGAGAGTGCCGCATGTGAGGACAAGGTCCAAAAGGTCAAAGATCAGGGTTTAAGTTCTAGCTCTGTCACTTACTAGGTTGAGGTGTATGGCATTAACTAAGTTGTTTAACCTCTAAGATTGAATTTTCTTCATCTGAAAATAAGCTAATGATATATGTGCTGACAAAGCAAGCACTTAAAAATAAGAATAATTATAAACATTTTATATGCTTTGGAGGATTATTTTTAGATTTTATTATTTATTCATGAGAGACACAGAGGAAGAGGCAGAGGGAGAAGCAGGTTCCCTGCAGAAAACCCGATGTGGGACTCGATCCCAGGACCCCGGGATCACAACCTGACCCAAAGGCAAATGCTCAACTACTGAGCTACCCAGGTGTTCCTACTTTGGAGGACTGTTGATGGGCTTTCCCAAGATGGATTTCCCAAGGAAATGTTCCCTATCCATCTCTGGTAGAATGATGTTCCCCATCCATCTCTGGTAGAATGATGTTTATCCAAATTTCCCTAAACACAGGTGAGTGATCAATTGCCAGAGTTAATAAGGGTCTTCAGCAGCAGCAGGTATAATAATTATGCATTTAGGTACAGATAGCAAATGGTTAACTTAACTCTTTTGTCTGATAGCATGCTCTGTTCTGCTTTGTTCTCTGAGATGTCATTTTGCTTCCAGAAAACCCAAGTCCTAAACTGAAGTATACTTTTTGTTAAACTTAATTTTTGCTTTATTAAAAATCTAACCCCTATACATTTAACTTGCCTCTTCAGTTCTCATAGAGTGACATTTCTGAATACCATATATTTTTTAGGGTTAGCTCCTGGTATACACTGCCCTTGATTTAAATGAATGAGAGAGCCAAAATCAGAACAAAGAGAAGCAGGGCTTAGCTTCTGTAGGTTTAGAGTGTCCAATTCCAAGATATTTGTTCATTCGTTATTAACTTCCCTTGCTTATTATTTGGTTTCCTGGTGAGATTCGTAGTGTTGTCCTAGCTCATTCCCTGAAGGTTTACATTCTCTCTTTTGGTTGAGTACATTTTTATTTCTTTAGCAACATTTCTTTTGTTTTACATAGCCTCAAATGATATTTCTAATTCTCTTCTGATCTGTTGTATTTTTAAAGGAAAGAAACATTGTGTTAAAGGTAAAGAGACTTTGAAGCAGCATAACATATATAATTTATATCAAGGAGGGGTTGGTGAAACCATCTCTGGGACTGAAAGATTTTAATGTGTTTGAAAAACTCACATTTTTAGGATGCAACTGCATAAATGTTCTTTTAGATTTGCAAGCTCAATCAATTTGCTTAGGTATTTTTAGATGAGAACCATATAAGTATTTTTCATTTCAAAAACACTAAAACAAGATGAAAAGTGGGAGCTTATTGCTCTGGCTTTTTTTGTCTTTTAGTGGAGATTAGCGAGGCAACTGATTACATCTCCTGGCAGAGTGTATGCCCAAACCTATATCTACTTACTGCATCAGGACTCTAAACAGAGAAGAGTGGCACAGAAACAGCGAAGGAGTCTCATTCCTGAACCTGTGGCCCCGGTAGAAATGACTGAGAGTAACAGTAGGGAGGATTTAGGAACTCTTCTTAGACAGAAATTGAGCTGGGGGTGAATCTGAGTGTAAGTGTGTGTGTGTGTGTGTGTGTGTGTATGTGTGTGAAGTGAGTCAGGAGTTAAACATTTGCTCTCAGAGGTCATTTGCATTGAGTACTTACTAAGAGTGTTTTAAATGCACAATTTCACTTAATTCTCATTATAACCCTGGTAAATGATTTTTTTTTGCTGGTGAGGGAGTTGAAACTCAGGGTGGTTAGGTAACTTGTTCATGGTCACACATGTAGTAAATGACAGTACTAGATTCTGACTTCAAAGTCCTAGTCTTCTTGTGTCACTGCTTTAAGGAAGCTTAAGAATTACCCTTCTCTAACACTGTGATACTTTTCAGGTTTGAAGACTGGATTTCCTCTTAGGCAGAGGGTCTTCCACTTATACAGATTGTCAAGATATTATCACCAAACATACGGTCTCTTATATGATAGAGAAGGCTCCTCTGGTATGGTACTCGATATCTGAATTGCTATGATTGGTACAAACAAACTTGTTATGCCATCTTCTTGCTTTTCCTCCTGGCTTTATCACCCCAGCCCTGGAATACCATTTTTCTATTCTCCCTTCTCTGGCAGACTAACTCCTACTTATTCTTCAGATCCTAGTTTAGATATAATTTAGTTTAGAAGCGACGTGGGACTTGATCCCAGGACTCCAGGATCCACAACCTAAACCAAAGGCAGATGCTCAACCAGTGAGCCACCCAGGTGCCCCTTTACATCCTATTATAATTATTTTACTTATTTTCCTATATACCCTGCTAGCTTGTTGGAAGAGGAAAAATGTCCCTGGGCCCTGTTATAATATCAGGAACTAACATACTGTATAGTACATCACAGACATGCAAAGTATCTGAATGTAGGCATAGCGACGTTAAGGCTAGCTAGGGGAGGGGTATTAAAACCACTATGATCTAGCCATTCCAAGTGATGGTAAGATCTGAGCAGAAACAGTGTGCTCACTATGTTAATACAGCGTCAAGACAAATTCCCTACTTCTCCTTCCCACCAGATGGCTACCCTAAACTCAATAAATGTTGAATGACACTGTGAGTGCATCACTTGAGGAGCTATTTAGATGTACAGAAAGATGAAAGTATGGGCTTTTATCATTGAAAATGCTTTGAAACCCCTTTCTTTCTCTTCCCTTCTCTCTCTCCTTTTTCTTTTTATAGGACGATAGAAAAGAGACAGAAAAGAATTATTGGTTCTGGCTTGTATTTACTAATTTTTATTTAGAGATTATTTAAAAATATCTGAACACAATAGTAAAAAATAGTATTAATGCCAATATCCTAAAATGGGTTCAAATAGATTTTTATGCAAATAACAGCTTTGAACAGGGATGGCTATTGTTATCAGTAGATGCCCTCCCACTGAGCACTGAATACCACTAAATAATTACTATGAATTTAATTCTTCGTGTATTAGAATTAGTGTCTAGGCCCTGGTTCTAAATAGTTCCAGTTAATGGTTCAAAAATCTAGAAACAATTGGGATTCTTGGTTTTGTTTAGAGGTAATGGTCTTGTCTTCTGTGTACAAATAATAGTTTACGTAAATATTTCTTCAGTGAAGAAATTGATAAGCAGTGTCTGGGAACCCAATCCCACTCATTACCTAGATTAAATGTTTTTCCCTCTATGTGTCTTTGATGTTATCTTTCTGCCTTCAACTTTAAACTTGTGAGAGGATCCTTATTATTTCCTGGCTCAGAGAAAGGTAGTTTACCTTCTGACAGTCACAAAAACACAGGAGCTAGCTCAGGGAAGGAATACAAAGAATAGGAGAGTGTAGAAACATATAATCTTTAGCCATTAAGATGCTACCATCTTTGAATGAAACTTGAATTGCTTGACTTGACCAGATTTTCTTTTCCACCCATATCAATATTCCTTTCAGAACTATTAATAGGGACACTGATATCCAAAGGGTTAATGTTCAGTAGGCTATAGTAATTGGTGCCATCTGTGGATCTGGGTATTAAAATCTCAAGGATTTCCTCATCAATCTGCAGGATTGAGTGTTTGGAGGAAATCCTTACTCCTCTGATGGCACCACACTATCCCTCCAATAGGGAGAGGAACAGTAAACAGAGGTGAATTTGAACACTAACACTGGGGTTCAGAAGTGGATGGAGGCAGCATCAAGGGGTAACTACCCTGGAGGGAACCTGAGAATGATCTTAATGATTCACAAAATCATGGGTTTTGAGTTTGTAAATCGAAACATGGATTTTTCCCACCTTAGACTCATAACAGGAGAATGATGATGTTGATGGTCAATTAGGAAATTAACATCAAACACATTTCCAGGATGTGGAGAAATGACATGAAATTTTACATGCCATTTAGAAATTCTCAGATTTGGGTGTACCAAGACTTCCCCTGGGTATACCACCAATCTTTCAGAACACGGTTTTCCTTCATTGACTTTTTCAACATGTTGGCTTGAATTTTATGTGCTAAAAGCCTTGTAACTGCAGAACAAGGTCTTTTTTCCTTTTATAATATGTTGTCTTCTATTTTTTTCAGTTATAGCATTATCCCTGAATGGTGTACTATAGATTGATTCAGAATGTCACAGCCAATAGATGGCATCCTTCCAGTCTGACTTGGCGTGACCTAGCACAGCACCCTATAAAAACCTGGTGGTCAACATCTTCCTAATTCTCTGCTCAAATGGGGCTGTCATTTGGGGAACTTGTTACTATTAAAGAGGCTATTTTTGTGGGGGTTAGGAGCTGGTTCTTGGGGACTAATATATATACCTGGATAGAATATCCCTGCTCTGTGTTTTTTAATCCATCTGCCAGGATGGGGTGCACACTGGACCCTGGGACCAATCAGCTACAGCTGTATTTCCCTCTGATGGCAAATTTCAGTGGCTTACAATATCCAAGGTTTATTTCCCACTCTCATTTCATTGAGCATTGGTTTCAGCTTTGCTGCCCAAGTTCCCATCCCAGGACAGACAGCCTGCTTCTGGGACACAGCAGTGTCTTGACATAGGGAAGGAGACTGGGGTAAATCCATGATGGCCTTTAAAGTGCTGAGATGTGACTCATGTTACTCTCTCATTTCATAGGACTTAGTCAACATGGGAAGATTTATAGTCCTCTTGTACAGAAGGGCTGATAGTACAGCAGTTATTCACACACTAAAACAAACTACCACAGGCTTTCTCTAATTTTATCTCCTACCTCACTTTCATATATGAAGGATTCTAGTCCTACATAGCTATTTGCACTTTGTGAATGCACCGTGTACTCATCATGACTTTCCATTTGCCTCTCCACTGCCTAGGATTACTCTTCCCTTATTTGTCTGGTATCTTTATTTTCTTTTATGTGAGCTCTCCTGGGAAGTCTCTCCTAATCCTGTCAAGGAGTATGAAGTACTCTTTCCTCTCCCTCATGGCTCCTGGTACCCAATTTTGTCCTACTGCTTTTTAACCATAATGACCTCTTTTTCTCAGACTGTGAGGTTCTTGAGGACAGGATATATGTCTTATTTACTTCTCATCTCTAGCACTTAGCTCAGAACCTGACATGCACTTGGTACTCAGCATTTTATTGAATATTAAATAAACAAATAAATACATGAAATAATACAAAAACAGATATAGAAAGAAAATTTCCACCCCAGTTCATTTATACTAGTGCTCTCAGGCTATCTGTGACAGAAGGACCATGTTTAAAATGCTTAATTTTATGCAAATCAGTACTATTGTAAACACAGTAAAAATAAAAAACTGGAAAAATGACCAAGTACACGTTAGATTGCTATCAAAGTTTCCAAATGCTTACTCTTAGTTTCTGTATTTATCTCCTTAAAGACCAGTAACAAACACTTTGTGGTCTGTAGACGCTGTTTTGGATAGCACTGTAGTACTGTTAGATTATTTTTTTCATTCAAAAGTATTTACTGAATTCCCTTGTGTGCCAGGCAGTGTTTGAGTGAAGGACATTCAGCAGTAACCAAGACAGACAAATATCCTGTTCTAAAGAGCCCGTCAGCTAGTAGGAGAAGTGGGCAGTAAGCTAGCCGACAGTTTAATAAATAATTGAATGATTAGTGCTATGAGGGAAACAAAAGAAGGTAATGAAATAGAGAGTGATTGGATAGAGGGGGCTTTTACGAGTGGCCAGAACTTTCTCTAAGAAGGTGGCATTTGAGCAGACAGCTGAGAATTCTAGGCAAAGTGAGCAATGTTAGGGTCCTGAAGGAGGAACAAGCTTGGAGCAGCCAAGGAACTGACAGAAGAGCAGTGTAACTGATGTTGAATAAACATGGAGGATTATGTCAGAGATGGAATCTGAGAGTCAAGCCAAGGCCAGATCACACAGGACTTTGCAGACCGTAGTCAGATATTCTGATTTGATTAAAAGTGTTATGGAAGCCATTGAAGGATTTTGAGCAGAGATGCATCATGGTGTGGTTTACTTCTCAAGGAAATTATTCCTCTCAACATCACTAACCATCGGAGAAATCAAATCAAAACCACAGAGATTTCATGTCACACCTGTTAGAATGGCTATCAGCAAAAAGACAAGAGAAAACAAGTGTTGGCAAGAATGGGAAGAAAAGGGAGCCTTTTCTTCCTGTGCACTGTTGCTGGGAATGTAAATTAGTTCAGCCACAATGGAAAACAGTATAGAGGGTCTTAAAAAAATTTAATACAACTACCTTGTCATCTAGCCATCTTACTTCTGGATATATGTCCAAAAGAAATTAAATCAGAATCTTGAAAATATATCTGCACCCCAATATTCATTGTAGCATTATTGATAATAGCTAAGGTATACAAACAACATAAGTGTCAGGCAATGGATGAATGGCTAAAGATGTGGTACATATATACAATGGAATATTATTTCAACCAGGAGAAAGAAGGAACTTGCCATTTGTGACAACATGGATGGACCTTGAGGACATTATGCTAAGTGACATAAGCCAGACAGATATCATATGGTATCACTTATATGTGGAATCTTAAAAGACGTCAAACTCATAGAAATAGAGTAAAAAAGTGGGTGCCAGGACTGGGGCTGGGGAAGTAGCGAGTGGTTGGTAAAAAGGGTACAAACCTTTAGCTACAACATGAATAAGGCCTGGGAATTTAATGTATAACATAGCAACTGTAGTTGATAACACTGTACTGTATGATTAAAATTTGCTAAGAGAGTAGAATTTAAATATTCTCTCACATACAGATAAATTAATTAATTAAATATGTGATTTAATGGATGTGTTAATTAACTAGATGGGAGAAATCCTTTCACAATGTATGCATATTATAAAAATATCATGATGTACACTTTAAATATCTTACAAATTTAGTTGTCAGTTATACCTCCAGAAAGCTGAAAAAATAAAGCAAATTACTCTATATTAATGTGGCAAATGGATTGTATGGAGAAAAGCAGATCAGTTATGAGATTATTACAGAAGTTCATATGAGTGATGGAGAAGGCTTCTGTTGGGCAGTAGATGTGAAGATGAATAGAAGTTGACAGATTCTGGATGTAGTTTGGAAAGAGAAAGGATGAGACCCACTGAAGGATTAGGTATTGGATGTGAAGGAGAAGTAGAAATCAAAGATGACTGCTAGAGGGATCCCTGGGTGGCTCAGTGGTTTAGCGCCTGCCTTCAGCCCATTCGGTCTTGGAGTCCTGGGATCGAATCCCACATCAGGCTCCCTGCATGGAGCCTGCTTCTCCCTCTGCCTGTGTCTCTGTCTCTTATGAATAAATAAATAAAATCTTAAAAAAAAAAAAGATGACTGCTAGAGTTTCAGCTTGAGTAAGTGGGTAAATGAATAGTGGTTATTAACTGAGGTAGGGAAGGCAGGAAAGATACTGTTTAGTTGTTAGGGCATTAGGCCTAAAATTAACAGAAATTCATGTAATGTTTTTCTATTAAATATGTTTGTAGTAAGTTTTATAATATGGTCTTTATCAAATTACTGAAATTTCTTTCATTTTATTTTTGAGTGATATTTTAAGAATTATAATAATTGTTGAAGTTTATTAAATGTTTCTTATGAACTTCGTAAACAAGTGATTTTCTCTTCTTTAGCTGAGACAAATTTTATGACCTTGAACAATTTTATAATATTGAATCAACACTGCATTTTGTGATAAACCCTCTCAGTCATGATATATAACAGCATGCTGTACAGATAATTGGAGGATATGCATTTGAACATACACAGAACTCATTTAGGAAAATTGACCTTGTTTTAGATCATAATTTTTTTTTTAATTTTTTTTTTAAATTTTTATTTATTTATGATAGTCACAGAGAGAGAGAGAGAGAGGCAGAGACACAGGCAGAGGGAGAAGCAGGCTCCATGCACCGGGAGCCTGACGTGGGATTCGATCCCGGGTCTCCAGGATCGCGCCCTGGGCCAAAGGCAGGCGCTAAACCACTGCGCCACCCAGGGATCCCTAGATCATAATTTTAAAGAATGGCTGTTATACGTTTTGTGATGGCAGTGCAATTGGAAAAAAAAAAAACAACAAAATGTTAATAGTAAACTCCACTTTGGTTTGAAGATTAAGAAATGCTTACAAATAATTTAAATGAAAATTAGAAAAATACTTAGAACAGAATAGAAATGACAGTACTACACATCAACATTTGTGCAATGTGGTTATATGAATACTTTGTGGAAAATGTATACCCTTAAATGTTTTTATTAGTTACTAGCTTGTGGATTTTAGACCCACAAGATATCAAAGGTTTAGGCCTAATGCATTTGTAGGTGGGCCTGTCACTTGCCATAGATTCTAAGGGAAGCCTTTATTTGATTTATTTGTTTGCTTAAGCCTCTATGGAGATTTAGGACTATGTAGCAAATTCTCCTTGCTGTCTTCCTCTGGACCATATCTTATTAATTTTTCCATCTTACCTTTCCTCTGAGAGAACAGTTCATCCAAATCCCAACTTTATCTGATGTGGTCTCTAACCAGGCTGGGGACCTACCTAGGGCCTCACACATTGAAAACTAGATCATTGGGGGGCATATATATGTATACACTCTTAAGATAGCTGATGAATTCGGTGGTTCTTTATTTCCCTGGACTGATGTTCTGGCTTTGTACCTGGCCTCATATTTTTTTCTTTCATTCCTTGCAATCTCATCCATTTATTTAAAAAGTTATTTTATTTTCAGGGATCCCTAGGTGGCGCAGCGGTTTAGCGCCTGCCTTTGGCCCAGGGTGCGATCCTAGAGACCTGGAAACAAATCCCACGTCGGGCTCCCGGTGCATGGAGCCTGCTTCTTCCTCTGCCTGTGTCTCTGCGTCTCTCTCTCTCTCTGTGACTATCATAAATAAATAAAAATAAAAAAGTTATTTTATTTTCAATATTTTTTTGAACACTTGAAAGTGTTATGTAGTAGGAAGATTTCAATAATTCTCTTCTGCTCTACTTCCAGAAACTTCAATCTATCCCAGTATATTTAATATATACTGTCTTTCAGTTCTAAATATTTTATTATTTTCATTATGACTTCTTCTTTAGTGTATTTCACTGTATGACTGCTTTTCAGCGTGTGAACATTCCCCCCCCCCTTTTTTATTGCATTCCATTTTTATTGCTTGTGATAGTATAATTTGGTTGTATCAAATAGTCCCTTTGGAACTCATGGAAACTTGGTTTAAGGCTAGTATGCTGTCACTTTTTATAAAAATGTAATTATTCACTTAAAAATATATTTTCTTAATTGTTAGGTGTAGAATTATATATATGTAAAGCTTTTCAATCTAGTGCTCAAATTTTTATACTTGTACTAATTTTTGTCTGCTTGATCTATCAGCTGCATAGAGACACATATTAATATTTCACTATATGATTGTGGATGTGTTAATATCTTTTCTTTTTTCTGCCATGTTTTCATTCATTTATTTGAGGCTTCCTTCTTAGGTCTCCTTCTGGACATTCTTTATAATTATACCTCAAGGCAGCTGCATCATTAACGCACTTGCTTACCTCCACTGTTCCACTTCCTCTTCATTTCTTCTACCATTTTTTTCCTCTTAAAACATTGGTTCATATATTCTACATAATTTTGTACATTTTATCCAGTAATTCTAGAGGTTTGAAATGGAGGGTTTTTAGATTCTATTTCCCAGGACCCGAAGTTTTAGATTCCATTTAACCTATGGAACTGGATGAGATCACCTAGGGAGAGTATGAAATTTAGAACAGTGGAGGGCTGATCCACAGGGAACTTCAAGTATTTAGAGGATAAATATATACCTGAGTATGGCCTCCTTCTATTTTAGAATCTCTGCTCACTCTTTTCTCCTTAGAGGGTTCATGAATTCCTAGGCATATAAAAAGCAAATTAAGCAGAGGTAATAAAACAGAGGTCAGTCTTCCCCAAATATTCATTAGCATCTTAACCAAATATAAAACATAATAAAAAACATTGAAAAATATTATATACTTTTGTGCACCAAGGCAGCTTGTTTTTTCTTATTTATAGATCTGTGTCAAAATCATTCTTTCTTTTATTGAGTGTTAAGTATAAGGAAAACTTATATTGCTGGCTTTTTATAAAAAATAAAGTGATGCCTACTTTTATTTGTTATATATTGAACCCTCTGGCAGAAGACAGCATAGTCATTGTTTTATGTCAATCTTCAGCAAGGGAGAAGAAAAAGCAGAAGGATTTTGAACTAGTATTCTCTGAAAGAAAAGTAAAAGAGAAAATGGCAACAACATATACAAGCAGAGCAGATTTACAATTTGGGGATTTACATTTACATTTTACAAACTTTAAGGATGAGAAAACTTGAAAAGATTAGGGTACATTTGAAAAGTTCTGAAGGATTTTAGAGATCTACTAAACTGCCTGGGCCCAAACAAATTGACCTGAAATGTTATGATATTTTCTTTTACAGTATCTCAAATGCTTCTGGAATTCCTGAGATATATAATCACACTGTGAGTAGACAGAATTAAAAACAAAACAAAATCTAAGGACATAGAGTCAAGGAATAATGAATAAGTGAACTTTGGAAAAGGATGAAGGGCCACAATGCTAGATCGATAGTTTTTCTAATGAGAAAATACCTGTAAGTTGCTTCAAAAAAATTTAGTGAACTTTTTTTGCATTTTGTAATGGTTGAGTTTTCAGGTGAACAATTCAGCTTGTCAACATTCTTAAATATATTAAGCCCAATTTGCATGTGCTTAGTATTAAAGCCAATTACAAATGATAATTAAAATGTTCAATTTGGAATGTATACAAAAAGCCATCAAGTCTAGAAAGCAAATGAAAAATTGAAAAAAAAAAAGGTAATTCTACCCAGGTATTGCAATCTATTACAGATTTTTTCTAAAGAAAAGAATATTCTGAACTTTTAAATTTTTCTTAGCTTGACATCTGAGCAGCTAGCTATTATATTATGATTAAAGTATTTGCATAGTCAACTCATTTGACAAAGGAGCCAACAACAATAATCCATGGGAGAAAAGACAGTTTCTTCCATACATGGTGCTGGAATAATTGGTTATTCACATGTAAAAGAACAAAACTGGATCCATATCTTATACCATTCACAAAAATGGACTCAAAATGGGCTAGGTTTTTATAAGTTCTTTATATATTCTAGGTACTAACTTTTTATCTGATATATCATTTGCAAATACCTTCTTCCATTCTGTTGGTTACCTTTTAGTTTTGCTGATTGTTTCCTTCACTGTGCAGAAGCTTTCTATTTTGATGTAGTCCCAATGTTTATTTTTGCTTTTATTTTCCTTGCCTCACTATCTAGAAAGTTTCTACAACCGATGTCAGAGAAGTTAGTCTATGTTGTCTCCTAGGATTTTGATAGTTTCAGTTCTCAAATTTAGGTCTTTAATCATTTTGAATTTACTTTTGTATATAGTGTAAGAAAGTGGCCCAATTTCATTATTCTGCATGTTGCTCTCCAGTGTTCCCAGCACCATTTGTTCTAAAGACTTTTTCCCATTAGATGTTCTTTCCTGGTTTGCCAAAGATTAATTGACCGTGTAATCATGGTTTTTTGGGGGGTTTTCTATTCTGTTCTGTTGATCTATGGGTCTATTATGTGCAAATACCATACTGTTTTGATCACTACAGATTTGTAATATAACCTGAAGTCTGGAATTGTGATGCCTTCCCTGTACTTTTCTTCTTCAAGATTGCTTTGGCTATTTTTTTTTAATTTTTATTTATTTATGATAGTCACAGAGAGAGAGAGAGAGAGGCAGAGACACAGGCAGAGGAAGAAGCAGGCTCCATGCACCGGGAGCCCCACGTGGGATTCGATCCCGGGTCTCCAGGATCGTGCCCCAGGCCAAAGGCAGGCGCCAAACCGCTGCGCCACCCAGGGATCCCTGCTTTGGCTATTTGGGATCTTTTCTGGTTCCTTAGAATTTTAGAATTGTTTGTTCTAGCTCTGTGAAAAATGCTGGTGATATTTTGATAGGGATTGCATTAAATGTGTAGATTGCTTTGGGTAGTATAGACATTTTAACAATATTTGTTCTTCCAATCCATGACCATGAAATGTCTTTCCATTTCTATGTGTCATCTTCAATTTTTTTCTTAAGTGCTTTATAGTTTTCAGAGTATGGGTCTTTTACCTTTTTGGTTAGGTTTATTCCTACATACCTTATTGTTTTTGGTGCAATTGTAAATGGACTGATTCCTTAATTTCTCTTTCTGCTGATTCATTATTGTTTCGAAAAGCAACAGATTTCTGTACATTCATTTTGTATCCTAAAACTTTACTGAATTTATCAGTTCTAGCAGTTTTTTGGTGGAGTCTTTCAGGTTTTCTCTATAGTATCCTGTCATCTGCAAATAGTGGAAGTTTGATTTCTTCCTTGCTGATTTGGATACATTTTATTTCCTCTTGTTGCCAAATTGCTGTGGCTAGGATTTCCAGTGCTATGTTGAATAAAACTAGTGAGAGTGGAGATCTTTGTCTTGTTCCTGACCTTATGGGGAAAGCTCTCAATTGTTTTTTGTTTTTGTTTTTGTTTTTACCCCTTAAGGATGATGCTTGCTCTTGGTTTTTCATATATGACCTTATTATGTTGATAGGTGTTCCTTCTAAACCTACTTGTTGAGGGTTTATCATGAATGGATGTTGTACTTTGTCAAATGCTTTTTCTATATCTGTTAAAATGATTATATAGTTCTTATTCTTTTTCTTATTGATGATGTCTTGTGTCACATTGATTGATTTGTGAATATTAAACCACCCTTGCAAAATAGGAATAAATCCCACTTGATTATGGTAAATGATTTTTTTTTCATGTGTCATTGGATTTGGTTTGCTAGGATTTTGTTGAGGATTTTTACATCTATGTTCATCACAGATATTGGCCTATAGTTACCTTTTTTGCTTTGTCTTTATCTGGTTTTGGTATCAGGGTAATCCGGCTTTGCAGATATGAGTTTGGAGGTTTTTTCTTTTTTATTTTTTTAATAGTTTGAGAAGAATAGGTATTATCTCTTCTTTAAATATTCGGTAGCTGGGTTGGGGGATGGAGTGACTGGGTGATGGCCACTGAGGGGGGCACTTGACAGGATGAGCACTGGATGTTATATGTTGGCAAATCGAACTTCAATAAAAAAAAAAAAAACATATATTATAAAAAGATAAATAAATGTTTGGTAGAATTCTCCTGTGAAGCCATCTGATTCTGGACTTAGTTCTGGGGAGTTTTTTGATTATTGACTCCATTTCTTTCCTGGTGATTGGTCTGTTCAAATTTTCTATTTCTTTCTGATTCAATTTTGGTGGGTTATGTTTCTATGAATTTATCCATTTCTTCTAGGTTGTCCAGTTTGTTGGCATATAATTTTTCATAATATTTTCATATCTGTTTGTATTTATGTGATACTGGTTGTTATTTCTTCTCTCTCATTTGTGACTTTATTTATTTAAGTCATGTATCTTTTTTTCCTTGATAAGTCTGGCTAAACGTTGATCAATTTTATTGATTTTTTTTTCCAGAGAACAAGCTTCTGATTTCATTGATCTATTTTTTTTAACTTCATATATCACTTATCTTTGCTGTCATTTTTATTTTTTTCTACTGTATTTAGGTTTTTCTTGATTTTATTTTTCTAGCTCCTTTAGGAGTGAGGTCAGGTTGTTTAGTTCAGATTTTTCTTGCTTCTTGAGGTAGTCCTGTATTGCTATAAACTTCCCTCTTAGAACTGCTTTTGCTCCATCCCAGAGGTCTTGAACTGTTGTGCTTTCATTTTCATTTGTGTCCACGTGCTTTTAAATTTCACTTTTATTCCCTGGTTGCCCCATTCATTGTTGCTATAAACTTCCCTCTTAGAACTGCTTTTGCTCCATCCCAGAGGTCTTGAACTGTTGTGCTTTCATTTTCATTTGTGTCCACGTGCTTTTAAATTTCCCTTTTATTCCCTGGTTGCCCCATTCATTGTTTAGTAGCATGTTTCTTAACCTTCATGTATTAGTGGTCTTTCAAGATTTTTTTCTTGTGGTTAAATTCTAGTGTCATAGTGTTGTGGTCAGAAAAGATGCATGGCATGACTTCAGTCTTTTTGAATTTGTCAAGGCTTGTTTTATGGTCTAATATGTGGTCTATTCTAGAGAATATTCCATATTCACTTGAAAAGAATATGTGTTCTGCTGTTTTAGGTTGGCATGTTCTGAATATATCTGATATATACATATTAAATCCATCTGTTTCAGTGTGTCATTCAAAGCTTGTTTTCTTGTTGATGTTCTGTTTAGATTATCTGTCCATTGATGTAAGCAGGGTGTTAAAGTCCCCTACTATAAGCATATTATTATAAGTTTGCTACTTTATGTTTATTATTAACTGTTCTATGTACTTAGGAGCTCCTATGTAGTTGCATTAATATTACAATTGTTATATCTTCTTATTGGATTGCCCCCTTTATTATTAATAGTGTCCTTTCTCTCTTGTTACAATCTTTGTTTTAACATGTATTTTGTTTGATATAGAAATTGCCACTCTGGTTTTCTTTTAACATCATTTGCATGATAAGTGTTTCTCCATCCCTCACTTTCAATCTGCAGGTATCTTTAGCTCTAAAATGAGTCTCTCTCTCTCTCTCTTTTTTATGATTTTATTTATGTATTCATGAGAGACAGAGAGAGAGAGAGAGGGGGGCAGAGACAGAGGCAGAGGGAGAAGCAGGCTCCATGCAGAGAGCCTGACTTGGGACTTGATCCCAGGACCACAGGATGACCATGCCCTGAGCCAAAGGCAGCCGCTCAACTGCTGAGCCATGCAGGCATCCCTAAAATGAGTCTCTTGTAAGCAGCATATAGTTAGATATTGTTCTTTTTTTAAAATCCATTCTGTTACCCTATATCTTTTTATTAAAGTATTTATTCCTTTTATATTCAAAGTAGTAATTGATAGATATGTATTTATTACCATTTTATTACCTCTTTTGTAGTTATTTCTGAAGTTTTCTTCTGGTCCTTACTTGTCTATTTCTCTTTCATAGTTTGCTGGTTTTCTTTACTGTTGTATTTGGATTTCTTTCTCTTTATTCTTTGCATATTTATTATAGTTTTTAATTTGTCGTTACCATTAGGTTTGTATATAGCATCTTCTGCATAAAGCAGTCTATAATAAGTTGATGATTTTTAAAGTTTGAGTCCTTTCTTTATTCCTCTCCTCCCTACATTTTAGGTATATGGTGACATATTTTATATCCTTTTATTTTGTGAGATTCTTGACTGATTTTTTATGGAAATATTTACTTTTATTGCCTTTGTGTTTCTCACCTTCTTACTGTCATTTTTTTTTTGTCTGTCCACTCAGAGTCCCCTTTAATATTTCTTGCAGGGCTGGTTTAGTGGTTATGAACTCCTTTAGTTTTTGTCTAGGAAACTCTTTATCTCTTCTCTTGTTTTGAGTGATACCCTTACTAGATAGAGTATTCTAGACTACAGATTGTTCCTATTCAGCACTTTGAATATATCCTTCTAGTCCCTTCTCGTTTGGGAAGTTTCTGCTGAAATATCCACTGATAACCTTATGGTGTTTCCTTTGTATGTAACTATTTTTGTCTGGGTGCTTTAAAATTTTTTTCTTTAGCACTATCTTTTGTTATTTTAATTAATATATGTCTGGTGTGGCTCTGCTTTCTTGATTTGTTGGGGGTTCTCTGTACCTTTTGATTCTGGATAGCTCCTTCCTTCTCCAAATGAGGGATTTTTTTCAGTAATTATCTTTTCAAATAAATTTTCTGTACCTTTTTCTCTCTTCTTTTGGGACTCCTATAATGTAAATATTATTATATTTGATGGAGTCTCTGAGTTCCCTATATCTATTCTTGTTTTACACAGTTCTTTTCTCTCTCTTTTGTTCAGCTTGATTATATTCCATTATTTTGTCTTCTGGGTCATTAATTTGTTCTTCTGGTTCTTCGAATCTGCTGCTCTTTCCATCATTGTGTCTCTCATTTTGTTTATTAAGCCTTTTATTTCTGTTATGTTATTCCTTATCTCTATGTTACAGGTCTTACTGATGTTTTCCACTCTTTTCTCAAGTCCAATGAATATCTTTATGATCATCACTTTAAATCCTTTATCAGGTATGCATGTTACTTATATCTGTTTGACTTAGATCTCTGGCCATGGCCTTGTCCTGTTCCTTAATTTGGTAGTAATTCCTTCTAATTTTGCCTAGTCTCTGTGTCTGCTTCTGTGAGTTAGGAAAGCCAGATATGTCTTCTGTTCTTGAGGGTAATGGCCATATGAAGAAGAGGTCCTATAGTGCCCTGCAATGTAGTATCCCCTGTTCTCCAGGCCTGACATTTCAGGGGGTTTCTTCAAAGTATGCTGTGTTCACTCTGCTGTTATGTACTGGCTACTTTATTCTTTAGGTTCATTGTCCACAGAGGCTCTTTTTGCCTATTATAGGCAGTATCTGGTCCCGGGCCTGAATGTGGTACATTTTAACGAGATATGCTCTGATCTGTTTGTGAAATGAGACCAGTCACCACTGCTTATAAAACTGAGGCCGCGCAAAACTATTGGGTTGGGAGACAGTGTAGGCAGGGATTTGGACCAGTTTTCTGGGGGAGGGGTCCTGCCAGGCTGGGACTGAAGCAAGTGTAACTGGGATGGGTGGTTACACCACAATGCAGGGTGGGCAGGGCTTGGTGTAAGCAAGTTATGTAGTGAATATCAGTCCTGCGCTTGTTCCTGAAGGTGGCTCTATGTTTACACTGGGAGAGTTGACTGATGCCTGTCAATTTCTTTGTTCCTAGTTGTATCTCTCCATGAATGCTGCCTTTCTTGAACAAACTCCAAGATGAGCAAATAACCTCCACTGTATGCCCCAGGAACTTTTAAGATTGCTATTTCCATGCTATATGTGTATAGGCTATCTTCCCTGCCTTCTCTTTAAGAGCCGCCCCAATGTCCTCTGAGCTGTCCCATAGCCAAATATGCTGACATTTAAAACCCCATGCTTTAACCACCTGACTGCATGAACTCAAAAAATTTGCCCTTCTTGCTTTCTAAGCGAATTGCTATGGGGATTCATTTTCCCCATGTGAACCCACCTGTGTGCTAGTCTACCTCTTGCCCTTTTCTGAGACCAAGGCTCCCTCCCCACCAGAGCATCTATGATTTGTTTTTCTCCAAAATCTCTCTGCACTTCCTGTCTTCTTTGATGTGGCCTCTTCTCTGCCTTTAGTTGTGGGCATTGTTCTGCCAGTCTCCGGGTCAATTTTTGGGGTATTTAGGATGTTTTGGTAGCTATTTAGTTGTATTTGTGGGACAAGGCAAGCCTAGGGTCCTCCCACCTAACTGCCATCTTCCACTCCAGCAGTCAAAACGAACTCTTGTGCACTGTGGGTGGGGACATAAATTAATACAGTCACCATGGAAAACAGTGTGGAGGGGCCTCAAAAAATTTAAAATAGAATCATATGATCAAGCAATTCCACTTCTGAGAATATATCCAATGGTCACAAAAACACTATTTCAAAAAGATATCTGCATGCCTATATTTATAGCAATATTATTTGCAATAGCCAGGAAAACATGGAAAAAACCTAAATGTCCATTAGCAAATGAGTCAATAAAGAAGTCATGGTATATATAAATACAATAGAATATTATTTGGCCATAAAAACCGAGACAACTTTATCATTTGCAGCAACATGGATGGACCTTGAAGGCATTATGCTATGTTAAAGAAGTCAGAGAAAGACAAATACTATATGATCTTACCAAAAAACAAGCTCATAGGAAAAGAGATTAAACTTGTGGCTAATAGAAGCAGGGGGTAGGGGAAGAGGGGATAGGAAGTAGGTGGTCAAAAGTACAAACTTCCAATTATTAGATAAATAAATATTAGGGATGTGCTTTAAAGCTCCTGGATGATATATAAGAAAGTTGTTAAAAGAGTTAAAAGTTGTTAAATCTTGAGTTCTTTTCACAAGGAGAAAAGAATTTTCTTTTTTCTTCTTTTTTAAATTGTATCTATATGAGAAGATGGATGCTAGCTGAACCTATTGTGGTAATTATTTCACAATATACGTAGATCAAACTATTATGCTATATACCTTAAAATTATACAGTTATATATGTCAATTACTTCTCAATAAACCTGGAAAAAATTTAAAACTAAAAAGCATTGCAGAAAATGTATAGAATTGTGCATTTTCATTTAGAGTTATCGTCTGATTAAAATGATGTTTTCTCAGTTCATAAGTCTTTGATATCTTAGTGGACTTAGATGAGATTACTAAACTGCCAATGCTGGAGGCAGTATTTAGACTTTAAAGGCTGGATTCAAATAATGGCAGGTAAATATAAAAGTCTTATATTTAGCATCACATGCCATTATTGCACTTCTGAATTTTACAGTATTTTTGTGACTCCTTCTTTTTTTGTGATGCACACTCCTTGAGAGGACCATTTCTATTGATTCTTTTACCATCTATGTTAGTGTTCTGTAGAGTTCTGTCCTAGGATAGTTTTGCTTTTCATTCTACTCTCTTCTCCAGGATAATTTAATTTATTTCTATCTTCAATTATCATCTGTATGGTAATTAATTTATGCCATACTCTTTGGATTATTTCCAGAATTACACACCCGACTGCCTAATATACTTTTCCATTTTCCCACCTTTCAAACTTTGTCTAAGCTTGAACCCACAGTATAATCTCCCAAAACCATGTATTAGCCTTTATTCTCTCAATGAGTGAAGGTCTTTTGTTGTCTAAAATAATAATAAGAAAAATATAGGTTTCATCATTAAATCTTATTTTTCCCTCACTTCTGCCCCTGTTGATCACTAAGTATAATTGATTCTACTTGTTATTGACTCTGAAATATATTTATTTCTCTCTATTCTGACTGGTCCCAGTGCAGTAGGTATCCTTACTTTTGTGCCTAGACCACTGCCATAATTAGTCTTCCTTAATCCTGCCTTGCCAGGATGGTCCTCTACTATGCATATCTGGTCATGTGACTTCTTTGCCTAAAACTCCTCCCACATTTTTTAAGGTCATAATGTAAACAACAAAACTATTAAAGAAGTAAAAATATGGAAGAATATATTTTTTAAAGATTTTATTTTTTATTTATTCATAAGAGACACAGAGCGAGAGAGAGAGAGGCAGAGACACAGGCAGAGGGAGAAGCAGGCCCCATGCAGGCCCCAAAGTGGGACTCAATCCCGGGTCCCCAGGATCACACCCTGGGCTGCAGGCAGCACTAAACTGCTGCGCCACCGGGGCTGCCCATAGAAGAATATTTAGAACATCTTATAGCGATAGAAGCTTTTAAGTTTCTGAAAAACCCGGAAGCCAGAGGTGAGTGGATTTGTTTATTGTACTATAGAAGCAAACTTGCCTTCCTGATTCACCTTTTGATGTTGTCCATTAGCAACATTGCAATATGTTAGTTCATCTTTTTTCACTGAGTATGCATGCCATTTGTGGGAGAATATAGTGGGAATTAGAATACCTAGGCTCTGTCTGGGCATACTGTTCTTATCTGAGTAATGAGGCAGGTAGATTGGTAAAAACTACTATCTACCATATGAAGAACTTCATTATCACCTAACAAAGTTCAGGCGTATATGTTATAATAACGTGAAATTGAAAGGGTAAACACTCTCCAATCACCTTAGCTTTTCTGTGTACCATTCGTCACATTGTCTCCTGATTATGACTATTATGACCTGGATTGTGTTTCCCAAAATTCATATGATGAACCCCCAACTCCAAACCTCAAAATGTGATTCTGTTTGGAACTAGGGCCTTCAAAGAGGTGATTAAGTTAAAATGAGGCTGTTAGGGTAGGCCCTACTCCATTCTCACAGGCATACAGACACCAGGGATGTCCAAACACAGAGGAAAGACTACATGAGGACAGTGAAGGAGGTGTTTTCTGCAAGCCAAGGAGAGAGGCCTCAGTAGCCAACCCTGCCATCATCTTTATCTCAGGCTTCCAGCCTCTAGAACCGTGAGAAAACAAATTTCTGTTAAGCCACCTATGGCAGCCCTGGCAAACTAATACTTTGGTGAGTTGATGATGATTTCTAAGACAGTAGTCATCATGCTTCATTTTCCAAGGAGGACATAATATCTTCCTTGTAAGGACTCACCTGCTCCCTGATGCTCCTTTCCTGGCTTACATTTCCCAGCACTGCAGTCAGTACCCATACCCATTATTATTTTGTCTCCATGACCAAAGGTGATAGAATTTAACAAATACTGAAAGGAGTTAGTATCAAGTCCTTTTTGAAGTCTGGGAGTGGAAGCTTCTGCTAACAGCTGCTGTTTTCCTAATGCTCGTGCCTGTCTCAGTGTTGAACACTCCCACCCTCTGGTTTTGAGCTCCATTCACTTAAGCAACTTGGTCACTCCAACTCCATGAATATTGTGGTCATCAGAGATAACGATCTACTGTTTCGTGCAGTAGGGCCCACTTTGCAGCCCTTGCTTCAGTCCTATGAATGTATCTCTTTCTAGGTTGTAGGCTCTTACATTCTGCCTCATCTCACTGTCAACAGTCCTGGGATGGGTCATGTTATTAGATGCAAAGCCTTTGCATTTCTTGATTCCTTTGCTAGCATGCTTGTCCAGCCACTTCTTTCATTAATACCAGCTCTTCCTTTGGATCTAAGCTCAAATTACTCTTTCTCCCAGATAAGGCTTGGTTCTCTTACTATCATAGCAGCCTGTGTCTTTCCTTCATAGATCTCTCCCATTTATATTATACTTTCTTCAATTATTTGATGTATACCTCTCTCCATTAGTATACTGTGACCTCATTAAACCTAATGTTGAATGCCATCATATCCCCAATGGCTAGTACCAAGGCTGCCACATAGTAGGTAAAAACATTAATTTGAGTGAAATGAATGAAATAGGACTTTTATTACTGGCCATTTATGTCGCATCATTTAGACTTGTAATTCTAATCTCCTATTTTCTGTCTGAGATCTTTCTGAGATCTCTAACTCACCTTCTTCTCTTTTTTGTCATCTACTGCCACACTCTGGAACATCTCCTTTGGCCAGCTACTACATTATATCTTGATTGAAATGTTTCAAAAGTTTATGCTCAAAAGATGATCTATAATTTTCTACTGCAAGCTTCTACTTAGGCTGTTATAGTCATTTACTCTCTCAAGCCTCTAGAGTACTTTTTCCCCATAGAGCAGATTCATGAAGAAATTTTATTAGATTTGATTTTACAAAAGGGAAAACAGTTGTGTTTGGTTTGCAAGGAAGCCAGTAGACTCAGGTTGATTAAAAACCTCTTTTACAAGTGCAGGAGCAAGAATGGAAAATGTAATAAAGCTGAAATCAGAGACATAACTTTATTTTTACTCTTTTGTATCACTATAATTTCCCTCCTGGAGATTACTTCATTGAAGTATATAGTTTAATCTTCTTTCTATAATGACTGATTCAGGCCAATATGGCTGACATGTTCTGCTACTCCCTCTCAGTAGCAGAGTAAAAGATGTTATAATGCAAGCAGGTGGCAAAGGTACTAGGACCAATAGGGCTGAGCACTAGGTTGACACCGAAGGCTATAGGCACTGCTGAGGCAATTCACTTCTTGGCTGATCACAGCCAAAAAGCTGAAAAAAGCTTTCATTGTTTTCTTTTTCATGTGGAAGAGAACCTTAATTATGTAAGCCATCCCGAACTGTTGACAGTAGTGCCTCTAGTAGGCAGAATTATGGTTCTCCAAAATGCCCGCATCCTAATTCTATAGACTGAATGTTTGTTTCCTCAAAACTCACATGTTGAAGTCCTAACTACCAATATTATGGTATTAGGAAGTGGCTCTTTGGGGAAGTAATTAGATCACAAGGATAGAGCTCTCATGAGTGAGATTAGTGTCCTTATAAAAGAGACTCCAGAGAGCTTCTTCACCCTTCTGTTATGTGAGGACACAGTGAAAAGATGGCCATCTATGAACCAGAAAGCAGATTTTCACCAGGCTCCTTGTGTCCATTCCCCTTCACTGAGTTTGCCCATCTTTCCTACTCCCCTCCTCTCTATTTATGGGTTTTCTAATATAAGTGAAATCATATAGTATTTGTCTTTCACTGACTTATTTCACTCAACATAATATCCTTCAAGTCCATCCACGTTGTTGCAAATGGCAAGATCTCATCCTTTTTTATGGCTGAGTAATATGCTATTGCATATATGCTACATCTTCTTTTTCCATTCATGTATTGATGAACACTTAGGTTGCTTAAATATCTTGACTCTTATACATAATGCTGTAATACACAAAAAAGTGTATTAGTGTTTTTATAGTCTTTAGATAAATAGCCAGTTGTGAGATTACTGGGGTCACATAGTAATACATTTTTAGTTTTTTGAGCAACCTTTATAGTTTTTTCCACAGTGGCCATACTAGTTTGCATTCCCAACAACTGTGTACAAGAGTTACTTTTTCTCCACATTCTCACCAACACTTGTTATTTCTTTCTTTCTTTCTTTTTTTATTTTTTGATTCTAGCCATTCTGTAAGGTGATGTCTCATCATGGTTTTGATTTACATTTCCCTGATGATTAGTGATGTTGAGCATATTTTCATATGTATGATTACTGATTTTAAATGTTAATTTTGTCAGTTAATTTTGACATTAAACTCTATTTGTTTTCAGTCATGTTGTACATGTAGCATGGTTTCTGCTTAATTACAAAGCATCATAGTTACTGGCTAATATGATAGGTTAATATTTACTTACTTTGGACAAACTGTAGGAGAGTGGCTACTGACCTCAATCTTACCTGACTTGAATATGACTGTGATTTATAAAGCGTACTTATTTAAGAAATAATGGCATTGCATTTCAAGGAGTCAGGGTCTAGAATTACATAGACCTAGGGTTTAATTCTATATTGCCATTTATAAGCTATATGAGTTTGGGAAACTTACTTCACCTCTCTATGCTTTTTAAAATGTAATTAACAGGGGGCGGGGCAAGATGGCAAAAGAGTAGGTTCCCCAAGTCACCTGTCCCCACTAAATTACCTAGATAACCTTCAAATCATCCTGAAAATCTATGAATTTGGCCTGAGATTTAAAGAGAAAACACCTGGAATGCTACAGTGAGAAGAGTTCATGCTTCTGTCAAGGTAGGAAGATGGGGAAAAAAGAAATAAAGAAACAAAAGGCATCCAAGGGGGAGGGGCCCCTGGAGGAGCCGGGCTGAGGCTGGGCCAAGTGTCTCCAGGACTGGAGAGCCCCATCCCGGAGAAGCAGGAGCTGCACCAATCTTCTCCAGGCGGAAAGGGGCTCACAGGGAGTTGGAGAAGGACCCCAGGAGGGCGGGGATGCCCTCAGGCTTCCTGGGACACTAACAGACATCTGCGCCCCAGGAGAGTGCCCTGAGCTCCCTAAGGGCTGCAGCGCTCACGGCTGTACCCGGAGCAGCTCGGAGGGGCTCGGGTGGCGGCTCCGCGGAGGTGGCTGCGGGGCGGAGCGCAAATCCAACAGCGCAGGCCAGGGAGCACTGGGCGCCGGGCACACAGCCCAGGATCCAGCCTCCCCGGACAGGCAGAGGTCGGGAGGGCACAGGACAGCAAGGACGCTCCTGCCCCGAGCTGAGCAGATCAGCGGCCCGGCTCCCGGAGCATCCAGGCCCTGCAGACTGAAAGCTCCCTAGTTACTGCGGGAGCTGACTCCAGGGCTCCGGAGCTGGCCGCCACCACTATGGTTGTTCCTCCTGGGGCCTCACAGGATAAACAACCCCCACTGAGCCTCACAGTGGCCTCACCAGATAAACAGCTTAAACATCTTTCACTGAGCCCTGCACCACGCAGGGGGCTGAGCAGCTCCCCCAAGTGCTGACACCTGAAAATCAGCACAGCAGGCCCCTCCCCCAGAAGACCAGCTAGATGGACAGGAGAAAAACAAATTATTGACCAAGCAGCACTGGAAAGTTCCAGGGGAAGTCGAGGGACTTACAGTATAAAGATCAGAGGATACTCCCCCCACCCCTTTTTTTGTTGTTGTTGTTTGTTTTTTTGATTTCTGTTTGCTTCCCCCATATTTTTTCTTTTTTTTCTTCTCTTTTGTTTTCTTTTTTCTCTTTTTTTCTTTTTTTCTCTTTCTTTCCTTCTTTCTCTTCTTTCTTTCTCTCCGTTTCCCAATACAACTTGTTTTCAGCCACTCTGCACTGAGCAAAATGACTAGAAGGAAAACCTCACCTCAAAAGAGAGAATCAGAAACAGCCCTCTCTCCCACAGAGTTACAAAATTTGGATTACAATTCAATGTCGGAAAGCCAATTCAGAAGCACTATTATACAGCTACTGGTGGCTCTAGAAAAAAGCATAAAAGACTCAAGAGACTTCATGACTGCAGAATTTAGATCTAATCGGGCAGAAATCAAAAATCAATTGATGAGATGCAAACCAAACTAGAGGTCCTAACGAGGATGGTTAATGAGGTGGAAGAACGAGTGAGTGACATAGAAGACAAGTTGATGGCAAAGAGGGAAACTGAGGAAAAGAGAGACAAAAAATTAAAAGATCATGAGGATAGGGTGGCGCAGCGGTTTAGCTTCTGCCTTTGGCCCAGGGCACGATCCTGGAGACCTGGGATCTAATCCCATGTCGGGCTCCTGGTGCATGGAGCCTGCTTCTCCCTCTGCCTATGTCTCTGCCTCTCTCTCTCTCTCTCTCTCTGTGTGACTATCATAAATAAATTTTAAAAAAATTTTAAAAATATCATGAGGATAGACTAAAGAAAATAAGTGACAGCCTGAGGAAGAAAAATCTACGTTTACTTGGGGTTCCCGAGGGCACCGAAAGGGACAGAGGTCCAGAATATGTATTTGAACAAATCATAGCTGAAAACTTTCCTAATCTGGGAAGGGAAACAGGCATTCAGATCCAGGAAATAGAGAGATCCCCCCCTAAAATCAATAAAAACCATTCAACACCTCGACACTTAATAGTGAAGCTTGCAAATTCCAAAGATAAAGAGAAGATCCTTAAAGCAGCAAGAGACAAGAAATCCCTGACTTTTATGGGGAGGAGTATTAGGGTAACAGCAGACCTCTCCACAGAGACCTGGCAGGCCAGAAAGGGCTGGCAGGATATATTCAGGGTCCTAAATGAGAAAAACATGCAGCCAAGAATACTTTACCCAGCAAGGCTCTCATTCAGAATAGAAGGAGAGATGAAGAGCTTCCAAGACAGACAGGAACTGAAAGAATATGTGACCTCCAAACCAGCTCTGCAAGAAATTTTAAGGGGGACTCTTAAAATTCCCCTTTACGAAGAAGTCCAATGGAACAATCCACAAAAACAGGGACTGAATAGATATCATGATGACACTAAACTCATGTCTTTCAATAGTAACTCTGAATGTGAATGGACTTAATGACCCCATCAAAAGGCGCAGGGTGTCAGACTGGATAAAAAAGCAGGACCCATCTATTTGCTGTCTACAAGAGATTCATTTTAGACATAAGGACACCTACAGCCTGAAAATGAAAGGTAGGAGAACCATTTACCATGCAAATGGTCCTCAAAAGAAAGCAGGGGTAGCCATCCTTATATCAGATAAACTACAATTTACCCCGAAGACTGTAGTAAGAGATGAAGAGGGACACTATTTCAAACTTAAAGGATCTATCCAACAAGAGGACTTAACAATCATCAATATATATGCCCCGAATGTGGGAGCTGCCAAATATATCAATCAATTAATAACCAAAGTTAAGACATAACTAGATAATAATACACTTTTACTTGGTGACTTCAATCTAGCGCTTTCTACACTCCATAGGCCTTCTAAGCACACATCTCCAAAGAAACGAGAGCTTTAAATGATACACTGGACCAGATGGATTTCACAGATATCTACAGAACTTTACGTCCAAACAACTAAATACACATTCTTCTCAAGTGCACATGGAACTTTCTCCAGAATAGACCACATACTGGGTCACAAGTCAGGTCTGAATCAATACCAAAAGATTGGGATTGTCCCCTGCATATTCTCAGACCATAATGCCTTGAAATTAGAACTAAATCACAACAAGAAGCTTGGAAAGACTTCAAACATGTGGAGGTTAAGGACCATCTTGCTAAAAGATGAAAGGGTCAACCAGGAAATTAAGGAAGAATTAAAAAGATTCATGGAAACTAATGAGAATGAAGATACAACCGTTCAAAATCCTTGGGATGCAGCAAAAGCAGTCTTGAGGAGGAAATACATTGCAATACAAGCATCCATCCAAAATCGGGAAAGAACTCAAATACAAAAGCTAACCTTACACCTAAAGGAGCTAGAGAAAAAAACAGCAAATAGATCCTACACCCAGCAGAAGAAGAGAGTTAATAAAGATTTGAGCAGAACTGAATGAAATGGAGACCTGAAGAACTGTGGAAAAGATCAACAAAACCAGGAGTTGGTTCTTTGAAAGAATTAATAAGAGAGATAAACCACTAGCCAGCCTTATTAAAAAGAAGAGAGAAAAGACTCAAATTAATAAAATCATGAATGAGAAAGGAGAGATTACTACCAACACCAAGGAAATACAAACGATTTTAAAAACATATTATGAACAGCTATATGCCAATAAATTAGGCAATCTAGAAGAAACGGACGCATTTCTGGAAAGCCACAAACTACCAAAACTGGAACAGGAAGAAATAGAAAACCTGAACAGGCCAATAACCAGGGAGGAAATTGAAGCAGTCATCAAAAACCTCCCAAGACACAAAAGTCCAGGGCCAGGTGGCTTCCCTGGGGAATTCTATGAAACGTTTAAAGAAGAAATAATACCTATTCTACTAAAGCTGTTTGGAAAGATAGAAAGCGATGGAGTACTTCCAAACTCGTTCTATGAGGCCAGCATCACCTTAATTCCAAAACCAGACAAAGACCCCACCAAAAAGGAGAATTATAGACCAATATCCCTGATGAACACAGATGCAAAAATTCTCAACAAGATACTAGCCAATAGGATCCAACAGTACATTAAAAAGATTATTCACCATAGCCAAGTAGGATTTATCCCCGGGATGCAAGCCTGGTTCAACACTTGTAAAACAATCAATGTGATTCATCATATCAGCAAGAGAAAAAACAAGAACCATATGATCCTCTCATTAGATGCAGAGAAAGCATTTGACAAAATACAGCATCCATTCCTGATCAAAACTCTTCAGAGTGTAGGGATAGAGGGAACATTCCTCAACATCATAAAAGCCATCTACGAAAAACCCACAGCAAATATCATTCTCGATGGGGAAGCACTAGGAGCCTTTCCCCTAAGATCAGGAACAAGACAGGGATGTCCACTCTCACCACTGCTATTCAACATAGTACTAGAAGTCCTAGCCTCAGCAATCAGACAACAAAAAGACATAAAAGGCATTCAAATTGGCAAAGAAGAAGTCAAACTCTCCTTGTTCGCCAACGACATGATACTCTACGTAGAAAACCCAAAAGACTCCAGCCCATGATTGCTAGAACTCATACAGCACTTTGGTAGTGTGGCAGAATACAAAATCAATGCCCAGAAGTCAGTGGCACTTCTATACACTATCAACGAGACTGAAGAAAGAGAAATTAAGGAGTCAATCCCATTTACAATGGCACCCAAAAGCATAAGATACCTAGGAATAAACCTAACCAAAGATGTAAAGGATCTATACCCTAAAAACTATAGAACACTTCTGAAAGAAATTGAGGAAGACACAAAGAGATGGAAAAGTATTCCATGCTCATGGATTGGCAGAATTCATATAGTGAAAATGTCAATGTTATCCAGGGCAATTTACACGTTTAATGCAATCCCTATCAAAATACCATGGACTTTCTTCAGAGAGTTGGAACAAATCATCTTAAGATTTGTGTGGAATCAGAAAAGACCCCGAATAGCCAGGGGTATTTTAAAAAAGAAAACCATAGCTGGGGGCATCACAATGCGATTTCAGGTTGTACTACAAAGCTGTGGTCATCAAGACAGTGTGGTACCGGCACAAAAACAGACACATAGATCAATGGAACAGAATAGAGAATCCAGAAGTGGACTCTCAACTTTATGGTCAACTAATATTCAACAAAGGAGGAAAGACTCTCCATTGGAAGAGAGACAGTCTCTTCAATAAATGGTGCTGGGAAAATTGGACATCCACATGCAGAAGAATGAAACTAGACCACTCTCTTGCACCATACACAAAGATAAACTCAAAATGGATGAAAGATCTAAATGTGAGACAAGATTCCATCAAAATCTTAGAGAAGAACACAGGCAACACCCTTTTTGAACTCGGCCACAGTAACTTCTTGCAAGATACACGCAGGAAGGCAAAAGAAACAAAAGCAAAAATGAATTATTGGGACTTCATCAAGATAAGAAGCTTTCGCACAGCAAAAGAAACAGTCAACAAAACTAAAAGACAACCTACAGAATGGGAGAAGATATTTGCAAATGACATATCAGATAAAGGGCTAGTTTCCAAGATCTATATAGAACTTATTAAACTCAACACCAAAGAAACAAACAATCCAATCATGAAATGGGCAAAAGACATGAAGAGAAATCTCACAGAGGAAGACATAGACATAGACATAGCCAACATGCACATGAGAAAATGCTCTGCATCACTTGTCATCAGGGAAATACAAATCAAAACTGCAATGAGATCCCACCTCACACCAGTGAGAATGTGGAAAATTAACAAGGCAGGAAACCACAAATGTTGGAGAGGATGTGGAGAAAGGGGAATACTCTTGCACTGTTGGTGGGAATGTGAACTGGTGCAGCCACTCTGGAAAACTGTGTGGAGGTTCCTCAAAGAGTTAAAAATAGACCTGCCCAGGACCCAGCAATTGCACTGTTGGGGATTTACCCCAAAGATACAGATGTAATGAAACGCCGGGACACCTGCACCCCGATGTTTCTAGCAGCAATGTCTACAGTAGCCAAACTGTGGAAGGAGCCTCGTTGTCCATCGAAGGATGAATGGATAAAGAAGCTGTGGTCTATGTATACAAGGGAATATTACTTAGCCATTAGAAATGACAAATACCCACCATTTGCTTCGATGTGGATGGAACTGGAGGGTATTATGCTTAGTGAAATAAGTCAATCGGAGAAGGACAAACGTTATATGGTCTCATTCATTTGGGAAATATAAAAAATAGTGAAAGGGAATAAAGGGGAAAGGAGAAAAAATGAGTGGGAAATATCAGAAAGCGAGACAGAACTTGGAAGACTCCTAACTCTGGGAAACGAACTAGGGATGGTGGAAGGGGAGGAGGGTGGGAGTGGGTGTGACTGAGTGGCAGGCACTCAGTGGGCACTTGACGGGATGAGCACTGGGTGTTATTCTGTATGTTTGCAAATTGAACACCAATAAAAAATAAACTTATTATTAAAAAAATAAAAAAATAAAAAATAATAAAATGTAATTAACAATGGTACCAGCTTTATAAAGGATTTGTTGGGAGGATTAAATAAAATAATGCATTTGAAAGACTTAGCACAGAGAAAATAGTATATGCTATATATGATGATGCAAGATGATTGCATAGACAATGCTCAGTTAAAAAATAATGGGAGAAGCATGTGACAGGAAGTGGTATGTGCCTCCCAATATCTATATTTTTAGTCAAATGAGCCTTGGTTTTTAGCTGGCACATTTCCAATGATGGAGAGCTAAAATCAGGGTACAGGTAATAGTGAACAAATTGCAAACAATGAATTTCCTAGAGACTTAAATTCCATTCTAATGATGCTGATGGAGTCCTCTGCAAGTAACACTGGGGAGAAAAATAGAAGGGGCGGGGAAAACCCAAACAGAAAGCCTGGAGAATGAGAAGTAGCCACAGATCAGATGAGTTTCGGCTGGAACACTCTATTGAGTGTATGTCCAGTTGCGGGCATAAGTATAATGGTGTGCATTCCTTTTCTTTCTATCATAGCGTATTTGCCTTTATTTCTGAGGCTTAGGAAAATGCTTGGTTTGTGTGTATTATTAGACTCCTATAATTTAGGACGGTTTCTGTTTATTTTTCTTGTTGGTTATAGACTTATTGCAGGAACAGATATTGGCAAAGGGCATAGTTTCATTTTTTCAGGTATCTTTAAGGGATCAGAATGGATGAGTTGTAGGCAACATAATGCAGGCAATACAGTAAGCATGGACTGGCTGTCAGTTGGAGTCTGGTTATTAGGGAAATAACTTTCATTTGAAAGATCAGAAAAGCTTTAAAATGGAGAGACAATGGTGGATTACTGTAAGAAAATAATTGGGTTTTATTTAGTTGAAGATGGGGTACAGAGACTGAGGGATGTGGAAAGTAGACCAGCTCTCTTGTTTATATTCTTGTTTTGTTTTGTCTTTTAATTATTAGGCTTACAATTTAAACAAAGGAAAAGGGAAAACCAGATGCAATTCTGGCTTTTTGTATCCTTTCTTTACCACAGGTAAATATATTTACTTCAGCTGAGATGACTGAGTCATAGTTTGAGCTTCCTTTGTAGCTATTTGTAAACAAATAGAATTAATTCCCAGCTTCCAGGAAACAATATATATAGAAAAATAGGCCAATGTGTTTTTTGTCTTTATACCTTTCCTTCCCACCTCCCAACACTCAAACCTTATACAAGTAGAAACGATATCTCTTCCTGTTATAATAGCATGGGTGCAAAAAAAAAAAAAAATAGCATGGGTGCTAGGTCATTCAATCTATGCTTTCTTTCAGAGGTGACTCTCCATGGAAGCTAAAATCCAAATATTTGCACACGCATTTCTCTAATATTGATGGAGAAATTTAACCAAGGACATAAGAATATATGGTTTTGCAAGCTCTCAATGATAGTGTATATCATTCAAAACATTTAAAGGGCCAAAGGCCAGGGGCCAGTTATTTTTCTTTTTAAATGACCTTAAGTTTCAGTTTTCCCTAAGATAATGCTTTTTGTGGCCCCTGTTTCTCATTTTCAATTCACTCTACCATTTTTATATTGCCAGTCTCAAGTTCCACAATGCTGTCAGCATGAAACACATTTCAGATTCTCTGATTTCCTCTCCTTTTTTAGAACTAGAACTATTACTTGGAAATTAAAAAAATATCTATTCATTAGACATTGTACATCTAGTTCTTTTGAGGCTTCGAAGGACTATACCATAAGTGGACATATGGTGCATTTCTTTTGGGGCATTCCATTTGGAATCAACAGTTGATGAACAAGAGAGATGGCCAGCTTTGAGGGAAGTAGTTTCAGTTGTTATTTTTAATGTGAGGATTATTATAATGACTTTGTCATCTGTGCTTTCAAGATTTAGAACAATAAATATTTTAAAGCATCTTTTTGGAAAATGAAACTTTGGAACTCCCCATATGCATCTGAGAGCTAATATGGCATTTTATAAATAAGTATATGATATCTAGATTACTTGTAATATAAACTGAAATCATCCTTGGCTTTTCTGATGGTTGGATATGATCCAGACTTATAATGATGAATAATGCATTGAGTTTTGTTTTTCTCTATGATTGCCTACTTTGTTATATGGGAGGGATTTCTACTACAGTGTCCCATATTTGAATTGTATAGTTTCTTTTTGTAGCAGATGCCCCCAGAATTACATGAGCTCATTGAGAATATTCATAGAAAATAGAAAACCTCACTCCCTATGCTTAATGGATACAGTATCAGAACTTTCTCTAAGAATTGGCTCATCAAGTGTAATTTAACATGTATTCTGACCTGGATCCCCCGTTTTAGACAAAGCTTGTCAAATCACAAATCCTTGTATACTTGATACATTTCAACAAAGAGGAAATTATTTTATTCATCATCTGGAAATGAGTAAAGCTGAATTTTTATAAAAATAAGACAAAGCATACAAAAGGATGGGGCTAACTCTATGTATGACTTAAAATAATTTGTACGATATTCTAGCCTTCTAGGTTCCACAAGAAACCTGTGTTGTCCTTAGTCTCTACTAGACTCAGGGTGAGGGTTTGTTTCTAGGACTGTGTAAGAAGAAAATGGACTTTGGAACCACCATGCTAGATCAGGTGATAAACAACATTAAGGATGGCTTATGCCATAGCACTTTGTATTTTCCCCTTCTTTTTGGCTGAATAGGCTCCAGAATCTGGACCAGTTCTAGTCTACAGGTAGAATCAGGTAGATCCTACCATGGAGGTTGAAGAAACACAGAGCAGGAAAGTAGGCTGCTGATGATACTGTTGGGATGTGGGTTGGTGGTGATGTCAGTTGTGAATAAATAAATGGCTTCTGTCACCCCTCCCCTTCCAGTGCAAATTTGGAACCAAGTACATGTAGATCAAAGCACCAGATTTATTATTGACAACACCTGGGTTGGAGAAAGTGGTTTATATTTCCAGAAAAATGAGATTGTTAATGCTCCTCTGCATTAAACTTGAGATGGGTTGGATATAGACGATGAGTGGGAAAGGGGAAGCAAGAATAACTCCTAGGAAACAACATTGCATGTCACCTATACTCCGATGGAAAAAAAAGAATAATTACTCCGATGGAAAAAAAGAATAATTCCTAGTTTCTTTGCTTGGATAATTGGTTAGATGCTGGTGGTGTACTAAGATGGGAAAGGTGTGAGTTTTGGAGAGCATGAGAAGAATCAAGAATTCTATTTTGGTTATGATAATTCTGAGAGGCCTATATGACTTCTTTGTGGAAATGTCAAGCAGAAAGTTCGTCTTTGATATGACAACTTGTGCTAGTTCTTTATGGTTTAGGGAATTCAGAAGGTACAGAGAATAACTAAATTTCAGAACCTTAAAAAGGCATATAGTTCATTTTATCTGCATTCAGATTAGTGCAGGCCTCAGTAAGTATAGCTAGCATTGCTATGATTATGACCTTGGTTGTCTGATATCGAGATCTTAATATAGGACTTAATTTTTTTTAATTATAAATTTTAGTGGACACATTCTCTCCCCATATACCAGATTAACTTCTAGTAAGCATTTCAATCACTATTCAAAAGCATAGACAGCAAGAAGTAGTTTAGGTGTTAAGAGATGATGTAATAAGGCAGTAGATAGGAATATTCTTACTTCCAGGGTAGTTTCTTCCCTCTTCAAGGGACCATTCCCAGAATTGGAAATGAAGAAAAAGGAAATAAGAATATGTGACACATCTTTTACTTGTTAACTATATATTTTTAGCCATTATATGTTGAGTCTGCCCCCCAAAAGCCAATATATTTGAACCAGTTTTCCCTAAACAATTGTTTAACCTAATATTTGATTACTACTTACTTTTTACAAGATATTGGACTAACCATACTATTCTGAAAAGCATTCACACTTTAGTCAGATGGCTAAATGAAATTTAAGACTGAGAAAAGAGAAAGAGTATGAATCAGCTATGAAGTAAGTAAATATTCTCGATATACCTGGGGAGCTGAGAAGATGCTTGCCCCAAGAGGGCATGGTTGTGCCCCTTGCCTCTCTATCTTGTGTTGCCTATTTCATAGACAAAAGACAGGACAGGCTAGCTGAAGAGCAAAAAGGAGACAGTATTTCTTTTGCAATAAAGAGAATTCTGAGACATTTTAGTGTCAGAATGATGACTGAATTAGAGAGAGATGAGCAATTCAAATGCTTTCCCTCATAAATCTCACTCAGCAAGGAAATACAAGACAGATAGTTTCACTTAGAGATAAGACTACACCAATCCTAAGAGACAGGGCACATTGATACCAAAGTGACAAGTGCAATTTCAGCTACAAGAAAGCTCTGTCATCTGCCAACTGAGCCAGCAAGTTGGCTAAAATATTGGAAAGAGTAAAGAATTGAAATGAAAACTCTAGCAGAGGGGAAAAAAAGGGGTTTTCAGAACAAAATGTGAAGTTAGCTCAAGTTGTAAAGTCTTGGACTAATAGTTTCTCCCTTAATTGTTTCTAACATTGGTGTAGCACATAATAGCATTTTGTATTTTATACCAACTTGTCAAGTAGCTGGTTTTTAAAAGGACGAAAAAAATTAGAAAAAATGTTGTGAAGTTATATTGCCTGCTTCTGCAAAGGATTACTACATGACATTTAATCTCTATAGCAATTCAGTGTCACTGTAGATCATTTATACCTGCCTTTATCAATAATACCTGTCTTAGATTGAAAGCTGCATGTTAGAGATTTGCCTGCTGCCAAACTGTGAAGCAGACACAGTCTTATTTTGTTGCCATTTCTTCACCATTTTTTGGGTGCCAGGTGCTTCATTCATTCATTTATTTGTTCAGTCATAAAACTTTTATTGATTATGGCTATGTACAAGACACTGTTGATTGTTAAGGAAGATGCAAATTAAGTGACGTAAATGATATGATGGATGTATACAGCAATCACAAGAAAGCATGAAGAAGGAAGAAACTAACTTGCTTATGGTTCTCACAAAATTGATTTTCATTTGCACTTTGATGTAATTTTATTCACTTCTGATAATTGACAGGAAAAAACTAACAAAATGAGACAAAATGCAAACTGTTGGGGATGCTGCTAAATAACTCTCTCATTGTATTTTTTATGAGGATCCCTAGAAGATATTCCCATCAGCACTTAATACCAAGAACAATTATACTTCTCCTGAATAATTGGTAAAACTTTATTTAATGGACAGTGTGAATACTGTAACTGACAAGCTTCCATTTCTATTTAGCAAAAGCTAAAGATGTATTTTGTGTGTCTGCCTATCTATCATCTCTTCTCTATCTCAATCTTGATTCACTGAATATCTTCATATTTGTTTGTCTTTTATTCTCACTTAAAGTATAATATATATGTAGAGACGTACATGTGTTGAGAATAAATGTCAATGGATTTTCACACAGTGATTTCACGCTATGTAATCACATCCAGATCAGGAAATAAAACATTACCAGCACAGTAGAAGCCTCCCTTGTTCTTCCTCATAGTTGTCACCTGGCCCCTCCTCAAAGTGAACCATCATCTTGACTTCTATTACTGTAGATTAGAGTTTTTGAATTTTATATAAATGAAATGATACATCATGTGCTTTTTTATGTCTGACTTCTTTCATTTAACATTGTATCTGTGAGATCCATTTATGCTGTTTCATGTGGTAGTTGGTTCATTTTCTTTGCTCTGCGGTATCCATTATACTGTTAATAGACATTAGAATATTTTCTGTTTGGGGCTTTATGAATGGTATTTCAATAAACATTCTTGTATGTATCTTGATGAAAATACATATTCTTGTTGAGTATCTGAGGAGCACAACTGCAAGATCATAAGGTAGATATTATCAAACATTTTTAATGTTTTTGTAACAGTTTTCTCTCATATTGATGTGTTCCACCTACCTCACCACCATCATTTAGTATTGTCTATCTTTGTCATTTAGGTTATCCTGATGGATAGAGATGGCATCTAACTGGTTTGAGTTTGCATTGCCAGATGACAAATGATTTTGAGCATCTTCTCATATATTTACTGGTTAATTAGATATATATTTTTTCTATGATGCTCCTGTTTTCCACTAATTGTTTATGCCCACATTTAAAATTGGACATTCTGACTTTCTTTTATTGGCTTGTAGGAGTTCCTTTTGCATTGCGTATGTAGAATCTTTGTCCAGAATATATACTGAAAATAGCTTCTCTTACTCTATGGCTTGCCCTTTTATTCTGTTATTGATGCCTTTTCATGAGCAGGAGTTTTTAATTTTATAAAATCCAACTTAGCAGTTTTATATTTGTCCAGAATGAGAAACCTTTGCCTAGTCCAAGGTTGTGAATATAATTTACTCTTTGTTATGGGACCTTTATATTTAAACCTATAAAACCTCAATCTATTTAGTATTGATTTTTATCTATGGTGGGGGTAGGGTCAGCATTCATTCTTTTTTACATATATTTGTCTAATTAGCCCAGCACTCTTAGTCATATTTTCCTCAATGACTTATCCTGACACTTTTGTCAGAAATTAAGTCACTGAGTGTGTATGGTCTTTTTATGGACTTGTTCTGATTGTTATTTATTTGTCATTCTGCCAATATCATATTGTTCTTATTACTGCAGCTTTTTAAATGTCAATTTGGTATCTGATAGTATAAGTACCCAAAATGTATTATTCTTCAATATTGTCATGTTTGTTCTTGGGTTCTTTGCATTTCCATAGAAAATTAGAATGAGTTTGTCAATTTCCACAAAAATTGAGATTGAATTAAATCTATGGATCAAGTTGGAAGAAAAAAATGACATCTTTCTAATATTGTCTCCCAACCCATAAACTTGGTTTATTTCTTCTATTTCTCTCAATAACATTCAAAGTGTTCTATGTAGAATTTCTGCATATTTTGTGTTAGTTTTATTCTTAGATATGTGAAATTTTTGATACTATTAAAATGATATTATTTAGATACTTTAATGTTGAATTGTTTGTTGCAGGTACATAGAAATAAGGTTTAGTTTTATATAAACTTTGATCAAGGAATCTTGGTAAACTTGCTTTTTAGTTCTAATAGATTGTTTAATCATTCATGGATTATTTTAGTTGTCAACATACAAAATAGCACTGCCCATGAATAATGAAAGATTAATTTTTGAACCTAGATTTTTCATCTTGAGAAAGCTTCAATTACAAAAATGATTTCTTTATTGGGTATGAAATTATTCAAATTTTCTACCTTTTCTTGAATCTATTATGTTATACTTTTCTAGGAATTCGCCTATTATATCTACAATTTTATATATTATTATAATCTGTTCAGGTTGTTAAAATACCGCAGACTGGGTAGCTTATAAACAGCAAATATTTATTTCTTACAGTTTTAGAGGCTGGAAGTCTGAGATCAGGGTGCCAGCATGGGCAGGTTATGGTCCTTTTCTGAGCCAGGCACTTTTTGTATCCTTATATGGAAGAAGGGCAAGAGATCTCTGTGGCATCTTTTTTGTAAGGCACTAGTCCCATTTAGGAAGGTTTTATCCTCATGACTTAAGCACCTCCCAAGGCCCCCAACCTCCTAATATAATCTTTGGGGATTAGTATTTCAACATATAAATTTTAAAAGGAGGTAAACCTTCTGACCATAGCGCATATATTGACCTAATCCTTTTCATATCTTTTCATTGTATTTAGATTCCTTTTCCATAATTGGTTATTTATGTCTAGAATTCTAATTTTTGTTTTTAACTAGTGCTGTTAGGAACTTATAAATTTTACTTATTCGTTCCAAAGAAACAAGTTTTTACTTTGTTAAATGTTCTCTGGTTTTGTTTTTGTTTTTTTGTTTTTTGTTTTTTTGGTTTTTTTTGCATTTAATTGATTTCTGCTCTTTTTTATTTCCCTTATTTTTTTGGGAGGGGATATAAATTTGATACTATTTTTCTTTTTTCTTGAGATGGATATTAGATCATTGCTTCTTCAGTCTTTTCTAACAAATCTATTTAAATCTTATGAATTTATTATTAAATAAACTTTAGCAGAATTTCTTAAATTTTGATATATAGTATTTTCAATATCATAATTTCAAAATACTTTAAAATTTTATTGCAAACTCTTCTTTGACACATGAGTTATTCAGAGTGCTTAATTTCAAAATATTTAGGAATTTTCTGGTTAAGTGTTGTTGATTTTTAGTTTAAATTTATTTTGGTCAGAGAAAATATTTTGTATGGTTTCAAATTTCTGAGTTTTAATATTACTTTAAAAATAGCTTATGGTTGATTTTGGTAAATAGTCTTTGTGTACTTGAAAAGAGTATATTCTGCAGTTGTTGGAAATATGCTCTATATATGTCAATTAGGTTAATTTTTTAAAAAGATTTTATTTATTTATTCGTGAGAGACACACAGAGAGATGCAGGGACATAGAGGGAGAAGCAGGCTTCCTGCAAGGAGCCCAATGTGGGACTCAATCCCAGGACCCCAGAATCAGGACTTGAGCCAAAGGCAGATGCTCAACCACTGAGCCATCCAGGCATTCCACAATTAGATTAGTTTTTAAACTATGTTATTAAATCCTCAATATGCTTATGAACTCTTGTCTCCTTTTTCTATTGGATACTGATAGTGGTGTATTAAAATATCCTACAATGATTATAGATTTGTCTGTTCGCCTTTTTTATTCTATCAGTTTTGTTTTAATAATTTTCAGAATACATTGGATATACACAATTTATAATTTTACCAATGGATCAAAACTTTGTCTTTAAGATAGTATACCCTTAGAGAAAAGATTTCCAGGGGCACCTGGGTGGCTCAGTCAGTTAAACATCTACGTTTAGGTCAGGTCATGATCAGGGTCCTGGGATCAAGTCCCACATTGGGCTCCCTGCTCAGCAAGAGTCTGCTTCTCCCTCTCTCTCTCCTTGCCACTTTTCCTGCTTGTGTTCTCTCTTTCTTGGTTTATTCAAATAAATAAATAAATATCAATTTATTTATCTGTCAAATAAATAAATAAAATCTTTTTAAAAAAAGAAAAGAAAAGAGAATATTTTCCTATAATAAAAAAAAAAACAAGTAATGCAGGTAAGCCATTGTGTAGAGTTCACATGAGTGGAATGTGGAGGAAAAGTTTGGGAGAATAAAAATGTTATTGGATATTTTTAGTGACAGGGTGATTATAAGCAGAGCTGAGCTTTAAGAATCTTAATGTGGCTGGTTGTATCATGCAATGTGGATTGCATAGAAGAGAGAGAAGCAGAACAAGTGTTTTGGAGCCTATTGTGGTAATCAGTGTTGCCCAATAACGGTTAATAATTCACTAGGGGGTTCATTCTAAAGGCAGTATTGGAGTCTATTTATATATATTAATGGAAAAGCTAATTATTTGAATTTTTTATTTTATGTGGATCAATTTGAAAGCCTCCTAGTTTCTATCCACTGAACATGTGAAGAAATTAATGGAAAGCAGATGAACATGCTTATGACTCAGTTACTCAGATTTTCATTTGGTTTTATTCTTAATCATATGTTGTTTAATTCATACCCATAGTTGAGCATTGCTTTAAGTCAGGACATAGAGAATGTTTACATTGAAATACAATAGTTTAATATAAAGGCATACATTATAATATGCAAAGTCATTGCAACGTGATTTTTTACAAATCTGTAATTTCACAAATCTACAGCTAATCAAAGATCTTACAAAGGACGCCAAAACCTTATCAAACATGTCACTAAATAATATTAAAGATAGAAATATAGTGATAATTTTATTTCATTTATCATGTCAGTTATTGGGAATAATGACTATTCACTGCCTTAACATCTTATTTGTGGAGAAGTTCTTACAAACAGGATGCTGAAAACATATTTCTCCTATTACTATATATAAATAAAATATAAGAATTATGAATTTACAAATGTGTATCAGGAAGTATTTTAAAACCTATTACTGATATTATACCACATAGTAAATTTCAATGCATATTTTAATGTATAATTCATTCCCAAACTAAATATGATTATGAAGAATTGACTGTAAACTTTATCAGAGGACCTGTTGGTAATTATATTTCCTAACTTATTCAGTAGAATAAGTACAAAGTTCTGAGAGTTGTGCTGTGCATAAAATGCACTTGGTTCAGTATCTGTTGGTGTGGGACAGCTGTATTTCTGAGTGTACTTTATTCTTTAGGGGTTGGAAGTTATATGCAATATATTCATAATACAGAGGCTGATGATATGTCCATGACTAGACCAACGGTCCCTGTCACATATCCAGTTAGTGTATAGGCATGTTCTTTTTTAAAGCCTTTTTTTTCCTCTAGAGGAATTAGTTAACTTTTCCAAAAAGTCTGTTGTGACCCTCATTCTTTAAATGTTATCATTTACAACCACATTCTTCTTGGTGAGATTTCTGTTCTAGAGTGTATTGCTTATCTCTCTGTTGTGTCTGGAAACATCTTATTTTGCCAGGTATATAATTATAGGTTGGCAGTTATATTCTCCCATTATTTTAAAGAGATTTTTTTCCATTGTGTATTCACCTCCATCATTTCTTTTGAACAGTCAACTATAAGTCATATTTTTCCTCCTTTTGAAGTAATGTGCATTTATTTTTCAGGCTTCCTATAAAATTAGTTTGTCTTTGTAGCAGTTTTACTTTAATGTGGGCAGGCATGTTTATTTTATGGTTTATCCCGATTGTAGATCATCACACCTGTTGAATATTATCCTTGATGTATTTCATTATTTTGGGATAATTTGAGTTTATCATCTCATATATTCCCTCAGTCACATTATTTATCACTGTTTCCTATTTGGGACTCCTTTACATATATGCTAGAATTTCCCACAGTGTCCTTTATATCTGTAATGTTCTTTTATCTATTATATTTTATTTTTCTCTGTGCCTCAGTAAGGATATTTTACACTGACCTATTTTCCAATTCATTAGTTCAGTATTCCACTGTGTTCTGGCTGATGTTATAATTTTTATTTTGTCTAAAACTTAGTTTTTCACTTTTAAAATTCCAGTTTCGGGATCCCTGGGTGGCGCAGCGGTTTGGCGCCTGCCTTTGGCCCGGGGCGCGATCCCGGAGACCCGGGATCGAATCCAACATCGGGCTCCCAGTGCATGGAGCCTGCTTCTCCCTCTGCCTGTGTCTCTGCCTCTCTCTCTCTCTCTCTGTGACTATCATAAATAAAATAAAAATGAAAAAATAAAATAACTAAAATTCCAGTTTCATATTTCTATGCATTCTTCATCATATACTTCTTTGAAACTTTACTTTTTGTCAGATAATTTAAACAGAAGAAGAGCATTTTATTCTAACCAGGGAAAAATTGATCCAAGTCTGTGCTTCAGTCCTTTTAAGGTATGGTATATTCTGGTTTGCCCTTATTCCCATGGTGTAGTCTTTTAGGGGTCCCAACTGAAAACCTGAGATAATAAACCAGGACCTATTCACCTTAATGGGCCCTGGATTCCAATTCTTACCTTCCCAGTTCCATGAGACTGTCAAATGTTTTATTTAGTTTTTCAACTTCTTAGCTAAGTTATTTTGGAAGGGCATTTCCAGCACATAGCCATGTTGCTTAGAAATAAACAAACACTTTAAAGAGAAAAGCAACAGTAAAATGCTTGCGGTTAACTTTAATGTTTTTCTTTTCTTCTTGGATCTTGGCTTCTGGCTGTTTTGGTGACTTTATGAGGGTTTCAAATGTGTGTGTGTGTGTGTGTGCGTGTGCGTGTGTGAAGTTGTTCTTGATGGATTTACATGCTACTAGAACTTCGCTGTCTTTTGTCTGTGCCCTTTATCTGTCCTTGTAAGCTACCTCAAATGTTTTCTGTAACAGAGTTATATTGTAGAAATGCAAAGGCAAATCTATAATAAATAAGACAGTATAATATTGGCAGAAGGTTAGAAAGATAGTACAGTGGAACAAGATAGAGTACAGACACAGACTCATAAAAACAGTTAATGGATTTCTGGCAATGGTATTGTAAAAGTACATTTGGGAAAGGATGATTTCTTCTATAAAAGATGCTGTGTTAATTGGATGAAATGAAAAAAATGTTGATGGTTATTTCACATCACACACAAAACTCAATATTAGAGAGTATACATAATTTTTATAGGTATAACTGTAAAAATTCTTTTTTTAAAAAAGATTTTATTTATTTGAGAAAGAGTGCACTAGCAGGGATGGGGGAGGAAGGGAGGAGAGGGACAGAAGCTCCTTGCTGAGTGGGGAGCCCACCCTGGGGCTTGATGGGATCATGACTTGAGCTGGAGGCAGACACTTGACTGACTGAGCCACACAGGCATCCCTAAAACTTCTTGAATAAGATGTGTAAAAATTTCTTCATGATCTTGGTGTAGGCAACAATTTCTTAAGCAGAGCATCAAAAGCCTAAATGATAAAAAAAAAATCATAAAACCTCTTACAAACAGTGAAATATACCAAAAAGGAGATTGTATTTGTAATGGATACAAATGGATGTTTACAATGAGACTTGTATCTTGAATGTAAAGAAATCATACAAATCAATAAAAGAAAGAAGAAATACAATGAATAACTTCACAAAAGAGGATAACCAAATTGCCAATAAACATATGAGAAGTGCTTTGCCTCACTAGTCACCCCAAAAATCCAAATTAAAACTATGATGAACCGTGCACTCAAGAGGATCAATAAAAAGAAAAAGATGGAGAACATCGGGTATTGAAAAAGGTATGGAGCAACTGGAATTCTTGAACTCTGCTAAAATCACTTGCAAAAACTGGTAGCATCTCCTAAAGCTGGATCTCATTTAAATAATATAAAAAATAGGTAAAACTAACTATTGTATTAGAAGTCAGAATAGTGGTTACCTTTGGGTATAGTGTTTTGGAGGGGACATTGGCTACTGATAATTGTCTTGATCTGGGTGCTGGTTATGAGTGTCTTCGCTTTGTGAAAAATCATCGGGTAGTTAACTTTAAAACTGTGTAATTTGTTATACTTCAAGAAAGTCCATTCAAGCATAGATTGTAAATAAATGCCATTTTAACAGAAAAAATAATTTCAGTGAAGTTTCAATAAAGATTTGACACTTGAGTTGCAGTATGAAGAATACTTTTGAGTTCTCCAGGCAGATCATTTCAGGCAAAAGGAAACATCATTGTAGTACTGCCCTACCATATTACTCTTCTTTCTCTCCCCTTTTTCTGTATTCCATCCAACCATTACAACTTTCCTATTTTGCATATTTCTCTTTAGAGACTACTTACCCCTTGATAGTTTAATATGTTAGCACTCACAGTTGGGTTATAGACATATTCTAAATCGAGCAGAACCGCAGGAGGGGCAGTGAAGCCTCCAGTCTCCCGGAGTCACTAATAGGAGAAATGTGCCCGCCGGGAGAGCGCACCACAGACAGTGGGCCGAGCTCGATAAAGGGCTGGCGCGGGCACCGGGGTGGGGGGAGGGTGCTCAGGGAGAAGCCGGTGGGTCAGGCAGGGGCTCCAGGCGGAGGGGGCTGCACCCTGCTGCCTTCAGGAGTAGTGGCCCGACCCAGAGCGCGATTCCAGCAGCACAGGCCCCAGATTCCAGGGCACCCAGGGACACAACCCCCGGTCCTGCACTCCTGCCGAGACAGGCAGAGGTGGGGAGGGCCCAGGACAGCCGGGACTCTCCTGCTGCTTGGCGCCCCCCAGCTCTGTAGAGCAGGCCCTGCCCTGGGAGCACCTAGGCCAGTGTGGACTGGGAGACTGCTGTAGTTACTGCAGGAACTGACTCCAGAACTGGAGGCCTGGCCGCCGCCAGTGGGGTTGTTCCTCCTGGTGTCACCCTGTGCCTGGGATGGGGCGGGGCTGCCAGGGAACAGGGGCCTCACGGAGTAAACAGCTCCCACTGAACTCCTGAGAGTCAGCACAGCAGCTCCTCCCCCAGAAGACCAGCTGGAAGGACAGAGGAAGAGCAAATTCTTGACCCAGCGGTGCTGGAAAGTTCTAGGGGAAGTCCAGGAATTTATAGTATAGAACCAGAGAGTACCCCTCCTTTTTTCCCCCCTTTTCCAGTACAACTCATTTTTATATCAGACTAAAAATTTACAATATTTTTCTCTTTTCCCACCTTAACTACAATATTTTACCACCTCTTCATTTTTAAATTTCTTCTTTTTTGGTTTTTCATATTTCTACAATTACAGGTCTTAGATATATTTTCCACTTCTAGATTCCCTTCAACATACTCAATTTAATTTTGGGAGATACACAAGATACGGTTCTTCGTTTTGTCTTGTTTTCTCTGCCTCATGTTATTCTACAATGGTGGAAGTTAATGCTTTCTAAAACATGACCAGCATGTACCCAGAACCAAGTGGAATACTGTGCTGGTTCATTCCATGAGATTATATTCTCTCTTCATTCCCATTCTGCCCTGCTCTTTTATCTTGTTTATGTTTTTGTGGTCAATGTTGGGGGTATCTACAAGTATTGCTGTTTTATATAAATTTGGACTGAGCATCTTCTAACATACAGAACTTAATACACTCAGAACCAATAGGATCACCCTCTAGCACCCCTCAGGTAGACTACATTCTCCCTCTACTACAACTTCACCACCACCACATCCCAGTCCCCCCCCCCCGCTCCCGTTTTTCCTCTTTTTTTTTTCTTTTTTTCCACTTTACTTTTGCTTTTTTCCTCTTCTTTTTTTCTTTTTTCTTCTTCTTCTTTGGGATTCATGGCCTTTTATTTTTTACTACTTTGTTTTAAAATTTGTTTTTCACTTAATTAGTCCTTTGGTTTTATTTTGTTCTGATCTTTGTTTTCATTTTCTGGTCTCTGACCTAGTCAGAATCATTTAGGGTGAAATTTACTTAGGTTGTGGTTGATATTCTGGACTCAGCCCACTCATACAGCCACTCTGCACTGAGCAAAATGACTAGAAGGAAGAATTCACCACAAAAGAAAGAAGCAGAAACAGTACTCTCTGCCACAGAGTTACATATGGATTGCAATTTGATGTCAGAAAGCCAATTAATCCAAAGTCTTAACTTATATGGGGACAAAGCACAATTATAAAGCTACTGGTGGCTCTGGAAAAAAAGCATAAAGGATTCTAGAGACTTCATGACTGCAGAATTTAGATCTAATCAGGCTGAAATTAAAAATCAATTAAATGAGATGCAATCCAAACTGGATATCCTAAAGACAAGGGCTAATGAGGTGGAAGAAAGAGTGACATAGAAGACAAGTTGATGGCAAGGAAGGAAGCTGAGGAAAAAAGAGAAAAACAATTAAGAGACCATGAGGAAAGGATAAGGGAAATAAATGATAGACTCAGAAGGAAAAATCTACATATAATTAGGGTTCCAGAAAACACCAAGAGGGCCAGAGGGCCAGAAAGCAAATTTGAACAAATCATAGCTGAGAACTTCCCTAATTTGGGGAGGGAAACAGGCATTCAGATACAGGAGATAGAGAGGTTCCCCCCCCTAAAATCAATAAAAACCATTCAACACCTTGACATTTAATAATGAAACTTGCAAATTCCAAAGATAAAGAGAAAATCCTTAAGCAGTGAGAGATAAGAGATTCTTAACTTATATGGGGAGGAATATCAGATTAACAGCAGACCTCTCCACAGAGAGCTGGCAGGGCAGAAAGGGCTGGCATGATATATTCATGGTTCTAAATGAGAAGAACATGCAGCCAAGAATACCATATCCAGTAAGGTTTTCATTCAGAATAGGAGAGATAAAGAGCTTCCAAGATAGGCAGAAACTGAAAGAATATGTGACCTCCAAACCAGCTCAGCAAGAAATATTAAGGGGGACCCTGTAAAAGAAAGAGGGAGCCCAAAGAAATAATCCACAAAAACAGGAACTGAATCAGTAATACAATGACACTAAATTCATATCTTTCAATAGTAACCCTGAATGTGAATGGGCTAAATGATTCCATCACAAGATGCAGGGTTTCAGACTGGATAAAAAAGTAAGACCCATCTATTTACTGTGTACAAGAGACTCATTTAGGGACACATACAACCTGAAATGAAAGGGTGGAGAACCATTTACCATTCAAATGGTCTTCAAAAGAAAGCTGGGGTAGCACTCCTCATATCAGATAAATTAAAGTTTATCCCTAAGACTGTAGTAAGAGGTGAAGAGGGACACTATATCATACTTAAAGGGTGTATCCAACAAGAAGACCTAACAGGGGCAGCCCAGGTGGCTCAGTGGTTTAGCGCCACCTTCAGCCCAGAGTCTGATCCTGGGGACCCAGGATCGAGTCCCACATCGGGTTCCCTGAATGGAGCCTGCTTCTCTCTCTGTCTGTGTCTCTGCTTCTCTCTCTCTCTCTTTGTCTGTCATGAATAAATAAATAAATAAATAATCTTAAGAAAAAGAAGACCTAACAGTCATGAATATTTATGCCCCTAACGTGGGAGCTGCCAGTATATCAATCAATAAATAACCAAAGTAAAAACATACTTAGATAATAATACACGAATAGTAGGAGACTTCAGCATGGAGGTTTCTGCAAATGACCGATCTTCTAAGCACAACATCACCAAAGAAACAAAGGCTTTAAATGATACACTAGACCAGATGGATTTCACAGATATATATAGAACTTTTCATCCGAACACAACTAAATACACATTCTTCTTAAGTACACATGGAACTTTCTCCAGAATAGACCACATTCTGGGTCACAAATCAGGTTTCAGCTGATACCAAAAGTTTGGGATTTTCCCCTGCATATTTTCAGACCACAATGCTTTGAAACTAGAACTAAATCACAGGAAGAAATTTAGAATAAACTCAAACATGTGGAGGTTAAAGAGCATCCTACTAAAAGATGAATAGGTCAACCAGGAAATAAGAGAAGAATTAAAAAGATTCATAGAAACTAATGAAAATGAAGATACAACTGTTCAAAATCTTTGGGATACAGCAAAAGCAGTCCTAAGAGGGAAATACATAGCAATACAAGCATCCCTCAAAAAATTAGAAAACACTCAAATACACAAGCTACCCTTACAACTAAAGGATTGGAGAAAGAACAGCAAATAAAACCTACACCAAGAAGAAGAAGAGAGTTAAAGATTCGAGCAGAGCTCAATGAAATAGAGACCAGAAGAACTGTAGAACAGATCAACAAAACAAGAGTTAGTTCTTTGAAAGAATTAATAAGAGATAAAACATTAGCCGAAATTATTAAAAAGAGAAAAGACTCAAATTAATAAAATCATGAATGAAAGAGGAGAGATTACAACCAATACCAAAGAAATACAAACGATTTTAAAAATGTATTATGAGTAGCTATACACCAATAAATTAGGCAATCTAGAAGAAATGGACACATTTCTGGAAAACCACAAACTACCAAAACTGGAACTGGAAGAAATAGAAAACCTGAACAGGGCAATAACCAGGGAGGAAATTGAAGCAGTCACCATAAACCTCCCAAGACACAAAAGTCCAGGGCCAGATGGCTTCCCAGGGAAATCCTATCAAACGTTTCAGAAGAAATAATACCTATTCTACTAAAGCTGTTCAAAAGGATAGAAAGGGACAGAATACTTCCAAACTCGTTTGATGAGGCCAGCATCACCTTAATTCCAAAACCAGATAAAGACCCACCAAAAAGAATTATAGACCAATATCCCTGATGAACACAGATGCAAAAATTCTCAACAAGATACTAGCCAATAGGATCCAACAGTACATTAAAATTATTCACCATGACCAAAAGGGATTTATCCCCAGGATGCAAGGCTTGTTCAACATTTGTAAAGCAATCAATGTGATAGATCATATCAACAAGAGAAAAAACAAGAACCATATGATCCTCTCAATAGATGCAGAGAAAGCATTTGACAAAATACAGCATCCATTCCTGAGTAAAACTCCTCAAAGTGTAGGGATAGAGGGAACATTCCTCAATATCTTAAAAGCCATTTTTGAAAAGCCCACAGCAAATATCATTCTCAAAGAGGAAAAACTGAGTGCCTTTCTCCTAAGATCAGGAACATGACAGGGATGTCCACTCTCACCACTGTTATTCAACATAGTATTAGAAGTCCTAGCCTTAGGAATCAGACTTCTTGCAAGATACAGACAACAAAAAGAAATAAAAGATATTCAAATTGGCAAAGAAAAAGTCAAATACTCCTTATTCAGAGACGACATGATACTGTACATAGAAAACCCAAAAGACTCCACCCCAAGGTTGCTAGAACTCACAGCAATTTGGCCGTATGGCAGGATACAAAATCAATGCCCAGAAGTCAGTGGCATTTCTATACACCAACAATGAGACTGAAGAAAGAGAAATTAAGGAGTCAATCCCATTTACATTTGCACCCAAAAGCATAAGATACCTAGGAATAAACCTAACTAAAGAGATAAAGGATCTACACTCTGAAAACTACAGAGCACTTCTGAAAGAAATTGAGGAAGACACAAAGAGATGGAAAAATATTACATGCTCATGGATTGGCACAATTAATATTGTGAAAATGTCAAAGTTACCCAGGGCAATTTACACATTCAATGCAATCCCTATCAAAATACCATGGACTTTCTTCAGAGAGTTAGAACAAATTATTTTAAGATTTGTGTGGAATCAGAAAAGATCCCGAATAGCCAGGGGAATTTTAAAAAAGAAAACCATAGCTGGGGGCATCACAATGCCAGATTTCAGGTTGTACTACAAAGCTGTGGTCATCAAGACAGTGTGGTACTGGCACAAAAACCGACACATAGATCAATGGAACAGAATAGAGAACCCAGAAATGGGCCCTCAACTCTATGGTCAACTAATATTCGACAAAGCAGGAAAGACTATCCACTGGAAAAAAGACAGTCTCTTCAATAAATGGTGCTGGGAAAATTGGACATCCACATGCAGAAGAATGAAACTAGACCATTCTCTTACACCATACACAAAGATAAACTCAAAATGGATGAAAGATCTAAATGTGGGACAAGAATCCATTAAAACCCTAGAGGAGAACACAGGCAACACCCTTTTTGAACTCAGCCACAGTAACTTCTTGCAAGATACATCTATGAAGGCAAGGGAAAGAAAAGCAAAAATGAACTATTGGGACTTCATCAAGATAAAAAGCTTCTGCACAGCGAAAGAAACAGTCAACAAAGAATGGGAGAATGGGAGAAGATATTTGCAAATGACCCCTCAGATAAAGGGCTAGTATCCAAGATCTATAAAGAACTTATTAAACTCAACAGCAAAGAAACAAACAATCCAATCATGAAATGGGTAAAAGACATGAACAGAAATCTCACAGAGGAAAACGTAGACATGGCCAAGAAGCACATGAGAAAATGCTCCACATCACTTGCCATCAGGGAAATACAAATCAAAACCACAATGAGATACCACCTCACACCAATGAGAATGGGGAAGATTAACAAGACAGGAAACAACAAATGTTGGAGAGGATGTGGAGAAAGGGGAACCCTCTTTCACTGTTGGTGGGAATGTGAACTGGTGCAGCCACTCTGGACAACTGTGTGGAGGTTCCTCAAAGAGTTAAAAATAGAGCTACCCGGGATCCCTGGGTGGCGCAGCGGTTTGGCGCCTGCCTTTGGCCCAGGGCGTGATCCTGGAGACCGGGGATCGAGTCCCATGTCGGGCTCCCGGTGCATGGAGCCTGCTTCTCCCTCTGCCTGTGTCTCTGCCTCTCTCTCTCTCTCTCTCTCTCTGTGACTATCATAAATAAATAAAAATTTAAAAAAAATAATAAGAGTTAAAAAAAAAAATAGAGCTACCCTATGACCCAGCAATTGCACTGCTGGGGATTTACCCCAAAGATATAGATGAAGTGAAAGACTGAGACACCTGCACCCCAATATTTATAGCAGCAATGTCCACAATAGCTAAACTGTGAGAGGAGCCTTGGTGTCCATCAAGAGATGAGTGGATAAAGGATATATATATATATATATAATGGAATATTACTCAGCCATTAGAAACGATGAATACTCACCATTTGCTTCAACATGGATGGAACTAGAGGGTGTTATGCTAAGTGAAGTAAGTCAGTCGGAGAAGGACAATCGTTATATGGTTTCACTCATATGAGAGATATAAAAAATAGTGAAAGGGGGGATCCCTGGGTGGCTCAGCGGTTTAGTGCCTGCCTTTGGCCCAGGGCGCAATCCTGGAGTCACGGGATTGAGTCCAGCGTCGGGCTCCTGGCATGGAGCCTGCTCTTCCCTCTTCCTGTGTCTCTGCCTCTCTCTCTCTCTCTCTGTTTCTCTCTCTCTCTCTCTATGTCTATCATAAATAAATAAATAAATCTTTAAAAAAAATAGTGAAAGGGAATAAAGGAGAAAGGAGAGAAAATGTTTGGGAAAAATCATAGAGGGTGACAAAACATGAGAGATTCCTAACTCTGGGAAACGAACAAAGGGAAGGGGAGGTCGGTGGAGGGATGGGGTGACTGGGTGATGGGCACTGAGGGAGGGACTTGATGGGATGAGCACTGGGTGTTATATGTTGGCAAATCGAACTCCCATAAAAAATATACATATAATCAAAACAAAACAAAAATAAAACTAAAAAAAGACATATTCTAAAAATTAATTGATATGTAAATTTCTGATGTGTAGGCATACAGCTGGGGGTTTATTTATTTATTATTATTGTTATTTGTACAATACCTCTTTAAAATAACACCATACAGGGCATGGCCAGCTTAGCTCACATCAAGGATGAATTCCACTGTGGCTGACATGTTGCCATACATAAATAGGCATTTCAAATACTAAAATATAGTAAAAAGCATTTAATATCCTTAGCTTTCTCTCCAAACGGGTCTTAAAATATTCCTAATGAGTAAATTTTACCATTAGCACCATATCAATGTTTACTTCACTTGCAGTGGCTTATTAATAAAATCTAGATTTTCCCAAAGACAGTTTTAAGGAAGTAAAGTAATAAAGCACATAGCTCTTGTTTAAAAATTGCAGAGGAACATTAACATCATGTAATAGAATAGATCCTATTATGGAACCTATTAATGGTTTTGCATTAACTTTATTTTATTAATAATTACAGAATTAATAATTACAGAATTAATTCTGTAGGAATGGAGAGTGTTTTTTCTCAAGTTGCTTTTCTTGGTTGGAAGTAAGGGTATAAGACAACCAGGTTCATAGTGTTAGAATTAAAGTGTTAGCTTAAATAATGATCTATTTAAAGAGTGATTAATTTAAAATAAATTTCTTTAGAGCTGAGATTCACTAAATAGAAATAACCTTATATGGGATCCAGAGGTTTGTAATATATCTGCTTTTTTGTGCATACTTGCTACACTCAAGTTTTTCTTTTGAATAATCTAATTTTGCAGGGTAATTTGACCTGATGGGGGCAGTGTGTGCCTTTCAGTCTCAAATGGAGTCTAAATTCAAGGAAGAAAAGTTAGTTTAAGTGAAAAATGCCCTACAGTGATGAGAAGAAAGGCTGCAATAGGCTGCTGATGACTTTACCAGCTTTGAAATGGCAACTCACTTATGAACAAAACCAAAAAGGGATCAAAATGAAAAATCAGAGTTTTGTCAGATTTTACACAGTCCAGTACAAGGGCTGATTGTCATTATTTTGTAAAGCTAATAGGCTTTCCCAAGCCTCTTTCTTAATGCAGTCAAAACAGAGGTAATGAAGTCTCTCCAAAGATCAGCTTTAAGAGTAGCTAATGGATTTTTAGGCATTCTCCATAGTCATGATTTGCTTATTAGAAACATACAGTTCTCTGCACATGTGCTTGTCTTTACCTTACTTCTTTGATTGGAATGTGGGCAGAAAAGTAACTCTCTGTTGCATTAACTTGGGAACTTTTGCTTTTCTGAGCACTATCACTATAGCCAGGGCTATTCTGATTATGTGTGGGAAGCTCTAATGATTAGTCTGGAAAGTTTGGGGTTTTTTGCCTTTGTCTAAGACAAATATATTTTCTCTTTCAGTTTTTTAGGCATGAGGCAAAAAGAAAAATGGGCCTTATGTAGGCAGTACCAGGTACCTTTGTGTCCTCATATTCCCTTCTCACAATGCCTTATTACGATGGTTCACATTGGCCAGAACTGCCCATTTGGAGTCCATTAATTTTATTTTCTGGTACAGGAAAAATAAGACATTTACAGAAATGAAATGCTATCTCTTACTCCAATTCCTATGTACTTTCTGAAGTATGACTAACTTCAAATGATTAACACCATCAGGACTCATTTGTTTATAGGTTAAGAGTATTTTTTTTTTAAACCTTTCTTTAGGGTGTCTGCATGGTACAGTCAGTTAAGCATCTGACTTGGTTTTGGCTCAGACTGTGATCTCAGGGTCATGAGACTGAGTCCCTATGTGGGGCTCTATGCTCAGCATGGATTCTGCTTGAGACTCTTTCACCCTCTGCCCCTCCCCACTGTGCACTCTCTCTCAAATAAATCTTTAAAAAAAAACACATCATTTTTGTTGTGAAATATAAGAGATGTGCAAATAAATACATAATAAAAAGATATACAGCATAATAGTTAATCACAGAGGACACAACCAAGTTTAAAAATAAAGGACATTACTGTTTCCTGAAAGTCTTCCTCATATATCTTTCAAATCACTAACTCTTCCTTCTTCACTAAATGTAACTAATACCCTGTCAATCACTTCCTTGCTCTTCTTTCTTGCTTAACCTCCTAAGCGTGCCTTCCAGGGATCATTGTCCTGTAATTCTTCACACTCTTGTTGCTATCCAGTATCTCTAAGCAGATTATTTTTGAAACATTTACATTTTCTAGTTGTTTTTAGTTGAAGGGTCAGTTTGTACTACCCAGTCAAACATTCTGGGAAATGGAACCTCATTTATTTTTTTAATTCAACAAATATTTACTAAGTGCCTGCACCCAGGTGCTATTCTAAGAGCTTGGGATATAACTGGGAATGAGTTACATGCACTTCCTGTTCTAGGTGGGAGTTGTAGTCCACCTGGGCTGTTCATGCAAGTAAACATTACAACACTGATCTTCAGAGTTCTTCTGCACAGCTATGAAGTGACATCAAATAAATCATATTGAGATAGGGATTCTGAGATGCCTGCCTAGAGAAGCATATCTTCGGATAAAGTTGCCCCTAGGCTCTAATCTCCTTACAATTTCAATCTGTTTCAAAATGGAAGCTCTTTAAATATTTGCCCATTTCTAGGCCTCTTCTCTAAAGCGTTCCTTTTACAGAACAGGAACATGCAGAAAACGTTGGGCCTCTTCAGATAACCCGTTTCTCTAGCATACCTTGCAGGTGCTGCATATAATCAAGAAGTCAAAAGCCACAACAAGCATGAAACAGAATCCAGGGCCCAAATTATAAGTGGTTGTTCCTGCAAAGACCAGACCAGACCAATCAGAACAACCATGGACCCCATCCCTGACCTTTCACCACTTCCTCGTCATTATAATGCTAAAAATCATGTCCCAGGTGGAGACTTAATATGCAAATGAAACAGTGTGTAAAGAAACATGTTCTGTCAACTGCACATGTGTGCCCAACTTCTAGTATTTCTCCACCCCTACACGCTCAGATATCCCTCCTTTCTTGCCTCAGCTTTCAAAAACTTTCTGTAGGGAGCAGCATGTTACCTCTCTTGCTTCATGCCGGGGCAGGAGCTTACAATAAACACTATCCATATCATCCTTGGCCTCCTGTCTATTTCTATGTTCAAGAGTCAGAGAACCTCAAGGTAGGTGAAAATTCCACAAAGATAAATATTAGACAATATGTTAAAATACATAGTATACCTTGATTTTGCAGTGACACTTCCCTTTATAATATAATTCATAATAAGATGTTTTACAATGCTTTAGAATTTCAAAATAGATACACACACACACACACACACACACACACACCTCTTAGGACTATTTAGAAACACCATTCTAGTAATTCTAATATTATAACTGGAATGTGCTTGAGCTGGGAGGTCCTCATTGCTATGCCTTTTGGAGAAGTATGGTTTGTTGACTGTGATTTCCTCTTTCAGCCTTGCCATTTCACTTGCTGTCATTTTCTTCTTAATTTTAAAGTTTTCAGACTTCCGTAGTATCTACTGTCATTCATCCCTTTAAACTTTTTGCCAGTCTCCAAGTCAAGTCTGCAAAAGTCCCTGGATAATTCTCTTTGCTTTCCCATTTCTCAATTTTTGTGGATACCTAGGTCCTGGTGTTGGTGGTTGTGAAGAGCTGACGCTTGTCAAGGTCCAACGCAGTTTCTTTCTTACTAACGGCATTTTCCCTGAAATTATACTCTAATGTTTCTTTCTCCCACTATATCAAGGCTTCTCAATCTGGAATCAGCTTGCCAATTTATGTGAACCTCCTAAAATTTTGTGCAAAATATGACTTCTTTTTGAATATATTAATTTTCCTAGAAGTGATATATTTTAAAGAACATTTTTTATTATGGAAAATTTGAACAAACATGAAGCAGAATATAATAAGTTTCCACGTACTGTTATGATCATGTTGCCACTCTTCTTTCTTTTTTAAAGTTTAACTTCTTTTTTTATAATTATATATACTTTTGTACACAGATTATTAATGTCACAGATTTACAAGTGCTTCAGGCTGACATTGCCACTCTTATTTCACCTATCTCTCACTATTTTGGTTCCTTGGAGTATTTTAAAGGAAATCTCTGGCATAATCATTTCTTCCACAGAAACAAGTATGCATCTTCAACTGTTAGTTTTTTTTCTTACATGACCTTACATACATAGCAAAATGGACACTGATTCCTTAAACTCACCTAATTCTAGCCAATATTCTGATCTCTTTGTTTCATTTGTACCATTTTGTAGTTGGACTATTTGGCTTTTTTTTTTTTTTTGAGTGAAATAATTTCAAAAATCATTATAAAGACCATTTTTTTTAGTTAAGATTAAAGTGCACAGTAAAGTTGTACAGAGATTTCCCATATGTCTCCTATGTCTGCTTTATCAACATCCCTACCAGAATTACTGTTAGTTATAGTTGGTGGACCTACATTGACATATCATAATGACCAAGAGTCCATAGTTTACATTAGGGTTCTCTCTTGGTGTTATATACATTCTGTGGGTTTTGACAAATATATGATGATATGTATACATCACAATGGTATCATACAGAGTATTTTCACTGCCATAAAAATTTTCTGCCTCCTGCTTATTCATTTATCTCCCTCTGTCTCCCACATGACTCTGGCAACCACTGTCCTTTTACTCTTCCATAGTTTTCCCTTTTCCAGAATGTTATATAGTTGGCATCATACAAGTATATAGCCTTTCCAGATTAGCTTCTTTCACTTAGTAATAGGCATATATTGCACCTCAATGTGTTTTCATGGCTCAATAGCTCATTTCTTTTTAGTGCTGAATGATTTTCCATTGTCTGGATATTCCACAGTTTTATCCATTCACCTACTGAAGGACATCTGGCTGCTTGCAGGTTTTGGCAATTATGAAAACAAGGTGCTATAAACTAATCTGTGTGCAGGTATTAGTATGGACTTAAGTTTTCAACTCCATGGGGTACGTACCAAGGAGTACAGTTGCTGGATCATATGATAAGAGTATATTTAGTTTTGTAAGAAACTGCCAAACTGTCTTCCAAAGTCACTGTGCCATTTCCCATTCCCACCACTGACATATGAGACTTCCTGTGGCTCCACAACTTTGTCAGTACTTCACGTTGTCATGTTCCAGATTTTGGCCATTCTAAAAGCTGTGCAGTGGTTATTTCACTGCTATTTTAATTTGCATTTTCCTGATGACGAAGTGGAGCATCTTTGCAAATACTTATTTACCATCTGTATAACTTCTATAGTAAGGCAGACTATTCAATTTTATAGTCCAGTTGCTTAAATTAGAATTTAAACATAGTTCACCACTTGTCTGATAAATATATCAAGTCTCTTTATTTTGTAATAATCACCTTTCCCCATTATTTTGCTATTAAATTGTTGGAGAAACTGAATTATTTGTTCTATACAACATCCTATAGCCTGGACTTGAATGACTGCCATCTGATATTGTCATTTAACTTCTAATTCCTCTGTCCTTATATTTCCTATATACTGTAACCCAATTGTAAATTGGTGGGTAGTGTCTAGGCTTGATGAGATTTATATATTATGCAGTTGTTACTTTTAAAATAAAATTTTATCAAAATGTTAAAATTAAATAAAATTTTAAAAATCAGGCAGCCCCGGTGGCGCAGCGGTGTAGCACCACCTGAAGCCCGGGGTGTGATCCTGGAGAGCCGGGATCGAGTACCACGTCAGGCTCCCTGCATGGAGCCTGCTTCTCCCTCTCCCTCTGCCTGTGTCTCTGCCTCTCTGTGTGTGTGTGTCTCTCATGAATAAATAAATAAAATTCTTTAAAAAAAATTTTAAAAATCAAATTTTTGACTTCTAAAAGTTTAAAACCATTGTAATAGATGCAACTATAGATGATATTCTATTCTTTTTAAAAATAATCAGGTAAAAATATTGTTTACTTTTTCAGAAAATAATAATTAAAAAAAATTCATAAGTATATTTGAAGTATATCCCAGGGGATGCCTAGGTGGCTTAGTGGTTGAGTGTCTGCTTTGGCTCAGGGTGTGATCCTGGGGTCTGGGATTGAGCCCTGCATGGGCTTCCCTGCGAGGGGCCTGCTTCTCCCTCTGCCTATGTCTCTGCATCTCTCTTTGTGTCTCTAATGAATAGATCAATAAAATCTCAAAGTGTATACCAGAATTAAAAAATCAGCAATTGTGCTTTTAGAGCTAAACTATTATCCAGTTCTGGAGTCTTTTATGTTTTAAATTTTCTTTTTTTCATCTTTATTGAGGTTAATTGACATATAAAATTGTAAGATATTTAAAATGTACATCATGGCAGTTTGACATATATTAAGAAAGGAATCCTTCCCCCATCCCCAATCTAGTTAATTAACTCAACACCTCACATACTTACCTTTTTTTGTTTTTTTTTGGTAAGAACATTTAAGTTCTACTCTCTTATTTCATCTGTATAATAGAGTGTTATCAACTATAGTAACCATATTTTACATTAAATCCTCAGACCTTATCATCTATAGCTGAAAGTGTGTATACTCTTACCAGTCTCCTCATTTCCACCAGTCCCCAGCCCCTGGCACCACTTTTCTGCTCCGTGTTTCTATGAGGTTAACATTTTTAATTCCACAGATTCTTTATCTGTCTAATTTTTTTCACTTACATAATGCCTTCAAGGTCAGTCCATTTTATTGTAAATGATAGGATTTTTTTCCTCGACTTCATAATATTCCATTGTATATATAAACCGCATATTTTTTATACATTTATCCTTTGATGGACACTTAGGTTGTTTCCATATCTTGGTTGTTGTGAATAATGCTAAATAAATATGGGAGTGCACACATTGATTTGATACCGAGTTTTATTTCCATTGGATATATACTCAGAGATGGGAACCTGGGTCATATAGTAACTCTATTTTTCATTTTTTTGAGCAATCCCCATATTGTTGTCTGTAGTGGCTACAATTTACATTCCCACAGCAGTGCAAAAGGGTTCCCTTCTCTCCACATTCTCCCCAGCACTTATTTTTTGTCTTTTTGATGATAGCCTTTCTAGTAGATATGAGGTGATATCTTACTGTGGTTTTGATTTGAATTTTCCTGGTGATTAGTGATGTTGAGTATCTTTTCATGTACATGTTGGTTATTTGTATGTCTTCTTTGGAATAATGTCTACTCAGTTCTTATCAGATACACGATTTGCAAATATTTTCTCCAATTCCATAGGTTTTATTTGAATTTTGTTGATTGTTTCCTTTGCTATGCAGAAGCTTTATAGTTTGATGTAGTCCCATTTTTGTTTTCTTCTAAGAGTCTTAGAGTTTCAGAACTTACATTTGACTTAAATCTATTTTGAATTGATTTTTATGTATAGTGTAGGATGAGTCCTACTCCATTCTTTTGCATGTCACTGTACAGTTTTCCCAACACCATTTATTGAAGAGACTATTCTTTCCCCATTGTATATTCTTGGTTCCTTTGTTGTGAATAAATTGACCATATATTCATGGGTTTATTCTGGTCTATTTTGTTCTATTGATGTATTGTCTGTTTTTACACCAATAGCATATGGTTTGGGTTACTATATCTTTGTAATATAGCTTGAAATAAAAAAGTGTGATGCCTCCAGTGTTCTTTCTCAAGATTATTTTGGCTGTGAAGGTTCTTTTGTGTTTCTGTAAAAATTTTAGGATTGTTGTTCTATTTTTGTGAAAAGTGTTATTGACATTTTGGTGGGAATTGCTTGGAATCTAGAGATTGTTTTGGGAAGTATAAACAATGTTAATTCTTCCAATCCATGAGCATGGGATATTTTTCCATTTATTTGTCTTTTCTTCAATATCTTATAGTTTTCAGTGCATAGAAATTTTACATTCTTTATTAATTTTATTCCTAAGTATTTTATTGTTTTTAATGAAATTGCAAATATGACTGTTCATAATTTCTCTTTGTGATAACTCATTGTTAGTGTATAGAAAAGTGACAGATTTTTATCTATTGATTTTGTATTCTGCAATTTTATTGAATTAGTTTATTAATTCTAATACTTTTTTTTAGAAGGAGTATTTAGGGTTTTCTGAATATGACATTATGTCATTTGCAAATGGTGACAGTTTTACTTCTTCCTTTCCAATTTGGATGACTTTAATTTATTTTTCTTACCTAATTGCTGTGGCTAGGATGTCCAATACTCTGTTGAATAAAAGTGGTGAGAGGGAGTATCCTTGTCTTGATCTTGATCTTAGAGGAAAGCCTTTAGCTTTTTACCATTTTGATGAAATGGTGATTTTGATTGATGTTAGCTGTGGGCTTGTCATATATAAACTTTTGAGGGAAGTTTCCTCGATATTCATTTTGTTGAAAGCTTTTATCATAAATGGATATAGAATTTTATCACTTGCTCTTTTTGCATCTATTGAAATATATGATTTTTATCCTTCGTTTTGTTAATGTGGTTTATCACATTGATCTGCTGATGTTAAATCATCCTTGCATCCTTGGAACAAATTCTGCTTGATTATGATATATATCATTTTAATGTATATTAAATGTAATTAATGTATATTAAATTTAATGTTGAATTAATTTTGCTAATACTATGTTAAGGATTCTACATCTACCTCCATCAGTATTACTAACTTTTAGTTTTCTTGTAGTGTTTTTTTTTTTTTTTTTTTAGTGTTGGTATCAGGGTCATGCTGGCTTAGTAAAATGAGTTTGGAAGTATTCTCTCCTGTTATTTATTTATTTTTGCGGGGGAGGAATTTGAGAAGGATTGGTGTGAATTCTTCATTGAATATTTGGTAAAATTGACTAGTAAAGTTGTGTAGTCCTGCATTTTTGTTCCTTAGGAGGTTTTTGGTTACTGATTAAATGTCCTTACTGATTATTGGTCTGTTCAGATTTTCTATTTCTTTAGTAGTCAGTCTTGATAGATTGTACGCTTCTACGAATTAATTCTTTTTAAAAATAGGTCACCCAATTGGTTGGCATTAAGTTAGTCATAGTAGTCTCTTCTGATTCTTTTTATTTTTGTGATATCAGTTGAAATTTCTAATTTTTCATTTGTAATTTATTTATTGAGTCCTCTTTATTCTTAGTGAGTCTAGGTAAAGATTTGTCTATCTTCAGATAATGAGTTCTTAGTTTCATTGATCTTTCTAATTGTCTTTTTTGGTCTCTATTTATTATTTCCACTCTGCTCTTTATTATTTCCTTTCTTTACATAATTGTGAGCTTAGTTTTTTTCCTAGTTCTTTGAGTTATACAGTTAGGCAATTTATTGAGATTTTTCTTGTTTTTTAATGTAGATGTTTATTGCTGTGAACTTCCCCTTTAGAACTGCTTTTGTTTTATTTCATGAATTTAGGTGTATTACTTTTCCATTTTCATTTGTCTTAAAATATTTTTTTTTTATTTTTTTTATTTATTTGTGATACTCACAGAGAGAGATGGAGAGAGAATGAGGCAGAGACACAGGCAGAGGGAGAAGCAGGCTCCATGCACCGGGAGCCCGACGTGGGATTCGATCCCGGGTCTCCAGGATTGCGCCCTGGGCCAAAGGCAGGCGCCAAACCGCTGCGCCACCCAGGGATCCCTTAAAATATTTTTGACTTCTCATTGTTTAGTCTCCATGTTTGTGAATTTTCTAGTATTCTTGTAATCAACTTCTACTTTCATATCATCATGGTTGGAAATGATTCTTTTTTTTTTTTTTTTTATGATAGTCACACACACACACACACAGAGGCAGAGACACAGGCAGAGGGAGAAGCAGGCTCCATGCACCGGGAGCCCAACATGGGACTTGATCCCGGGTCTCCAGGATCGCACCCTGGGCCAAAGGCAGGCGCTAAACCGCTGCACCACCCAGGGATCCCTTGGAAATGATTCTTGATATTATTTTGATTTTATTAACTTTATTAAGACTTACTTTGTGGCTTAACATATATATGATCTATCTTGGAGAATGTTCCATGGGCAATGAGAAGATGTGTATTCTGATGCTGTTGGATGAAATGTTCTACATATATCTCTTCGGTCTCTTTGGTCTATTGTGTTATTTATGTCTGCAGTGTATTATTTTTGTGTCTCTATGATCTGTCCATTGATGAATCCATTTCTCTGCTCTGCTCTGTTAATATTTGCTTTATATATTTAGGTGTTCCAATGTTGGGGGCATTGTTAGATCCTCTGAATGAAGTGATACTTTATTATGATGTAATGATCTAGTTTTTCTCTTGTGACAGTTTTTGACTGAAGTCTATTTTTTCTGATATAATTATAGCCACCTCTTCTTTTTATTACCATTTACATGGAGTATCTTTTGCCATCTCTTTTTTTCAGCCTATGTGTCCCTAGAGATTAAAGTGTCTTGTAGGCAGCATATTATAGAATCTTTTTAATATTATAGAATTTTTAAAAGTTTTAAATCTATTCAGTCTTTCTTTGTCTTTGATCAGAGAATTGCATCCATTAAAGTAATTATTGAAAGGTAAGGACTTAACTATTCCATTTGTTAATTTTTTTCAGTTTTATAGTACCTTGTTCTTTTCATCTTTGCTTCTTTCTTTGTGATGATGATTTTTTGTAGTGGTATGCTTTCTTTCCTTTCACTTTATCTTTTGTGTATCATTGTGATGCCCTTTCTTTGTGGTTACAAGGCTTACATAAAAATTTATAGGTATAAGTTTATTCTAAGCTTTTTAAGAAATCAACTTCAATCATATACAAAACTTCAACATTTTATTGCCTTCCACAGTTTGTTATTTATGTCACAATTTATGTTTTTTATATTGCTTGTTGACAAATTATTATAGCCATTGTTTTTAATACTTTTGACTTAACTGTTAAGCACGAGTTAAAAGTGATTTATAGAACTCCATCACAATATTGGAGTATTTTGAATTTGAGTACATATTTACTTTTTCTGTTGAGTTTTATACTCTTAAATGTTTTCTTATTAAGATCTGTTCATTTCTACTTGAAGAATTGCCTTTAATATTTCTTTGAGGCAGTTCTACTAGTGATGAACTCCCTCAGCTTCTGTTTGTCTCAAAATGTTTTTATTTCTCTTTCATTAATGAAGGACAGTTTTGCCAAGTATAATGTTCTTGACCATTTTTTTTTCTTTTAGCATGTTGAATGAAATATATCATCAGAATTATAAATCTATTACTCTCTCAACCTTAAAGATTTCTCCTGAGAAATCTGCTGTTAATCTTAAGGGATTTCCATTGTATGTGATGAGTCAACTTCCTTTTTACCTGTACTTCTGACCAACTGTCTATAAACTAGATGTTCCCACAACCTCCTTGTTGGGCTTGATTGTGAGAGTGGCTCACAAAACTCAGTGAAATAAATTTTTTTTTACTAGATTATCAGTTTATTATAAAAGAATATAACTCAGGAATAGCCAGATGGAAGAGATGCATAGGTAAGGGTGGGGAAATGTCCTGGAGCTTCCATGCTCTTCCACATGTGCCACTCTCCTCAAATCTCCATGTGTTCACCAACCTAGAAGTTTTCCAAACTCTGTTCTTTTGGGTTTTTATTGAGCTCTCATTACATAGGCATGATTAGTTAAATTATAGGCAACTGGTGATTGAACTCAATTTCCAGTCCTCTCCTCTCCCTGAAGTTCAGGCAGTGGGACTGGTTCCATCCTGTCCTCCAGCTAACTCCCATCCTTAGGTGCTTTCCAAAAGTCACCTTGTTAACACAACCGAAGATACCTTTATTGCTCTAAGGATTCTAAGGATTTTAGGAGTTCTGTGCTAGAAATGGGAATGAAGATCAAATATATATTTTTTATTGTAAGTCACAGTATCACAGATACAAAACTGGAATCTGAGATAGTCTATGTCAGTCATATATAGATTGTTCATAAACTTCAAATTGTACATGAGGATCATGTTGACTATTTTTTTACACATGGCAAAACGGTCAGCATAGACCTATTAGCAAAACAAGCTCCAGTAATATTGTGAAGCAGATTTACTTGTTCTTAATGTACTTTGATCTACTACTCTGATGGCCTTTCAAATCATATATTGGAAAGCCTCATGCTCATGTTAGATTCTTAGGGCATCTCACTGTGGTACTTTACGTTGTCAGACTCAAATGATTTTTTCTGTGTTTTGTTTTCTCAGAGTCCTCTTCTTTCTTTGCTTTTTTGCAAAAGTGGTAGGGCTATGTGAATTCCTTAGCAAAATGTTTATATTTTAATTGGAGAATTATGGATAAAATATTTTAACCCAAATAAATCATTTCAGTAGTTTTTGGTAAATCATGGAATGAGAGGCATTGTAGAGAAAGAAAAATCTTTCATAATCTTTAAATTATACATAACTATATAACTTTCTTCATTTCTTTGTGAAGGTCTGAAATAGCCAAAATGAGTTGTTCCAGTTGAATAGGTGAATTTTGGCTAATGTTTGATTTAAAATTTCAGTCAATATCCTGGGAAAAGTTTCTGACATTAAAATTGTTGATATAGGTAAATTCTATTTAACATGTACAACCATATATCATAGCAATCAATCTTCCTAACATTTGCATCTTTATCCCTTTCCTTGAATGAGGAACATAGGTCTGTGGAAAAAACTAAAAATCAATCTGGTGTTCAGACAACAGAAAGAAGTGAAAGGCATCCAGATGAGTAAGGGAGAAGTAAAACTTTCACTATTTGCAGATGACTTGATACTCTATATAGCAAATTTGAAAGACTCCACCAAAAAATTGCTACCACTGATAAATTTAGTAAAGGTGCAGGAAACATAGTCAACACATAGAAATCTGTTGCATTTCTGTACACCAGAAATGAATCATTAGAAAGAGAAATTAAAGAATCAATCAATTTACAATTGCACCAAAAACAATAAGATATCTAGGAATTACCTTAACCAAAGAAGTGAAGGACCTGTACTCCTACTCCAAAAACTGTAAAACACTTATGTCAGATATTGGAGATAACACAAAGAAATGAAAAGACATTCCATGGTCATGGATTGGAAGAACAAATATTGTTAAAATCTCTATACTACCCAAAGCAATCTATGCATGAAATGCAATTCTGATCAAAATACCACCAGCATTTTCCACAGCTAGAACAAACAATCCTAAAATTTGTATGGAAACAGAAAAGACCCTGAACAGCCAAAGTAACATTGAAGAAGAAAAGCAAAGCTAGAAGCATCACAATTCTTGACTTCAAGTTATATTATGAAGCTGTAGTGATCAAGACAGTGTGGTGCTGGCACAAAAATAGACACATAAATTAATGGAACAGAATAGAAAACTCAGAAATGAACCCACAGTTATATGGTCAACTAATCTTTGACAAAGCAGGGAAGTATATTCAATGGAAAAAAGTCTCATCAACAAATTCTTTTGGAAAAACTTGGTGGCAACATGCAAAAGAATGAAACTGGACCATTTCATTACACCATACACAAAAATAAATTTAAAATGGATGAAAAGCCTATGTGTGAAGCCAGAAACCATCAAAATACTAAACTAAACATAGGCAGTAATCTCTTTGATACTGGCTGTAGCAACTTGTTTCTAATTATGTCTCCCGAGGCAAGAGAAACAAAAGCAAAAATAAACTATTGGGACTTCATCAAAATGAAAAGCTTCTGCACAGCAAAAGAAACAATCAACAAAACTAAGCAATAACCTACTGAATGGGGGAAGGTATTTGGAAATGACATATCTGATAAAGGGTTAGTATCCAAAATCTATAAACAACTTATGAAACTCAGCCCTCAAAAACCAAATAATCCAATTTAAAAATGGATAGAAGACATGAATAGACATTTTTCCAAAGAATCATATCCATAAAAAGTTGCTCAATGTCATTGATCATCAGGGACATACAAATCAAAACTACAATGAGATATCACCTCACAGCTGTCAGAATGATTAAAACCAACAATACAAGAAACAACAGATGTTAGTAAGGGTGTGGAAAAAGATAAACCATCTTACACAGTTGCTAGGAATGCAGGCTGGGGAAGCCAGTGTGGAAAACAGTCTGTAGGTTCCTCAAAAAGTTAAAAATAAAAGTACCCTATGGTCCAGCAATTGCAATACAATATGCTTGCTCAAAGAATACAAAAATACTAATTCAAAAGGATACATGCACCCCAATGTCTATAGCAGCATTATCTACAATAGCCAAATTATGTGAACAGCCCAAGTGTCCATTGACTGATGAATGGACAAAGAAGATGTGACACACACACACACACACACAGGAATATTACTCAGCCATAAAAGGAACAAAATCTTGCCATTTGCAATGATATTGATGGAGCTAGAGAGTATTATACTAAGTGAAAGAAGTCAGAAAAGAAAAATACAGGGCAGCCCTGGTGGCCCAGTAGTTTAGCGCCACCTTCAGTCCAGGGTGTGATCCTGGAGATCCTGGATTGAGTCCCACCTCAGACTCCCTGCATGGAGCCTGTTTCTCCCTCTGCCTGTGTCTCTGGCTCTCTCTCTCTGTCTGTCATGAATAAAAAAATAAAATCTTTAAAAAAAAAAGGAAAAATACATATGGTTTTACTCGTGGAATATAAGAAACAAAACAAACGAGCAAATGGGAAAATAAGAGAGAGAGAGAGAGAAGAAAAGCAATAAATAGACTCCTCATTACAGAGAACAAACTAATGGTTATGAGGATAGAGGTGGGTGGGGAAATGGGTTACATAGGTGATGAGGATTAAGGAGTACACTTGTTTTGATGAGCAGTGGGTGTTTTATGCAAGTGTTCAGTCACAGTATTGTACAGCTGAAACTAGTAGTACACTGTATGTTAACTAAGTGGAATTTAAATAAAAATGTAAAAAATAAAATAAAAATTAGCTGGAGTTAATTAAACAAATGGAAGAGGAAATCACATTTGGTGTATAGTTGTCGTATTCCTTTCATTTTTATTTCATTTCTTATGTTGGTATTGTGTTCTCTTTTTAAATTCTTCTTGCTAAAGTTTTATCAATCTTACTGACCTGAATTTCAGAGGACCAGCCTGTTGCTTCATTAATTTTCTGTATTCCTTTACTGTTTTCAATTTCATTGATCTCTGCTCTTATCTTAATTATTTACTTTTAAATTTGGTTATATTTTTCTTTTCCTTTTTTAACTTTTAAGGTTGAAACTTAGGTTGACTTGAGACTTTTATCCTTTTCTCTTATAGCATGTAATACTGTAAATAACCCTGTAAGAGATATTTGATGCATCCCACAACTTTTATTATGCAATTTTTTCATTTTCATTCAGTATAAAATATTTTAAAATTTTCTTGAGAATTCTTTTATTGACCCATGGGTTATTTAGAAGTGCTGCTTAATTTCCAACTTTTCCAGTTATCTTTCTGTTACCAATTTTCAGTATAATTACAATGTGGTCTGAAGATATACTTTCTATACCTTCAATTTTTTAGAATATCCTGTGATTTGCTTTGTGTTTCAGGCCACATCTTGGTGGAAGTTCTAAGTACCCTGGAAAAGATTATGTTTTGGGGTTGAATTTTCAATTAATGTCTATTACAACTGGCATTGTTCAGTTATTTTATATCTTTATCTTGTTTCTGTCTTGTAGTTATGTGGTTACTAAGAGAGGAGCACCAAAATATCTAACGATAGTCATAGATTTATGTATATCTCCTTTTAGTTCCTTCAGTTTTTGCATCATGTATTTCCAAACTCTAGTGTAAGATCAATAAACATCTAGAATGTTTATGCCTTCTTGTGAATTAATTCCTGTATCAGTAGATAATATCCTTCTTTATTCCTGAAAATTTTCTTTTCTCTGAAGTTTAGTTTGATATTAACATAGTCACTTCAGCTTTCTGTTTATTAGTGTTGCAGCATAATTATGTCATTATATTTGAAGTGAGTTTACTGTAGAAAACCTAGAGTTGAGTCATTTTTTTAATACTGACAATCTATGTCTTTTAGCTGGTATGTTTAGACCATTTATATTTAATGCATTTATTGATACTTTTGGATATAACTCTATTAGTTTGTTGGTTGCTTTTCCTTGTTCCCATTTTGTTTTGTTTCTTCTTTCCCCCTTTCTGGACTTCTTTGCATTCTTTGAATACTTTTTGTATTCTGTTTTAATTTATCTATTGTGACTTTATGCTCCATCATTTTGCATTACTTTTTTTTTTTAATAGTGACTCTAGGGATTCCAAAATACCTAATTAACTTTTCACATTATAATTTAGCAGATGTTTTGCCACTTCAATTGGGATGTAACAATCTTACCACCTTTTAGGTCCCCTTGCCCTCTCCCTTTATGCTATAATTGTCATATATATATATATGTACAATGTATGTACAATATATGTATATATATATATATATATATACACATTGTAAACACCATCAATCAGTTATGATTTTGTTTTCAATAGTCAAGAATATTTTTAAAAAATTCAAGACAAGAGTGGTCTATTATGTTTACCAAGATATTTACATTTTTGTGTTTTTTTTGTTTGTTTGTTTTCTATTCTTTTTTTCCCATGTTGTTTCAGGTTTTCTTCTAGTATCATTTTCATTCTGTCTGAGAGTTTCCTTTAGCATTTCTTTTAGAGAAGATCTGCTAAGAATTGTCTTAGTATTTCTTTATCTGAAAATGTCTTTATTTCACCTTCATTTCTGAAAAATGTTTTTGCTAATGATAGAGTTCATTGTTGATAGTCATTAAGTGAGGCAGCTGGGTGGCTCAGGGTGTGATTCCAGGTTCTTGGGATGGAGTCCTCCCCCAGGATCCCTGCAGAAAACCTGCTTCTCCCTCTGCCTATGTCTTGAGCTCTCTTTCTGTGTCTCTCATGAATAAATAAATAAAATCTTAAAAGAAATAGTCATTAAGTACTGTAAGATTATTGCACCAGTTCTTTCTGGCCTCTATGATTTCTTATGAAAAATACACAGTCAGTAGAATCATTGCTGTCTATGGGCATGGGTGTTTGGATTTATCCTGCTTGGTGTTTGCTCTTCTATTTGTAGATTTATTTAGCCAAATTTCCAAAAAATTTCAACCATTATTTTTTCAAATATATTTTCATCATTACACTTTTTCTCCTCTCTCTGATACTCTAATGACATGGCATGAGACTTTATGCTACTTTCCCATTGGTCCCTGTGGCTCTGTCCATTTTTTAGTTTATTCTTTCTATTGCTCAGATCAGTCATTTCTATTATGCCATCTTCAAGTTCACTGATTCTGCTCTGTCATCTTCTTTCTGCTATTGAACCATCCAATGTATTTTTATCTCAATAATTTTGCTTTTCAGTTCAATCTTCTCTGTATCTTGTGTTTATTTGCCAAGATTTTTATTTTAACATTTATTGCAAGAGTGTTCACAATCGCTAGTTTGAAGATTTTAGTCTTTGTCAATTAATCCAATAATTGTGTTATCTTGGCATTGATGTCTTGATTTTTTTTAATGTAAGTTGAAATTTTCTTGGTTTATCATATATCAAGTTATTTGAATTATATTATGGAAATTTTGAACATTACATTTTGAGACTGAGGCTTAGTAAAATTTATAGAGAATGTAGCTTTTTCTGTCTTATCAGGCAGTTGATTTAGTTAGATTCAGGGTACAAATATCTACCTATCTTCTGTGGGCTATGGTTTCAATGTCATTTTAGTTTTCAAAGCCTTTGTAATGCTCTTCAGATATGTTCTGGGTGTGTGCCACCCAGTAGTCAGTCTGGGGCTTAAGCGGTGGAATATAGTAACTTCAGTTCTCAAAGTCTTTGGTGGGCTAATTAGAATCAGAGTCACACAGGTGTAGGTCAGGAGTGAGCTCAGGAGTTCATAAACAACTTTATGAAGTTGCTTTCCTAAGCTCTTCCCTCTTCATCATTTCCCAAGTGCTTTTTGATTCCCTGAGCCCCATTTTTGGTCCTCTATCTGGACCCCTCTCTGTCATGTACTTTTGTGATTGGGCTCACATTCTGACCTAGTAAGAGGGAGGGCAGAGAGAAAGAAAAAAAAAGCAACATGATTTTGTCCTACCCTCTTTTAACTGCAGGTTTGCAAAGCAGGGAATAAGATTTCCTGCTTTAGGAATATGGGCTCTTGCAGGATCTCATAAATACTGCAATTCTGCTGTGGAATTTTTGGGGGGCTGGAACATGGCAAAAAGAAAAAAAATTTTCCCCACCTTGAGCATTAACAGTTGTCTTTCCTACTCCTTAGCCAGTCTAGAGTTCTTCTTCTGGAGTTCAGTCTTTCTGTGCCATAGTGCTTACTTGTGAGTTTCAGGCTTCACTGAATTCGAGTCACAGGCTACTGGAGAAGAAGAATGGCAAATTCACCACTGATTCTGTGATATTTCAAATTATGGTGTTCTTCCTTGATGTGCCTGCACCTATTTACTTTTATAGTCTTCAGATAGTTATCCAATATATTTTTTCTGGGTTTGGTAGATGTTGTATGTAGCATGAAAGAAAGAGTGAAGCATGATTACTCCTTTACATATTTAACCACAACCCACAACCATTTTATTTAAATTTAATTAATTTAAATTTAAATAGCCACTGTGGCTAATGGCTACCATATTGCATGGCACAGTTCTGGAATGACTAATATAAAAACAATTATGAATTTCCTAGATTCATTAGAATCTACCATTTGAGTTCTCTGGGAGAACTGGAAAATGCCTAGTGATCAAATTATGAATCAAATTCTGTCAGGACACCATGGAAATCATTTCTAAAACAAAGATGAAAGATTTAAAAGCATGAAACAAGTTCATGATTTTTATAATATCAAATTTATAACTAGAAACATAAAAATCACTGTTAAGAGTACATAAAGTATAGAGAAAACAGGAGAATTTGAATTATTCATTTGCATTACCAGATAACAATTTGGTAATAAGGCAGTCATCTAAATGACTTGATTTTGATGTAACTCTGAGCAGAAGAAACCATCCAGTATTTTATTTGATGATATTACAGTAGTTTCCTAGTCGTTTCATCTGTAACATAAATCAGCAAATATATATAAAAAAATAGGCAATGGGTCGTATGTGCCCTAATTTTAAACTTAAATTTTGTTTTATGTAGAAATTTTAGTTACAAAGAGAATTGGTGAGTAAATGCAGATACTTTTATAATTTTGGTTCTTAAACCTATATTCCCTATAAAATATTTTTTCCTTAACAAGTTGCAAGGTGACCATAAAACATGATAGATGATAGAATTCACTTTATTTTTAGGATGCTGCTAAAATGCTTTTTAAAAAAATATTGCACCCTGCTACAATGTTGTGTTGAAGAATAAAACTGAGGAACTGTTCTGTAATGACTGTTATATACTGTAATGACTGTTATATACTTTTAGTTGTTAGCCCCCCAAGGAATTGGTGGTCAACTCCCTTATACTGAATTCTGGGCCATAAATTCAGGCATTCTGGGACAGTTTTAGTATTATATTTATGATTGTATATCCCTTAACTATTGACATGTCCTATTATATTTATTTTCCTGTTGTTTAAATGGAATCAAATGTATATTTAAAGCCAGTGATGGGGGTTTGTGTGTGCCTGGGTGGTTCAGTGGTTGAGCATCTGCCTTTGGCTCAGGTCATGATCCTGTGTTCTTGGGATCAAGCCCCACATCAGGATCCTTGCAGAGAGCCTGCCTCTCTCTTTGCCTATGTCTCTGCCTCTCTCTGTGCATGTCTCATGAATAAAAAATAAAATCTTAAAAAAAAAAAATAAAGCCAGTGATGGGTGTGCCTGGGTAGCTCAGTTGGTTGAGCGGCTGCCTTTGGCTCTCAGATCATGATCCCAGGGTCCTGGGATGGAGCCCCATATCAGGCTCCCTGCTCAGTGGGCAGCCTGTTTCTCTCTCTGCCTGCCAGTCCTCCTGCTTGTGTGTGTGTGTGTGTCTCTCTCTCTGTCAAATAAATGAAATCTTTAAAAAAATAAAGCCAATGATGATTAAATATCAATTTCCACTGTCAATGATTTAGGTAAATCTTAGGAAGAATAGATCTTGTCTCCTAGATATTCAATTGTTTTCATTTTGATATTGAAAATATGTCCCTATTTTCCTTTTCATTTCTCCTATTTAGTTTTATATAGTTTGGTAGAAGTAATAAGAAAGCAGAAAAGCTCAGACAAAACCTTACTTCTCAGTATTTCTACATTAATCAAAATTAATTTTATAGTAATGTATAAGTTGCCTTGACAATTATGAAAACTAAGTAATACACATGAGGGAATGATTGTGTGGAGCCAAAAGCTTGCCCTGTGCATCACAAGTCACACTCAAAGATTTTTTCTTGGGAATGTTTAAGAAAGTCTCCAAATTTTCAAGCTCTTGAAACATGAAACTACCAAAATATGCCCATTTTCCAGGAGCACTACTATTCTTCTCCTTTGTAAGTATTTGTTGACTGACTACAAAATTTGACAAAATTTTATTTTCATGAAATTTACACTCTAGTTTCTCTGCAATTTATGCCTTTGGGTAATTTGAGATTGATTTTTTTTTCTTTTAAGATTTTATTTATTTATTCATGAGAGACACAGAAAGAGAGTGGCAGAGACATAGGCAGAAGGAGAAGCAGACCTCCATGCAGGGAGCCTAATGTGGGACTTGATCCTGGGACTCCAGGAATACGACCTGAGCCGAAGGCAGATGCTCAACCGCTGAGCCACTAAGGCATCCCAAGATTGATTGTTGAACCTGATTGAACTAGGTACCATAAGTACTAATAATCTGGGAAAAATTGCTGCCCACATTTGTATATCACAACTCTGGAGATTAAGAACATGTTTCTTACTACATGTTCTAGATAGTCTCAATATAGATGTTCTTGAATATATTTTGTTTTATTTTAGTACATACAGGTCCTTTTACAAAATGACCCTTTAATCTCATAGCCACAGATCTTTCTGATACTGAAGGACCTCATGAAAACCCATACATAAGATTTTTCTTTTTTGCTTACTACTATACAAGTAGTATGTGTATAAATACACAGATATAACAAGGGAGGTACTATTACTCAATATAAGTTGGTCCTGAGAAATAAGAGATGCAGGAAGATGAGAAAGTCAGATAAAATAAACTATAATAATTTTTGCTTATATTCATCTAAAGAGTGTTTGTGACCCTAATTTACAATGTGAGGGGGATGGGGGTGTATTTCACCACACATCCACCAGTTCTTTGGACACATGCGAGTGTGCTGTAAGTCAAGTCAATTCTGACACTATCTATTCAAGACAGCATCAGATTTCACAGGTTGAGGGGTCATTTTCACAAAACTGTTCTCCCTCCACTGCTCCCCCCTCCCCCAATTTAGAGGTCTTGCCAGTTGCAAGACCAGGTTGTCAGCTATATTTCTGACTTGACTGGCTATATATAGCCAGTCACCTCTTCCTGGAGTTTGATTAATTTGTCAGAGTGGCTCACAACTCAGAGAAACATTTTACTTACTAGAGCATTAGATTAATTATAAAAGAATATAACCCAGGGACAACCAGATGGAAGAGAAGCATAAGGCAATGTATGGGGAAAGGGTGAGAAACTTCCATGCTCTTTGAGTGTACCACTCTCCCAAAATCTCCATGTGTTCACCAGCCTGGAGCTCTTCAAATGCTGCCCTTTTAGATTTTTATAGAGGCTTCATTACATAGGCATGATAGGCTAAATTGTTGGCTGTTGGCTGTCAACTCAATCTCCAGACCTCTGTTCTCCCTAGAGATCACGGGGGTTAGAGGGGAAGGCTGAAAGTTCCAACTTTCAGATGGCAGGCTTGATTCCCCAGGCAACCAGCTCCCATCTTTAGGTGACCTATGGGCATTCCGAAAGTCACCTCATTAACATGACAAAACATACCTTTATCAGTCTCCACACTTAAAAATTCCAAGTGTTTTAGAAGCTAAGTGCTAGAAACAGGGACAAAAACCAAATATATATTTCTAATTATAAATCACAAAATCACACTAACTTATGGTAATTATCTCTAGGTTTTTAGGACAGTACTGTGGAAGCCAAGAAAAATTAAGGCATCCCACCTAAAGTTTAGCATTAGCACAAGTACAGCCATCTTAGGCCCCTGTGAATAAGAGCTGAAATTTACATTACTTCAGTTACAGGAAGAAGACAGTTTACAGCTTAACATCCTAGAAAGCCCCATATTAGAATAAGAACAGAGCCCAAGCCAAGGGCAGGAAGCCCCTATTAGAATAAGAACAGAGCTCAATGCCCTTGAAAGCCCCATATCAAAATGTAAACAGAACTTGAGAAATTCCTCTACCCCTTCTGAAAATCCCCTAGACCAGCCTATAAAAAACTAAGCTGAAACCCACCTTGGGGTCCAAGTCCCTGCTCCGCTGTGTCGGGTACACTTGGACCCAAGCTCGAGCTTGTAAATAAACCCTCGTGTGTTTGCATTTGTGTCGGCTCCTTGGTGGTTTCTCGGATTCGCAATCTTGGGCACAACATTAACTGCCCCTAAAAATGTAAATGCAATATAGTGTTCTTTCAGGATGTCTATGTTTTAAAGTCCATTTATTCCTCTGGTATGAAAAGTAGTGAATCATGTGAAGTTCTAAAAGTTTGCTTACTTCACTAAATCCTGACATGGAAGATAAGTTACTGATATGTGTACACAGAGAAGAGCCCTGAGAGGTTAGAGAATTGGGAGATGGTATTACATCATCATGTGGGAATGAAGATGGTTTCCTCATTGCTAGGCTGCCCCTTTGATCTTAAGATGACAAGGAGGCTGTGTACCCCTCTTTTATAAGGGGTACATTAAAAGGAAAAAAAAATGAACAGGTGAATCTGGACTTTGACTTTAGAGGGAGGTCCAAGCAGATAGGACATTCAGGTCAAGAAGCTTTGATGGCAAATACCAGTAAGGTGGCTGTGTCGTTTTGAGGACTAGGCTAGGATGCACACTTTTGGAAATTCTTTGGCTGGCAAAGTAAGTTAGAACTCTGGTGTTAGACTTCTAGAGGTATTGGGCAAGAAATCAAGGGACAGACCTAGGACAGAATAACAAGATATTAAGTTCTAGTAATCTAGCTACTAGAAAAAGGGTATGATATTCCAAAAATATATTTTTGGTTTTTTTTAAAGATTTTGTTTATTTATTCATGAGAGAGAAAGAGAGAGAGAGAGAGAGGCAGAGACATATGCAGAGGGAAAAGCAGGCTCCATGCAGGGAGCCCGATGTGAGACTTGATACTGGGACTCTGGGACCACGCCCTGAGCCAAAGGCAAATGCTCAACCACTGAGTAACCCAGGCATCCCCCCAAAATATATTTTTGGATGTCTATCCTGTACCAGATACTGCTTTACTAAAGAAAATAGGCAAAGTGACTACCTTTGTAGAGCTGACCTTTAGTGGAGAGACAGAAATTAAACAAGATGAACTTGTGAAATATTTGGCATTTTCTAAATAGTGCATTAGGGGGGGAAAAAAACCCACAACAGAGAAGGAGATAGAGTGCCATGGACGAAATATGTACGCAACTTTTGTGTGGTTAGGGAAGTCCTCACTGAGAAGGTGATATTTGAGAAGGGTACAAGATTAGAGAGTGACCAGCCTTGAGGCAATTGTGATAAGCTTCTTTTGGGGTTTTTAATAATTACTTGAGTATAGGTAGGAATAGTCTCAGGGTCTGGGGTAGTGATGGAATCTTGTGGTTCTTAAGTGGTCCCAAGCTTTGAAGATTAGGAACTCTGGTTCATGGAGTTGAGAAGTCTTATTTATACAATAACCATTAAGAGGTGAAAGGACTTAAGAATCCATTTGAACATCTGCTCCTGGTCCGGTTGGCACCTGGTATCCCTAAGAAATGAGGGACCTAGAGAATGGTTACAAAAATTAGTAAGATTTAAGTCAGTAACTAGGATGAGAGAATGGCTAAATCAGAAAGTCTAGAAGCAAAATGGGTAACAGGGAATCTTCAGGAAGAGCTTACTGTGCTAAACTTGATACATACCATCCAGGTTGATCTGTAGCCCCCACTCCTGGTAGAGCTTTCTGGAATATAAAATATAAACTTATGGTGATTTTTGCCATTTATAGCAGATCGAGCAGATCTACATGCTCGAGTCTGACTTGGGTAGGGTTGCCAGATAAGGTATTGGATACCTAGATAAATTTGGATTTTAGATAAACAATGAAAAAATTTTTATTATATATGCTCCAAATATTACATGAGATATACTATGGTAAGTATGTATACACTCACAATCTGTTGTTTTTCTGAAATTCAAATTTAATTGGGCATATTTTCTTTGTTAATCTGGTAGCCCTAGATCTGAAGATCATTTGGACGTCCAGATCTTGGTGGGCCAAACTTTGAGGTATGTGTTGGAAGCCAAGACCTCCTTCCTCTTTAGTAGTATTTTGGTTCTTAGAGGTATTAGCATCCTCCAAATCTGAGGACTGAAAATGGATACTTACAGTGATCTTTTTAGAAAATTCTACTGTTTATAGCAGTGGTATATATAATGGCTGGTGATGAATTGTATTCCTCTAGAGCAGCATTTACACTTTTAACAGCATAGAACTTATGTAGGAAATATAAAATCAGAGTGGTACTAGGAATCCTGAGCCATACCTAATGGGTTTCCCCTTTATCTTCTGTGATGGCTCCTAAAACATGTCTGTGAAAACCTGGGACTCCATGGTATTTACTTGGAAAACCATTGCTTTAGCATCAAGAAATGGCTAAAAAGATCATAAGTCATTTTTGAAAACTTCATTTCTACTGTGTTTGGGATCAAGCATTCTAAATACTTGAGTGGGAATAAGGGAATCTAAAGGAATGAGACATTTTTTTTTTTCTAAAGAAAAGAAATGTAAATGCAATGTTTTTCTAATGGTGAGAATGTCTGGGGAAAATATATTAGTTTGGCAGGGAGGGAAGCTCCATCTTTCTACCACCTACACTTTTTTTTGGCCATTATCTCTTTCATTATAATGTCCACATTATTTTTTTTCATAAAGAATTAGACTCTATTTTATTCCTAGCACAAAAGATGTAGCATGCATTTTTATTTGCTTTTGATTAAAGTCTCACCCATTTTGAAGATCTGTAGATAATTACTAAAAGAGTTATAGGTCACTTAAGAATACTGAAGTACATCCAGACAATACATATGCTATTTTAATTAATTTTCTATCAGTTCTTTTCTTTGTGCAGTTGTCATTGTTGAACAGTTTAAAAGCCATATGAACATACATAATTATAGTTGGCTTTAGAGTGGGCAAGGCCATGTGGAAAATGCTATCTTGAGGAGTCAGATTTATATTGTGATTCTTAGAATTCACTTCGAGAATAATGTGTTAGAATCAAGTGTGTACTCCCAAATTAGGGATATCATCTTATTTCTGACTTATTTTCAAGTTAAAATGCTATTTAGATTTGACATGGAATATATTATCACAGAATAGGCCTTGACAATCGTAATTCAGGCAAAACTCAATGCTGGAGAGTCTCAAACCACGGTCCTAGGCTTCCCTTTGCCAGGATTCCTCCTCCATTCTTTCCTTTCTGTACACATTCCTTTCTATCCTGTTTTGTCCCTATCTTTTCCTTTCCTTCTTTTCTTTCTCACTTGCTCTGTAAGTGATCTTATCCATTCCTATCAACATCCTCCTTCCCTCCACCCAAAATAAATATTCCTGGTACTTGATTTTATCCCTACTATTCACAATGGGAGTATGAGAAGGTGGGCTTGGCAAATCAGCTGCTAATGCCTGGATTTGAATTAGAGGTCAGTGACTCAAAGAAGCAAGGACAGTAGAGAGTTTATCTGGATGGGAAAGCAAGCTTCCAAGTGTATATCCTGAGAACAGTCTGAACTGTGGTGCCAGTAGCCATATTCAGCATCCGGAGCCAGCAGTGGCAGCTGCCAAGGCCTCAGTAGAGGAACAACGGCATGATTTTTACTGATCTTGGCTGACCAGCATTTTGGGATTTTTGTTTATTTTCTTGGTGTGTTTTTTTCCAAACTCTTTGGAAATTCCATGAGCTATCTAATATCTTTTCAATAAATTTCTTTTCTATTCACATTACCCGGAGTTGGTTCTTATTGTTTGTTGATTGCCATGATGCCCAGATTCATAATTTTAGCCCAAACTTCTTTTCTAAACTTCAAATCCAAATGCCAACTTAAAGTTTTCACTTAGATGTCTTACATTAGAGTCATCTCACACTAATGTATCAAAAACTGAACTTATATTCATTTTCCAGGCCTGATCTTTCCACCAGTCTTCCCCATTCTACCTTTATTCACTCCGGTTAGGTTGACATCTGTTGGGTGGTGGATTGTTTACTTCTATGTAGCCACTTCAGGCCAGAGGCCAGCAAATAGCCATAACAACTGAGTGGAGGAAAGAAGACCGTCTGAGAAGGGATCAAAGTTAACTTCTCAAGGAGCTGCTTCACTTGTGTCTGATGGTGTGTCTGTGTCCACCAGTGTTATCTTGTGATACCCATGCACATCCCTCCAGCCTGGCATCATGTCATTTCTGTTTTTGCTGACTATGCTACAGACCCACTGGTTATTGTTCAAGTTCTTGAACATGCCAAGTTCTTTTCATTATCAGGCCCTTACACAGGCTGTTCACTGTCTTTGAAAAGCTCTTCTCTTCACTTCACTAACTTCTTTCCATCCTTTAGTTTAAATAGTATTTATTTGTCTTCTCTGATCCCTAAAGCTAAATTATATCTCCTGGTATTGTCTTTTATTTTCTCCTAGGCAGCAACTACTGATGTGGATCTTTCCAAAACACAATTTACAATCCGGGGTGCCTGGGTGGCTCCGTCAGTTAAGCATCTGCCTTTGGCTCAGGTCATGATTTCAGGGGTCCTGTGATCGAGTCCTGCATCAGGCTCCCAGCTCAACAGGGAGTCTGCTTCTCTCTCTATCTCCCCTCCCCAACCCTGCTTGTGTGCTCTCTCTCAAATAAATAAATAAATAAAATCTTAAAAATTTTTTTACAATCCTTGAACTTATACTAATGAGTGCTAAAGTAGATGATGTATAGGTGTTTTGTGTTCCTAACTCACAAGGTCCCCTACTTTTTCCCTGGTCTAGTCCCTTACCATTTCCCCACCTTTCCCCTAAGACTTGCACCATCAACCATTCTCTCATCGCTCGGTTTTTCTTTCCATTGATCGTTTCTTTTAAGCCTATGAATATAAACACACCAATATCCCAGAATCTAAAACATTACACACACTAGTTCTTTTAAATCTGATTTCTCTTTAAGTTGTCTCAACTCTCTCATTTCTTTAACTGCCAACCCTTTTGAGATCATGATATCTACTATCTACCTTTACTTCTTCATATTTTACTCTTTCCAAGCATTTAAATATTGTTTTTGCCTTTACTTCTATCTTAGTTTCCTATGGCTACTATAACAAATCACCACATACTTGGTGGCTTAAAACAACACAAATGTCTTCTCTTACAGATCTTGAAGATGGTGTTCCAAAATCAGGTTCACTGGGCTGAAACCAAGGTGTTGGCAGGACCTTATTCTCTCTGGAGACTTTAGGAGAAAAATCTGTTTCATTGCTTTTTCCAGCCTCTAGAACTGTATTTGCCTTTTCAGCAGCTAGTAGCCATCTGTATTCTTTGGCTCGTGGACTCTTCCTCTGTCTTCAAAGCCCATAGTGTAGCATCTTCACATCTCTCTCTCTGCTGCTGTCATCAAATCATTTTTGCTCTTCTCTATTAACTCTCCTTCTGCATCCCTTCTCTAAAGATACTTGTGATACATTTAGGGTCCACCCACATAACCTAGGGTAATCTCACTTCAAAATTCTTAATTTAATCACATCTGGAATTTGAAAGGGCCATTATTCAGCCTACCACACCTTCCAAGAAATCAGTTCAGCAGATTTCTAATCACAAACCTGATGGCATTACTCATCCTTTTCTTTTCTGCTTCTGTGTAGCATTTAACAGTGTCTCTGGCTTCTTGAAACACCCCTATGCCTGGCTTCTGTGTCAATACTCCTGTTTCTCTGACAACCATGTTATGTCCTTCTCTTCCTCTCACTTCTAAATGTAAGTTTTCCTGAATATTTTCTCCTTAATTTCTCCTTTCTTGCTTTCTGTACTACCTTCCCTGACCAACTCATCCACTCCCATGACTTCTTCATCTTCATATTCTGGTTAAATCCTCTTCAGGGCTCTGGCTCTCATTTCTAGGTGCAGGCTAGACTTCTTTCAGACAGACAACCTTGAGGTTTAGTAATGAGACTGAATTCATTACCAAACTCTTTAAACATCTTCTGCCTCCTTAATCAGCATTGCAGTTAATGACTCCAGCATTCAGAAGAATAATCAAACCTCTTTCTCTTGCTTTGTCTTGGCTACTACCTTATTTCAGGCCCTAATTGCTTCTCATATGAGCTATAATAGTAATTTCATAGCAGATATTCCTCTCTGTGATTTTTAGCCTTTCTTTGCTCCTAGAATCAGCTTTCTAAAGCCTGGCTGTAATGAGTGCAAATTTTGCATTAAAAATCCTTTGTGCTCTGTCCTTCTCCTTGTCAGCAAGTTCTGATTAAAACGCAGATTTGTGAGGGGTGCTTGGGTGGCTTAGTTGGTTAAGTATCTGCTTGTGGCTCAGGTCATGATCCCAGGGTCCTGGACTCAAGCCATGCTCTTGGTTACATCTCTGCATTGGGCTCCTGCTCATCAGGGAGCCTGCTTCTCCCTGTGTCTTTGCACCCTGCATGCTATCTTTTTCTCTCTCTCTCAAATAATAAATAAGATCTTTAAAAAAGCCATATTTGTGGACTTCAAGGCTGTCTCCAACTTTATTTCAAGTGTAAACCTATAGACGTATCCCCCACCTCTCTGTACTCACTTTAGGTCCTGCTATAGCCTGCTAAATGTGCAGAGTTCATGCCTCTGTGTCAGTTTATTATATTCATTTCTTCATTTTTCTTTATGAAAATCTCACAATGTGGACCTCCAGGCAAAACACAATATGCATGATAGCTAAGTATATTTTAAATTTAAATAATTATTCAATATTTTCTTTGCTTTGCCATTGCATAGAGCTAGTATTCTCTGGTGAGCTTTAGTAAGTAATGCCCTTATCAAAATTGGAGGTCCTACCTGCATTTTCTGTTATTGAAAGGAAGGTGAAACTTAGCCAAAGGCCTAGTTTAAAATCATTCAGTTCATTCATTCATTCTTTCTTTACCTTATACATTAATTCTACAACTCTTTACTGAATACCTACTATGTGCTGGACACTGTTCTAGGCACTGGGGGATAAAACAAGCAATATTAATATGGTCTTTGCATTTCTGGAGCTTACAGATTAGTGAGGAAACAGTATTAATGAAATATACCAAAATAAAGTCAATGATGTCTGTGTCAAGTACTAAAGAAGAAGAGCACTTTTTCTGGAGTTTATCAGTGGGGTACTGACCTAGTTGGAGTTCATAAAGGCTTCCCTGAGGAAATAATGAATGAATAGCAAAGAGGAGGAAGACATTCTCAAAAGCCCTTATCTACATTCTTTTAGTTTCAAGTTTTTATTTAAATTCCAGTTAGTTTACATACAGTGTAATATTAATTTTGTGCGTAGAATTCAGTGATCCATCACTTACATACAACATCCAGTACTCATCACAATCAGTGCCCATCACACATTTAATCCATCCCCCACCCCACCTATCTACCCTCTAGCAACCCTCAGTTTGTTCTCTGTAGTTAAGAAGTCTGTTTTATGGTTTGTCTCTCTTTTTCTTCTCTCATGTTCATCTGTTTTGTTTCTTAAATTCCACATGAATGAAATCCTATGGTATTTGTCTTTCTCTGACTTACTTATTAGGCTTAGCATAATAGTCTCTAGCTCTCCATGTCATTGCAAATGGCAATATTTCATTCTTTTTGATGGCTAAGTAATATTCCTTTGTCTCTATATACCAAGTATTTTTTTATCCATTCATCAGTTTATGGACATTTGGGCACCTTCTGTAATTTGGCTGTTGTAAATAATGCAACAGGGTGCATGACCCTAGACCCTAGACCACTTACACCATACATAAAAATAAATTCAAAATGAATGTAAGACCTAAATGTAAGATAGGAAACCATCAAAATCCTAGAGAAGAACATAGGCAGTAATTTCTTTGACATTGCCCATAGCAACTTCTCACTAGATATATCTCCAAAGGCAAGGGGAAATAAAGCAAAAATGCACTAGCATAAACACTAAGGTCCATGAATGACTTTAAATCAGTATTTTTGTATCCTTTGGGTAAATACCTAGTGGTGCAATGCTGCATCATAGGATAGCTCTATTTTTAACTTTTTTGAGGAAACTCCATATTGTTTTCCATATTGATTGAACTGGTTTGCATTTCCACCAACAGTGTAAGAGGGTCCCCTTTCTCCATATTCTCACCAATATCTGTTATTTCCTATGTTATTAATTTTAGCCATTCTGGCAGGTGTGAGGTGATATCTCATTTTGTTTTGATTGTATTTCCCTGATGATGAGTGATGTTGAGTATCTTTTTTGTATGTTTGTTAGCCTTATGTATGTCCCAGTGGACATAGGAAAATGTCTATTGCTATCTTCTGCCAGTTTCTTATCTCAGTTATTTGTATTTTAGGTGTTGACTTTGTAAGTTCTTTATATATACTGGATACTAACACTTTATCAGATGTATAATTTACAAATATCTTCTTCCATCCTAGAGGTTGCTTTTTGTGATTGTTTTCTTTGATGTGCAAAAGCCTTTCATCTTGATAAATTTCCAATGGTTCATTTTTGCTTTATTTCCCTTGCCTCTGGAGATATATCTAGTGAGAGGTTGCTATGGGCAATGTCAAAGAGATTACTGCCTATGTTCTTCTCTAGAATTTTGATGGTTTCTTATCTCACATTTAGGTCTTTCATTCATTTTAAATTTATTTTTGTGTATGGTGTAAGTGGTCTAGTTTCATTCTTCTGCTGGTTGCTGTAAAATTTTCCCAGCAGCATTTATTGAAGAAACTATTTCTTTTTCCTTTGGATATTCTTTCCCTCTTTGTCGAAGATTAATTGACTATAAAATTGTGGGTCCATTTTTGGGTTCTCTATTCTGTTCTATTGACCTATGTGTCTGTTTTGTGCCAGTATCATGGTGTCTTGGTGATTACAGCTTCATAATATAGCTTGAAATCTGGGATTGTGATGCCTCGTGCTTTGCTTTTCTTTTTCAAGATTGCGTTGGCTAGTCAGGGTCTTTTGTCATTCTATACAAATTTTAGGATTCTTTGTTTTAGCTCTGTGAGAAATGCTGGTGTTATTTTGATAAGAGTTATATTGAATGTGTAGATCAGGGATGCCTGGGTGGCTCAGCAGTTGAGCATCTGCTTTGGCTCAGGGTGTGATCCCGGGGTCCTGGGATCAAGTCCCATATCAGGCTTCCTGTGTGGGGCCTGCTTTTCCCTCTGCTTGGATCTCTGCCTCTCTCTGTCCATGTCTCTCATGAATAAATACATAAAATCTTAAAAAAAAAAAGAATGTGTATATCGCTTTTGGTAGTATAGACATTTTTAACAATATTTGTTCTTCCAATCTATGAGCATGGAATGTTTTTCCCTTTCTTTGTCTCTTCTTCAATTTCTTTAATAAGTGTTGTATAGTTTTCAGAGTACAGGTCTTTTGCCTCTTTGGTTATATTCCTAGATGTCTTATTATTTATATGTTTCTAGGAATTTATCCATTTCTTTCCGGTTGCCCAATCGGTTGGCATTTAATTTTTCTTAATATTCTCTTATAATTGTTTGTATTTCTGCAGTGTTGGTTATAATCTCTCCTCTTTCATTCATGGTTTTATTTATTTGGGTCCTTTATCTTTTGTTTTTGACAAGTCTGGCTAGGGGTTTATCAATTTTTAAAAATTTTTTGTAGTACCAGCTTATGGTTTCATTTGTCTGTTCTACTGTTTGTTTTGTTGTTGTTGTTGTTATGTTCTTTCTATATCATTTATTTCTGCTCTAGTCTTTATTATTTCCTTTCTTCTTCTGGCTTTAGACTTCATTTGTGGTTCTTTTTCTGTCTGCTTAAGGTGTAAAGTTAGATTGCATATTTGAGATTTTTCTTGTTTCTTGAGGTAGGCTGGTATTGCTGTGTACTTTCCTCTTATGACTGCTTTTGCTGCATCCCAAATGTTGTGGACCATTTTGTTTTCATTTTCATGTATATTTTTTTATTTCTTCTTTAATTTTGTGGTTGACCCAGTCATTATTTTGTAGGATGTTCTTTAGCCTCCATGTATTTCTGGTCTTTCCAATTTTTTTCTTGTGGTTGACTTCATGTTTCATAGTGTTGTGGTATGAAAATATGCATGATATGATCACCATCATTTTGTTCTTGTTGGGGGCTTATTTGTGACCCAGCATATGTTCTATTCTGGAGAATGTCCCATGTGCACTTGAAAAGACTATATATTCTGCTACTTTAGGATGAAATGTTCTGAATATACCTGATAAGTCCATTTGATCCAGTGTGTCATTCAAAGTCATTGTTTCCTTATTGATTTTCTGCTTAGAAGGTCTGTCCATCGCTGGAAGTGGGAGTGTTAAAGTCCCCTACTATTATTGTATCATTATTAATAGTCTTTTCTGTTTGTTATTGTTTTATATAGTTGGTTGCTCCCAAGTTGGGGGCATAAATATTTACAATTGTTAGATCTTCTTGTTGGATAGACTCCTTTATTATGATATAATGCCCTTCTTCATCTCTTATTACAGTCTTTGGTCTACATTCTAGTTTGTTTGATGTAATGTGGTTATTCAGGCTTTTTTTGACATCCATTTGCATAGTAAATATTTCTTCATTCCCTCACTTTCAATCTGCAGGTGTTTTTAGGTCTAAAATGAGTCTCTTTATAGACAGCATGTCAATGGGTCTTTTTTTATATTCATTCTGACACCCTATGTCTTTTGATTGGAGCATTGAGTCGATTTACATTCAGAGTGATTATTGCTAGATATGAATTCAGTGCCATTTTATTACTTATTTTGTCATTGTTTCTGGGGATTGTCTCTGTTCCTTTCTAGTTTTTGCCACTTTGGTCTTTCTTTACTACTCAGAGTCTTTTAATATTTCTCGCAGGCTGGTTTAGTGGTCATGAACTCCTTTGGTTTTTGCTTGTCTGGGGAACTCTTTAGCTTTCCTTCTATTCTGAATGATAGTCCAGATGAATACAAGTGTTCTCGACTGCATGTTTTTCCCATTCCACAGGCTGAATACATCATGCTGCTCTCTTCTTGCCTGCAAAGTTTCTATAGAGAGATCTTTTGCTAAACTTATTTGTCTTCCCTTGTAAGTTAGGGACTATTTTTTTTTGTCTTGTGGTTTTTATGACTTTTTATTTATATCTATATTTTGAAAATTTAACAACAATATGTCTTGGTGTTTGTATGCTTTTGTTGATTTTGTTAGGAATTCTCTGTGCCTCCTCTATTTGGATGTCTGTTTCCCCAGATTAGGGAAGTTTTCAGCTATAATTTGCTCAAATAAACTTTATGCCCCCTTTTCTTTTCTTTTTCTGGGACTCCTATGATATGAATGTTATGCTTTATAGAGTCACTGAGTTCCCTAAGTCTAACTTGTGTTCTAATGTTTTTCTTCCCCTTTTCTTCTCAACTTAATTATTTTCCATAGTTTTATGTTCTATATCACTTATTTGTTCCTCTGCTTCTTCTATCCCTATGGTCATTACATCCAGTCAGTTTTGAATCTTGGTTATTGCATTTTTCATTTCAGCCTGATTAGTTTTTAGATCTTTCATCTCTGTGGTAGGTGACTCCCCCGTGTCTTCTATGGTTTTCTCAAGCCCAGCTAGTGTCCTTATGATTCTTGCTTTAAATTCTGGGTCAGTCATATTACTTATATCTCTTTTAATTATATCCCTGGCCATGACCTTTTATTGTTCTTTCTATTGTGATGAAATTCCTCCATCTTGCCATTTTGTGTAGGTCTCTATCTTTCTCTCTGTGTTAGGAAAGCCTAATGTTTCCTGCTCCTGAGAGTAATGGCTTTATGGAGAAGAGGTTATATACTATCCAGGGCCTAGTGCTGGAATTGTCACTTGTATATAGTGTATGCACTCTTAATTTGTCTTTTAGCTGTTCTTTTCCTTAGGTCAGTCCTCTTTAGAGTTTCTCTTTGCCTGCAGTGTGGAGTGTTTGGACCTCAGCCAGAGTTTGGTGAGTTTTAACTAGGTATACTATGGTCAGCTTGTTAATAAAGACCAGATGCTATTTCCTAGAGCTGAAGCTCTGTAGCACTCTGTGGTCAGACTTGGTGCTTGCAGGGGTTTATGCTAGTTTTCTGGGGAAGGGGATCACTGTTCTGGTTCTCAGGCATACTTGCCCAAGCAAAGCGGTACCTCAAGAGTGCAAGGGAATGGGGGTTGGTATAAGTGGTTTAGGCTGCGAGTGCTGCTTACTGAAGTTAGTTTGTGCTAAAGGGCTGGGTCAGAACAAAGTGGGACCAGCTAGGTCCCAGTTCCCCTGAGAGGAGAGTTTGTGTTTGCGGCTGTCCAGCAAGACTTCCAGAAGTGCAAACAATCTCCCCTTGTGTGTCCCAGGTATCCCTCAGATTGCTGCTTTCACTCGTTGTCTGAGCCATCTGCCTGTCTGGCAGTGCAGTACACCTTGGGGTATATCCATGGCAGGCCAGCTGAGTTTTGAAACTCCAAACTTTAGGGGACCTAGCATGGCAGGGACCTGCACTGTCCTGTGAGGAAGGGTCTCACTGCACTGGAGGTGATGCAAGTTTTTCCTAGAAGGGCAGCTGACTAAAGCACAGTGTCATGGGTTTGTGGTAAGACACAGGAAAAAGCCAGTGTCTGGCTTAGCTGCTTTAGGAGATGTCTCTGTGCCTATGCTGGGGGTCAGGAAAGGGAAATGGTGCCTGCCAACTCTTTTGTCCCCAGAGAGGCAATGCCACCTCTCCCAGATGCTCCGAGAAGGGGGAGCCATCTCTTCCAGTGTGTCCCAGAGGATCTGCAGATCATGCCATCTGCGCCCTGGGCTCTCTGCCCTCCTTCTCCACGGAAGCACTACAGTGCTCTCAGGGCTCCACATCCACCATGCTGTAGACCTCAAAAACTCTTCTTTAAGCCTCCCTGTATTGTAAAAGCTCACAAAAGTCAGCCCCTTTCATTTTCCCAGTCAATGGCTCTGGGGCAGTGTTTTCATTGTCCAATCCCCTGTGTGCTCCTCTGTCTTGTGTCTCTCTCTCACCTCTCTCCATAACCAGGGCTCCTTCCCCTCAACAGGATCTGCCCTCTGTTTCTCTGCCAAACCCTGTCTCTGCACCTCCTACTTTCCACAGAGTGGCTTCTTCTCTCCCTCTAGTTGTGCCGTTTGTTCTGTCAGGCCTCAGATCGATTTTTTGGCTATTCAGAATGATATAAAATTTATCTAGCTGTGTTTGAAGGATAAGACAAGCCTAGGGTCCTCCTACTACTCCACCATCTTAGCACCTTCTGCTCTTATCCACATATTACACAGAGATTAATTGGGAGGTCAAAAACTCACCTCAAATATAAAGTTAGGTACTAATTCTGAATGTGCAGATTGTTAGATGTAGAAATTATATCTTTGAAATATACCTAGGATGATAGAAATCTATGCTAAGGCCAAAAGCGGTATTAAGAGGTAACATAGTACTTGTAGTGGGTGTGCTGAGGTGTAGCATTCTTTATAATGCTATTTGTAATCCCATAGCTTTGTGAGAAAGGTTTATATGTTTTGCTTTTCCAAAGTATTTCCAAAGTGTTCCATAGACACAATTCTTACTTCCTCAATAGCACCTGGTTTGCTTATTATTTACTCAACAGCTACAAAACAACTTGTTCTATTATATTAGTGTTTCTTTCCTTTTTAACCCCTGAGATCAGAGAGTTAAGTGTTAATTATGCTCCATATTTGTCATCATTGTCATCATCAGTGTATAAAATGTCTCCTGTTTCATTTTATTTTATATTTTCCCCTATCTTTCTTGATACCTCCTGTTCTACCGCTTACCTCACATTGTCTCTTTAAATATTCATGTATTCTATGCAGTGCATCCAAATGAACTTGCTATCCACCCCAAGATTCTACTCATTTCTAGTCTACAGGTCTCGGCTGCTAGGGGATGTCGGGGATTCCATCTTTCAGATACCTCTGGACTCTACCTTTCCCTCCATCCATACTGCCATTTTTCAGGGGTTCACACACTTGCTATTATTTCTTGCTCTATTGTAACCGATCTCCCTAAGTGGTTTTCCTAATTCTAGCCTGATTTGCCAAATGCAGCCAAAATGATTTTTCTAAAACACAAATCTGGCGATGTCACCCCTCTGCTTTAATATCTTCCCTTGCTATTTTTCTGGTGAAAGTCCTCAGAATGATGTCAAGGCTCCTCCATTCTCACCCCTGTCTGCAGTCACTGTACCTTTTCATAAGCACACACTATGCCTGCAGATTAAGCTACCTGGCAGGTCCCCATAAGTACCTCTTGTTTCTTGCCTCTGTACCTTAGAAGATGGTGTTCAAAATGCAAACATGACCAGAAAAAAATATTACAAATGGAAAATCCAGCAATAGAACAAAGGCACAGAGGAGAATCACCTGATTTTAAATCAGTATATAGTTAACCATATGCTGTTTATTTTATACATATAACAGACCCATTGGCTGTAGTGATGAAGCATTAGGACTGTTGACATTGATATATAAGAATATCATGAAGAGCATGAAATTCTGATAAATCTTCAAATTTATTTTAAAATAATTTGTAACAAATCTGTAATTTGGCAAATGTAATAAAAATTCTTATATAAGTGAAGCAAAATCTTGCCAAGAAATGTACAGGAGTGCCTGGGTGGCACAGTCAGTTAAGCATATAACTCTTGGTTTTGGCTTGGGTTGTGATCTCAGGGTCATGAGATTGGGCCCTGAGTGAGTGCAGTGTGGAGTCTGCTTGAAGTTTTCTTTCCTTCTCCCTCTGCCCCTCCCACTCATGCTTTCTCTTTCTCTCTCAAATTAATAAATCATTTTTTTAAAAAGGAAAAACAAAGAAATGCACAAAAATGATCATATTCTTTTTATGATTTCATTGATTGGTAATAAAGCCTGTTTTCAGCCTCAGTGTGTTACCTGCCAGCTGTATCCTGAGACTTTATGTTTCATCTTTTTATTTACAATCAAAATTTAAAAATGCAAAAATAGTCCTGTTGAATTTTCTGAAGGCAAGAATTTCAAATAATGAAATAATTTTAAAATTTATTTTTAATATTGAAACATGCATATTTTATTAAATGCATATTTTAACATATGCCCTCAACCTAAATGTTAGCAGGACTCCTAGAAATGAATAAGGAACTCCCTTTTGATTTGGTTCCCATGAGCTGAGTTCAGAAATGCCCTTGGACCTGGCTGCAGTAGACTAGGTTTATACCTGAGTGTAGTTTATGTCCTGGATTCTGTGTTACTATGTCCTGAAAGATATGGAGGAACTGTGGGCCATGTTAATATCCAGTTGGCCTACCTGGAGTAGCACTGTGTTTCCAATCTTGATCCTCCTGGAGAGTGATGGTGATCTTTCAAAAGGTTTGATGTGACTCTTGCTCAGTTAAATATTATCAGCAAACCTGGGCTCCCAGGTGAGAACACAGTCCTATGGGATGTTGCTAATTACTCTACTATGGGTTTTGACTGCCCTAGTTTCCTTAAATATCCTTTGCTATAGAAACCATGTTTGACTTATCCATGTAGTGGCTGGGTCTAGCCTTTCTGTGAGTTTTAGTTTACTATCAACATGATCCACAGAGTGGTTGAGCATTATAATGTCATTTAAAGACGTTTGGGTTGAGGATGCCTGGCTGACTCAGTCAGTAGAGCATGCAACTCTTGATCTTGGGGTGGTGAATTCTAGCCCTGTTTACTTAAAAAAAAATAAAAAGTTTTGGGTTGAATCATGCTTTCTCTTAAAAAAATTAAATTTAGAGGTGTGTGTCATTTTTTAAGTGTTAAGATTTGTATTCATATTTTGAAATTTTAAGTCCATTAGACTTAAAAATATATTTACTTAAAATGGAAATATGTATTTTTGTTATTATTTAAAGTTCCTATGTGGACTACCTGGGTGGATCAGTCAATTAAGCGTCAGACTCTTGATTTTGGATCAGGTCATGATTTCAGGGCCATGAAATCGAACCTGGCAGCAGACTCCACACTGGGCATGGAGCCTGCTTGGGATTCTTTATCTCTCCCTCTCCCTTTGCCCCTCCCCCCTTGCTCACTCACACTTTTTCTCTCAAAAAAAAATTTCCTATGGGGGATAGACAAAAGTTACTTAGGAATGTGAAAGTGTTCATAATACAAAAAATTAGGAAATGCTGTCTTGAGAGAAAAGCAATGCTATCCTAAATTACCCTGTTCTTGGTGAGAAATGAAAGGAGAACATGGAGATGATAGATCTTTCAACACTACCAGATTTTATAAGCATATAAGAAAAAAAAATCCAAGGGATGATTGTGCACAAGTAATTAGTGAGATTAAACTCTAGAATTCCCTTATATATGTTTTTTGTACGGAAGCATGGAAGCATTGCTAATTGAAAATTGTCACTATGTACTTAGCCCTATGCAAACAGATCAAAATGTTGCTCTTACAAATTCAGTGTGCCTGCTATCCTAAATGTGATTTCAATTTCAGGGAATTTGACAGGAATAACAGCATTGATATAATATTATTCATGTCCATTATAGTAAATTATTTGCACTGAGGCTAAGTGTAATTCCAAACTTCATGCTTCTATCTACTTTTAATACTTTATGATAGCTTATGAAAACTTGGAAAGTATCATTTTAAAATAATAATGAAATAAAGATACCAGATAGCAAAAGAATATCATGCAAAGTTAAACTTTTGTTAGGGTCTCATAAATTGGCCTTGCAGTGTGGAAAGATCAGAAATTGGAAGTTCCACCTCTGTGAGGACCTGAGAGTCTAATCAATAAATATAACATTTTCACACTTTGGCTTCACCTAGAACTAGAGATTGTATTTAAAATGCTCTCAGACCAATTTTTCTCTTCTTCCAGGAAATAAGACCCAGCTTTGTAGAAAACACCACAGCTAATGTTCAGTCCCTGGAAGTAAAAATCTTTTACTGAGGACAGTGACACGAAATATATCATAGCTCCTGATGAGCAAAAAGCTGATTTTTACCTTTAAGACTGGTGACTGGGCAATAGATAGTGGTAATAGTGGAAAGAGGATGGCAGCTAATAACTAAGTATTTTAATCACAAAATGTACCTGTTAAACCTGGGCTGAGAGGTGGCAAACCCTATAAAATCCATTAGCCACTCAAAATTAACATCCCTTCTAATCTGCAGAAAGGAATAGAAGAGTAAAGAGCCTTATTTTGTCTTTCCAAACAGCATATTGCCCCTTATGGGATTGCAAAAATCTTGAATCAGTCTGGAAACCAACCATGATTTGTAGTTCTAGTGGGGGAGAAAGTATGACATGTTTGTAGCCCTTCCTGAGATTAAGTGAAATGAAACCCAGCCTTCTCCTGTTGTTGTACACACAAATTCTTCCTAAAGATTTGCCACTTTAATGCTCCATTTTAGCTGGAGAAATACTAAATTACCTCAATCATTCTTCCATTTTCCCTACCATTCTCTCTTCTACTCAAAAAAAGATGTCTGACCCATTGGTATTGTCCTATCTGCTTAAGCAATCCTTTACCATGTTGGAGCCATTTAGAACATTACATACATCAGATTGCTATAGCACTAATTAGACTTCTGATCAATATAGCAGATTGATCTCATATGAGTCCACTAAAACAGAAATACTGGGTAAAATATCTTAGCACATGCATGAAAACCATAAAAATATATTTTAAAAATGTAGTGAAGTTTCAAAGCAAGATAGGGAGATTTCTAGGGGCCAGAAATGAAGTAGGACTTTTTAGTGGTTAAAGGGAGTGGAATCTGCATGGTACATCTCAGATGCTGGGGAAGAATCTTAAAAAGGGACTAGAAATCTTTGCTAACCAGTTCCCTGTTGTGATCAAAAGTGAGCTTCTTTCACTCTAAGTCAGTGGAGTGATAAAAGACAGCAAAACACTAAGATTTCCATGTAGAGATGTGAGGGCCATATTTGTGAATATTTTATCATGGCCTTACTTTGGGGACTCCAAGTAGGTTTGATTTTGCCATTCCGGTATCAGCTCCATAGAGCTCCCAGAAATTTTCATTTCCCTCTATTCCCTGAGATGTGCCGTTTAACTTGTACCTTTCTGACTGTCTTCAACCTTTAAAAAAAACGTTGCCACTCTAATGCTATCAAAATCTTTTCTTGGCAATCTGTGGCTATTATTACTTCAAATATTGCTTCTGCCCTGATTTCTTTCCCCTTTGGGCCTTCAGTTATAGATAAGATGGCATTTTTTCACTTTGTCCCATATGTCACTTATACTATTTCCTGCATTTTTCTTTTTTCTTTTTTTTTTAAAGATTTATTTTTATTTTATGATAGACAGAGAGACAGACAGGCAGAGGGAGAAGCAGGCTCCATGCCAGGAGCCCGATGCAGGACTCGATCCCAGGACTCCAGGACCGCACCCTGGGCCAAAGGCAGGCGTGAAACCGCTGAGCCACCCAGGGATCCCTCCTGCATTTTTCATTGCCTTTTATTTCTTTCTTTGTGCTTATATGTTTTCAACTGACCTGCCTTCCAGTTTTAATAATTCTTTCTTTTACATGTCTGATTGTTGGTAATCCTATCCACTTAGTTCTTAAGTTTGGTTGTTAAGTTTTTTCAAGTCTAGAACTCTTGTTTATTTTTCCAGTTATCTTGAAAGATTCTACATTTTGTCATTTATTATCATCAGTTATTAGTTATAGATTTGTAAAATTCCATCAGTGATAATTCCAATAGATATCTTTTCTTTGAGTCTGTTTTTATTGCTTATTTTTTCTTTGAATCCTGTTTCTTGGTGTGCCTGGTGCTTTTTATTGAATATTGGACATTATGTTTGATACATGGTAGAGGCTCCAGATAATGTTATCTTCCTCTTGAGGATTCTTTTTATCATCCAGTAGGCTGGAAAAGTGGTGGCAGATAATCACCTCAATGCAATCAGGGATTAAACTAACTAAAGACTTGGCTGGAGTTTTGTTGTTGTTTTCCCCTCATTCCCAGAATTTAGATGACCAGACTCAATAATTGGTATATTTGTTAAAGGTCTTTTATTTATTTATTTTTTTTTTAAAGATTTTATTTATTTATTCATGAGAGATACAGAGAGAGAGAGAGAGAGAGAGGCAGAGACACAGGCAGAGAGAGAAACAGGCTCCATGCACTGGGAGCCCGATGTGGGATTCGATCCCGGGTCTCCAGGATCGCGCCCTGGGCTAAATGCAGGCGCTAAACCGCTGCGCCACCCAGGGATCCCTAAAGGTCTTTTAAATGACATCGAATTCTACAAAAAGATGAGAGATCAAATGGATCTTACCTTAATAGGGATTTGTTTATCAGAAGCTCCTTCCTATTTCTTCCCATGCCTTGCCACTTTAGGTGTTTCCAATGACCTGCTGTAAGCCTTGATAGTACTTTTTAATCAAATGGGAAGCTTTTAAAATTACCCATGCCGGGGTTACTCCCAAGACCAATTAGAATATCTTGAGGTGGGAACCTCAGCAACAAAAATTTTTAAAGTTCTCCAGGTAAACCAAAGTGCAGTCAAGGTTGAGTGCTGCTGCCCTGGACTTCCATAATTACTGTGTTGGGATTGGTTTCTGTGGAGTCATGTGAAATAGATTACACAATCACCTGTCAAAATATTCTTTGTTATGTGTCCTTAAAGTTCTTCTATTGGCTTTGTTTTATTTTGGGGGTTTTGCCAACCCAATTTATTCCACAGATATTTACTTAGCACCTCTTCTTTGCCAGCACTATGTTACAAGAGTGTAATATATATTAAACAAGATCTTCTTTCCTTTAAGTAGCTTACAATCTAGTGGGTAGAGATGGACTGATAAACAGTGAATTCAGTGTGAGAAGTCCTGTGAAAGGAATAAGCACAGTGTGAGTCACCTGAGCAAGTCTTAGGGGATGATAGGCTTCCAGAGGGGACATGATAAAGAAGATGGAGTAATTCAGGCAGGAAGTAAAGTAGAAAGAGGAGCAAATGACACAGGTAAAGGGAACAATGTAGGCAAATTCTTGAGGCAAAAAAAATACAAGGCACACTTAAGGAACCACACGTTCCCATGACCACATATTTTTCCTCCCTTTCAGTCATTTACCACTTGACGAGTTATGTTTTCTGATTTCATTGGCTTTATATATCTCACTTGTTCTCTGCTATTTATATATTTCTAGATTTTTATCATCTATCTGAATTATGAGTGAGTCAGTTTGGGCTAATTTTCTTTTCTTTTCTTTTCTTTTCTTTCTTTCTTTCTTTCTTTCTTTCTTTCTTTCTTTCTTTCTTTTTTTTTTTTTGCATATGCTTATCTGATTGGCCATTTAGGTGCATGTTTTTATTTTTCCTAGATGCTTTATCTTCTTCACATGTGGCTCTTTGAAATTATTCCTAATTCATTGGTGCAATACAGATTGTGCATTTGCTATGTGCCGGACATATATCTAGGTACTGGTAATACATTGGAGTCATAGGAGTAAACCAAACAGACGAAAGTCCCCATTCTCACAGAACTTACACTAATTGAAAATCATTCTTAACGACCTCTGGCCACGGACTATAAAGTGTGTTTTCAAATCTCCCCATTAGGTTAAATTTCCAATCTTGTCCAATATTTCTTATCTTGGCTTTAAATTCCAAATGCATGGTCTACTGCTATTTGTGTTCTTTTTTTTTCTTTTTTTAATTTATGATAGACATAGAGAGAGAGAGAAAGGCAGAGACACAGGCAGAGGGATAAGCAGGCTCCATGCCGGGAGCCCGACGCAGGACTCGATCCCAGAACTCAGGATCGGGTCCTGGGCAAAGGCAGGCACCAAACCGCCGAGCCACCCAGGGATCCCCTATTTGTGTTCTTAATGAGAAAATGTTTGATGCCTTCTACACGAACTCTGAGGTAACATCCAGAACCTTTACAGGGCCAACAAACCACAGCTTTAGTTGCCACTTGTTTCTATAAATAAAGCTTGAGGTACATGGCCATGCCCATTTATTTAGGTATTATCTGTGGCTGTTTTCAGGCTACACCAGGAGTTGAGTAAACAGAGACCACATGACCTGCAAGCCTAAAATACTTACTATCTGGCCCTTTAAGAGAGTTTGTTAGTCCCAATCTATTCTAGATCATTTAACATAGGCTTTTAACAGATCCTCCTGGGCCCTCACTTTATGATCCATTATTTCTCTACTTTGGTTGAAGTGAGGTTTCAACTAAAGGGCAAAAGAATATTTCTGGCTTCTTGAGTGCAGGCATACCTTGGAGATATTGTAGGTTTGGTTCCAGACCACCATAATAAAGTAAATATTGCAATAAAGTGAGTCAAATTAATTTTTTGGCATCCCAGTGCACATAAAAGTTACATTTACACTATACTATAGTCTATTAAGTGTGTAATAACATTATGTCTTTAAAAACAATGTGCATATTTTAGTTTAAAAATATGTTCCAAAAAATTGGCTGTGGCAATTTCTCAAAATAGACAATGAAATTTGCCTAATGCATTGACTCTTCCATTCATGAATGATTTCTCTATAGCACTTTACCCACAGAAGAATCCAGGTAGCAGCACAGTAGAATTTCAAAGCTAAAATTACTCCTTGATTCATGGGTACAGAATGGATGTTGTTATGCTGGGCATATAATCTCATTGTATATCCCCATTGGAGCTCTTGAGTGACCAGATACGTGGTCAATGAGCAGAAATATTTTGAAAAGAATTTTTTTTCTGAGTCGCAGATCCCAACAGCGGGGTCAAAATATGCCATAAACCATGTTGTCAATAGATACACTGTTATCCGAGCTTTGTTGTTCCATTTCTAGAGTACAAGAAAAGTATATTTAGTATACTTCTTAAGGGCCCTAGAATTTTGGAATGGTAGATGAGCATTAGCTTAAACTTAAAGTCTCCAATTGCATTAGCCCCTAACAAGAGAGCCAACCTGTCCTTTGAAACTTTGAAGTCAGGCATTCTCCAATCTAGCTATGAGAGTCCTAGATGGCCTCTTTTTCCAATAGAAGGCTGTTTCATCTACAGTGAAGATCTGTTGTTTAGTGTAGGCACCTTCAATAATGATCTTAGCTACATTATCTGGATCACTCGTGCAGCTTCTATGTCAGCACTTGCTACTTCACCTTGCACATTGATGTTAGGGAGATGACCTCTTTTCTTATACTTCATCATCAAATCCCTTCTAGCTTCCAACTTTTCTACTACAGCTTATTCACCTCTTTCAGCCTTCACAGAATTGAAGAGAGTCAGGGCCTTGCTCTGAATTATACTTTGGTTTAAGGGAATTTTGTGGTTGATTTGATCTTTTATGTAGACCACTCAGACTTTCTCTATATCAGCAATAAGACTGTTTGTTCTCTTATCATTTGTGAGTTCACTGGACTAGCACTTTTAATTTCCTTCACAAATTTTTGCTTTGCATTCATTACTTGGCTAACTGTATGGTACAAGGGGCCTAGCTTTCAGCCTCTCTTGGCTTTCGACATGCATTTCTCACTAAGCTTAATTATTTCTAGCTTTTGATTTAAAATGAGAGATACAACTTTTCATTTCACTTGAACACTTACAGGCTATATTGTAATATTATTAATTGGCTAATTTCAATATTGTTGTGTTTTAGGGAATAGGGAGGCCTGATGGGAGGGAGAGATGGTGGAACAGCTGGTTGGTATCAATTAAGTTCATCATGTAGTACGGGCACAGTTCATGGCACCTCAAAAAAATTACAGTAGTAATATCAAAGATCACTGATCACAATTCACCATAACAAATATAATAAAAAGTTCAAAGTATTGTAATAAAAAGAAAAAGTTCAAAGTATTGTCAAAATTACCAAAATGTGACACAGAGGCACAAAGTGAGCAAATGCTGTTAGAAGAGTTGTACTGAGAGACTTACTCAATGCAGGGTTGCCACAAACCTTCAATTTATACTGCAAAATCTGTAAAGTGCAATAAAACAAAGTGCGATAAAATGAGGTAGGCCTATATTAGGATAAAGAACAAATTTGGGCTGCTAATACTACAAATTTGCTTGGTTTGAGAAATAGCCATGTTGTCTCTCAGTACAATGGCCCAAGAGAAGAGATGGCAGGCGTAGGTTCATGTTCCTCCTAAATAAGGAAAGTATGCCACCACTCCCAAGTGAACTAACATGTTCTCAGCTCATGAATTCTAGAACACTCTGGCATTTTGGTTAGGCTGAAAGGAGAAAATATCTTTCATTTATCTTTCTGCTCTCAGGTACTATGAATGTCTGCAGTGGGATTTGCAACACCAGTTGTTGGGTTCTAGGGACATAATTTTGCCTGGATTAACTGCCCTAAGAAGGTGAGATTGCTGTATTTTCTAAACTTAGTGGGTGGGTGTTGAGTATGGAACATATAATATTATATGTACCAACTTTTTGGATTTTTAAGATAGTGGGACAGTTTAGAAACTGATTTTTAATTCTGAGGTATGGAGGAACTATACACATTCCTAAGAAAGATAATAACCCAGGCAGAAGCTGCTGAAAAAACTCAAATATATTCAGGTTTAGAATAAGACAACAGCTCTCTATGTCTGGGAAGAATAAAAACCTTGGAAATAATGATAAAAATGATTATAGGACTTTAGCTTGAGAACTTTGGATTTTAGTTTCTTTGAACTTTTACATGCAAGGACAAGAAAGTTTTATTTTGTGCTATAATGACTTTGGACATTAAACTCACAGAAGCAAGGCAATTTGATTTTGGACTGAATTGCTTTGGACTTTAAAACCTAAGGAAATTTAATTTGCGGACATTAATGTCTCTCTAGGAAATTTATAATGGAAGGTAATTTTTACTCAAATGTATGGCTCTTATATGTGTTGGCATTTTTAAATGGCGTATCTTGATGTTTTTATTCAATCTCTTTGCAAAATCTTTGATGACCTATGTTGGATGTGGCCAGACATAACTTGAAATGAGAAATTTAGACATTATATGATCTTAGAGTTAATTTAATTAGTGACAATTTTCAGAACATTCTAGGGGCAAATTCTGTGCTATTTACCAGTGTTATTAAGAGGATCCACAAAACAATCATGGCTAGTATTGGGAAAGAGGGCTCATGAATTTAGCACAGAACTATCATGATAAATTCCTGATCTGTCAGAAAGGAATAATTACTGTCCTGATTAACTATAGCCCTAATGAGTTAACAGAACAAACAGCTACAGAATTTTAGGGACAAATACTTCTCAGCCTCTTAGGTCTCCATGTGGAAGTACTTCTCTAGAATAAGTCTTCTGACCTTTTGCCCCATGGAGTAGGAGGGAGGTTCCTGATGAGTGATTGACCATAATTGTTGTAAATTTCTCCTTTGGGGCAGAGATAATCTGTTACTAGAGGTTCTGTTTTCTTTTTCTACACCAGAACAGGCTTTTGTGGTCTGTGCACTTACACTTTTCTGCTAGTGGCTTTCTCAAATTTTAAACATGTAGAGAGTGTTTTGCAAGCCCTTTCTGTTCTGAGGCCTAAGCCACATTCTCCAAATATTTGTGTCAATAATAAAAGTGGTATTTTGATTTGTGTTCTGTTTACCTCTCAATGGATTTGGAACTTGTGCAAGAAAGAGGAGTGTTATATATCTGACACATTGAGACCCCACCTCTAGATTTTGACTTCTGGCTTGATTCTTGATTCCCCAACTTGATCTATGGCCTACAGCTTGGTCTTTTTTTTTTTTTTTTTTCTATAACATATTACCTGACAATTAGGTTAGTAATAGAGACATGATTGTACTCTTTAATTGAAATGAAATTCACTAAAAATTACTAAAGAAATCTTAACAGTAAGGTGGAGCAGTGTATTGAACTTGTGTAAATGGATGAAATAAAGCTGATAGGACAGATTTGGAACCTTTTGGGTATTAGATATTGTGTAGATAAAGCATTCTATTTGGGTTGAATTTCTCATTCTTTATCCCAAGGTTTTGTATCATATGGATAGGATAAAAGAACATTGGATTAAACTCCAACAACCTCATGGTTGTAAATTCTCCTATCTCTAATCTAAATCCATCCCAGCAACCTGCCCACATGCCAAGGTTGTTGCTTTTTAGTTTGTTTCTGGTAACTTTTATTACTTTAAGAAATATCTGCATCCAAACTTTATAGGTAGCAAATTACACATAAAATATATATGGGTATAGTTCTTACTGTTCTTTTGTAACTTCTTGTTTCCTTTCAACCTAGAAAGTAAGTCATTTCTTTTTATATTGAAGAAAAATCATACCATTAGGTTTTTGTGCTCAAGAGAATTTTACAGTTGCTAAAACATACTTCTAATTCTCTCTTATTCACTGAACACTGTTTAGAGGTTACTGTAGTCTATGATTGTTTTCTTTGAGTATATTTTGTAAGCATCATGTTTTGACGTATTTTACAATTATATATTTCAATGGCCTCTACTTTGTAATAGGTTGCAATTAAATGAAAATGTAGGAATGATTTTATACTGATTTGTAAATAAAACCCTATGAATTTATTTAATCCAGGTCACAATAATAAAAATAAACTTAAGTAAAAACTAGTGACCAAATTATAAGTGGATTTTTTTTTGTCTTTTTTCCCCCCATTACTATTATGGATACCAAGGGCCCAACTTCAGAAATATTTAAATTCTGAGCCTTCTTCAAATATTCAGCAGTGTGGAAGTAGTTTTTAAAAGAATGATTTTCATTAGTTAGTTAATCACAGGCTTTTCTCTGTTCTTGAAAGAGTGGCAAATAGACTTTACATCTTTTAATGTATTTATGAAGAATTTACCTTGAAAGAGGGAAAAATATTTCAAAGGCAAATATAACACAAGAACTGATGAATTTAGTTCTCTCTACCCAAGGGAAACTAAAATCTTGACAAATCCTTTGTCAGCTACTAGTTACATTTTCAACTGAAAATAAGAAAATACAGATGAAAGAACTATGATTTCATCTAAGTCATGAGCAAAGTTACCATTTATTTGGGAAACATACTGTCTTTTGTTCAGTGATTGAGTCTTATTACTGTATATTTATCTTTGTAAACATAGTCTCAGTGCATCTAAGAGTAAGACATGATTTTGTTTCCACAGTCTTAAATGAACATTACCCTCTTGACTTTCTTCATTTTAATGGGTTTTGAAATAATCATTGGGAAGTGGATCACAGCTGTAACTGCCAAGTTGCAATTTGGTCAAAGAAGCTATGTAGCTCTTATCCTGTAATCAGAATTGGCAATCTCAGAAATATAAAGATCTCATGTTTGCTGGGTGAACACTAATAAAAACCACCAAAAGAGTTCAAACATTCATTTATTGCATGAGTTCATCTGGAGAACTATTCAAAACCAACTCATCATCATAATGTTGCACATTATGTATATACACTAGCACACCCACACACTAAGTGTCCTTGTTTCCTCTCCTTGAAACAGTGATTGTATAGCATCATTCTTTCCCATTATTTTTAGAAATACTTGAAAACTGAAACATATCAAAGTGCTGCACTCCCAATTTGAACAAATTGGTATGAAAATGCCTGTCTCAGCTATGCATCAGTGTGGAAAGAGATGAGGGCTTTTGTTTTTAGTAAACCTTTCATTTAAATATAACATATTAACGAAAATGGAGAGGAATAATAGCAGTTATTTAGGTGGCTGCTGAGACCAGAGTGATAAGCTTCTGAAAGCAAGCCATCTTTTCAAATAGAATTAAAAAAAAATCAGTGCTTTAAGAAATTTAATTCAGTGTTAGGGTAAGTAATGATGGCATGTATAATAGAGGTGACTGGTTGATGCTTTTGAGTCATATAGGTATGAGTTCAAATTCAGACTCATCTAGTACTAGCTATATAACCATTAGGTAGGCTAGTTAATTTTCTTAACATTCCTTTCTTCATTTATAAAATAAGAGCTGATTAAGTTGTATTTTTTTTTCATTATAGGGTAAGGATTAAGACAATGGGTAAGAGTATTGTAGCACTATGGTTGGCACATGGCAAAAATCCATTGTTAGATAAAAATGATATTAATAGTAGCAACAAAAATGCTGATAATAGTAAGGAGCAGAAAGGGTTGGGAGGAGTACTTTGACTTAAGGGACCAGTAAGTTTTATGGTATTTCATGATACCAAAATAAAATGCATATTAGTGATTCAGGGAAATGAAATCCAGTGTGGTGAATTTGGGATTTTGGAACCTGGAAATTCAGTCTTAATCACCATCTCTGTGGATCATGCATTCTTAGACATAAAACCTAGTGACCTGTTTCTCACAAATTGGAATAGTGGCAAGGATGGGATGGAGGAAGAGGTACAAGTACTTAAGTCATCAACTGACAAAGGGAGAGAGTATTTTTTTATTTATGTTACTATCATCCATTTTTTAGCTTTCAACTTCTTAAGGTGATGATTCAAGAAAAATGACCAAAAGCAAATAAATAAAAACAATAAATGGGAAGTAAGTGACAGGCTAAAAGAGAGGAATGAAAACAGATTTAAAGGTTAGGTTATGTGTCTTAGCGCTTTTAATGTAAATACATGATATTTAAAGAAAATTTGGAATATAGTTGTTAATTGCTTCAGCATTTCTACAGGATTGTGGTGGAGTTCAGGAATATGGATTTTTAACAAGCACCATGATTATTCTAGCTCATATGTCCTTGGGCCACACTCTGAGAAACTCTGTCATAGACTGCCACTTAAAGCATGGTCCATGGACATGTAGCCTCAGCTTCCTCTTGCAGAATCTCAGGCTACTGTCTATCTTAGACCCACTGAATCAGAATCTGCATTTTAAAAATACCTCCATGGTTTGTACACACACAGTTATATTTGGGAAACTCTGATCTAGATGCTTCTCAGTTCCTCAGTGACACTGGGCTGATGCAGAGGTCACAAACTCTTAGCTGCAGAGTGTCTGGTGGCAACTGACACAGTGAACAGTTTATTTCCTTTCCTAAAAATGGAAGGTTTGATCAATGACCTGAGCTCATCCAGCTATGGAATTCTTAAGTTTTTAAAAATTATTCTGACATCAGTTTCACCTAATATTAGTTCTTTCATTTTTCCTTCAGCTTATTTATTTTCCCAAGTTCCTTTCATTTCTCTGGTTTCCTGTTAGCTTATTCTGAGCTCCTTATAAAGCCTTCAACAATTGACTTGATACCTTTCTTTGCATAGAGTGAGAATTAATTCCTTTGTAATTCCTTTACTCCATCCCTCCTATAGTTCAGAGCTCATTTCTTTTTTTCTTTTCTCTTCTTTCTTCAAATGTTCTCTGCCTGGCTTGCTATTTTATTCTTGTTTTCAAAAACGAAAGTGTTCATGAATATTTTAAAAAAACACCCAACTACCCCCAATAATGACTAAAACAAACATTTAACTGATTTTTCATAAATAAGATATAAGCCTAACAGAAAATGTATGCACTTATTAATGAGTCATCACTAATGAGCCCAGCCACTGCTATGTGCATAGTGCTGAGGCTAGACAGACACAGACAAGAAGACAGCCTCTGCTGGCAATCTAGTGGAGATTTCAAATATATAAACTGTAAATTTCTTTTATTATATAAAAGGAGAATTGTAAACCCTGGAAAATTAAAGTTCTAAAAAAACTTATCATTTATTCCACCAAAATAATCTTTTCTCTTATTTTTCTCTTTTATCTCTCTTATTTTCTTCTGTTTTCCTTTTTTCTTTCCCTTTTTCTTTTTCTCCTGATTCTTCTATTTGCCTCTTTTTCTTTTTCTTTTTTTTTTTTTTGTTTCTTATCTTTATCATACTCAATCTTTTCCTTACCAAGTACAGCCACAGAAGACAGAGTACAGATGCAATGTAAGGCAACTAATGAATACTGCATCTTGTTTTTTAGATACTTAATAGTGATACTTTGATCACTCAGCACTCATAAAATCTGAATTGGATGAAATCAGTCCTGTGGACATTCTCAATAGAGTGAGTTTTGTGTGTTGCATTTTTAAGTGCTCTGTATGATACTTCTGAGGATTCAGAGGTTGTAAGGAGCACTCCATATGTCTGAATTTCAGCTAGTTTGTCACACTTAAGATTAATATATTCTCTATACTCATACTATTCTTGCAGCCATTAAAAAACTTTTCTCTGAAGTATTCAACGAGGTTAAAACATTTAGCTTATAATGATATGTGTATTACTTATTATTCTTAGAGAACATCCTTTTCTTTTAAAGATACAATGTGATATCCATAAGGGAGTTTAGAATAATTGAGAACATGGAGGAACAAAAAAAAAAAAAAAGAAGAAAAAAGAAAGAAAGAAAGAGAAGAAAAGTTTCTCAGGGAAAAAGCAATATAACAATTAAGAGTAGTGGTTTCATAGAAACAGATGAAGCTAAATTCTTGTTTTATACAGCCACTGGAATGGCAAATAGAATTCCTAGCTCTTGGGAAGAGTGGTAGGGCACAGACTCAAATCTGGCATACTGGGAAACTTACAAAGTTTCACTGATTTTAAAATATACACCCCCCCCCCCCCCGACATTTTATTCTCTCTAAACTGGGATAGCTCTGACAATGGATGGTCTGCTATTGTTTAGCTGGTAGCATCTATCTCCCACTCCCTTTCCTAGTGGTACATAAAATAATGCTGTAATTTACAAAACAATGGTTACTAAGGCTTAGGGAAGTACAGATGTAGTGGTAATTTCAGTGATACCTAAACACATTCTAGTCTCTGTCCAAAATCTTTGAGAATTGTAACTTCTTAGGTTGCTGATGCCAAAAATTTCATTAATAGAACTTAATTTACTTTGTAGCCTTTAACTGGGGTGGGCACACATCAGACTGTATCATTCACCTAAACTTTATTTGAATAGGTTTAGCAGAACTTGTGATTGTTGTGCTCTTCGCAGTTAGCTTTGATAGCATCACCTATTGATATGTGCTAGTACATGAGAGTGCCTTATGTCCACCACTGTTTCTGATCATTAATGCTAAATTTTTTAGGAACAGAACTGTATTTGGCTTGAAGGTGCAAGACCCATCTTAATTAACAACAAAGCCACCTGAAGAATGAACAATGCTGTAACTAACAAATCTTTGCACTTATCAGAACCAAATGTTCCACCCCCGCTTCTTTGGTCACAGACTTATAATATGTCCTTATTACCAGACTTTTGAAGAGAGCTTATCTCACGTTAAGCCTATACCTGAGATGCTCTCACCACATCTGAAACAGTAGAAACTTTTGCTTGTCTGTACATCTTAAAGAATGAGGTTGACTATTGGTGAACCAAGTTGTTGCTTTTTAAAATCATCAATCTCTGTGTCCCAACACTGGAAATGTTTATGTTGGAAGAACTCTTTTATGACTTTTCAAGCAACCAGGAATTTTGGTATAGTTTAAAATAGAATGTAGAGAATACATACATATATATGTGTGTATATATGTAATGAATACATATATATGTATATATATACACACACATACACATAGAAATTACTGTATTATGGGGTTTGCATACATTCCACTTTAGTAGATATTGCCAAATTGTTTTCCACCCTGGTATTACCAGCAGTATATGAGAAATTCACTTGTTCCATATCTTCTCAGTCTTTGGAATTGCCAGTCTTTTTCATTTTTGCTATTCTTGTGGGTTGTAGTAGTATCTCATTGTGGTTTTAATTTGCATTTGATTGTTAACTAATGTACCTGTTTATATGGTCATTTGAATGGAATCTCCCATTCATGTCTTTTGCACATTTTTTATTTTTTTATTTTTCTACTTAGTTGCTTGTTTTTTTTATTGACTTAAAGAAACTATAGAAATTTTTTTTTGTTTTATATGTTGCAAATATTTTCTCTCATGTTATGACTGGTCTTTTTACTCTCTTACTGGTGCCTTTTGATGTAACCCAATTTGTTAGTTTCCCTCTTTCTATTTATTGCTTTTGGGCTTCTGCTTAAGAAGACTTTTCTTATATTGGAATCATGAAAGTATTCTCTGACATTATGTTCTAGAAGCTTTATAATTTTACAGTTTATATTTCTATCTACATTGCACCTTGCTATGGATTCTGACCTATTCACCTAGATTTTCCCTTTCTCCCATCCACTATCCCTTTAAGACCTTCTAGGAGGATGCTGAGTCTTTTTGGGTTTTACCCTGAAACTCCTCCCAAGAAAGCAACCTTACCCAAAGTCCTCTTCCCTAGGGGCAGCCTGTATTCAGTGCTGCTAATTGGATGGTATAAAGGTCAGTGGTTTGGCCCCTTTGCCTATATTGTGGGTAATTTTAAAAGGTTGAGTCAGCTCTGAGCAACTCGTGCATTTGGTAGAGGCCTTCGCTATAGCTGTATTGCATTTCAGTCTTCACTTGGACAAATCTCCTTCTTTACTCCCACATAAGTGCTGATCTTAAGGACATATCCTGATAAACCTACTGCACACAAATCATATCCTGTGGAATCTAGCCTAAGAATCTAGCAACTTGAACTGATGTTTATAAAAGGTATCAAGTAAAGTTTAGTTTTCCCTATGGATGCCCACTTGACCTAGTGCCACTTATTGAAAAGTAGTTATTTTCTCTTTACCCTGCAAAAAATCATAAGTATAGTGGCCATATTTGTCTCAGTTGGTATCTTAGCTCTAAATTCTGTTCCATTGATATATCTAAAATTTTGCTCTAAAATTGTTATGTTTGATATTCTGATAGACTTTTTCTATCCAAGAAAACTTGTCCTTTAAAAATCTTAGCTTAAAAAAAATAAAAAAAATAAAAAAATAAAAATCTTAGCTTCTTTAATTATTACACAAGTTTTAGAATAATCTGATCAGATTTCAAAAAAAATAAATTGTGATTTTATTTGGGTTGGATTAAATCTATATATTACAATTTAAGAGAAAGGACATATTTGTCTTTGATCTATGTACATTGTATACCCTTCATTTATTTTGTTCTTTAATTTCTGTCAGCAAAGTTTTATAATTATCTGCATAGTTCTTAAACATCTTTCAGTAGCTTTATTCTTATTTTGTATTTTATGCTATTGCAGATGTTATATATTTAAAAATAAAATGTATTTTTCATTTGTTGCTAGTATGCAGAAATATGATTGATTTTCTGTGTGTTGATCTGACATTAATATCTATGCTCCTCACTTTCTGACTTTAGTAATTTATTTGTAGATTTTTTTAAAGCTTTTATTTATTTATTCGTGAGAGACACAGAGAGAGAGGCAGAGGCATAGGCAGAGGGAAAAGCAGGCTCCCTGTGGGGATCCCAGTGTGGAACTCTATCCCAGGACCCCAAGATCATGACCTGAGCCAGAGGCAGATGCTCAACTACTGGGCCACCCAGGTGCCCCTATTTGCAGATTTTTAAATATACACAATCATTTCACTGTTAATAATGTAAATTTCTTTTTTTTTTTTAATTTTCTAATCATTATCTTTCCTTGTTCTGTTTATAGAAGTTAATAGAAGTCATGTTGGCAGTCATCCTTAATTTTGTAAAGAACGCTTTCAGGTCTTCATAGGAAATATAATGTCTTCAGAAAGTTTATTTTCATAGATATATGTGTTGGTTATTTTTTGTTTGCCTGTCTATATTTTTTCTCCACCATCTCTACCTTCCTTCCTCTATGCTTGATTTGTGTGGACAATGTCAACCAACTTCCTTTGCCCTCTGCAATACCACTGGGTTTAGCCAATTGCAGGTTGGAGTATTTATTTCTAGAGCTTCCTCCTTCTGGGAACAAATCTCTGCCTTCCAGTGCCCAAGTGCATACAGATAGGTGTGCCATGTGCAGTTGATAAGGGTGAAGAGGTCCGTCAAAGATGACTTGGTAAGAATGTAGCTGTTAGAAGCAGCTTCCAAAAGATGTTTTTTTTCCCTTTTGTCTTGAAATCATAAAGTGAGGCAATATTTCTTCTCTGATTGCTACAGAAGCAAATGATAAATCTCCTAGAATATTTGTATCTTCTAATAGTATAACGAAAAGTTATACTTTCTTCCTGGTTAATAATACAAATACATAGCATTTCATTTTAATATCTTTTATGACACATTGTCTTATGTATTATATTTTTTTACATTCTATTTGTAAGTCCTACTTGTATCTATAAGTTTCCTGAGGGCAGGTCTAATGTCTCACCTTTCTTTGCATAGGTAGATATTCAATAAATACATTTTTTCTTTCCTTTGAACTACTTTTCAGTTGCATAAATACAAAAATAAGATGATAATGGAAATAGCATTCTCTTTGCAATTCTACTATGCTTACAAATTAATGACTTTATTTTTCCATAGTCCATTCAAATCTGTATTTATAAGTATAAAGTTACTATCATGGCAAAGACACAATCATATGTTCTACTGTTTTACTGGTCATTATAACCTAAACATTTTATGTCACATTCTGTAGATATACCAGTTTTTATTTAATCATTTCTCTAATGTTGAATATTTAGGTATTTTCTATATTTCAGTTTTACAAATTATACTGCATTAAATGAAAATTTTCAGGATGATAATTTTGTCTTTTTTTAACACTGCTTTGTGAAAATTAATTCCAGGATATGTGATTTACACACCGTATATATGATATTATTTGAGCTCTTGCAACATTCAATAACTATGTCTTTAGATAAATAATATCTGGCAAAATAACTATCTTATAATGGTTACACAGAAATATTTTGTTGTAAAATGAATGAGCTAAGTTCTCTTTTAGTCTGAATTACTAACGTTTTACTAACAGTAAGCTTCTAAGATTATATGACTTGTCTAGTGATCCAGGCTGCTTCATGTGTGAAATATAACTACAAGAAAGATTTATTTAATTTTTTGACAAGAAAGATTTGAATATTCATTATAAGTTAATACAGAAACATCATAGGAAGAGATAAAATAGAGCTACAGAACTAGAAAAAAAAAGTATACAGCAGTTGAGAAGTGGAAATACCAGTTTGTTTGAATTGTTTTCTCAAGCAAATCTTGGCGTTGTTTTCTTTCTTTTTGGTTGCTTTTTAATTTTTTTTTTTAAATTTATGATAGTCACACAGAGAGAGAGAGAGAGAGAGAGGCAGAGACATAGGCAGAGGGAGAAGCAGGCTCCATGCACCAGGAGCCCGACGTGGGATTCGATCCCGGGTCTCCAGGATCACGCCCTGGGCCAAAGGCAGGCGCTAAACCGCTGTGCCACCCAAGGATCCCTCTTTTTGGTTTCTGCAAACTATATCCCTCTAGTGGAGAACTTTCCTGATCAAGGGGCTGTTTAAGAAGCAATTGTGCTTTCATAAAAATCAGTTCTAATGTAGTATCTCTCAAAAGACTCTGAATAACAGTGTAGTGCATTAGTTTACTATCAAAAGAGATGGCAGAGCTGGAAACCAGCAGGGTTTCTTACCACATTTGGAGTAGCTGTGTTTCCCTCCTTCTAGCATGTGTGGTGAGTCCATCTATGCTACTCTCTTCTATGATGTCATACAGCTACTTATTAAGGAGAAGTTATGAAAACAAGTGTGGTAACTAGCACCATGGTGAAGTCCTCTGGTGTGTCTTATTGGCTTCAGTGTTTTTTATTCCTTGGGATTATAGAAGTAACACTCAGCCCATTTTGGCCATCATCACCATCAGCGTCATTACCCCACTACCATCACTATTGCAGTCTTTTGTGGAGATGTGAGAAAATTTTGTGTTCTGTTGTCAATTTATACTTATATGCTGACCTTGGAACATGATACTGGTTATTGTGGTAGGTTGCCTCTTGAGAATTTTGTGACTGAGAATTTTGAGGAGTGGAAAAGCTAGTAACTTTAATCCATACATGATTTGATCATCTAATTTTATTTATGAGGATTTATAACACTATTCTGAAAAGGGTTGTGTAACAGGCAAGGAGAACTTTAGAGCCAAGTACGTCTGCTGTTGTTACTGTCTATACACAGTGAACTTGTCTCTTTTGTGTTGTTTTGTTTTTCTTGCTTGTTTCTCCCTTGGTTTCTCTTCATTTTTAGCAAAGAGCCATTAGATAATATCTACCTGTCATAACTGAAGTAAAAAGAAAGAAAAGGAGAGGCTTTTGTCCACATTTAGGATAGAACCAAAGGTAAACAACAACTTACTCTGAAGAGGAGTTCTGACCCCAGTGTGGGAAAAGTAATCAACATCAAAAGATTTTAAAGAAAAAAAAAAGTAACTTGGAAGAAAGACAGTGGGCATGTCTTACACAGTATTCCCTTTATGTTTAGGAATAGTTAAAAGCAATTGTGTTTAAGGAGAGAAACTGGGAAGGGGGATACAGGTGGTACAAAAGACTAACTTTACTACACTTCATTTTTATTACTTGATTTTTAAAATATTGTGCACATATTATTCAAGAGAAAAGTCATACCTTTATTTAATGCTACCCTAAGTTTGAATCCAGTTAAACCAGAGATATGAAATCTATATTATTAGCAATTATACCTGTGAACCTCTGAGACAGATTCAGGAGGTTCACTCACTCCTATGTCTTTAAGTTATTCAAAGAAATAAAATAACCTTAGTTCTTAAGATTTTGTTTGCTAAATATAGTGATGAGCAGCATAATAGTAACAAATTGCAACCCTCTGATTGTGAATCAAGTAACCTGTATTGAAAGCCCTTCTGATAGTTGAAATGACATTCATTCAGTCATTAGGGTGAATGGTTGGTTGCCATGTTTCACTTTGGGCTCCATCCTCTTAGACAAAGTCTCAAGTCTATCTCAGGGATAGGCTTCTTCTACTGGGGGTGTGGAGCTGGAAAATACTGTAAATTTGACTATCAGTCTGAGGGATGAGTGGTATGGGAAAGGAAGATGGAGCATGTCTAGGAGGAACTGGGATCTTGATTTAGTTTAAAGCGTGCTCAGAATAGCTTTCAGGGAGGAAGAAAGATGACATTGAAAGATATCCCTGTTTCTCTCTGGTCTGGTCCTGGTGGTGGTTGAAGAATTGAATTACGTGGATCTCTTTTGTTGACACTGATTTGGTGACTATTATTGGAGAATTTGCTAAGCTTTCTTATATATTTTTTAAATTTCTGTGTCAACTATTATTTTTAACTCTTTAATACATCTCCCAATAACTGTATTTTCCCATTCCCGGGACCATATATGGGTGTTATGTTCATCCTTTGAATAACAAATGGCTTAGCTAGGTAGCTGGCCTGAAGCAAGTGAGGTCCCCAAAGACCAACTGTTAGTGACAGAAATGATATAGTGACAGGGACACTGGCTCTGGAATCAGAATTTGCCATTTGTTTAATTCTTCTTTCCCTGATAATCCATTTTTTATTTGAAATGGAAATAATGCTGCCCTACTTACCCCCCAACGTTGTTGTGAAGGTCATATGAAATGGTATGTTAGAATACTTGATAAATTTTCAGTCCTAAAGGAATGTTAGAAATTATTATTTTATCTAACCATGAGGATAAGGAGAAATAAGGGAAAGTTTTGACAATTTACAGGTTAGAAATATAATCTTTGCATCTGTATTGATTTGGCCCTGTTTCCTTTTCTATTGTATTTCAAATATCAGCAATTGAATGGACTGTCTCTTCAGGAGGTAGGAAGCCAGCTTGGCATCTATCTATGAGTTATGATTTGATAGAGGCCCCAGGAAATTACCTTATCACAGGAATGTGTTTTCATGGTACCTCTGAATCATTGTCATCTGTGCTAGCTCTCTCTAGGCACTTAGTACATGTGGACAGAGTGTGATAAAAGTTGTGTTTCTAGGAATTACTGAACACAGATGTCCTCATGTACAATTGTCCCTAATTAGTCACTTGAAGTCAATAACACAGAGATATTTTGGAGCATTCAACCATACTTGGAAAGAAATTATAGGTTCATTAAAAGGAATCTTGGTCCCTTTCTTGGTATTACCCATTTCATGAGCTCTGTAGACTCAACTTGTGATTATTTTTAATAGTGTGAGAATAAAATTAAAGGCTATATTGATATTTTCCACAGAGTTTGCCATGTGGGGAAGTAGTTTTTAAAGTTTAGCAAATACTAGTTAACCATATATTATGTGCTAGGGCATTACTTAGCACCAGGGAGAGAGAGATGTCTAAGAACCATTCTGTTCATTTAAGGAGTTCACAGTCTAATTTTACCTTTGGACAACTATAATAAAAAATAGGAAACCAGGAACACATAAGGAGCATTTTGTGAAGTGAGGGTACACTGACAGGCAAAGGACTTCTTTAAAAAACCTTTTTTCAAGATGCACATCTATTAAAGGGACTCTTGCTTATGACTACATTTTTATTGGATATAAGTCTTCTTATAATGTTAAAAATAATTTCATTTGCTATTGCTTATTTCCTTATAAATTCTGTATATGCAGACCATTTTATGGAGCTATATAAATCTCTGTCAAATCGTGGACTAAAGTCCCTTCAGCTTTTTGTATTCTGAACTACTTAGAATCCACAAAAGATTTTGATTCTTTTAAGACCAGCAACTATCTTCCTCTAAGCAACAAAGAGCTCTTTCCAAATATCCACAGTTACAATACAGGACATATCTTTAACATTGCTTAGAAGGGATTGTTGGGGCCATTTGTGTGTATTTCAGGGCTTATAGTCTGTCAATTGACTGTGACTTTGTTCCTTCCTTTATGTACTTCTCAGTATAATTCTCTCAGAGGCACTCTGTGCAGCTATCTCAGCCATGGCACTCCTGGCACGGGCTTATGTCTTTGAACTTCAGAGATCTGAAAGCAAGAAAGTTTGTCTGATGCTCAACCAAGAGTTCAGGAATTCTCTTCTGCACTTGTCCAAAAAATCTTGAAACTTTTTTTAAATAACCAGCTTCTTGAAATATTGGGGAACATCACTGCTTTTCTTGATGCTTTGCACTTTACAATGTATCTTTAAAAAAATAGGCTAAGATGTGAGTTCTTAGATACTTGATGTATTATTCAGAACAAATTTGTTTGAAGGTACATCAAGACCTTACCATCGGAGCTGCTTTTTCATGTTTCCTTTGTTTTAATTCACTCAGTGTTTGGGTCTTAGAGTCTAGAATTCATGGTGATATGCTTATCCTGTTGGGGGAAAAATGCTTTTTGAAATATCATTCAAAAAACCAGAAAGCTTGCTCTCTTTTCTTTGTAGCCTTCTTTTAAAGAACCTAGTTAATTGAGCCTTCTTGGAACTGTCATGTGACCTGAAAATCGTGTCTGAGGCTGGTCAGAACTCCCTATACACTCTGCATCATTTAACCATTGCCATGAGCCAGGGCAAATGGACTCTCAGGATCCCACATTTTAAAAAAAATATTTATTTATTTATTCATGAGAGACACAGACAGAGATGCAGAGACACAGGCAGAGGGAGAAGCAGGCTTCCGGCAGGAAGCCTGATGATCCCACATTTTTATTCATGGAATAATGGCACTCGTATCCCCAGAAGGGTTAAAATATTTCATAGGACTCTTTATGCTTAGAAATTATTTCCTAATCTTTAAAAATTCTACTCAATAACAATCTAGAATTTGGAAAGCTTTTTAATTCTGTCTTTTGCATATTTGACTAATAGCCTTTGTCTGGTCAGGTTGCTATAACAAAGTACCACAGACCTGGTGGCTTAAACAACAGAAATTTATATCTCACTGTTCTGGAAACTGGAAGTGCAAGATCAAGGCGCTGTCTGATTCAGTCTGCTGAGAGCTCTCTTCCTGGTACAGATTGCTGCTTTCTTGCTTTGTCCTCACATGGCCCTTTCTCAGTGTGTGTTCATGGGGAGGCAGAGTGAGGTCTCTTTCTCCTTTTATAAGGGTATTAATCTCATCTTGAGGGTCCCACCTTTCTGACCAAATGTAACCGTAATCACCTCTCAAAGGCGCCACCTCCAGATACCATCACATTGAGGATTAGGGCTTCAACATATGAATTTGTCAGGATATGGGGAAATACACAAACCTTCAGTCCATGGCAACTAGCAACTAAAATAAAACAAATAAACAAAAAAGAAATGGAGTCATCATGTGCAAAAGTTTCTGAAAAAGTTGAATTGGATGTAGCAGAAGAATGAATATGCCTAATGGATATCAGCCTTGAAGTGTTATGAAGACAAACTCAAGCAGCCTTCAAAATGTGTTTTGTTATGGCCCAGTATGGAGGCAATACTTTTGACCTTGGTTGTTACTTTGCAAAATGATGTATCCAGAGCTGTATGATAACCAAGAAAAAAAACTCTCCATATTGGCCCCTTGCCTGAGAACGCTACCTTAGAATTATGTTGGCAAATCAAAGCAGTCAGCATGACGTCAGAAATCATGCTTCAGTCTGCAAGAGGTGATTGTGAATGGGAACAGTCACCAGGATCATTACACTAGATGAAATCCCATGCAATCTGACTTCCTGTGTGATAAAGAAAAACTGGTGGAAGTTGTATCTTTTCCCTTCAATAACATGCCTGCCACCCACTTGGCTCTCTGCTTCCTTACAATAACATGTATTTGAGATGAAAAGTATAGATTGATTCTTTGCACCTCATTAACCCCATCCTTCTGTCTTCCACGCAGGAGTTTATAAAAACTGGTAACTGCCTGAAATTTTGTCACAGTCCAATGAATAGGTAATTTCAGTTTTTCAAAAAATATTCATAGCAGTACTGTATGAAAAATTTTATAGCCAAGTTTTAGGTTTCTTCACAAGGGGCATAACCTGGAAGTAGCAGAGTTCAATTATTCCCACATTCTGTGTGTGTGTGTGTGTGTGAGAGAGAGAGAAAGAGAGGTGAGGGGGTGAGGGGGCTAGGGAGTCTTGATATCTGGGAAACATGGAAATAGTGTGATTTGGCTTGCTAATGTGTTTCTTTATAGTAGAACTTTACTGAAGGGTAATGTGGGAAAAAAGTTCTAACCTGGCTTTTACCTCTTTCTGTTTTGTGAACTTGAGTAAGTCACTTGGTTCTTCTGATCTGGAATTCAATTTCCTCACCTTTAAAAAAAAAAAAAAGCGGGCTTGGATTAGACAAGGTCTCAGCTTCCTTCCAGCCCCAAACTCTAGCATGTTGTGACTTTATCATTAAAGTCAAAGGCTCATGGAACAAGCATGAACATGGGAATCAGACAAACTTGGGTTTTTAAATCCCTCTCTATTTCTTATTTGCTGTGTGAAACTGGGAAAACGTTACCCTTCTGATGGTCCATTTCTTCACTTTAAAATTGGAATTCCAGCATCCCTTCAGCATGGTCCAGAGATCTAAAAATATGTGATGTAGGTAGTGTGGTATAGAGTGGGTGCTCAATATTGATGGTTATGATTATTGGTATTATGAGAAAGATGACTGTTCTTTCAGTTTGGCAGTGAGAATTGGGTAGAACTGAGCTTGGAACACATGGTTGAATCAGGAGGTGATTGTTGAAAGATCAAGAGATCCTGGTAAGTGGTTTGTGATGCAGCTAATGTTTGTAAAGCATTTGTAATTGAAGACCCTGTGTGTTTTATTTATTTTTGTTCTTGATCATTTAAGAAGGTATTTCAAATAAGGTCCCTCGTCTCCTGCTCTCCAGCTGTCACAAAGATAAACCAAGAATTAAGTGAGAACAAACAGTCCTGTGAGCCACATAAACATTATTTACTTCTCTTTAAGTAGCTCCATTTCTTATGACACCCAAGCTTCATTCAAATTTTAGACACCTTATTGTTGCCATGTGATTTCACTGCACTATTAATAAATAATAGTTTTCATTTGTTGGGTTCTGGTTATGCCAGACATGCTGCTTTTATATGGGATGTACCTGTACTTCTTCTACTTCTATTTTCACAAAAATCCTCTAGTACTTTCATTATATTCTCCAGATGAAGAACACAAGGCTTGAAAAGGTTGAGTAGTTTGCCAAGTATTATTCAGCCTTGAAGATAGGAGAAATTCATGACTGTTTTATAAAATTTGGGTTGTTCCTACTAAGATTTACTACATCAAATCAAAACAACCACTCCATTTTTTCTGTTTTTGTGTTTAAATCATAAATTAAATTGAACTAAAGAGCTCTATTCAATATTTTGAAAAATTTTCAACTATCTCTGAGATAGCTAAAAACACCCTGAATAGGTTGTCTCCAAAATAGCTTAAACATTGCTGACTGGAATGGTTTGCCAAATCAACTTCATTGTAGAAATGAAAGAACAATATTTTAAGTATCAAACAGTAAATCGATGGCTGAGTAAGGATTCTAATTTTGGATTCTGAGTTTCCCATCTGCTCTTTAATCCCCAAGCTACCTGAGTTCTAAATTTATATGGTATCTGAATCTATATTGGTCTTGGAATAAAAATAAGAAAGGAAAAAGGTGCAGATTTATTGATGTCAGGGATTAGGATCTTAAACTTTTTTTTAAACCTCAAGGTATTTTAGTCAGTTTTATTCCTTTTTTGCCTCAAAATATGGATATTTTTCTGCATTCAATTCATTACTATACATCATATATTTTTAATGATAATAATATTCTTTATGGCTTTTTACAAAACCTTAAAAGCCTGACTTGAACATTCAAGATATAATGTAGCTGAAGTTTATGGGTATAATTTGAGCTGAGCGTCCATATAAAAAAGGCTGTAATAATGATTATAAATAATTGCATTCAAGGAAGAGAATGATGGCAGATAGAACTGCCACTTCAACTAATAGAAGACAATGGTCAATTCCAACCCTGGTAAGTAGCAATATCAATAACCATTCAAATCATCATAAAATCCTAGTAAAATGTAAAACATAGACCACTTCTTTTTGAGATATTTCCAAAACTTTTATTAGATTAAAAATGTACTTTTCAAACAGGATTCTTCCCTCCTTTTATTTTTAAAAAATATTTGTTACTTATTTTTAGAAAGAGAGAGAGTGTGTGTGTGTGAGAGAGAGAGCTGGAGGAGGGATAGAGAGAGAGAGGGAGAGAAGCAGACTTCCTATTGAGTAGGGCACCCAATACGGAGCTTGGTCCAATTACCCTGAGATCTTGTCCTGAGTTGAAATCAAGGACCCTGGTGCCCTTGATTCTGCCCTTCTTTTTTTTTTTTAATTTTTATTTATTTATTTTTTAATTTATGATAGGCACACAGTGAGAGAGAGAGAGAGAGAGAGAGAGAGAGAGGGGCAGAGACACAGGCAGAGGGAGAAGCAGGCTCCATGCACCAGGAGCCTGACGTGGGATTCGATCCCGGGTCTCCAGGATCGCGCCCTGGGCCAAAGGCAGGCGCTAAACTGCTGCGCCACCCAGGGATCCCGGTTCTGCCCTTCTTACACTCTTTTCACTGGCTAAAGACAATGGTTTATAAACTGGAGATTTAGAGAATATACATCAAGCACAGTTCCTATAGCAGTAATGCAGCATAAGCAAAGAACTCCAAAACTCATTGGTTTGACATATCAATGATTCATTTCTTGTTCTTTGCTCTGCTGGTCAGCTAATGTGGTTCTGTCTCAGTCTGTGGGCTGAGTTCAAGTCTGCTCCAAAGATCTTTTGTTCCAAGGTCAGTAGTTACCTGAGGCTTTTTCTTCTCATAGAAGATGTCATAATTTCTTTCTTTTTTTTTTAAGATTTTATTTATTTATTCATGAGAGACAAAGAAAGAAAGAGGCAGAGACAGGAGAGAGGAGAAGCAGGCTCCATGCAGGGATCCTGACATGTGACTTGATCCCGGGTCTCCAGGATCATGCCCTGGGCGGAAAGTGGCAGCACCAAACTGCTGAGCCACCTCGGGCTGCCCAAGATGTCATAATATCAAAGGAAGAAACAGAAACATGTGATGCTTATAGGTGGGAATTGACAGTTTCACCTCCACTCACATATCAGAGAAAGCAAATCACATAGCTGAGCCCAACTTCATTGGCACATTGAAGCATTTGCTATGGTTCATCTCACAGTGAATCATGATAAGGATATGGAGGGATGAAAAATAGAGCAAACAATAAAATCCAGCACATGTAATGACTAAATGAAGCTTTCTGAAGATACAAAGAAAGTAGAGCCATAAAGTTGTTTTTTTTAAATTTATTTTTATTTTTATTTATGATAGTCATAGAGAGAGAGAGAGACAGAGACAGAGACAGAGACATAGGCAGAGGGAGAAGCAGGCTCCATGCACCGGGAGCCGATGTGGGATTCGATCCCGGGTCTTCAGGATCGCACCCTGGGCCAAAGGCAGGTGCCAAACTGCTGCACCACCCAGGGATCCCAGAGCCATAAAGTTTATAACTGAATCAGTGCTGTTTCTACCCACATTGGGACTTGACTGCTGTTTACTTAGTTCCCTGAAAATCCTAAGCAAAAAGGGGATAGAAAGGGAGAAGAAAGAAAATGGATATTCAATGAGAAAGCTCCACTTAGTTAAGAGACTTGCATCCATGGCAGCAAAAATGATTTACTGGGATGTCATTATAAGAGGAAAGCATACACATTTATTTAATAGAAATTTTATGTTAGCTTGGAGCTTTCATGAAGAAATGAAGGCCTGAGGAAATGGTTAAACCTGAGTGGTTTTGTATTAGGTATGATGAAGAGTCATGAAAAAATGTGGTAGGACAGAAAAGAGTATGAGCTTAATGCAGTTCTGGGAGACACTGCAAGGACTGTTCATTCGGATTGCTCTTGGTGTCCTGTGTCTGCAAGGTAAGGATACTCCTTTCCTCTTAGTGTAAGGAGGGTACCTCTCACTTGAGGGTCTGTGACTTGTCAGAAAATCCTTTCTGCACTTGTCATCTCTCCAATTCTTTCAGCCTGAAATATTCTATATGTCAAGGTACCATATTTTGGGATAACTTGTCTGAATGCTGTCTTCTGTGATAAGAATGGGAAGACAGTGGTGCAGGAGTTGGTGATTTAGTCACTTAGCAAATATTTACAAAAATCTCTAGTGTTCCAATTCAGGAAGTATGTTATGTATCAGGAATACAAAGAAGAAGACACAGCTCTTACCTTCAAGTCTCTGAGAGACTGATGGGGGAGTCACACAAGTGAATAGACAATTATTAAGCAACCTTTTAAGTGCAGAGGCAATGATAAACATAAAGTCCTTCAAGAGTGCAATAAAGGTACTAAGACCTCAGAAGGTAGTAGAGACTTCTAGAACCCCCTGACATTATGCCAGAGTCCAGACGGACTTTAAATCATAATATAGGTTTCAATACAAAAATTTAATTGATAGCAGAGGAACAAAGTTTAGAAGTAGTAATAGTGATCAAGGATACTACAGTATTCCAAATTTAAATTGGGGAGAGTGGAAGAAGTAATAGGTCTGAAAAGTTGGGTAACAGGTTGTGGGGTCCAAACCCTTTGCTTCTCAGGAAGAAACTGGAAGTTATGAGTTACCTTCCTAGTGTGTGTTGCTGTGCTGGAGGTGGAGTTTATGGCAAGATTGTATCTCAGCCTTTCCTACCCATTGTGATATGCGTTTAAAAAAATCATTTACTCAGCATTTAGATGTCACTCAGCTAGCTTCTGGATTTTTTCCAGAGGGACTTGTTCTATTTGTAGCTTTGGTATTGGTGTGTCCCTGGGAAGAACTGAATTCACAAGCCTGCTATGGTCACTGTCTTGAACCAGAACTCCTTTTGAAGTCATATTCCTTTTATTTATGTATTTATTATTTATTCCCATTTGTTTGCTTGTTTGTGTGTTTATTTATCTTTTATTCCAGTATAATTAACACACAATGTTACATCAGTGTCAGGCACACAATATAGTGATTCAGCAATTCTTCATGAGAGACACAGAGAGAGAGACAGAGACACAGGCAGAGGGAAAAGCAGGCTCCCTGCAAAGAGCCTAATGTGAGACTTAATCCCAGGACCCCAGGATCATGACCTGAGCCAAAGGCAGATAGATGCTCAACCACTGAGCCACCCAGGCATCCCAGTGATTCAGCAATTCTGTATATTACTCAGTGCTCATCATATGTGTACTCTTTAATCCCCATCATCTATTTCACCCATTCCCCCTGCCCCCATAACCATCAGTTTGTTCTCTATACTTAAGAGTTTTCCTGTTTGTTGGTTTCTTTTTTCTTTGTTTTATTTCCTAAATTCCACATTTGAATGAAATCATAATGGTATTTGTCTTTCTCTGATTGACTTATTGCACTTAGCATTATACCCTCTAGACTCATCTATGTTGTTGCAAATGGCAAGATTTCATTCTTTTTATGGCTCAAGAATATTCCATTGTATAAATACTGCATATTTTTTATCCATTTGTGTATCAGTGGACACTTGGGCTGCTTCCATATGTTGGCTATTATAAGTAATGCTGTAATAAACAAAGGGATGCATGTATTTTTTTGAATTAATATTTTTGTATTCTTTGGTAAAAATACCCAGTAGTGGAATTATTAGATCATATAGTAATTCTACTTTTTTTTTTTTTTTTTTTTTAGTAATTCTACTTTTAATTATTGGGGGAAGCTCCATCCTGTTTTCTGGGAAAGTTACATTCCCTTTAAATGTTCTCATTTACTGAGTGGGAAATATCAGAGAGGGAGAAAGAACATGAGAGACTCCTAACTCTGGGAAATGAACAAGGGGTAGTAGTGGAAGGGGAGGTGAGTGGGAGGATGAGGTGACTGGGTGACGGGCACTGAGAGGGCACTTGATGGGATGAGCACTGGGTGTTATACTATATGTTGGCAAATCGAACTCCAATAAAAAATATCCAAAAAAAAAAGTTATCATTTACGACTTTTTAGCCAAGCAACTATCTCATTAAGATACACCCTTCTTCTTCAATATGCTTTGCATATTCTTGAAGAACAAGGGAGCTTGGTGTACTTGCTCTTACCATTTTTCTTTTACACATGAGACTTAGTGGAGTAGTATTGAAATATATTAGAGATAAATGTAAGTGAATATAGTGAAATGGGTGAAAATATATTTTGTCATAGGTCTCTTTTAGAAAAATGAGGAATAATGAAACAAGCAGACATTTCTGAGGCAGAAAGGATTAAAATGAAAGTTAAAAGAGACATTCATTTTTATATGGATGAATGGTGAAAATTATATAAATGGAACTAAAGAAAATAAATGCAATCAATACATAGTATTATAATGTTAGTTTTAACAATCATACTTATCCTATTGACTCAATATATAGATATCTGTTTACTGTTAAGGTCTTAAGAGATTGACTTACACCCATGTTAATTAAGCATGCTATAGACTTGCATGTAATCGTTTCCAGGGGTAACATGAATGTAAAATAAATCAATTTGCAGAATTATTTTATTATAGTTCATGAGCATTTTTTTTTGTGGGACATAGCCTCAAAGATATTCTAAGGAAAATAAGACCTATAAAATAAGTGAAATAAATATAGAAAAGTCTAGTACTTTAAAGAAAATTCAAACACTATATTGGAAACTGAATTGACTGAGAACACATTAAACATATGAAAGAACTGGGCATTAATTAGATGCTGGTATACAGGAGATATTTAATATCTCAACCAGTGATAGACTCTTATTGTATCTTAGCCTTTTATTTTAGTATTGGAGGAAATGTTTCTATATAAGAACAAACAAACCCAAAAATTCCCACTCACCCAACCAATCTTTTTTTTTTTTCACCCAACCAATCTAATAAATAAACAACAACCAAACACACAGCTCTATTGACTTTTTCTGTTTTGTTTTACCATAGGTTTTGAACATGGGAAGTTAAAAGATATTTAGTGAATAAGTAAGAAAAGGAAGGAGTGGTTAAAAAATACAGTGAGGAAATAATGCATGAAAAGAAGGTTTGGTGGAGATAATCTGTCTTGACATGGCCTTAAATATGAGTTTCCTACAAATTGGAAAAAAAAAAGGGTTTTTTTTGATGGATTTTCAGACCTATGATTTAAAATCTCATTACATTAATATTTAACTATTTTGCTTCACATCTGAGTTGCTTTTACTTCCCTCTGAATTTGGGCTGTTATGGCTTGAGGTTTGAAATATTGTAAATATAAAGCTTTTAGTTCCAAAGTTTTAAGTATGTTCAGAGTGCTTTTTCATTATGGGATAAGTTTATTGGGAATCTTCTAAATGCTTAATCATAGTTCAGGCAGCTTAGGGGATTTTGAAAAAATGAAAAGAAATAAGAAAAATCTGGATAAAGGGGAAACATGGAACTAAAAATGTCAGGACTAAAAAATTAATGAAAGGGGACATTTAATGTCAGATGATTTTGGGCAGATCTAGAATCTTTCCCACATGCAAGTAACAGATATTTTAGTATACGGTATTGTGAACCGGCACAATTTTGACAGCATGGCCCTAGAATTTTGGAACGTCTTGCGCAATCACCTCATTTTATTAATGAGGAAACATGAGAGCCTTTTCAAAGTTGCAGAACTATTAGTGTCAAGGCTCTAGATTCTCAGCCCTGTGCTTTTCTTTTGTCATAAGAATAATATCCTTCCTATCATGAACAGTTGGGTGAGAGACACCTGACTTGAATATCTCCTCACATTCATCAAATACTCTGTGGGGGCTTTTGGTAAATTACTTCTTATATGAATGCCCTAATGTCCTTATCTGTAAAAATCAACATAATATTTGCTTTCTAGGGGGTGCCTGGGTGGCTCAGTAGGTTAAGCATCTACCTTTGCTCAGGTCATGGTCCCAGAGTCTGGGGATCCAGCCCCACATCGGGTTCCCTGCTCAGTGGAAAGTCTGTTTCTTTCCCTCTGCCCTTTTCCCTGCTTGTGGCTTCTCTCTCTCTCTCTTACTCTCTCTCTCTCCCTCTCTTTCTCTCTCAAATTAATAAGTAAAATCTTTAAAAATATTTGCTTTCTTAAAAAAGTCTCTAGAAAACATTATACAGATTAATGGGAAAATGGCTCTGAAACATACTGAATTTCTTGTCTGCAAAATTAAGAGGTTAATTGAACCAGCTTGTGGCAAACATTTGTTCTGGCTCTGAAAGAGACAGACCCACAATTACTGATAAGATGAGAGCCTTTCATCTTCACTTTTCCTTGCTGACTTGAGTTCATCCTTTGAAACTCAGTACTTTAGAGTCAACTTCTTTTAGCTCCTGGTAGTGGGTGGGTACAACTGCTGCATGTCCTCATAGTCACCTGTACCTATTACTAGTATTTTCCTCACTATGTGTATCAGTCTTCCTCCATTTAAATGAGTTCTTTGATGTTGGATGCTATATTTATCTTTGTAAGCCAAATACCTTGCAGAGCATTTGGGACTGAGTAGGATCAAAACAAATATTTATCAAATCAATGAAAAAACATAAGATGTTTTCAGCTTCTGAGTTTGCTGGTGATGATGGGCTAGCACTTGGACATAATGGTCAGTGTGTGTGGGGTTCTAGATTATTAAGGTAAATTGTAAGTGTAGGACTACCTCCCCTACCCTAGAATTAGATTAGATCTAGAATTGTCATTTCACCCCCAGCAAAGAAAAATTTCAGTTTAAAATAAATTGTTTATATCTGGTGGAAAATGGAGAATCAGAAAGAAAAGGGGATACATGATCAAAGATAATGGAAGGGGAAAAGAAGGTGAGTTCAAGATAACACTATTTACATGAACTTAATCTGTAATTGTCATTGCAATTAATTTCATGGTAATTATTTGACATCAGAATGTTATTCACATTTTATATAAATGTTATTGAAATATTTTTTATGGCTGTAGTGAAAGCATTTATTCTTGAAGACATATCAATGAAAGATCTGAATAGTGCTTATTTTCATCAGTTTTCTAATAAGCAAAGAAATAAAACATATGCTTTTTTGACCTATTTGAATTTCCAGTTATATGTTAGAGTTATATTTAAAATTTAATCAGAAATTAATGCCCAGGGGAGTGAGAAGTTGAAGGAATTAAAAGTAAAAATTATGAAGTTTTAAAAAGACTGTTTACTAGAGTTCAATTAAAATAAAGGTGATAAAAGCTAATGTATCATTGAAGATTCAATATAAATTGTAAGAACTTGGTTCTTCGCTGACTATAGATGTAATTTATTAGAAAATAGATCAGACTGTACCACAGAAAAGGAAATTTTCAAGGTATCAGGTGGTAGTTGGATAGGATGATCTTTATTGTCCCTTTCAACCCAGAGATGCTGTAAATGGATGAAAACCCAATAATGTGGAAGGTGCTAATGACACACCATAGTGTCCTCTATTTTTAAAATGAATATTTTAAATGTCAATATGTTATTTGTTTTCAATGCCTCTAACTTTTATCAAAAAAAAATCAATGTTACCATTTCTCATTCAAGCTTCTAATGATAGACTGTGACCTTTTTCTGGGAGGAAAAAAAGGCCAAGTCTGTCTAAATTCCTATTACAAAGAAGTAATGCAAATGAAAGAGGTTCCAATTCCCCAAAGGCTGCTAAATGACACCCTCCAACTCTAACCTGCTGGTCTCCAGAGGGTAATTAAATTGCAGATCAGGAATATATCTGTGATTTATTTTTAGGAGACCAGGCTGGAGAAAATAAAATACACCTGACCTTTAAGTTTTTAGGTTTGTAGGGGAATTATTAGTGACTTTATTGTGACTTTACATTTGCAGTATTTGGTAAGAAATTTCCATCAGTTAACAGTGCTGTTTGCTCTAATGGAAACTTAATGGTAAATTATAGACATGGAATAAGAAACTATACAATAATTGCAACAATAGTTTGCTGCACTAAGTGCAGATATTACGACCCATTTATGAAGAGGTGTCCTTAAAATTTGTAATTGTATGTTGACATTGGCAAATAGCAATATGAAACTGATCAGAATAGAGGAAATCACTTCAAACTTGGCAAATGGGCAAAGGAGAGCTATCCTTAGGTGAACTACTTTCTACCATCTGTTTTTTGTCAACTTTACTAAAAATGGTTATATTGCATACATTGGTGATCTTTTAAAAGAGTTTAAAATGTTTAATATATGAACTTGATATTTTATTCTCCTTTATTCTCCATATTATTGATATTGATATTTTATTCTCCATTTTATTCTCCTTTTTAGAGAGTAGATGAGAAAATATTTGGTTAAGATGCCAGCTGTAGCTCACTGAATATGAGACCTTTATTAGTTTTTCCCTAGGTGTGTGGGAAAATATAAATGTAAATTTGGAGGCAATTTTTTATTTTACTAAATTCATTAAAGTTTTTCTTTATAGGTTACATAGGGGATATGAGGAGGGGGATTATGAAAACAGGTATTTACAATTTAAAGACACATCTTACAGATAGCAGCTTGCAGAACTTCTAAGTGTGAGTGACTACTTTGCAAGTTACAGGATACCAAACCAAATATTGGCTTTGGGGAAGAGAATTTTAATATTTTTTCCAGCAAATCTAAAAATGTTTAGATACATTTAGTGTGAGATAGATTAAAAAACAGCATTTTCCATTTTTAATTTAAGAACAATAGAATTCTGCATATAAAATTCCTTTCGGGGCAGCCAGGTGGCCCAGCGGTTTAGCACTACCTTCGGCCTAGGGTGTGATCCTGGAGACCCTGGATCGAATCCCATAACAGGCTCCCTGCATGGAGTCTGCTTCTCCCTCTGCCTGTGTCTGTGCCTCTCTCTCTCTCTCTGTCTCTCATGAATAAATAAAATAAAATAAAATAAAATAAAATAAAATAAAATAAAATAAAATTCCTTTCGTGGGAAACTGAGTCCATGAGATAATTGTGTATGGAACATGAAAGAGAGGTGAAAATTAGGAAAAATATCAGTCTTGTTTTTTTGTAAATGATGGGAATGAGTAAGAATTAAAATTTAGTATTTAATTACAGTCATCCCCAACTCCAGCCCAGCTTAATAGACTTGAATATTTCTGACCTGATCTGAGCATCAGGAGGAAAGAGTACATTATGGAAAATGGTGACTCTGGGCTGCTCCTAATTTAACATCCAAGTGTTCTTGATAGGAGAAAATTGAAATTGTCAGAATTGTAATAGAAATGCAAAAAAAAAAAAAAAAAGGGGGGTGCCTAGGTAGCTCAGTTGGTTAAGCATCTGCCTTCAGCTCAGGTCATGATCCCAGGGGTCCTGGGATCAAGCCCTGTGTCAGGATCCCTGCTCAGTGGAGAGTCTGCTTCTCTTTTTTCCTCTGTCCCTCACCTCTGCTCTCTCTCTCTCTAAAATAAATAAATAAAATCTTCAAAAGAAAATAAATGCAAAAATATAAACAATAAAAGCTATGTAAATTGTGAAACATACTCCACAGCTCAATTTAATCTGTGGTAGGGTAACAATTACAAATTTTCCATCTAGCTAATAATCTACCTCTATCATGTTAAATCCTCTCTGCCTTTTCCTTCCTTTGAAATTATATTTGTTCATGCTTACATCTATGTTCTAAGTGGGAATGTCCAAATTAAGCTACTGCAATTGCTGATGCTACTTCAGCTCCCACAAAGGAATTTAGCACTTCCTATGTGGTAAGTCTGAACTAAAGAAAGCCTTTATAAAAATTTAAGTTCTTTGAGTCTCTCAAAACTCCTGTGAAGTCAGTAGCTTCATTAGCTTTCTTAGATGAATGAGGAAACAGAGGCTTAGAAGGGTTTGAGGCAGACAGTTCAGCTCTTAACCCATGCCTGGCTGTCATGAAAAAAACTCTAACATTATCTGTGCTCTCCTCTTCCCAGGTTTAACCCGTAATGTATGTAGTCTATTAATTATTAATTAAACAACTATTTGCATGTGCACTATTGAATGCTAATTTGGGAGACCCCCAAAATGGGTAATATCCAGACTCTACCATAAAGAGGGGAAATTAAGGGATAGGCATATAACTTAAGAACAAAGTTATTGTTATTATTTATTGTCTCTTATTGAGCAAGACTTTGTTGATATGACATCCAGACTGCCTTATTTTTTTCTGGCAGATGTTCTGCTTTAAGCTGCTTATGCCTTCCTAGCTTGACTTTTTTTTTTTCACTTATGGCTCCAGAATTGCATTGAGATTCATTTATTTATTAGGAGTTTTAGGAGACTAATAAATAATTCTCCTTTTCCCCCCACCTGTGTTTAGAACCAACTGATATGGACACAGGAGTCCAATAAATGGAGATAAAATGTTTTATAACATCTATATAGTTATATGGAGATTGTGGTTGAGGTCAGCCAAATGAGTATTTGAATACACCCACACCCTTAATGAAACAGGCAGCTCTTGGAAGCCACAGCCCAAAGAGCCAGGCCCCTGCTACTGCATAGGATGGAGAAGACCATACATATTATCTCATCCAATCACACAGATTATGAAGAAAAGAGAATGAGACAGGAAAAGAGCTGAACATGGCTGGTTTATTCTAACACCCACCCAATTAGAGGGACTAGAGTGAGGGGTGGTGGAAAGAGGCTAGGAATGTCATCTAGTGGAGGTCTTGAGGCATAGACACATGAAAAGCAAGAGACAGAGGTTCCCTCTAATACATACGACTGGATTGGAAAATGTGGCTAAAAGATCCCAATCAGGGCAGCCCAGGTGGCTCAGTGGTTTAGCATGGCCTTTGGCCTGGAGTGTGATCCTGGAGGCCTGGGATTGAGTCCCATGTCGGGCTCCCTGCATGGAGCCTGCTTCTCCCTCTGCCTGTGTCTCTGCTTCTCTCTCTCTCTTTCTGTGTCTCTCATGAATAAATAAAAAAATCTTAAAAAAAAAAAAAAAAAAAAAAAAGATCTCAGGGATCCCTGGGTGGCTCAGTGGTTTAGCGCCTGCCTTTGGCCCAGGGCTTGATCCTGGAGTCCAGGGATCGAGTTCCACGTCGGGCTCCCAGCATGGAGCCTGCTTCTCCCTCCTCCTGTGTCTCTGCCTCTCTCTCTCTTTCTCTATGTCTATCATAAAAAGTAAATAAATAAATCTTAAAAAGAAATCAAATAAAAAGCCATAATGAGAAATAGACAATTCTAATATAGGGAAGTTATGTATTGTTTTCTCTTTTTTTCCAGATTTATTGAGGTATAATTGACAAAATTAGAAGATACTTAAAGTATATAGTGTGATGATTTAATTTGTATATACATTATGAAAGGGTTTCTTTCATTGAATTAATTAAAATACATCCATCCCCTTACATGTTTACTTTTTTTTTTTTTTTTTGGTGAGAACATTTAGGTTCTACTCTCTTAGCAAATTTCAGTTATACAATATAGTGTTACCAATTACAGTCACCATGTTATATATTAAGTTCTCAGACCTTATTCACCTTATAAGTGAAAGAAAGTTTATACATCTTACCAGCCTTTCCCTGTCTCTGGCAACCAGTTTTCTATTCTCTGTTTCTATGAATTCACCTTTTTTGTCTGTTTATTTGTTTTGGGTTCTACATATTAGTGATGCTGTGTGGTGTGTGTCTTTGTCTGGCTTACTTCACTTAGCACAATGCCTTCCAGGTTCATCCATGTTGTCACAAATGACACGATTTCTTTCTTTTTAAAGGCTAAATGTTATTCCATCATGTCTATATATGCCACACTCTCCTATTCACTGCAGCATTATTCACAATAACCAAGGTAAGGAAACAACCTTTCCATTTGTTGATGGACACTTAGGCTGTTTCCATACCTTGGTTATTATGAATAACATTGTAGTGAACATGGGGGTACAGACATCTTTTTGAGATAATGATTTTGTTTCATTTGGATATATGTCTAGAAGTATGATTGCTAGATCCATATGGTAGTTCATTTTTCAATATCTGAGGAACCCTGATACTATTTACCATAGTGGCTGGACCAGTTTACATTCTAGGGAGGTTTTATAATACAGGTCCAAGTGTGTGGAATATGCCAGAGATAGATTCCCAGAGGAGATGACACTAATTGACTCTTGAGGAAGGAAGATGAGTTTGCTGGAGAAACAGCAACTAGGCAGTGCAATAATGCTCTGGCATAGAAATAGCATACATACAGATTCTGAGGCTGTATGTATTTGGATAATTACAACTGCTTAGATGTTGTCTGAGTGTAATAACTTTAAAAGATGAGGGAATATGTCAGAATATGTGGCTGGATGGTAAACAAAGTTGGCTGACTTCCTATTCCCTGCTTTTGAGTCTGTATTTGGGGTCTTTAGGTGACTTTTACTGAAGCTCTGACCATTGGCATGACATTATGCAACCTGTTGAGAGATTCTCAAGGTACTCAGCTGTAAGTGTAGGTGGACTTTTTTCTCTCTTTTCTTCATTCATCTCAGCCTCACAATTCTTGAGATCATATTATCCCCACTTTGTACTTCCAGGAAAGTCAGAAGCAATTCTAAAGAAATGTTGAAAACAGGAAGCAATTTATAGTTTAAAACTATTAGTTTTTCCTAATTTAGACTGAGTTTTTACATTTTTAGGGTTAGAAAATTCCATTGTTTTGACAGGCAAGAGTGATCTCAAACCATGGGTCCAGATGGCTGATTTACCGCAAATGCTGCATTGATAAATTCACCACTAGGTGGACTCAAATACCACAGCCTTTTTGATTCCAAGACAGGCTGATCTCTGAGAATAGGGTGATCGCTTACTTTATCCCTTGAGCATGCTCATAGAATATTATCCCGCTCTAGGAGTTTATCCATCATGGAGTCTGTCAGATAGTTTGGTGTGCTCAGCATTTCAAATTTATATGAACTGAAAGCATTGAAAGGTTTGGAGGATAAATCCACATTTCTTACTTTTGTTTAGCATTTTGAAATCCTTTGCCAGAACAGCTAAAAGTTACATTTACCACTTGGATTCATTATGCTGACTTTTTCATAAGGAATTATTCTTTTTTGATAGTAGTGTGCAATAGCTTTTAAGATGTCTCCTATACATTAGTTCATTTATCTTGACAGCAAATCAATAAGATAGAGCAATAGTTGTTTTCTCCATTTTACAGAAGTGGAAACTGACGTTAGAGAAGTTAATATGTTATCTCTTAGACTAGTGCTGATCCAAAGAAATCTAATGCAAACCACATATGTAGCTGTAAATATTTTGATTGCTACATTAAACAAAATAAAATGAAACAAATGAAATTATTTTTAGTAATATATTTTAGTCAACCCAATGTGTCCAACTGTTATCATCTCTGCATGTAATTAAGACTTGCTAAATGAAAATTTTATATTGTATTTTTCTTTCGAAGTCTTTGAAATCCAGTGTGTAATTTATACTTAAAGCAGGTTTTAATTCAGACTAGCCACATTTCAGGTGCTTACTAGCTGTAAGAGGCTAGTGGCTACCATATTGGACTGTACAGATTTAAATAAAAAGTATACTGCTACATTTTCTACTATGTATTATATAGACCTACTACTAGTTTGCATGATGGAGTGGGATTATATTTTCAAGAGTTATGATAAATCTAAATAACTTTATTTACAAACTTTTTTCTTGTTTTCCTTGAAAATATTATTTATCTTTGTATCACTTGATAATTTCCACAAATGTGATCTATGGGCCTTGTAGAGGAATTGAGCAGAAACCCATAGATAATGAACAAAGAACCCTAATCAGGGGATCCCTGGGTGGCGCAGCGATTTGGCGCCTGCCTTTGGCCCAGGGTGCAATCCTGGAGACCTGGGATTGAATCCCACATCGGGCTCCCAGTGCATGGAGCCTGCTTCTCCCTCTGCCTGTGTCTCTGCCTCTCTCTCTCTCTCTCTCTCTCTCTCTCTGTGACTATCATAAATAAATAAAAATTAAAAAAAAAAAAGAACTCTAATCAGTACTCCTTGAGCAGCCAGTTAGTAATGAATAAATTTACCTTTGTATGTTAGTAATGAAGGAGCCTACCCAATGATCTCAAATTTGTGTGAAAATGCTTAGGTAAATGGATTTGCATAAGGAAAACTTTCTAAATGAAATTGAGAATTTACATCTAGTCCTTTTCTGGCATCTTTCTTTGCTTTGGCCCTACTATTTTCAGTTTGTGTAGGCCAAAATTTCATTTCTATTGATTGTTTAGTGTGGGTGGAATAGGTTGGCAGACATTTTTATTGACTAAATGAAAGCTATGCCTTTATGAGATTCGTCATCTGTTTTCCTGAAATAGCAACTCTACATTTTCCAGGTAGCTAAAAGGAAAAATCTCAGCCACTCTAGACAACTGCCTCAGAATTTTATTTCTATAGTGGTTCAAAGATGTAAATCTTAGATTTTCAAACATATAAGCATACATGTATATTTGATTCTCGGGGGGCTCCATTCCTCCCCATCAGAAAACTGAAACTAAAACCAAAATAAAACAAATAAACCCCAAATACTTTTGTTGAAAAGAACTTCCAGAGAGAGCATTTGGAAATTCCAGATACTACGAGAGCCACTTGTTTTCCAGTCCTTCCAGACTAAGCACTGAACTCTACTTTCTCCTAGTGTTTACTCTATAAAGCTGGCCTTTTGTGCTATTGTCAACCATCTGTAGTCACTTGCTTAAACTGACCCATTTCTTGAAGTCTCTAATTCCCCAAATTAAACATTTTTTTCTCTTGAGTTCCCATAATACTTTTATGTTTCTACTATAAAAAATAATTACCTTGTCTTCTAAGTTATATTAGGTTGATCCAAATGTGATTGCTGTTTTTGTAGATAAAAATTTTCATTTTAATATGCTTTAAACTACTAGAATTAACATAGAATTCTGAACACACACTCATATACATCTATGAGGCAGAATCTGGCTCAAATTAACTTCTGACTATCCCATAGCATCTTGGCTATAGTTGCCCTTCAATAAGGATTTGTTGATTTGAACTGAATTAAATAAAAATGGAATGCATGTTGGGGAAATAGAATCCTATAAATCACCTCTTTTCTCCATAAAACTCATAGGTTGCACGTGCCTTGCATGTTTTGATTGCAAAGAAATTGAGAGACTTCAACCTGACACTCTGATATCTTGATTTAAGTAGAGAATGTCAAAGGAATTAGAAGTAAACAAATTCCAGAATTTAGATAATGCTAGTTGTAAGCAGGGAAGTGATTGTATTGCCAATAAGTGGGTTGTACGTACATGTGCCATATTTAGGTTTATTTTTTAATAGATCCAATTTGAGGTGAAATCTTTAACAAATTGAGAATAAGACAAGCTCTTCATAGTGCCAAAAACAATTGGTCTGAATGATATGGCAGATTGAACTGACAGTGGACAAGTTTTTATTTGTTCAAGAGTGATAAAGATACAAAAAAAAACCATGTGTTATTTTCATATTTGATTTTTATAGACATTTAATGAAATCATGATTACAAAGCCAGTCAGTTTCAAAATCAATAAACTATTCTTTGAATTTGCTGATTTTCCTGTGTACACCTGTTCAGCAGGTGTGACAGGATTATGACAATGGTATTTCTTTACATATCTGTGCCAAAGACAATTGCATTAGGAATTCATAAGGAGGAAGCATCTGTGGATTTGATATATATGACATGAATTTTTTATATGAAGCAATCTAGTCAGTTTGAAATTCAGGTCTCTGAATTCTCAATTAGACCTTGGTTTCAAAGTGTGGCTAGATAGAATATGAGTCAAATTGTGTAAGATAAAGTTCATACTTTGTCTTGGACCACTATGTATCACTTTATGCGGCCATGGAAAGACTATTGCAATAGATGTCAAGAATGTGCTCTGGATATGCTGCTCAAATTTTCCTTTAGAAATGAAGAACCTGAGACACCTGGGTGGCTCAGCATTTAAGAATCTGCCTTTGGCTCAGGGCATGATCCTGGAGTCTCAGGATTGAGTCCCACATCGGGCTCCCTGAATGGAACCTGCTTCTCCCTTTGCCTCTCTGTATCTCTCATGGATAAATTAAAAAAAAAAAAATCTTAAAAAAAAAAAAAAGAGAAATGAAGAACCTATTCCCTGGCTGCTGAAAGTGGTACCAACAGATGCCCCTCAGTTCTCAGATTTTGGGGAAGTGTCCTGACAGAGATCTACATTGTCCAAGGTCATGTCCCTTCCCGGAGAAGCCTGCATCCTATGAGTGTCAATGCAGAGGTATAAAGTTCTGTACTTCTCATTCCAGTTCAGGACAAGAAAGGTCATTTAAACTTCAGAGTCCCTGGGCAGAGGTGGGGGGTGTCATCTGAGTTGACTTTGGATTTGTTGAAGCGAAGTTCTGCTTTGCCCAATCCTGCTTCATTCCCTCTTCTTCCTTTATGCAAGGACTTGGTATCAAGGATTTTTCCAACAGATTTCTTGTATGCTCATATCTGTCTCAGAGTCTATTTTTGTGGAGCCCAATTTATGACAATATTAAATTAGGAGAGAAGAGAGATGTTCTGAACTGTTAGACACTTAAATAAGACTTCAGACTAAAGAAAAATTGCAAATTACCTATTCCTTAAACATAGTATTGATGAAGAGACCCAGATGCCATTAGCCACTTGCCCATAGTTGCTGCTACCACATCAGGGACTTGACCTTACAGGGTCCGGTCTTACCATTTTGGCTGCAGAGTTGATAGGAGAGAGGTTCCGCCTCCTGCCCTTTGTGTTTCTGTTTAGCTGGTTGTAGTCCAAGGTTATTTATATATCTGATCTATAATTGCTATGGCAAATCAGCTCAATTGAGTGATTTAATAGATCCAAAAAATTCTTCAGAGGCAATGTCTAAATTTGAGTTTGAGGATATCCTGAAATATTCTGACTTGGGCAGGAGTGGTTGGTGTTTGCTCTGGTCTCTGGAGTTCATTGCAAACAACTTGAAATCCCAGTCATTCTAGAGGGTTTTGTGAGGAATGTCTGAATAGAATCAGAATAATACTAGGACCATTTCATGTAGGTTGGAGTCTTCTGAGTCCATCACTGGAGAGATCCAGTTCCCTGGGCTTGCTTTCATATAGTTTGCTTCAAGATAGTATAAAACTGACTGGACTACTGAAGGGTATTTTTTTTTTTCCTTTTTGCCCCGGCATTTATTTGAATGACCTCCAAATGACATAATGCAAATGATTCAGGGCTAGTTTTGTTTTCAATACTACCATTCTGTGTGAAAATGCACCTATCAGAGACTGTCTCCCATGTTGAGCTCCCCTCTCTTTTTCTTTCTCTCTTCTATGTTTTAACTTGAGTCTTTTATAATTGTCTTGGAAGATTATTATTAGTTGTTGCTTTAAGAATTAGCCCAATTATCCTCTTGTGAGAAATTTAAGAGAATAGTCAAGCCTATCCTAAGTAGACCTGATATTCAGTTGCCATTGAAAGTTTCACCAAGCTGGTAAGAAGAAACTGAGAATGCTGAGCTCACAAAGCAGATGTGGGGACTTGGAAAAGTATGGAGAAACATAATGTTCTCTTTACATTTTTTTTAGGTGTTATGCTTAGAAAGGGAAAACAAATCCATTTTTTCTGTGTTCCTCAAGAGAGCAGAAATAGGATTAGTGGCTAGAAATTAGAGGAAGACAGAGGAAGCATTTTCTAAAAAATTTTGTCTCGAATTGGTCTGTCTTACTAGGTAATGAGTGCAATCTGGTTAAAGTATTCAAGGATAATTGAGGTATGTACTTGAGATATTTTCTCTTGGGTGGAGAACTGGATGGGAACTTGGATCACTATATTGGTGCTCCCCAATGATATCTTCTGATATCTACACCCTGTGCTATCCTCTTGCATAGTAATGCTTAACTTAGCCACATGGCTTCTTCTGGCCATTGGGAAAATTGGCAAACATGATTCAAGCGGAGGCTTATTGAGTGTTTTTACATTGGAGCTTATAATTTAGGAACATTCCTTCTTGGGAGCAAGGCATTGTGCCCTAAAGAAGTTTGGGCTGGAAAGCTCAAGTATGAGAGGCTATTGGAGGGAGATGAAACTCCTAGTTGAGTACAGCAATATGAGTGATTACATACTGCAGAGAGCAGAAAAAGCAAGCTTAGAATCATGAGATATAGTATATTTTTAACCTAAGCCACTAAATTTTGGGGTGGTTTATTATGCAGGAGTATATAATGGAAATACTGAATATATTATATTATCTCTGGGACCTTTCCCAATTCTTATGCTCTCCAACAAATTGTAAATAGTGGGAGGAAGAATTTGAAAAAGCATATGGTATGAGCTACCCTCTGAGATACTGTGGTTCATTCCTTCGCCTTGAGGAAATGTACATTTAAACTATCTCTACTTTGTGACAATCTGACAAGTACATAAATACCTCCCACAAAAGGAACACCTCATCCATCCTCCTCTGCTGATTAATCCTGATTGTCTGGCAGATTGTGTGGATATGGGGATGGTATTCTGGCTTCAAGTTGAGATGAGAATTAAGATAGCAAAATCTCCCTCAAATTGTCACATTTCTGAAACTTCAACAGATGTTGAATATAGTTTAATCAACATTGATTGATTCTACACACTGTTTTCTCTTCTATTAAATGAGGTTTAATAGAAGTCAGTTAGTGGGAGAAAGGAAAAGTTACGCAGACTATAAATCAATGTGTCCATTTTAAAATTAATTAGATAGGATTTTATATTTGCCTTACTATTTTCCTTAGTAACTATCATTTGCTTTCTTTTCAGGAAATTCTTGCTAATCAAAGCTTATTTTTTGTCCTTTCCACTAGAGTTCCAAACCAGCAGTATAAGTGGGAAGATAAAGATCTTCCTTGATGTGTTTGATTTATTTTGAATGTTGGCAAATTAACAGATTAGAGCAGCAGTTTGATTTTAGCTTAGGCTTTAGGAAATTTTTTATGATGTCAATATAGAAAACCATGATAAGGGTAGATCAACACATTGTAGTTTTCTTATATATTGTATCTTCATTTATTTACTTTTGGGCATAGTGAGAAGATATGTTATTTTTTCTGTTGTTTGCTTAATTTGGGTGATTAGTACTTTCTCTAGTGTGGTCAGCCCGTGTTTTGGGGTTCCTTAAAAGTTCCGCTATAAACTGATGTTAGAAATACTGCTGTGAGTAGTATCTGTGTTCAGTTAATCACTGCTGGTGTAGTCGAGGTGCCAAGTTTGGCCCCATGAAAAGGCCAGTGTCTGCTAGTTCCTGACTTTCAAATGGGTCATAACTGTAATCTTACCTCACAAGTGGAACATCTGCCATCACAAAGGAAACAGGATGAGGGACCAAGGCTATGTCGATCATAGTCATCACTCCTGGAAAAATACCTAAACATGGAGGCCTGTTTCAGAATTGAAGCATACCCCATGAGATAAACTAAAGCAACATGTTATAGCTTATCTTACAGAGGAAATGTGAAGGGGAGACTGAAATGATAACAAGAGGAAGCTTGTTCCTTTTCTCACAATTTAGAGGAGGACAGTGATGACATTGTCCCATGCACTCAATTTCGGCATCAAGACTCTGAGGGGTCACTAATATAGTGCAAAGGCAGGGATGTTAGCCAAACTGGGAGGCTAGGAGCCCCTTTGTGTTGAGACTTGGTCTCTTCTAGGAGAGAAGGCTTGAATGCCAACCTCCAAGCTTGCCCGGTGCTTGAGCTCCATTCTACAGCAGCCTAGCATTGTTTGGACATTCGTACACAATCATTCAAGGGTCATGTAAAACTACATTTCCTGTGGTGTGTCTATTCTTTCATAAGCTTACCTTCTGCAACCAAAGTGAGAACACCATTACCCATAACAAGATAATATGGTCCCCATATTCTTTCCTCCAAACCCTTTCCAGCTGACAAAGAGTGTGACTTGTTTGCTTACCTATTCCTAGGGTAAGGAGTGAAAAAGTGTGGGACTTTGTGTGTATGTGTATGTGTATGTGTATGTGTATGTGTGTTTAGGAGGTAGGGAAATTGAAGGGACAATAGCTATTTTTATTCATTATAAAGCTAGTCAAAGTTTGCACATTTCTAAAAGAAATGTCAGATGTCAGATTCTTTACTGTCATGTATCTTTAAAGTCCAGCTTATCTTTGTCTGAAGGGAAAATGTGTTATTTTAATTGCATTGTTCACACTAAAGGAATATGAAAAATAGCTTGAAAAGAATAAAACAGCTAATAGTTATGAATGTTTACTGTGTTAGAGACACTCTACTTTTATTAACTAATTTATTCTTGTTACAAACTTTCAAGGTCCTGTTATTGTCAATATTAACAGCTTAGGAAACAGAGGTGTAGAAAAATTAATGGAGCTGGTCCAAGGACATTGTGGCATACTAAAGATGTCCACAAATTCTTCAACACTCTCCCACTGAGACAAGTTACCTCCCTGTGAAACTCATGGGCTCTGTGTCTGGTTTCACTAATATGATATGGCAAGAGTAACACTTTGCCATTGGGTCCAGGCCTTAAGGATTTGGCAGCTTCCACTTCTTGTCCCTTGGAGCACTTGCTCATGGAGTCCTGAGACACATGTAAAAGTCTGATGACCTTGAGGTCATCATGCTGAAAGCAGCTAAAGGGAGCCAAGTGGAAGGCCCATGTATAGAAGGGTTGATGCTTAGTGAGCCCCCAGTTTTCATGGCTGTAGCTCCCAGCTGTTCAAGCCATCACCTTGAAGCCACAGACTTCATGCACACAGATGCTCATTTTCTGCTGTGCCGTCAGAATTCCTGACTCACAGATTCATGAGTAAAATAAATGATTGTTATTATTTTAAACCACAGAGTGTTGGGGTCATTTGTTACATAGCAGCAAATAAGGAGAACAGTCAGACAGCTATTCTCTATACAACCCAAGTAGATTTAACCCAAGTGACCTGGCTCCAGAGTGCACGTGCTTGACAAGTATTCTACACAACGTATGTGTTGTGCTATTTTAGTTCAAACAGCAACTCTCCCAGTTCTGCAACACACTGCATGTACTTTTTCTTTAGCCTGCTTTATTCTCCTTCAAAACCCTACCACCACCTGACATCTTACCTCCTATGTTCATGCTTGTTTAATGTCCATTACCCTCCCCCCTCCCCATTTGAATAGATGACACAAAGGTTTTCCTGAGCTGTTGACTGCTATATACCTAGCACTTAGAATAGTGCCAGGCACAGAGTAGACACTAAATATATATTTTTTTAATTATAAGGATTTTTAATTTCCAAGTCTTTTGAGGAAGCCAAATTAAGCAGTACAAATTGGAAGATCTAATTAATAATTTAACAACAAGCAAAAGTAATTTTGTTACATAAATTAACCCATTTATTATCAGCTAGCAGTGTTTCAAATGGTCTACTGGTCTTCCAATTCCTTCAGTCTTCTGATGGCAGACTTTACTGTGATGGCAGAAATGGTGTTGTAGGTCCATGCAACTACAGTTTTCATACAAAAGCCACAATGCCAGATGCCCAGAGCTCGTCTTTTCATCTTGATTTTGCCACAGAAGGAGCAAGTGTGCTTAGCATGCTGGCTTATTTTAATCTTCTTCACCATTTTCCTGAGGGAGGCACCATAATGGGTCTATATTTATCCACAGATTCTGACCTTCTTGATGCATTTAGCCATGTCACCGCAAGCTAGGTCTGAGCCCAGAGAGTGACACTAAATATTTTTGACTGAATGAATAAATGATAGAGATGTTTCATTTCATTTCATTTTATTTTTAAAGATTTTATTTATGTGAGACAGAGAGCAAGTGAGAGAGCACAAGCAGGGGGAGGGACGGGGAAAAGGGAGAAGCAGGTTCCCCTCTGAGCAGGGAGCCCCACAAGGGACTTAATCCCAGGACCCTGAGATCATTACCTGAGCTGAAGGCAGATGCTTAACCGACTGAGCCACCCAGGTGCCCAGAAATGTTTCATTTTAAAGTGAGTAAAATGGGAAATGCTTTTTGCTTCAGTCACTTGAGACATTCTGTGTAGTTATTTACTCTTCAGTAAGGAGAAAGAAAAAGGTCAGAAAGAGAGGGTCTTGCAAATAAAATGAATGATATATTAATCTCATAAGACAATTACCTGAGTCTAAACCAGGCTAGGAAAAGCAAGAATGCCAAGAGTAAAAAAGCAATTGTGATGAGCTGCATGTTATTGAAGACAATATTTTTTTCTGGCTATAAATCTGATGGTGAAATCTGCAGTGAGGATGTGCAGCAGAGTGCCATCCCGTCGAAGTAAGCTACTCCCTTGGGGGTGACTCAAATATGACACCATTCTACTTTGAAGAATTTGAATAGTGATGGGATGGCCTCCAAGAATTCCATTGGCTGGAATAATTAAATATGTTAAACTAAATCAAGCAAGAAAAATTATGTTGTGGGTAACAGAAGAAAGAAAAGAAACTAGACCTTTCTAGAAACCCTAGAGCAAAGATTGACCTCTTCAGATTCTGGTGAGGAATTAGGAAAATAAATCTAAATGATAGCTATAGTATATGGTAAGTTGAAAGTATGACATAAATGAAGTTCTATTATTATAACATAACAATGAAGGAGACTTTGTAAGTGACTTAGGGGAAATGAACTGTTTAATTTGAGATAGTAACAAGTTGGAAAATCCCTACAAATAGAGCCTCTCTCTCATCAAGTGTTTGCTGTCTGTTTTTGTGACTTCCAGAAGAAACAGTTAAGCCTGAATGCTGTAAGAGATTTAAACACTTTTAAGAATGATAACAAGATGAAAAAGTGATCTCACTGAGAGGTTATCAGTTTCTAAATCAATTGAGAGGGCTAAAGTTAGACCAAAACTAAGTATATTCAGATAGGTGTGCTGCAGTGGGAACTGGGAAACTGCTCTCCATATGGCGTGGGTGAGTATTAAGCTCCCTCAGGAAATTTAAACAATTCTTTGTGGGCACGTAACTCACGTTTCATGGTATGAATTCTAGAACTGTTTTCAAAAATTGGCCATAAAACCAAAGCTATAGCAATCGTTTAAAATAAGAAGAGTCACTTCCTCTAAATACAAATATCCAGTTCAGCATTTATGAGAAAAGAGAAATTGGGTTACCAAAAGTCAAAAGATTATGTTTTTTACTTAACGGATTATATTTTTTCTAATTATACAAGTTATGTCAGATAGAATGGCAATCATGAAGTCTAGTTCATGAAAAGTGCCATGTTTTACTAATTCTATGCTCTGAATAAGCACTGATGAATTGTAAATGTCAGTGAATTGGGCCAAGAATTGAGAGTTGATTTGCTAGAGGGCCACTTTAGCCATATTTGTTTATTTCCTGCCATCAGAGTGTCTTAAAACCTTGATCCTCCTCCATTTATGTCATTTGTTTTATTTAATCTCCAAAAAACAAGGGCCAAATGTTTTCAAAATGTAGAGAAATTCTAACAATTGTCATGCATATATTTCCATAAATCTTTAAAAAATATCTGTGATTTGTGCTGTTTTTTTATTTTACCAGAAGATTGGCATGCAATTAAAATGACTTTACATATTATTATATTCTTATTCCTCACTGATTAGTGGTTGTTGCTACTGTTTAAAAGGGGAACAAAAGGCCTATTAAAAAATAAATTTGGTCCATTTGTATTTGTATTATAAGCAATGATAGCTCAATTCATTCTGGGCATTACATATTAATCCATTAAGTTTTGTGGCTGAGTAATGATAATAAACATTAACTATGTTACTTTATTTATTTCAACTCATATGATTCTTTTTTTTTTTTTTAATTTATGATAGTCACACAGAGGAGAGAGAGAGAGAGAGAGGCAGAGACATAAGCAGGCTCCATACACCGGGAGCCCGACGTAGGACTCGATCCCGGGCCTGCAGGATCGCGCCCTGGGCCAAAGGCAGGCGCCAAACCGCTGCGCCACCCAGGGTTCCCAACTCATATGATTCTTATATCAACTTACCCCTATTTCACACATGAGAAAATAGAGGCGCAGAGATGTTGGGTAACTTTGCTGTAGTTGGGAGCTAGTAAGTGGCAGAGCTGGAATTAGAATACAAGGAGTTTGATTTATAACCCAGTCTGTGCTCAGAAGCACAAGGCTGTGATGCTTCTCAAATACTGCATGTAGTAATTTTGCATTTTGCCTTGTAAGTCTTTCAATTGAATTAGCATATTGATGTTGAAATAGTAGAAGTTCATTTATTTAAAAAGTAAAGACATTTTCTTTCTGTTATGCTCTTGATGCAAAGAATACCAGAATTCAAATTTTATATCTCATTTGGAACATGTAAGAAATAGATTTCTTTAGGTTGATATGATGTCAATGCTGATGGCTGATTTGGGGGAAGGGGGAGCAGGGGAAAGATGGCTTAACTATAGCAGTTTGTCAGAAAGAAATTGACTCAAAGTGAGATTTTATGGTTCATACGTACTCCTGCTACCTATAAAGAGTGTTATAGAAAGAAAAATAAATAGGCATATTCTAGAGTCTGTGTTGTTTAATGTAGTTGTAAGGAATATGGATAAATTAAAATATTACTGCCATTTTGCAGATAGAGAAACTGAAGAGTAGAACTTGCTTAAGATGTTAAGAGACATTAGAAGCTGAACCAGTTTGAGAAACAAAAATTTAGAATTATATAAAATGAGAATCTGAGAGATTAGATTGCAATACCCAACCTGTCATTTACAAGATGAGAAAATGAAGCTTGATGGTTTTAGAGGTTTTCTTTTTTTTTATTTTGAATGTGTGCATGTATTTGTGTATTTATATACCTTGCCTTATTCCCTCAAACACATGAATACAAGTATGATACATAAGGGTTTTTATGAGCCAGGAAATTATGGTAAAGAGAAAACAAAGGTTAGAATGATAAGCAGGTAGATTTAGAACACAAAATGCACATTATTAGTTCCCAAACACTTTTGGAAGGCCATTTGGCTTTCAGATTTCTAGCAGCAAACACTAAGACAAAAATAGAAGCCACAGTGTCCATGAGATAAAACATCAGTTTTTCAGAATAGCACAATTATTCCTGGTTCTGAGCCCTTGATGGATTTATCCTAAAGGACCACGTAAAAAGGGGTGTGTTTTTATAAAATGAGCAATATCCTCAACAATAAATACTATAAGCTTTATGCTGTGGTATTTACTGTTTCCTTACCATCACTCTGTGCAGGCTGTTGGCAGAATAAATCAGCACGATGTAGCAGGAAAATTTTATGAGCAGCCAAAGCAATGCAGGCCAGGTATCCTGACATCCTCTTAAGGAAGAATTTTCCAGGTTTAGAAGACATACATACAACACGTAATTCAGGCAGTTCTGCAGAATACATATTTCTCCCAATCAGGCTTTTAACTAAGTGCTGAGTAGCAATGAGTTTAACATTATCCTTTCAAATAGATGTTTGAGAGGTAGTCTGTGTTCTGGTTAAATGCAGACTTGTAAGCATCAGAGTTCTCTGAACTGAGGGAAGGCTTGCCACACTGTAGGAGCTCTTATATTCTCTTTGCACATATTTTCCCTAGTATAATATTTATACTTTATCTTTTTAATAATGTATTTTTCCATGTAGAATTATGGATTTGCATGTTAGAGTAGGAGGCCACTCCAACTCCTTGGAGTGATGGATTGAGCAAGTACTGAAAAGAAAGCCAAGATTTCTCCTAAAAATAATTTTAAGTCTATTCCAGCTCATGGAACAGATGGGTGACCGAGGCCTTCAAAACATGGCCACAAGAATTTTAGTTTGGAACAATTTCAAAGTGGGTGTTAACAAATGCCCATCATGGCCATAAAAATAAACCTCAGGAAGGGATTCATAGAACATCTAAATGTTGAGCAATGTAATTTCCTACAGAATGCTCCCAGATAAAATAATTACAAAACATACCCCTAATGCCTGAATGAAGTGTCACCATACATGATTATATATTTAGAGATCCGTACGAATGCACCTATAGTAATCACGTGGCCTGGTGGCCTGGATAGTCCTGGATAATGCCCGTTGTCCTGGCATGATTCATAATAGAACCTCCTTTATTGTGAAATAAAGGTTCTGGCTCCTTTGATATCTTTTGGTAACATTTGTAATTATAGAAGATGTTTACTGAAAATCTTATATTAATGTTAAATAGTTTTCTAGAAATTTTGCATTCATGTTTCTTACTGGTCTCCCTGCTGAATTTGAAGATATGAAGGAACAAAAAATGATCATTAAAAACAATCTTTAAATATAATCCAAATATTTGTTTTATCATGATGTTGAACACCTCTAATTTGTGTGTGTGTGTATATTTTGCACTAATTAAAAACTTTGGAGGCATTTTAGTGTTGTAAAGATTCATTGCCATTATTAAGGTCCTGGAATTGTCCATTTGTCTCTGAAGATGTAATTAAACCAAATGAAGTACTTATGGAAGGTTTATGTTGACTTTATAAAATATATGTTAATCCTCTAAGTGTTAAGTAAAAGTATAACTTCTGGCAAACATACAACAAAGTATCCTGGATAAATTATATGATCACACTACTCTTACTTGATTCTTGTTTTAAGGAGCCAGTGCCAAGGAGAGGCACATACAAGCTGCAATCATACACTGTATTTTATTGAAGAATAATTAACATACAGTGTTATATTAGTTTTAAGTGTACAATATAATGCTTCAAAAATTCTATACATTTCTCAGTGCTCATTTTTATTTTTTCTTTTATTTTTTTAAAAGATCTTATTTATTTATTTGACAGAGAGAGCACAAGCAAGGGGAGAAGCAGTCAGAGAGAGAGGGAGAAGCAGGCTTCCTGCTCAGGGACTGGGGGCTCAGGGAGCCTGGGATCGTGACCTGAGCCAAAGGCAGATGATTAACTGACTGAGCCACCCGGGCACCCCTCAGTGCTCATTTTTAAAAAGATTTTATTTATTTATTCTTGAGATACAGAGAGGGAGAGAGAGAGAGAGGCAGAGACACAGGCAAATGGAGGAGCAGGTTCCATGCAGAGAGCCCGACGTGGGACTCGATCCTGGGACCCCAGTATCATGCCCTGGCCTCAAGGCAGGCACTAAACCACTGAGCCACCAGGGCTGTCCCTCAGTGCTCATTTTTAATGATGGTCATAGGTAAAATGGTGATCTTCAATACCCTGCATAGAATACTAACCTGAGAAATCAAGGCTTCCAATTTATTGATGAGAGCTTGCCATACATATGAAATAACCAATAAAAAATTTGTGGACAGAGGGGTAGCTCTTTAAAACAATAAATGGATCACATCCTGAGTAGTACTAGATCATGTAAATATATGAGGAAGAATTTGAGCCCATAGCTTGGAGTGTTCCTTGAGCAGTTCTGAAGTAAAGAAATCATCCCCCAAGAGCTAGCTTTATATAGATTGAACTTTTGAAAATAATCAGCAGTAAGAGATGAGGAAGTAGTGTCTGAATACAATCCCAGAGGTGGCTGGAATTCACAAAGTTCAGAACAATTGACCTTGGTTTGTCCAGCGGACACACGGATACATCCTAAGGATCAACCTGAATCTGAGTTTGAATGACCTCTTTCACCAATACCATACTCTAGTAACTTCCTTCAATATTAAGTCCTGTTGTTATATCTAGGAAACAAAGTCAGGCCTTTCCACAAGGATTTATTTACCCAAGTTCTTTTCAAGGTGCAGAGATTTAAAATTATAGAAAGAAGTCCTGATTCTCAAGTGTTATGACTCAGTTTCCTTGTACAGATGCTAATAAAACTGTGAATGTGCTAAAATATGAAGCAATGCATTTGACTTGAATTCTTCCCTTTAGTAGGGAAACCACTTGGAATTACTTTCCAAGGATGTTTAGCATCTGTACAAGGAAATTCTACTGAGGTAGAATTGATCATCTGTTTTGTGTGCTCACTGAATCTTCTGTTAATATCTATTATTTGTATCTACCACTGTCACACATTCAAGTACTTGCATATCCATCTCCTATCAGACTTTGAATTCAACAATAACAAGGATTGTGACTAATTTACCTGTGCCTTTCCAACACTTAGCACAAGGTATGTGTGGAATAAGTAGAAGGATGTGTTTTATCCATTTCTCTGACATACTTAAGTAGCATTTTTTTAAAGTTTAAAAATAATATGACAGACATCTACACTCCATATTTACTACATAGTAGTTTTTCATTTTGCTCCAGATAATTTTATTTTTAAGGAAATAAAAGTTTATAGTTATAACTAAGTCTCCTTTCTCCATCCCACTGGGCTATCTTCCCAGAGGTAACCACTGTCCTGAAGTTGATTGTGCCACTTTCTGACACATATTTTTACTTCTTTATTCATATGCCTGTGTGTATCTATAAAAATAGCATTGTTCAGTGTTTTAAAATTTTACATGAATGATATCCTATAAATCTTTTTTTTACAACTTGCCTTATTAATTTGATATTTTGTTTTCAATATTCACCTATATTGATACATGTAGATGTAATTTTTTCATCCTAACTGCTGTATTCTATGATGTGAGTCCACCACAACGTATTTATCTATTCTAGTATTGATAGACATATTAAGGTTGTCTTCAGATTTGCCCAGTTATGAACCATGCAGCAATAAATACCCTGGTACATCTCTTATTGATTATGTATGTATTTCTAAGACATATAAATATTAAAAGGAATTTCTGGATTTTCTGGCTAATCACATTGTTAGCTCTCTAATGTGGTGTAGTAATTTACACCACCACCAGCAATGTATAACTGTTCTAATTTCCCCATCTCACCATTCTTGGATAATCCAAGTACATTTTTGTCTTTATGAGAGATGTAAAACATCTCATTGATGATTAGGAAGATTGAAAATCTTTTCTTTTTTTAATTAATTATTTTTTTAAATTGGAGTTCAATTTGCCAACGTATAGCATATCACCCAGTGCTCATCCTGTCAGGTGCCCCACCTCAGTGCCTGTCACCCAGTCACCCCATCCCCCCACCCACCTCCTCTTCCACCACCCCTTGTTCATTTCCTAGAGTTAGGAGTCTCTCATGTTCTGTCACCCTCACTGATATTTTCACTCATTTTGTCTCCTTTCCCCTTTATTCCCTTTCACTATTTTTTATATTCCCCAAATGAATGAGACCATATAATGTTTGTCCTTCTCCGATTGGCTTGCTTCACTCAGCATAATACCCTCCAGTTTCATCCACATCGAAGCAAATGGTGGGTATTTGTCGTTTCTAATGGCTGAGTAATATTCCATTGTATACATAGACCACATCTTCTTTATCCATTCGTCTTTCGATGGACACCGAGGCTCCTTCCACAGTTTGGCTATTGTGGACATTGCTGCTATAAACATCGGGGTACAGGTGTCCCGGCGTTTTACTGCATCTGTATCTTTGGGGTAAATCCCCAGCAGTGCAATTGCTGGGTCGTAGGGCAGGTCTATGTTTAACTCTCTGAGGAACCTCCACACAGTTTTCCAGAGTGGCTGCACCAGTTCACATTCCCACCAACAGAGCAAGAAGGTTCCCCTTTCTCCATATCCTCTCCAACATTTGTTGTTTCCTGTCTTGTTAATTTTCTCCATTCTCACTGGTGTGAGGTGGTATCTCATTGTGGTTTTGATTTGTATTTCCCTGATGGCCAGTGATGCGGACCATTTTCTCATGTGCTTGTTGGGAAAATCTTTTCATTTGTTTATTGTACTATCATGTTTCCCCTTCTGTGAATTGCCTGTTTATTATCTTTTCCCATTTTTCTGTTGTTTGTCTTTTATTATTGAGTTTAAGGTATTCATTATGCATTCTTGATCTAAACCTATTGTCTGTTACATGAATTGGAAACATATTTCCTAGTCTGTAGCTTCTATTTTAATTTTGATGGGTCTTTTGTCAGACAGGGATTTTAATGCAACTAAATTTCTTAGAGTTTTCCTTTATTTTGTGGGGTATTTTGTACCTTGATTAAGATATTCTTTCAAACACAGAGATAATACATATTGTCTTCCAGAGTGTTTAAAATTTTACTTTTCACACTTGTGCCTTTAATAAATTTGAAACCAATTTTCAGCATGAAATGAAGGAAAGATGTAGTTTTACTGTTTTTCATACAGATAGCATTTTTTTTCCCCCACTGCACCATCCCCCTTCACTGATTTGAAAGTCGCATGTCATATACCAAGGTTTCATATAACTGTAGATCTGTTTTAGTTCTTGGTTCTGTTCTACTGGCTTATTTATATATCCCTGCCCCAGAGCCTTTTTAATTTTGATAATTTTAACTTTTTCAATATGTTATGCTATCTGGTAAGGCAAGTTCCTTCCCTTATATTTTTTAAAATTACCTTGACTATTCTTGGCTTCTTATTCTTTAATATGAATTTTAGGATTATCTTTTCAAAATTAATGAAACACTGCCATGGTTTGGAAAGGATTACACTAAATTTATGAACTGATTATAGAGGAATTATTATTTAGAATTTCCATATCTATCACTGTGGTTTATTTATTCATTTAGTTTCTCCTTTTAATAAAATTTTGTAATTTTGGGATGCCAGGGGTTCAGTGGTTGAGCATCTGCCTTTGGCTCAGGTCGTGATCTCAGGGTCCTGGGATCGAGTCCTGCATTGAGCTCCCTGTAGGGAGCCTGCTTCTGCTTCTGCCTCCACCTCTCTCTGTCTGTCTCTCATGAATAAATAAATAAATAAATAAATACAAATAAATAAAATCTTTTAAAATTTTTTGTCATTTTTTTCATAGAGGTCTAGAATATCTTTTGTGGGATTTTTAAATTGTCTTACAATATTTGTTAGTAGTATATGGGAATCCTTAAAAATTAAATTTTGTAATTAGTTGTTTATAATGTATAACAATTCTGTTTATCCAGAATAGGTAAATTCATAGAGACAGAAAGCAGATAGGTGGTTGCCAAGGGATAAGGTAGGGGAAAATGGGAAGTGACTGCTTATTGGGTATGAAGTTTTCTTTGAGGTGTTGAAAATGTTTTAGAACTTAATAAAAGTGGTGATTGTACAACACTGTGAAAGTCTAAATGCCTCTGAATTACACACATTAAAATGGTTAATTTTATGTCATGTGAATTTCACCTCAATTAAATAGCAATATACCAAATATTAAATATTTATTAATATTTATTTTTCAACTTCTTGGTTGTGCTAATCCTATTGGTTTTTGTGTCTGCTAAGTCTTCTTTTTTTTTAAGATTTTATTTATTTATTCATGAGAGACACACAGAGAGAAAGAGAGAGAGAGAGAGAGAGAGAGAGGCAGAGACATAGGCAGAATCAGGCTTCATGCAGGGAGCCTGACGTGGGACTTGATCCCGGGTCTTCAGGATCATGCCCTGGGCCAAAGGCAGCACTAAACCGCTAAGCCACCCAGGCCTCCCCTGCTAACTCTTCTAGTAACTTCTTCCTTGAGTAGTTTATGATTTTTACATTGTGGATTTTTCCAACTGTAGTTATATTTTTCATCAATCCTGAGGGTTGTGAAAGTGTTTTAGGAGCAGCCTTATTTTTGCTTTAGGTGAACGTATGACGAATCTCATCAGTCTAGTAGTCCTGTGTTACTTCAGCAAACTATATTCTGGGACTGGAAGCCAAAGAAGTCAGTTTTAAAATATCATCTTCTGTTTAAATGCGCCTTTAAAAGTTTAGTTGTATATTCTTAGAATTTGGGAAGTCCAAGCTCTTTAAAGAAAGTCTCTGAGAAAGCTGAATTGTTTGATCCTTTTGAGATGCTGCTAAGGATGTACTCACTGCAAATGGATGGGAACAACAGCAGGTAGCTCTGTGATGAGAGGAGTTCTTAATCCCTTCGATACTTCCCGGCAAAGAAATAAGTATTTGGACAAAAATATAGGCGGAGTTTTCAACTTGATGATTGGCATAATGCAGATACAGGGATTTTCATTTTCTTTGATTTTCCTTCAACAAAGGAAAAAAATTCAGAGTTACTAAAAAGGCTTTCTTTCATTACATAACAGAGTTCTTTCACTTGAGAGAATCAGCAAAAATATTCCATGGCAATAAGGGCTTTTTGTATTTATTGTAATTGCTTGGTAAACAGTGTCTGAGGAAATCAAATAGTTTGGGTCAAGAGATCATAACTAAGGCAACACCCAGTGGAAAAAAAAATCTTTTGTAGAATTTGTCTTGAAAAATTCAAGAAAATTCATACTTACAACTTAATGTGAATGTAGCAAAATGATTATTATTCCTACAGTACCCATTTCCTTTCAGTTATTGGCCAAAAATGTTAGCAGAGTAAAATTATGAGCATACTAGCAGACAGACACAGCTTTATGAGAAGTGTGCAAACATTAAGTAAACATTGGTTCTCTTATCATGATTTCCAGGGCTTGTCCTCCAGTACCCAACTTTGTACTTGAAATGAAAAGGGATTAAGGCAGGGGAACTTCTTTTTCAGTGTTGCCTATTTCACAGGGATGGCAAACAATGTAATATTTACCCAAAATAGTTACTCTTCTCTAACCTCCCAGGCTAAAACTTACTATTTATTTAAGATAATGTCTATAAATAACCCAGTAATAGCCTCCTCTTATTTTCCCTTAAGAACAGTGGTTCCAAAACTTTACCTTGGGTCCACCCCCAGAATTCTGCTTCAGTCATTTTGGGTGGGGCTCCAGACTCACAGTTCTAACAAGTTCCCAGTGTGGGGGGTCCAGGTGTTATCAGGTGGTGGGTTGTGGAACTCTTCAATCCTTGTCTTCTCCAAGGAAGGAATTCACTTGGAGAGACTCGACAGCATAAAGGTAAGCAAGGTTTTTTATTTGTTTTTTGTTTCTGTTTTTGGTTTTTTTTTTAGCAAAAAGTGACAGTACAGTCCAGAGACCGAGGAGTGGGCTGACATGAGGATGGGTAGTAGTGCGCTGAGTTTCTCACTGTGTTCTTTTATGGGGGTTTGTTTGGTCTCCTTCCTCTCATCTTGTTATTATCACTCCACACTTGGATCCGCCTTGGTTTCCTCTGCTCCAACGTTTTGCCCAAGTTTGTTAGTTATCTTTCCATGAGCGCCTAAGCCCAACTCAGGGGGTCGGGTCAAACCACAATGCAAATAGTATTATGATGATATTATAATAACCTGGCTTTACTAGCGGACAAGGTCTTTCTTTTTTTTTTTCTTTTTTTTTTTTTTTGGACAAGGTCTTTCTTAAGTGCACATGCTCTAAAGTTAGGAAAATCCTGTAGCTGGTTGTATAAATCAGTTGTATTAAGCCACAAAAAGAGTTGGTCTAGGAGGGGTGAGGCTGTGTCTGGGCAGAGATCAGTGGTCCCTGGCAATTGTCCATTTGTCATCCTCCTTTTTCCCCTCCTGTTCATATCTATCTAACTGCCTACTCTAACACAGGAACCATACTTTGACTGTCACAAGTCAGTGATTTTCAAACTTGATTGTACCTTAAGTACCTTGGAGAGCTTTCAAAAATTCCTAGTAACTGACTGCACTCCAGACCATTTAATCAGAATTCTGGGGTGTGTTGGGGGTGAGTCCTGGTATCAGAATTTTTAAAGCTACCCAGGTGATTCCAATATATGCACAAGCGGGGGACCTCTGCCTTACAGTCTGCTCACTGGCAGCTGGGTGCCTTTGACATAACGAATACCATTAAGCTGCCAGTGCACCTGGGCTAGTTTCAACAGCTCTCCATGAACTCCTCCCTGGAGTCAAAGTCTTGTGTAAAATGAGAAATAGGATAGCACTATGCAAATATAGAACTCTCATCATCAAACTTGCAGCAAACATTTTGACATATATGGATTTAACAAAGAGTAGAAATTTCTCCATGTGTCACTTGGTGCGAAACTAAAAATTAATTATTGGAGCTGAATTTTGCACAATGGTATAATGAAGAGGGAAAAGATACTCTTATTTTCAAAATGTCTTTTTGGATTATGCTGAAGCATTATGATATAACCCAGGATCTAAAAATTGACTTTTGTGAATATTTAGACTGTTTTATGGAGAATCAACTTAAAATGGGCAAACTGATTATAACTTGATTTTATTTAAGTATCAGTAGGTTTGTGTTTCTTTGTCATTGTTGAAGTCACTAGGAACTTTCTCATCAAAAATGGCCCCCTTGACATTGGCAGCTAATTGTAATATATAAAATTATAAATAAAAAAGTAGAGTTAGATGACACCATAGAACACTTAAAATTCTGAACATAAATGAGTCAAGAACTTATAAATTTTTTGATGACACACAGGACTTGAGTTTAAGAGAAGCCCTGGGTTTATGCACTTGCTTTATGACCTTGGAAAATTCACTTAAACTTTTTGATGCTGAGTTTTTTTTTAATCTTTAAATTGGAGTTAATGACACCTACTAATGAGTATTACTGGGAGGATGAAGTGAGATAATTATATGACAATGTTTGCTAAGTTGCAGAGTACTGTACAAAACAAATATATTATGTTCAAGATAAAACATTATTAGGATGATAGTTTATTTTTCAGCAAATGTTAACAAATTTCAGTGAAAATTCATTAGACTGCAGGACTTTTGAGGGTAGGGGTTATACACTTATAATTGTATCTTCACTATATAGCACAGAGCTGGGGATACAGGAAAAGCTAAATTAGTGATTGCTGAGTAAATCACCAACTAGACATTTTAGCTTAGTTCCTTTTTAGATCAGTAGCTCAAGTTTACATGAAAACAAGGTAGTAAGCTAGGGAACAAAACTTTTCATTGTGTGAATATAACCTATCTCTGAGGATTAAAGTTCTACCCTTTCCCTCATTAGCACCAGAATCTAACCTCCTTAGTTAATGGGATCAGACACAAATTTATACATGTGCAAGCTACATCTTTCCCTTTCATGCTGTGAGCACTCCTAATTTAAGAGCCAAACAACCAGTAGAGAAAATAACTTTTATGTTATCAGAGGGATAGGTAGTTGACATGTTTCATTGTTCCTTTTTTTTTTTTTTTTTTTTTTTTTTTTTAAATTTTTATTTATTTATGATAGTCACAGAGAGAGAGAGAGAGGCAGAGACACAGGCAGAGGGAGAAGCAGGCTCCATGCACCAGGAGCCCGACATGGGATTCGATCCCGGGTCTCCAGGATCGCGCCCTGGGCCAAAGGCAGGCGCCAAACCGCTGCGCCACCCAGGGATCCCTGTTTCATTGTTCCTATGGCCTAAACTGCTTTTCTGCAAAAATGAGTCAGTCAGTCGTGATTTACTAATCCTTTTAGGCCACGTAATTGAGAACATACACAAAATGAGCACCTTAGAATTCAGAGTTACTGATTTTTGTGAAGCGCTCATTTTCTATAGCACCTGGAAGATATTCAGGAACCAGAGAGAGACCCTGTATCATTATCACCTTGGGTGTTTATCTTTGTGATACTGAAAGCAAAAATATGGGTGTGGGGGGTGCAGGCAGGAGATCAAGCTGAGTAATATAGTTCTAAGCATATTGGGTATGGATAAAGTAGGGCTACAGAAACCTAATTTATGAAATTAGGAATAAGGAGTCTTTTATTTATTTATTTTTTTAATTTACTTTTTTATTGGAGTTCAATTTGCCAACATATAGCATAACACCCAGTGCACATCCTGGAAGTGTCCCCTTCAGTGCCCATTACCCAGGCACCCCAAACTCCCGCCCACCTCCCCTACTACTACTCCTTATTCATTTCCCAGAATTAGTTGTCTCTCATGTTTTGTCACCATCACTGATATTTTCACTCATTTTCTCTCCTTTCCCTTTATTCCCTTTCGCTATTTTTTTTATATTCCCCAGATGAATGAGACCATATAATGTTTGTCCTTCTCCAATTGACTTATTTCACTCAGCATAATACCCTCCAGGTCCATCCACATCGAAGCAAAAGGTGGGTATTTGTTGTTTCTAATGGCTGAGTAATATTCCATTATATATATATATATATATATATATATATATATATATATATATTCTTTATCCACTCATCTCTTGATGGACACCAAGGCTCCTCTCACAGTTTGGCTATTGTGGACATTGCTGCTATAAACATTGGGGTGCAGGTGTCTCAGTCTTTCACTGCATCTGTACCTTTGGGGAAAATCCCCAGCAGTGCAATTGCTGGGTCATAGGGTAGCTCTATTTTTAACTCTTTGAGGAACCTCCACACAGTTTTCCAGAGTGGCTGCACCAGTTCACATTCCCACCAACAGTGCAAGAGGGTTCCCCTTTCTCCACATCCTCTCCAACATTTGTTGTTTCCTGTCTTGTTAATTTTCCCCATTCTCACTGGTGTGAGGTGGTATCTCATTGTGGTTTTGATTTGTATTTCCCTGATGGCAAGTGATGGGGAGCATTTTCTCATGTGCTTGTTGGCCATGTCTGTGTCTTCCTCTGTGAGATTTCTGTTCATGTCTTTTGCCCATTTCATGATTGGATTGTTTGTTTCTTTGGTGTTGAGTTTAATAAGTTCTTTATAGATCTTGGATACTAGCCCTTTATCTGATAGGTCATTTGCAAATATCTTCTCCCATTCTGTAGGTTGTCTTTTAGTTTTGTTCACTGTTTCTTTTGCTGTGCAGAAGCTTTTTATCTTGATGAAGTTCCAATAGTTCATTTTTGCTTTTGTTTCTTTTGCCTTCATGGATGTATCTTGCAAGAAGTGGCTGTGGCCAAGTTCAAAAAGGGTGTTGCCTGTGTTCTCCTCTAGGATTTTGATGGATTCTTATCTCACATTTAGATCTTTCATCCATTTTGAGTTTATCTTTGTGTCTGGTGTAAGAGAATGGTCTAGTTCCATTATTCTACATGTGGATGTCCAGTTTTCCCAGCACCATTTATTGAAGAGACTGTTTTTTTTCCAGTGGATAGTCTTTCCTGCTTTGTCGAATATTAGTTCACCATAAAGTTGAGGGTCCACTTCTGGGTTCTCTATTCTGTTCCATTGATCTATGTGTCTGTTTTTGTGCCAGTACCACACTGTCTTGATGACCACAGCTTTGTAGTACAACCTGAAATCTGGCATTGTGATGCCCCCAGCTATTGTTTTCTTTTTTTAATATTCCCCTCGTATTCGGGGTCTTTTCTGATTCCACATAAATCTTGAGATGATTTGTTCCAACTCTCTGAAGAAAGTCTATGGTATTTTGATAGGGATTGCATTAAATGTGTAAATTGCCCTGGGTAACATTGACATTTTCACAATATTAATTCTTCCAATCCATGAGTATGGAATATTTTTCCATCTCTTTGTGTCTTCCTCAATTTCTTTCAGAAGTGTTCTATAGTTTTTAGGGTATAGATCCTTTATCTCTTTGGTTAGGTTTATTCCTAGGTTTTTTATGCTTTTGGGTGCAATTGTAAATGGGATTGATTCCTTAATTTCTCTTTCTTCAGTCTCATTGTTAGTGTATAGAAATGCCATTGATTTCTGGGCATTGATTTTGTATCCTGCCACACTGCCAAATTGCTGTATGAGTTCTAGTAATCTTGGGGTGGAGTCTTTTGGGTTTTCTATGTAGAGTATCATGTCATTGGCGAAGAAGGAGAGTTTGACTTCTTCTTTGCCCATTTGAATGCCTTTTATTTCTTTTGTTGCGTGATTGCTGAGGCTAGAACTTCTAGTACTATGTTGAATAGCAGTGGTGAGAGTGGACATCCCCTGTCTTATTCCTGATCTTAGGGGAAAGGCTCCCAGTGCTTCCCCATTGAGAATGATATTTGCTGTGGGCTTTTCGTAGATGGCTTTTAAGATGTTGAGGAATGTTCCCTCTATCCCTACACTCTGAAGAGTTTTGGTAAGGAATGGATGCTGTATTTTGTCAAATGCTTTCTCTGCAACTATTGAGAGGATCATATGGTTCTTGTTTTTTCTCTTGCTGATGTGATCAATCACATTGCTTTATGAGTGTTGAACCAGCCTTGCATCCCGGGGATAAATCCCACTTGGTCATGGTGAATAATCTTCTTAATGTATTGTTGGATCGTATTGGCTAGAATCTTGTTGAGAATTTTTGCATCTGTGTTCATCAGTGATATTGGTCTATAATTCTCCTTTTTGGTGGGGTCTTTGTCTGATTTTGGAATTAAGGTGATGCTGGCCTCATAGAATAGAGTTTGGAAGTACTCCATCGCTTTCTATCTTTCTATCTTTCCAAACAGCTTTAGTAGAATAGGTATGGTTTCTTCTTTAAATGTTTGATAGAATTCCCCGGGGAAGCCATTTGGCCCTGGCCTTTTGTGTCTTGGGAGGTTTTTGATGACTGTTTCAATTTCCTCCCTGGTTATTGGCCTGTTCAGGTTTTCTATTTCTTCCAGGTCCAGTTTGGGTAGTTTGTGGTTTTCCAGAAATGCGTCCATTTCTTCTAGACTGCCTAATTTATTGGTGTATAGCTGCTCATAATGAGTTTTCAAAATCGTTTGTATTTCCTTGGTGTTGGTGGTGATCTCTCCTTTTTCATTCATGATTTTATTAATTTGAGTCTTTTCTCTCTTCTTTTTAATAAGGCTGGCTAATGGTTTATCTCTCTATTAATTCTTTCAAAGAACCAACTCCTGGTTTTGTTGATCTGTTTCACAGTTCTTCTGGTCTCTAGTTCATTGAGTTCTGCTCGAATCTTTATTAATTCTCTTCTTCCGCTGGTGTAGGATCTATTTGCTGTTTTTTTCCAGCTCTTTTAGGTGCAAGGTTAGCTTTTGTATTTGAGTTCTTTCCAGTATTTGGGTGGATGCTTGTATCCATCCAAATATTTTTTACGATTGTATCTTCATTCTCATTAGTTTCCATGAATCTTTTTAATTCTTCTCTAATTTCCCGTTGACCCTTTCATCTTTTAGCAGGATGGTCCTCAACCTCCACGTGTTTGAAATCCTTACAAACTTCTTCTTACGATTTAGTTCTAGTTTCAAAGCATTATGGTCTGCAAATATGCAGGTCTTTTGGTATTGGTTAAGACCTGATTTGTGACCCAGCATGTGGTCTATTCTGGAGAAAGTTCCATGTGCACTTGAGAAGAATGTGTATTCAGTTGCATTTGGATGTAAAGTTCTGTAAATATCTGTGAAATCCATCTGGTCCAGTGTGTCAATTAAAACTCTTGTTTCTAAAAAAATAAATAAATAAAAAAAATAAAACTCTTGTTTCTTTTGAGATGTTGTGCATAGAAGATCTGTCTATTATAGAAAGCGCTGTGTTCAAGTCACCAAGTATAAGTGTATTATTATCTAAGTATGTCTTAACCTTGGTTATTAATTGATTGATATACTTGGCAGCTCCCACTTTTGGGGCATAGATATTCATGATTGTTAGGTCCTCTTGTTGGATAGATCCTTTAAAATATGAAATAGTGTCCCTCTTCATCTCTTACTACAGTCTTTGGGATAAACTCTAGTTTATCTGATATAAGGATGGTTACCCCTGCTTTCTTTTGAGAGACCATTTGAATGGTAAATGGTTCTCCAACCTTTTATTTTCAGGCTGTAGGTGTCCTTACATCTAAAATGAGTCTCTTTTCAACAGCAAATAGATGGGTCTTGCTTTTTTATTCAGTCTGAAACCCTGCGCCTTTTGATGGGGTCATTAAGTCCATTCACATTCAGAGTTACTATTGAAAGATATGAGTTTAGTGTCATCATGATACCTATTCAGTCTCTGTTTTTGTGGATTGTTTTCTTGGACTTCCTCTTTCTTATACAGAGTCCCCCTTAATATTTCTTGCAGAGCTGGTTTGGAGGTCACATATTCTTTCAGTTTCTGACTATCTTGGAAGCTTTTTATCTCTCCTTCTATTCTGAATGAGAGCCTTGCCAGATATTCTTGGCTGCATGTTCTTCTAATTTAGGACCCTGAATATATCCTACCACCCTTTCTGGCCTGCCAGGTCTCTGTGGAGAGGTCTGCTGTTAGCCTAATACTTCTCCCCATAAAGGTTAGGGATCTGTTGACTCTTGCTGCTTTAAGGATCTTCTCTTTATCTTTGGAATTTGCAAGTTTCACTATTAAAATGTTGAGGTGTCGAACGATTTTTATTGATTTTAGGGGGCATCTATCTCCTGGATCTGAATGCCTCTTTCCCTTCTCAAGTTAGGGAAATTCTCAGCTATGATTTGTTAGGAATAAGGAGTCTTGTTTTTAATTTGTTAAAGGTCTTTTATGAAATTAAGATCAAGAAATTTTAAAAGCAGACAAGTTGTCCCAAAGGAAAGAAAATTGAGGGAATATAAATTGGATGTAAGAATAATTTATTGATATTTGAAGGGATGGGAGATTTTATGTATAACCCATTCTCTGGTATTCTTAGTCCAGGTTTATCATCAACTGAATTGTGTACCCTCCACCTTCCCCCAGCCACATTCATATGTTGAAGCCCTAACCTTCAAAGTGAGTATATTGGGAGATAGGGCCTTTATAGAGGTAATTAAGTTAAAAGAGGTCAAAAGTGTGGGACCCTAATCCCATAGAACTACTGTCTTTATAGGACTGCTGCATACAGAGAAAAGGCCATGTGAAGACACATTAAGGAGGCACTATCTCCAAGTGAAGAGAGAGATCTCATCAGAGACCATCTCTACTGGCACCTTGATCTTGGACTTTTAGATTCCAAAACTATATATATATATTTACTATATTTAAAAAATATAAACTAAATAAAAAAATAAAACTATATATTTATATATATAAATTATATATAGTATATTAAGATATTATATATATATATATATATAATTTTTTTCCTGTTGTTTAAGCCACCCAGCCAGTGACATTATCTTATGACAGTCCCAGCAGACTAATTCAGTCCTGTCTTAGTCTGTTCATGTTACCATAACAAAGATACCATAGACTGGATAACTTAAACAGCAAACTGTTTTTTCTTAAGTTTTGGAGACTGCGAAGTCTAAGATCAAGCCATCAGCAGATCCCATGTGTTATGAGGGCCTGGTTCTTGGTTTATATATGGCAGTATTGCTGTATCTTCACGTGGCAGAAGGAGTGAGAGGGCTCTTTGGTAAGAGCACTCATCCCATTTATTAGAATTCCACCTTCATGATATAATCACCTCCAAAGGCCTCACTTTCTAATACCATCACATTGGGTTAGAATTCAGCACATGAATTTTGAGGGGACACAAACATTCAGTCCATAATAAAGGCTGTTATTTTTTACCTTTGAACAATAAATAAGAGGGTTGAGAATAAGGGGTAGTTGTAAAATAAAAAGGCATTTTAAAAAATTCTCTAACAGATGCTAACAGAAGGTAGCACAGAAGTGAGGATGAGAAGAATTACTCACTTTCTAGTCAGATAGCTTCAAAAACAAAAACGACACCATTGGTATTAATGGGGAAAGTAGCAGGAGAGCACCAGGAAACAGCACGGCAGTATGTCTTGGCACGTTGAAATCTCCATGCATTTAAGCTTAGCACAGTTCATCTTATGTAGGTACCAGTTGGAGATCAATCAGTACCAGTGGGATAGCTGCAGCCGAGGAGGCCTTGGTTGTTACTCACAGAGACAAGGGCCCAAACCCAAAAGAGAAAGGAGAACATGAGTAATTAAAAATTGATTAGGAGGTAGTTCAAGATGGCAACATAGGAAGATCTGAACTCACATCTTCCCATGAACACAAAAACTTATAGTTTTATATGGAACAATTCCCTCTGAAAAAGACATGAAAATAGTTGAATAGCTCCTCCACAACTAATGATAAAAGAGCCACATCTTGGTGGATAGAAGAGGCAGAGATGAAGTCTCACCAAACTCCCACTACCCCCTTGTGGCAACCCACCATTGGCAGTAATATACAAAATACAGGGCTTCTTCCTGAGAAGAGAGGTGTTTCTGCCCCACATCACGTACCCCAACCCTTAGGACCTACACTCAAAACTTCTGAAACCCAGGAGAACATAGGGCTATAGGGGATGGAGATTTCTTTCATAAAGGGCTCATGCATGAATTCACTAGCCCTGAAACCCAGCAGAAAAGTAGCAAGCAGCTAAACCACTTGTGAAGGAGATTCATTTTTTAACCTTAAGTTGTCTGCCAGAGGGGCAGAAGCCTACTGTGACTCTCTCCAAGGACATGTTTTACTTCTCCCTCTACTTTGCTAATGCCAGCATTAGTAGGAGCCCTTTTTGCATTCTCCTCCTAACCTGCCAGCACAGTGGGTATACCCACTTCAGCACTGCTCCTGGGCCCCACTAAAGCTGCCAGTTTTTACAACTGTTGCCAAGGGGACACTTCCAGACTCCCTGGTCTGGAGTATAGCAGGATCTACAATTACTGTCCCATATAACTATATATTTGCATACCTTAAAAGTGGTTGCCTATGGGATTAGCTTCCAATCAGCCTGAGTTAGGTGCTGCCTGAGATCCTTCCTTCTGTAACACAGATCTTGGCACACAATTGAGCCCTATCAATAACTGGGACCTATCAGAAATAAATCAGGCTGCTTAGGCAATCAAAATATTTGAGAGACAATCAAGAGCTAGGGCACATTTCAATGATAAGATTTATCCCCCCCCCTCCCCCCGCCAAGGACCACTCCTTCAAGACTGGGAGAGACAGAAGTTTTGCTTAATACATAGAAAAAAACCACAGGGGATGCCTGGGCTCAGGTTGTGATCCCGAGATCCTGGGATCAAGTCCTGCAGCAGGCTTCCCTCACGGAACCTGCTTCTCCCTCTGCCTATGTCTCTGCTCCTCTCTCTGGTCTCTCATGAATAAACAAATAAAATCTTAAAACAAACAAACAAACAAAAAATAAACACAGAGTCAGGCAAAATGAAGAAACAGAGGCATCTATTCCATATGAGAGAATAAGATACAATACCCAAAAAATCCTTAATGAAATGGAGATAAGTAATTTTCCTGATGAAGAACTCAAAATAATCATCATAAGATGCTCACCGGACTTGGGAGAAGAATAGATGAACACAGTGAGAACTTCTCAAAAAGATATAAAATATAAGAACATACCAAACACAAGTCATAGGCATGAAGAACACAGTAACTGAACTGAAAAATATACTAGAGGGTTTCAAGAGCAAACTAGATGAAACAGAAGAAAGAATCACTGACCTAGAAGAAAAGTAGAACTTAACCAAAGCAGCAAAAAGAAAAAAATAATTTAAGAAGTGAGGCTAGTTTAAGCAATCTGTAAGATAATGTCGAGTGGAACATTCACATTATAGAAGACAGAGAGAAAGGGGCAGGAAGTATATTTGAAACAATAAAGGCTGAAAACTCACCTGATCTGGGGATTAAGATCAGACATACAGATTCAGGATGCCTAGAAAGCTCCAAATTAGGTGAACCCCAAAAAGTTAATATCCAAAATATATAAAGAATTTATACTATTCAACAACAAAAACCAAATAATCTGATTAAAACACAGAGGACCTGAATAGACATTTTGCCAAAGACATACAAATGGCCAACAGACATATGAAAAGATGTTTAACATCACAAATCATAAAAAAAAATCACTAATCTTCAGGGAAATGCAGATCAAAACCACTATGAGATACCACCTTATATCTGTCAGAATGGCTGGAAACAAAAAGTTAATAAACAAATGTTGGTGAGAATGTAGAGAAAAAGGAACCTTTGTATGCTCTTGGTGAAAATGTAAATTGGTGTGGTCACTGGGGAAAACAGTATGGAGGTTCCTCGAAAAATTCAAAATACAAATACCATATGATCCAGTAATTCCAGTACTGGGTATTTACCTAAAGAAAACAAAACTACTAATTTGAAAAGATATATGCACCCTTATTATTATTGCAGGATTATTTACAATAGCTTAGATATGAAAGCATCTCAAGTGTCCACAGCTGGGTGAATGTATAAAAAAGTTGTGGTATATGTATAATGGAATATTACTTAACCATAAAAAGGGATGAGATCTTGTTATTTACAACAACATGGATGGACCTAGAAGGTGTTATATTAAGTGAAATAATTCAGAGAAAGACAGATACCATATGATTTTACTTAAATGTGAAATCTAAAAAAAAAAGAAAGAAACAAATCTATCTATAAATAGAAAAAACTGATGATTTCTGGGTATGGGGTGGAGTGAGGGGAGAGGGAAAATGGATGGTGGGAGTGGGAGATACAGGCTTCCAGTTATGAAATAAGTCACAGAGGTAAAAGGTAGAGCATGCAGAGAATAATCAATGGTATTGTAATAATGTTGTAGTATGATGAGAAATGGTAGCTACACTTGTGGTGAGTATAGCATAATGTATAGACTTGTTGAATACTATGTTGTACACTTGAAACTAATGTAATCAACTGTACTTTAATAAAAAATGATGAACCCAAAGGGACTCACACCAAGACACATTATAAATAAAATGTCAAATTTTAAAGATATAATCTTCAAAGCAACAAGAGAAAAGCAACTTATTATATATGAGGAAATTCCCATAAGACTATCAGAAAATCTCTCAGCAGAAACTTTGCTGGCCAGAAGAGTGTGGCATTATATATTCAAAGTGCTGGTTGATGAATGCAAACTTCTAACCAAGAATACTGTACCCAGCAAGGTTATCATTCATAATTGAAGGAGAGATATAGAATTTTCCAGACAAGCAAAATTTAAAGTTTATCACCACTAAACTGGTCTTATGTGAAATGTAAAAGAGAATTTTTCAGGCTGAAAAGAAAGGACACTAATTAGTAACAAGAAACATATGAAAGTAAAAGTCTCACTGGTAAAGGTAAATATAGTAAAAGTAGGGGACTAATCACTTATAAAGCTAGTATGAACGTTATAAAAAATAAGTAGTAAAGATTAACTACAATAGATGATACACATAACAAAAAGATATAAAATGTGATATCAAAAATATAAAACATGGTGGAGAGGGAAAATGTAGATTTTGGGGGGATGTGTTCAAACTTAATTTGCTGTCAATTTCAGACCATATATATGTATATATGGTGGAAGTAGGTGGATATATATATATATATATATATATATGCTATTATATGTGAGCCTTGTGATAACCAAAAGCAAAACCCTATAGTAGATACACAAAAGGTAATAAGAAAGGAATCTAAGCATAACACTGTAGAAAGTCATCAAAACACAAGGGAAAAGAGCAACAGAAGGAAGTAATGAAGGAACTAGAAAATAGCCAGAAAATAATTAACAAAATGGCATTATGTGCATACCCGTCAATAGTTACTTTAAATGGAAATGGACTAATTTTTTTATCCAAAAGATCCAGAGTGGCTGAATATATAAAAACAAAACAAAACAACCCCAACTATGCGCTGCCTACAAAAGACCAATTTCAGATGTAAGGACACACATCCACTGAAAGTGAAGGGATGGAAAAAGTGTTTCATGCAAATGATAACCAAAAGGAGGTTGAAAATAGCTATACTTACATCAGACACAATAGGCTTTAAAACAAAGGCTGTAATAAAAGACAAAGATGGGCATTACATAATGATAAACCCTTCCAAAAAATATAACATTTATAAATATATATGCAATCAGCAAAGGAATACCTAAATGTTTTATATATTAACAGACCCAAAGAGAGAAATTGACAGCAATTAAATAATAGTAGGTGCCTTAATATCCCACATGCATCAATGGATAGATCATCCAAACAGAAAATCAATAAGGAAACATTGACCTTAAATGATACATTCTGCCAGGTGGACTTAACAGTTACATATATGCCATCCAATAGCAGCAGAATGCATATTTTTAAGTACATATGGAACATCCTCCAGGATATATCATATATTAGGCCACAACCAAGTCTCAATAAATTTAAGAAGGTTAATATCCTATCAAACATTTTTTCTGAACCCAGTGGTATGAAACTAGAAATCAATTACAGAAGGAAAAATCACAAGTAGGTGGAAATTAAATAGCATGCTATTGAACAACTAATGGATCAAACTGAAATGAAAAGAGAAATGAAAAAATCTTGAGATAAATGCAAATGGAAATATAACGTATCAAAATCTATGGGGGTGCATGCAGAAAAAAGTAGTTCTAAGGGGGAAGTTTATAGCAATACAGACCTACCTTAGGAAACAAGAAAACCCTCAAATACACAATATATATCTAAAGGAGTTTGAAAAAGAACAAACAAATCCCAAAGTTAATAGAGGGAAAGAAATAAAGATCAGAACAGAAATAAATGAAATAGATACTAAAAAGACAATAGAAAAGCTCAATGAAACTACGAGCTCATTCTTTGAAAAGATATACAAAACTGACAAATCTTTAGATTCGTTGAGAAAAAAAGAACATTCAAATAACATCAGCAATGAAAGAGAAATTACAACTGATATAAAAGAAATATGAAGGATCATAAGAGACTACTATGAACAATTATATGTCAACAAATGTGACAAGCTAGAAGAAATAGTTAAATTCTTAGAAACATACAATTTTTTAAGAATGAATCATGGGGAAAAACTGAATAGATTAATAGTTATGAGATTAAATAAGTAATCAAAAAACCTCCCAACAAACAAATGTCCAGGACCAGATAGCTTCACTAATGAATTCTACCAAACATTCAAAGATTTAATACCTATCCTTCTCAAACTCTTCCAAAAAATTGAAGAGGGCGGGGGGATATATCCAAACTCATTTTATGAGACCAGCATTATCCTGATACTAAAACCAGTCAAAGATACCACAAAAAAGGAAAATTACAAGCCAGTATCACTGATAAACATAGGTGCAAAAATTCTCAAGAAAATATTAGCAAACTGAACTCAACAATATATTAAAAGGATCATATACCATTGTCTGGTGGGATTATTTCAAGGATGCAAGGAGTCACAAATCAGTCAACATGATAAACTACATTAACAAAATGAAGGGTAAAATGAATATAATCATTTCAGTAGATGCAGGAAAAGCATTTGACAAAATTCTGTATTTGTTTATGATAAAAACTCTCAACACAGTGGGTATAGATGGAATGTACCTCAACATAAAAAAGGCCAAATATGACAAATCTACAGCTAACATTGTACTCAACAGTGAAAAACTGATTTTTTCCCACTAAGATCATAAATAAGACAAAGATTCCACCATCACCACTTTTATTGCACATAGTATTGGAATTCCTAGCCAGAATAATCAGGTAGGAAAAAGAAATAAAAGGTGTCTAAATTGGAACAGAGTAAGTAACACTGTAACTATTTGCAGATAAGATGATCTCATATATAGAACAGCCTAAAGACTCTACTCAAAACTTTCAAGGTCTGTACACCAAAAACTATGAGCCAATAATGAATGAAATTGAAGAAGACACAAATAAATGGAAACATATTCCATGCTCATAGATTGGAAGAGTTAATATTATTAAAATGTCTGTATTACCCAAAGCATTCTACAGATTCAGTACAGTCCTTATTAAAGTGCCATTGACATTTTTTGCTGGAATAGGACAAATAATCCTAAAATTTGTATGGAACCACAAGACCTCAAATAGCTGAAGCAATCTTGAAAAAAACAAAGCTGGAGACATCAAACGCCTTGATTTGAAACTATACTGCAAAGCTATAGTAATCAAAACAGTATGGTATTGGCATAAACAGAAACATAAATCAAAGGAATATAAGAGAAAGGCCAGGAATAAATCCATGCATATATGGTAAATTAAGTTATGACAAAGGAGGCAATGATATACAATGGGGAAAGGACTCTCTCTTTAATATATGGCATCATCAAAACTTGACAACCACATGAAAAGAATGAAACTGGAACACTACACCTTATAACATACACAAAAATTAACTCAAAATGCATTTAAGACTGAATGTAAAGACCTGAAACCATAAAACTCCTAGAGGAAAACATAGGTGGTAAGATCCTTGACATTGATCTGGGCAATAGTAGCTTGGACATGACTCCAAAGGGAAGAGCAACAAAAGAAAAAAATAAACAAATGGGACTACATCAAACTGAAAAGCTTTTGCACGTTGAAGGAAACTATCAACAAAATGAAAAGTCTAATTACTGACTGGGAGATTTCTGCAAATCATATATCCAATAGTTAATATCCAAAATCTTTAAGTAACTCACTCATATAAATCAATAAGAAAAAAGACAATTTGATTTAAAAATTGGCAGGAGATTGGAATAGATATTTTTCCAAAGAAGATATACAGATAGTCAACAGACACATGAAAAAAATGCTCAGTATCACTAATCATCAGGGAAATATAAATGTAAACCTCAATGAGATATCACATCACTTTTGTCAGAGTGACTATTATCAAAAAGACAAAAAGTGTTGCTGAGTATATGTAGCAAAAGGAACCCTTGTGCCCTTTTGGATAGAATGTAAATCAATACAACCAGTATGGAGAACACTGAGGCTTCCTCAAGAAATTAAAGATAGAACTACTCTAAAATCCAGTAATTCCACTTCTGGATATGTACTCAGAAATTAATAAAGAAAATGAAAACACTGATGTGAGAAGATATATGAACCCTTATGTTCATTGCAACATTATTTACAATAGCCAAGAGATAGAAACAACCAAAGTGTCCATAGATAGATGAATGGATAAAGATGATGTGATATCTATACATACATACATAATGGAGTACTACTCAGCCATTAAAAATAAAAGAAATCTTGCCATTTGTGACAACATGGAGGGACCTTGAGTGTATTATGCTAAGTGAAATATGTCAGAGAATGAGAAATACATTATGATTTTTTAGATTACAAAATAAATGAACAAATGAAACAAAACATAGATACAGAATACAGATAGGTGGTTGCCAGAGGAAAGGGGTAGAGGTATGTATGAAATGGGTTAAGGTGATCAAGAGGCACAAACTTCCAGTTATAAAATAAGTAAGTCATGGGAATATAATGTACAACATGGTGACTATAGTCAGTAATACTGTATTGTATATTTAAAAGTTGCTAAAATAGTAGATATTGAAGGTTAGCATGGGCAAAATAATGTTTTATAATTCTGTCAAGTGATGGAGAGTAACTAAACTTATTGTGGCAATCATTTTGCAGTATATACCTACATAGAGTCATTTTGTTGTACACTTGAAACTAATAGGGGTAGCCCTGGTGGCTCGGCGGTTTAGCGCTGCCTTCCGCCCCGGGCTGTGATCCTGGAGACCCGGGATCGAGTGCCATGTTGGGCTCCCTGCATGGAGCCTGCTTCTCCCTCTGCCTGTGTCTCTGCCTCTCTCTCTCTCTCTCTCCTTATGAATAAATAAAATCTTTTTAAAAAGAAACTAATATAATGTCATATGTCAATTATATTTCACTAAAAATGCAATTACTTTTCCTGAGCACCTATGAGACACCTCCTGGAAACTCCTAAAATAACTGGAAGAAGAAAATTTGAAATGATTTTGAAGACTTGTAGTAATAAGTGTGAATTTATTTCTTTAACTTAATGGAATAATGTCATGGCACATACAGAATGGCAATATTAACATAAATGATGTAGAAATTGGCATCAGGAAGAAACTAATCTTTGTAAGATGCCTACTAAATACTAGGCAGTGGGCTATTATTTGATTTATGTCTCATTTTTTTAATAATAATTCTGCAAGTTGGGCAGCCCTGGTGGTTCAGCAGTTTAGCGCCTGCCTTCAGCCTGGGGCGTAATCCTGGAGTCCTGGGATCAAGTCCCATATCAGGCTCCCTGCATGAAGACTGCTTCTCCCTCTGCCTGCTTCTCCCTCTGCCTGCGTCTCTGCCTCTCTCTCTCTCTGTCTCTTGTAAATAAATAAATTCTTTTAAAAAATACTTCTGCAAGTTAGTATCCTTGTCCTTATTTTTCAGATGAGGAAATTGGGCCTCAGAGAGGTTATGGAATTGATCCAGGATCACCTAGGGACTGTTTCTGAAAACTGGAGTACATAGTAGATGTGTTTGACTATGAAGTCCACATATAACATACTGGTATTCATAACCTGTTAAAATTTCTGAGCTTTTTGTTTTAATTGTTGTATATAGAGGAAGAAATATCAATAGTTGTTTTAAGGTAATTTAAAGATAATGCAAACTGTTCCATGTCCCCTAAACTGTTTACCTACGCCCAGTGTCACTGACCAGTATATTAACATTATTGTTGTTCCTTCATTTGTGGTATAATGGAGCTTTTGCTGTGTTTTAGGCACTGAGGATATAGTGATAAATAAAACAGATATAGCCGCTTCCAGTTATGGAATGAACAAGACACAGTAATAAGATATACCATAAGGAATATAGCCAATGGTATCATAATACCATTATACAGTGACAAATGGTAGCTATACTTGTGGTGAACACGAGCTAATGTATGGAGTTGTTGAACCACTATGTTGTATATCTGAAACTAAAGTAACATTGTGTGTCAACTATACTCTAATTTTAAAAAAGGAGACAGAGCCTGTCCCTTATATAGTTTGGAAATATTAAGCAAATTATCACATCAATAAAATATGTAATTGAGCATAGTGATAATTGCTGTAAAAAAAGGCCAGAGGGGGCATGGAAAAATAATAGAGATGAGATTTAGGTGGAGAAGAAGGAAAGACTTCTTTATAATATTGATATCTAAGAAAAGACATGATAGATAGCTAGGGTCATTTAAGTAAAGCTTTGGGAAAACTCAGCTCCAAGCAGGCAGAGAGAACACATAAGGAAACACAGGAGAGAACAGACTTCACTTGTTTCAGGACCAGAGTTAAGGTCAGTGTGGTTGGAATATAGCATAGAGGAAAGTTAAGGCTCCAGATGGAAGCAGGGGCTATGTTATTTGGGACGATAGAAGTCCTTATTAAGGGTTTTTATCCTTAATATTTTTATCCTTAATATTTTTAATCCTTAATATTTTTAATATTTTATTCTAAGTGTAATGTACCTTGAAAGAACATTGAAGGTTTTTGAGCCAGGGAGGTAGATGGAGTATATTTGATCACACTGGCTATTGCATGAGGAATGAATTGGAAGGGGGTGAGAGAGGAATTGGGCAGCAAGTTAGGAAGGAGAAGTTGGCAAGAGAGATTGACAAGGGATACCAGAAAAGGAAGAAGATAATGCAAACTAAAGAAATCAACTCCTGAAAAAGGCAGGTGTGGTATACTGCCAAAAGGAAAGGACAAAAGGAAGTGAGAAACTGAAACCATCTATGTCATCTAAGCTGAATAAGGATAGGAGCACTTGGGTGGCTCAGTTGGTTAAGCATCTTACTCTTGATTTTGACTCAGGTCATGATCTCAGGGTCATGAAATTGAGCCCCCAGTCGGGCTCCATATTCCACAGGGAGTGTGTTTGAGATTCTCTCCCTCTGTTCCTCCACACCACTGTGTATGCTCTCTCTCTAAAATAAATAAATAAATCTTTAAAAAACTGAACATGGATATGGATAGAAGTGAAGACTAGAAGAGCTGGTAGGAGAAAGTGAAGGATTCCCTGTGGCTGAGGACTGCTGAAGGACATGCAAGTTAACATCCCCAAAATAAATAATCAGTCAGGAAATGGGCAGAAGACATGAATAGACATTTCTCCAAAGAAGACCTACAAATGACTAATAGACACCTGAAAAGATGCTCCCCTTCACTCATCATCAGGGAAATACAAATCAAAACCACAATGAGATACCACCTCACACCTTTCAGAATGGCTAAAATTAACAGGTCTGGAAACACTGATGTTGGCAAAGATGTGCAAAAGGGGAACCCTTTTACACTCTTGGTGGGAATGCAAACTGGTGCAGCCACTCTGGAAAACAGTATTAGGTTCTTCAAAAAATTAAAAGTAGAACTACCCTATGACCCAGCAATTGCACTACTAGGCATTTATCCAAAGGATACAAAAATGGTGCTTTGAAGGGACTCATGCACCCCAATGTTTATAGTGGCACTATTTAAAATAGCCAAATTGTTTACAAATTAATCTTTGTTTTTGGCAGTATTAATTATGAAAAATATGTTATACTATGAAGAAAACCTATTCCATATAGGCAAGTAAATGTACAAAACTTTCAGGGGATACTAAAGATAAATTTTACTTACGTAAAATGGTAATTTCAGATGGATTGCATAGTCCACATGCCCTTGCTCTTATTCTCATTCGGTGAGAGTTTCGAGAAAAATCAGTGTAGATAGAATGGAGTAGCAATGTCTGTGTTTCCACATACAATATAATTAGCCTATTAAACTGATTTTAATGATAATATGCTTACTCTATAATCAGTTAAAACTCCACTTCAATGAGATCCTATTAGAGCAGTGCCTACCTTTATGTAGAAGGAATGAGTGAATGATGTAAGACATATCACCTTTTTCATCTCATACCCATGTACCACTCAGACAGACTGTCTGGTTACTGTGGCAATAAAAAGTATTGAAAATTCATCCTGATAAAAAGAATATTTTAAGACATACAGTTTTTTCCTTTGATCTTTATTTGCTGTTCGAGCTGATGATCAAACTAGTTTGCCATGTAATAACCAAGACAGGTAGTATTGTCTTTACTAATGGCACCTGTACATGTAAATTACCTTGCCAAAAATAAATAATAATGCAAAAATGAACAAACGTCGTTACACATCATGCATAACAGGATCAAAATGAGTTGCTAGTTCATTCCCTACTACATTGTTTCCAAAGATCTTAGTTGGGGAGGGACTCTGAGTTTTCAAAAGAATGCTCTTTCAAGGATTTCTACCTGTTATTGACTAAAAAACAAGATTCACATAAATAATGTGTTTTCCTTTCTTTTCTTTTGGAGGAGGGGATGGAATGAATTTCATGTTCAATTCAGAATTTATTATGCACTTATGCTTTAGTGACAAAGGAATTTAATGTCATAATAGATATGATCTCTACATTTTGTTCCAGAGTAGGGCATTTACTGAAATTAAACTATGAATTCCAAATGTGTAAACACATTTTAGGAGTTTTATATAACTGTCCTCCTGCTCTGCTTGCTTATTGGTATTTATGTCTGCTAACTCCTGTTAATTGGTTAATGTTTGTAAAGTGCTTTTGAGATGAAAAGCTAATGATACTGTACTGTAGGAGGGTGTGGGTGGCTGCCGTGACAGCTTGCTGAGGGCGTATGCTGGGGATTTGACTGTGAGGGCTTGTCGTGGACTCTGGGACAATGAGGAATCCCTAAAGAGTTCTATGTTCCTGTTCCCCAAAGACTTTTGTGTTCAATTCTCCTGGTATTGCTAAGTCAGTCTGGACATAATAAATTCATCAGTCTTGCAAAGCTTTGCGAAGGGTCTTCAAAGACTTTTTACCCACTTTACCACTAGTTTGCTCTAAGGCAGTTGGACCACATCTATATTCCATTATGAAGGAAACCATAATAATAATAATAGGAATACTTTAAAAGTTCAAAAAAGCTGTTGCTCTTAAAAATTAGGAGCATATGTTTTATTATTGTATCTTTTTCCTCTGCAATTATAAGCTTAATGGGAACTGCATTTTTATTTCTTTATTTTCATGTTTTTAAAGGTAGACATATAGTTGTCAAAAGTTGGCTAAGAAAAACACAATTGTGAAATGATAAAATTTCCACCTATTTCTACCACACACCTAAGGGAAGAAAGGGAAGTTAGACAGTTAAAGGGAAGAAAGACAGTTTTTAAAAAATTGAAATTGAAATTAAAATTAATTTTTTACTATAATTACTGAATTTTCTATAACTCCATAGGAATTGTATTGAGAGTTACTATGCATTGAACATGGGAATTTATTTTCCTTTTAAATAATAAATATTAAATAAAATGACAATTTTGATTTTGTTGGCTTATAGGCCTGTTTTTTTGTAAGTTCTATTTCTTGTTTTTCCTGGTTCTCTCTAATTTTCATATTAGCATTTCATAGTCACAACACTGGTTCACCTGCCTGACATCACAGCTCCTCTGGGGGCTCTCTCCTGGGGTTTGTACCATTGGTCCGATAGGGGAGAGTGGCATCCAGAGGGAACCACCCCATTGCCCAGAGACAACATTTTCCAACTATTTATTTTTAATCACCTGGTAATAGTGCAGTGAGTTTCTTTCTTTCTTTCTTTCTTTCTTTCTTTCTTTCTTTCTTTCTTTCTTTCTTTCTTCTTTCTTTCAGATTTCATTTATTTATTCATAAGAGACACACACACACACAGAGGCAGACATAGGTTAGAGGGAGAAGCAGGCTCCCTGTGGGGAGTCTGATGTGGGACTTGATCCCAGGATAACGACCGGAGCCCAACGCAGATACTCAACCACTGAGCCACACACATGCCCCCTGACAGTTTTAAAAGTGACAAAGCAGATGGGTCCTGCAGCACATAAAATTGGCCCCTTAGCAAGGAGCTCCATTGAGTTTGCCCAAAATAGTACATTTCTGAACCTGTTGTTTAAACGAAGATTTGTTCTGACGCTGTGCCATACTTACCGCACTTAAGTTTTAAGATCTTAAACGTTTTAAAGCTTCTTAAAAAATTAGAAAATGCTTCAAATAGAGTAACTAGGAATACAAAAAAGCTAAGTAAAAGACATATTTACATCAATTTTTACATAGTCAAGAAAAATTAGAGAAAGCCAAATGGCCCCTAACATAGACTATTTGGATGAATAATTGCACAACCACTTAACGTGGCTTTGTGCCACCACGATGACAACATTGGGAATGCTATGCTATTATATAAAGTAAACAACAGAATAGAAAACTAATTATAAAATATGTTCTTAACTATGTAAAATAATCATAGAAACTGCTTGGGAAGAGATATAGCAAAACATTAAAAATAATTGTTTTTTTCCTTAACGATTAACTTCACATTTTAAAAAGTTTTTATGATGAAAAAATGTTTTTCTTTTTTAAATAGATGCTTAAAACATACAAAAGTATAGGATATGATGTGAAATAACAGATAGCCTTGTTGTATCTATAAGTGATTTTGCATGCTACCTTTTACAAATCTCATTTGCTAGATATTTTCACGTTTTTTGTTTTGTTTTGTTTTTTGGTGTGTTTTATTTTTCATTTTTTTTGTGTTTTTATTTGAGAAAAAAAAAAAGCGTTTGATTTCTCTGTCTTTTTTTCCTGGCGGTAATTACTATATTGAGGTTCGTGAGTTTTATATTTTTGTTACATGTGCAAGCATCCATAAACAATATATATATAGTATTATGTGTATTTTAAACCTATCTGTAACAATAGTGGTATACATATCTCTGCAATTTGCTCACTCACCTATATTTTTAAGATTTATTCGTGATGACATGGAGAGCCAGCTTGTTTTAAAATTATATATATATGGGGCACTTGGCTGGCTCAATCAGTAGAGCATGTGACTCTTGATCTTGGGTTTGTGAGTCTCAGCCTCAAAATGGGTGTAAGGATTACTTAAAAAAATCTGGGGCATCTGGGTGGCTCGGTTGGTGAAGCATCTGCCTTTGGCTCAGGTCATGATCCTGGGGTACTGGCCCTATGTTTGGCTCCCTGTCCAGTGGGAAGCATGCTTCTCCCTCTCCTTTTGCCCATCTCCCAGCTTGGGCTTCTCTTGTGTGCTCTCTATCTCGAATAAATAAATAAAATCTTTAAAAATATAAAATAAAAAATCTTTGAAAAAATGATATATAGGATTCCACTGTATTGGAATTCCACTGTATTTATTTATCTCTTTGTTCTCCCAGTAATTCTCCAAGTAGTATACTCTCCAAAGTTGTTTTAAACTTTTTGCCTTATAAAATGTTATAATTAATATCCTTAAATGTCTTGTACATATTTGAGAGTCTCCCCAGATTATACCTTGAAAAGGTGTCATTGAGTTGAAAATAATTATAACTTAATTTAGATTTTACTGGATTATTCTCCAATTTATATTCCCAGCAGCTGAATACATGAATTACTGTTTCTCAAGTCTTGTCAACACTTGATATTGATAAATATTTGCCAAATGGATAAATAGAAAAGAATATTTTTAAAGAGTTTTTATTTGCCATTTCCTGCTTATTAGACTTTAGGATTTACTTTGATGTGAATTGTCTCTTTGCCCATTTTTCTATTAGGTCATTTGTACATTTCCTAATTGTTTTTAAGCATTCATGATAAAGTTGAGATATCAACACTATATGTGTTGCAAATTTATTCTTCTAGTCTGTAAATTGTTTTTGTATTTTAAGTTTCTTTTGATGAACAGAAGTTTTAAATTTTAATATAGTAAAACGTGTTCATTTTTTCTTCATAAGTTTATCCCTTTTATGTCTTGGTTAAAATATATGTCACTATCCTGAGGTCATAAATACATTCAATATTTTCTTTTAAAGGAGTTTATTTTCATGCTGTATTGTAGAAATCTTAAGTTTATTTATTTCTTGTATAGCTAACCATTATCCTCATAGGATTTATTAAATGGTCTGTTGCTTCCATATTATGCAAAGCTGTCTCTATTTTATGTTAACTTTTCAAATATGGTGACGTTTGTTTCTTGCTTTTGTGTATTCGTCTGTTTGAGTATTCTTGTACTACTACAACAGTATTATAATTACCACAGCTTTATAATATGTTGGTATTTGTTAGAGCAGCTCTGTCTACCTTAGTTTTCTTCTTATAATTGTTTTGCCTGCACTGGACATTTTGTTCTTTCATATAAATTTTATTATCACCATATAAAGTTTTTTAAACAATGCTTTTGAAATTTGGACTGGATTTATAGATTAATTTTAGAAAGATTGACATGTATAAAATACTGAGTTTTTCCATCTGGGAATGGTTTATTTCTTCATTTAATTAGATCTTTTATACTTTAGCATTTTATGATTCTTTATACGTCTTTTTATTGGATTTTTTCCTACTACTGTGTGTGTGGGTGTGTGTGTGTGTGTGTACAATATAACTACAAAACTGCGTTTTATGAATGGAAGTCTTTCTATATTCTCTGTCTCTAAGTCTCTCTAAGTCTCTAAAAATTCTATAGGAATTCCTTTTTTCTATATTAATGCTATTTTCACAACTTTGTTGATCTCTTTTATTATAAGTTGATCTTTTGATTCTCTTGGGTCTTCTATGTAAAAAACCTTGTCACTGACAAATAGTGGCAAATATATTTCTTCTTTTCCACTTATACTTCTGATTTCCTGTTCCTGTTTACTGGTCTATCAGAGACTACTATCTACAGATTGCATTCATCCCTTCTTTCTTAAAAATGGGAATTAAATTACTCAAGCTAAAAAATTAAATTTTACAGCCTCCCTTATCTACAGGTATAGCTATTGAAATGTATATAGAAATTATTGGGTTGAACTTCAAGATAATTCTTTAAAGGACAAAATGAGTCCTATTGTAAGTTCATCCTTTTGCTTTTATCTTGTCTTCATTTCTGATACTTAGAACATAGATAGGATGTTTGGAGCTCCAGTCTCCATTTTGGGATCATGAAGTACCTCTAAGAATGTAAGCAAATGTTGAGAATTGAGGACCAGAATGAAAGGGGAACTTAGGCCATGATGAATTTATAGAGTTGCAATTTTAGGTCAGTACTGAGTATATCAGGATTTCTTTTAAGCAAGAAAAAATCCCACTATTTTGTCTAAGGCACTATTACTTAGGTTTTCTGTAATATATAGCCAAATTTAATTATAAATATATGTAATGTACTGTATCTTCAGTAGCATTTTGATAGAAGTAATAGATAAAGTATTGATTTTGTTTTTAAATTTAGGAAAAAATGCTTCCAGGTCTCACTATGAAGTTTGTTGTTTGCTCTAAGTTTCTTGTAGAGACTTTTCAACAGGTTTCCTTTCTTTTCCTAGTTAGTTATCTAAGAGCTTTTATTATAAATGATTGTTGAATTTTGTTGACTGCCTTTTTTCTGTATAAGATACAGATGATAAAATAAGTTATACCTTTTTATCTACTAATGTGATCATTTACATTAATAACATTTTCTAATATCTTATCTTTCTAATATGTTTTTTCATTTCTGGGATAAACTCTAGTTACAATAAACTGTCTATAAATATACCATTACTTTTAAAAATATGTTGCTTGATTTGATTTGCTAATACTAGATTATTCATATAATCTCATCTGTAAATCTACCTTGGCCAGTGATCTTTTGGTGGGTAAAATTCAAATTATTTTTGAGTTGTAGATAAGACTTAGATTCTTTACTGGTTATACATCTTTTTCATTTTCTATTTCTGCATGAGATAATTTTGCTATTTTTAAATTTTTTGAAAAAATATTATATTTCTAACTTTTCATGTTTTTAGTATAAAGTTATTCCTTTAGTGTCTAATTAATCTTTATTTATATTTTTATCTATCCCCATGTTCACTGCTAATATTTTTTATTTGTTTCTTCTCTACTTTTATATTGGGAGACATCTCAGAGGTGAGTTCATTTTCCTTAATCTGTTTTTTAAAACATCTTTCCACTTTTACTGAGAAATAATTGACATGCATCACTGTATAAATTTAAAGGGCCCAGCATGATGGTTTGACGTACATATGTTGTGAAATAATTACCACAATAGGTTCAGCTAACATCCACCTTTTCATGTAGATATAATAAAAAGAGAAGAAAGGAGAAAAGACAAAGGAAAACAGTTTTTTACTAGTGATGAGAACTCTTATGATTTACTCTCTTAACAACTTTCCTACAGCAGTATTAGCTGTAGTTATCAGGTTGTACATCACACCCCTAGTACTTATTTGTCTTATACCTGGAAGTTTGCACCATTTTACCACCTTCCTCTGATTTCATCTGCTCCCATCCTCTGCTTCTGGTAACCACAAGTCTGATCTTTTTTTCCCCTATGTGTTCGTTTTTGGTTTTTTGTTTGCTTGCTTTTGGTTTTATGTATATGAGAGATCACATAGTATTTGTCTTTCTATATCTGACTTATTTCATTTAGCATAATGCCTTCAAAGTCTATCCTTTTGTCACAAATGGTAGGATTTCCTTACTTTCTATGGCTGAATAATGTTTGGTTGTATATACATACCACAATTTATTTATACATTCATTCACTAATGGACACTTAGGCCCTTAGGGATCTTGATGTCCATTTCTCTCCCCAGATTTGGGAAGTTTTCAGCCATTATTGCTTTAAGTATACTTTCTGTCCCTTTCTTTCTCTTCTCTTTTTGAAATTCTGTAATGTGAATATTGCTTCTTGCCATTGTGTCCTATAATTCCTGTAGGTTTTCTTCAATCTTTTAAATTTTTTTTTTCATTTTTTTTCCTACTGACTGGATAATTCCTAATGTCCTATCCTCTAGGTCACTGATGCTTTCTTTGGCATAGTTGAATCTACTTTTGAAACTCTCTAAAGAATTCTTACGTTCAGTTATTATGTTTTTTAACTCTAGGATTTCTTTTTCTAATGATTGTTATTTCCTTGATGAACTTCTCATTTTGTTCATTCATTGCTGTCCTAATTTTGTTTAGTTGTCTGTCTGTATTTTCTTGTAGTTCACTAAACTTCCTTAAGAGAGTTATCCTGAATTCTTTTTTTTTAAAGATTTTATTTATTTTGTTTTTTTAATTTTTTAAAAAATTTATTTATGATAGTCACAGAGAGAGAGAGAGAGAGAGAGGCAGAGACATAGGCAGAGGGAGAAGCAGGCTCCATGCACAGGGAGCCCAACATGGGATTCGATCCTGGGTCTCCAGGATCACGTCCTGGGCCAAAGGCAGGTGCCAAACCGCTGCGCCACCCAAGGATCCCCTGAATTCTTTATCTGACAGTTCATAGATCTCCATTTCTTTAAGGTCAGTTTTTGGAATTTATATTAGTTTCCTTTGGGTGTCATATTTACTGACTTTTTGGTGATCCTTGATTCTTCATGTTGGTATCTGCACATTTGAATAATTGCACTATTCTTCCAGTCTTTAAAGGTTTGCTTCGGCAAAGAAAATTCTTCACCAGTCAGCTCCATATGGGTTTCTGGGTGAGTCTGTTGGTAAAGTCCTTGGGCAGGTGCGATCTGCTGTTATTGTCTAGTGTGTGTCCTCAGCTCTGAGGACAAAGGTGGATGAGTGTGTCACTTGCTGAGAACAGTTGGACAGGGTTGCTGGCTTGGTCTCCTACCCAGGTGAGGCTGTAGGATGGGCTCTATAGTTGCTTGGATCCTCTGGTTAAACTTACTAGATGGTTGGAACTGGGTCCTAAATTTTGTAGTAGATGGAGCTATGAATCAGCTTGCCTGCCTTGGGAGAAACAGTAGGCCAGGACCCAGGGCTGGTATAGTTCTGGGGACCTGAATCTGACCTGAGCATGCAGTGAATTCCCTGGTCATAAGAGGCTGCTGATCTTGATCTGTAGATAGGGAAACCATGTGCTATGCTCTCTATACAAGTGACACTGTAAGGATATTGAATGGCAACATAGCTTCCCCAGTACTCTGGTTAGATTCCCTAGTCAGACAGGTTTAAAGCTGTATTTAGCACTGAGCAGGGCTATGAAGCATATTCCCTGCCTGGGTGCAGTGAGAAGCAGCTCTAAAGCCAGTAAAGCTATTTGTTATATTAACTCAAGATGACTCACACCCCAGGTTCTCTTGTCTGAACAGGGCTATGGACTTTGAAAACTATCAGCTCTGCTTGTCTTCCCCTTGGTTTATGTCTGAAAAACTTCCAGGATAATCTCTGGCTCTTCTGGTCAGATGGGGTCATAGGACACTGTCCACAGTGGGTGGGGCCATGTCTCAGCTTCTTGCCTGGGTGTGGGTGAACCATACATACTCTAGGATTTCCTCATTTGAGAATCTAAATCAGGCAGAACTGCACCGCACCAAGCACCCTAGTCAGAGCGTGCTGGTTCTGCAGATGAGCAAAACCACTGGGTGGGATTACTAATTGGGCACTGCAGGTATGAATTTGGTCTGCCAAGATCCATGTGCTGGTTGTTGCAAGCCCTTCCTTTCTCCGTCAAAGTCAGATTCCCAGTAGTTGAGCCCCCTGAATTCTCCATACAATCCTGTGTTGTGTGATTAGAGTAGGGCTTCCATAAAGTGGCTCACAATGCTGGAGAAGTTAGCTGTCCCCCCAAGTTCTCTCTCTCTCTCTTTTTTTTTAAGATTTTATTTATTTATTCATGAGAGACACACAGAGAGAGGCAGAGATGTAGGCAGAGAGAGAGGGAGAACCAGGCTTCCTGTGGAGAGCTGGATGTGGGACTTGATCCCAGGACTCCAGGATCATGCCCTGAGCCAAAGGCAGATGCTCAACCACTAAGCCTCCAGGCATCCCCCCACAGGTTCTCTTTTTTCCACTGGAGGAACTAGAGGCCAAGGTCCTGAGCTGACATAGGGGAGGGGCAATGCAATCAATGTGTAGCTACTTCTCTTATCCTTCTAATGCAGTCTGTCTTGTTGCCTGAACTACAGGGGTGCTTTGGCCTAACCCCATGTTCTAGGATTCTCTCAGTGGTGTCTTGTTCATGATTAGTTGTTTGTTGTTCTTGTGAGGGAGAGTGAAGTGAGGAATGACCTATGTTACCATCTTGGTGATATCTAAAACTTTTTTTATTCTATATCCTGTTTTTTATTTCATTAAATACTGTGAATTTGGGGATCCCTGGGTGGCTCAGTGATTTAGCGCCCAGGGCATGATCCCGGAGTCCTGGGATCGAGTCCCGCATCGGGCTCCCTGCATGGAGCCTGCTTCTCCCTCTGCCTGTGTCTCTGCCTCTCTCTTTCTCTGTCTCTCATCAACAAATAAATAAAATTAAAAAAAAAATACTGTGAATTTTCTTACTTTCACCTATGTAGGGCTTATTTTATTTTATTTTATTTTATTTTATATTTTTGCTGTTTTCTGGCCTTTTGAGTTGAATGTTTACTTTTTTATACTATTAGAATGTATTTGAAAAACACATGTTACCTGTGGAGAAAGGAATAATTTGAGTAGTAGAAAAACTCCTTCTGCAGGGAATTCAGACTCCTGTGTTAAGCCCTCTGGAGCTGGAGTCTAGGGCATAGAAGAAGGTGAGGCTAGGTCCTGGTTATGAAAGACCTTGAATGAACTATTTATCTTCATTTGTTTCAAAGTTGTTTTTTCCCCTAACATTGGAAAAATGACTTTTTTCAACTTATCTCTTTATTTTTTTAAAGTCTACATATTAACTATAGTAGTCCACCCATACCCACAGGAGATACATTCCAATAACTCCAGTGGATGTCTGAAACCATAGGTAGTACCAAACCCTTTATATACTGTTTTTTTCTATACATATATACCTATGATAAAGTTTAATTTATAAATTAGACACAATAAGAGACTAACAATAACTAATATTCAAATAAAACAATTGTAATGATATGCTATAATAAAAGTTATGTGAACCTCTCTCTTTCAAAATATCTTATTGTATTGTACTTACTTCTTCTTGTGAAAATGTGAGATAATAAAATGCCTATATAATGAGATGAACTTAGGTGACTGACATAGGCATTGTGATGTAGTGTTAGGCCACTGTTAACCTACTGATGATACATCAGAAGGAAGATTATCTGCTTCTAGAACACTGTTGGCCATGAGTAACTGAAATAGCAGAAAGTAAAATCATGGATAAGAGGCGATTGCCTACTAGGTAATTAAGATAATCTAAGGTGTTAATAATCAAGATCCATGCTCCAAATTATCATACAGTGAACAGATACAGGATTTTGGTCCAGTTTCTGCTCTTGGAGATGTGAAGGAAAAGCCAGTTCTATTTTGAACTTCTTAAGGAATCACAGTACTATTTTCTATAATGTCTGTACCAATTTATATTCCCGTGCACAAGGGTTCCCTCTCCTTCAAACAGGCTGCCAACATTTGTTATCTCTTGTCTTTTTTGACCATTCTAACAGGTGTAAGCTGGTATTTCATTGTGGTTTTGATTTGCATTTTTCTAATATTTAGTGATGTTGAGCACCTTTCCATGTACCTGTTTACCCTTTATATATTTTCTAGTGATGTTGAGCACCTTTCCATGTACCTGTTTACCCTTTATATATTTTCTAGTGATGTTGAGCACCTTTCCATGTACCTGTTTACCCTTTATATATTTTCTTTGGAGAAAATATCTATTGTTTCTCTAGCCATTCTTTAATCAGATTATTTGGGTGTTTTTTTTGTTTTGTTTTGTTTTTTTGCTATTGAGCTGCAGGAGTTCTTTACATATTTTAGATATGAACCCCTTGTCAAATATGTGATAGAAAAAAATGACATTTTGCATCAACTTAGCAGATGCCTACATCTGGATTATATTTTGATTCCCTTAAATGATTCCATCTACTTAAATGAAATAGGAGTTGATCTAATTGATTTATTCTAATATAATTATATTGGATGAAATAAGAGTTTTTGAAATTCTGGTGCATAAAAGTCACTCAGGAATACTATTTTTAGTATTTGCCATAAAAATATAATACTAAGAACTTTATTCCTGAATGAGATAGATATAGACTAAGCCGGGTTCTGCAGTTTTACTATGACAATTTCACATCACATGCTATTTATGCTACTTGTGATTTTCTGAAAGAGATACTAATAAGACTTGCAAATTAAAGTGCTTAGCATTTTACTCAAAAATAATGATTTCGTTCTTCACCTTTATTTATAATCACTGCAAAGTTATTAAAAGGAACAAGATGGGGAGCTTTCACTAAATTGGTGAAGCTTAGGAGAGTACTTTCTAGACTAGTATGAGGTAAGGGGACGAAACTGGGAAGCACAAGCCCAAAGTCTTTTAAAATTCATTTATAATTATGTGTTATGCTAGACCCAGAAATTCACAAGAAAACATTTGTTATTCTAGTCTTAGTTTCAATTAAAATTTTAAGTAAATGTGACCTTTTATTGTATGCTAGTTAGTTTTTACTTAATCTTTTTTTTTTTTTTTTAAACCAATCCATCTCTATTGTTCTATCTAGGTATTTTAATGTCTGCTAGGCATTGAACTGAATACAATGAAACATAATATGTGGTTCCTTTGATCAATACCTTGCTATTTTCTACTTTTGCTTGTCTAGATTTTGGTACATAGGTCATCTTTAAAATGGATTATCTCTGATTTGAATTTGTGAACTACAAATGCCCCCAACAATCTGATCATGTGTGGTGTTTTCGCAAATGTGAATAAATGAGGATTAACTTTATACTACCTACTGTAGTCAGATCTCTTGCAGATCTGAAGCTAAATTGCAGAAGTGGATGGTGATACATCAATATAGTGTGATAGTTTATTTATCTTCAGTATTTAGAAATGTCTGAGTATTGAGAAATAATACAAGTTATGAGAATTATTAATTTTTCTTTCTTTTTTTTTTAAAGATTTATTTATTTATTTATTCAGAGAGAGCGAGAGAGAAGTAGACACACAGGCAGAGGGAGAAGCAGGCCCCATGCAGGAAGCCCGACATGGGACTCGATCCCGGGTCTCCAGGATCACACCCCGGGCTGCAGGCAGTGCTAAATCGCTGCACCACCGGGGCTGGCCTTAATAATTTTTCTAAGATTATTTTTGGCAAACTTGTAGATTGAAGTCCATTTATTACAAAGGAGGAAGAAATTGCAATTATTTTGCTGGATTTCTTAAAGCTTTACAAAAGATGCTATACTAAATGGAATTCAAAGCATTGAAATGTAAGCATTTAATTGAAATTGAAAGTCTGAAGAGAGTGCTGTGTGATTTTAGGCTCTGAGAAACAAGAGAAAAGACTCCTTGGCTCACAAGAAGTTATTCCATTAAATTGATCTTCTGATTTTAACTTTTAGAAGGAGAACCGGAAAGATAGTTTTTTAAAAACAAGGGAAGAATGATGACTCAGATGAAGAGCAAAATATAATAATAATAAAGTGATTAATTAGGAGAGGACATTTTTACCTGGAAACATTAACTGTAACAAATTTAGCTGACATTTGTCATAGCAGTTTCAATGTTGGGTACAAAAGAAAACATATTTAGCTATCAATTTCAAAACAGAGAGGAATCACCAAATCTAAAAGTGATATCTCTTAAAATGTTTCCATTCACTCAGCAAATATTTATTGTTACTATTTATCAGGTACTATGTAAAACAGTTCCTCTCCTAAGGAGCTCTTAGGAAAGCTCCAGGAAGTGTTAAGAGGTGGCCAGGAGACCAGTGACTGCTTCCAGTTTGAAGAGTGTTGTGGATGAAAAGGGAGGGACGTTGAACTTGAACTGGAAAATGCTTAAATGCACATCTTCCTTCTCTGTGCTTTTATGCTTTTATCACATTCCTTTCTTGGTCAATCTACCCTGTTTTTTTTCCACTTTTAAATAGACTTTGTTTTTTATGGCAGTTTTAGATCCACAGAAAAATTGAGTAAATAGTCCAGAGAGGTCCTAATCATCCTCTGCTTCCTTTCTTATCACCATGGCTCACCAAAGTGATACATTTGTTACAGCCTATGAACCTAAATTGACACATCATTATAACCCAGACCCAGAGCTGGCAGTTTGTCTTAGGTTTGCTCTTGGTGCTGCACATTTTATGGGTTTTGAGAAATGTATAAGGTTTTAGTATCATGCAGAATAGTTTCACTGCTCTAAAATTCCTCTGTGCTTCACCTCTTCACCTCTCCCTCCCCCTTATGCTCTTAGGTTTTAAGTCATATTATATGTCAGTGTGTGGTTAAAATTTTCATTTATGCTACAAATTTGAATGTGCATTAAAATATGCAAAGAATATACTTAAAATCTAGAGACTAATGCATATTTATCAAGGCCGAGAGCTTTAAAAAGATTGTTATTATTATTGCTCATGTTATAATGCAATTTTTAGTAACAAGTTATCAAGATTGAAGCTTCACTGCTGTGGAAGTTCCCCAGTGTAATTAAATTCACTCTTCAAGTCTTTCAGGAAGTCATCAGGAGTAGAGAATGTATGTAAATAGTGCTTTATCTGGTAAACAGACACACACACCTATATCAATGTATAGGACAGATTATTTCTATTTTAGCACAATAAATTATTTCTTTTTCAGTTTGCCACAAGGAAAACTAACCTGGTGTCCAGGACCAAGGATCTTTGACTTGAAAGCCATCACCTGCATTTATTTGGAGCTCATCATTTTGGGAACTGGATGTATGTGCATGTGCTTGTGCGTGTGTGTGTGTGTGTGTGTGTGTGTGTACATGTTCAGTAAATTTTCAGCATCAGAGATCAAAATAAGAAAGAAGTAAACCAGCTGGGGAGTGGGCAGGAAAAGATGGCAATGGATTTATTTTTTAATGATTTAAAAAAAAGAGCAGTAGAGAGATAACAGAACAAATGGGGGAAAGAGAAAAATAAGTAGAGAGGCAACATGCAGGTGCAGGAGGAATTGGGTCATTTTGGAGAAATGCAGTGAGAAGTGGCTAATGACATCAGGATCCTCATGGCAAAAACAACTTCTTTTTTCTCTAGTGGAGACCTGAGGAGCCCAGGGCGGTGATGAATATCTGTGTTGCTATTACTCACTGACTTTTCCCCCTGGCTGAGAAATAGAAGATTCTCTACCCATTACTTTATTTGGATTTTAACCACAGCCAGGAATCTATTACTTTACATAGGGTGGTTGATTTTTTTTTAGCTTCCTCTCACCTGCTTATAAAGATTGTTATTGTTTCAATTTAAGCAAATTAGTCCAAGTTTCCTGATTTAGGTACCTCACTAGGAAAACCTTTGAAAACTTTTCCCACATGGGCAGAGAAGTTTGATGGAATAAATGTCAAATTGCAGTCTGTCGAGGTTTATGGAATAAACTGGTCTTCATAATAGATGTTTTCTGGGAGCCAAAAGAAGCACGTGAACTATAAGAAGCCACAGAACTAAAGTATTAACGTTGAATTCTAATCTTGCCACATCTTCAACATAACATGTTTTAGAGAATATTTTTATTTCTCATAATAATCAAAGCGCAGTTCATGGGTCCCTTTGCAAATTTGTACAACCCACCTTCCTTTGTTTCCTGATTTGGAAAAAAAGAGTTCCAGCAAAGAAGATAAATTATATAATTAAGATCCATTGCTATAATGCTATTAGCATGATCTTTTTCTGTTGGGATGAGGGGTAAAACATTGTTTAACAACATATGTTGAATACTCTTTTATAACAATATATCTTTCTTTTATTAGAATGGCAAGAAATAGTGAATGATTTAGAGCTTCTGAAAGGGTCTGTTGGATTCTTACCAGGATTTGATAAATAAATGACATTCATGCATAATTGTACTCTAAACACATGGTTTTTGAGTTTATTGATATTCCATTTCCTTGATATTTCTTTGACTTTTAGCCACTGCCTGCATTTTTATTGCTCACTTCAGGGCCTTTGTTTCTCATTTCAGCCATTATTGGCACAAATGCAAAGAACAGATGAGGAAGCAGGGAGGAAAGAGAGAACATAAGAGAATGACAACTCAAATAAGCCATGTCATGGTCCAAATCTGCACTAGAATTAAATTGGGCTACATGAACTGGCAATTTCTAAAGCTGTTTCTTTGGGATCATGTATCCTGGGTTCTAAACCAGTGAACTATAGTCAGGATTTGGAGTGTGGTAATGGTGATAGGGATAGGGTTTGGGCTTTGTGAGGATGGGTGGCTCCTCTTATATTATTATTATTATCATCAAGGCACCTGTCACACTGTCTAGTGATTGCTTACTTGTGCTATGCTTCACTACACTGTTAGCAATAGGGCCTTCTTGTTTTTTTTTCTGTCTCTGATGCTTAGTAGAGTGCCTGACACACAGTAGGCATGAAGACATCTTTTCTGGATGAATGAATGACAGGAGCAGAAAACTCTGCATCTAAAACAGTGGTAAAAATAATCGCAATAATAATTCTAATGATAAAGCTATAGCTAATATTCATTGAGAGTTAACTATGGGTTTGCCAACTCTTTAAAGTACTTTTATAGGTTCTTATTTAATCCTCACAATAGTTAAATACTATCATTATATTTGTTTTATAGATGAGGAAGCCAAGGCAGAGAGCTGCTAAATTTACACAAGGTGTCACAGCTAAAAAATAAAAATGTGTTGGGACCAGTATTTGAATCCTAAACATCTAGCTCCAGTGATCATACTTGCTTCCCACCACAATAAACAAGCTCAAATCTCCTGCTCCCACCTCATTTGTTTCAGGTGGTTGTGATATAAGCCGACTCTACTCTTGTGGTGATCCATGGTCAAGGCTGCAGTGGAGCTGACTTATAAAGATGAAGCAAACATGGACAAAGGTAATTTGGTATGGGAAGAATTTCAGTCATGTGGTAGAAGGGAGACCTGGATGTAAGCAGCAAACTGTGGGTATGTAACCTGCATTCTCCTGATTTGGTTCATTTCTCTATGTAGCCAGACTTCAATGACCATGGACATTCCTGTGAGCCTCTGGGAAGAAGTAGGGAGCCAACAGGGGCCATATCCTTTGTCTAATGCTCATACCGATTATAGTCTTTGCACCATTTCTCTGCTAGTTTGGAAATAAACTGAAATAAAAGCCACATTCGACTGAATGCAAATTGTCATTATTCCTAGTCTTCCATTTTGGACAGGGTTCTGTGTTATAATTGACTCTTCTGGGCAATTCACTTAATACCTGTCCCTTGTTTGCCTCGTTTGTAAAATAGAGATAATATATTCTCTACCTCACAGGATTATTGTGAGATTAAATGAGTTAGTACATATAAATCTTTAGAAAAGTGCTTGGCACATAGTAAGTGTTCAAAAAAATTACCTCTTATTCCTATACAACTTTATATGCTTGAAATTTCAATTTAACTGAGTTTTTAGTAGTTGGATAATTTCAGTTCAACTAAAGTCATGGGGTAACCATTAATCTGAAAGTTACATTATCGGTTTACTCTGCCACGAGCTGGAAAAAAATGTGAAGAAACAAGGCGCTAGATTTTATGATAGAGAAACTGAGGCTGAATAAGATCAGATAATCAGTGCACAATTGCTGATCAAGCTTGATAAAGAATTCTTAGGCAGTTACTCTAAATGGAGTATGCTTGTGCATATGTTTATTGTGTTGGAATGAATTGTAATAAGCCTGGTGAATTTCAGGAAGGCAAACCTTCTGAGAAGACCCATGACCTATTTCCATGTCCCAAATGACCAGTAGCCTAGATTTTTGTCATGACTTTTGCCGACACTTTAGAGCAAAATTAAACTCTATGTACCTTTTGGAACACACTGCCTGATGATTACTAGTAAAATGCTTTCCATGTGATGCACAGGGAGAAATGATTTGCATGACCTATTCTATCTCAGTCTCCAGAGTGGTTTTTTAAATATTTTTTTAGAATGTATTCATTCGTAAGAGAAAGAGAGGCAGAGACATAGGCAGAGGAAGAAGCAGGCTCTCCATAAGGATCGAGTCCCAGACCATGGGATCACACCCTGAGCCGAAGGCAGATGCTCAATCACTGAGCCACCCAGGCATCCCTCCAGAGTGGTTTTTTTAATTGACAGAATTTCTTTTCTGAGAAGAAAGAAATCCCATTTTATTTTTATTTTTTATTGTTTTTGTTGGAGTTCAATTTGCCAACATATCGCATAACACCCAGTGCTCATCCCATCAAGTGCCCCCCTCAGTGCCCATCATGTAGTTACCCCAAACCCCTGCCCACCTCCCTTTCCACTACCCCTTGTTCATTTCCCAGAGTTAGGAGTCTCTCATGTTCTGTCACCCTCACTGATATTTCCCACTCATTTTCTCTCCTTTCAGGAAATCCCATTTTACCAGATTTGCCATTTGCTTTCCATGTGGTGAAAGGCTTGGAGCTGTACATAGAGTTTCTTGAGTTCCAAGAGATCTTAGGGACCATCTATCTAAATCTCATACTTGACTGATGAAAGAGGTCAAGAGAGCCTGAGGAATTGGAGCAAAGTTATATAGCTCATGGGATTAGAGAGGCTGCAGCTCTGGCTTGGTTTGTCCCCAAGTTCCACTGCCTCTGCTAACTCTTCCTCCTGTTGTCTGAGAATGATGCCATATGAAGATTGATTGGAAGATTGTCCAAATGACCATGACAGTGGTGTCTAAGGATCATCCTGAAGGCTATGTGGGATTCTAGATACTTCCTTTTAAATCACTCCTTACCTTGGAATTTAGCACCCTTAATTGACCAAACATTTGGAAATTAAATACTTTTTAAAAATTTTCTCAAAATGGGTATTTTAAATAGTTACAGTTTCTAAGAGAGCTAGTTATATTTTGGACTTTTGAAATAAGACAAAAAAAAGCATTAATTGGACTTATACTTCTTATTTGTATGGTTTGGAACTTGGTATCTTTTGGCATCTGTGCCATATATACTTAATATAACATTTTTATCCATTCATCTACTGATGGACTCTTTGGTTGTTTCCATATCTTGGCTATTGTAAATAATGCTGCCATAAACATAGGGATACATGTGTCCTTTGAATTAGTGTTTTTATATTTTGGGGGCTAAATACCCAGTAGTGCGATTGCAGGATCAGAGCATAGTTTAATGTTTAACTTTTTGAGGAACCTCCATACTGTTTTCCAGAGTGGCTGCACCAGTTTGCATTCCCACCAACAATATAAGAGGATTCCTTTTTTTCCACATCCTTTTCAACACTTATTGTTTCTTGCATTGCTTATTTTAGCCATTCTGATAGGCGTGTAGTGATATCTCATTTAGTTTGATTTGCATTTCCCTGATGATGAGTGATGTTGAGCATCTTTTCGTGAGTTAATCGGTCATCTGTATGTCTTCTTTGGAGAAATGTCTGTTCGTGTCTCTGTCCATTTCATTGGATTATTTGGCTTTTGTGTATCGAGTTGTATCAGTTCTTTATATATTTTGGATACTAACCCCTTATTAGATATGTCATTTGCAAATATCTTTTCAAATATCTTCTCCCCATTCAGTAGGTTGTCTTTTGGTTTTGTTGATTATTTCCGTCACTGTGCAAACACTTTTTACTTTAATGTAGTCCCAATATTTTATTTTCGCTTTTATTTTCCTTAGCTTGGAAGACATATCTAGAAAAATATTGCTATGACCAACAGCATTTTTTTTCACAAAACTAGAAAAAGCAATCCTAAAATTTCCATAGGAACCACAAAAGACCCTGAATTGCCAAAGCAATTTTGAAAAATAAAGGCAAAGCTGGATATATCACAATTCCAGACTTCAACTTACATTACGAAACTGTGATAATCAAAACAGTATGGTACTGGCACAAAAACAGACACATAGGTCAATAGAACAGAATAGAAAACCCAGCAATAAACCCACAATTATGTGTTCAACTAATCTGATAAAGCAGGAAAGAATATAGAACAGTAAAAAAACTGTCTCTTCAACAAATGGTGCTGGGAAAACTGGTCAAGGACATGCGTAAGAATGAAACTGGATGACTTTCTTAACACCACACACAATAATAAACTCAAAATGGATTAAGGAACTGATATGAGACCTGAAGCCATAAAAATTCTAGAAGAGAACTTGGGTTCTCTGACACTGGCCATAAAATAGTTGTATCTTCTGATAGAATTACATTCTCTTCTTTAAAAGTAAGTTACCATAGAAAGTTGCTTTACTGTTTAAAAATATGGTTTTTATACAGAGCTCCAGTTTCTTCTCTCACATCTTTTGTACGTTAAGTTTCTTTTTTGAATTTCAAGATCATGTAATACACACACATTTAGAATGTTTTAGAGAATTATTATGTTGCAAGTCCAGAATTCAGGATGAGAATTCAGGATGAGATAAGTGGATGTATTATTTTTGAACTGGCCTAATTTAGAAGGCTCACTATCACATATAAGGTACATTTCAATAAGTTTTTTGTTAGCAACCTTACCCATAAAAAATCATTTTTGTAATATTCCTGTTGACAAAAAAAAATGACAGACTTAATAAGATTTCTGGCCCATTATAGATCCAACTCAACTCTTTTGGGAATAGTAAAACTTGTAAAACTCTTATAAGCATAAATCCTCATGGGTTTTATTATATGGTCTTTAAATTGTAGATTTTAAATGCAATTTTAGTTTCTTAAAATTAAAGATAACTCATAAAAATAGAGGTAGGCAGATTACATTTCCAATAAGATAAATAAAATAATATGAAGAATAGAAATTAAAATGTAAGGATGCCTGGGTGGCTTAGTCAGTGGTTGAGCGTCCGCCTTTTGCTCAGGGCGTGTACTGGTCACAGGATCGAGTCCCACATCGGGCTCTTTGCGAGGAGCCTGCTTCTCCCTCTGCCTGTGTCTCTGCCTCTCTCTGTGTATCCCTCATGAATAATAAATAAAATCTTAAAAAAAGAAGTTAAAATTTAAATTATTAATAAATCTGTACTGTGCTACCATATGAGTAGTTCTCCATTTTTCACCGTATCGTATAATGTACTATTCTCTCAAATTGTGCCCTCTTTTGACATAAACTCACTAAAACAGATGATATTGAAACCATGAGGCTTTTGCAGGTTTGAGAGATGTGCTTTGCTTTCCAGAGCTAGTATGAATTTAGTGCTGCTGAATATTATGGAAGAAAACCTGATTTGGTCAAATTTGTATACATGTGTTGTTTTGTGGGAGGGAAAGTAACAATTAAGGGTTTGTTTCATTGAACTAGAAACTTTTGTGAGGGAAAAATCAATCACACATTTGCGATGTGGAAATAACATGAATTTTTAAGCACTAGATATGCCTTCCATACTTATTAAGTAGAAGATTATTTTCTAGTTCACTTGGTATATCTTCACAAATGTTTTCAGAGCTCATAAAGAAATAACTGTTGGATTCATTCAGCCACTTATTCCACAAATATTTATTTACAACCAATCAGTTTTCTAATGGCTGGAGATATACAATAAATAAAATAGCATATCTCTGCCCACATAGAATACGCACAATACTGAGGTGAGAACAATTAAATATATGCATGTGTGTATTGTATATATGTACATATCCTTATAAATAAAACATTGTTTATCAAGTATCATGAGCATTAAAAAAAAATGTTTGTGTCTCCTCAAAATTCTTATGTTGAAGCCCTAACTCCTAATGTTTGGAGGTGGAGCCTTTAGGAGGTAGTTAGATGTAGATGAGGTCATGAGAATGGAGTCTCCATGATGGGTTTTGTGTCCTTATGGGGAAAAGAGACCAGGGCTCCTCCCTCTTTCTGCCATGTGAGACACAGTAAGAAGGTGGCTACCTGCAAGACAGAAGGAGGTCTCATCAGTGACCGAATCAGCTGGCTTCCCAATCTTGATTTTCCAGTCTCCAGAACTGTGGGAAAATAATTTGTTTTTAATGCCATCTGGTCTACAGTATTTTGTTGTAGCAGCCTGAACAGACTAAGACAGAAAGAATAGGGGCGGGGGGAGTCTGAGAAAACCTCACTGAAAAGATAGTATTTAATCAGACTTTAGGAGTTGAGTGAGTGAGCCATGTCTTGGGATGCATAGGGAACTGCAATGCCATGGTCTTGGGGAGGGAAGGTACCTGGCTTTTTCCCAGAACAGCAAAAAGGCAAAGTGACTGAAGCAGCAAGAACAAGCACGAATATTAATAAATGAGTTCAAGGAGATAGTGACCTAATTTGGGTAGGAAATGTCCATTTTAAGGACTTTGTGTTTTGCTCTGAGTGAGATTAAAGGTAATTGGAGGGTTATGAGCAGCAGAAGAAAATGCCCTGAATTATATTTTAATAATAATAATATTTGATATCTGTGTGGGGAACATGTTGGCAGGAGTGGAGCAAGAGAGAGAGAAAGAGGAAAGCAGTACGTGATGGTGGCTTTGATGGTAGAAAGAGGTAGTAGCAATAGAGGCTGTGAGAAGTTAGATTCTGGATATTACAGTTTCAAGGTAGAACCAAGAGAATAAACAGGCTAATAGATTGGATATGGCCTGTAACAGCAAGAGAAGAATAGGAAATTACTTTAAAATTTTGATGTAGACAACTGCAATGAAGAAACTTTCATTAAATGAAACGAGGAAGTCTCTAGAATGCAGATTTGGGGAGAAGATCAGTAGTTTGTTTTAGGAGGTACTGTTTGAGAAACCTGTTAGACAACCAAGATAAGATATAGAATAGGTTACTGAATGAATATAGAACTCTGAAGTTCAAGGGGAAGATCCAGAATTGAGATATAGATTTGAGAATCAGAAGCTTGGAGGTAATATTTAAAACAACATACAGGTTGCAATCACTAAAGAAATGGTTTCAATGGAAAAAGTGCCAGGACGTGGTCTGAGGACTCTTCAATATTAAGAAGTTAGAGGTAAAATGAGCAAGGGAGATTGAGCAGTAGTCAGTGAGGTAGGAGGAAAGGCAGGTGAGTGTGATAGCTATTTCTGGACTCTTTCTTCTGTTACTTTCATCTGTAAGTCAGTTCTTTTTCCAGTATCATATTGTTTTTGATGACTTCGTTATACTTAGTCTTTTTTTCTAAAAGATTTTGTTTATTCATGAGAGATACACAGAGAGAGGCAGAAAAATAGGCAGAGGGAAAAGCAGGCTCCCCGTGGGGAGTCCAATACAGGACTTAAAAAAATTTTTTTTTAATAATAAATTTATTTTTTATTGGTGTTCAATTTGCCAACATACAGAATAACACCCAGTGTTCATCCCGTCAAGTGCCCCCCTCAGTGCCCGTCACCCATTCACCCCTACCCCCCGCCCTCCTCCCCTTCCACCACCCCTAGTTCGTTTCCCAGAGTTAGGAGTCTTCATGTTCTGTCTCCCTTTCTGATATTTCCCACACATTTCTTCTCCCTTCCTTCTATTCCCTTTCACTATTATTTATATTCCCCAAATGAATGAGACCATATAATGTTTGTCCTTCTCTGATTGACTTATTTCACTCAGCGTAATACCCTCCAGTTCCATCCACATCGAAGCAAATGGTGGGTATTTGTCGTTTCTAATGGCTGAGTAATATTCCATTGTATACATAAACCACATCTTCTTTATCCATTCATCTTTTGATACAGGACTTGATCCCAGGACTCTATCCCAGGATTCTGAAGGCAGAGGTTCAACCACTGAGCCACCCAGGCGTCCCTTGTTATACTTAGTCTTCAAATCAATTAGTGTGATTCCAACTTTTTTTTCAAAATTGTTTGGCCAGTTCTTTTGCTTTTTCATATACATTATACTATCAGCTTTTAATTATTTTCAAAAAACCTACTCAGATTTGCATTACAATCATATTTTATCTCTACGTAAGTAAGGAGAGAACTAGCATCTTTAATTATATTAGTCTACCACTCCACAAATGTTGTGTATTTTGCTGTTTATTTAGACCCTTTTTGATATCTTTCATCAGTGTTTTCTAGTTTTCAGAACACAGATCTTACACATCTTTTGTTAGATTTTTACCTAATTATTTCATGTTTTTGAAGTTATTATGAATATTTTTCAACTTCCAAGTGTTTGTTGCTATGTAACACATATTTTTGTTAACTTCTTTGAGATTTTTTTAAAAATAGACAATATTGTTGTCCATGAAAAATGATTTTTTTTTGTCTTTTCCAATGAGTATGCCTCTTATTTCTCTTTTTTTCCTAATTGTGCTGGCTAGGACTGCTAGTCCCATGTTGAATATAAATGGTTAGAGCAGATTATGTTCCTTAGATAGTCTTTTCTTATTTATGATTTTGGTGGGATAAGAGGGATTATTCAGAATTATATCATTATTATATTAACTGTAATATAAGCATTTCTTTGTAAGCACTGCTTTAGTTTGGCTCATCATATCTTGATATACTTTGTTATCATTTTAAATTCTTTCAAAACATTTTATATTTTCCTTTTCTGTGATTTTTTTTCTTTGACCCCATAGGTTAGTTAAAAACATGTTGTTTCCAACCATTTGGGGATTTTTAAAATATTATTCTGTTATTCATTTCTAGCTTCTTAATCCCATTGTGTTCAATGAACCTACTTTGTATAACTTTAAATTTTAAAAATTTGTTCAAATATGTTTTATGGCTCAGAACATGCTTTATGCTGATGCATGTATACTTGCAGAGAATGGATATTCTGCTGTTGATTGGCAGATATGTAAAATTGGATGAAAATATTGTTCAGACCTATATCCTTCCTGATTTTTTCCCCTTATTTGTTCATTTACTGAGAGAGGAATACTGAAATCTCCACTGATATTAGTGAATTTATGTGATTCCAATTTATCTCCACTATTAGCTTATTAGATATCCTTCTTTTTATTTTATTTCATAGTTACACTAGGATTTTGGAACATATTTTCAACTTACTGCTGTCTCTCTTCAAATGGTATTATATTACCTCACAGTTTGCACACACATATGTCTGTTCATGTTCATGTGTACATTATTATGTTAGTTTTCTCAGGCATTATCTTCAGTTATTTCTTCTGCTTCATTTTCTCTCTCTTCTTAAGAGTTTTCAATTATGTTAGACTATTTGATTGTCTTATAGCATGTGGATACTCTGTTTTCATTTAATGCTTCAGATTTTAATTTTGTATTTCAGTTTAAGTTACCTGAGTTTTGCATCTGCTGTGTCTAGTCTACTGATAAAAGGGGGTGGGAGTTGGTTTTACACTGATAAGAGTTTGAACAGACCTCTGTAAGAGACTATGTTCAAACAGATTTCCTGCTCCTTTCTTAGGATTGGATGTCCTTTGCTTCTACTCTTCCTTTAGAAGCAACGTGCCTTTGCTTGGAACAGGTGACAAGACACTTTTTTATTTCTCTGCCAGTGGGAAGCTGCTTTTGCTTGTGACTAGGTGCGATGCAGATTGTGAGTGATAAGCGAAGGGATTTCCAATCTCTTCCCACCACAAAAGACAGGTAGTTTTTGTTTCTCTCCCTTGACCAACTGTGATTCACCAGTGCCTGGGACCTGGGAATGGGAGGATTTTCTGCCCTTCCCCCAGCAGCTTAGAGCTATTGATATCTAAGAAAAAAGCCTAGAAAGAAGGTTGAATTTCATTTGTGCACTATAAGGGCCTCTCTCTGAATTTGCCTTCCTTGCCCCTAATCTTTATTTTGAGCACTAGGTGGAGGTCAGGGGAAAAGAGGTTGAAGTGAGTGCAGTGTCAGCTTGTGTCTGAGGGTCCAAGGGATGCTAGCACATACTTGATGTTTAAGAATTTTTAAATAGGGATCCCTGGGTGGCGCAGCGGTTTGGTGCCTGCCTTTGGCCCAGGGCATGATCCTGGAGATCTGAGATCGAATCCCACATCGGGGATGGAGCCTGCTTCTCCCTCTGCCTGTGTCTCTGCCTCTCTCTCTCTCTGTATCTGTCATAAATAAATAAAATATTTAAAAAAAAGAATTTTTAAATATTTTTACTATTTTCTTCTAGACCACTCTGATGATGGTAGCCCTTCCTCTTGTGCTCTGCCAAAATTACATCACTTTATACATCTCATCTCTCCTTACAGAGGTGCTTGACTCTGGAATTCAGTTCACCTGGATGTCTTGCAAATTTAGCTCTCTAATGGGCTTTAGTAAAGTTATGATTTTGTGGATTACCTAGCTTTGTCTCATTGTTAGGGTGCAAGTAATGCTCTCCATGACTTTCAACATCTGATTTGGCTGTCTGTATTCTCTTAAGATATGCATTAGGGTTTTCTACCTTTCCATGTAGTCTTAGAAGAAAGAAAATCCTGCAGAAATCCACTATTGGATTTGCAACATACTGGTCATTGGTAAATTGAGAAATGCAGTTTCATTGGAATGATGATAGCCAAATCTTGATTGGGGAGTAGGTTCAAGAGACAAAGAAGGGAAAAGAAGAATTGGAAACCATGAGTTTAAATAACTCTCTTGAGGGTTTTCCTCCATAAAGGGCAATGGAGAAATAGGTAGCAGCTAGAACAGGGGAGTACATTGCTGGAGCTACATCTTTGACTAGGTAAAAGGTTGGGATCTGGTACTCATGTGAAAGGGCTGGCCTCTGGAGCATGGAGAGTGCCCTATATAAACAGGAGAGAAAGCCAAGTATACAGGCACCAACACTGGTAGATGAGAAGATGTGGGGAAGGGAGCTTGTGGAGGTTCTTTTGTGATTGCTTCACATTATCATTGCCTGAGGTAGCCAGGTATCCTGTGAGAGAATGGGGGAAGAATGGGGGAAGAATGGATAGCTCTGAAGGTGTGAAGGAGTCATCTAAGATAGACTCAGATAGACTCAGATGGAATAAGATTTGAGAATAGATTATTTTCTACACTTAAGTAAACAGAAACAATAATAGTAAAACTTTTCCTTATTTCTCTGTGACTTCCATCTATTATCCTGACAGAAAATATATTTCATTTTTTCATAGTCACTTTTTTGTACTATGAAATACTAACACAAGCAATTGAAGTATTAAAATCAATTATCCACTTATTTGGCATCATGTGGAAAAAACTACAGAGATGTTCATGATTCTAGCTATTTTTTTATAAATTTATTTTTTATTGGTGTTCAATTTACCAACATACAGAATAACACCCAGTGCTCATCCCATCAAGTGCCCACCTCAGTGCCCATCACCCAGTCACCCCCACCCCCTGCCTACCTCCCCTTCCACAACCCCTAGTTCGTTTCCCAGAGTTAGGAGTCTTACATGTTCTGTCTCCCTTTCTGATATTTTCCACTTATTTTTTCTCCTTCCCCCTATATTCCTTTTCACTATTTTTTATATTCCCCAAATGAATGAGACCATATAATGTTTGTCCTTCTCCGATTGACTCATTTCACTCAGCATAATACCCTCCAGTTCCATCCACATCGAAGCAAATGGTGGGTATTTGTTGTTTCTAATAGCTGAGTAATATTCCACTGTATACATAGACCACATCTTCTTTATCCATTCATTTTTCTATGGACACCGAGGCTCCTTCCACAGTTTGGCTATTGTGGACATTGCTGCTAGAAACATCGGGGTGCAGGTGTCCCGGCGTTTCATTTCATCTGTATCTTTGGGGTAAATCCCCAGCAGTGCAATTGCTGGGTCATAGGGCAGGTCTATTTTGAACTCTTTGAGGAACCTCCACACAGTTTTCCAGAGTGGCTGCACCAGTTCACATTCCCACCAACAGTGCAAGAGGGTTCCTTTCCCCACATCCTCTCCAATATTTGTGGTTTCCTGCCTTGTTAATTTCCCCCATTCTCACTGGTGTGAGGTGGTATCTCATTGTGGTTTCGATTTGGATTTCCCTGATGGCGAGTGATGTGGATCATTTTCTCATGTGCTTGTTGGCCATGTCTATGTCTTCCTCTGTGAGATTTCTGTTCATGTCTTTTGCCCATTTCATGATTGGATTGTCTGTTTCTTTGGTGTTGAGTTTAATAAGTTCTTTATAGATCTTAGATATTAGCCCTTTTTCTGATAGGTCATTTGCAAATATCTTCTCCCATTCTGTAGATGGTCTTTTAGTTTTGTTGACTGTATCCTTTGCTGTGCAAAAGGTTCTATCTTGATGAAGTCCCAATAGTTCATTTTTGCTTTTGTTTCTTTTGCCTTCGTGGATGTATCTTGCAAGAAGTGGCTGTGGCCAAGTTCAAAAAGGGTGTTGCCTGTGTTCTCCTCTATGATTTTGATGGAATCTTGTCTCACATTTAGATCTTTCATCCATTTTGAGTTTATCTTTGTGTATGGTGCAAGAGAGTGGTCTAGTTTCATTCTTCTGCATGTGGATGTCCAATTTTCCCAGCACCATTTATTGAAGAGACTGTCTTTTTTTCAGTGGATAGTCTTTCCTCCTTTGTTGAATATTAGTTCACCATAAAGTTGAGGGTCCACTTCTGGATTCTCTATTCTGTTCCATTGATCTATGTGTCTGTTTTGTGCCGGTACCACACTGCCTTGATGACCACAGCTTTGTAGTACAACCTGAAATCTGGCATTGTGATGCCCCCAATTATGGTTTTCTTTTTTAAAATTGCCCTGGCTATTGGGGGTCTTTTCTGATTCCACAGAAATCTTAAAATATTTTGTTCCAACTCTCTGAAGAAAGTCCATGGTATTTTGGTAGGGATTGCATTAAATGTGTAAATTGCCCTGGGTAACATTGACATTTTCACAATATTAATTCTTCCAATCCATGAGTATGGAATATTTTTCCATCTCTTTGTGTCTTCCTCAATTTCTTTCAGAAGTGTTCTGTAGTTTTTAGGGTATAGATCCTTTATCTCTTTAGTTAGGTTTATTTCTAGGTATCTTATGTTTTTGGGTGCAATTGTAAATGAGATTGACTCCTTAATTTCTCTTTCTTCTGTCTCTTTGTTAGTGTATAGAAATGCCATTGATTTCTGGGCATTGATTTTGTATCCTGCCACACTGCCAAATTGCTGTATGAGTTCTAGCAATCTTGGGGTGGAGTCTTTTGGGTTTTCTATGTAGAGTATCATGTCATTGATGAAGAGGGAGAGTTTGACTTCTTCTTTGCCCATTTGAATGCCTTTTATTTCTTTTTGTTGCCTGATTGCTGAGGCTAGGACTTCTAGTACTATGTTGAATAGCAGTGGTAAGAGTGGACCTCCCTGTCTTGTTCCTGATCTTAGGGGAAAGGCTCCCAGTGCTTCCCCATTGAGAATTATATTTGCTGTGGGCTTTTTGTAGATGGCTTTTAAGATGTTTAGGAATGTTCCCTCTATCCCTACACTCTGAAGAGTTTTGATCAGGAAAAGATACACTCGTAAAACAATCAATGTGATTCATCATATCAGCAAGAGAAAAAACAAGAACCATATGATCCTTTCAATAGACGCAGAGAAAGCATTTTGATAAAATACAGCATCCATTCCTGATTCCAGCTATTTTATATTGTGTAAATATTGGCCAGTATGACCAGTCTCTCTAGTACCACCGATCCAAATTATTTGATGAATGAGGAAACAGAAATCATTATGGCTTGTTGGCTTGAACCCTTTCTTGGCACTTCCAAATGATATAATTAACTACTGTTATGGGAAATCCTTAGCAAATTCCCCCAAATAAATTACGATTCCTGGAACCACATTGTAACATTTTTTTCTTCTTATAGGAACCGAAGACTATAATAGAATCATGACCAATTTTCTTAAGCAAAGTGCGACAAGGTCAATATGCCCTTTTCTAATCTATAGAAATGGATTTCTTCATTGAGTGAGGAGTAACATCTGCATATCATCTGCTCAGAGGGCTTCTGTTTGGGAATTCTCTTCGCTTTATTTTTATTATTTTTGGTGAAACCAAAGTCTCTGGGTAGATTGGTAAGACAAGAAAGATTTCTCTCTTTGTATCTTGTCAAATGAATATTATAATTGGATTTCACCATGGCCCAGAACTTTGGTCCATAGAAAGTAATAAAAAAGATCAGCATACTCCTGGAACATTCACTTAGTGCTCCCTAAGTTTTTGAGATGTGTGCTGTGTATACCTGTTGGAGGGAGACATCCCTCTGTCATCCTCCTCCAAGACATCAAGTGAACAATTTTAGCTACTGTTTGTACAATTAAAGATAACCATGTTCAAACAAATGCCTGGAGGGAGCTAGGACAATATCTGGATATTGCTAAACATTGTATTTGCTAGGGGGGAAGAGATTGAGAAAAGTTTTGTCTATTTCTCTCATTTACTTGGAATTTTCATGTATGGTTTTGAGAAGAATCAGTCAGGTTTTTTTATGGAAAAGGTAATAGATTATACCAAGTTTGGTAAAACCTAGAATAGCTATACACAGCTAAACAGCTCAGGTCTCTAAACATGCAAACACTTTTGAAAAAAATTTGTACAACGGGGTCAGTAATTTGAAAAGATTAGCAAATATTTGAATTGCAGTGATCTTTGCATGAAAGATCCACCATGATTTAATCTCATGAGGCCTTCCATGAATAACATATAGGATCACTCCATAGAGCTGACCTCCACAAACCCTGATATCTCTTTGCACATCTCATGCTCTGTTGCTTTTGCTGTTGGATTGCTTAATTCAGTCACTTGTCTGTCTCCTAAATATACTATTGGAGTTAGCAGTTTGCAATCACACTTTATTACTCTTCGGGGTGAATGGTATAGATTGAATGTTTGTATCTCTCCAAAATTCATGTTGAAGCCCCCTACTATGATGGTATTTGCATATGGGACATTTAGGAGGTTAATTAGGTCATGAGGATGGGGTTTCCATGATAATCAGTGTCCTGATTAGAAGAGGAAAAGAGCTAACTCTCTTTTCTCCACCATGTAAGGGTACAATGAAGAAGGTGGCTGTCTATAAACCCAACCATACCGGCACTCTGATTTCAGACTTCTAGGCTTCAGACTTCTAATTCATTAATGGGAATTGAATGTTTGTTGTTTAAGCCATCCAGTTTATGATATTCTGCTTTAGCAGCCCGAACTAAGATGGTGATTTCTTTTTGAACATCTTTCTACTCTAAAATATGTTATACATATATCACTCATGCATAATATTTTCCTAACTTCACTTTTATTTGAGGCCCCTATGCAGTATTCATACCAAATGAAAGATCACATGATAAAATTAATTTCCAGATCTATCAGTAGTTTAATACTCAGAATTATTTCCTTCTCTGGGATAGGGAAGTGTCTAAAGACCATGAAATTATTGTTTCTGTTCAAGTGAACCAAAACTTTGTTGCATTCTACACATTATAGTTGACTCATTTCTCTGTACCTGACTAGCTATCTGTGCCCTGCCTGGCCCTTCTATGTCCATGTGAAATAGTCTTTGATCATCTGGTCATATATAGGTTACAATTAACCTCATCCTCTCACTTATTTTTTCAGCCTAAACTGGAATCTCCTCATTTGTGTGCCTCAGCTTGGTTTCTTTTATGTAGAGCAACTACAATCTCTCCTAGAAGTTACATGCACAGAGGCATATCTACCAGGATTTTGAATGTAGTTACCAGTTTCTTTCAGAATTATATCTATAAATCTCTAGTTGCATCAGTTTCAAAATCATTACATTTCTACAGATCTAGGTTAAATTCTGGATCTGCTACTTATCAACTGTGTGAACTTGGGCAAATTGCTAATATTCTCTGGGCTTTAATTTTATCTTCTCTAAAAGTTTTATTTGTGGATATGATTGTTTTAAGAATTAAGTAAGATATTTATGTAAAATGCTCAGTACAATATCTGGTATGTAAAGTACATAGTATGTGCAATAATATTAGCAATTATTAATATTTTTGTTATAGTTCTTAATAAATGATATGACATTATGATAATGGAAATTAATGGTATCAGCATAGTAACTAGCAAGGTGTAGTAGACATTAACAGTGTCCATGAATATTTGGTTCTCTTCTCATTCTGAGTATACTGGAGGATTAAAATTCCCAGTCTCTTGAAGATAAACGTGACCATACTTACTTATGGTTAATGAAACATTTGAGAACTGGTATGTGACTCTATATTATTCTCTCATCTCTTTCTCTCCCTGTCTTGGTTATTGCATAATCATTTATTAATAAGGCTGAGCCAACTCATGGAGCACTGGAAAGTTTAAGCCATTGAGATTTTGGTATTATTACCAAAGCATGATTATCTTACTGTGACTTATTTATAAAGTCAATGAAGGAAAAATTGATACAGGTGATTGTTTCTTGGCTGAGCTTGCCTGCAAGGAAAGTTAGAATCTTAGAAGTGGTCAGAGGAACTAAATCTAGGATCAAACAGTGAGTGATTTAAATCTCTCCTAAGAACTATGGTGATCACATGCTTCAGCTGACCTGGCTCTCATAGCAGAGAGTGATGTGAATACTGAGCTAGGTCAGGCACAGCCATCATCTCAGTTCTAGGGAGTATACTATCCAGTCACTGGGCATGAGAAGAGGTCCAGCCTTTGGAAGGACAAGACTGCAACATGGGCTTTAATGAAGAATTCCAGCATCAGAAGGTGACCTAGAATATCTATAATAAAAGTGAGGCAGAAACTCCAGTTATTGAACTTGGTAAATATGGTGTGTTTGTGGCAGAGGGGCAGAGTTTGATAAAATGGAAAAGAGAGAAATGCTGAATTGTTCTCTCATTTGAAGTAAAATATTAAAAATGTTGTATTGTGTTTTAAAAACTTTAAACTCAGACTATTAGACAGATGAAACCCAAAGTGCCCGAGGAAGTAGTCATATAATTAAATAGTCATAAATTAAACCTAGTATAGACTTCACTCTTGAAATTTCATTAGGGCTTGAGAAAATTTTATAATTTAAAAATACTGTAATGCAGTAATTAAACATGAAATAGTATCACTTGAAAGGGAGAAACTGAACCCTGTCAGGAAATGATCAGGTCACAAAAATTATGAATTTTATATTTCAGCTATGCAGAAAGTTTGAAGAAAAAGAATCCTTGGGGATTTTTACTTGTCAGTCAGGAAGAATAAGCTGATGGAGTGAACCATGCCAATTTAAAGGTTTAGTGAGCTGTAACAAGAATATTATCAGTAAAAATGGCCGCATGTTATGTGGGAATGCCACCTCCTTCAGATTTTTTATAAATAGCTCCAGGTCTTGCTGCCATGTGGATCCTGATGATTTTTTTACCCTTTTCTCTGGTTCTCTATGGACAAATATGTCATCTATTTTTCTGAAGTTTGCTAAGGAAATTTTTACTGCTGCTGCTACCCATTGGTATAATTTCTGAAGTTGCTAGGGACTAATGTTGGAGAGACTGTAGCAGGTGCACAGAAGAGAAAAAAATCCCCAAATAACAGATTAAACAAGATACAAGTTTCTTTCTTTCTCTCATAAAAACAATAAAGGTCTGCCAATAAGGACCCAGTATCCTCTGAGGCTAAGCTTCGCCATCTTAGTTGGTCTTGTCTTCAAGATCATCCTTTTGTTGCAGGCCATGAATGGGAGAAAATGCAGAAGGGCAAAAATATGCTTCTACTATTTTGTCAGCTTTGATTAAAGGAAGCATTTCTACTCACATTTCATTGGCTTAGGCAGCCATATGGCCATGCCCAACCACAAGGGAAGATAGAATATGCAGACCATAATTCTAGGCAGCAGGTAGGATTTCCTACTATTCTGCCAGTAAAAACACACAGAGATCAGAAGGCAATTAGCTATCTTTGTCATAATGACCAAAGCCACTGGCACAAGTGCTATTGAGAATTTTATTTCAATGTCCAAGGCTTTTTATCCTAAATCAAAACAATATTTTTTTATCAAAAAATACATATTCATTATGTAACACAGAACAATGACAAAAAAGGAGACTATTAAATTTTTTATCTAATTGCATCATCCAGAAGTAACACTATTGACATCTTGGCATATATCCTTTCATTATTTCATATATATTTATGCACCTTTATATCTATTTACATAAACTAATGAATATATATAGTATATTATAAATATGTACACATACTGATATATATAAATATACATTTAATTGAGCCATATAATACAATTTTATTCATTTTTTACTTATTAACGTTTGCTTATATTAAATTATTTTGTGGAACAGAATTCAAAACTTTTTATTGGTCTATAGTATTTTGTTATATCAAAGAGTTATCTTGAATGATTTATTTATTTATTTATTTATTTTACCTTGACTAATTTAAATGATACCCAAAAATTCTATAAATATATTATACCTGATGTACTTTATGTGATGGTGAACATTGTGTTTTTATTTGTTTGGGCCCATTTTGGATTAATTCCTTAGTATGAATCATTAACCATAGAACTGTTTAGGCATAGATTTTATATTTTGACAGTTTAACATTATGTATCACACTTACATATTTATATTTATTTTTTAAAGATTTAATTGATTTATTCATGAGACACACAGAGACAGAGAAAGAGGCAGAGACACAGGCAGAGGGAGAAGCAGGCTCCATGCAGGGAGCCTGACATGGGACTTGATCCCGGGTCTCCAGGATCACGCCCTGGGCTGAGGGCGGCGCTAAACCGGTGAGCCAACTGGGCTGCCCACATTTTTATGTTTAAATAACTTTTATAACTGAGAGTATTTAGTAAAACTAAATCTAAAACACAATCTAAATTATATAATACCTTATGAAATTAGAGGAGTTTACACAGGCAGTTTTTTAAAGGCTACTTTAGAATGTTAGTGCTTATAAGTTTGCCTTAAAAATAACAACGAGAACAGAAAAAAAAGATGACAGCAGGAGACACATCATTACTTTTCATATTAAGTGAATCATGAATTCTGTCTTTTTAATATTTCTTTTTTATGTCAGGATTGAACAAAATATATTTTCTTTCTTACATAAGGAAATACTGTGTTTATGAAGTAGGAAATTATCACTTATCAGTAATGCAACAAGAGCACAGGTCATTGTGTATGATTTCATAGGGGAAAATTACTCCTTGCAGTGCATTGGTCGTAGCATGTGAGAAGACACCATTTCTTTCAACCTTGAATTCAGGCCTATGTCTTAGCTTCAGGTTGATTAAGTGGGAGAATGCCAGCGACAAAAACACCTCATTTATAACCAATTCAAACTCTCTCTTAAGACACTTGAAAGTAAGACCAAACTTAGAAAAGTCAGATATTTCAAAGTAGGCTGCTTTAATTGTCTTTGGTATATCTTATACATCTTCTTAATTAACAACTTGGACAGAGCTAATCACCCGGACCCTCAGAATAGTTTAATTGTTCATAGAAGAACTGACGCCCTGAAGGTCTTTCTAAAAAGAGAGTACTGAATGTGTGTATTTGACTAGCAGGGGTTTGAAGAAATTTTTAAAGATGTGGTTGTTAATATGGACAAGGAGAGAAAAGGATCTGCTCAATAATTATAATTAGAGATTTGGTAAGAAATCTTTAAAATTTGCTTAGTATTCCTTTTGCTTGATTTCATCCCAAATGAGCAATTTAACAAATCTCATCCTTGAGAAGTTACTCATTTTTATGGGTTGGAATATAAAGCATTTACTCCAGGAATCATCTCTTGATTTTTTTTCAAACTTCAAAAGAATTACTTTATAGTAAAACTTCCAGTTAGGACATTTGCATTGAAAGACATAAGCATCTTCTTTTTCTTAAAACACTATGGTGATAGAATAAGGGCTATTTATTGAATGCTTATTCTGGATTAAATTCTTCATGTGTGTTGCTTCTAATCTTCATAACAAATCTTCAAGGAGGAATCATTACCCTTTTATAAATGAGGAAACTGAGTTTCAGAGAGGATAGAAATTTGTGTCCTGTCTCACAGCTGCCACATGTCAGAGGTAGGACTAGAACTTAGGGCATTTAGGCCAAAGGAACCAGGATGATTGCCTAAGGCAGGCACTGGCTGTTGGATGGAGAAGATAAAATAAGAGGTACAACTGCATAGAATAACTCTGTGAAAAGTATACATGAAGATTAAAAAACCCCCACAAAACTTCTAAGTATTACTTCTGAGTTTGTTTTTTATTATTTAAAACAAAAATAGGGTGGAAAGGGGGAGTTTCAGAATCAAATATTAGTCAACACACACATTATGATAGAAAAGGACACTTAGCATCTTAAATTTCTGGAAATTGTATAGTTTTGAGCATTTATTCTGATTTTATCTATCTATAAAATAGAGGGAAACATCTTTTGAGTTAACTAATGAAATAAGTGGTTAGTTTTCTTCTGAGGGCCTCATATACTTCAAAGTTTATAGCAGTGTCAACACTTACTGAAGGCTCCAAATGTATCCAATGCTAAGTAGATACACTTAGACAATTTAGGAAGGAATACTTTGAACAAGATGGGAGTATAAATAACATTGTATTTTCTTTTTTTTTAATATTTTATTTATTTATTTATGAGAGACACAGAGAGAGAGGCAGAGACACAGGCAGAGGCAGAGGGAGAAGCAGACTCCATGCAGGGAGCCCTACATGGGACTTGATCCTGGGTCTCCAAGGATCACACCCTGGGCCAAAGGCAGCGCTAAACCGCTGAGCCACCTGGGCTGCCCAGCATTGTATTTTCATGTAGAGCTTTTTATTCATTTGTAATGTTCAAATGCTTATTGGATATCCAAAATGCAATGTTTAAAGAGTCTGATATGTTTAGTTCTTGAGAGGCAATGTAGCTTAGTGCTTACAGTCTCCTGAGCAAGGTTTCCTGGGTGCAAATCCTGAAATCCTAAATCAGCCATTCACCACTTATGTGTTCTTTATGGTAAGTTTCACCCCTCTGTGCCTCAGTTTTCTTATCTTTAAAATGAAGCTAATAGTACTTTTCTCACACGGTTCTTATGAGGATTATATGTGTTAATATTTGTAAAGCATTTAGAATACTTTATAATAGTGCTTTGTGAGTTTGATACTTGTTTTAGGGAACAGTGTATAAAGTTGGATACATGGGTGAACAACTTTATTCATACCACGTAATTCTGAAAATGCAATTCAGCTATTCTTCAATCTCTTTAGGGTCAAAGAGGTGAAATGATAAGTTTCTGTGGTAATATGATTGTGTTTAAAAAACTCATTCAAACACAATTTTGGAGGGATTAGGAGTCTTTAAAATGATTTGAAATCGGTTTTCTATCTCAACTTGTGGTTCTTAAGGAGGAAGTGGAGTGAGATTAAAACTTTGACCTTTAGAATATCAAGAGCAAAAACATATCCTAAACAATTCCAGAGAAAAAGAACTTGAGAATTGAAATTGCATCTAGGAAGACATTATACTAGAGGACAAGGAGGCCACAGTTTCAAAAATTCGAAGAGAATTGTTTTAATCAAGAATTCTTTACCCAGTCAAACTTTTAATCAAGTGTATAATGAGATACTATTTCTAGATAGTCAAAGGCTCAGAAAGTTTACCTGCCAAACTTCCTCAACTTTAATTGAGAAGTTACATAAAGATGGACTACAGCAAAACGAGATGCAAACTAAGAAAGAACAATATATGGCAGCTGGGGAAATTTGATCTCATTCAGGAGAGTAATGAAGCACATTCCTATGCTGATGGCTAGATAGTAGGCCCTTCAGACCATTGGTTCAGGATGAGCAGGAAGACAGGACCAGAAGGGAGGAAACTATGAAAAGGAATTTAAAAAAAAATTTAGTAATGGTCTTGAGAGAATGGATATGTTAAGGAGACTGTATAAGGAAGAAGGAAAGGCAATTAGGATAAATTTATAACACTGTTCTTTTGATTCAGGGGCAATACCATGTTTTTTTTCTTCTCTATCACTTCTCTCTTGATTTTGTTCTTGGCTTCTGTATAGTACATTCACTGAAGTAAAGCTCTCTGGCTCCTCACTTTTGTGTACAGGGAGTTTGGTGGTGGTAAACTGGTTACATCCTCCTTCACAAAGCCTGGAAGAGGTTGCATTGCCTCTTACCAAAGCTAAGATGGGCCATATTTGGTGTGTGGCAACTATTGCAGCAGTCACCAACCATAGACAAAACTGATGGGATGGGGAATATCTTGTTAATAGGATGACAAATCGGTTAATCTTTTGTTCAGAAAAAAACAACTTTTCTTCCTTTTATTTTTTTGCTTTCTTTTCCTTTTTTCCTAGAGAGTGTGCGAACACATGTGAGCAGTAGGGGAGGGATAGAGGGAGAGGGAGAAGAATCCCAAGCAGGTTCCATACCCAGTGCAGAGCCCAGTGCAGGGTTTCATCCCATGACCCTGAGATCATGACCTGCCGAAATCAAAAGTCCAAACTCAACCAACTGAGCCATTCAGGCCCCTAGGAACAACTTTTCTTATCCACATCAAGCAACTGGTTAATTGCAAAGGGTAGAGTCTGTCATAATAATGAACTGGGACTTTGTTTCAAAATTTTTTGCCATGTGCTTACTCTAGATATGCTGCTGTACAGCATGCTTCTAGTACACACTTCCATTTTCATACTGTGATCTTGTTAGCAGCATGCTCTAAAATTAGAGTTTGATTAAATTTTCATTATGCTAAAAATTTGGACTTTGTGCATTAGTATATTTGGGCTTTAAATAATGACAAAGTATTTATAAATAAAAAATAAATCATTATATCAAAGAACACATTCAATACAGGATGCCAAAAGTGGCACTCCACATAGAAAATCTGGAGGTCTAATGAAGATTCATTCATTATCAGACAATCAGTTATATATGATCTTTTTTGCAATCAAGAAGGTTCAGGAAGGATGGCCTGTGGTGCAAAATCGTAGAATTTTAATTAATGTTTTCCTCATCATTTTCCCATAAGTTATTTTGTCAGGTGATAATAGCTTCTCTCAGAAATGGGCTTTAACTCTATATTTAAAACTTCCAAAGAAAAACAATTCCAAAGATATAATAATTCTTATGAATTGCACCAACTCTGACCTTGGGAAGCCTATTTTAAATATGACAGAAAAGCTTCAGTTGACTAGTTCATGAAGTATCAATTATTTTATCCATTTTCTCCCTTTAAAGGATTTGCATTACTTCTTGGTGCAGCCTTATAATTAATTTGTAATTATTTATAAAGAATTGAGGAGAGATTAATGTTCCAAATCTAAGTTAAAATGAGTGAGATATATCTTCTTTGAGAGGAAGAACTCTGCTATATTACCTGATAGTATCAGACACTCATTATCAGACAGTTATATTTCTCTCATTAGTAGTAAAACCTGATTACTGACAGAAATAATGATAATCTTATTTATGAAATGATTTTCCATTAACAAAAGCAATAGTAATAAAATATACAGAAATAAATGACATATAGAAATTGAAAGAAATAAGAAAAACATCCTATTAACCTTGTCCAGAAGAGAATCAATAGGACTGATATTTTAGGTCGGTGGTCTAGCAGTGTAAAGGATGGGGGATAGCATTTAGTCCTCATTTAGCCAGGGACAGAAAAAGTAAATTGTTCTAAATATTTCTATATTTCTTTTTAGAAGCTTGATTTTTTTTTTTTTTTTTTTGAGAGAATAGTTTTCCTATTCAAATGGCAATTCTGGACATGTATAACATGCTGTGTTTTCTGCCTTCTTAAAATAACCTTCTCAAATGCAATTAACATGACAGAGACCCAATTAGAAGCAAATGAAGTGAAGTGAAGGTCAGAATGTAGAGGACCTATGATACATAGTTGATGAGATAATAACAAAGATTTGGAGGGATGACATGGCTTTTATAAGCATCAATTTGGAGTTTTCTCACTCAGGGAAGAATAGTCGTATAATAAATTATAAGCTGCTGTTAGGACTGACATCACTCACATTTATTGAATCTACCACTCATCTGGCCCTACCATATTCTCCCTTTGGTAGTAGCTCCATTCAAATACATTTTAAGAATCAGGTGGTCACTGTTTTCTAATACAAGTTCAAGAAATTTATACTCTGAAACCTATCAGATTGCCACTAATTGAAAGTTGGCTTTATTTTATCGGGGAATCAGCAGCATAATGTTTAAAATATTGTATCAACCAACTTATGTCCTAAAATTTTTACTATTAAATACTAAGATTTCTCTAAAAAAAGAGTGATGTAGAAATTCACATTTTTTCTTTTTTGTCAAAATATTAAGATGTTAGTGCTAGAAGTGATTTTAAAAATCCAAATCAATCTTCTAAATATTTCATATTTCATGAGGTTATATTTCACAAGGTTAGAACTTCAGGAATAAAATGGCTGCTTAATTTTTGCAATTATATTTTCTTCTCTCTGTAATTTACTAGTCCTTTTTTCTCTTGTCTTGCTTTCAAGAGAGCTTTTTTATCCTCATTGAATCAGATACTGTTGGGTTCCTACCTGGCATCCAATTTCCCTCTTTTCTTCCTGACAATTACATGCTGATATCCCCAAATATTGGGGAGAGGCACCCCATCTGCAGGCCCTATGTAACCCTAATTAGTTTAGTGATAGTTATCTTACCTGCTTGCCATTGGTTGGTTTAGGAATAGGCATAAGGTCTAGTTTGGGCTGATGAGATAAGAAGGGATGTCTTGTCAGAGCTTTCTAGGAAAAATCTCCTTATGGGATTCAAAGAGTATATCCAGAGAAGTAATAAAGCACATTATTTTTTTTTTAAGTTTTATTTATTTATGATAGTCACAGAGAGAGACAGAGAGGCAGAGACATAGGCAGAGGGAGAAGCAGGTTCCATGTACCAGGAGCCCGACGTGGGATTCGATCCCGGGTCTCCAGGATCGCGCCCTGGGCCAAAGGCAGGCGCCAAACCGCTGCACCACCCAGGGATCCCGATAAAACACATTCTTATGTTGACAGCTATGCAGTAGGCCCAGAAAGCAATTGGTGTAAATCTGAATAAACAATGGCGCTCCAGAGGGGGCTACTAAGAAAAGCTGTTTGAAAGAATCGGGTAATGTCCTTGAAAGATTGGTTGTATTAAGGCAAACAGTAGGGAAAGAAAAGGAATTAGAAAGTACTTTAAAAAAGAAAAAAAGATTTTATTTATTTATTCGAGAGAGAGAGAGAGAGAGAGAGAGAGGCAGAGGAAGAAACAGGCTCCACGCAGGGAGCCCAACGTGGGACTCGATCCCGGGACTCCAGGATCACGCCCTGGGCTGAAGGCAGATGCCAAACCGCAGAGCCCACCCAGGGATCCCAGAAAGTACTTGAAAAAATGAATTCTGTGTCTAATGAGCTCAAAGGCATCACTAGACAACTCTTTGGAATCACTTCCTTCTTGATTATATTGTAAACGTAAATGCCACCCATTCACTGAAATAAACCCCTCTAGCTCCTCACCATTTCTGACGTTCTTTATACTTTTCTAAGAAGTGGTCTGTTTTTCTGTTCTTGGATATGGTCTGATTGTAAGGTCAGGAGCAGCTTTAATCATCTGGGTAGTTTCCTGAAGCCTAAGTCAACATGAGGAAGAGAGCAACAGCAAGAGAATCACAAGGAGGTGAGGTGAGCCCTGTTCCCAGCCCTGGGTCTGCTTTAGGTTTATTGTTATGTGATGTAAACAGTCATCTTATTATTTATTCCAATTTGAGTCTGGGATTTTTGTAATTGTGGCTAAAGGATCCAGTCACAAAAACAAACACTCATTGACCTTTATAGACCATGTTAATATGCTATATGGATGGGAGAATTAAAGTTATACAGACAATCATAAATATATGTGAGGCCCATCTCCTTTATCCTCCTTTCTCGAAGTTTTTAGGCTAATTAGAAATAGAGATCCTCTGTTGCAATGGCTTTTTCTGAACCCTTACCATCAAGTTAAATACACTTATTTTCTGTCACATTGTCTTAGGGCTTAGTTCTTGGATCTCATGGTTCTATAGTCCACCTCTGCTTTCTAGATGATTACATATTTTAAGTACCAAATGACACACTAATGCTTTTTAATCTACTGCTCCAGCCTGAAACTCTCCCCCAAGCTTTAGACTCCTATCACCTGGAATCAACTGATTTCTTCACATCTCTACTTGGGTTTCTAATAGCTGAAATTTAGGAAGTCCAAAAGCCAAACTATGACTCCTTTACCCCTCAAAGAAATCTATTCTGTCATAATATTCTTGCTTAATGCCAATTCTTTCTTTCAATCTAAAAACCTTTGAGCCATCTCTATTTTCTTCATGCCCACACCTGATCCATCAACATAGCCTGTTGCCTATATCTTCAAAATATGCCTATAACCACGTACAAGAGAAAATGCTCTGAATCACTTGCCATCAGGGAAATACAAATCAAAACCACAATGAGATCCCACCTCACACCAGTGAGAATGGGGAAAATTAACAAGGCAGGAAACCACAAATGTTGGAGAGGATGCGGAGAAAAGGGAACCCTCTTACATTGTTGGTGGGAATGTGAACTGGTGCAGCCACTCTGGAAAACTGTGTGGAGGTTCCTCAAAGAGTTAAAAATAGATCTGCCCTACGACCCAGCAATTACACTGCTGGGGATTTACCCCAAAGATGCAGATGCAATGAAACGCCGGGACACCTGCACCCCGATGTTTCTAGCAGCAATGTCCACAATAGCCAAACTGTGGAAGGAGCCTCGGTGTCCATAGAAAAAGGAATGGATAAAGAAGATGTGGTCTATGTATACAATGGAATATTACTCAGCCATTAGAAATGACAAATACCCACCATTTGCTTTGGAGTGGATAGAACTGGAGGGTATTATGCTGAGTGAAATAAGTGAATCGGAGAAGGACAAACATTATATGTTCTCATTCATTTGGGGAATATAAATAATAGTGAAAGGGAAGGGAGAAGAAATGGGTAGGAAATATCAGAAAGGGAGACAGAACATGAAGACTCCTAACTCTGGGAAACGAACTAGGGGTGGTGGAAGGGGAGGGTGTGAATGGGTGAAGGGCACTGAGGGGGGCACTTGACGGGATGAGCACTGGGTGTTATTCTGTATGTTGGCAAATTGAACACCAATAAAAAATAAAGGTATTATTAAAAAAATTAAAAAAATATGCCTATAACCAGATCCCTTCTAACAGTGGTGTACTACCACTCTTGCCTCCACTTGGACTCTCTCTGGTAAGTGCAGATTGGCCTCACTCTCTGTTCTTCTCTCTACTACTCTTCCCTTTTTATGCATCTTTGCATGAGTAGTGAGGCTTTCCCTGACTCTTTTTGCTATCACATTTTCTCTTTTGTCCTAAGGCTCCTTTCTGTCTATATGATTTTACTTCTAAACACTTAACCACCATCTGGCATTCTATATGTTTTATAAATGTATTGCCTTATCATCTGTTTCCTCCTCTAGAATATAAGTTACATGAGGGTTGGGATTTTTGTCTGTTTTGTTTATTACTGTATCTCCATTGACACATGTAAGTACATGATAAATACATGTTTAATTAATGAAATAATCCCTGTCTCTCGGCCATAACTAACCTGGTAAGTGAGTTTTCACTAGTACGTACCAATGGTAACATACTAAGATTTTAATGTAAAGATATGCCTTAATATGACTAAATATTTCATTTAAACATAAGCTCTGAAGTCAATATTTTAACAAAAAGCAATGGTTTTAATAGTGTAGATCTTAGTAGTTATGAGAAAATGAGCCTTTTCTTAAATTTTTGTATCAGATAGCATTCTTTCAATTGTAAGAAATAGAAACCCAATTCAAATTAAATAATAAAAAAAGTATTAGCTCACTTTAAAAGAAGGATTTTATTTATTTGAGAGAGAGACAGGGAGCATGAAAGAGAAAATGAGCATGAGCAGGGGAAGGGCAGAGGGAGAGGGAGAAACAGACTCCCTGCTGAGCAGGAAGCTGGATACTGGCTCCAACCCAGGACCCTGGGATCATGACTGGAGCTGAAGGCAAATGCTTTTTTTTTTATTATTATTTTATTTTATTTTTTTTATTTATTTATGATAGGCACACAGTGAGAGAGAGAGAGGCAGAGACACAGGCAGAGGGAGAAGCAGGCTCCATGCACCGGGAGCCCGACATGGGATTTGATCCCGGGTCTCCAGGATCGCGCCCTGGGCCATAGGCAGGCACTAAACCGCTGCGCCACCCAGGGATCCCCTGAAGGCAAATGCTTAATGGACTTAGCCACCCAGGAGACCCAAAGTATTAGCTCACTTAACAGAATGTCTAGGTGTAGGGTTTTGGTCTGAGTTCTTATAATCTTGGCTTCACTTCTGTTTCCCAGAGGTCTCTAGTCTCAGTCTTCCTTCATACATTGACTTCTTCCTCAGACTGGTAAAATGTCTGTAGACCTTATAGCTTCATATCCATTCATGGCAGTGTTTAGAAAAAGGGAGGGGAAGTTGTTTTAGAAAAATTCTTAGAAGAATCAGGAGTTTTCCTAGCAGTTCCCAGAAAACCACTCCTCAGGTACCACTTGTTCAATGGAAGTCACATACCCATTCCTGAATAAATTATTGGCAAGAGATTTTGCATTATCCATAGCTATTAAGCCTACTCCAAGAGCTGGGAGGAGAGGAGGCTTCTCCTGAGGCACATGGGATTTCTGGGAAAAAGGGAAGGCTAATTACTCCAGGTAATTTTGATTCTATGAGGAAGGAGGAAGTGGGGAGACAACCAAATGTTGGCTGTACCTTTTATATCTTATGGATGAATTATTACCATTTTCCAGCTTTGGGAATAAGTTTATGATCTGCAAGATAATAACAATAAAGTGTTCTTATCTTTAGACTTCCTCTGAAATTCATCTAAATTGCTGCTGGCTATGTGGGTGAAGAATTTGTTTTTCCCCTAAATGAACTCAGTGTCACCTAAAGGGAAAGAAAAAATGCTTAATTTTTATTTTTCAAATGCTTTGAATTACATAGCTAGTGCTTTGTGAATTGTGAAATGAATTCATTAGTTCTGAAACTTATACTTGCATTATTGTTTATGTCATTGATATGTCTTAGTTTTATTATAATAAATGCATTTAAGGTTATGAAATGCAAATGAGATAAATATATGTCTTTTCATCCTGAAAATTATATTGTATATCCTTTTTTTGAAAGAATATTTTGAAAATATGTATTAGGATCAGCTTCAGAACTGAAATAAAATAACACAAATCTGTCATTTGCATCTTAAAATGTAAGACATAAAAAGAATTATTAGAGAGTTTAACAGCATGTAATTTGGGTTCTGACTCTAAATCCAAAACCAGATCCAGTTTTCATGGGAATTTTCTAGGTATTTATAAATCTGTTAGTCTCATTGGCTTCCATTCAGCATTATTTGATTATATCTGTACATAACTTTAACAAGGTGTTTTCTTCTTGGTTTCAATAGCAAGCCCTAGAAAATTGGTCTGTGGGGAAAGAATTCTTTATGATCACATTGTCTATGGCTAGAGCTGTGGCAAGACCATTGCACATCGGGCATTAGGGTCATCAGAAATAAAATTGCAAGGCACACAGACATGAGAGGATGGAAGTCTATCAAAATAGAGCAGAAGCATTCTCTCTGGAAGAGGGATTTATAACTCCACAAATCCTATCTTCAATTCATTGGTTAGCTTAACCTCCTTTGTGCTCTTCAGATTTCTCTACAAAGAATCAAATCTGACAGAAGGAAAGCAGAAATTAGCTATCTTCAGTCTACTAGAAGGTTCCTTTGTGAGATTTCTGTCTATAAAATCTGAGACTGAGGCTCTTTCCTTTTATTTCTTTGTTCTTTCTTTTCTTTTCTCCTCCTCTCCTTCCCTCTCCTTCTCCTCCTGTTTCTCCTCCTCCTCTTCTTCCTCCATCTCCTCCCCCCTCATCCTCTTCTTCTTCTTTTCTTTCTTATTCCTATTCCTCTTCTTCTTCTCCTTCTCTTCCTCCCTCTTTCTCCTTTTTATTTTATTTTTATTTTTTTGATGCGGCTCTGAAATATTAGATAGACTAGAGTGGACTGATAAGAATTCTGTCATTCAACAAAAGAAGAGTTATTTCCAGTCTAAAACACATTCTTGAGATGAGCTCAGTCAAGCTAAACTCTCAGGCTTACTAAAAGAGATAGACCTGCATTCTAAACAGAATGCTCCTAAAATCATGTTTTTATATTAAAAGGAATATTGTTTCCAAAATAGTCTAAGAAAATAAATTTCACTTGCCTCATTAAGACCAACTAACCAACTGTTGTGCCTTCTAGGAATTCTTATTAAGAGATTTGGAAAGATTCATGTATAATTAATTGTGAAAGTTAAATTTTTGAAGAAAACCATCTCCTGTATCTTGTGATATAGGGGTGTTGTTCACATGGGCTACTCAGTAGTCATTCCATAATGTTTTGTTGAAAGAGGTGACTGAATTACACATTACAAACAGATTGAATGGTATGAGGTATAAGATAGCAGCATTCTAATAATTCAAATTAACTGATGCAAGAAATGGACTTTCTGTTACTGTTTGAGAGAACCTTGGTCTGTGGCACCACTGGATTGTTTAAGTATCAGGAAATTATCTTGTAAGTCCATGGAGGATCTTTGTTGGACTAAATGCAGGGAAAATCCTTGCCTGCATAGGCCACAGTTTATCTTCGCAAGGGATGGCCAAACAATAAATATTTTACTTTATAAAAGCAAATTAAAAGGCTATATATGCTTCACAAACCGATAAATTGATAGCATAATAATATTTTTTTATTTATTTTATTTATTTATTTATTTATTTGATAGCATAATAATATTTTCAGGTTTGCCAATCTTGAGTCTGATGACCTTTTTATCCTTGTCTTGGCTAGAACATATTCTGATACTAATTAATTGCAAAGAGACTGATATTTTAAGATTTTTGAGATAGAAATAACTAAAAGAGTCTTAACAAATCTTATAGTTCCTAATGAATGTAATATCCTCTCCACTTGATAACGTAGATATTATCTATAATGCTTCTAGCCTTCCTTATGCCTAATATGAGCCCCAGAGCTGGCATTGCTTTTTGGTTGATTAAAAGACAAATGGTAAAAAGGTTTTGTTCATACCTTAGAGCCAAACTCCTGGGAAGAAGAATAAGATACTTTTAAAGTAAAAAATGAGAGAGATTCCCCAAGGCAGGATTGTGGATCAGTAAGGAAATCTTTCTTTCATTTGCCTTATTGGAATACAAAGAGAAGTCATTTCCAAAGATGTTTATACAAACCGTGTCTCAAAAGACCAAGCCAGGAAAAGAAAAAAGAAAAAAAAAAAAAAAAAAAAAAAAAAGACCATGCCATTACAATTCCTAAATGAAAGTAATTTAAATAGGTGTTATCTGTATGATACTCAATATTTCCCAATTTAAGCAGTGACTTAGGTCTGGATAATCTATTAATTTCATTTGTTCCTATGGTAACAAGAAAAGGCAAATAAAATAACAAAAAGCAATAAACTAGTAGGAAAAGACAAAGAGGATAAGAAAAATTATGATGATTTATGAAATTAAATATGGAAGTGAAAATAGTAGAGGAGTCTTATAATTAAAATAACCAAACTTATATAAGAGCCAGATAGTCAGAAGGTTGTAACTATTATGAAAGAGAGATTATATTCCTTTAGTTTACCATTATATCCCTGGCAGTTAAGTAAAATGAAAGAAAAACATAATATTATAGAATAAAATCCAAATGGGTTGAAAGGAGAATAGTTAATGTAATGTCTTTATGTAAATGGATCTCAACCTATTTTTTTATATTAATCCCCTCCACCCTTAACCAAGGAGCCTTCTTAGATATTTTTTCTATTTGTCCTCATTTTCCATGAAACTTTAAAACCACAGATATACTGTATATGTGCTAATGTGCTGTGACCCTTTGCAGGGCCACAAACCTCTGTAATAGCTAAGGTTTTGTTTGTTTGTTTACCTTCCAAAACCAATTTTTGCCCCGTAGTGGAGATTAAAATTTCATTAAAATTCTATTCCATTAAAAATGCATGTTCATGGAAAACAATGTTTTATCACAAACATGGCTTGAAAGTCAAGTTAGGATTGAATCTGCTCCCGAGTATATGGAGAAGTTACTCAACCTCTTTGAATCCCAGGACAATAATATCTACCATGGAAGTTTATTGTCAATGTAAAAATGCCTGCTACTCTGGAATGTGAATTGACAGTGCATAAACTGTAGTTCACTTACCCACAGTCATATTTTCAAGAAAGTGGTAAAAATGTTTAGCAGATATACCAATTAATAGTCTTCTCTAAAAGATGGTACTTCCTTGAGAAGACCTCTAAAGTATACATTTTAATACCCATGAGCTGAAGAGCTAAAACAAAACCTTTAGGTTCCTACCTTTTGCCTTTTCCCTGCCCTATTCTCAGTCTAAATTGATGCAGGGTATGGGTCCAAAGGGAAGCATCTGTAAAACCCCTTTCTTTCAATAATAAACTGAAACCTAATGTGTAGAACAGATTGGAGCTCAGTGACTGTGACTGAATCTGGTGGAAGGGTCCCATTTATGATTGCACATGGAAAAGACAGCCCTCAAGATACTTCTCTAGAATCCCTAGGGCTCTATGAACAAATAGGAAAACTATTACGTTATATGATTCTTTCTAGTCTTAAGGTTTAAAGACATTGGTATGTTGGGCTGAATTTCCAGTTGCCTCCATGTTCTAATATTTTTTTTTAACATGGTTGATATGTTTAGAAACAAATGAGAAATCAAAGCAGTTGGTTTACTTTATGAACCTAGAAATTAACCTATTGGATTTTTTTGGTTATAGATTAAAAACCTCCTAAGAGAAAATAACTTGGTTATAGGTAATAATAACCTTATTTTATCCTGTTGCTTGATAAGAAGGAGCTTCAGTGGATAAACTTCACAACCTAGCAGCCAGTATAAATACTGAATTCAACAGTATAGGGGAGCCTAGACTCTAAGTCAGGAAAGATTATTTTCTTTCACTTTCTAATAAAAAATGGAAACATTCCTGTTATTTTTTCTGTTCTCACAGGGATAGTGACAATAAATCACATGATGTAGTAAAGGGTGAAAATTGTAAGACAATGTTGGTGGAATAGATTTTGACATTGAAGCTGCTGCTATTGGGATAGACATGTACAATTATGATACTCTCTTGCTGGTAACTATTTTGCATCTTTCACTATGTGTTTGTGTATGTTTTGTAGAGATTTGTTTGTGAAACTACTGCATAATGAATATAGGAAAGCACTTTAGTCATGATGTATGGTGGAAAATAATCTTTACAACTAGTGAAAAAACTATGCCTAGGTCTTCATCAAGAATAATGTAACAAGTGAAAGATGTCACAGATGAGTTTTTATTTTTGTTTCAAAGTATTATTCATTCCAAGGCTTTCCATGGATGTTTCAGGAAACTAGTTGTAATCATAGTTGAATGGGTTTTCACAGGAGTGGCAAATAGCAGTAAAGAATTTTATATAGACATATAATTACTTTAATGATTTGAAAAATGTCATAGATAATAGACACATAGCTAAATACGAACATTTTGAATAATTAACAGTGCATAAGTAATGGCCTCATGTATAGAAATTACAAAGGTGAAGAGAGCTTGTTGTTGAAACATTTTCATTAGTATAAACAAGTCTCTCTCTCACCCACAGATGTGCTAAGTATAAGCACGAGCCAATGCATTGCTGTCTTCCGTGAAGGAATTTTGTTTTTGGTAAGTGACAATTTCTCTTCAGTTTCCAACTTGTGAAATAAAATTTCTTGAATTCTTCACAATTTTTCCTTTTCTGCTCAGGGTCTATGTATATCTCTTTGGTTTTTAGAGGCCTTTATAATCTGAGAAGCATGAGAAAATGTGTTTAACATTACCAGGATGAAGAATTATCTCCATTATTCTGAAATTAAATATTTCCTTTCAGAAGAACCATAATAATAAGACCTGCCATTTGACTTCTGAAATCAATGTTCTTCCCTGGACATCTAGAGTAGAGGGAAAAACTGGCAAAAACATCTCTACCTTCTCTTTGTTCATTCTCCCTTGAATAGAAAGTGTGTCTTTTGGTTTTTGATTTTTCAAATGTTCATGAGAAACCCTTTTTTCTATGTAGGGGCTTTTGCAAATCAAGGTGCCATTAGAAAGGCAGTGCCAAAATCTAGCTACTTGACATTCAGTAGACTAACCAATAAAATAATTTAAAATTAGCGTTGGCATCTTGACTTTCTTCTGGGCTATCCATAAATGCTCAGCATTTTATCTATACATTTTAAATAGTAGATTTTAAATAAATATGTTAATGGTGAAAGAGAGAACCTAGATCTAGGTAACAATGATGCTATGTCTCCAAATAGGCTGGCAGTAAACTGAGACAGATGTTCTTGGGGTGGAAGAGGGGGCTGCTAATTACTATTCATAAGCATATGGCATGTGATCAGTTTGTAAAATACTTTTCCAATATTGTCTGTGACATGGTAAATCCAGATTCCTGAATAAGAATGGGGAATAGAGAAATGGATAGATTTTTACAAGAAAAAGCTTTCCAAGAAAAATATTAAAAAATTCAAGAAAAGTGTAAGTTTCCACATGTACTTGGATATATTTTAGTGAATACTTTAGGTTGATGACTTTAAATATGGAATGAAGATAAAAGTGGGGGAAAAGATATCCTTCACCATGTGTTCTTGTTTTGTCACATTGGCATTCAGGATATTCAATGTAAACTCTCCAAGTTTACTTTTTTATTGAATTTGGGATCTATGGTGGTGGTCGTGGGAAATCCAGACATTTAAGGATGCTGTAATACAATAAAATCTGGGAAATACCCATACATAAAACTGGATTGCTGTGGCACTAGTTTGGGTACAGGCCAAGAATGGTTACCTGCAGGAGACAAAAACAGCTTCTATCTGGTTAGCTGGGATGCGATGATCCTGAGAAGACAGAAGGAACAGCATATGGACACAGTGCAACATAACTCAAAACAAAGTAAAACAGAGAAATCATAGCTTCTAACAGAAAAACAAGATGTGTATCTCTAACACACGCCAAGTGGCTTTTTAAGACTTTGAGTTCAAAAAAAAAAAAAAAAAAAAAGACTTTGAGTTCATCCAGAATAAAGAACCACATTCTTTATAAACCTCATCTTGAAAACCAGCTATAGATAAATTATCACATTATAGATCCAGAGCAAGGCGAAATTACGGAATTTGGTGACTTTATCTTGTGTAACACCTGACAATCTTAGAGAAGTTTATTTCTGGAGTCTTTGATGAGATTCATGTCAATTAATATAAAAAGTAAACTAGTATCAAGTTGGATTTATAGTTGTACTAGGGCAGGCAGCTAATCCATGGGTAAATTCATCAGCCTGGGAGTCACAAATTTAGGCTCAAATTATATTTCCTCCATTTACTTTGTAGGTAGGCTTGAGGTGACGTGTTATCATGACCATCATCATCATTGCCCCCTGTGAGTTGAAAACTCAGGTTTGTCAGTCTCTGCTCTAACATTTGAAACATATTATCTCATTTAATTCTTGCAAGTGATTTATGTGGTAGTTACTGTTATTGCATAAATGAAGAAACTGAGACCCAGAGAGATTAAATACTTGTTCCATTTCATTTAGCTACTAAGCAACAGAGCCAGCATTTAATCCCAGGACTTCAAAAATATTGTCTTAATCACTGTACTCCTGTCATACTGTTGTCTTCTGTGAGTTTCAGTTTATTTGTCTCTTAAACTAGGAAATTGAGCTATAAAATCGCTAAGCAGCTTCTCTCAAATCCTAATTCTGACCTTTAAATTTCTTCCAGCTCCTCCACTACTACCCCACAACAACCCTGAGGATATCTCCAACCTTGGAAATGAATATCATCTTTCCTTCCTCCTCCTCATTCTTTTTTAAAGGGACATTTTTGTTTCTTTGATATTCTTTTTAATACTTATGTAGGGCTCATTGTAATTCATGTGACCACCTCTGCACCTCCAGGGAGGCTAAAATGAGATTAGAAGATTAAAATTGCATTAGCACAGATCCTGGGAACAAGTTGGACTCCTTGGAGGCTGTTAAAGCTAACCCAGTAGTCCCCCAGCTGTCCCAACTGGGGAAACGTATGTGATCTGCCCTTGCCTGGTTTACAGACAGAAGCTGGAGCACTGATTGATGATGATATTTGTAATGAAACTAATACATTGAAAGAGCAAGTTATTCAGGTACAATAAGCTAAAGTTAAGGAAAGAATTATATGTTAAAGTAGTAAATTTAGATATCAGAAAAAATATTCAGAAAAATCTAGGCTAAGTCTAGTAAGTAATTGGTTTTACAATTTTACCAGTTTAGAGTAGTTGCTTTTACAGCACAAATTTCTTGAATATTAGTTTGACTCAATGTCATTTTTGCTGTGTAGACTTTACTTGGGGAGTTTGGACAGCGTCATTTGCATAGTTAATATGTGATTATGCTAGGAAATGATGGCTTGGGAAATCTCTTAAGTGTGTTTCAAATTACCAACTGTCCTTAAAACATATGGTACTATGTAATTTCACTATATTAGAACTTGAAAGATACAGATGTGATAGTTTATAAAATTTGCTTGGGAATAATGAACACAAATAATTATAAAATAAGGTTTCTTAATTATTACGTTAGACTCCAAACTGAAGATTGATTTCACCTGGAGCATATAATGGTCTTTACTACTCAGAGAAGATTAGCTGAGAAGTGATATTAGATACTCCACTTTATAATCTACAATGCTATCTGATAGAAAGTTCTGTAGTGATGTAAATGTTTTATGTACACTGGCCATGTGTGGCTATTGAGCACTTGATTTGTGGTTAATGTGTTTAGGAACTGAATTTTAATTTTAATTTTAATTAATTAATTAATTATTTTAAAATTTTTAATTAATTTAAATTTAAATAGCCACATTTAAATAACCTACTGGTTACCCTATTGTACAGCACAGAGTTAGAAAGAAGTTCATCCTAAATCTATTTCTGAATTATACTTCAGCTTCAAGTTGAGACAACAATTCATTATTTTATTACAGAGATTGCTCCATGGATAATATGGACAACAATCCTTAAAACAAAGAAAAAGGAAACATAAAGCCTTTCTGTGTCCAAGACTTAATTGCTTCATGCCAAAATAATGAGTCTATTTATTCACCTTCAAGTTGGTCTTTGGAAGTCCATCTGTTCTCTGGATAAAGCATGTGGTTAAAATAGTTAACAGAACATTTCATACTTCAACTGCTTGTGTTGTGTCAAACTCAGAACTTTTTTTTAGAAAGTTATAATTTATTTCAAGAGAGAGGTATAGTAGTATTCTTGAAAATATTAGATATTTAGGAAAGTAACTCAGGCACTGTGGCTTCCATAGCAAAGTTCTCAACCACTAGCCTCTAGTGCTTTTCATTTCATTGTGGCTATCATCTTCCACCTTATTTTCCCTCCACCTCCCTGAATCTTGATTTCTTCAAGTAGAGAATGAAGGCAATATGGCTAAATATTCTTATTCTTTTTTTTTTTTTTTAAAGATTTTATTTATTTATGATAGTCACAGAGAGAGAGAGAGAGAGAGGCAGAGACACAGGCAGAGGGAGAAGCAGGCTCCATGCACCGGGAGCCTGACGTGGGATTCGATCCTGCGTCTCCAGGATCGCGCCCTGGGCCAAAGGCAGGCGCCAAACCGCTGCGCCACCCAGGGATCCCTAAATATTCTTATTCTTGCACTGACTATTTACCAGGTAGGTGACCTTGAAGATACCCATTTCTACCTTCCCCTCCTCCTCTTCCCCCTCCTCCCCCTCCTTCTCCTCCTCCTCCTCTTCCTTCTTCTTCTTCTTCTTCTTCTTCTTCTTCTTCTTCTTCTTCTTCTTCTTCTTCTTCTTCTTCCTCTTCTTTTTGTATAGAACAACTAGGATGTACTCAGAGCCGTCCTTGATGCCAAGGTGCCAAAGATGATGTACTTGGGGCTGTTCTGTCTATACTGCTGCAAGGTAAGGGTATCACTGTCTCATTGAAGTGAATTTACCTGAGCTGCTATCAAAGACGTAAGTACAAAAGCTGCAGGAATCACCAGTGTGATGACTCAGCTGAGACAGTTTTAGCTATGTTTAGTATGCAGGTTCCATAGGCCAGAAAAAGCACAGAACTATGTCTCTGTATAATGGTAATCTGCTCATAATGTCAGGGAAGCTTCTGGAAAATTCCAGAGTTCATGATCACCAGTATCCCGATACCAAAGATTTACTCAGTGAACCATTTTTACGCACCTTGTTCTGGTCAGATATCATCCACTTCTCATTCTAATCAAATAATGTTCATAGTGGTCTGAGCTCACAGGCAGGCTTAGTTGAATGTTAGGTCAGAAGATACATACTCCCTCTATTTTTTATTAAAAATTATTGGATTTAAAAATATTGTATTAAAACGATTTTACTACAAAATTTTAATTGCACATTTAATTAGAATGCACAATTTAGAATAAGGTAAGTTAGGTAATATTTTCATGAGAGATCTATAGAGTTACTGAATGCCTGGGATTCTGGGGCACTGGGAATTTATTTCTGTATGCATGTGTTCATAGCATTTATGATATGTCTCTTGTCACTAATGCATCTAGAACAACCTTGGGATACTCAAGAACATCTTTATCATTTTATTGCTCTATTTATGTTACTGTCCCACTAGAATGTGAATCCTGTATAGTCAGAGGCTTCATCTTATTCATGATGTTTTCCTAGGACCAGGCATGTTGTCTGTCACAAAGGTTTGAATGAATGACTGAAGGGATAGTAAGAGGATTGAGCAGAATGTCACCAATATTCTGCTATTTACAGAGATTTTTTAGAGGGGATAACTCGGGACTATAATAACAAAGGTGAAATTCCATGAAAATAATTATTTGGAGCATTTGTGGAGGAGTATATTTATATAGGAACCATTACACTATTTAAACAGGTGAATCTAATGCCCCCTAATGCCTCCTCTGCTTTCATTGTTTTGTTTCAATGACAGGGTTTTTTGTTTTGTTTTTTGCATCTTGCAGCACTCTTTATAATGCTAAATATGTCATAAAAATAAAAATGTGTGTATAATCATAGTAATGATAATCTACAAATTCTATTGGATGGTCTTTTGGTAGTAGACACATTCATTTTCCGCTAAAATCCCAAACCTTATACCTTTTATTTCTTACCTTATTCTACTGCACAGTGAAGAATCTCCAGTTCACTACTGAAAATAAATGGTGTTAGTATGCATCCTTAGCTAGTTTTGCATTATGAAGAAAATGCTTTCAGTGTCATATGTTTAAAATAATGTTTTCTGAGGGTTTCTTATGCTAAGGAAGTGTCCTTCTATTCTTGATTTAAGTCTTTTTAATACCACGAATTGATACTGAATTTTATAGGATGCATTGTATCTGTTGGGATTATAATTGACTTTTTAATCTGTAGTTGATTATTGTAGTGATACTCATTGTTGATTTTCTTATGCTAAACCAACTCCGCATTTCCAGATAACCTTAGGTTGTATGTGCTCTATTTGATATTTTTTATATATTGCTACAGTCAGTTTGCTGGTAGTTATATGTTTTGGGCCCAGTAAATTATAAAGGTATGTTTTGAAAATTTATATGTAAGAAAAATCTCTAGCTTTTTTTTAATATAACTATTTTTTTAAAATATTTTATTTATTTACTCATAAGAGACACAGAGAGAGATAGAGAGAGAGGCAGAGACACAAGCAGAGGGACAAGCAGGCTCCATGCAGGGAGCCCGACGTGGGACTCGATCCTGTGTCTCCAGGATCAGGCCCCAGACTGAAGGCAGCACCAAACCACTGAGCCACCTGGGCTGCCCCAATCTCTAGCTTTTTAATAAATTTTTATTGATTTCTAACTTAATTGCTTTGTAATGGTGCTTATCATTAATTTGTTGGCATTTGCTTTCTGGCCTGGCACTTGGCAAAATTTTTAAAAAGATTTTATTTATTTATTTATTTATTTATTTATTTATTTATTTATTGGCACCTAAGTGGCTCAATCAGTGAAGCATCTGCCTTTGGCCCAGGCCATAATCCCAGGGTCCTGAGAGTGAGCCCTGTAACAGGGTTCTTGCTCACTGGGGAGCCTACTTCTATCCCTCTACCTGCCACATCCCCTGCTTGTGCTCTCTCTGTCAAATCAGTAAGTAAAATCTTAAGGAAAAAAAAATTCTTTTTTTTTTTTTTTTTTTTTAAGGAGAGGACACAGAGGGGAAGATGGAGAGAGAGACTCTTAAGCAGGCTCCATGCCTAACATGGAACCTAATATGGGACTCCATCTCACAACCCTGAGATCATGACCTGAGTGGAAATAAAGAGACGCTTAACCAACTGAACCACCAGATGCTCCCTGGCATTTAGTAAATTTTAATAAATATTTGATGTGTGCTGAGAAAAAAAAAATTGTCATCTCTAATCGTTGGATGTAATGTTCAATATGGTCTTTAGAATAAACTTGTTAATTATAGCATTCAAATGTTACAGATTTTGCCAATTATTTGTCAGCTTAATCTATTAAATCCCGAGACATGTCTAACCTTTTTCCATTATGATGTTGGAAATCATCTCTCCTTGCAGAGCTATTAATTTTGGATGATGCAATTTGAAGGTTTGTTATTAAATGTGTAATGATTTAGAATTGTTTTATCTTTCTAATGAATTGAAACTTAAGCAGTTATTTTTCTTAGTTCTAGCAATACTTTGAAAATCTATTTTAAACAATATTTATAATACAGTACCAGTTTTCTTTTGCTTTGAACACAGACCTGGTACATATTTTTTCCATCCTCTTACATACAAACTTTCTGTCCTATATGTATCTAATAGTCATTTGTGAATGACTTATAGGTTAGACTTTTTAAAAACTTGGTGAGATATCTTTGTTTTTTAACAGAAAAGTCTCTTTTATTTATTTTTTGAAGATTTATTTATTGAGAGAGAGAGAGCGGGGGTGGGGGGGCAGAGGAAGAGGGGGAGAGTCTTAAGCAGACTCCATACTGAGCAGGGAGTCTGATGCGGAGCTCGATCTCACAACCCTGAGATCATGGCCTGAGCTGAAACCAAGAGTCTGAGGCTTAACAAACTGTGCCACCCAGGTGCCCTAAGTCTCTGTCTTTTATAATTACTGATGTACTTGGACTTATTTCTACATCTTAATTTTTATTTTCTATTTTTTGTCATTTTTATAAAATTTCAAGTTTTACTCCTTTCTTGTCTTCATTTGAATTGTTTTATTTGCTTTGGGTTGGCTTGTTTATTTTTCTTATTTTTCTCCATTTTTATATTTCATTATTTTGGAAATTATACTCCCCCTGTGTATTTTTTAAATGATTATCTTATATAGTTTCATATGCATATTTAACTAAGCAATGTCTGAAGTTGATAAACATCTTTGTATATTTTGAAATATATTGGGATCAAAAAATTCTTTAACTGTGATAATTCCCCAGATGAATTATAATCTATATGTGTCTAGTGGTTTTTTAAAATCTGTATTTCAATGCTATACACTAGACATTATTATTTTTTTTAAACAATAATTTATGGATTTACCAAAATCACCATCAAGTATTCCCTATTTCTTTTTCAATGAGGAGAACTTTTAGAGTTTTCTTTAGTGAGAATTGTGGTAAACTTTCAATTTTCATTTAGATGAAAAAAAACCCAGAATTTCATTATTATACTTGGAAGATAGCTTTGCTTGTATAGAGTTATAGGTTGATGTGTATTTTTTTCTAGGTACAGTATTCCAAGTTTCTGAAAGTTTTCTATCTTAGCTGCCAGTTCAAAACCATTCTTTTGGGATGCCTGGGTGGCTTAGCAGTTGAACGTCTGCCTTCTGTTCAGGGCATTATCCTGGAGTCCTGGGATCAAGTCCCACGTCGGGCTTCTTGCATGAAGCCTGCTTCTCCCACTGCCTATGTCTCTGCCTCTGTCTGTGTGTCTCTCCTGAATAAATAAATAAACCTTTAAGAAAACATTCCTTTGCCTCAAGCTTCTATAGATATTACATTCCCATTTAGTGCTCTACATTTTTATTAAAAATGTCAGATGATTAATTATGTAGTTTTTTATGTATCTGTTATTAAGGCAATCAATGGGTTTCTGAAATCAGAGGTTTTGTTTCTTTTCATGATTTAGGAACATTATTTGTTTATATTCCTTTGATTATTACCTTATTCTGATTTTTTTCTACCATATCTTTTTGGTTCTCTGATTAGATGTATCTTACACCTGCCCACTCCATCCTAACCTTTTTTTTTCATTTTCCATATTTTTGTATCTTTGGGCTGCTTTCAGGATAACTTCTCTGCATCTAGCTTTTATTGAACAAATTTTTCTTCAGTTCTATCTAATGTTTATTTCGATCTGTCAACTGAGCTGTTTTTTTTTTTTTTTAAGATTTTATTTATTTGAGAGAGAGCAAGAGACAGCATGAGCAGAGGAGTAGAGGCAGAGGAAGAAGCAGGCTCCCCAGTAAGCAGAGAGGCTGACAGCAAGGCTGGATCTCAGGACCCAGAAATCATGACCTGAGCTGAAGGCAGATGCTTAACTGACTGAGCTATCCAGGCACCCCAGTCAACTAATTTTACATTTTATTTTCATTTTAAAAAGGTATATTTAACTGATTTAAAACCATACTGTTTAATTTTTATACTCTCTTTCCTTTGCTTATAGTTTTAATAAATACTTTATTGAAACATAGGAAAAGTACTCATTTTACATGCTCTTTCAGTTAAATTCCAATATCTGAAATATATGCCAGTATCTTGTTTTTGCTGGCTCTCATTAATTTCACCTTATTTGCTCACATCTTTCATGATTTTTCTTTATGAGTTCATACTCCTTAGAACTTCAGCTGTGATAGATAATTCTTTGAAACCTGGGTGTACTTGCACTCTTCTGAAGAACATTTCCATTAGCTTCCACTAGTTGCCTGATATCATTGCCAATTTCGGACTACTTCCAAATCTGTGTTGACCACATAGATGATATGAATGTAGGCTGGAAAACCTTAGATTTTGAGAGCAAAACTGTGCTTACAAATTAGCAGGGAGCCTTAGAGAAGCAAGCTTGCTGACCCTTCAGTCTATTTGATCTTTTTCACCTCCAAAATCTCAGTTTTATGTAGAGATTTTCTGTTAGAACCTTCACTTTGGATAGTCCTTGATTTTATTACTTATTTCCCATGGTCTACACTGCTGTCAAAACAGAAGCTGAAATTATCATGGCGAAGCAGATGCTTCCTGGGGAAAAGCTGGCTTCAGGCCTTTTTATTTCCCAGCTGTCTTCCTTTTCTCCATTTTCAGCTTCTGAACATTCTTTACTTTCTTGCTCTCAGGAAATCATTGAAAATGATGTTTTCAATAATTATTAAGTGTTTTAAGTTATTTTTATTTTGCAAGATACATACAGTGGTTGTCACTGGAATCGAAATGCTTTTCTGAAGTCTGTGGGAGAGACATTCTGTAACCAAATGCCTTAGGAACCACTCTAATGCACCATAAGAGGGTGAAGGCAAACACTAGTGAGTTGGCAAATATTCTTGAAAATCAGTTTGGCAGTATTTGGGATTTTTATTAAATTAGGGCAAAAATACCCTGAGGAGGACAGTATAAAATTTCAAGTGCGAGATGCAAACATTAAATATAGGATAATAGCCTCGATATAAGTTGCTCAATCTAATTTGTGGAATTACATACTTAGCTGTTTTTAGGGTTTTTTTTTTTTTAAGATTTAATTTATTTATTAGAGAGAGAGAGAAAGAAGCACAGACACAGGCAGAGGGAGAAGCAGGGTCCATTCCATGCAGGTAGTCTGACGTGGGCCTCGATCCCAGGTCTCCAGGACCACACCCTGAGCTGAAGGCAGCATTAAACTGCTGATCCACTCAGGTTGCCCTAGTTTTTCTTTTTTTATATGAGAAATTATTTGAGTTAAAATATTCTTTGAATACACATTTATTTGTGGTTCATCAAAAACACATTTAACATGTAGTTTTCAGCCATGAAATTATAGAGCATTATATTGACCAAACAATATTTTTGACCAAATAATATATCAACTTACATAATATTGAGCACACAAAGTCCCTGGACAATATTTTCACATGGCATTATGACCCAAGAAAACCTGAGATTTCATCCTGCAAATTCCCAAACTCATGCTATAATGTTGTTTTGATACTGTGGTTGTAGCTGTGGAGATTTTTTTGTTTTTGTTTTTGTTTTGTTGTTGTTTTTTATTTAAAATTTTTAGTGGGGCAGGGAAATAAGCAGCAGGTGCTTATGAGCTGCAAATATAAAAAATACTCTTTCAATAGTGTTAGATTGTCACTACTACCTTGTTATTATGAATCAAATGGGAATGTTTGTTTCTTTCAAGGGAAATCTCTCTCGTCATTGTTTACTCTCCTTACATTAATTATTTTCATACAGAGAATCTGTAATAGGTTTTCTCAGGCAGTTCTAGGGGCCAGACTCAGCTGTGGAGAGAAACATTCCCAGAAAAACTGGAGGGCACCTTGGGATGTGTGCTAGCTCTTTCATAATAGCAGAGTACTAGTTACGGCATTTTCTACATTGAAGACATTGTTTTTCCATTGTGATAGTAATAGAAATAATCATTAACCTTCAACTTTTCATGTGGCACTGTTTAAGATTATATTATATAATCATTATTGTTATTATTAAAGCATAGTTTTCAAATCTGTTTTGAAATGAATAGGATATAGTTGTAAGTAAATATGAATGATTTATATGGAAATAGAATGTCTGTTTCATGGTAATGTTAATTAATGAAATCCTTACCCTAACTGGAAGTATTAACTCCATTGATTCCATGATACGATTTCAAGATGACCATTTTCTTTGAATGAATAGGAAATCTCAGGCACGCAAAATGGATAGGCAGTGTGGAAATAACCCCGTAATAGAGAAAACCTGGCTTCTGCAATATGCTGATGGTGTGGCTGTGCATAAATCAGTTAATCTCTCTAAATTTAGGCTTCTCATCTATAAAAATTAGGATTAACACTGGTCATGTAGTAGTTAAGAAAAATAATTTGGGGAAGTTAAACATAGATTTGAGTACTAAATCTGTCAGCAACGAACTGTGTAAATATGAACAAGCTGCTTATCCTCTTCAGGACTCAATATTTATATCTATGAAATGGAAATTATGCTGTCTGGGTTATCATCTGAAATAAGGGATTTGTTTTCTTTTTCTTCTGTAAATGCAAGTCTCTCTTTCTTTCTCTCTCTCTTTTTAAAACCCCTTCATTCTTCCTTCTAGATATTAGGCTATCACACCACCTTGAGCTGAGCTGGAGAGAATGAGAGAACTGAAGATACGTTTACTGATCTAAGATCAGACAGGAGTCTTGTGTCACGTTCTGAGTGAAAATGTGGAAAAACAGGCCTCTCCAAACATTAAAAGCTCAGTGGCAACTTTTCTTATCAGGCCATAAATTTTCTGAAGTCAGAGACCATGTCATGTTTATTCAGTCAATAAATAATTATGGAATACTTACATTTCTGTCACTGGCATAAGCAATGAGGAAACTAGTTAAGGTCCCTGTTCAAATGGAATCTATACTGTCAGGTTCTTTATATTTATGTCCCTTTCCAGGAATTTTCATAATGTTGGCCTATAGAACATATGAAATAAATATTTGTGGAATGAATGGTAAGTGAATGGGGTTTCTTATACCCAGATAAAGTTGGTAAGTCAGGCCACCTTCTCTTCTAGGCTATTCAAGACTTTATGTACATGAAGGTTAATTGTAAGAAATAGCATGAAAGGTTTGAGATGAAATTAATAAATTCTATTTCCTATTCCACTTCTACTTTCTAAATTGAGTACCTTCTCCTCCTTGGTATTGTTTATGAATAGATATTCTGCTTGGCTTTATGAATGACCAATCCTTACACCATGGGAGATTATGACTATAAATAAAGATTGACTTCAAAATTACATCAGCAATTCAAGCATCTTATGGTGTACTAAAAAAATAGATTAAAGCAATTATCATCGATGTGCCATTTTAAGCTGTAAGAAAAATGGCCACACTGTCAGTTTGATAAATAATGCTGGTGTGAGAGAATGTGCATGTTTTAATTTTATACTTTGGAGCTGCAAACCCACATCCACTTAAAAGTAGTCCAGGATGATACAGCAGGCTTGTTATTTACCAGGGAATAAATCATTATTATCTCTTTTAATAAAAGTGCTAATGGCTGTTGTTCGGTAACCCTTCTCCTTAAGTAACAGATCTGTGGCTTCAACAGAGAGTTATAACTGATTATCAGCACTATGCAGTCTTATTAGACAGAAAAATGTATTAAAAATAGTACTGAGATGTAAGTTTAAGATATGTGTAGATGATGCCTGCCCACAATAAATAGTCCTTATACCGGGAAATACTCCCAAGCAAATTTCTTGAGGATCTTAATGCATTCTCGATCAAGACTAAAATAGCTTCCATTTCAAACTATGTATCAATTTTAATATTGACATTAATTTTTGCCTGTAAAGAGCTTTAAGACATCATCTAGCCCACTCTTTTACCTATAAAGGACCATACTTACCACTTTGATATCAGGAAATTAATTTTGTTTTTAAAGTTTCCAAGAAAAAGAGATTTTACAACTTTCTGGAACTGTAAATTACTGGACTGAGTAAAACAAAGTTACTCCACCTTGTGGTTAATCCTGGAGTGTTTGGCAGGTAGGAGGACCAACAGGCCTCCCCTTTGGCAGGCTGTTCTGCCTCCAGAACTGGGAGGCTGAACTGCCATTGCACATGTTTTGCAACATCTCCAGGTATGATACTGCTCTTGGTATATTGGATGTGCTTATTAGATCTTAGTAATACATAAAATTTCTTCAGAGTTTCTTTCTTGGAACCATGGTTGGCATTAAATAATATTGTAGATTGTTTTTTCTGGGAAATAGCCTCTGACACTCTCAGATTTGCATTCAGAAAGTTTACTTGCAAGTTTGTTAATAGGAATTAACACCTGTGAGAGATTAGGGAAGTGTAATTTGGCAGAAAGAGAGGTGACCTGGTTGCAATTGCAAACTGCACCCTAACAGATTCACAGGCTTCTCTGGAGCTGGTGTGGACCTTCATTGTTGTCCTGAATGCAGACAAGGGTGATCAGCCATTGTACTTATATGTGTACCAATTGTTGGATGCTAACTGCTCCTGGAAAGGGAGCAAGGGTTGGTAAAGGCATCTACCTTCTATAGAATTAGATTTATGGACAGGTCACAGATGTGAATCACCAGTGGCCAACATTTCTAGAAGCTGGCAGAATAAGTGCCTAAGTCCTAGAAGGAGATCTAGTGGCACACTACAGTTTCTACTACAAGCAAACATTTGTACCACAGTATCCACTACAAATAAACACTTGTTGAATGAATTAACTCTTATGACTTTTTAAAAGAGTTGCTTCCAACATGATGGGGGCAAGAAACAACTAAATACTAAAAAATCATTGTGATTGGAAAGTAGGAGTGGGAGTGAGGAAGCAGCTTAATAGTGAGTGAAACACAGAAAAAGTTTGGATTTTATAATAATCTGTACAGTTGACAGCAGAGGAAGGAGCAAGAATTATAGTGATAAGGGAGGAGATAGGAGAGGCTTGGGCAACCTTTCTAAATTCAAAACTATGCCATTTTCTGTTTATAATACACAATGATCTGATTTTTGTTTTTCATCTCCATCTTATACCATGACTCCCTTTCTGTCATTTGTATATATGCAATATGCATCTTAACATTTAACTTTTTCTCCTGTAACTTATTTCATCTACAATGTCTTCTCCATCCTTATGAACTGTAAAATACTTATTTATCATTAAATAAGGTTTTAAATGGAAGGTCCACTCTTCTTGAAGCTGTTTACTCTCTTCCTGGTGCTAGATAGAATTTACAGCCTTTTCCTACAGTGGTCTTTGCCTCATGCTTGGCTCCCCTGCTCAGACTGTAAACTCGAGAACAAGCAGTCATATATCTCTTTCAATAGCTACCAATTTATGTTATGTCTGGCAAGTGGTGGCTACTAAAGACTGTCTTTTGGTTGAATTAATAAATTGCATAATATAAATAATAATAAATAATAATAATAATAGGATTCCATTTATTAGAGAGAATTCAAGGAATGTTGTAATTTGGCAAAACCTAATACTCAAGGGCAAAGAAAATAGGAGTATCATATGAATTAAAAAATAATTAGCAAGACTTGTCTACTTGGGACAGCAGGCAAAGAGAGAAGTAGATGGTAGAGGACCTTGGACACTTGGATAAGAAGCTCATACTTAAATATTTTAGTAAATGATTTTCCAATATGGACAAGTACCTAAAGTCTTATTTAAAGACTGAAATGATGACTTATCAGGTATACTGAAGGATTGAGTGATCGAGATATCACATCCCTTAGACAGTTACTACCGTTATCTGGCATAAAGTAGAAAGGAGCTCACCTTGAATGAGCACTGTCGCAGACAAATACTCTAGAGATACACTGAATATCCAAATAGGTCAAACTCAGGGCTAGCTGGAAATGGATCATGGCAAGATGCAATAGGCAATGCAGGAAGACAGTGAACAGGTGATAAGAAGAAGGCTGCATTATCTCATGGTGAGCCACCTACAGATTATCCTGTACTTCACAATCTGGAAGGCCTGCTTGCAGATGGATATGACGAGAATTCAGAGAACTTGGCAGCAGAGCCAGCTGGCAGTAGAGAAATCTGGCAGAAGTAAAGAGAAACCAACCATAATATCAGGATTTAGGAGACAGAATCCAGTTCATGAGATTTCTGGAGAGAGCAAGATAGGGGAATAGTACTCTAGTACTCTAATACCAGATGAAGCACTGGGACTAGGTGTCAGTTATTGAAATTAGTGTTCAAGGTGTGAGTGTGATCACAGAAATAGGCAGCAGTAGATGTGTGAAGTTTGTTCTTATCCTTTGTAGGGCAGGGGGGTGCACCCAGCAATCCTTGGCAACAGGGGTCTTCCTTTAAGAATACCAAGAGAAGAAAACAAGAATAAATCCATAGCATTACTAGTCTGACAGCAACACTAGCTACTCATTAACAATTCTGGTAATTGTCACCTCAGGGATGGTTATCATGAGAGACTGAGCCACCTATTTCTTTTCAGCCTGCCATTACTGGAAACCACCACTGCATACTGCTTACTGCTTTCTCTCTGTATATCTCATCTTTTATCTCCTGCTTCTGATTCTTAGCTTTTCTGAATGCTTCGCATTCAAACTTCCCAAGAAGAGCTCCAGTTGGCAGAGTCAGTATTATAACAAGTTGGCAAGACTGTCTCATAAATATACTTAATGGACTACTGACAGGCTGATAACCTGGCTGCCCTTTGGTCAGATGCTATCACTGGTCAAGCCATTTGTGGTGTTGGTATTTGTATTGATTACTTAGCGATTGGTGATTGGTGGTTAGCTTCTTTTTGCCAAGGGCAATGAAGGTGGCAGGCATAAGGTCATACTGGACTCCTCTAACCCACTAAAACAGGAGTAGGAGATCAACACTATAGCAATAGGATGTAAAAAAAAAAAAAAAAAAAAAAACACTATAGCAATAGGAAGCCTAATGAGATATTGACTGAGGGTTTGAAAGTGGCAGCGACAAGCCACAAGGCAGGTAGTTTCAATGTGATATGTATGAGAAACATTATAAAGAAGATTTGGAAGGGTTGGTTGCTAAGTAATTTGGTTGACTTGCTTTGCATCTCCCTTTCTTCCAGAATACTCTCTGAACAGAACCTTTCATAAAGGTTTTATGCATTCTAGAAGAACTAAAAGAAGACTCTTAGAAATGAAGTATATATGTTATCTCTTATTTTCTGTACTATATGAAAATTCATGAAAACAAAAATTCATGAAAAGATAAAGATTCCTGCATAAATTAAGATGGTGCCAAATTCTGGGAAAAAAATTACATAGATCAATCAGTAAGATTCTAAGAAGCATTTAATATAAACCTAGAGGTAAATATGTTTCATTTACATAAATTAACCATGAGGATTTTGAGATGCAATTTTTCTACGTTACAGTGAGCCAAGACAGGCATATCTAAATCTGCTTACTAACACCTGTTAATCAAGTATGCTAATAAAATGAAAAGAAATATCCTCATATCAGATAAATTAAACTTTATCCCAAAGACTGTAATAAGAGATGAAGAGGGACACTACATCATACTTAAAGTATCTATCCAACAAGAGGACCTAACAATCATGAATATTTATGCCCCTAATGTGGGAGCTGCCAAGTATATCAATCAATTAATAACCAAAGTTAAGACATATACACTTATACTGGGAGACGTGAACACGGTGCTTTCTGCAATTGATAGATCTTCTAAGCACATCTCCAGAGAAACAAGAGCTTTAAATGATACACTGGACCAGATAGATTGCACAGAAATTTACAGAACTTTAAATCCAAACACAACTGAATACACATTCTTCTCAAGTGCACATGGAACTTTCTCCAGAATAGATTACATTCTGGGTCACAAATCGTCTTAACCGATACCAAAAGATTGGGATTGTCCCCTGCATATTTTCAGACCATAATGCTTTGAAACTAGAATTAAATCACAAGAAGTTTGGAAGAAATTCAAACACGTGGAAGTTAAAGACCATCCTGCTAAAAGATGAAAGGGTCAACCAGGAAATTAGAGAAGAATTAAAAAGATTCATGGAAACTAATGAGAATGAAGATACAATCACTCAAAATATTTGGGATACAGCAAAAGCAGTCCTAGGGGAAAATATATCACAATACAAGCAACCATCCAAAAACTGGAAAGAACTCAAATACAAAAGCTAACCTTGCACCTAAAGGAGCTGGAGAAAGCACAGCAAATAAAACCTTCACCCAGCAAAAAGAAGAGAGTTAATAAAGATTCGAGCAGAACTCAATGAAATAGAGACCAGAAGAACTGTGGAATGGATCAACAAAACCAGGAGTTGGTTCTTTGAAAGAATTAATAAGAGAGATAAACCATTAGCCAGCCTTATTAAAAAGAAGAGAGAGAAGACTCAAATTAATAAAATCATGAATGACAACGGAGAGATCACCACCAATACGAAAGAAATACAAACGATTTTAAAAACTTATTATGAGCAGCTAATGCCAATAAATTAGGCAATCTAGAAGAAATGGACTCATTTCTGGAAAACCACAAACTACCAAAACTGGAACAGGAAGAAATAGAAAACCTGAACAGACTGATAACCAGGGAGGAAACTGAAGCAGTCATCAAAAACCTCCCTAACACAAAAGTCCAGGGCCAGATGGCTTCCCAGGGGAATTCTATCAAACGTTTAAAGAAGAAACAATACCTATACTACTAAAGCTGTTCGGAAAGATAGAAAGAGATGCAATACTTCCAAACTCGTTCTGTGAGGCCAGCATCACCTTAATTCCAAAACCAAAGACCCCACCAAAAAGAATTATAGACCAATATCCCTGATGAACACAGATGCAAAAATTCTCAACAAGATGCTAGCCAATACAATCCAACAGTACATTAAGAAGATTATTCACCATGACCAAGTGGGATTTATCCTCGGGACGCAAGGCTGGTTCAACACTCGTAAAGCAATCAATGTGATAGATCATATCAACAAGAGAAAAAGCAAGAACCATACGATCCTCTCAATAGATGCAGAGAAAGCATTTGACAAAATACAGCATCCATTCCTGATCAAAACTCTTTAGAGTGTAGGGATAAAGGGAACATTCCTCAGCATCTTAAAAGCCATCTACAAAAAGCCCACAGCAAATATCATTCTCAATGGGGAAACACTGGGAGCCTTTCCCCTAGGATCAGGAATAAGATAGGGATGTCCACTCTCACCACTGCTATTCAACATAGTACTAGAAGTTCTAGCCTCAGCAATCAGGCAACAAAAAGAAATAAAAGGCATTCAAATGGGCAAAGAAGAAGTCAAACTCTCCCTCTTTGCAGATGACATGATACTGTATATAGAAAACCCAAAAGACTCCACCCAAAATTGCTAGAACTCATACAGCAATTCAGCAGTGTGGCAGGATACAAAATCAATGCCCAGAAATCAGTGGCATTTCTATACACTAACAATGAGACTGAAGAAAGAGAAATTAAGGAGTCAATCCCATTTACAATTGCACCCAAAAGCATAAAAAACCTAGGAATAAACCTAACCAAAGAGATAAAGAATCTATACCCTAAAAAATACAGAATGCTTCTAAAAGAAATTGAGGAAGACACAAAGGGATGGAAAAATATTCCATGCTCATGGATTGGAAGAATTAATATTGTGAAAATGTCAATGTTACCCAGGGCACTTTACACGTTTAATGCAATCCCTATCAAAATACCATGGACTTTCTTCAGAGAGTTGGAACAAATCATCTTAAGATTTGTGTGGAATCAGAAAAGACCCCGAATAGCCAGGGGAATATTAAAAAAGAAAACCATATCTGGGGGCATCACAATGCCAGATTTCAGGTTGTACTACAAAGCTGTGGTCATCAAGACAGTGTGGTACTGGCACAAAAACAGACACATAGATCAATGGAACAGAATAGAGAATCCAGAAGTGAACCCTCAACTCTATGGTCAACTAATATTTGACAAAGCAGGAAGACTATCCACTGGAAAAGAAGACAGTCTATTCGATAAATGGTGCTGGGAAAATTGGACAGCCACATGCAGAAGAATGGAACTAGACCATTCTCTTACACCAGACACAAAGATAAACTCAAAATGGATGAAAAATCTAAATGTGAGACAAGAATCCATCAAAATCCGAGAGGAGAACACAGGCAACACCCTTTTTGAACTTGGACACAGCCACTTCTTGCAAGATACATCCATGAAGGCAAGGGAAACAAAAGCAAAAATGAACTATTGGGACTTAATCAAGATAAAAAGCTTCTCCACAGCAAAAGAAACAGTGAACAAAACTGAAAGACAACCTACAGAATGGGAGAAGATATTTGCAAATGACCTATCAGATAAAGGGCTAGTCCAAGATCTATAAAGAATTTATTAAACTCAACACCAAAGAAACAAACAATCCAATCATGAAATGGGCAGAAGCCATGAACAGAAATCTCACAGAGGAAGACATAGACATGGCCAATAAGCACATGAGAAAATGCTCTGCATCACTTGCCATCAGGGAAATACAAATCAAAACCACAATGAGATACCACCTCACACCAGTGAGAATGGGGAAAGTTAACCAGACCAGAAACCACAAATGCTGGAGAGGATGCGGAGAATGGGGAACCCTCTTGTACTGTTGGTGGGAATGTGAACTGGTGCAGCCACTCTGGAAAAATGTGTGGAGGTTCCTCAAAGAGTTAAAAATAGATCTGCTCTATGACCAAGCAATTGCACTGCTGGGAATTTATCCCAAAGATACAGATGCAGTGAAAAACTGAAACACCTGCACCCCAATGTTCACAGCAGCAATGTCCATAATAGCCAAACTGTGGAAGGAGCCTCGGTGTCCATTTAGAGATGAATGGATAAAGATGTGGTATATATATATATATATATATATATATAGTGGAATATTACTCATCCATTAGAAATGACTAGTACCCACCATTTCCTTCGATGTGGATGGACCTGGAGGGTATTATGCTGAGTGAAATAAGTCAATCGGAAAAGGACAAACATTATATGGTCTCATTAATTTGGGGAATATAAAAATTAATGAAAGGGAGTAAAGGGATAGGAGAGAAAATGAGTGAAAATATCAGTGAGGATGACAAAACATGAGAGACACCTAATTCTGGGATACAAATAAGGGGTAGTGGAAGGGGAGGTGGGTGAGGGGCTGGGGTGACTGGGTGATGGGCACTGAGGGGGGCACTTGGTGGGATGAGCACTGGGTGTTATGCTATATGTTGGCAATTGAACTCCAATTAAAAAAAAAAAAGAAATATCATAGTATTTAAGAAAACTGAATCTGTTAAATCTGAAATGGGCCAAACAAATGAAAAATTTAAATAAAGACTTTAAGTAGAAATGGTAAAGTATTTTTTTCATTGTTCTCAAAGAACAGTATAGCTGATTTCTCTACACCACTTTATACTTAACAGACCTCTTTACATTCCTTACATTACATGATTACCAAAACTTCTTGCATATAAGGAGACAGCAGGTTCAAGAAAGGTGATTTATTCAAGGCCATATGGCTGCTAAGTGGCTAAATCAAAATTTAAGCTCAGAACATCTTTAATCTAATTCACTGGGTCCTCTCTTCCCCTAAATCCTTTTCTGTTCTCAGGAAGAATAGATAAAAGGAAAAATAACTGATGAAGTGTTAGCAGCACACCAAACTGTTTCTACCTCATTAATATGTATCAAATTTAATGGTATTCAGGACTTCTCCATAAGTGAGTTTACGTTTCCTTTAGATATCTGTGCTGCACAGCAGCTATCTGTTTTCTTGGGATTGTTTCTCAAGAGTACAGGAATTCCAGCAATATTACTCAGATGACAGCCTCAGATTATAGTCTTATAGAAATAATAATATTATTTAAAATGTGTTTTTTCATTTGTAAAGGCTTCCATATATTCACTATTTAGATTCAAACAAGCCTCTTCCTTACCCACACATTCCTCCTAAATGGTAGTATGTATTCGTGCAAGTTTAAACAAATAGATAGGACAATACTATGTATACATTGTCCATACTGCATTTTAAAATATGAATATAGTTCTTTCAGATTAACCTCAGTACTGTCTCTTTTTGAAATTTTCATATAAAATATATATACTTGGACTATATTGAGCCTTCAAAATGAGTTAGAATCACTTTGATTGTGAAAATGACCCAATATTCTATCTGTAGTTATTGTGCTTAACACCTATATATCAAGCACTGTGATAGGCATTGGGGATATAAAATAATGAATAGTACAGTTGTACCTAGAGCTCACGTCCTGCCAGGTGAGTCAGATATTAAATAAATAAGCAAATAATTAACATAGGTTTAGAGTTATAAATAAACTAATTTCTATAATGGAAAATAAGCAGTTTGATAATGGATGTTCAGGGAACTTCTCTTTAAGTGGGTGTCAGTTAAGTTAGGCTCTGAAAGAAAAAATGTCAAAATGTCAAGAAAAAATATTCCAGGCAGAAGGAACTGCCTCTGAAATAGGCAGTGGAGGAGCTAAAAGAAACCAGCATGGCAGGCACCTACTTAGTGGGAGTGGCGATGGTGATGATTGTGGACTGGTCAAGAGGCGTGAGAGTCCTATAAGCTAGGGTAAAACACTGGATTTTAAATGGTCTTGGAATCTTTTGAAGGATTTCTAGGATATCTAGAGTCATGATTTTCATTATATCATGAGTTTCCAGAGGCCCAGCAAGTTCCAGAAATGAGCACTGCACAGGACAAAGTAGTGGAGTTGTCTGAGCTTTCAGAGTCCTTAGTAGGGTTGCCCTGGCAAAACTAGGTCTCCAAGTCCTCAGCCACAACAGGAGACCTCTTTGGACTTGAATCCAGTATCCTCTGTTACTCCCTGCTGTTCACGGAGATTAAAGAACCACATTCATTTGGGTTCCAGCAAGGGGACTTAGGAGAGAAGTCTGGCTCAGGGGAAAACCCAAATATATAAATACTTCAAAAAATAGAACTTCTCCTTCAGAATTTATAGTGTCACTATAAACAAGGCAATATTTATATAAGCTGTTTGCTGAGTCAAATGGAATTAAAATTATTCTGATGTTCATTGAAAGTATTTTTCCTGGTTAACACATGATTTGCCACAAATATCTATTGAGATTTTTAATGAAAATTTACTTAAATGTTAAAAGTGGCAGGGAGCAGTCAGGACATGCTAACCCCAAAGAAAGACCTTTTTTTTTTTTTTTCAGGTGCTCATAATATTCGGATTTCAGAATTTCTCACAATGTATGAACCAGTGCAAAGGCTCCCTTGTGTATCAGTTTGTTCTGAGCAGCTACAGTAAAGATTTGTAACTATGGAAACGAAAGTGCAAAATAATTAGTGGGCTTTTCAAAAAAGTAACTGAAATATTATTCATACTGACTTCAGGTAATTTACATACACAATCTCACTGTCAAGGACAGCGTATGACTTTTCCTGGTCTTTGATGAAAGAACAGAATGACCATGAATTTTTGTTAATGTCCATGTATATTTAGATTTATTTAATACATATCTAGCTCTTAAAAAGTTCCGTCATTAGAAAAATGGAGTGGCATGGATAAACGAAAGAAAAACTATGTTTTCACTCATAGCTCAAATTCACTTACCTCTTGTTAGCTGATCCCATCCTCAAAACAAAGAACATAAAAACCCCAGAAATTTTGCTTTCACAAACCAGTTCTAGACTGATTCTATTTTTCTTTTCAAGGTATTATCAAATGTTTTCAGTGAATGTTTAAGCAGACATGAATCAGCCTGTCACTTAGAAAGGAAAGAAACTGAAGGTGAGGAAAGGGGACAGAAAGAGGGTACTACAGTCTTTTAGGTTTAGGTGAGGCTGTGATAGGCAGCTTCTGGCATGGCTTCCAATGATTTCTGCCTCCTGGTACTCACATCTCTGTGTAAGCCTCTTCCTCTGGGTGTAATTTGGACCAGCCCTATCTGGTAACTTAATGACAGCCCTGTGAGAAACCCTAAAGCCAAGAACTCAGGTAAGTTGTGCCCAGGTTCATAACCCAAATAAATTATAGGATAATAAATGCATACTATTTCTAGTGACTAAATTTGGGAGGAATTTGTTACACAGCAATATATAATGAATATAAGAGCTTTTAAAATTATTCTCATAAACATGCTCCCCATCCACCCACTATCTCGGTAACTTGGCACTGCACCATAGATTTTGAAACATGTGACCATATACCCCAGGAGATCTTGATATAATCACCTGTCCTGTTCCTATCCGCTATCACCTTGAAAGCCATTGGCTCATCTTTATTCTCAAAAATAAGAACTTCAGTAATTGAGAATATATGGTACAAGAAAGCCTCCATATTTATGATTTGAGTTTTGTGGTTTTAAAGGCTCTAGTATATATGTGGCACACCTATTTACATACACTCTGTGAATTGTTCTAGGTATATGGATTACCCACATACTCTCTAATGTGTGATGAAAGAATAGTAATTTCATCATGGTGCAATGAGAAGAGGTGGTGAAAGAGGCCAGTAAGAAGTGGAAAAATGGGAGAAAAGACTGACAAAATGATAAAAAGTAGCAGTTTTGGAATTAGAAACTCTGGGTTTCAGTATATAATAAACTATCTGTAAATTATATGATTTAGGAGGAAAAATATTCAACATTCAAGCCCTCTATTTTCTTATTTATATTATGGGGAAACAATGTAAGTGAAAGAGCCCAGCATGTGAGGAGCAAATAGTGAATGATGTTTTATGTTCTTTCTTCCTTGCAGTGATGCAGGGCAAACATATGAGTAGGAGAAACAGTCTTTTCAGCAATTGGTATTCTTTCCTTTGGCCATCTCGTAATGTGATGGGTTTTTTTATGTGGATTCTAAAGCTCACGTCTAGTTTTCTTATATTTCAGGTCAGCATGATGTAGTGGTCAATGGATTTTTGCATTCATTGGGAACTCTAAATTTAATCTTCAATGGATGGAATATATAAACCATATTTGTTTTTAGGAAGACAACTATATTCACTCCCTTAGCATATAAAATTTATAAATTTTCATCAGTTTCTTGTCTATATTTTGCACCTCTCTCTCACCTTCTCTATCCTTGTATCTTGGAGGAAAGGCAGACATGTAGAAAGAGCTAACATAGCCTGGATTGGTTCAACTATGCCAAACGCTAAAGATATGTATCTAGAATAGAACTGTGATTAAGGGCAAGCAAACTTAATGTATTCAGGTAGGAACAAAGTATAGCTTGGATAAAGGAGCTTCTTCCCAATTATATCTTACTAATACCATGCAAGGAGTGGATTTGAAAACTGGGATCTTCTGAGTAAAACATTGCCCAGCCTGTCCTCTAGAGACATTCAATATGTAAGTGAATACGGATGTATTTTAGAGCTTTTGTCAGACCTCTCTTTTATATCAGTGAGTAAATCCTTTCACAGAGTGGAACAAACTGAAAGAAATACAGCTAGATTTCTCAGTCAATCATTTCTACTTAATTTGGGGAATTCTTTCACTGCAGAAATCTTCAGCTTATCCAAAGATCCTTGTACCTTTAAGGGCACCTATTCCTGAACTCATTAGTTTATTAGTCTTCCTTTAGAGACACCTTTGTCTTTGGATTTGTCCAGAATAACCCTGCCCTCCCCAAGTAGTGCTTTGGGGTTAGTTTTCTGTACCAACTTTTAATTTCTGATTTTCCATATATTTGTTCAGAGAAACTTGATATTCAGACTCCCACTTCCCCTTTACCTAGTTAATTCCAGCAGATCCTCTTTTCCCTTTTGCTCTCACACCCACCCCATTCTCTGAATATAGACCATCCCTGCCTATTCCCACGCCCAGTCTTGGTCTGCCTTTCACTAGCAGAACTGAGCTGGTGAAAAATGGAGAGTTGGATCTTTGCATTAACCAGCTATCAACATAAACAATTCAGCAGGAAAAAAGTATTTATTGTATGTCATTAGGCCAAGACATTTATTTGTCTTTTAAGAAGATAGTGTATATTTTTAACTTCGCCATTTGCTCTGTAAACTTATTTAGATGACATTGTATTTATGTTTGTATCTCCTAGGGTACCCACTATAGTGTTTTGTGTAGTGTGAAAATACACGTTTTTCTTGAATGAGATTAAGAGAAAGAAAAGGAATTGAGATTAATAGGGAGAAACTTAATTTATCCACGGCCAAGGATCAAGCAACAGCAGATATCAGAACCTAAGGCTGTCTGACACAAAGCCTTTATACTTTTTTTTTTTTTTTTTTACAGCATGCTACCTTACCATTGTAGCTTCACTGCTGCGAGCACTCAAGATGCTTCTTTATGTAATTTTTCATCATTAAAACCTGTATGAGCATTGCTTGTTAGGGGACAGTGGCAGTCTGAAGATAATTGCTGAGAGATTAAAAAGTAGATTTACCAAAATTAAATTGGAGGAAACAAGAAATGTGTTGTATTTAAGTCACTCATTTTATATTTTGTTTTTGATCCCTTGCTCACTTCATGAAGAATTCTTTGTCAAATTTTGGAAATAACACTGACAATGTGTTAGTGTAAATAGGATGTAAAATATAATGATGCTTCTGAGTATATAAATTTTGATGATCTAGACAGATTCTCATTTTTATTTTAAATTCTTGGGATCTCTGGGTGGCGCACCGGTTTAGCGCCTGCCTTTGGCCCAGGGCGCGATCCTGGAGACCCGGGATCGAATCCCACGTCGGGCTCCCGGTGCATGGAGCCTGCTTCTCCCTCTGCCTATGTCTCTGCCTCTCTCTCTCTCTCTCTCTGTGACTATCATAAATAAATAAAAATTTTAAAAAAATGTTTAAATTCTTGTGTAGGGGATCCCTGGATGGCTCAGCGGTTTAGCGCCTGCCTTCGGCCCAGGGCATGATCCTGGAGACTGGGGATCGAGTCCCACATCAGGCTCCCTGCATGGAGTCTGCTTCTTCCTCTGCCTGTGTCTCTGCCTCTCTCTCTCTGTCTCTCTCTCTCTGTCTCTCATGAATAAATAAATAAAATCTTAAAAAAAAATTCTCATGTAAAATAGTGGTATTTAAAATCTTAATACTCTTTTAGGAAAACCTGACAAAAATAGCCATTTTCCTTACTACAAGTGTTCATTTTTTATGAGGAATGCTGCTTACATATGAATGAAGTATACTCAAAAATGACAAAAGCATTGTTAAGTAGTTAAAATTAGCATCATTGGAAAATGAATTTAAAACAAAAATGGAAAATGGAAAATAAACTATTTTAAAATGTTTTAAAAATTATAAAAGTACTCCTGGGTCCAGAAAGTTGCTAATACATTAAGCAGTAGTTGAATACTTTAGCTAAAATATAAAGACAAAAATTTTAAATTAATGAAGTCATTGCCAAATAAGTGGAGTTGGAGAATGAATTATAAATTTTAAAAAATTGTTTGAAAAGAAGACAAAAAAATGCAAAAGGATTCAAAAGCAAAGCAACACATTTTTGCAAAAAAATTAGGATGTGAAAAAAAATACTTAAAACTGTAAACAAAATTCAGAGGCTATTCTGTGGTGTGTGAAATTTACTAGACATAAAAAAAAAATCACTAAAAAAAAAAAATCACTGAGTAAAAAGAGCCACTTGAAATCTATCAACTATTTGGAACACTTCAGGTTCATGGTTTCTTTCCTTTGTGGAACGTATGGGTTTATAGAGTGCCCCTTCTGTACTCCTTGGAATCTTTCTCTTTGAAGTGGATTCATCTAAATGCTGGGGATTTGGTATTGCAAGTTAGTTTGGAATTATCTCTCTGGTTTTGTTCCCAATAGTACACTATTTTTTTTAGTAAAAGAATTATTTATTAATTTTAGAGAGAGAGAGAGACCTTACAAGTAGGGGGAGGGGCAGAGGGAGAGGGAGAGAGAATCCTCAAGCAGACTCCCTGCTGAGTTTGGAGCCTGACTTGGGGACTTGATCCCAGGATCCTGAGATCATGACCTGAGCTGATACCAAGAGCCAGCATTCAACCAACTGAGTCACTTAGGTGCACGCACTATTTTTTCTTTTTATCTGTTTAAACTCCATTGAAGGTAATTATAATGGAAATAATTTTTCCTTCTAATCTTTTTTCAGTTAGGAACTTCTGTCTTTCATGACTATTGTTAGAAACATGCATGTGGCTGAAATAGAACCTTGTTGGTACTCTGACTTAATTCCAGTTCATTTCAATCCTAGAAGGCTTCTTTCTGTTTGATAAACTCCGTGCTTTTTGCACCTATCCATTTTCTTTATAAGGAGACTTTTAAGCTTCCTCTTATATTCTTGAATAACACCCTACTTGAGACCAAGGATCACAGAGAAGAGAAGTCATGTGACTTTTATCTGATAACAATAAATCTTGTTTGTGGACTATGATTTCTCTTAGGATTTCCCTCACAGTATGCGACTTTTGGAAATTTCATTGCTATAACTATGAAAAATTATGATTAATTTTTACTACTGAGTATTGTAACATCAGTATTGCTAAATGAGAACTAACCTGCTTGATTCGATTTAAGCTGTATGGATTAAAATAAAGGTAAGTGAGGGATGTGATGATGATATACCTATGGCTCAAACAATTTGGAGATATAAAATTTAGTGAATAATGCCCCCAAATAGCTCTATTTCCCTTCCCATTATCTTTTATGATGATAATGGAGCAAGGAACTTTTAAAAGAAATCTTATAAAACTTCCCGTTGTTAATATGTCCATGTCAATTTCCTGGAACAGGTATTGAGGAACATTATCAGAGAATGTGGAAGGTAGGGCAAGAACAAGAACAATTTGTTTTCCCTCCTTAAGAGGAAGAATTCATAAACAGAACCTAATCTGTCAGAGAGGGAAAAGGGAATTTATTGATGCTGAATGGCAATTAAAGTCTACTCCTTTGGTTTAAGTAATTCATGAGTCAGTATCATCCTGCTAATTAAGTTAATAAAATAAATAAAGGAATGAATAATTATGCCACTAATTTGTCAAACAAAACACCAATCTGGTTATTATGTACCTTGAAATAGACATTACATTTTAAGCAGTCATTCTAGATATGACATAAGCTGGGTTATAATAACTCTTGGCCACTGAATTTTCAGAATTTTTGAAAAAGTGGGTAAATAGGTGGACATCGATAATTGGATTAAATGTCATACTCAAGCCTTTTTTAACTCAGTAAAAGCTTTAGGTAAAAGAAATAAGATTATGCGTTGAGTTTATTACAAAACACAATGTAAATACAAGTAGGTTAAAACTCCACCTTCTTTCTTTAATAAAATATATGTTTCTAGAATCTGGGAAACAGTATGGAGAATATGCTGATGTCTGATGTTTTGTATGTTGTCTACTTTGTTACTGCCTTCTTGCAGGGATAACCGGTTTAGGTACATTTTATTTATAAATGCTGAGCAATATATATTCATTAATAGCCCTAAATCATAGTGTACTTATCAGGTGTCCAAAAATTGGAAGTTCAATTTTACCTAGCAAGCAGGGATTGTATTACATGAAAACTATAGTTAATTGAATTTAGTTTATTATTTTTTCTTTTTTTTTAAGATTTTATTTATTTATTCATGAGAAACACAGAGAGGAGAGAGAGAGAGGCAGAGTATCAGGCAGAGGGAGAAGCAGGCTCCACGCAGGGAGCCCAACTTGGGACTCAATCCCAGGTCTCCAGGACCACGCCCTGGGCTGAAGGCGGTGCCAAACCGCTGAGCCACCCAGGCTGCCCTTTGAATTTAGTTTAAATGTATAGTATTACATAACCATTTTCTTTACAGATTCAAATAATCTTGGTCAGCACATCATTATTAGTAGTTAAAAATTATAGTTAGAAATGCAAACACCTGTTTCCTTTTACTATAGACATTACTAAAGGAAACAGCTATCTACTTAAGAATCCTAGGAGAAATGTGTATGGCAAGTACCCCTTAGGGAAAGACTTGATCAACAATTAGATGATTATCTTGGAAGAGTTATGGACTTTATCTGAAGACTTAACCTGAATAAATACTAATTTTGGTCAAAATTTTCTTCTTCCCTGTTACCAACACAGAAAGGGTTTATTACATCATAAATTCAGAATATTCCGTTTTGTCAGTCAAGATAGGTTAGGTTATACTGCAGTTAGAAACAATACATTTCGGTGGTTAAAATAACAAGGTTTAATTCTCACTTATGTTACATATCAATCACACATATTTAGTGAGTGTTTTGCTCCATGTTGTCCTTAATTTGGGACCTGGTGTCATAGACATAATCTGGAACATTACTATTCTCTGCCAGAAGGAAAGAGAACATCGTGAATGAAATACTGGCTCTTTATATATTCTCTTTATTTGCTGAGACTTTGTATTTTACATTTGTTTCAAAAGTGTTCATGATTTTTCATTCCATCATTTTAATAAAAATTACCTTAAAGTCTTGTTAGATAATTCCAACATCTGAGTCATCTTGGCCTTGGTATGTGCTAATTGTCTTTTTTTCCATATGAGCTTTTTGTGGTTCTTTGTAAGCTGAGTAATTTTTCATTATATCCTGGAGATTCTGAATATGAAAATTAAGACTTGGGTCTTGTTTAAATCCTACAGAGAAGGCAGAATTTTTATATTAGAATAGTTGTTAGATTCAGGGCAAAGTTCTACTTTGCATTCTGACGAGTGTGGCTCCAGTTTAAGTTTAGTTTTCAGAGCCATTGTAGCGTGCTTCAGATATGCCCACCCCACCTTCGGTCAGTGATCTGCATGGTAGTTTACACCCTAGTTCAGTTCACAAAGTCTTGGTATGCTAATTAAGATCAGTGTTATGGAGTTGTTCTCATGAACTTCTTCCTCTCTGTTACCTGCTTAGCATTTTCTGTCTCCCTGAGTTTTGTTTTTTTCAGGATTTTGGCCAAAATCCTGGGACTCTAGTTGCTCCAGTTTGCTGAACACTTTTGTATTTGGGCTTACCTCTGTGCCCAACCCACAAAAGGCCAGAGGGAAAAAAAAAGTAATGGATGGCCCTGCATTCTTGGGATCTCAGCTGCTCCAACTGGAGAGGAAGGTTCCCCCTCACTCAGAGATTTGCCTCCTTCTAGCCCCCTCACTGGTCAACACGGTGGGATTGCTTGCAGGGTGGAATGTGTGAGAATGGAAAAAAGAGAAAGAAGAGTAAAATGGAGACTTTCCATCTTCCTCTGGGTGTTAGAATTTTCCCTTTTTGCATCTTAAGTCAGAATTAGAGGGTTTTTCATACAGCTCTCTTTGAGACATAGTGCTTACATCTATCTACTCTGGGGTGATATTGGGGGGAAAGTGGTAAGGCTATTGTGAATTCAGTAGTACTTCAAATACTTTGTTCTTCCCCAATGTGTCTGCTATAATTTACCTTATAGAGTTTTCAAATAGCTGCTCCATGATCTCTGTCCAGGTTTTGTAATTGTATCAGGGGTGAGAGATAGGTGCTGTATTTACTCCACCTTACTACTGGATCTGATATTAGCTCTTAGAGCTTCCACCCAGAAATAATACATGTAATTTCTATTCACATTTTATTGGGCATAGGAAGTCAAATGGCCACACCTATTTTCAAAGAGGAAAAGAAATGCAACACTACTATTTTTCTGAAGTATTTGATAAATAGCAACCCATGACTATCTACAGTGCAGTAGTTTGGGATCTCTAGAATGAACTTCATCTTGAACCAAACCCAAGCACCAAATGATTATACTTAAGCTAGAAATATAATGATTCTCTTGAGAGCATAAGTCTGGGATTCTATACCATCAAAATGTATGGCTATCTTTGTGGGACCATCAATGGTCTAACTACTTAAAAGAAGAGTTAGTGATGGTATGCTCTACTTATATAATCTTGAACTTATATGTTGGTACAAGATAAAGATGTGGAGGCCGAGAAAATTAAGGCCATTCCACTTTAAGTTCAGTGTTAGCACAAGTACAGCCATCCCAGGCCCCTGTGAATAAGAGCTGAACTTTACCTGACTTCAGTTACAGGAAGAAAACAGCTTACAGCTTAACATCCTAGAAAGCCCCATATTAGAATAAAAACAGAGCCCAAGCCAAGGGCCGGAAGCCCCTATTAGAATAAGAACAGAGCTCAATGCCCTTGAAGGCCCCATATCAAAATGTAAACAGAACTTGAGGAATTGCACCACTCCTTCTGGAGGTCCCCTAGACCAGCCCTTAAAACTAAGCTGAAACCCACCTCGGAGTCCAAGTCCCTGCTCCGCTGTGTCGCTGTGTCGGGTATACTTTGACCCAAGCTCGAGCTTGTAAATAAACCCTCAGTGTGTTTGCATCGGTGTCAGCTCCTTGGTGGTTTCTCGGATTCGCGATCTTGGGCACAACAAAAGAAATGATCCAAAGATAGTATCAATAGGAAAAATATCTGTATGATTGAATATTAACTAGAAATAAAATATAATTGATAAAAGAAAGCAGAAGTTAGTGGAAGGAACATGTAATAGAAAGTAATATAAATCTGTTAATACTATTTATTTTGTCAAATATTGACTACAATATTACAGTTTCATTAAATTGATTCCAGAAACCTCCAAAGGAGATTTGGGACAGCTTATCTATGATATGATATGATATCAATCTGTACCTATCCCACAAAGTTTAATTAACTTTCTCTTTTTCTCCCCAAATAAATTATTTCTTCCCACAAAAATAGAACTTTTATTTTATTGGACTTAGGCAGTTCCAAAGTTCCGCTTCACTGGAAAACACTTTAGAAACAAAGTTGTTATATAATCTCTCAACAGCCTGGAGAAGGTGCAGAACAAGGATTTAGATCTAGTTTCCAAGTAATACAAAGGAAATATGTAATTCAGCAAGTAATTCTCAGTGAACTTATAGTAACATGAGTCACAACAAGAAAATCATTTAATAAAATATGCTGAATGGGAAATGATTCAGTGAAAATATTATTCAGAACAGGCAATTATTGAGTGAAGGTATTACCCACAGAAGACAATTACTCAGTGAAAATATTACAGGGAGCAAGCAAATATTCAATCAAACATTTGACAAGGAGAGCAATTATTCAATAAACAATCATATAATTGTACCCAATGGAGCATGCTTGCCATACGGCATACAAATCATTTGCAGACACTCAGGATGATGCTCTGACTTTTACAAATGTGGATAATTTATGGTTCCCATTTGTCATTTTTGAGATAATTTCATTTCAGTTTTTACTTTCAAGTAAATACCATTAAAAATGTGTACAACCATGCTAAAAATCAATATTTCAAATAATCCTATTTCAGATTTTTTTGTCTCCTCTCATCTCATTCTCTTCTTTGTCCTCTCTCCCTCTTTCCCTTATTTCCCCCTACTCTGCCTGCTCTTCCTCAATCTCACTGTTTTCTCCTTTCTTTTAATATATTTTTAAAAGATTGAATATTAAAAAGCCCATATTTATTATTAAATTTTCTTTCTATAAACAGGAATGTGTTTATCAGGAATGTGTTTTCTAGAAGGAAACATCACAGAAGTTATTCATCACACATTGATGGATTATAGGTATAATTTGTAATGTAAGACCCAGGGAGAATATAACCGGACCTTTAGGAAGTTCATAGGCTAAAATGATAACAGCGGATGAGTCAATGAATACATACTTCAACCAGCAACATTATTGACTGTTAACTCTCTGTCAGTGTGCCAAGAGATACATATGACAATTTCCATTCTCAAGGAGTATGTAGACTAGTGGTAGAGTTGGTCCATAAATCAAAAATGTCAACAAAATATGGATTGCTGAGAGAGGTGTGTTTAAGGAGATAGGGAAGCAAAGAGATGAGTTCAAGATAAGCTATCATGAGGTATTGGGGCCTGAGCTAAGTGTGGAAGAAACACGAATATTTACCCGGGTAAAGAAAGATGAGAAAGGAGTCTTTTGCCAATCAAACATATGGTGACTCCATATGGGGACTCCAAGAAGTTCAGTGTTGCAGCATGTGACATGACACTGGGTCAGTGGTGGGAAAGGAGGCTGGTAAAATAGACACATGGGAAGATCAATGTACAACAAGTTAATACTCCTCCTTTACTTGTCTTTAAGAGACTGGGTAATGGGCACGGAGCGGGGCACTTGACGGGATGAGCACTGGGTGATATGCTATATGTTGGCAAATTGAACTCCAATAAAAAAAATAAAAAAAGAGACTTTTAGTATGTATAGTGTTCTTCATTTTCCAATTTCTAAAGGAATATTAGACCTAGTTGATGCTTTTCATCTAGATTCAGTTATGGAGAGTATTGAAGAGTGGTGGTGTTCAGAAAGGAAAAGTGCTTGCTTCAACATATGAAGAAAAACAGTTGAGTGGTGAATAACACTGGCAATGCATGGGAAGGGAGTTGAATCATAAGATCATAGAGCATAAAGAACTGAATCCTGTGACATACTAGGCACTGCCATATTTTCTTGGAGTCCAACAGGGATGATCATCACTCAACTTGCTTGATGATAGTCATGAGCTGTTTTTGCATCTAGTATTCATTTACACTTCTCTTGATAACTGCATACTCAGTGTCCTGCTGTGGATCAGCTCTTTTCTAGGCTCATCTGTGTGATTTGAGCAGCACTGACTCCCATTCCCAGTTCCAGCGCTCATGACAATCAAGATTTCCACTCTTTAATGGTGTCAATGATTTCTTTTTCTCCATGGGAAGTATACAACCCCTTTAATGGCCACAGGAGCCATTTCCGGAACTCTAAGGAAGCTTTCACTTATCTTCTGGGTTGTATAGAGTGTTGGAATGAGGCAGAAGTGCTGAACTGTCTTCCTACAGTAAAATGACTAGCCTGAGAATGCCTACACAGGGCTTCCACACCATGGCAGAGGATGGGGGTGTGTGGTATAGTTTAGTGCCCTGATTAAGCCATTAGGAAGCCATCTCTCTGTCCCTTGAGCTTTTCAGACTAGGCCAGCTAATGTATTTCTTTTTTTCTGCTTAAGCCTGAATTGGATTTTATGTCTTTGGAACCAGAACACCCTTGACACAAAGACTGAAAATTTGAAATAGTTTGTCAGGGGCCTGCGACATATTTGCTTAGTGGCATAATAAACTAATTACACTAAATAAAAGAATCTGCTAAATTCTCCATCAATAACGGCAGTTCCTTATCTGTGAATGGCCCTTTACAATTGCAAGTCCTTTTTGCATACACTATCTTGCTTAATCTTCATAATAAATACTGAAGTAGATACTTTTTACATCTTTTGTTTTTAAGGAATTGTTTGCAGGGTTATACAAAGCAAGGGCACAAACTCTAAGCTCTCTGACTTTTCCTTGAAGGCTTTTCCCAAGATACTTTTACATCTTTACTACCATGTGCACTTCAAAGGCACACATTATACTTTACATTTTTGTAGCTTTCAAGAGATGAGCTTTAGGAAAGGTGTTGTTTCAGGTTTCTTATTTATAACTGCGGAGTTTAGAGACTAATGGAATAGAATGATAGGAGGAGATGATTGCTTTTAAAATGCAATCTTAAAGTAGAATTCTCAAAACTTGTTTTTTTTAAAGTGACTAATCAATCTTAAAAGATAGTTTTACTAGAAGTAGGAAATTCCTTTAGTAAATTTCATATTTGCTTTTGGTCTTAACATCATCAAGTGTATCATAACCCTTTGTTCTATTATGGTCTTGAATACAGCATTATTCTCTAGGTCACCAATGTCTATGACTTTAGAATTATTTATTTATTTGTTTCTGGTTCATTGATTAATTGATTGATTTGAGTCTCTTTGTCTTCCTTTTTAGAGAAAGAAAACACCAGAAAAAAAATTAAAAACAAATATATTCTTTTTGAGAATTATCAAAGAAGTGTTTGGAACTTTTGCCTTTGTTGTTATGTTGTCTTTTCTCTTGATATATAATTGACATATAACATTATATTAATTTCAGGTGTAACAATTATTCAATATTTGTATACATTGAAAAATAATCACAATAAGTTTAGTTAATATCTCTTGTCATACATGGTTACAAAAATGTCTTTTTCTTGTGATGAGAACTTTTAAAATCTCTTAGCAACTTTCAAATATGCAATACAGTATTATTAACAGTTGTTTTTATGCTGTACATTATGTTTCTATGGCTTATTTTATAATTGGAAATTTGTACCTTTAGGTTAATGTTTTTCTATTGCAGTATTTGATTTTTAATTCCCCAAATGTTCTTGATATAATTCAATTCTTGGAGTAATCATCACCCTCATGAACTCTCAGAGCCTCTCATATATACAGTTTCCCTGCAGGAAACTCTGGCTGGAGTCGTAGGAAAGCTAGACAAGTCTGATTTGGAATCTTCCGTAATAAACTCTGGGTCTGTTTTTGCTGAAATCAAAATCCTGGAGAAGTAGTGCATGAGACTTTGCAGTTAAAAAAATAATAAGCATTTTCCTTTTGAATACAAGTGCAGTTGCTGCACATTACTCGATGTTATTTAATCATACCCTTAGGGACTGGTGAGAGGTTTCTTGGAGAGTTGCTCCTGTCTTATGTCATCAAATTAATAGCAGAATAAAATACCCTTGCAGATACAGAATGAAAAGGACCTCTTTTCTCACTTTAACTTTATCTAAGTGTATCAAATACAATATATAATACTTCAACTTGAACTTTCCTAGTATCCTCTGTGAAATTTTGATAATATTTATTCACCCTTTGCCCTGCCAGTTAATTACTCATTTATGCATCCTTTCTCCTCTGAATAACTTGTGACCTTATTGAAAGCATAGATGACACTTTTTAAAATCTTGTTATCCTATACTTCCCTCCTGAATACATAGTATAATCCATCATATGATTAGATGTTCAGTGTATGTATGTTGGCTGTCTTGGAAGTAGATCTACACCATATTGGTCCAAAGCATTGAATTTTCAATTTGTTTTAAAGAAAAGAAATATAGATCAAGCTCTGATATGATGACAGGAAAGCAGATAAACTCATATTGCTAGGGAAAATATAAAGTAATATGAAAATTATGGAGAGTAATTTGGCTCTTATGCTGAGTGAAATGAGGATCTTTCAGGATCCATAAAAGTATTAAAGATTATTGGCCCTACCATTATATTAATAAACATTTATTCTAAGGAAATACTCAGTGGAAAATGATGGTAATTTAGTCAACAAACAATTATTGAGTGCCAGCTATATGCCAGGTACTGTTGTAGATACTTGGCTTCTATCATTCAACAAAATGGACCTTATACTCTAATAGACAGTGACAAATAATAAACATAATAGTTATAAATGATGAAACTATACAGGGTATTAGGTAGTTACGAGTGCTTTGGAAAAAGAAGAGCAGAGTAAGTATCAGAAATATGGAATCAGGGACTGAAATTTTAAGTGGAGTTTTGGGGTAGGTCTTAGTGAGAAAGTCATATATAAGCATTGAAGAGAGAGGGTTAGCACATGATATTTGTGGGAAGATGATAAGCAGCAAATACAACAGTCCTAAAGTAGGAAAATGCTTGGCATGCTCCAGGAAGAGCTAAGAGGATGGTTGGTGGTGGTGAAGTGAGCAAAGAGGAAAAGTGGTAGAAGGTGAAGTTTAGGAGAAATGGGACCCCAGATCATGTAGGGCCTTGGCCTTATAAGGAATTTGGCTTTTATGAAATGAAATCCATTGCAAAATACTGAGAAAAAAGAAAAGTGGTCAAGATCTAACCGGCATTTTAAAAAGATCACTCTTGTTGCTTTGTTGAGAATAGTCCATAAACAGGAAATGATTGAGGTTGGGTGGCCAGTTCAGAAACATGGTAGGCGGGCACCCCCGGTTGTTTAGCGGTTAAGCGCTGCCTTCAGCCGGGGCGTGATCCTGGAGACCCGGGATAGAGTCCCATGCCAGGCTCCCTGCATGGAGGCTGCTTCTCCTTCTGCCTGTGTCTCTGCCACTCTCTCTCTCTCTGTGTCTCTCATGAATAAATAAATAAAATCTTTTAAAAAAACCCAAAACATGGTAGGCTGAATAATGCCTTCCCAAAACATATTGACATCCTAATTCCTGAAACCTGTGAATGTTGGTTTATGTGGGGAAAAAAAATTCTGTGGATATGATCAAATAAAGGTATTGTGATGAGATTATTTGGGATTATCCTGGTGGGCACTTTAAATGCAACCACATGTATTCTTCTAAGAGGGAGACAGAAGAAGATTTGACCACAGGCAAGAAGAAGGCTAAGTGATGGAAGCAGAGTCAGAGACAGAAGATATAACACTGGCTTTGAAGATGAAGGAAGAGACCATGAGCCAAAGAACAAAAGGAGTGCAGCTTTAATTGCTAGAAATGACAAGGAAACAGAAAAGGCAAGGAAATAGATTCTTACCTATAGCCTCTCAAGGGAGTGTGGCCATAACAATAACTTGATTTTGGCTTAGTGATAGTGGTGTTGGACCTATGGCCTCCAGACCTCTAAAAGATTAAATTTCTGCTGTTATAAGCCAACAAGTTTGTGGTCATTTGTTATAGTAGCCATAGAAAACTATTGTTCTTATCCAACAAAGAGATGATGGTAGTTCAGATGAAGATGATAAAATGAAGATAGTAAGAAGAACTGCATTTTGAATAGGTCGTATATGTAAAATAAATAGGATTTTTAGTCAGATCAAAAGTGGGATATGAAATAAAGGGACTCAAAAGTAGCACCAAAGTTTTTGCCTAAGCAACTGATACAATTTTGCGTTAAATTAAAAAAGTTGCATGTATAAAAGGCTTTTCAATTCTGTTTGGAACATACTGGATTTGATATTTTTTTAGAGGTCTAAATGAAGATTTGAGTAAGCAGTTGGATATAAAAGCATGGAGTTTGGATGAGAGATCTTTGGCTAGTGATGTAAATTTGAGAATTATTGACACATTTGGCATTTAAAGCCATGAGATGAGGTAAGATAGCCAAGGGAATAAATATAAACAGAAAAGCCTGAAAAGGCATTCTATAAAATTAAGATAATGTTGTTAATTTTTGGTTCCTTATCCCGAGCAGCTTTCCAGTTATGTTTTCTATAATGCACAATAAGCCCTGTGAGATAATAATGAATAATTTCATGGTCTGTGTTTAGCAATAATGTAATAGAAAGCCCATTGAAAAGAATTAGTGAAACATTTTAAAATCATGTTTCTTTTGAATCATAGTGATTTTTAAGTGTTTTAAAATATGGAATTTATATTATTTTTCTAGATACCAACTATTTTTGTAGGAAAAGGAATAGACATGATAGTAAGTCAGTTACTTAATGGTCACTTCAAATTAGAACTATTCTTTCACATTATACCTTAAGGAATCTGACTGTAGGAGTGACTTAAAGGAACTACTTGTTTGTGCTACTTTAAAGACAGGCCTGAGTATGAAATTAGACTAATAGGATAGCCTGTTCTTGCTTTGTGCATATATTATTCAGTTGCACAGTAGTACTTTACCCTGATAAGATCACAGATTTTTGGGGTCTCACAGGAATAGCAGTGGATAGGAAATTTGTGTCCTTGAGGTCATGATAGAAAGGAAAATCTTTGTTTTCCTTCTTTTAGTTGGTGATTATTTTCAGTTACTTATGTGAATATGACTCATCTTTACTAATCAATTAAATAAATTATTGAAAATAATAAACTAAGATCTTTTTTTATCAAATACCAAGTCAATCTCCATTTACACCCTTATTTTCATTCCATTTGTTAGTGTTTGTGTATTTTCTACACTCAAAAAATTTACAAAATTTATAGATTTTTCAGTATAAAAATACCAAATTACATCACAGATATTGAAAGATTATATTAATAGAGAAAAAAGAATTGTATATAATAAGTTAAGGTTTAGTTGAAATGCTGAAAGTCTGCCTTAAAAGGGTTAAAGTTCAACTTTCTTCACATTTATGTGAACTTTTTAAAGTTGGAATGCTTTTGTTAAATAATCCTCTAAACTACTGCTTTCCCCCCATCCTGTTGCTGTAGAGACTCTTATGGCTTAATAAAAGCTATCTTTATAAAAAGAGGGAAAAGGAAGGAAAAATACTAATGTAAGAATTAAACAAGGAATGTAACCTATTAGATATGGGTTTAATAATGGAGATTTTTGAGAAAGATGATCAAATTTTCAAGAAAGATCTATTTATTTCTGATTTCTCGGAAATGGGAATTTAGGATATGCTAGCCATGAATTAGTTTCTGTCATATTAGCTATAGAGTAGAAGTTTGATATTATATGGAGATACATTTAAATTTTTATAGCATTAGAATAATTCATCAAAGAAAGAAAAAGTAGTTTCTTAACTGTTTAAGTATTTTAATGCCAATCAATTTATTGATTTTTCACTAATATAATTTCATTAAAAACATTTAAAAAATTCCATTGCTTGAATTTTACTTCTCCTACAAGCTGATTTGTAATATGTGGACATGGGTTTAACCTGTTTTGCAAGAGTAGCTGGAACAAAAATGTTTAGCTCAAAGAGAAGAAAATTATGTTATCTCTAAGGAAAAGTACCCCTGATATATGATCTCTTGTAGTATTATAAAGCATCATCCAAAAACTTGGAAGACTTTTGTAAATTTGGAAAGCAATGTTGAGATTTCCATTTCTGGCTATGATGAAGTTTCTTATGTAAATCCTGCCAAATCAACTAAGAAGATCAAAGAAAATATAAAAAATAACATTTCTTTGAAGTCATCAGAGAGGTTCTAAGATAATAATTCTTAAGGAGATAAAATCTTGGGGAAGTAAGATTCATACACAATACAAGCTAATACTCTATAGCTCCTTTTATTTTTAGGACATTGCTGATATTTGGTGCAGGCCAAGCAGCTAGGAGTCCCAACTAAAAGTGCAGAGGACTACTAGTGAAAGGCAGAAAAAAACAGAGATACTGGCAGGATATAGAGAAAAATCAGTGGTGCTAGTGTCTGCTGTTTACCCATCTCTTCTCAATGAGATTCTAGAATCTCAAGTCTCTAGTATTTTTTTCTCGTATGCAGAACATATTTTTGCTCTGAGATGCAGAGCATTGTTGATAACAGTTGTGGTGATAAGGGTTAGAATTAGGACATTCCAGAAGAAGAGACTCCGGTGAAAATCCTAGACTCTCCATGGGAGACTCTAGAGGGTCACTTCCTGCAAATGAACTCAAAGTAGTGGCAATCATACCTGAAGATAGTTAAGTCCTCAGTGGGATTAAGGTGATTAGCATCACACTATTAACTGCCAAAGGAAAAGTTAAACCTTCTGTAGAAGAAGATAGCATGGTCCATAACTTGTATAATTTTTCATATATAATATTTTCCATTTAATTAAGATATCTTCCCTCCAACCTCATTGTATTGAGAGTTTTGTCCTGAATGGATGTTGAAGAATACAAATGCTTTTTCTATGTCTACTGAGATATGATTTTTATCTTTTGTTTTATTGATGTGGTATATGACATTGATAGACTTGCAAATATTGAGCTATCCTTGTATCTTGGGAATAAATCCTACCTGATCATGTTCAATCATCTTTTAATGTATTGTATGTGGTTTGCTAATACTTTTTGAGGATTTTTGCATCTATATTTATCAAATATTGGCCTGTAGTTTTCATGTGATGTTTTTGTCTGATTTTGGTATCAGGGTAATGCTGGCCTCATAAAATATATTTGGAAGCTTTCCTTCCTCTTCTATTTTTTGGAATAGTTTGAGGAGAACAGATGTTAACTCTTCTCTACATATTCATCTGTTAATCCACTTGGTCCTGGATTTTTGTTTTTTGGTAGCTTTTTGAATACAAATTCAATTTTGTTACTTATAGTCCGTCCTTTCTGATTTTTTATTTCTCCCTGGTTCAGTTTTGGGAAATTGTATGTTTCTAGGAATTTATCCATTTCTTCTAGTTTGTCCTGTTTGGCATATAATTTTTTATTTTTTTAATATATTTTTTTAAATTTTTATTTATTTATGATAGCCACAGAGAGAGAGATTGGCAGAGACACAGGCAGAGGGAGAAGCAGGCTCCATGCACCGGGAGCCCGATGTGGGATTCGATCCCGGGTCTCCAGGATCGTGCCCTGGGCCAAAGGCAGGCGCCAAACTGCTGCACCACCCAGGGATCCCCTATAATTTCTTATAGTATATTTTATAATCCTTTGTATTTCTGTTATGTCAGTTGTTACTTCTCCCTTGTTTCTGATTTTACTTATTTGAGTCCTTTCTCTTTTTTTTCTTGATGAGTCTGGTGAAGGGCATGTCAATTTTGTTTATCTTTTTAAAAAACCAGCTCTTGGTTTCATTGATTTTTTTCTATTGTTGTTTTAGTCTCCGTGTTATTTTTTTCTGCTTTGATCTTTATTATTTTCTTTCTTCTACTCAGCTTGGTTTTTGTTTGCTCCACTTTTTCTAGTTCCTTTTGGGGTTAGGTTAGATTGTTTGCAATTTTTCTTTTTTCTTGAGGTAGGCCTGTGTTGCAATATACTTCCCTCTTAAAGCTGCTTTTTCTGTTTCCCAGATATTTTGGACCATTGAGTTTTCATTTTTAAGTCCGTATATATTTTTTTTATTTCTTCTTTGATTGCTTCGTTGACCCATTGGTTATTTAATATCATGTTTAGTCAACATGTATTTGTGTTTTTTCCAGTTTTTTGTTGTTGTTTTTGTGATTTATTTCTAGCTTCATACTGTTTTTGTCAGAAAAGATGCATGATATGATTTTAGTCCTCTTAAATTTATTGAGGCTTGTTTTATGGATTAACATGTGATCTATTGTGGAGAACATTTCGTGTACACTTGAAAAGAGTTTGTATTCTATTACTTTTGAATGGAAGTTCTGTATACATCTATTATGTCCATCTGACCCAATATGTTATTCGAAGACATTGTTTCCTTATTAATTTTCTGTTTGGATGGTCTATCCATTGATGTAAGAGGAGGGTAAAAGTCTTCTACTATAATTGTATTACCATCAATTTTTCTTTTTATGTTCATTAATATTTGTTTTATATATTTAGGTGATTCAGTGTTGGGTGCATAGATATTTGCAATTGTCATATCCTCCTATTAGACTGAGTCCTTTGTTAGTGTATAATGCCCTTCTTTGTTTTTGTTACAGTATTTGTTTTAAAGTCTGTTTTATCTGATACAAGTATTGCTTTTCTGGCTTTTTTTTCCTTCACTTCCATTTGCATGTTGCATGTTTTTCCATTCCTTCACTTTCAGTCTGTATGTGTCTTTAGGTCTGAGGTGAAGTCTCTCTTGTAGGCAGCATATAGATGGAAATTGCTTTTGTATCCATTCCACCACTCTATGTCTTTTGATTGGAGCATTTAGGTCATTTACATTTAAAGTCATTATCAATAGGTTAATACTGACATTTTTAAATTTTGTTTTCTGGTTGTTTTTTATAGTTCTTCGTTCCTTTCTTCTCTTGCTCTCTTTCTTTGTGGTCAATTAGCATTTATAATGTTTTGTTTGAATTTCTTTCTCTTTATTTTTGTGTATAAATCATAAGTTTTGGGGTTTTGTTACCATGAAGTTCATGTATAAAATCCTAAGTAAATAACAGTTCATATTAATTTGATTGTCATTTAAGTTCAAGCACATTAAAAAAAAAAAACAACAGAAAAAGAAAAAAAATCCTCCTTTTCTTCCCCTTCTCTTACCTTTTTTTACCCCTATCCCACATTTTATGTATGTATTGTCATATTTTATACTTTTTTATTAATAGTTTTATTATGTCTAATTATGGCCATTTCTTTTCCACTTGAAGTCCTTTTAATATTTCTTGTAAAACTGATTTAATGGTGATAAAAACTTGATCTTTTGTTTTTCTTGAAAACTTTATCTCCCCTTCAAATCTGAATGATAACTTTGGTGGGTAGAGTATTCTTCATTGTAGTTTTTTTCCACTTTTCAGCACGTTGAATATATTATGCCACTCCCTTCTGGCCTCCAGATCTTCTGCTGAAAAATCAACTGAGAGCCTTATAGGTTTTTCCTTTTGGTAATTTTGTGTTTCTCTTTCTTCTTTAACATTTTCTCTTTATCTTTAACTTTTAACATTTTAGTTAATATTGCATGATGTGGACTTCTTTGGATTCATTTTATTTGTAACTCTCCATGCTTCTTAGACTTGGATGTCTTCTATTTCCTTCCCAAGGTTAAGGAGGTTTCTAGTCATTATTTCATCAAATAAGTTTTCTATACCTTTCTCTCTCCTCCTTCTTTTTCTGGGACTCCTATACTGTAATGTGAATGTTTGTTTGCTTGATGTTGTCTAAGAGATCTCTCAATTTATTCTCATTAAAAAAAAACTTTTTTCTCTGTTTGCTGTTCAATTCATGTGCTTTCCATTAGCCTATCTTCCAGATTGTTCATATGTTCTTCTGTATCCTCAAATCTACTGTTGATTCTCTCTAATGTGTTTTTTATTTCAATTATTATATTCTTCAACTCTGATTCTTTTAAACATTTTCTCTCTTTCTTTAAAGATTTAATTATTTATTTTAGAGAAGGTGGGGGAGGGCAGAGGGAGAGAGAAAATCTCAAGTAGACTACCTGCTGAGCAAGGAGCCCAATACAGGGCTTGATACCATTACCTTGAGATCATGATCTGAGCCAAAATCAAGAGTCAGTTGCTTATAACCAACTGAGGCGCCCAGATACTCTAATATTTTCTATTTCGCTATTGAAGGTCTCACTGAGTTATTCCATTCTTTTCTCCAGCCCAATGAATATCTTTACAATCATTACTTTAAATTCTTTTTCAGGCACTCTGTTTATCTCTCTTTCATTTGATTCTTTTTTAGTTTGTTGTTGTTCTTTCTTTTGGAGCATATTTCTCTATCTCCCCATTTTGTTTGACTTTCTGTGTTTATTTCTGTGGATTAGCTGAAGCAGTTACTTCCTTCTAAACTTGAAGGAATGGTCTTGTGTATGGTGTCCCTTGTGCAGATTGTGTGTGATTGGTGACTTTCACTGACTGGCTGGAGCTATGCTAGTTACTCTTTTAAACCACGGCATGTTTATATTTCTCTTGCTATTCTCCTGCTATTCTCTCTATCTTTGGTTGTTCAGGAGCTGTTTAGTGCCTTCAGTTCTTCTTCAGGAAGAATTGTTCTGTTGATAGATGTAATTTGGTGTGTTCTATGGAAGAGGTAAGTTCAGAGTCTTCCTACATTGCCATCTTGAATCCTGCATGTAGAATTCTTATTGTATGAGAAAAATACATAACTATTTATTCAGTCCATTGTAGTCTAGTGTTCTGTTGCTTAATGTTAAATGCCCTCATAATTCATGTGCAAATTTCCATTATCAAGGCCAACTTTTTACTGTGACACTCAAGTTTAACCACAGTCTAGTCTACTTTAGTTATCTCCTCCATAATTTCTCTGATCCTTCCAACTTCCTTCACTTTTTTTGCAGTCCTCTTCTTTGAACAGCAAAAAGATAATTTGTTTCTCTTCTAACAAGTCATATGTATAATTTTGGGTTTCTAATATTCATCCAATACTTTTCTGTTTCTGTATCTTGGCTCAGCCTTTAAAAATCTCAACCAGGGCAGCCCAGGTGGCTCAGCGGTTTAGTGCCACCTTTGGCTCAGGGCATGATCCTGGAGACCCGGGATCGAGTCCCACATCGGGCTTCCTACATGGAGCCTGCTTCTCCCTCTGCCTGTGTCTCTGCCTCTTTCTCTCTCTGTGTGTCTCTCATGAATTAAAAAAAACAAAAAAACAAAACCAAAAACAACTCAACCAATATTTAAGTATTGCATACACAATGATTAGTATTAAAATCCCTGAAATCAAAGTGGCTTCTATATCACTTTTTGACCAATAAAGAGGTGGAAGTCTTGGGTAATGATTTTTTACATTTCAAATGAACAGCTCTGAATTAATTCCAATAAATTAGATTATGATGGAATAACAAATTAATCCCAATATTAATCCCAATAAAAATAATCCCAATCCCAGTTGTTTAAAACATCAGGTTTATTCCTCACTTAGGCTGCATGTCCATTGTGAGTTTATTTGGCCCTCTGCTCCATATGATCACTCAGGAGCTCAGGGTGATGAAGATGGCATCATCTAGAATGTAACTAACGACCAAAGCAGAGGAATGAGAATGCAGTCATGTACCATCACTTCAGTGCCTTGACTTGGAAATGGCATATATCATCACCTCTTCCAGGCCATTGGTCACAACTAATCACATGACCCTACCAAACTACCAGGCCTGGGAATATAGCATAGCAGAAAAATCTTTGGTAAGCCTTCCATAAGCTCCAACTAGCAGAATGGGCACTGGAAGCATGAGAGAGGAAAGGATGATTGGTTGTGTCTCAGGGATTGTGGAAAAGAGGAGAACTTGCTGAGTCAGTCTGTGTTGAAAGGTGATCTCAGTTTAATTGTAGATAAGCCTAAGTGGTTCTCTAACATAGGTCCATATTGCTGATTACTGGAAATATAAGCTGAATATTCATGGATCTAAGGTTTAGGTTGTCAGCAACAGAGATGACATTCAGCCCATACCAAGCCTTAGCCAGAGAATTGGTGCTAAAATAGAGGTAGTTGTTGCTCATCAGTAAGGTTAACATTTGTGCCTTAACTTCTGTCTCTAAACTTGCTTTTCATAGGCAACAATATGTCCAAAAGATGCAAAAGTGGAACCTAAGGGGAAAAAAGTGTCCTGAGAATGCTGAGAATACTCATTGAATTATCTACTTCTCCCTAGAACATTATGTTCTACCTAGAACAATTGTACTAAGTATAAAGTTTCCTGTTTCACATGAATGTTTTCACCATAACTCTACACTGAAGTTTCAGTTTTAAATCTACATTGAACTTTCTTTATTTTGGAAACACATTATAGGATTTCATTTTATCCTCATAACCACTCTATTTGGTAAGTACTATTATGCTAGTTTTACAGATGAAAAACCAGAGGCCCACAGAGATTGCTCAAGTTTGAAAGACTTAACTTTCTGGCTCACACATTTCAATCCAGGCTTGTCTGCTTTCTTCATATTGAAGGGATTTTCAAATTAGGCTATAAATTCTAATGTTTCTTTGTGCTGATGAGCCAAAACACTTGAGTTTCTCAGCTAATTTTAAAAATGAATGACTGCTCACATTTCTTTCATGGTGTGTGCCTTTTGGCCATCTTAGCTTTCAGCAAATTTTGCTGGGTAACTGCTGGCTGGCAATTGCAAAGTTCCCCAGGCTCTTGTCTTCAGGTGAGAAGATGATTATACCATTTGACAAATGTGATATCTGAACTTAGTACCCAGCAGAAATGAGTGTTCACAGTGGCAGGGCAATTTGAATATTATGTAGGTGTTCTTGTGGGCTGCAAACACTTTATTACCAGTACCAAAATACTAACTTACATATATGCATGTAGTGGCAATAGACACCGCAGAGCAGTTGAAAAATGAAAGCATCCTGCATTGCTAACAAATCAAATGTAATGAGGAAAAATTGAAAAATGAAAATGGAAATTACTTCCCCTGCAGTGAGTTAAGAAATTGAAAGTTTTCTTTCTCCCTTATTTCTTTCTCAAACTTAATTTTACAGAGTTTTGTTCTGCATTAACAAAATACTCTTCACTCTAAATTTAATGGTTTCCTTTGGAAGTACTATTAGATACTAGAATACTTTCCTTTATAATCATGGTACAAAGAGACGCTAAAAGACCAGGTCTTATGTATTTAAAATTTATTCTTATTTTTTCACTTTTATATACCTCACTGTATCAGGTAAGATGCTTTTAGTTACAAATAAGAGAGAGCAGAATACAAATTAGCTTAAATTATATAGAAATGTATTGGTTTACTTCAGAGATACACAAACTTCAGGTATAGTTTGAAAAGGGCTTTATTTATTTATTATTATTTTTGTAAATTTATTTTTTATTGGTGTTCAATTTGCAAACATATAGAATAACACCCAGTGCTCATCCCATCAAATGCCCCCCTCAGTGCCTGTCACCCGGTCACCCTCACTCCCTGCCCACGTCCCCTTCCCCCACCCCTAGTTCATTTCTCAGAGTTAGGAGTCTCTCATGTTCTGTCTCCCTTTCTGATATTTCCCACTTATTTTTTCTCCTTTCTCCTTTATTCCCTGTCACTATTTTTTATATTCCCCAAATGAATGAGACCATATAATGTTTTTCCTTCTCTGATTGGCTTATTTCACTCAGCATAATACCCTCCAGTTCCATCCATGTCGAAGCAAATGGTGGGTATTTGTCTTTTCTAATGGCTGAGGAATATTCCATTGTGTACATAAACCACATCTTCTTTATCCATTCATCTTTTGATGGACACCGAGGCTCCTTCCACAGTTTAGCTATTGTGGACATTGCTGCTATAAAACGGGCTTTAGTTCCATTTCTCTGCTGTAGTTTATTCATTACGTTCTCCATGTGATGATTTTACTCTCAGACTGGCTTCCTTGTTGGTAGTAAAATGTCCTTACCTTACAACAAATCTGTAAAAAGCAAGAGAGAAATATTTTCTTTTTCCAACATGGGTTTTGTGTTTCTTCCTGTCTAACCTAGAATAATAATGCATTGTACTAATTAACCTAGGCCTGAATAATTTCTTATCTCTGATCCCATCACTGTGACAAGGAGGATTCATCTACCCTTAGAGAAAATGGCAGAGAAAATATCCCTTGAAACATAGCTGCAATTCGTATGGAGAAAGATGGCTTCCCAAAGTAACAGTCTGATGTTTGCTAGGGAGAGAAGAAGAAGAAATAGACATTGCTTGTGTGATGAATACATACTCACTATACCCATTGATGATACTATTTAGGGGCAAGAAATTTTCTTTCCACTGAGATAAAATACTGTCATGAAATATTTCATGTAATGGATTCACTTCCAGAATAAAAAGTAAATATCTATACACTTTATAAAATATTTTTGCACACAAATGCTGTGCTGCAGATGGTCAGAGCCTCTTTACCCATCTTGCATCAAGTGTAAGCTCTAGGTGCACCTGTGAAAAACAGAGACAGGGAGAAAGGCTTATTCATGGTCATTACAGCATTCCCTAGCTTATGATTTCAGTCCCCTTTTTTGGGTCACACCTCTCAGAATGTCTTTGGTAGTCTCTTTTCTCATCCACTCATGATGTCTTAGTAATAGCTCTTGTGACCTCCTACAGATTCTGTTTCTTAGAGTAAGATCACATCTGCTTTGGCTCCTGAATATTCTGAAAAAACTAATTATTCATATCTTCTGGCTTAGTTTCCACCTCTGTCTAGACTTTATTGACTACAGTGACTTGCTATCCCACAGTGATTAAATTCTAATATCGTATAAGACATTGAATATGTATGTTCTTGTATAATATGGAAATATGCTATGCCCTAATCCCTGGAATCTGAGAATATTAGGAGCTATCACTCCTCTTTCTGTTATGTTACGGTTGACGTTTAGGTAGGGAGATTATCTGGGTAGGCCAGATCTGATATATGAGTCCTTTTTTTTCTTTAAAGATTTTATTTATTCATGAGAGACACAGAGAGAGAGACAGAGACATAGGCAGAAGGAGAAGCAGGCTCCCCACGGGCAGCCTGATATGGGACTTGATCCCAGGACTCTGGGATCATGACCTGAGCCAAAGGCAGACAGTCAACCGTTGAGCCACCCAGGTGTCCCTGATACATAAGTCCTTAAAAGTAGAAGCAGAGAATATCCCTGGATGGCTCAGTGGTTTAGCACCTGCCTTTGGCCCAGGGCATGATCCTGGAGTCCCAGGATCGAGTCCCATGTTGGGCTCCCTGCATAGAGCCTGCTTCTCCCTCTGCCTGTGTCTCTGCTTCTCTCTCTCTCTTTCTCTCTCTCTCTCATAAATAAATAAATAAAATCTTAAAAAAAAAAAGCAAAAGCAGAGAGCTCTCTTTGGTCTATGGAAAGGAGGATGTCAGAAAAGTTAGAGGGATGTGAAGTATGATACGGATTTGGCACACTGTTGCTGGCTTGAAGATGGAGGTAGCCCCATGCAAGGAACATTGAGTGAGTCTAGGGGTTATGAAAAGATCTCAACCAGGCAGTAGGGAAATAGGACCCTCAGTCCAACAAATACAAGGAACTAAACTCTGCCAAAAACCTGAATGAGCTTGGAAGTAGATTCAATAAAAAGATCTTACAGTCTCCATGAAATATACCAGCCCAACTAAATCTGGATTTTGGCCTTGCAATACCTTGAGCATAGAACCAGGTTAAGTGTTCCCAGGCATCTACTTACAGAGCTGTAAGTTCGTATTCCTTTAAAGGTATTAAGTAGGTGTTAATATGTTATGACTCATATAGTCATATAGACTGAATACTTTGTAAGAACAAAAGTTGTGAGTAGCCTCATGATTTGAATAAGTAAACGGAGCTTTACTTAAGGTAGGCTGTTTGGTTCTCATATAATGTGGTGACAGACTACAGAAGAGTGGTCAAGTAACAAAAGGAGATTGCACAAGTGGTGAGAAAGTGTCTTAGTCATGGAAAAGGGTCAGTTTCACGAGGAGTTAGACATACAGCATCTCTGGACTTTGATTTTAGAATATTCATTTTATTTATCATATCTAATCCAAGGACATTGTTCTTTTATCATTATACTTTTTTTAAAAAATTTTATTTATTTGAAAGAGAGAGAGGGCACATGAGCAGGGGGAGGGACAGAGGAGGAGGAAGAAGCAGATCCCCTTCTGAGTGAGGAGCCTAATACAGGACTTGATCCCAGAACTCTAAGACCTGAGCTGAAGTCAGTTGCTTAACTAATTGAGCCATCCATCATATTTTTTCCCTCTGATTTGAATTGTCCTCTTGAAGCAGAAGAGTGAGGTTCTTGTCTCACAGAGTCAAAGAATGAATCTTGCAGACAAAAAGAGAACATGTAAAGTTTTATTAAGTGAGGATACAGCAAAAGCCCTCAGGAGTGAGAGGGATCTTATCTGGGGTGTCGTATGCTGTAGGAAAAACATTAGGGTTTGAAGGGATAGCCAAGAAAGAATTCTTAAGGTGTTTTTGATGCAAGGCATCTTATTATTAAAACACAGTGACAAGGCTCATGGGCAGAAAGAGCTGCCCCAGGGTCATAAGGAGTGGCCCATTATACACTTTTAAGTTGGGAGGCAGTTAGAGATCATGTAAGTCTCTAAGGAATTTGGAAGCAAGGTTTTCAAGACATTGAGTCAACTAGTTATTGTTGGGAAAGAGCCATTTTTTTTTAAATTTATTTTTTATTGGTGTTCAATTTACTAACATACAGAATAACCCCCAGTGCCTGTCACCCATTTACTCCCACCCCCCGCCCTCCTCCCCTTCCACCACCCCTAGTTCGTTTCCCAGAGTTAGCAGTCTTTACGTTCTGTCTCCCTTTCTGATATTTCCCAAATAGTGAAAGGGAAAGAGCCATTTACTGCTATCTAATAAAACCTGAGTCATGAGACCTTTCAAATGTATATTGGTGGGTCAGATGCTTGGGGGATGATTGCTAACACGTATCTTGGGAGGGCGGTTTAGAGATAAAGGAAATTTATAAAGGAATTTTTATTTTTACTTTTTAACATTTTTTTATTTTTTATTTATTTATGATAGTCACACAGAGAGAGAGAGAGAGGCAGAGACATAGGCAGAGGGAGAAGCAGGCTCCATGCACCGGGAGCCCGAGGAGGGATTCGATCCCGGGACTCCAGGATTGCCAAAGGCAGGCGCCAAACCGCTACGCCACCCAGGGGTCCCTAAAGGAATTTTTATATGTTAAAGTAGACTTACAGGATTCTGGGGGTTGGACTTAAGATTGTCATTTGCCCTTAGCAAAGTATTAACATCGAGGCAGTTGGGTCTCTAGAGGAATATCACACTGCCTGTTTCAAGGACTTACCCATGGGCTGCAGGTAGTAAGGAAATTTAATAATTCATCTTCTGACTTTGTTTCCCACATCACTCTGAATATGAAAGATCTGTTCTTTTCCTTTCCATTTATTTCCCCCCATTTCCCCCTGGAGTTCCTGGCCCAGTATACATGAGCGGTGTTGACCCATTTTAGCTTCACTCTCTAGTTAAGATAAATATGACCCCAAATAATCATTTCATTAGTCTCCCTTAGAGGTTGAAACTAACACTTTTTATAACACTTTGCTTTTATCCATTTCATACTATATTAGAACAATCCAATCCCTCAAGAATACTATTTTAATGCAAGCTCTCAGAAACTCCTGACATTTGTCATTTTATTTTATTAGTAAGTTAACCATATTGATTAATTTACTCTAAACACACCAAAACATTTCTTACTAGGAAGTTGGAAGAAATGAGAGTTAAAAGTAAAACCATGGAATTAGACATGCAGAGGAAGTTGAATGAGAGTAAATCAACTGGTGCTAAATATGCCAGCATGCATCATAATGCTGATGCTGCCATGATATAAGAATAGAGAAAGGGCATTTTGCATTTCTTTTGTGGAACTCTGAGTTTAATGGGCCCATACATTTCATTATTTCATTTTTATATATTATTATTTTTACACTTGTGAGCTTTAAACTTACCTCCCACAGGTCACTTGAATTTTTTCCAACTATTTATTGGAAATTTACATTCTTATCTCCATTTACAAAGCTCAATGTATTAGTGGATCATAACTTTGGATCTATTATAAAGATATAGTCACAAGTAAGCATCTTTGGGAGTTCCTTATGCATGCAGGGGTAGTTTACATTAATTGTGATTTGAGAAATAAAATATAACTGGTAGAAATTTCCTTCCATATCAGTCATGTGGAGACTGGTAGAGACTGGTACCAGCTATTTTTTTTTTAACCTTCATTTTACTATTGAGGAAAGTGAAGCATAAATACCTTACAGAGCTTACCCAAGACACACCATAGTGTCTATGACTCAGATCTAGGCAGTCTGATTTAGACATGTTCTGAGAGATAAGGTCTAAAATGATGATTCTGCCATTCTATAAATGGCAAAGGGCAGGGCTAAAGGAATCCAAAACTTTCTATGTCAATAAATATCTTCCCTATCTAAACAAGTCATGCCTTGTTTGAATGTAAGTAAATGGCAGCAAAAACAAGGCAATTTAAAGAATATGAGAAAGAAATAATAACAACAGTGTAACAAAAGAAAAGGGGAGTATCATCTGGAAAACTCAGGAAGAACATATTTCTGAAATGGACCTAATGAAGGATTGAAAGAACATTTCAGAAGACTGGCATCCTTCCCATCATGAAATAAATCATGAAAATGGAACAGAAAGCCAAAGAAGAGAATGGATTAGGATAAAAAAATGTTGAAAATGAGACATATGAAAAAAAAATAAACAACAACAACAAAAAAACCAAAATGATAATTAAAATGCCAAACGAGGATTGAAACTCTTATTTCAGTCACTTAGGTGCCTAATTGTTTCTGCACAAAATTGAATTAATTATATGGAGGTTAAGTTGACTAATTACACAGAATTCACAGTGCCATATGATGGAATCAATTCTCTTAACTAAATACCATTTTCAAGCATTTCTTTCAGTTTATAGGACAGGATTTCAGAGAAGTAGATTTGGAATAGGGAGTGGAGGAGGAAGTCAGCAGCTATAGTCCCAGAAGTGGAACAGAAATACTTGAAAAGGCCATACTCCGAGACCCAGGCCCACTAAAAGACAGAGACTTAATCAGATTATAGAAAACTGCACTTCTGCTCCACCCACCACCACACAAACAAGCCTCTAATATAAAAACAGTGAGTTATAGCTGAAAGATGAAGACTCAGAGGTATAGAACAAAGGGGAGCCCACAGTCAATAATAGAGGGTGAGAAAACCAAGTTCATTAGAGGAGGAATTTCAAGCCTCTGATGTTTATAGTCATAACAGACATCAAACACAACCCAACTCCTGGCCAGATTAAATATTCCCACACAAGGCTTGTGTAAACTCAGTATGTATTAAAGATACATGTTTAATTTCAACATGTATTTTCAACAAATTTCAACAATGTATTTTCAATTTTCAACAAAACAATTAGAAAACAATACTCAAGACAAGAAAAAATACTATCTGAAGAGACAAGTCATCAGAATCAGATCCAGATATGACATAGATGTTGGAATTATCAGGGATGCCTGGGTGGCTCAGCAGTTAAGCATCTGCCTTCGGCTCAGGGCCTGATCCTGGAGACCCGGGATCGAGTCCCACGTCAGGCTCCCTGCATGGAGCCTGCTTCTCCCCTTGCCTATGTCTCTGCCCTCTCTCTCTCTCCCCCCCCTCAACCTCTCTCTCTCTCTCTTTCTCTCTCACTCTGTGTGTCTCATGAATAAATGAATAAAGTCTTTAAAATAAGATGCTGGAATTATCAGCAAAGAATTTAACATAATGATGACTAGTATGCTAAGGACTTTAGTGAGAAAAATATGCAACCTCTATAACCAAATGGATATGATCCACAAAGGGATAGAAACTATAAGAAAGAACCGAAATTCTAGATATTAAAATATAGCCACAGAAATAAAGAATGACAGGGCTCCTGGGTGGCTCAGTTGGTCCAACTCTTGGTTTTGGCTCAGGTCATGATCTCATGGTCTTTTTTTTTTTTTTTTTTTTTTTTCATGATCTCATGGTCTTGAGGATACCAAGGGAAGAAAGAAAGAATGGGGAAGAATAAATATTTGATTTAATAAAAAAGAATTTTACAAATTAATGACACACATAAAGCTACAAATCCAGGAAGCTCAGAAAACAGTAAGCAAGATAAATACAAAAGAAAAATCTGCACCTGGACTTATTATGTTTAAATTGTAGAGAAACAAAGATAAAGTCTTGAAAGAAAATGAAGGGAAAAAAATACCTTCTCTATGTAGAAAACAGATAAGAATTACAGCAGCCTTCTCATCAGAAAGCAAGAAAACAGTGCAAAGAAATCTTTAAAGTGTTGACAGGAAAAGCAAAGCAAAACTGCCAACATAGAAATCTATGTCCAGTGACATTATCCTCCAAACGTAAAGAATGTATAAAAAGTTTCTCCAGCAGACAAATCCATTACTAAAAGACTTATCCTTCAAGAAATGTTAAAAGAAGTTATTCAGGCATGAGATAAATGATATAACTTGGAAACTTGATTCTATAAAAAAAGAAGAGAATCAAAGAAGGAATAAATGAAGGCAAAAAGAATATATTTCATTTTTATTATTCTTAGATGATCTGAAGGATAATGGTCTGTTTGAAGTGACACTAGTAAACAATACATTGGCTGATTACAGCATGTGCATAAGCAAAGCAAACAACATAACGGACTGGAGGGAAGAATTGGGACTACTGTTTTAAGGTAATTGTACCACACAAGAAGCAGTAGAGTGTTCTTTGAAGGTGAACTTTGATGATTTAATATATATTATAAATCCTGAGGCAGCCACTAAAAGAACTAAACAAATAAACATAAATGATACACCAAGAAAGTAAATTAAATGGAATCATACAAAATATGAAACCAGGCCCAACTCTTAAAAAAAGTCATCAGGAAAATTTGGAGTGACTCTCCAGTTGTGTGTGGCTCTCTTGCTGTTTTTTTGCTGTTTTACCCCACAACTACTGTTGGGCTGATTAGTTTTGTCTTTTATTTCTTTTTCTTTTTTAGGTGGGAGGACATAAAGCATAAAATGTGCTATTAATTTTGAGTTAATAAATGTTTATGAGAATCTTTTCCACTCATAATGTTCTGTATCTAAAAAGACAATTAAATAAAATTCAAAGAGACTAATCATACTCATGGATCCTATTGAACATCTCCCACACTACCACCATCACCAAACAGAGTATATAAAGGAAAGATTAAAAAAATAAGAGGAGGTAATGAATAAGGAGTACAAGAATCAGAGAGAAGCTCAGGAATAAAAAAATGATATATTCCTATAGTACTGAGATAAATTGAAAAAGAGACAATGTCCAAAGATATATTGTAGTTCTTTGACTCTAAGATGTATAGTAAAATTTTAATGTTTCTGATATTTGCTTTCATCTTACAATCAATTTCCACAGAAATATGATAGAGAAAGGAGTGTAGTGTGTTCCAATATGATTGTAATTGTCTTCATAAATGCCATTTGAACTGTGCAAAGTCCTGATTAAATTTCAGTTAGATTATCTTCACCAATAGACCACATGTGGTAGAATTTTTAATTAAATTTTGTCTTTAATTTTTAAAAGTCTTAACTATATCAATGATACTGCTTAAAATCAAAATACAATATATTCCCAGAAGATTTTCTGTCATATACCTAAGAAATAAATTAAAAGTTATAGATAATGCAAGATCTTTCATAGAATCAACTTCAAAGGTAGAAGTGGGTGACCTATTCATGATGACCTACTCGTATCACACAAGAATCATTAGGCTCATAATATTTATCTGTAAAAATGTCAAAGTTCCTCTTAATAGGTAGTGTTTTATTTCTAGGAATTAAGAAGAAATTAACAATAGCAGCAACAAGAAAACTCTGAGTTTTAGCAAATGGCAAATGCAAGCAAAACTCTAATAAATTTGTAATACTCAAAAATTTTGCTGTCAGTCTAAATGTGATGAAGTGAATAAGATATGCATGAGTTATAAATTTTTTTCTATCCTTATGCTGCCTGTGATTGTACACTATTAAAATAATTTAGAAGGTTGGTAGACTGAATGTCAAGAAGTCTTGGATTCAAAATCTTTTGTTTGTTTGTTTTTTTAAGATTTTATTTATTCATGAGAGACACAGAGAGAGAGAAAGGCAGAGACACAGGCAGAGGGAGAAACAGGCTCCATGCAGGGAGCCTGATGTGGGACTCGATCCCGGGAACCCAGGATCATGCCCTGGGCCAAAGGCAGGTGCTAAACCACTGAGTCACCCAGGGATCCCCTTGGATTCAAAATCTGATTGGGTTACATCCAGCTGTTAATCATGGATGGGTCTCTGCTGCTCTTTTTAGCCAGTCAGGGCAACATCCTGGATTCCAAAGGTAGCAGAGTCTAGGAGCAATGTCCTTGAACTTCTCCAGGTTTTGACATCTTTCCTTTCATCTTTCCTTTCATCCTTTCAACACTAATTCTTCTGTGTTGGGTGTATATGTCTTCTTACTATGGGGAAATCACATAAAGTATAGTTTATGTCCTTGCTTTCGAATGAACTAAGGTTTTGGTGGAAAATCAAGCAAGAGAGAAAATTTTGGGTCCCATATATTGGTACTGCAAACTCGTTATTTTTCTCTCCTAATAGAGTTGATTAGATAGACTGCTTATGTTCAGTGTTGCCAAAATTCAAGATACAAACTCATAACCATGTATGACAGCTCAGAAATTTTTGTCTAAAAATATTAAGTTGTGCACTTTCAATGGAATAATACCGTCCTCAAAGTGGCAACGATTTGGTTTATGGAAAAGGCAAAAAAATCCATTCTGTTTTTATGTATAAACATAGATATACATATAGTACATAAATAAATATACAACATATCTATGGTATTAAAATTTCATTGAGGTGAGAGGCACCTGGGTGGCTCAGTGGTTGAGCCTTTGGCTCAGGTTGTGATTCTGGGATCCTGAGATTGAGTCCCACATTAGGCTTCCCACAGGGAGCCTGCTTCTGCCTCTGCCTATATCTCTGCCTCTCTTTCTGTGTCTCTCATGAATAAATAAATAAAATCTTTTAAAAAACTTTCATTGAGGTGAGTTATGATTAAGGGAAATGTCTAAAAATGCTCCATAGAAGGTCACTATTGAAAGAAGACAAAAAGTGTCTTAAAGCAATGACATTTCTTCCTCCTCTACTCCCATATGCATTATTTTCTTTGAATATGCAATGAAAAGAAAAAAGGACATAAGTTAATTTACTTATACTACAGTCTGGCCTACATGTGGACATACTCAGGTATTTGAAAAAGTAAAAAAAAAAAATTTGACGATTCATCTTGGTCTTTTACTTTGAAAATTTCAAATGGTATCAGGAGATTGAAAAAGATAAGCCACAGACCAGGAGAAAATATTTGCAGAAAAGATAGATGATGAAGAACTATTCAAAATATACAAATTCTTAAAATTCAATATAAGAAATGAACAACTTAACTTAAAAATGGGCAAAAGACCTGAACAGGCACTTCATCAAAGAAGATATATGGATGAAAAGTCATATTATTAGTACATGATTGAGCACTTATACTACATGGTATTTACCCAAATGATTTGAAACTTACATCCACAGAAAAACACATGAACGTTTATAATTGCTTTAATTGTTTAATAATTGCTTTATTCATAATTAGCTACACTTGGAACAACCAAGATGTCTTTCAGTAGGTGAAGGATAGATTGTGGTACATCCAGACAATAGAATATTATTTCACAATAAAAAGAAATGATATGTCAAGTTATGAAAAGATATGAAGGAACATTAGAAAGATATTACTAAGTGAAAGACATGAATCTGGAAAGGCAACATACTTGTGTTTCCAACTATTTGACTTTCTGATAAAAGCAAAACTATGGAGACAGTAAAAATATTAGTAGCTTCCCAGGTGAGAGGAGAAGGAGGGATGAATAAGGTAGAACACAGAGGATTTTTTAGGACAGTGAAACTATTCTGTATGATACTATGATGGTGGATAAATGTCATTATGAATTTGTCAAAATCTGTAGAATGTACAATACCAAAAGTGAACCTTAATGTAAACTCTGGACTTTGGATGACAATGATGTAGCAGTATAGGTTTATTAATGTAACAAATGTACCAACCTGGTGTGGGATATTGATAGTGGGGGAGGATATGATGTGGGGAGCAGGAGTGTATGAAAAATCTGTACCTTCCTCTAAATTTTGTTATAAACCTAAAACTTTAAAACAATAGTCTATTAAAACAAAACAAAACAAAAAACCCAGAACAATACCAGATATTTAGATATTTGACTACATTGTGTAAAATAGTTGAGTGGTTGGCAGAAAATTTATTCTGGGTATCCTGGCATAGTGCATTAGAATTCTGTTCCTATAACTTCATTGCTTGACTTATTTCAGAGAGTGAGTATTTGAACTCACTGACTCGACTCTTGTGACACCTGTTGGATGAATTCATTCCTTTGTAGTTTGTAACTTTTATTCACACACATTTTTTCCTATTTCTTGAAGAAAAGAGGTCATATTTAAGGTTGTACCCAGTTAGAATTGGTATCTAACAGTACCTTGTTCACTTCCAATTAAAGATTATTCCCAATAAGGCAATCTTGAGCAAGAACAAAGCTGGAAACATCACACACCCAGATTTCAAAGTATAAACTACAAAGCTATAATAATTAAAACAGTATGGTATTGACATAAAAACGGACACATGGATCAATGGGACAAAATAGAGACCCCAGAAATAAACCTATGCATATATGATCAATTAATTTATAGCAAAGGAACAAACAATATACAATGGGGAAAGGACAGTGTCTTCAATAACTAATGTTGGGAAAATTAGCCAAACATAAAAGGATGAAACTGGACCACTATTTTATACCATACAAAAAAATTAACTCAAAATGGATTAAAGGCTTAAATGTAAGACTTGAAACGATAACACTCCTAAAAGAAAACATAGGCAGTAAACTTCTTCACATAGTTTTGGTGATGATTTTTTTAATATGACACAAAAGCAAAAATAAACAAGTTTGGAACTACATCAGACTTAAAAGGAAAGGAAACCATCACAGCAGAAAAATAAATCAACAAAATTAAAAGGTAGCCTTCTGAATGGAGAAAATATTTGCAAATCATATATCTGGTAAGGGTCAACATTCAAATAACGAACTGTGCAATTCAAGAGAAAAATAAACTGATTAAAAATAGGTGGAAGATCTGAATAGAAATTTTTCCAAAGAAGGTATACAGATGGGCAACAGGTACATGAAAAGATATTCTTTATCATTAATCATCAGGGAAATGCAAATCAAAATCACAATGAGATATAACCTCACACCTGTTGGAATAGCTACCAACAAAAATAACAAGTGTTGGTGAGGATGTATAGAAAAGGGAACCTTTGTGCACTGTTGCTGAGAGTGTAAATTGATGGGGCCATCAATTTGGAAAACAATGTGGAGTTTCCTCAAAATGTTAAAAATAGAAATACCACATTGTCCAGCATTTCTACTTCTGAATATTTATCAGAAGGAAACAAAAACATAAGCTCAAAATCATATATGCACTCCCATATTAATAACATTATTTTCAATAGCTAAGATATGGATACAACCTAAGTGCCTATTGATAAATTGAGTGGATAAAGAAACTGGTATGGAATATTATTCAGCCATAAAAATAATGACTTGGGGATCCCTGGGTGGCTCAGCGGTTTAGCGCCTGCCTTCGACTGGGGGCGTGATCCTGGAGTCCTGGGATTGAGTCCCACGTGGGGCTCCCTGCATGGAGCCTGCTTCTCCCTCTGCCTGTGTCTCTGCCTCTCTTTCTCTGTGTCTCTCATGAAAAAAAAAAAAAAAAAAAAGAATGAACTCTTGCCAGACTTGCAACAATGAGGATGGGCTCTGAGGACATTATGCTAAGTGAAATAAGTCAGACAAAGACAAACACCATATGATCTCTCTTATATGTGGAATCTAAAAATAAGAAATAAATAAAAAAAATTAAAAACCCAAACTTATAGATACAGAGAACAGAGTGATGGTTGCCAGAGGTGGAGGAGAAGGTTGTGAGACATGGGTGAACTGGGTTTTTTTGTTTGTTTGCTTGTTGTAATTTAAAAAATGGATTTTTTTTTAAGAGGAGAGAAAGTAGGGAGAAAAACAGCAAGAAAGAGAAAGTATCTGTATACTTTAACACTGATTTCAGTGATGGACATACAACTTTTGGTAAAATCTAAGTTGTGCATTTGATTTTAGAGTTTGAATAAATGTCAAGAGAATAAGAAGACTGCATAAGAATGAATCCATTCTAAAAATTACTGATCATAACATACCCACCATTCTTTATCTCTTGCTTTACTTGTATCATCATCCTGACAAGTATGTTTTAATTTTACTTATACCAATACTTTACAGTAAATGGGCAAATATACCAGAGTGTATTGGGGAACATTAATCAAGTATCAGTCATATGCAACCTTGCTAAGGTATTCCGCTGTTAAAGCTTTCCTGAGAAAACAATGGAGTCCATGAGGGGTTCTTTCTTTCTTTTTTCTTTTTTTTTTTTTTTAAATTTTTTTTTAACTTTTATTTATTTATGATAGTCACAGAGAGAGAGAGAGAGAGGCAGAGACACAGGCAGAGGGAGAAGCAGGCTCCATGCACTGGGAGCCCGACGTGGGATTCGATCCCGGGTCTCCAGGATCGTGCCCCGGGCCAAAGGCAGGCGCCAAACCGCTGCGCCACCCAGGGATCCCTGAGGGGTTCTTTCAAACAAGGTTTACAGATTAATGAATAGATTAATTAATCACTGCTATGGCTTCACTGCAGAGCTCTCAGGAAGATGGGGCTGGATATCCTTTAGGAAGAAATGCTCCCTATTAAGAAGATCTATTTCACATAAAATTTTTCCTTCATTCTTCCATTACTTAACGACAGGCATTGATCATCTCAAGTTGTTTCTGAGATGCAGGAAATGGATGAATATGCTTAATCAACATGCCCTTAAGCATAATTACATTATATTCTGCTTTTCCTCTCTCTTTTCTTATTTTCCTTTAGTCAGAGCAGGCAATATAGTAGTGCAATGTTTTAAGAAGATGATTTTTTCCATGATTGCATTTTCTAGGCAGTTCTATACCTTGAGCTAATTCCATCCCAAAATACATGATCTCAGATGCAGCAGAATTGGTACACTGTATTAAAGACAAAAAGACCTCAGTTTCACTAATTTATTGCTGTGTAACAAACTACCTCAGAACAGTGACTTAAGTCAGCCATTTATTTTGCTCATACTTTTGTGGATTAGAAATTTGAAAAGTGCTCATCCATATAGTTAGCCTCAAATCCATATGACATCAACTATGGTGGTGGAGCTGGAGGTTCCACTTCCAAGATGGTTCTCCACTCGTGTATTTGGCCTTGGTCTCTCTCTTTCTCTCCCTATGGTACCCCAGACCCTTTTTAAGTGTCTTGAAATTCACATTGATTTTCATGGTTATTGGGTTTCTTAATTGGCATCTGGCTTTTTACAGTATGAGTGTCAGAAAAGCAAGCATTTCAAAGGACTTAAAAGGAAGTTACAAGACTTCTTATGACTTGGCCTTAGAAGTACCAGAACATATATTTTGCTGCATTCTATTGGTCAAACAAGTTACCAATTCCAGGCTAGATTTACAGAGATGGGAAAAATAGACTCCACCTATCAAGGAAGGAGGACACTCACACACACACAGACAGCAAAAATTGATGGCAACTATCTTGGAGATATATGACAACAATTGTTTTCTGTACAATTTGTCATTTATAATTAAAGTAAGAGGATATGATAAGAAGTTATTGTTATAGTCAATAGGAATAACAAGGTCTTATAATCATAATATACCTGAGATATAGATAACTTGAGCTTATCAGATTTTTCAGAGTTTCAGCTATGGGATATTTCTGTTACCTTAAACTTTCAAAGGCTGCAAATTCCTAACTTGGTATCAATTCAAAGTGAATATTTTTTTGAAAATCAAATTAATTTTATTGTTAGTCTGAAAGATATCAAGGAGCCCAAGAAATTCTGGTCTATAGATTTTCAGGATCCATATATTACCCAGGTTAAATTATAGAAGGATAGTTTTGTTAAATGTTCATTAGAGTGTGCATAAGTAACTCTTATTCAATAAAAGAGTCTGTATCTAGGAATTACAATCACATCATTTAATTCAGGATATGATACCATAAAAATGAGTTTCTTTAGAGCAAAATAATCCTGTCCCTTTATGTTCGCAGCAAAAACACCAATATCAATTACAACATAACCTAGCAATTGAAAACAAGATACTTATTCTCTTGGGTTTTAAAATAAACCAACTGACTTTTAGGTAGCCTTGGTCCAACAAAACAACAAAAGGCTATTTGAGTCTGAGGGTGATTGGTTGGATGGTAAATGTGTTCCAGAAACATACTATAAGTTCAATTTTTATCATGTCAGGCCTGTGTAAAACCATCCAGAATTTTTATTTTGTATGCATCCTCCCATGTACCTCAATTCCTACTGCAGTTATGCCAAACCTATAAAACACTCATCTGCTCCAAGTTACTACCAAAAGGGAATCCATACTTAAAAAAACGAACAAAAAAACCTCACCAAAACAAAATCCTTTTGGGATTATTCCCAAAGTAAGATATTTTGGTATTTGAGAAACTGATTTACGTACTCATCATGGAAAGATTCAGAAAGACTAATGAATACTGATGAACTTCCTTTTAGCACTTAAAGTTTACATTTCATTAAACAATTTCAATAATATATCTAAAAAGAGGGTGATATAATGCAGAGAATCAGAACTAAAGAATATAAATGCTGAAATTCAGTCCTGGTTGCTGACTTTAATAGTTGTATGGTTTTGGTCAAATCACTGCAGCCTTTAAAGTTATCAGTGTTGGGATCCCTGGGTGGCTCAGCGGTTTAGCACCTGCCTTTGGCCCAGGGCATGATCCTGGAGTCCCAAGATCGGGCTCCCTGAATGGAGCCTGCTTCTCTCTCTGCTTCTCTCTCTCTCTCTCATGAATAAATAAATAAAATCTTTAAAAGAAAAAGTTATCAGTGTTATCATTTATGAGTGAAATAATACCTGCTGTTAATTTTTCTTTCTGCCCCAAATTTGTGAGCAAAAAAAATAGATTAAGCATATTATATTTTTTGGAGGAGGAGGGGCAAGATGGCGGAAGAGTAGGGTCCCCAAATCATCTGTCTCCACCACATTACCTAGATAACCTTCAAATCATCCTGAAACTCTACGAATTCGGCCTGAGATTTAAAGAGAGAACAGCTGGAATGCTACAGTGAGAAGAGTTCGTGCTTATCAAGGTAGGAAGATGGGGAAAAAGAAATAAAGAAACAAAAGGCATCCAAGGAGAGCCCCGTCCCGGAGAAGCAGGAGCTGCAGCAACCTTCCTGGGCGGAAAGGGGCTCGCAGGGAGGTGGAGCAGGACCCAGGAGGGCGGGGATGCCCTGGGCTCCCGGGGACACTAACAGACACCTGCGCCCCTGGAGAGTGCGCCGAGCTCCCTAAGGGCTGCAGCTCTCAAGGCGGGCCCGGAGCAGCTCGGAGGGGCTCGGGCGGCGGCTCCGCGGAGGGGGCTGTGGGGCGGGAGCAGCTTGGGGGGCTTGGGCGGCGGCTCCGCGGAGGGGGCTGCGCGTCCGGGACCACGAATCCAACAGCGCAGGCCCCGGAGCACAGGGCACCAGGGACACAGCCCAGGATCCGGCCTCCCCCTGGGACAGGCAGAGGCCGGGAGGGCCCAGGACAGTGAGGACGCTCCTGCCCCGAGCTGAGCAGATCAGCGGCCCCGCCCCGGAGCCTCCAGGCCCTGCAGACGGAGAGCTCCGGAGGTACTCCAGGAGCTGACTCCAGGGCTCCAGAGCTGGCCGCCACCACTGCGGTTGTTCCTCCTGGGGCCTCACGGGGTAAACAACCCCCACTGAGCCCTGCACCAGGCGGGGGGCAAAGCAGCTCCCCCAAGTGCTAACACCTGAAAATCAGCACAGCAGGCCCCTTCCCCAGAAGACCAGCTAGACGGACAGGTTCCAGGGGAAGTCAAGGGACTTAAAGTATACAGAATCAGAAGATACTCCCCCGTGGTTTTTTTTTTGTTTTGTTTTGTTTTGTTTTGCTTTTTGATTTGTTTCCTTCCCCCACCCCCCTTTTTTTCTCCTTTCTTTCTTTTTCTTTCTCTTTTTTCTTCTTTTTTTTCGTTTTTTTCTTCCTTTTTTTCTCTTTCTCTTTTCTTTCCTTCTTTCTCTCCTCTCTTTTTCTCCTTTTCCCAATACAGCTTGCTTTTGGCCACTCTGCACTGAGCAAAATGACTAGAAGGAAAACCTCACCTCAAAAGAAAGAATCAGAAACAGTCCTCTCTCCCACAGAGTTACAAAATCTGGATTTCAATTCAATGTCAGAAAGCCTATTCAGAAGCACGATTATACAGCTACTGGTGGCTCTAGAAAAAAAGCATAAAGGACTCAAGAGACTTCATGACTGCAGAATTTAGAGCCAATCAGTCAGAAATTAAAAATCAATTGAATGAGATGCAATCCAAACTAGAAGTCCTAACGACGAGGGTTAACGAGGTGGAAGAATGAGTGAGTGACATAGAAGACAAGTTGATGGCAAAGAGGGAAACTGAGGAAAAAAGAGACACACAATTAAAAGACCATGAAGATAGATTAAGGGAAATAAACGACAGCCTGAGGAAGAAAAATCTACATTTACTTGGGGTTCCTGAGGGTGCCAAAAGGGACAGAGGGCCAGAATATGTATTTGAACAAATCATAGCTGAAAACTTTCCTAATCTGGGAAGAGAAACAGGCATTCAGATCCAGGAAATAGAGAGATTCCCCCCCCCAAAATCAACAAAAACCGTTCAACACCTCGACATTTAATAGTTAAGCTTGCAAATTCCAAATATAAAGAGAGGATCCTTAAAGCAGCAAGAGACAAGAAATCCCTGACTTTTATGGGGAGGAGTATTAGGGTAACAGCAGACCTCTCCACAGAGACCTGGCAGGCCAAAAAGGGCTGGCAGGATATATTCAGGGTCCTAAATGAGAAGAACATGCAACCAAGAATACTTTATCCAGCAAGGCTCTCATTCAAAATGGAAGGAGAGATAAAGAGCTTCCAAGACAGGCAGGAACAGAAAGAATATGTGACTTCCAAACCAGCTCTGCAAGATTTTAAGGGGGACTCTTAAAATTCCCTTTTAAGAAGAAGTCCAGTGGAACAATCCACAAAAACAAGGACTTAATAGATATCATGATGACACTAAACTCATATCTTTCAATAGTAACTCTGAACATGAACGGGCTTAATGACCCCATCAAAAGGCACAGGGTTTCAGACTGGATAAAAAAGCAGGACCCATCTATTTGCTGTCTACAAGAGACTCATTTTAGACAGAAGGACACCTACAGCCTGAAAATAAAAGGTTGGAGAACCATTTACCATTCAAATGGTCCTCAAAAGAAAGCAGGGGTAGCCATCCTTATATCAGATAAACTAAAATTTACCCCGAAGACTGTAGTGAGAGATGAAGAGGGACACTATATCATACTTAAAGGATCTATCCAACAAGAGGACTTAACAATCTTCAATATATATGCCCCGAATGTGGGAGCTGCCAAATATATAAATCAATTAATAACCAAAGTGGAGAGATACTTAGATAATAATACACTTATACTTGGTGACTTCAATCTAGCTCTTTCTATACTAGATAGGTCTTCTAAGCACAAATATCCAAAGAAACGAGAGCTTTAAATGATACACTGGACCAGATGGATGTCACAGATATCTACAGGACTTTACATCCAAACTCAACTGAATACACATTCTTCTCAAGTGCACATGGAACTTTCTCCAGAATAGACCACTTACTGGGTCACAAATCGGGTCTGAACCGATACCAAAAGATTGGGATCGTCCCCTGCATATTCTCAGACCATAATGCCTTGAAATTAGAACTAAACCACAACAAGAAGTTTGGAAGGACCTCAAACACGTGGAGGTTAAGGACCATCCTGCTAAAAGATGAAAGGGTCAACCAGGAAATTAAGGAAGAATTGAAAAGATTCATGGAAACTAATGAGAATGAAGATACAACCGTTCAAAATCTTTGGGATGCAGCAAAAGCAGTCCTAAGGGGGAAATACATCGCAATACAAGCAACCATTCAAAAACTGGAAAGAACTCAAATATAAAAGCTAACCTTACACATAAAGGAGCTAGAGAAAAAACAGCAAATAGATCCTACACCCAGCAGAAGAAGAGAGTTAATAAAGATTCGAGCAGAACTCAATGAAATCGAGACCAGAAGAACTGTGGAATGGATCAACAAAACCAGGAGTTGGTTCTTTGAAAGAATTAATAAGAGAGATAAACCATTAGCCAGCCTTATTAAAAAGAAGAGTGAGAAGACTCAAATTAATAAAATCATGAATGAGAAAGATCACTACCAACACCAAGGAAATACAAATGATTTTAAAAACATATTATGAACAGCTATATGCCAATACATTAGGAAATCTAGAAGAAATGGACGCATTCCTGGAAAGCCACAAACTACCAAAACTGGAACAGGAAGAAATAGAAAACCTGAACAGGCCAAAAACCAGGGAGGAAATTGAAGCAGTCATCAAAAACCTTCCAAGACACAAAAGTCCAGGGCCAGATGGCTTCCCAGGGGAATTCTATCAAACGTTTAAAGAAGAAACCATACCTATTCTACTAAAGCTGTTTGGAAAGATAGAAAGAGATAGAGTACTTCCAAATTCGTTCTATGAGGCCAGCATCACCTTAATTCCAAAACCAGACAAAGACCCCACCAAAAAGGAGAATTACAGACCAATATCCCTGATGAACATGGATGCAAAAATTCTCAACAAGATACTAGTCAATAGGATCCAACAGTACATTAAGAAAATTATTCACCATGACCAAGTAGGATTTATCCCCGGGACACAAGGCTGGTTCAACACTCGTAAAACAATCATTGTGATTCATGATATCAGCAAGAGGAAAACCAAGAACCATAGGATCCTCTCATTAGATGCAGAGAAAGCATTTGACAAAATACAGCATCCATTCCTGATCAAAACTCTTTAGAGTGTAGGGATAGAGGGAACATTCCTCAACATCTTAAAAGCCATCTAGGAAAAGCCCACAGCAAATATCATTCTCAATGGGGAAGCACTGGGAGCCTTTCCCCTAAGATCAGGAACAAGACAGGGATGTCCACTCTTACCACTGTTACTCAACATAGTAATGGAAGTCCTAGCCTCAGCAATCAGACTAGAAAAAGACATTAAAGGCATTCAAATTGGCAAAGAAGTCAAACTCTCCCTCTTCGCCGATGGCATGATACTCTACATAGAAAACCCAAAAGCCTCCACCCCAAGATTGCTAGAACTCATACAGCAATTTGGTAGCGTGGCAGGATACAAAATCAATTTCCAGAAATCAGTGGCATTTCTATACACTAACAATGAGACTGAAGAAAGAGAAATTAAGGAGTCAATCCCATTTACAATTGCACCCAAAAGCATAAGATACCTAGGAATAAACCTAACCAAAGAGGTAAAGGATCTATACCCTAAAACCTATAGAACACTTCTGAAGGAAATTGAGGAAGACACAAAGAGATGCAAAAGTATTCCATGCTCATGGATTGGCAGAATTAATATTGTGAAAATGTCAATGTTACCCAGGGCAATATACACGTTTAATGCAATCCTATCAAAATAACATGGACTTTCTTCAGAGAGTTAGAACAAATTACTTTAAGATTTGTGTGGAATCAGAAAAGACCCCGAATAGCCAGGGGAATTTTAAAAAAGAAAACCATATCTGGGGGCATCACAATGCCAGATTTCAGGTTGTACTACAAAGCTGTGGTCATCAAGACAGTGTAGTACTGGCACAAAAACAGACACATAGATCAATGGAACAGAATAGAGAACCCATAAGTGGACCCTGAACTTTATGGTGAACTAATATTCAATAAAGGAGGAAAGACTCTCCATTGGAAGAAAGACAGTCTCTTCAATAAATGGTGCTGGGAAAATTGGACATCCACATGCAGAAGAATGAAAGTAGACCACTCTCTTGCACCATACACAAAGATAAACTCAAAATGGATGAAAGATCTAAATGTGAGACAAGATTCCATCAAAATCCTAGAGGAGAACACAAGGACCCTTTTTGAACTCAGCCACAGTCACTTCTTGCAAGATACATCCACTGAAGCAAAAGAAACAAAAGCAAAAATGAACTTTTGGGACTTCATCAAGATAAGAATCTCTTGCACAGCAAAGGATACAGTCAACAAAACTAAAGGACAACCTACAGAATGGGAGAAGATATTTGCAAATGACCTATCAGATAAAGGGCTAGTTTCCAAGATCTATAAAGAACTTATTAAACTCAACAGCAAAGAAACAAACAATCCAATCATGAAATGGGCGAAAGACATGAAGAGAAATCTCACAGAGGAAGACATAGACATGGCCAACAATGCACATGAGAAAATGCTCTGGATCACTTGCCATAAGGGAAGTACAAATCAAAACCAGAATGAGATCCCACCTCACACCAGTGAGAATGGGGAAAATTAACAAGGCAGGAAACCACAAATGTTGGAGAGGATGCGGAGAAAAGGGAACCCTCTTATATTGTTGGAGGGAATGTGAACTGGTGCAGCCACTCTGGAAAACTGTGTGGAGATTCCTCAAAGAGTTAAAAATAGACCTTGCCCTACGACCTAGCAATTGCACTGCTGGGGATTTACCCCAAAGATTCAGATGCAATGAAACGCAGGGACACCTGCACCCCGATGTTTAGAGCAGCAATGTGCACAATAGCCAAACTGTGGAAGGAGCCTCGGTGTCCAACGAAAGATGAATGGATAAAGAAGATGTGGTTTATGTATACAATGGAATATTACTCAGCCATTAGAAACGACAAATACCCACCATTTGCTTCAACGTGGATGGAACTGGAGGGTATTATGCTGAGTGAAGTAAGTCAATCGGAGAAGGACAAACATTATATGTTCTCATTCATTTGGGGAATATAAATAATAGTGAAAAGGAATATAAGGGAAGGGAGAAGAAATGTGTGGGAAATATCAGAAAGGGAGACAGAACATAAAGACTCCTAACTCTGTGAAATGAACTAGGGGTGGTGGAAGGGGAGAAGGGTGGGGGGTGAGGGTAAAGGTTTTATGGGCGCTGAGGGGGGCACTTGACGGGATGAGCACTGGGTGTTATTCTGTATGTTGGTAAATTGAACACCAATAAAAAATAAATTTATATAAAAAAAGAATATTATATTTTTTACCAACTGGTATAAGAATTCCTCACAATGAGAAAACCACCTTTGTTGGGAAGATGATTTGATAAATTCATTAAAAATGGCTGTATATTGGGGTCGGGGCTTTTGAGAAGAGCTTAAAATAGTTGGTGAGATTGTAGGAAACTGTGTGGTATTTGATGAGCTCCTTCCTTACACTTTTTCAAAATTATGAGAGTGAATAAAAGTTAAAATTACTAAAATTTGAAATATTTTATCTAAGTGTATTTATTTATTTGGTAGAGATCGGGATATTTGGTTTGCTTTCTAAGTTGACATGGACAAAATCAAGAGAACATACATACACAGAAGTCAGAATTGATGATGAGATAGCCAGTATACACTTTGCAGAAAGTGTATACAAATATAGCCTACCCGTGGTATTACAACTTCATGAAGATAATGATTAGAGAAATTACAATGCCTTTTGTATATGTGCATTGGTGTTTATGTGTGTATTTTAATATAAATACTCTATAATTCCTAGGAATCTTGAAAGACAAGTATCACATGGGCATAGCCTAAAGTATCAGGCTCTCTTTAAGAGATGATACTTAATTGATACTTTCTGGTTGATCTATCGACATGAAGGGTTTACATATCTTCTAGTTCTTAGATTATTTAATATTAAGTTGGGACTTTTGGGACAATTATTTCAAATAATAGAAATTCTACTTCAGTCTAGGATGACCAATAATTAATTACCTAAGAATCTTTAGAAATTCATTTTAACACTTTTGGAAGCTGGTGATATCTCGACAATTGGCCCTAGAATACTGCATGAATTTTTATTTTTGTGATGAGGAGAAAATTTACTTTTTCTAAAATCCAAGAGAATATAAAAGGAATCAGTCAGATTGAATAGGAATTCATGGTTCTGGTTTGGTATAGATAAATGAACAAATAAAGCCCCCCAAAAATATATATTCTCAGAAATTAGGAAAGTATACTCTGATAGTTTAGTGCAATGTTTGTTGGCCTTGAGGAAAGGTAGAAAATGCTTAATATATAAGAAATGGCTCATCATAATAATTTTTCCTTCTGGAAGCTGTTTTGTTAGAGAACAGAAAGACAAGATCAAAGTTGAGATTGGTATATTACATATGTTAAGGAGACAAAGGAAATTACTTCTTTTAGACAAATACATAAACCAGATGAAGAGGGAATAACAGTTAAATCACCTTTGTTTTTTGAAACCATACCTTTTTTCCTCCCATTGGCGAAAATTTTGACTGTAGGAATATTAATTACACACAATCTCTCTTTAATACACATAAAGCTTTGCACTCTCTTACTATGCTTTATTTTTTTAATTTTTAATTTTTTTTAGAAACAGAGAGAAAACACATGAGCAAGGAGGCACAGAGGGAGAGGGAGAATCCTAAACAGGCTTCATGTCCAGTATGGAGCCCAAGGTGGGCTTGATCTCATGACCCTGAGATCATGATCTGAAGTGAAATCAAGATTTGGATGTCTAACTGACTGAGCCACCCAAGCACCCCATACTCTCTGTTTTATAACAAAAATGTTCTAAACCAAATAGAATCATATCTTTTGATTGATTTTCACAATATCAGAACAACTTGCTTCAAACTAATGATGTTAGCAGATAATAGGTTCTTCCCTAAAACTTTTGGATAGCTTTAGAACTAACAGAAATTAGACTTGTGAGACTTCAGTAACTGCACAGAGAAATTTAACTTGGGTGGAATTTTTATGGAACTCTTGTTCTGAAGAATTAACTTAAAACACCCAGCTTTAGGTTAATAATAGTAAAAAGTAATTAAAACCATGTAGAATAAAACTTCATGGATTTAGTAATCAAAGGTCCTTCCCTCTTATGTTACTCTGTTTTGTTTTCTTAAATTCCACAAATGAGTGAAATCATATGGTTTTTGTCTTTCTCTGATTGACCTAATTCACTTAGCATAATACACTCTAGTTTCATCCACATCCTTGCAAATGGCAAGATTCCATTCTTTTGATGGCTGAGTAATATTCCAAGTGTGTGTGTGTGTGTGTGTATCACACCTTCTTTACCCATTCATCAGTTGATGAACATCTGGCTATTTCCATAATTTAGCTATTGTTGATAGTGCTGCTGTAAAAATCGGTGTGCAAGTGTGCGTTCAAATCAGTATTTTTGTATCCTTTGGATAAATGCCTAGTTGTGGAATTGCTGGGTTGTAGGGTAGTTCTATTGTTAACCTCTTGAGGAACCGCCATATCGTTTTCCAGAGTGGCTGCACTAGTTTGCATCCCACCAACAGTGTAAGAGGGTTCCCCTTTTCTGCATCCCCAACATCTGTTGTTTCCTGAGTTGTTAAGTTTCGCCATTCTGACAGGTGTGAGGAGATACCTCATTGTGGTTTTGATTTGTATTTCCCTGATGACAAGTGATGAACATTTTTTCATGTGTCTTTTACCCATTTGTATGTCTTCTTTGGAGAAATGTCTGTTCATGACTTCTGCCCATTTCTTAAATGGATTATTTATTTATTTTGCATATATATATATATATATATATTCTGGATACTAGCTCTTTATCTGACATGTCATTTGCAGTATCTTCTCCCATTCTGTCTGTTGCCTTTTAGTTTTATTGATTGTTTCCTTTGCTGTGCAGAAGCTTTTTATCTTGATGAAGTCCCAATAATTCATTTTTTGCCTCCAGAGATGTGTCTGCTAAGAAGTTGCTACAGCCAAGGTCAAAGATGTTGTTGCCTGTTTCCTGCTCTAGGATTTTGATGGTTTCCTGTCTCACATTTAGGTCTTTCACTCATTTTCAATTTACCTTTGTGTATGATGTAAGAAAGTGGTCCAGTTTCATTCTTCTGCATGCTGCTGCAAAACTTTCCCAACATCATTTGTTGAAGAGACTCCTTTTTTCACCAGATATTCTTTTCTGCTTTCTTGAAGATTAGTTGACCATGTAGTTGTAGGTACATTTCTGGGTTCTCAATTCTGTACCAGTGATCTATATGTCTGTTTTTATGTCGGTGCCATACAGTCTTGATGACTAGAGCTTCATAATAACACTTGAAGTCTAGAATTCTGATGCCTCCCACTTTTGTTTTCCTTTTCAACATTACTTTGGCAGTCTTTTCTGATTCCATACAAATTTAGGAATTGTTTGTTCTAGCTCTGTTAAAAACATTGGCGTTGTTTTGATAGGGATTGCATACAATGTGTACATTGTTTTGTATAGTATGGACATTTTAACAATATTGGTTTTTATAATCCATGAGTATGGAATATTTTTCCATTTCTTTCTGTCTTCTTTGATTTCTTTCTTAAGTGTTCTATAGTTTTTAGCATATTTATCGTTTACCTCTCTAGATAGGCTTATTCTTAAGTATCTTATGGTTTTTGCTACAATTGTACATGGGATTGATTCCTTGATTTCTCTTTCTGTTGCTTCATTATTGGTGTGTAGAAATGCAACAGATTTCTATACATTGATTTTTATATCCTGTGACTTGCTGAATTTGTGTATCAATTCTAGCAATTTTTTGGTAGTGTTTTTCAGATTTTCTGCATAGTGTACCATGTCACCTGTGAAGAGTGAAAGCTTAAGTTCTTTCTTGCCAATTTGGATGCCTTTTATTTCTTTTTGTTTTCTTATTGCTGAGGCTAGGACTTCCAGTACTATGTTAAACAAGAGTGGTAATAATGGACATCCCTGTTGTGCTAATGACTTTTTAGGGGAAAAGCTCTCAGTTTTTCCCCACTGAGGATGATATTACCCATGGGTGTTTTGTATATGACCTTTATGATGTTGAGATATGTTCCTTCTATCCCTACTTTCTTGAGGGTTTTTATCAAGAAGTGATGCTGTATTTTGTCAAATGCTTTTTCTGCTTCTCTCAAGAGGATCAAATGGTTTTTATCTTTTCTTTTATTAATGTGATATATCACAACTAATTTGCAGATACTAAACTATTCCTGTAGCCCAGGAATAAATCCCACTTGATCATGGTCAATAATCCTTTTAATGTACTGATTCCATACCAATTTAGGAATTGTTTGGATTTGATTAGCTAGTATCTTGTTAAGAATTTTTGCATCCGTGCTCATCAAGGAAATTGGCCTGTAGTTCTCCTTTTTAGTGGGATATTTGTCTAGTTTTGGAATCAGGTAGTGCTGACTTCATAGAATTAGTTTGAAAGTTTTTCTTCCATTTCTATAATGTCTGATAGAATTTGCCAGGGTAACAATCTGGCTCTGGACTCTTGCTTATTGGGAGTTTTTTTTTTAATACTGTTTCAATTTGTTTGTTGGTTATGGGTCTGTTCAAATTTTCTATTGCTTCTTGTTTCAGTTTTGGTAATTTATATGTTTCTTAAGATTTATCTACTTCTTCCAGATTGTCCAATTTTTTTTGGCAAATAACTGCTCATAATATCCTCTTATAATTATTTTTGTTCCTGTGGTCTTGATTGTGATATCCTTTTTCATTCATGATTTTATTTATTTGGGTCCTTTTCATAAGCTGGCTGGGGGTTTATCAATTTTAATTCTTTCTAAGAACCAACTCCTAGTTTCATTGATCTATTATACTGTTTTGTTTCTATGTCATTTATTTCTGCTCTAATCTTAATTATTTCCCTTCCTCTGCTGGTTTTAGGCTTTATTTGCCTTTTTCTAGCTCCTTTAGGTTAAGGTTAACTTGTATATTTGAGACTTTCCTTGCTTCTTAAGGAAGATTTGTATTGCTAAATAATTCTCTCTTATGACCACTTTTGTTACATCCCAATGGTTTTGGACTATTGTGTTTTCATTTTCATTTGTTTACATGTATTTTTTAATTTCTTCTTTAATTTCTAGTTAACCTACTCATTCATTCTCTAGTAGGATGTTCTTTAACCTCCATTTATTTGTGGTTCCAAATTCTTTTTTGTGGTTGACTTCAAGTTTCATACCATTGTGATCTGAAAATCTGTATGGCATGATCTCAATCTTTTTTTTACAGGTTGAGGCCTGATTTGTGACCCAGAATTTAATCTATTTAGGAGAATGTTCCATGTGTACTTGAAAAGAATGGGTATTCTGCTGCTTTAGGATGAAATACTTTGAATATACCAGTGAAGCCAATCCACTGCAGTGTGTCACTCAGAGCAATTGTTTCCTTATTGTTGCTCTAAGTCAGATTTTAAAGTCCCTACTATTATTGTATTTTTTTAAAAGATTTTATTTATTTATTCATGAGAGACAAAATGAGGGAGAGAGAGAGAGAGGCAGAGAGACACAGGCAGAGGGAGATGCAGGCTCCATGAAGGGAGCCTGATGTGAGACTGGATCCCGGGACTCCAGGACCACATCCTGGGCTGAAGGCTACGCTAAACCGCTGAGCCACCCAGGCTGCCCTATTATTGTATTTTAGTCAATGAGTTTCTTTAAGTTTGTTATTAATTGATTTATATATTTGGCTGCCCCCAAGCTGGGGGCATAAATATTTATAATTGTTAAATCTTCTTGTTGGATAGACCCCTTTATTATGATATAATGCTCTTCTTCATCTCTTGTTATAGATTTTGGTTTAAAATCTAGTGGGTCTGATATAAATATGGCTACTCTAGCTTTCTTTTGATGTCCTTTAGCATGATAAATTGTACTCCATCCCCTCACTTTCAATCTGGAGGTGTCTTTGGGTCTAAAATGACTCTCTTGTAAGCAGTTTATCAATGGGTATTGTTTTTTTTTATCCATTCTGATACCCTATATCTTTTGATTGGAGCATTGAGTCTATTTATGGAAGAGTAATTATTCAGAGTAATTCTTGATAGACATTAATTTAGTGCCATTGTATTGCCTGTGAAGTCATTGTTCCTGTAGATTATGCCTGTTCCTTTCTAATGTTTGTTGCTTTTGGTCTCTCTCTCCCACTCAAAGTGTATTCTTTGATATTTCTTGCAGAGTCAGTTTAGTGTTCATAAATTCCTTTAATTTTGGAAATTCTTTATATCTCCTTCTATTCTGAATAAAGTATTTGTGGCTGCCTATTTGTCCCCTTAGCACGTTAACTATATCCCATTACTTTCTTCTGACATCTGTTGACAGTTCTGCTGCTAACCTTTGTGCCAACCCTTGTTATGGGTTAAGGACCTTTTATCCCTAGTTGCTTTGAGAATTCTCTTTATTTTCTGTCTCTCTTATTTTGTTTCTACATTTATTTTATTTATTTTATTCTTTCTTTATTTTGCAAGTTTTACTATGATATGTCTAGTTGTGGACATATTTTTGTTGATTTTGCGGGTAGTTCTCTATGACTCTTGGACTTGAATACCTGTTTCCTTTCCTGAATTAGGGAAGTTCTGAGCTATAATTTGTTCAAATAAAACTTCTGTCCCCTTTTCCTGTTCTTCTTTTGCTAGGACTCCAGTGATACAGGTATTATTTTCCTTTATGAAATCACTGAGTTCCTAAAGTCCACCTTCTTGATCTACAAGTTTTCTTTCCCTCTTCTTTTCAGCTTTATTACTTTTCATAATTTAATCTTCTGTATCATCTATTCATTCCTCTGACTCTTCCATCTGCATTGAAATTATATCCAGTCAGTTTTACATCTTGATCATAGCATTTTTTAAAATTTTAGCCTGACTCATTTTTAGATCTTTTATCTCTGAGCAAAAGTTTTTCTCCTGTCTTCTATGCTTTTTTGTCAAGCCCAGCTCACATTCTTTTGACTGTTCTAAATTCTTGTTCAGATATATTGCTTATAGATGTTTTGAGCAAATTCCTGGCTCTGATTTCTTCTCAATCTTTTTTTGGGGGGAATTCCTCCATATTGTCATCTTGGCTAAATATCTGTATTTTGTGTGTTATGAAAGCTTGTTATGTTTCCTGCTCCTGAGAGTAACGCTATATTAAAAAGGGGTCATACACTGTCCAAGGCCTGGAACTTCAGGAAGTGTTTCTGTTGTATGCTATGCACTCTGCTGTTGTGTTTTGGCTGTTCTTTCCTACAGGTCAGTCTTTGGCAGAGCTCCGCTTTGCTTGCAGTGGTGAGTATTTGGGCCTTTGACTAGATGTGTTTTGATTTTTTTGATAATATAAGTCTGATTTAAAAAGCAAAACAAGGGTATCTGGGTGGCTCAGTCAGTTAAGCACCTGCCTTCAGCTCGGGCCACGATTTCAGTGTCCTAGGATTGAATCCTGCTGAGCAGGGAGCCTGTTTCTCCTTCTCCCTCTGCCTTTCCTTTCTGTGTTCTCTTTCTCTTGCTCTCTCTCCCAAATAAATAAATAAAAATAAAATCTTCAAAAGAAACAAACAAAACAAAACAAAAAACTTGGTCAATAAAAAGAGAAAAAGAAAAGGAACCAAAAAAATGAATAAACAGATAAAAAATTATAACCTGGATTCCAGAGAAACAAGGAAAAAGAAAGAGAGAAAGAAAGAAAAAACAACAAAAAAAGCCTGTACAAAACATAAAACAAACAAATGAACAAAAAATATAAGATTGATTCAAAGAATAAAAGAAAATGATAAAGGAAAAGCCTGGTCCTATATCCACCAGAATAAAGTTGACACTTTGAAGCACTTTATGATCAGTAGACTTGTAACATGGGGCCGGGGTGGTGGTGGGGGGTGTTGTTTGACTGTGTTGGTCCTCTAGGGGAGAGGTGCACTGTGCAGGCTCATAAGGTCTGCCTTATGAGCATAAGGCTCATAGAGATCTGCCCTAGTAAAGATGTCCCTGCAGGGTGCAAGAGAGCCAGGTTTGGTATAAGTGGCTCCATCATTGCCTGGGGCCATGGCATTGCTCACTGAAGTCCAGCCATACTAGTGGAAGATGGCATCATCTTGCCCTCTTGTCCTGGGATGATCTTATGGTCTCCATGACTCAGGAAAACCTCACAGAAAAGGGAACAATCTCCTTTCCTGTGGCCTGGTCCTTCGTCAAATCCCTGCCCTCAACCTGTCCGTGCCCAGGCTATCAGCATACTTGATGCCATAGTTCTGTGTTTTATCTCTGGCACGTGGCTGGAATAAACAAAATTCCAAATCTTAAAGGACTTGGCAAGATATGGACCTGCTCCCCTCCCCCAGAGGAGAGGCTCACATCACTGCACCCAGTGAGTGCCCTTCCATTCCAGAAAAGCAGTTACAGGGCCTCATTGGTGCCTGGAATCTATGGTGAAGCACAGGGAAGGCTGCAACCAGGTTATCTGCCCTCTGCACAGCCTGTGTCCCCTCCTGTTGAATGGCTGCTCAATGGCATCTTCCAGGTCCCTTGTCCTTGGAAAGGCAATAAACTCTCTTCCAAATGTACTCCAGGAAGGTGAACATTCTCTCCCAATGTGACCCAGGGAATCCCCACACCACTCCTGGGTCTCTTGTTCTCTCTCCTGAGGAGTACAGCTACCTACCTGTCTTGACTCTTGGTGAATGGCACGGACTTCTAAAACCTTAGAATTTGAGCTCCAGTTTGCAAAAAACTTACCAGTCAGTTCCTTTCCATTCCCTGGTCAATGATCCTGGGAGAGGGATGCCTGGGTGGCTCAGTAGTTGAGCGTCTGCCTCCAGCTCAGGGTGTGATCCCAGAGTTCCGAGATGGAGTCCCGCATCGGGCAGCCCGGGCTCTCCGTGGAGAGTCTGCTTCTCCGTCTGCCTGTGTCTCTGCCTCTCTCTGTGTCTCTCATGAACAAATACATAAAATATTAAAAAAAAAAAAAAAGACCCTGGGAGAGTGTTTTTCTTGCACGAATTCGACCTATTGCCCTCTCTCCCTGTCCTCTCTCTGGATAAAGGTATCACCCTCTCTGCAGCATCCTGGGGCTTTTCTTTCTCCCAATTTAGTCTCCAAACATCACAGTCACCACAGTCTCTTCCTCTAATTGTGCAGGTTTTTCTCTTAAACCCAGGAATATAATCACATTATATGAATATACCAAAATTTATTTAAAATCTCCTGTTGAGGGGCAGGCAGCCTGAGTGGCTCATCGGTTTACTGCTGCAGCCTTCCACCCAGGGCCTGATCTTGGTGACCCGGGATCAAGTCCCATGTCGGGCTCCCTACATGGAGCCTGCTTCTCCCTCTGCCTGTGTCTCTGCCTCTCTCTCTCTCTCTGTCTCTCATGGATAAATAAAATATTTTTTTTAAAGTCTCCTGTTGATAATCTTTAGTTTTAATGTAGCCCAATATCCCTATAAATGCTTGGCATATCAGACTTTTACAGTTAGTTGTTTTTGTGACTGTATTGAGGTACCTTATTATGTTCTATATGTGCATGTATTTATTTTTGACTTTTGGTTTAACTTACCTTGGTGTGCCCTAATGAAATTTTACATATGGATAAGCCTTTGTAAGTACTATACAGATCAACATATAGATTATTTCCAGTATCCCTGTAAGATTCTCACAATTCCCCCCAAAGGTAACCACTAATTACAATCGAATGTTTTGCTGTGTTTGACTTTCATATTCATATAAATTACACTATACAGTTTGTATTTTCTGCAACTGCCTTTTTTTTGTTTAGCATTTTGTCGATATTTACACATTTATGCATGAAGTAGCTGTTTATTCTCTTAATTTCTGAATCTACAACTTACCCACTTTACTATTGATTGGCATCTGAATTGCTTCTAGTTTTTATCTCATATGAATAAAGCTCTATACACATTTTGGTGCACATCTTTTGATGAATACAACTAGGAGTGGAAAGGTTAGGTCATAAACTGTACATTTGTTTAGTTTTAGCAAATAGTGACAGTTCCAAAGAGGTTGTACCAATTCACACCTCCACCAGCAATTTATGAGAGTTTTACTTGCTGTACATGGTTGGAAACTCTTGGTATTGTCGATCTTTATAATTTTAGTTACTCTGGGGGAATATGATGATATCTTATTATATGCATAATTTGCATTTTCCTTTTTATATGTTCATTGGCTGTTCATATCCATTCATATCCAAATGCAAAAGCTTTTCAAGTTCTGTCCTCTTAAAAACTCTGAAAAACTTAAACTGGTTAACAGTCCTCTTAAAAACTCTTGACAACTTAAAATTGGCTCGTTAACAACTGATTTCTTATGTCCTTATAGGAATATTTTGTGTATTTGGGAATATGAATCACTTGTTGAAGATGTATCATGCAAATACAGTCTATGGCTTATGGTTTTATTCCCTTAATGTCTTTTGATAAATAAATGTTCTTAATCCTAACAGAGGCTAATATATTAAACTTTTCCTTTAGTGCTTTCTATTCCTTTACAAAAATATTTGCCTACTGCAAGATCATGGAAGTATTTTTCTAGGGTTTTTCCCTATAAGTTTTGTGGTTTTAGTATTCACATATAGACCTGGAATTATTTTTGTGTATGATGTAAGGGTAAAGATTCATTTTTTTCCTTATACAGATATCCACTTGACCCAGCACTACTTATTGAAAATCTATCCCTTCTCCACTAAATTGAAGTGTCAGATTTGTCATAAATCACTGTTACTAATTTAATTGCTATAGCTTTTAATAAATGTTGAATCCTGCTGTGTAAGTCTTGTAGAATTTTCTTCCTCTTCTTCAAGATTGAAAACCTATTCTTGGCCCTTTACATTTTCATTTAATTTTGAGTATCAGCTTGTCAATTTCCACAAAAACTTTTTGAGATTTAATTTAGGATTTCCTCAAACTAAAGATGAATTCAGAGACAACGGACACCTTTACAATATTACATCTTGCAATGTGTAAAGATGGCATTATTTGTGTAGGTCTAATTAAATTCCTCAATAATATTTTATAGTTTTTGGTTTAAGATATATTTTTCAAAAAAAAAAGATATATTTTTCATTTGATTTGTTTCTAAGTATTTGGTACTTTAGGTATTAATATAAATTATTTTATTTTCTAATTATTATTGCTGGTATAAATACATAAAATTAATAACTTTACTAATCTATATCCAGACAGCTTGCTAGATTATTTTATTAATTTTAATAATTTGCCTCTAGATTTTTTTGAGGTACTCTTTGTACCCAAAAATGACATCTGCAAATAATGATTATTTTATAACTTCTTTTTAAAACCTTATACATTTTTTTTCTTCTGTTATAATATATAGGACCTCCTGTTCTATATTCAATCAAATTTATATTGGCGGACAAGTCTTTCTCATTCTAGATCTCAGGTTTAAACTTAGAATATTTCAACTCCAGGTATGATGTTTACTATAGGCATTTTGTAGATACTCTTCATTTATAGTATCTACAAATAAACCATTGCTTGCCTAGCATTTTTTTTATCATGCATACATATTGAAATTATGTATAGGTTTTTCTTCTCCTATGGAGATACTCATTTCTTCTTCTTTTTTTTTCATTAATGTGGAAATTTACATTGATTGATTTTTGAATGGTAAAATTATTGTGATTCATAGAATAAACCCAATTAGATCACCATACACTTTCCTTTTTGTGTATCACAGACTGGATTTGATTAAAAATAGTTGTTTAGAATTTTACATTTATGTTCATGGAGAAATTAGTCTATAATTTGCCTTTCTGGTGATGTATTTGTCATATTTTGTATTAAAGTTATGAATATCACATAAAATTTTTTACATAAATTTATGAGAATTCATTAGTGGATTTTTATGGGTGTAGAGATTCATCATAAGAAGATCTTTAATTATAACTTTATTTTGGTGAATAGATAGTTCAGTGTCTTAAAGTGAAACTTTAGATCATTGATATTAGCCTCTCTTTTTTTTCTTTCTATATGTATTCATAAATTATATTTGACATTTGTAAGTCTTTTAAGCACAGCTTTAGCTCCTTTCCACAGATTTTGGTATATCTGTCCCATTATTATTTAGTTTAAAATATCTTCCAATTCTTAATGTTAATTTCTTTTATTCATGGGATATTTACAAGTGCAATGCTTAATATCTCAATTTTTGGGCATTTTCACCTAAATCTTAGCAATTTTTAACTTAACATTACTTAATTCTATGCTGTTAGAGAACTCACATATTTTAAAACTTTTGGGTATTTTGAGATTTATGGTCCAGCAGATGGCTAAGTCCAGTTAAATAGCCCACGAGCAGGTGAAAAAACTTTAGGGTCAGCTAAAAATCAGATTCACAAGACTCAAGCCCCTGGTTTCTAGGGGAATAGTACTAGAAAATTAATCAAGATGAAATTCTTATGCAGGAAGTAAAAGATATTTGTTAACCTTCTTTTTTTTTTTTTTTTTTTCTTAATAGAACACCAATGTAAGTTCTTAGGACACTTTACCTCTACTGTCCCACATTTTTGTGAATATTTTCTTGCATTTTAATTCTCCCCTCCACCTCCTTTTACATACCCACAAACATTTGTAAAATATTTTTGATATAATTTAAAATTTATAGAGAAGTATGAAGATTGCTCATATACACCCTTTCACAAATTGTTTCCATTTTTGCCCCATTCTCTTTATCATTTTGTCTCTTTATATTGCAAGGGTCAATCTACCTATGGTCCTTCTATGGTGCAGAACTCCGGGGTTTCTAACTGAGACCTATGGTATTCCCTAAGCTATCTCTTTGAGGGTCCTAAACCAACTCATCTCTTTTCAGAGGTTTGAGGATGCTGAAAATTCTCTTTCTGCCACTTGTTGCTTGGCTTCTTGGGTACTTGCCCTAAGCAGTTTGTTTGTTTATTTTAAAGATTCTATCTATTCATTCATGAAAGACATGTAGAGAGAGGCAGAGACACAGGCAGAGGGAGAAGCAGGTTCCCCGCGGGAGCCCAATGTGAGACTCGAACCCAAAACCCGAGATCACACCCTTAGTCAAGGGCAGATGCTCAACCGCTGAGCCACCCAGGTGTTCCCTCAAGCAGTTTAATTAGAACATGCCTTTACTGGAAAATGAGTTCAAGAGTAACTCTGACTTCTCAGTATTTCCCCTTTCTAAAGGATCTTAGACCTTCATGCCTTATTTGATGGGGGAGCCCAAAATTCCATCTGAATCTCTGCTAGTTTCTCTGGTCTTAGCAGCCACTCAGTCCTTGACTTCTTGCTTCTCATTATGGATTGGCCAATGACCCAAGTAGAAAAGCTGATTTATGAAACAGAGCTCAGAAAATTTATTTCTCTTCAGCGTAATTGCTCAGGTTTGGCTGCTTTGACATCTTCTGATGCCACCAAACACATGCTTTTGTATTTTATATTGCTTTAAATTTTTTTTTCCAGGGACAGCATTAGCCTGATACATAGCTGTGATCCAAATCTCTTACCTTCTTATTTCTAACAAACATGCTCAAGGCTTTTTTTTTTTTTAATCATATATGTAATCTATTATCTTTCTATTACTCAAAGGAAAGATTTATTATTTACATCTTCCCCCTACAAAAATGTACACATTTCCCTATTCTCAAACTTTCCAAATATGTATATAAGTATTTTAAAATAATATTTAATAAATATTTGGATTTATTATAAATATGAAAATATTTTTTGATCCATGCAATGTACAATGATTACATTTGTTTTCATATACTACTGTATGGTTTTCCTGGACTTAATAATTTCATTTTATTTTTCTGTCTTTTTTCTTTAATTTTTTTTATTGGAGTTCAATTTGCCAACATTTAGCATAACACTTGGCTCATCCTGCCAAGTGCCCCCCTCAGTGCCCATCACCCAGTCACCCCAACCCCCCACCCACCTCCCTTTCCACTACCCCTTGTTCGTTTCCCAGAGTTAGATGTCTCTCATGTTTTCTCACCCTCACTGATATTTTCACTCATTTTCTCTCCTTTCCCTTTATTCCCTTTCACTAATTTTTATATTCCCCAAATGAATGAGACCATATAATGTTTGTCCTTTTCCAATGGACTTATTTCACTCAGCATAATACCCTCCAGTTCCCTCCACATCGAACCAAATGGTGGGTATTTGTCATTTCTAATGGCTGAGTAGTATTCCATTGTATACATATACCACATCTTCTTTATCCATTCATCTTTTGATAGACACTGAGGCTCCTTCCACAGTTTGGCTATTGTGGACATTGCTGCTATAAACATTGGGGTGCAGGTGTCCCAGCGTTTCACTGCATCCCTCTTTTGGTAACTAATTGTTTTGGTTCCCTATGGTTGCTATAGCAAATGACCACAAACTTGATGGCTTAAAATAATACAAATTGATTCTCTTACAATTTGAGAGGCCAGATGTATAAAATCAGTTTGAGGTAAAGTCAAGATGTCAGTAGGGGTGATTCTGGAAGACCTACGGGGAAATTACTTTCCTTTTCTAGCTTCTGCTTGACATTTGCACTTCTTGTCTCATGACTACTTCCTTCTTTCATTCTAACCTGTTTCTTCCATTGTCATATCTCCTACTTCCTACTTTGACCATCTCCATTTCCTCTTATAAGAACTTTTATGAGAAAGAAAAAAAAAAAAAGAACTTTTATGGGGCACTTGGGTGGCTCAATCGGTTAAGAATCCAACTCTTGATCTCAGCTCAGATCCTGATCTCAGAATTGAGGGATGGAGCCCCACATCAGGCTCTTCACTGGACATGGAGCCTGCTTACCATTCTCTCTCTACCTCTGCCCCTCTCCCACTCTCTAAAACAAAAACAAAAACAAAACCCCTTTGGTTATTACATTTAGGGCCCATCCTAACAATCCAGGATGATTTCTCAATCTCAAGATCATTGGTTTATTCACATCTATAAATCTCTTTGGCCATAAAAGGTAAAAACATATTCACAAATTCCAGGAATTAGAAAAAAGTATCTCTTGAGGGTCCATTATTTACCCTAGCACACTGATTCAACCTCAAACTATCTCATAAAAATAGGACTGTCCTTTCAATAATGTCAGTCATATTAGGAAGGTTTCAATTTCATTTTATTCTTGCATATATACACCTTAAAGACTCCTGTTTACTTGCTTCATTCTCTAATCTGCTATGCTATCGCTGGCCTGATCTCTACGTTTTCTATCATATTGGAAACACTACCTTTCTCTTCTGTTTCCTGGACCCCATGCCTTCTCTTCCTTTATTAGTTTCCTTATTTTGGTAAAGCAACTTCCTGAGGAAGAAACCATAGAGGTGATTTTTTGTGCCTATACATATTAGAAACTGTCTTTATCCTTTCTTCCCACTTGATTGACAATGCTGTGGAGACTTCTGATTTTCATGTCCATTCTCTACTATTACCTAAGATGACTGTAAGATGACAAATTCCAGCCCCTTTGCAATTGGGTAGGTCTTTGCTATCAGTTTTGGAGGTATATGTTACTTCTGATCCAAAGGATTTAAGAGTCAGTACAATCTGTTGACTGTCTTTCACCTTTTGCCACAGCTACACTAGATGCCATAGATTGAGATTTTGGAGCCACAGATGAAACAGCTCATCCTTATGTCATTGAGTCACTGCTTCTAAGAAAGCTGCCTGGGAGAGCTGCTGAACTTGAGAAAGTCTTTGTATGAGTGAGAAATAAATGTAGGTATTTGACTTCTGAGATTTGAGGATTTTTTGTTACCACTGAATAACCTAGCCTATTTTCATATAGGCGGGTATGAAATTTTATATTTCAAGCAGATTTTCCTGGTCGTTTTGAAAGTATTTCTCTGTTGTGGTTAGCTTCCAATGTTTTAGGGAGTTTAAAATTGTTAATATATCTGATTCCTTTATATAACTTGTTTTCTTAAAAAAAAAAAAGAACTTGTTTTCTTTCCATCAAAATAGTTTAGAATCTTCTCTTTATTCTCATCTTCTTGTGAGTCTTTTCTTTCAGTTTATGGACACTCTATAGTCTTTTCATCCTAGAAAATAATTTTTTCAGTTGTAACAAATTTTGCTATATTTGAAAAATATTTCCCTTTAATCTTCTTTGTTTTTAAACCTGATGTTCCAAATATTTCATTAATTTTTAAAAATTATTTTTTTATTTTAATTTTCAAGAGCATTGTTCTTGTTTTATGATCATATCTTTTTGAATATCATTCTTTTTTTGTTTTATGGATGTGATATTTTATATTTCTGAGAGTGTTATATAGTTTTATAATACTCTCATCTATTCTCCTATATAATCTTTATTTATTAGTTTTATGTTATTGGTTTATGTTTTATTTTTGAGAAGTTATTCACCTTTATATTAAAGCCATTCATTATATATTAGCTGCCCATTTATATTTGTGAGTAATGTATTGAAGCTGTTAAGTTACTTGTGTAGGTAGGAATTAATGAGTGACTGGCTTTAGTAATAAGTGGTGAAACAAGGCTGGATATCTGGTTTAACAAAAAATAAACTATAATTTCCTGCTTTTGGTGGCTATTAGTTTTTTGAGATGAGAATATTGTGAAGCTATCAGAATTACTCTTTTTTAGGTACAACATTTAATTTTCAAGGGTTACCAAGTCCAGAGTCCCTCTGATTCCACTTCTCAGAGAGTAACTATCTAGGCTTTTGTGGAAATGAAGAAGGAGTGATTAATTGTTGTCCCAGGGCAGGAAAAATATCTGAGGTTCTATCTTTTTAAACTTTATTTGAACCAATCCTCTTATTTTTAATCCTATTTGCACTCTTTAAAGATAGCTAATATCTCCAATTTCAGAGCATGTTTGGGGTTTTGTTGTGAGAATAAATATGTTTCTTGGCCTTTTCACCTTCATACCTATTCACACCCTCCTCACCCCAAATCTATATACTCTTGGCTTCCAACTTTCCAAGCTTAGCTAAGTAAGGTACTGTTACTTTCAATTTATTTTCTAGCTTCCATAATTTTGTTGACATCACTCCCTGGCTACAATGTCTTCTCCCGTTAGCTTGTGTATGTTCAGATTGATATGGTTCAATCACAGTCACCTGCCTCAAATTATTTACTGTACTTTTGGTGAATTTGACCATGGTATCCTCTATCCCTGATGTTCTTTCTTATACTAGGTGGAAACTTATTTTTAAGCATTAGAATTAAACAATAAAACCTTACCTTCCTTTTGCCATAAGATATATTTACCAAGGAAACGGTTATAGATTTTCAGGACTCTCATCAGACCCTGTGATTTCCTACAAGATAACCCTTGTAGTTAGGAAGTAGATTAATATACAATGATGGGCAGGAGTCAGGAGTATTCTTATATATTCAGACATAATGTGATGTCTGTTGCTTACCACATTACTCTGAAAAGTAGGTATCTTCTATTTGTAATGATTTTGCTGTTTTTTTTTTTGTTTTTCTAAATCCTCTAACTGCCTACTCACTCCTCCCCTTACATATACAGACTAAATCCATAAAGGCTAATGTATCTGTGTAATTGAGATTTGATTGCCCTGGGTGGATTAGAGGGCATCTAGGGATGAGGACAAGAATGTGATGAAAGTTCATCTGTCATACACTGGTCTAAATAGATTTCTGCTATCTCTGAGGTGGGAGCCTGCAGCTTGGCTTGATGGTTATTTCTAACCCCCCCGCCCCCATGCTTACTATTCTGTTGGCAAGTCATTATATTTTATTGTTTTGTGAACATTTCTTTTGGGATCTGGTTTCTAGAACCTTTTCAACTTTGTTTTAATAAGTAATTCAAAAGGAAGGAAACTTTAATCTGTTAGGGAATCTCATCATGTTTGTGCTAATAAACAACTTCTTAAGTAGATTTCAAATTAAAACAAATTATTTCCTGTTTTTCTAATTTTTGTTTAATTCCACACAAGGATCTAATTAATTCCTGATTAGGTGATTAATTATTTTCTGCTAATATTCCCTTCAACCTCTCAAACATCAAGACAGATTTTTGTAAAAACATATTAGTATCTGTTTTTAGTATATTTCTAAATTCATGATTAAAAATTACTTATATTGTAAAAGATTTGTCTTCAATGGAATGGAAACATTTTTTTTTCTAACTAATGTAGTTAATGAATTACAAATGTTTGGTTCCAAATCAAATGGAAGTATAGAAGATAATAGATTCAAAAGGCTTATGTTGTCCAGATTTACTGTTTTATAGGTATGATTTTCTTAGCTTTGACTTAAGTATCTATAATGACACCTTGCTAGCTATGTGGCATCTAATGTCAGTAATTTGCTCCATCTTTTGAAGCTTCAATAACATAATGTAAAGAAATGAGTAAGAAAACTGATAGAAGTTGTTATTCATTTAATCGAAAGGTAAACATTTAGGTCTTTTGTCATGCAATAATGGTTTCTATGTGTCTCCTTACAGTCATGGACAAATCATCCCAAAGTTACATATTTCATTTTAGGTGAAGGAGTAGCAAACCAAATCAATTACTTTTTTTATTTCAAATTTTATGTTCATAAATAGAATTCTTGTAGAAGTAGAGAATTTATGGATAATTTATAAAATTTCTGTTTGGCTTTTAATCAGAGCTTACATTGCCTCATCAAGTAAGAAAGATTCTGGTACTCAGTTCTCATTCATATAATTGTTCAGTAAATTTTTGTCACGTTTCATTGTTTTAAATTTCATATCTTATAATCAAGAGAGCATTTTGCATGGGATGTTTCAAATGTATTGTTTGTTAGGTTATTTACATTTTGAATAAATAATTTAAGTACCTCAAATGAACTGCTTTTGAAGGAGAAGCCATACTACTGACATGCTATTTTTTTTTTAAGATTTTATTTATTTATTCATGAGAGACACAGAGAGGCAGAGACACAGGCAGAGGTAGAAGCAGACTCCACACAGGGAGCCTGATGCGGGACTCAATCCTGGGACCCCAGGACCACACCCCAGGCCAAAGGCAGGCACCTAACCAATGAGCCACCCACGGATCCTCTGACATGCTATTTTTATTGAGTATGACCTCTAGTTTCCTGGCTAGCTCAGGCTGTCAGGGATGAGGGTATTATAAAGAAGAAAAGGAAGTGAAAGTCTCCCAGATTCTTGTAGTTAGGGCCTGTGACAGAGGGAATTTGTTCAGTCAGAGCTGCTTTTTGGTTTGAGCATGGAAAAGTAAAGGGATGCATATTTCCACAGGACAGGAAATAACAGACACTGATTGTGTGAAAATACTTTTGAGACAACTGAACATAGAATTCTGAGATTAATGTTTGCAAGGTAATGATTTAAGGTGAAAAATAAAATGTTTCAGTTTTGTATTCATAAAATATACTTGCTAACTTTCCAGAGCTAGAATTTCTTCATTTGCAAAAGGGAGAAATCATGCCTAATTCACAGCCTGGTGTGGAGTTTAGCAGCATGAGAAAGCTATAGCACAACATATGGCACTGAAAGGCTCTTCCCATCCACTTGTTTCCATGACTTTGGAGGCATGGTACTAATTTGAGCTCAGACCTAGGAGTTACTTCTTGTGTGGCTTTGGACAAGGCACTTACCCATTCTGGACTGATAGTTTCCTGATGTATAGGAAGGCAGTTTCTAATGATATCCACCTGACAGAGAATCAGAGTGTTAAGAGAGAAAATACACATTAGAAGCTTAGCGAAGAGGTTCGAGGAATTAGTGCTTCCTAAATATAAATGTTTAGATAAGTGTGATTTCAGAGTAGTGTTGCCATGTATAGTAAGAAAACTTTTCAGATATTGCAATATTAAATGAACAAGAGGAAGGGAAAGGATTATTGACTCAATGTAACTATCTAAACAATAATATTTATGGTAGTTTATACATTTAGCTCCTAGTATTTGCTACATCCTATATTATTCATTTAATCTCCATTATAACTCTATCAGGCAGGTACTATTATCCCCATTTTATAAGTTATGAAACTGAGACACAGTGTTAAGTAATTTTTTCAAGTCTAGACAAAAATAATTAGTAATTAGTGGAGCTAGGACTCAAACACAGTCTATGTCCAGAATCTACATGTTCAAACAGTATGCTCTATTGCCTCTCAAAAATTATTCTAATTCAATGGGTATGGGATAGATCCTACATGTGCACTAAAAAGTTTACCTGATGATTTTATTAAGGTGGAAAATCACCAAAATAGGAAAGATGTCAAGATAAACAAGTTCAAAATGTGATGATGAGCAAACAATATTAAATAAATTGAACTCACAATTAAATTAAAATTATTATGACTTGAAAAACAATTATAGATTTTTTATGTTGGTTTTATTGAGGTTTAATTTACATACAGTAGACTTGGATCTTTGTAAGTATATATTCTATGTGTCTGTCAAACCCAGATAGCAATAAAAAGGTTTTCATCACCCTGAAATATAACCTTATGCTCCTTTACAGTCAACACTTGACTCCCCTTTGTCCTCAGCCCCTTATAACAGCTGTTCTGATTTCTCCATTTATAAGTTTGATCTTTCCAGACTGTTGTTTAAGTTAAATCATACACTATGCATTCTTTGTGAGTGGATTTGTTTTCACTTAGTAATGCATTTGAGATCCATCCATGCTGTTGCATGTATCAGTAGTTCATCTTTTTTTTTTTTTTTTTTATTGATGAGTGGTATTCTATGCTAGGGACACACTACAGTTTGTTTATTCACTCATCACTTGGTGGACATTTTGTTTTTCTACTTGTAATGTCACTATGAGTAAAGTTGCTATAAAAATTTGAAGACAGTTCTTTGAATGGAAATATGTTTTAATTTTTCCTAGGTAAATATTCAGGAGTGGAATTGCTTTGTGAGAAACTGCCACTTAGAAACTGTGAATACAGTGGCTATAGTAGTCTGCATGCCTAGCAACACAGTATGAGAATTCCACTTGTTCCATATCCTAATCCACATGTGGTATTCTCAGTTTTAATTGAACCATGTGTGTAGTGGCATATCACTGTGGTTTTTATCTGTATTTCTCTAAAAATTAATGAAGCTGAATAGCTTTTGAAGTACTTATTTGCCATATTTTATTTGGTGAAGTATCTGTTAAAATCTTTTGCCCAGTTTTTTAAATTGGATTATTTCTCTTCTTATGACTGAGTGTTGAGAATTGTTTATATGTTCTGGATCAGATATTGAATCTGGATCAAATAATCCTCTATCAGATATTTGTTTTGTGAGTATTTTTCCTGGTCTGTACATTGTCTTCTTATTTTCCTGTGTATTTCAAAAGAACACGTTTTGTTTTAGTTTGTACTTTATATGTCCTAAGACATTTTTTTTCTAAGACTTTTGTTTTAACTTACCCTAATGTCCTAAAGATTTTTCTCCCATTTTGCATCCTCCAACTTCTGTAATTTTATCTCATATATTTTTGTAAGAATTTTGGTGAGCAATTTTGAGTTGAATATGATATAATATAAGGGTTGGAGATAATTTTTTTCCATATGGTATGGGAATGCAAAATGATAAGAGCCTCGATTAGAAGACAGTTTGGAAGTTTCTTACAAAACTAAACATACTCTTCCCATATGATCCAACAATTGCACTCCTTGGAATTTACCTAAAGGAGTTGAAAAAGTGTCCACACAAAACCCTGCAAATGGATACTTATAGTGGCCTTCTTCACAATTGCCAAAACTTAGAAGCAACTGAGATATCTGCCAGTAGATGAATAGATAACCTGTTGTACATCTAGATAGTGGAATATTATTCAGCACTAAAAGAAAAAGATATACTACACCATGAAAAGACATGCAGTCAGTAACTTTAAGAATATATTACCAAGAGAAAGAAGCCAATCTTTAAAGGTACCTATTATATGACTTCAACTATGTGATATTCTGGAAGAAGCCAAATCATGAGCAGTTATGTATCAGTAATTCATCAAAAGTCAGTAGTTGCCAGACTAAGAGGGTAAGAAGTGATAAGTAGGTAGAGTACATAGGAGTTCTGGGCAGTGAAAACACACTGTCTGATAATATATTGACGGATGCATGTCATTATACATTTGTCTAAAGCCAAAGAACATACAATACCAAGAATGAACCTTAATGTAAACTATGGACTTTGGAAAATTATGATTTGTAGCTTCATCATTTATATATAACAAATGTACCACACTGGTGTGTAATTTTGGTAATGGGGAAAGCTTTGCATGTGTGAGGTTAAGGAGTATATGGGATATCTCCATTCCTTCCTCTCAATTTTTCTGTGAACCTGAAACTGCTCTAAAAAAAAAATAGAGTCCTTCAAAAATAATAATAATAATAAATAGCCTACTGGAGTTTTGATTGTGATTACAACAGATTGCAATAAATTAATGTTGAAGAATTGATACCTTAAAAATATTGAATCTTCCAATTCATGAAAATAATGTATTTCTACCTTTACTTAGGTCTTTGATTTCTCTATCATGTTTGTGTTTTTCAAATATGCACATATATTTTGTTAAATCCATCCCTAAATATTTCATGTTTCGTAATGCTATTGTAAATAGTGTTTAAAAGAATTAATTTCCAAAAAAAAAAAAAGAATTAATTTCCAATGGATCATTGCTAGTATAAAAAAAAAAGTAGTTGCTTTTTGTACATTGACTGTTTCCTGCAAACATGCTAAAGTAACTTATTAGTTTTGATTATTTGGGTTTTTCTGTATCCACAATTATATTTTCTCTGAATTAAGATTATTTTACTTCTTTTTAATCTAAATATTATCTATTGTTATTGATTTTTACCTTATTGCACTGATTAGGATCTCTAGGATGGTGTTAATAGGAGTGGTGAGAGTGAACATCTTTGACTTAGTCTCAGTATTAGGTGGAAAGTATTCATTTTTTCACCATTATATGTTAGCTATAGATTTTTGCATTATTGGGTTGAGAAAATTCTCTTATATACATATTTTTTGAGAGTTTTTATCATGACTATTTGTTGAATTATCCAAATGAATTTTCTGAGCCTATTCAGTTGGTCATATGGTTTGTCCTTTTTTGGTTTATTGATATGATAAACCCCATTGATTGAGTCAATCTTGTATTCCTGAGACAAACTCCACTTGATTAGTATATGTATTTTTTGTCATACATTGCTAGATTTTATTTGATAATATTTTATTAAGAATTCTTTAGATGTATTTATGAGGAATGTAGATTTGTATTATTTTCTCTCTCTTTTCTGTTTTTCTTATTAAAATAATTATGGAGGGGCATATAGGTGGCTCAGTCCATTAAGTGACCAACTCTTGATTTGGTGCAGGCCAGGATCCCAAGATCCTGGGATTGAGCCCCATGTCAGGGTCAACACAAAGCAGGTAGACTGCTTCAGGATTCTATCCGCCCCCCACCTCTCTGAAGTAAATAAGTAAATCTTTAGGGAAAAAAAAAAAGAATAACTCTGGTTTCATAGCATGAGTTGGAATGTATTCTTTACACATTTTTTTCTGGGAAAGTTTTCATAGGCTTGGTATTGTTTCTTCCTTAAACAATGATATACTAGGCAATGTTATACTTAGAGTCAGCAATATATTGTACACTTAAAGATTTTCTAAGAGGGTAGATCTCATGTTAAATCTTTTTATCACATTAAAAAAAATTAGTATAATTCACCAGTGAAGCCATCTGGGTTAGAGGTTTTCTTTATCAAAAGGTTTTTAATTACAAATTCATTTATTTAATAGATATAGAAAATTATATCTCAAGAAATTTATGAATTTCATATATGTTCTTGAATTTATTGGTAAAGGATAAAAATTCACTCCAGTATTGTCCTTTTAACGTCTCTATTATGATCTGTATGATGTTACTTTCACTCTTGCTACTGATAATTTGTGCTTCATACTTCCTATTTTTTTAATTAATTTGGCTGAAATATTACTTTTATCGTTGTTTCCAAAGAATGAAGAGGAATACAGTTCATGTATCTTAGCTATTATTTTACACCATTCATATTGGCATTTGGATGAATTGTATGACAATTTTGTGTTCTATCAAGGTAATTATAACAGTATAGTAGAACTTTTAATTTCATTGTTTTTGTTTGTTTCGTTTTCAATTACATTGATTTCTGGTCTTGTTTTCATCATTTCCTTCTTGTTTTGGCTTTAATTTGCTCTTCTTTATCTAGATTTTAAAGGTTGAATTTCAGATCATTGATTTGAGCTCTTTTTTTTCTAACATAAGCATTTAATGCTATAAATTTCCTTCTAAGCACCGCGTTAGCTGCATATCAATTTTTTTGAATTTTGTAGCTTTATCTATTTTTAATTAAAAATATTTTCTGATTTTCCATAAAATGTCATCTTTGACTCATGAGTTATTTAGAAATATGTTTATAGTAGGCTGAATAATGGCCACCCAAAGATAACAGGTCTTAATTTCTGGAACTTGTAAATGTTACTTTATAAAGAAACATGAGTTTTGCAGATGTGATTATATTAGGGATTTAAACATAAGGAAATTATTTTGGATTTTTATTTTAAAATTTCTAAGTTTAATCCCAAGTGGCCTTATTAGAGAGAGGCAGAGAGAGATTTAATACACATAGAAGAGGAAAAATAATGTGATCATAGAGGTAGAGACTGGAATAATGTGGCCACATGTCAAAGTAGCTACCAAAAGCAGGAAGAGATGAGGAACAGGTTCTTCCCTAGGCTTCCAGAGGGAGGGTAGCTCTGCTGATACCTTGATTTTGGATCAGTGAAATTAATTTCAGACTCTGGCCTCTAGACCCCTGAGAGAATAAATTGCTATTGTTTTAAACTACCAAGTTTGAGGTAATTTATTATAGCAGGCTCAGGAAACTAATACAATATTTTTTTAACTTCCAAATATTTCGGGATTTTTAAAAGATGTCTTTCTGTTATTGATTTCTTATTTAATTCCATGGTGATCAGAATATATGCTGCATGATTTCAACCCTTTTCAATTTTTGAAATATCTTTTAAAATATTGGCCTAGGATCTGGTCTATCTTCATAAATACATCATGTGCTCTTGGAAGTAATATACATTCTGCTGTTGTTAGGTAGGATATTCTATAAATATTAATTAAGTCTAATTGGCTAATTAAGTATACTTGTTTTTTAAAACTTTACTCATGCTTTGTATCCATCAGAGATAGTAGAGAACAGAGGCTCTGCAAGCCATGTGTGTTGAGAAGTGGAAAATAAGTGTGGTCTCCATGATACTATTGTAATTACCTTTACAGAACAAAACATTCACACTTGCCAATTGGTCCAAATTGGTCCATCCTCAGATGGATGATAAAAATAATAGCTCAGATATATGAATTGCATTCCTGGGATTCAAATTTGCCTAGAAAGTTGCTCGGACTTATTTTAAACAATAAACTAATTCAAGAATTAATCATGAGAAATAAAAGTGTTTTGTTTAGTCAGTATTTCATTTAATTAAAAATACTCATTTGTAGGTATTAATAATGTGTAAGGCAATGAGGATATAGTAATTATAGGTACTTGTAGAGACAGTTGCACATTTATATTTTTTAAATCTTCATTATCTGCAATTAAAGCTTCAGGAACAAAATAAGATTGCCTAATTATATTAGGGATTGAAAGAAAGAAATAATTAGAGCCTTAGGTTATATGATTATTTATTTTATATTTTTATTTTTCTATTGTAGATAGCAATGCACAGATAATATATCATTCCTTTACTTACATCATATTAGCTTCAAATGTAAGAATACTTATTCAAATTTTATGGGAAGCATTCCTTGGTTGCAATGTATAGGGCCAACCACATTATACATTTATAACTTTTTTGAATAAATAAGTAATATTCACTGTATTTCCAATCTTTTGAAAATTACTTGAATACCTTAAAGCATTTAAATTGCATGAGATCATGAAATACTTTAACTTGAAACTTAATTTAAAAGCCAAAAGTTAGTGTCATAGAGTAAGAATAAAAACAATCTTTTTTTTTTTTTCTGTTTCCGAGAGCAAGGGGAAAAGATAATTTGAGTAGAATATTTCCACAATATATTGTGAATGACAGCTCAATCAAATAAACATCATAAAGCCAATGAAATCTGTTTGAAAGGAAAAAACAAAACTGGATATATCCAGCACTGAAAAAAATACATTTACTTGTGAAAATATTTTTTTCAGTTTAAATAGATTAATGTGAAAATCAGAATAAGGAAGTCATTTTTAATTACAAAATATTTTAAATATGCAGATACAAATAGAGAGCAATATAATAAATAGCCATATGCCCATATCCAGATTTAAACATGATATTTCTAAAAATAATTTTTTACTACAACATCATGAATCACAATTAGGTACAGTATGCAGTACTCACCAGGGTAAGTGCAGTTACCATCTATCACCATACAACATCATTACAATATCATTGGCTATATTTGCTATGCTGCATTTTTCATCCATGTGACATATTTATTTTATAACTGAAGATTTGTACCTGTTAATACTCTTCACCTATTTTACCTAATATCCCACCCTTACCCCCTGACAACCACCAGTTTGCTCTCTATATTTATGAGTCTGCTTTTGTTTTTTGTTTATTTCTTTGTTTTGTTTTTAGAGTCTACATATAAGTGGAATCATATGTTATTTGTCTTTCTCTGATATATTTCACTTAGCATGATACCCTGTAGGCCTATTCATGTTGTCAGGAATGGCAAGATTTCATTCATTTCTATGACTGAGTAATATTTATATATATAAACACATTATATATATATACACACACACACACACACACACACACACACACATCCACACATCCACATCTTTATCCATTCATCTATCAGTGGGCACTCTGGTTGCTTCCATATCTTGGTTATTGTAAATAATGCTGCAAGAAACAGGAATGCATATGTCTTTTCAAAAATTAGTCTTTACATGATACTGTACATAGAAAACCCAAAAGACTCCACCCCATGATTGCTAGAACTCATACAGCAATTCGGCAGTATGGCAGGATATAAAATCAATGCCCAGAAATCAGTGGCATTTCTATACACTAACAATGAGACTGAAGAAAGAAAAATTAAGGAGTCAATCCCATTTACAATTGCACCCAAAAGCATAAGATACCTAGGAATAAACCTAACCAAAGAGACAAAGAATCTTTACCCTAAAAACTATAGAACACTTCTGAAAGAAATTGAGGAAGACACAAAGAGATGGAAAAATATTCCATGCTCATAAAGAATTAATATTGTGAAAATGTCAATGTTATCCAGGGCAATTTACACATTTAATGCAATCCCTATCAAAATACCATGGACTTTCTTCAGAGAGTTGGAACAAATCATCTTAAGATTTATGTGGAATCAGAAAAGACCCCGAATAGCCAGGGGAATAATAAAAAAGAAAACCAGAGAGCTGGGGGCATCACAATGCCAGATTTCAAGTTGTACTACAAAGCTGTGATCCTCAAGACAGTGTGGTACTGGCACAAAAATGGACACATAGATCAATGGAACAGAATAGAGAATCCAGAGATGGGCCCTCAACTCTATGGTAAACTAATATTCGACAAAGCAGGAAGACTATCCACTGTAAAAAGGACAGTCTCTTCGATAAATGGTGCTGGGAAATTGGACAGCCACATGCAGAAGAATGAAACTAGACCATTCTCTTACACTGGACACAAAGATAAACTCAAAATGTATGGAAAATCTAAATGTAAGACAAGAATCCATCAAAATCCTAGAGGAGAACACAGGCAACACCCTTTTTGAATTTGGACACAGCAACTTCTTGCAAGATACATCCATGAAGGCAAGGGAAACAAAAGCAAAAATGAATGATTGGGACTTAATCAAGATAAAAAGCTTCTGCACAGCAAATGAAACAGTGAACAAAACTAAAAGACAACCTACAGAATGGGAGAAGATATTACAAATGATGTATCAGATAAAGAGCTAGTATCCAAGATCTATAAAGAACTTCTTAAACTCAACACCAAAGAAACAAACAATCCAAATGGGCAGAAGCCATGACAGAAATCTCACAGAGGAAGACATAGACATGGCCAACATGCACATGAGAAAATGCTCCGCATCACTTGCCATCAGGGAAATACAAATCAAAACCACAATGAGATACCACCTCACACCAGTGAGAATGGGGAAAATTACCAAGACAGGAAACAACAAATGTTGGAGAGGATGTGGAGAAAGGGGAACCCTCTTGCACTGTTAGTGGGAATGTGAACTGGTGCAGCCACTCTGGAAAACTGTGTGGAGGTTCCTCAAACAGTTGAAAATAGACCTGCCCTAGGACCCAGCAATTGCACTGCTGGGGATTTACCCCAAAGATATAGATGCAATGAAACGCCGGGACACCTGCACCCCGATGTTTCTAGCAGCAATGTCCACAATAGCCAAACTGTGGAAGGTGTCCATCGAGAGATGAATGGATAAAGAAGATGTGGTTTACGTATACAATGAAATATTACTCAGCCATTAGAAATGACAAATACCCACCATTTGCTTCAACGTGGATAAACTGGAGGGTATTATGCTGAGTGAAGTAAGTCAATCGGAGAAGAACAACATTATATGGTTTCATTCATTCGGGGAATATAAAAAATAGTGAAAGGGATTATGGGGGAAAGGAGAGAAAATGAGTGGGGAATATCAGAGACGGAGACAGAGCCTGAGAGACTCCTAACTCTGGGAAACAAACAAGGGGTAGTAGAAGGGTCGGTGGGCAGAGGGATGGGGTGACGGTGATGGGCACTGAGGGGTGCACTTGACGGGATAACCACTGAGTGTTATACTATATGTTGGCAAATCGAACTCCAATAAAAAAAATACCAAAAATATTAGTCTTTAAATTTTCTTTTTTTTTAAATAAATTTTATTTTATTTTATTTTATTCTATTTATTTATTCATGAGAGACAGAGAGAGAGAGAGAGAGAGAGAGGCAGGCAGAGACATAGGCAGAGAGAGAGGCAGGCTCCATGCAGGGCGCCTGATGTGGGACACGATTCCGGGTCTCCAGGATCAGGCCCTGGGCTGAAGGCAGCACTAAACCGCTGAGCCACCTGGGCTGCCCTAAATTTTCTTTGGGTAAATACTCAGCAGTAAAATTATTGGATAGTATGGTATTTCTGTTTTTTATTTTTGAGGAACCTCCATGCTGTTTTCCATAGTGGCTGCACCAGTTTGCATTCCTACCAACAGTGCACAGGGGTTCCCTTATCTTCACCTCCCCCTAATACTTGTTATTTCTTGTCTTTTTGATAATCGCCATTCTGATGGGTGTGAGGTAATATGTCATTGTGGTTTTGATTTGCATTCCCCTGATGATTACTGATGTTGAACATCATTTCATGTGCTTATTGGCCATCTGTATGTCTTCTTTAGAAAAATGTCTATTCAGGTCCTCTGTCCATTTTCTAATCAGATTATTTGGGGGGTTTTAGTGTTGGGTTGTGAGTTCTTTATATATTTTGGATATCAACCTTTTATCAGATGTGTAATTTGCAATTTTTTTTCTTCCATTCAGCATGTTACCTTTTATTTTGCTGATGGTTTCCTTTGCTGTGCAATAGCTTTTTGTTTGATGTAGTCATAATAGTTTACTTTTGCTTCTGTTTCTCCTCTCTGAGGAGACATATCCAGAAAAATGGTGCTAGGGCCAGTGTCCAAGAGATTACTGCCTATGTTTTCTTTTAGAATTTTTATGGTTTGGGGTCTTACATTTAGGCCTTTTATCTATTTTGAGTTTATTTTTTGTGTATGGTGTAAGAAAGTGGTTCAGTTTCATTCTTTTGCATGTTGCTTTCCTGTTTTCCCAACACCATTTACTGAAGAGACTGTCTTTTTCCCAATGTCTATTCTTGCCTACTTGTTCTATATTAATTTGCCATATAAGCTTGGATATATTTCTGGGCTCTCTATCTTGTTTCTTTGATCTATGTGTCCTTTATTGTACCAATACCATACTGTTTTGATTACTACAGCTACTATAACGATGTATGTCAATTATACTTCAGTTAAAAATAATTGGGGTGCCTGAATCAGACAGTCAGTTTAGCATCCAACTCTTGGTTTTGGCTCAGGTCCTGATCTCAGGATTGTGAGATTGAGCCCCATGTCAGGCTCCACACTGAGCATGGACACTGTCCCTCCCCATCACTCTCTCTATCTCTCTAAAATAATAAATCTTTAAAATAATTAATTAATTTTCCAATTAATTAATTAAAAGTAAAAGAGATTTTCCTCAACAACCTGTGGGACTGATGCAATCTAATAAAAGGACGTAAGAACAGAATTGGGGCTTCCTTGAGGAAGAAATTCTATCTTTGGACTTTAGCATATGCCTAAGAGTTCCAGCTTGCCTTTCTCATCTGCTTAGGAATTTCAGATTTGTCTAGTCACCCTAACAACTGTGTAAGCCGAGTCCTTGTAATAAATCTCTTAAAATACAAATTAAACAAATAAATAAACAAAATAATTTTACTGTAGCTTTTTAAAAATATTAAATATTGATAGAATTGGAAATTATACTACGGTACTTTCTATCCTATTTTTATTTATCCTTTTCTGGAGTTAGCCATTATTCTGAAGTTGGTGATATACTTGTGATATTTTTAATATATATATTATCCTTAAATAATATGTAAAATTGTTTTTAATTTTTTTAAGTTTTCACAAATGATATCATCTCTATGTATTCTTTCAGTACTTGGTTTATTTTCTTGACATTATATTTTTTAAGATTTACTCTGGTACATTCATATTAATCGCTACATAGAAATTTATTACATATTTCTACCATACTTTATTTATTCATTCTTAAATGAGAAGATATTTAATATTTTCTAACATGATAGATGTAAAATAACATTTTACTATTAATTTTATTTTTTCTTCCTCTGATTACCAGTGAGATAAGCCATCTTCTATGAATTGCTTACTATCATATTTGCAAATTTTTTATTTTTTATTTTTATTTATAAGATATTATAAGATGTCTTTACTGTACTGTAGATAAGCCCATACTTTAAAAATATCTCTTCTTATTCAGTATCTTAGAATTGATTTTTGTTTACGAAACTTTTGTCAAATAAATTACAATGTAGCGAAACTCATCATTCCTCTTGTGCATTTTGTGTCTTGTTCAAGATGTTTTTTTTACCCTAAGATTTCAAGTTTATTTATTTATTTATTTATTTATTTATTTATTATATTTTTTTATATTTCAAGTTTTAATGTTGTGCTTTTTCTTTTTAAATTGTTAGTCTATCAAAAAATAATTGTTAAACTCTCTGGAGTTTATACTTCCTTATACTAGGTTATGAGCCTTATTTTTTCCTGTTTGTGTATCCAAATATTCTAGGACTGTATTTGAATAGTTTATACTTTCTTTTGCTTTCTGATTTCTGTGTGAATCTGTATCTAGTCTCCTTTTCCTGATCTGTGCTCTATGCATCAAGGCCACATTGTTTCATTTAGAAAGTTCTGTATCTTAATACCAAATTGATATGTATGCTCTATTTTTCTTATTCAGAAAATTTATAACTAGTCTTGGCCTCCAATCTTCTATATGAATTTTGGGATCAGTCTTCAAGTTCCATGACCAATCTTTTTGGCATATGATTAGGCTTACATTAATATGGAGAGTTGATAAATGACTTCTGTAATTTCAAATCAGTGAACATGTAAATGATTTTTTGTAATATATGTCATGTTATTTGACATGGAAATAGCTATACTTTCTATTCTTTCTGTTGTTGACAAAAATTGCCAACATTGCTAACTCTACTCTAGTTTGTAAACTATGGAAAGATTGTTAAATTTTATTAGAGGTGAATTGTTTCTCCCATCCATCTTCATGGATTCTACCCATGGGCAACCCTATGGTTAAGAACCCCTGTTTGAATACCTTGTCTCCACAATTGATTCTCTTCTTTTGCCCTATATTTCCTCTCTGGGGTTGGGGAAGAGACAAGACAGAACTAAATCAGAGGTCTTCAAGTGACTTCAGAAGTCACAGAAGTCGCTTGCCAAATTAGTGATTTTCAGGATGGAATTTGGTAACTTCTCTAAGAATTCAGAAGAAAATGGTAAGGACATGAAATCATAAATGAAAGGATGAAAGACTCAAAGAACAGAGAACTAAAGTACATATACAAATATAATTATTACATACTTACATAAAATCTGTATTAAATATATATATTTTTTTTATATATATATATTTTTTTAATTTATGATAGTCATACTGAGAGAGAGAGAGAGGCAGAGACACAGGCAGAGGGAGAAGCAGGCTCCATGCACCGGGAGCCCGACGTGGGATTCGATCCCGGGTCTCCAGGATCGCGCCCTGGGCCAAAGGCAGGCGCCAAACCGCTGCGCCACCCAGGGATCCCAAATCTGTACTAATAAAAAGAATAAGAGATGTAAAATATGTACACTTAATATAAAGAGGAAGTGATAAAGAGATGTATGTTGTGATACAAAGAAGCAATGCTTAAATAAATTACAAGAAAATTCTAAAGAACTAATTTTTCACATTGAATTGACTCTCCAAATATGAAGCTGAAATAATTATATTCACAGATTGGCATTTTTACTATTTATCCCCAGGATTAAAGAATAACCCCACAAGAATGCAAGAAAAAATAAATGGGCTATTTACCATGGAAATATAAAAATTAGAGTATCATGTTTCTCTGTTAAATTATACATATATTCATATAGATATATAGATACATGTTTCAAGATGAAAATGATTTAATGGCTATAAAATTTTTAGGGAAAAAAGCTATGAGAAAAATTTCTGCATATAGGAAAACTATATAGTTAATGTATAAGGAAGTTTAAAGCTACTGGCTTTTTTGGAACTTCTAGCAGATAAAAGCTTCAAGCTCAATCAGCAGATCCAGATCTTCAGATTCAGACCCCTTACTGTATACTAGACCTTTACCTTTTATTCCTTCAGTGTGTCTTCTTAGGTCTCCATGTACATTGTTTTGCCTGAACTTATCAACAATTCAAGTGACTGGTTGTCTGATTTTTCTCACTACACTAAATCAATACAAAGTCTAGACACTGTGGATTTCAGCATAAATTCTCTGAAAAACTTATGGTAGTTTGAATGGACACTGAGGATAGATAAAAGTTATCTTTTTAATGAAAGATTTGCAGTGGTACATATCCCTTCATCTTTCCCACAATTGTTAATGACAATTGTCATGCTTATAGACTCTGGGCCATTTGTGTGAGTTTGGGTTCCTCAGAATCAGTCCTGTAGACAAAAGTTGAATTAAAGCGCTTATTTGGAGGATAATCTCAAGCTGGTATAGGGGACTGGGGAAGTAAGCCTAAAAAAGCAAGTGCAGCAAGGGTTACATTATCGGCTATTACTACTATTTGTAATTAGAGCTAAAGGCTTTGGAGAACTCTGGGATTCCTTGTATGACATGTGCCTCATCCATGAAGTAGGGACTTGGGATTTTTATACACCTACCCTCATCAAGTATTGTTGAGAGTTATTCCTGGATTGCAAGGGAAGCTTAATTTTTCTGGCACTTCTGACCTACTCCGGAAGGGAGAAGAGAGCACTTTTCTCTGAGGGAAGATACTCAGGCAGTTGAAAGGCCTTTGTTTAAGGTTCAAGGGGATATAGTTAGTACATCAATGGCATTTACTACAATATACTTTGGGTAACTGGTGAGTGGACATATTAAATAGATATATTAGGTAGTTTCAGCAAAATGTCAGTATGGGTTTAATGTTTCTATTAGCAAGGTAGAAGATTTAGGATACTGAAGATGGTAAGAGGAATAAAAACAATGATATGCCTATGGCTATGGCTTATAATGCCAAAGCCAAATAACATTTTTGTTATAATGGTAAGTAAGGTTTGCCAAAAAGATCATGTGAATTAATAATTGGATAATAATAATAATAATAATTAGTAGTAGTAGTCAAAATGCCACTTCACATGAAACTATACATTATAATAGTGAAAAATAATAAAACTTTATTTTAGAAACTTGGAAAAGGGGAGTGCAATGTTTTAAAATGAATCACTAATTTTCAGGTATACAGAGGAAGACAAATTTATGGTAACAAGAGAGCAAAGATAAGTGTGAACAAAATTTTGCCTATGGAAGATATATGATTCACAGAGATGCAGTTGTGCAAAGGTAGCAAGACTGCTGGGAAAGTTACAACGTCAAGATAGGACTGACAGAAATGTCAGGTGATATTTTTATCCTTCTAACTTATTTTACTACATGTATAGTCTTATGCATTGCAGACTGTAAAAATGCAATTTTTAATGAATCATGGACAATAGAGGAGAAAGCTGGGCAGTTCTAAGAATGAATAAAAAATTGTGTATGGCAATTGAATTAAAGCAATTGATGTTACTGTCAGTGCCTTTTTGAGGGCCACATCTGTTGATATAGGAGTCCTGCTTAATAGTATTTCACTTTGTTGTTGGCTGAATAAAGAAGTATACTCTAAAATAACTCCTTAGTGTTTGGGTACTGATGATTAAGGCCACAAACATCATTCTTGGACCCTAGGAGTGGAGAAAAATTTGGATTCATCTCAGTTTTTGATAATTTTATGCTGAATAAAGCTAAAAGTAAACATTGTTTTCTGGCAGGAAGTGAAAAGCTAATTAATACTAAAGAGGCTTAGAGTTGGAAATTAAACTCAACTACATGCCAAAATATTATGTAATTTAGTAACCTGTTGAAATACAACTTGTGAATAGCATTCTATAAGTTGTTGGGGTGAATGTACCCATGCCTGGAAACTGGGAACTTTGCCGTTTTTACACGGAATGCCTTATTTTACTGGGACTATGATCTTGTCAAACTAGATGAACATTCTTCCTGGTCAATTTCAGGAATTTAATATGACCTCCAGGACTCCTGTAGCCATCAATAGGAAGGATGAGGTGGGGATGTGCCAGGAGGTCTTTGGCTTTAGTAAACCAATTCAACTAAAGCAAAAAATTGAAAGAGTAAAGTAAGTTGTGTTCATTCCATATAGTTCCTACTATATTGTCAGAATTTTTGTATACTTACTACTTCATAGTATTTTTAAAACTAGACTATTAATATAGATATCACTCTTCCAGCATCCCAAATAGAGAGGAAATTTGTGATTGGATGGCATTACTCTGAATTATTGAGGATGTAAAAGATGGAGAGATCATTTGGTAAGGAGGAAGCACAGTCCTGATTGTGACCATAAAAGCTAACTGCACACAGACCTTCTCTGTCCACCCCCCCTTGGAGATGGGAACATGTGGTCTAGTGTGTGCTGAGGGTCTCCAGTTCTCAGGTTTGTGGAACAATCAGGGAATGGAAATGCATGAGTAGAGGGCTGAAAAAACAGTGCAATCAATATCTGATTATTATTTTATATTATCTTAAATTTTTAAAAATCTTGGTCAATGCTTGTCTTTTGTAGTTTTGAGACTTTTTAAATTTTTTGCTTTTTAAAATTAACCAATTTATCCATTTAGGGCTGGGAAGAAGAAAAAAACCCCTTTCTGATTTTTGGCCAAGAATTTCTCCTAAATGATGTGCAGTGATAAAATTGTAGTCATTTCTAAAATGTATGCTCATATTTTCATTTTCCCTATTCTCCAATTTCCTGAGAACCTACTTAGAAAAATGTTTCACATGAATTATTTTATGTATGTTGAAAAAGTCATTTGAAATAATTTACATGAGATATGAATGATATAAGAAAAAAATTGAATAGGATTTCTAAAAATTTCACATTGTTTTGGGGGAAAAATCAACTCTGCAGGTTTCAAAAATAAAGGAAAAATATGAAACAAAGAGGAATGTGTTTTAAAATAGCATATCATACACATAATGTGATGAACTCAGCTAAAGACATAGCAAAACAATGAGACAAAATCGATTACAAATAAAGAAACCATAAAAAAATAAAAACTAGATTATAAAATACTACTTTCTTTTTAAAAATCAAGGTTGTCTGATGAGGGTTATCCAGAGAAAGAGATTCAATAGAACATATATATATATATGAAAGAAGATTATTACAGGACGTGGTTATAGAGGTCAAGAAGTCACATGATCTGCTATCTGCAAGTGGAGAATCAGGAAAATAGGTGGTGTAAATTCAGTTTGCGTCTGAAGGTCAAGAATGACAGGTTGAGAAAGGGGGTGGAAAACATGTTTTAAATGTCTCCTTGTATAACAGTATATCAGATTTATTATATATATATACTTAATAAAAATTTCAAACACTAAAAAGTTACAGGAAATATTTTAAAGACAATTATATATCCATCACTATGAATTAACTTATAGTAACATGCTGTAGTATTTGTCTAAAGCCCTTCCACCAGCAATGTACAAATTTATCCATCCAAACTCCTTTTTTTTTTTTTCCATTATAAGGAAATTAAATGATACTTGTTTTTATTTTCTCCTCCCCAATTTTGAATGAAATTGAATATTTTCATGTGTTAACGTTCTCTTGGAACAAAGTGATTCTCCCCTCTGAATTCTGTCTGCAAGTCTGTGCCTCACATAGATTCAAGTTTACAGTGTGTACTAACTACATGGTCCAGGAAGTCTGTAAGGCTTGAATGTGGGAATAAGGGTGGGGCAGTCTCCAGGAGAGTTTGGGATCTTTATTTCCCCCTTCTTGTTTTTGTTATTGTTGTTTTCCAACTTTATTGAAATAAGAATGTAACATTATGTAGGGGTAAAATGTGATTTAACATACTTATATATTGCAAAATGATTGTTAGTTATCACTTTCATCATGTCATATAATTACCATTTCTTTTTGTGGTGAGAAATCTTAAATAGCACATTAGAGATATCATTGCCCTTATCTTGGTCAAGAGTCAATCTACCAGATATCCAGCTGTCAATTTCTCTAACTCTATATCTGATATGTCCCATAATGGGGAAGAGGCAGGTAGGTATTATGGAATCAGCTTTTGGGCACATGCAATAGGTGACTTTCCAAACTTAGGTTAATTCTTTAGGCACCTACACTCAGTCTTTGCTTTTAAGAAGAATAGAATTCAAGGACCAGAAGAGAATTTAATATATATAATCAGAAGAAATTCCTGTCATTCTCTTTTTCTGGGCCAGAAAGATTAATAACTTCAAAAGGCAGCATCAGCCTCTTCCTCTACGCATATGTCCTATCTATAATGGTTGGTGGTATCTGAGTCTATACAGAGGAACCCTAAGGTTCAGAAAATATAAAAAGAGGACTATATTCCTGTGATTCTATGTTCCCCAGCAGAACTCTCCCAGGCCCGGAGTCCCTGGGCCTGTTTCTATAGCTCTTGGTTTGCTCTCTAGCTCCTGGAAATAGCTTGTTTACCTTCTCCCTGACCTCACAGACTGTTTCTGCTGAGGCTTTTTTTTTTCCCCCACCTCAGGCTCATTTTTAAATCAGAACAAAACTCTTGGAACACTGGTTATAGCCTGCTGTGTCCTTCAAGCTATTATACAACTACTTTGGCTTTTCAAAGGTTTTAAAGTTAGCTAAAAGGGAAGAAAACAAACGGTGTGAAACAAGAAGGAGGAGGTATAAAAGTTTGAATAGTTCCCAAAAACAGAAAGAATAGGATTGATGCATGGATTTCAACTTTATTACCAGAATAGATCAATTGATAATGCCACATGCAGCAGTGGAAAGAACACAATTATTGATTAGCAGTGTGCAATAATCAATTGTTGGAAATGACAAAGGCATGAACAATAGTTTCATCTCTTATTTATTTAGTAGGGGTCAGACATGGCACCTGCTATTCTAATACATCATTTCATCCACACTTCACAATCATCTTGTGATGTAAATACTATTACAAGATGAGAAAATAGAGATTTTTTTACTAAAATTAAATAACTTGCTTGACATCCTACAGAAGCTATGTGGCAGAGAGAAATTATATCACAAATGTCATGCATTTGAGTTGATCTTTGGGTTTTAAATTCATTGTAATATGAGCTATACTTATTATAGGGATTGGCAAATTACAGCCAGTGGGCTTGAGGATCTCCTTAAGTAAGATAATTGAGTTGGTTTTTTGTCTATGGTTCCACTATTTCCCAGACTTCCTGTTTAACATCTAGGTTCTGGAACCAATCAAACCTCTAGGCAGAAGAAATATATGGAGCCCCGGTTCTGGAGTTCTATAGACACCATTTGAGTTTCACTCCTGGTCCCACTTTAAAATTTCTAGACCTTTACCGTGTAATCTACCATGATCTTGAAATTTACCATGCCATATTTATAAGACCAGGTGTATATTCATTCATATTAGTTTCCCATTGTTGCTGTGGCAAATCACTACAAACTTGATAGCTTAAAACAATGCAATTACTATCTTATGGTTCTGGAGATCAGAAGTCCAAAATAGGTCTCACTGATCTAAAATCAAGATGTCAGTGGAGTTGTGTTTCTTCTGGAGGCCCTAGGGAAAAATCTACTTCCTTGTCTTTTTTTAGGGTCTATAGGCCTTGACTTGTGGCCTCCTCCCTCCGTCTTCAAAGCCAGCAGTCTAACATGTTCAAATCAATCTCTCTTCCTCTGACTTCTGCTTCCTTCATCACATATCCTCTGACTCAAAACCTCCTACTTCCTCTTACAGAGATCCTGTGACTACTTTGGGATCACCAGGATAATCCAGAACAACCTCCCCACTCAAGATCTTTAACTTAATCACACATGTAACATATTCACAGGTTTTGAGGATTTGGAGGTGGACATCTTTTGGGGGAGCATTATTCAGCCTACCATGCTCTTCTTCCTATCTGAACTGGCTCTTGGTTGCCTAACTAGTAACTTGAAGCTCCCCAAAGAAAGGAAACTCACAAAAGGAGAGCTGCCTGAACATCTACCTGTAGCTTGCTGCAACAGTCCCTAAGATCATTATGCATGTTCTGGACCCTGCCTTCTATCTACTTCTAAATCTCCCTGATATCTACCTGCCTCTCTGCCTGGAGTTTCCCATGTTGCTATTGATGAAATCTACATCAAGTCCTTGTTAAGGTATACTCCTAGCTCTCCCCACTAGGAGGCTTGATTGTTAGGACGCAATGATCCAAGACAGAACTGTGCAAAAGTGCTTGGGTCAATCCAATTAGTTAGGAATGAAGACAGTAGAAAACTATAGAAATCCTATCTGATGCAGTTTGTGTCTCGACCTCCTTCCGAGTTTTCTCTTTGTTGATATCTGAATAGTCTCATTGTTTCCAGCTTGATTTTACTTCTGGACATTGGACTTTGCCTTTTTCTATACCTACAATGTGGTTTCCAGGATCCCAGATAAAGCATGGTTCCTGAATGTACACAATCATTACCAGCCAACTTTGGTCATGACTTCACTTAACCTCCTCCTCCAGTTGCCTCATTCCAATCAAACATGAGTTTGGAGAGGAGCTGGGGAGATTAATACAGTATTCTTAGGAACTCAAATGACTGTAACAGTTACAATTCTCTTGTCTACAAGTGTTAAAGATGGAAAACAAAAGTAAACAAAACAGAACTGAAACTGAACTAAATTTTTTGCCATGTTTCTTTTAAAGAAATTTATCAGAAAAATTTTTGACAAGAAGAGTAACAAGTAAGATTGCTCATTTTAATCACTAGGAGATAAACAGTGTTTTTATAATTAGAAAACAAAGGCTTGAAGATGAAACCCATCATGTGTTCTGCTGATTTCTTCACCAACTGATTCAAAGTTTGACCCATCATTAATTATTTTCTTATTATTCATTTTTTTTAACTTTCTGTCACTATTTTAAAACATTTCAAAATCCTTAGAACTAATTAAAACAGAGGGTTTTGTTGAGAAAACTGAAGCTAATGGTCCAAAAGTACACATCAGGCTTTCTGGAAGAGTGTTTATTAGGAGAAACTCATAGGAAAGAAGTAACTGCTCCAACACTGCTGATTACATTCTAGGCAGTGCACCAGGATCTAGCGAGGCCAGATGTCAGACTTTGGCTGATCAGGAAAGTACCAGTTCCTCCAATGTATGGCCAGTGCCTGGGTCCAGGTCTTGTGGTCATAATCTCAGCAATCTGCCTAGACTGCTTACCTTCAGCACTTTGGCTATAACAGGTTTCTCTGGATCTCTGTAGGAGGCCAACTCCCTCTCTGGGATGTCTACATTTAGGAAATCAGAGAATCAATTGGAACAAGTTGACCTTTACCTTTCAATCCACTCCCCTGATTTCAAGGAGCATGTGGTACAGGGTGGAAAATGTCCAGCCTGGCTTTAAGGTTGGCCAGGCAATAGTTATCAAGAGTGGTGTGGACAAGGCTGGCATCTGCAGCTACAGCATGAGGTCAGGAAAATGCAAAAAAACAGGACAGAATTATTTGGAGCAAGGTAAAGGTAATATTTTCAGCTCTGGCTTTTTGGGCTATCAAGTGCCAGTTGAAAGAGAGAAGTGGAATCTACCTACAATTTGATGGAAGGTGTGTTAAAATTCTCCAATGCTGAGAGCATCATAGTAGAGGAAATAAAAAGTATGGAAAGGATATGTATAATGAAGGACATTTCATTGGTTGATTAGTTGATATTTGGATATGCCAATACTAAGTTTCATCATCCCTGTAACACTTGAATTGGGCAGGAGGTAGGTGGAGCATTGGGTGAAGGGGGAAGTTGCCATTTTTCAGTTAAATTTCTTTTTTAACTACACCCTTCTGGGAAGTTATCTTATAGTGACTGACCACTTTGCTATCTTGATATTGTAAGATGGATATACAATTGCAATTTAGTTCCTAGTCATCCTCATCTTCTGGATATTCTCTATCTTAAACACTATAAGGTTAGCCTGATTGTTTCTGTCCCCTCAGTGGTCATGGAATGCATTCCTCAATATACTGCCATTATTTAATAAAACTGGGCTTTCATTTATGTAATGAGATCATCAATCTCATTACATCTGACTTTTCATTTTGAAGCCTGCAACCACATAGCCTACAAGAGTTCATTGAGGAGGCTCATGGGATGGTTCTATCAGTTTTTTGGTTTCTCTTTGCTCTTATTTCCTTCCCAGCGAAGGCATATTGTCACAGTGAACACATGGCTTAGCCTTCCCACTTCTTTCTCCATGTAGCAGGGCATGTAGTAGTTATGTGCCATCTTGAGCTCACCATTCTGTCTCAGGAAGAGAGTCAGAGAGGCCTTAGTGAGATAAAAGCATCTAATATCTCTCCTGTAAGGAGTTTGTTGATATGAGTTACTTTCTCCTCTCCTGTGTAGCAGCTTATCTTCTTCCTTAGTGAAATCTTTCCCCTTCTGAGCAAATTCCTCCAAGCTTATTAATAACCAGAGGTATTTTCCCAAGTGACAATCTCATGCTTCTCCTCCTCCTTCCAATTTCATGATGGATCCCTGAATAGGAGATCCTCAAGAATTTTAAGAGTTCTCATTTTTTTTTCTTTCTATCAGAGAAGTTCTTCCTATCCTGAGATATTTTCTCTAAAGCTACTAGTAATAACTAAAAGTATAAATGATCATCAGAAGTGACTGGTAGATGCATGTGCCAACTCAACCATGAATGTGATGTTCCATTTTGAACATTTCCACTTGAAAATCTTGGAAGTAAGAGGTAAGAGTCTTTGAAGCATTTACTCTACTATTCTTTCATTTCAAATCCATTTGCAGTGAAGGAGATATCAGAAATGCTTTAGTTCATTGGAGGAGAATTCCAGACAACAGAAAGGCAGAAAAATTTGCTTTTTCTTTTTTTGTTGTTGTTTTTAAATTGCTTTTAGTTCCTTCCTATCTTTCCTTCCTTCCTCCCTTCTTCCTACCTTCCTTTTTTCAAATGAAACTAATCTAATATCTAGGAAGATAAAATGACTTTCTCAAGATCACATACCTCATCAGGAACATAACTGAAACTGGACTCCAACTCTAGGAGCATTCATTTATCTGATATGACATATTCAGCATATGATCTGTGTAGTACATATCAGTTTCTTATACCTCATTTCTCTGTCTATGCTTGCTAACCAATTCTAGTTCAGATTTTCATTAACTTCTCTTTATAGAGTTGCAATAGCTTCCTATGGGGTCACATTACCTTTAATTGCTCTTCTATTCGATTCATCATGACCCTACTGCCAAATTAACTTCCCTAGAGCACTATTTTGATTTCAGACTCTTTTTCTGAAAAACCAAAATGACTCACAGTTTTACACCAAACTCCTTAAACTTCTATTCAAAATATTTCACAAAATATGAAATATTTTGAACAGAAGTTATATATATATATATATACATACATATAGAAGTTTTATATATATAAAAGAAGTTTTATACATAGAGAGAGAGGAGAGAGAGAGAGAGATGTCTTTGTATACAATAACAGTTGACTCATAGCATGTTGTTAGAAAGTTACTGCATGCTCATAACAGCAAGTAGGTATTTGGGGGACAATGCATTTGGATGTGGATAGTGATATCTTAGTCTTTATTAGCTACCTGATACTCTTCTTTCTTTTTATCTTCTTCTAAAATAAAATAGTTTACTTCCAACTTTGTTTAAAAAGGTTGTGTGTTTTGCACTGAAGGGAATTTTCAGACTAACCAATTCTGCCTATTGGATAGGTAGATTGATAATGAAGCATGTGAAATAATGAAGTATGTGGGAATTCCACCATGTTTTGGTAATTCACATATTTACTTTTATGAGTATTTTCTATGATTTAAAAGTTTTCAGGACGCTTGGGTGGCTCAGCAGTTGAGTGCCTGCCTTCAGCCCAGGGCGTGATCCTGGAGTCTGGGGATCAAGTCCCACACTAGGCTCCTGCATGGAGCCTGCTTCTCCCTCTGCCTATGTCTCTGCCTCTCTCTTTCTGTGTCTCTCATGAATAAATAAATAAAATCTTAAAAAAATAAAAATAAAATTTCTTCTCATTATAGGAAATTTTAATATAATATACATAATAGATATATGAAATTTAAATGGCTCATTACTTACAATCTCAATAATATCCTTAACTATTATTAGTGTTTCAATTATATTACATATAAATATATTTCTAAACTGCCTCAAGTATTCCAAAAGGTACAAAATCAAGAGATACAAATAAGGTCATATTAATAGTTATGCTCAGTTTTTGTGGCATCTTTTTAATTTATACAGTTGCAGGGACTAAACTCTACCCAGCAGGACTTCTGTTTCTAGTATTCTGGGGAGTTTCTAGAGCAGATTCTGTGTACTGAGAGTGAGTAGGAATCATTGCCCTCACTGCTCTGGATTACTGGTGGGAGTCTTTGGGGCCACGTCTCAAGTCATTATGCTCAGCAGCTTCAACAGTTAAAGGTTCTGTCATTCTGGAGTAGTCTTACAGCCGAGTTCTTTGGAGTGCAATTTACTAAGCAAGTGAGTCAACCTGCTCTATTTGGGGAAAAGGACTGATTTGATAAATGATCTTTTCTTCTCCATTGACAATGAGACCAGCAGGTTACTCCACTGGGAACAGAATCAATTAGCATCCATCAGCTCTCAAAATTCAAAATCTCTTCAGTCTGGTATTCATCCCTTTGGTCTAAATCTGATTTTTATTTATTTCATCTGCAAACTATTTGATATACTATCTTAGTGACCATAACTTTCATTTCCTGATATTTAGTTGCTTAGATGTGCCTCTGTTTCCACAGGCTAGATGCTAATTGGTTTGATTAAACATTGTGAATTCATACATGACAAAGCTCCTATTTTGAAGGACGAATGAGAAAAATGCAACAAACAAAGGCACAAAGCAGTACTGGCTGAATGACAAAATTAACAAAATTGTATGTGTGCAGGGATTGGATAGAGCTTTCTGTGTTTAATTGCCACAATCCTTTATGAACAAGACATATATATGTGGGTTGGATAAAGTACCAATAGGATTAGGATTCAAGATTGGTTGATGACTGGGGTGCTGTTGGTGAAACCATTACCAATGTCAAGGAAAATGTGTGCAGTGCTGAAGGTCTCTGGCTTGCTGGGCCCTGATTTTGCTCTCATTGTGAATAAAGACACTGGGAAATACAGGTCAAATTTGTATATGCTGTGAAAATTTGATGAGTGGTTGATCGATACTCAAAAGGTTGCTGTCAATAATCAAATAAATCTGATAAATAATTGTGAAAATCTAATAGGATAGCACTGAAAAGGAATAAAGTTCTTAGCATATTCTCCAAAAGGCTACTTCACAGGCATAGCTCAGAATAGGCATAGCTTACCAGCAAAACTTGTAGAGAAAGCCTGGGGTTTTGGTTGGCTCAAATATCTGTGGGGAGTAAAATGCCTCATCAACTGTCATGAAAAACTCAGGTATCATCAATGAAAGTATTTTCAGATCAAAGGAGATTACAGCCGACTTCGTGCTAGACAGATCATACCTAGAATAAATATGTTCTGATCTGTCCACTGCACTTGATGTCTGATGATGAAAGGCTAGAGACAATGATCATGAACTAGCTCAAAACCAAGAAATATTAGAAAAACTATGGATGGATCTGAGCTTGCAATAGAAAAAAAATTAGTGAAGACATTATAGCTGTCTTCAAATACATGCTATATTTATTCTGTATCACTCCTGAGAGAAGGAAACAAAATAATGAACATGTATTTAGTGCCTACCATATGCCCAGCCTGTGGTGGCTTATTACATGTATATGTATATATTTTTATTAAAATTTCACAGCAACTTGGGGTGCCTGGCTGGCTTGGTTGGAGAAGCATGTGACTCTTGATCTTGGGGTTGTATATTAGAGCTACACATTGGTTTGGGTGGAAATTAGTTAAAAATAAAATCTTTAAAAAACTTTTTCACAACAACTTTACAAGGTAGGGTATCTTATAATTTAGAATCCTGAAACTCAGAAAAGTTTAGAACTTCTTTAAGGTAATATGCATCATTATGGGATATAAAATTAAAATTGTAGAGTGAATTCCGTGGCAGACATCTGACTGCCTGGGAAAATTACTCCTCCCATCCTCTCAGTCTATGGATTTGGGAGAATCTATGTTTCCTTCCTGAATCCATGGATGGGCAAGTTGTCCTCTTCTGCTCAATCAGAATACAGGATCAGTGATTCTGAATGGCTTCATCCTTGTTCAGGGCCTTTGATCATTGGAAAAAAAGTCATTCTTACTTTTCAATGGGATTCTTAAAGGCTAGGACATAAAACATAACCTGCTGGCAGACATTTTGCCACCATGAGGCAAATATTGGTGCCTGACAGTTGTGCCAACTACAAAAGAAAGCGGAATGTATAGTACCATGCCTAAGCACCTGAAATGTAGTTTAAATTTATTCTTTAATATGTATGTGAAGATGATTCCATCATTATCTTAATTTGGAAGGGAAAAAACAAGGTTATTGACAATATTGAGTTCACAGTGTTATTCCTAGCAGAGCTAGGATTCACACCCAACTTTACTACATTTCTTAGATACCATTGATTACCATCTCTATTTTCACTTGAATTTTGCAAGTCAAGATAAAGCTATGTATATGATTATACTGCAGCTCTTTACCTCATCATATCTTACTTAATTATAGAATGTCATGTGTGGGGATAGATTAATATACTAAAAAATTTAAGTGGAAATGCAAAGTTAAATAACTATTTAGAGAAAGTTTATATTAGAGTCCAAGCAATCTTTAAATCAACATTTTACTTCCTGATATACAGTCCTTTCTTTGTCTCTGCTGCTGAGAAAGCCAAAAAAAATTATAATCTGTTTGCACTGCCACTTGCTATTAGATGCATAATGGTTGCCTTTTTTATTATGATTCATTAGTAATTGTATAAACACCTAAGAAGTAACAACAGGTGTTGAACCATTGCAGTTTACTTGGGAATGGTGAGAAAGAGTGCTAATTATTCATAGATCAAAGTGATTTCTGAGCTTCTTTCCTAAGTTGTAGATCTTCAGATAAGAGAATTCACATTGGAAAGAAAATTTTGCATAAATTACAGGTGAACAGAGCTTAGGACCCTGTGCCCTTGTTCAAAATCATGTCTCTTTAGATCAAGCTACAACCTTGCTTAATGGTTGTGAACCTTCAATTACTAGAAAAAGGTAAAAATATCCAAGGTCGTTATATAATAAATGATAAATATTATTGACTTTTTTCCACATGACACTAAAATCTAAATATCACTACTTTAGTAGCTTGTATTTTGTCACATTTTACCAAGTCTGAGCTCTTTCTCTTAAAAAATATTTTAATATTATGTTACTAGTGAACCTCTGCATTGACAGCCTATTCATCTGTAAGCCATTAACTTTCTTGGCTTACTCAGTAGAGCAATAAGGTGAATTCATTTAAAAATAACAATAATGATAGTATGTGAACCTTAAAGATACATGACATTCAAATATATAACTTTATTGACCACGGAACTCTACAAAAAATGAAATATATTAGGCACAGATAAATGATTTGGAAATGAGATATGCTATAGATAACCTAGTTCTCATAGTCATTAAGTTCATATTTGCTTCCCTCCTGCACCCCCCAAATCCAATGCATAGGAGAGTATTGTCAATTGTCCCAACTGTATTTGAAGTGCAACTACTTTTTCTAAATCCCTTTAGCTGTATTTCCAACACTCAGTGGCTTTTGACTAGGCTACTATCACAGTCTTCAAACTAGTCTCCTGCCTTCTTCAGTGGACCTCCTATAGTTCATTCTTCTCACAGTAGCCAGAGTAATATGTTTTAAAAAATAAATAAAGTTGTATCAAATCCTTGTTCAAAATTCTTTGAGGCCTCCTATGACACTTGTGCTAAAATCCCAGGTCTCTTTACCATGATGTATCCAAGGTCCTGTGTGGTCTTGGCTCTTCCTGACTTTCCAACCACACAGCATCTTCTCTTCTTGCTCAGCATGTGCTAGCCATAATGACCTTCTTTCTGCTTCTGCAACCAACCAAGTTTATTGATGCCTTCAGGGGATTTCCATCTGCTGTCTCCTCTTCCAAAGATGCTCTTAGATTTTTCATGTCTGGCTCCTTGTCATTCGGCTTACACATTCTATAGCATCTCATGAGCAATAGGTTTCCTGACTGCCCAGCCAAAGCAGCCAATTCTGGTCCCAGCACCCTGTTTAGTTTTATAGCAATCATTACTTCTGTATTTTCTTATTTATTTGTTTTTTGTTAAGAATGTAAGTTCTAGCATCACTAGAATGTAAGTTCTTTAACAGCTTAAGAGAGTGTCTGTTATGAGGCTCTCAATGATAAGAGAAAGATTTTAATTATATATCAGTTAGCTGAAAAATACTTGGAAATGCTACAAATAGGAGCACAATAGAAATATCATGTATTATTTCAATAATGGATAATGGTATAGGGGTGGCAAAAAAGATTAGGAAGGACTGTAATAAAATGTTATCCTTTGTTAGTTCTAAGGTAGGTTTTATTTTCTTGTTAATTTTTTAGCTTCCAAATTTCAACATTTACATAAATGTTATCAGAAAATATTCAAAACTGGAAAAAAGGGGTTTAAGTTATTTCTGGGTTAAGTAGGAAGGCTGCGTTGTTCTTTAAAGTCAGTTTTGATGTTCAAAATATTTAATAAAGTAGGTATATGCATCTAAAACAAGGTGAAATTAGTACATTAAACCCATAGAACTTCAGGTAAAACAAGAAAAGAATATATCAAGGACTTTAGCTTCTATATGAAAAAAAATGAGTCAATTAAAATCAAAGCAAGTAAAAAGAAATAACAAAGATCAATGAAGGAATCAATGAAATATAAAATGGGGGGAAATCCAAAAAACAAAAGAGAATTATCAATGAAACCAACAGCTGGTTCTTTGAGAAGTTCAATCAAATTGATTAACCTCTACAAAGACCTATCAGGGAAAAAAAAAAAAGATAAAGAAGGTAAAAAGATGGTGAAGATAAAGATAGCAATAAAGGGAAATAAGAGGGAAAGAGAAAGAAGTGGAGACAGGAAAAGGGAAGGGAGGAGGGAAAGAATGAGAGAGGCAGGGAAAGAGGGGAGGAAACAAATTGCCAAAATCAGGAAGGAGAGAGGTGACATCAGTGCAGATTCTACAAATATTAAAAGGATAATAAGAATATTATGAACAATTGTTTGTCAATAAATTTAATTAAATGACTTAGATGAAATATACAAGCTACCAGAATCAACTCATGAAAAAAAGAATAATCTGAATTGTCTTATGTCAATTCATAAAATTAAGTTTGTAGTTAAAATTCTGCAAAGGAGAAAAGGAAAAAATAACTAGGCTCAGAAGAATTCACTGGAAAACAAAATATTTAAATGGAAATAATATTAATTCTACCCAAAATCAGAGAAGAATTAGAGAAAATTAGAGAAGATGGAATACTTCCCAATTCATTCCAAGAGTCCAGAATTACCCTGATATTTAAACCAGAAAGAGCTATCCAGGAACAATGTAGAACAATTTTACTCATGAACATGATGCAAAATTTCCTAACAAAAATTTGGCAAATCAAATTCAACATTATATACATAACATGTCATGACCAAATGGGTTTTACCCAGGATTATAAGGTTAGTTTAACATTTGAAAATAAATCAATGTAACTCAGTATACTAAGAAGATACAAAAGAAAAATCTATATGATTATTTCACATTGTTTAACAAAATAACTTATCAAAACCTAACATCTACTATCATTAAAAACCCACAGGAAACTAAGAATAGAAGGGAACTTTTTCAACTTGATAAAGAACATTTGTGAAACCCACACCTAACATCATACTTAATGATGAAATACTGTATACTTTCTCCCTAAAATTAGAAAGTAAAGATATTTTATTGTAGGTTCTAACTAGTACAAAAAAATAATAGAAATGAAATTAAAAAATTCAGATTGGAAAGCAAGAAGTAAAACTCTTTATTCCCAGATGACATGATCAACTATGCAGAAAAGCCAGTGGAATCTACAAACAAAGCAAAACTAAACAAACAAACAAACAAACAAACAAACAAAAACCTCCACAATTACTTTGGCTCATAAGTGAGTCTAGCAATGTTGCAGGATAAAAGATCACTATACAAAAATTTTATTGTATTTTTAATATACAAGCAACAATCAAAACTTAAAACAAAAAATACAATTTTACCATTAAATGATGTGTAATACCTATACACTAAAAACTGCAAAGCATTGCTGAAAGAATTCAAAGACCTAGATAAAAGGAAAGATATAACATTACCTGGGTAGGAGCCTCAACATTTTTTAAATGTCAGTATTCCCTAGTTGATCTAAAGAATCAATGTAATCTAATCCAAAATGTTGGAAGCTTTTTCTTCTTTTTTTCTTTTAGATAGAAATTATTCTAAAATCCATATAAAAATAAAAAGGCTTGGGAATAACCAAAAAAATTTTGAAAAAGAATAAAGTTGGAAGACTAAAATTACATGATATCAAAGCTTATTTATTTATTTTTATTATTTTTCTAGAGAGAGAGAGAGAACCTTAAGCTGATTACAAGCTCAGTATGGAGCCTGATGTAGAGCTCAATCTTAGAACCCTGAAATCCTGTCCTGAGCTGAGATCAAGAGTTGGATACTTAATGGACTGAGCAATCCAGGTGCCCCTCAAGACTTATTTAAAAGCTACAGTAATCAAGACAGTGTAGTAGTGGTATAAAAAATAGATAGATAAATAAATAAATAAATAAATAAATAAATAAATAAATGAAACAAAATAGAAATATCTAGTAATAGATCATACATATGGGCAGATGAGTTTTGAAATAGTTTAAAAGGGCAATTATAGAGAAAGAATACTTTTTTTCAACAAATAATATTGGAATAATTGACTATCCATATGCAAATAGATGAACTTTGACCAATGCCTTAGATCACATTACAAATATGAATTAAAAATATATCATAAAGAAAACACATGAACTTTGCAATTGATGCAGAAAAAGTACTTGAGAAATTTTAAATGATAAAAATAGTCATGATTAAAACTCTCAACTTGGAATAGAAGGAAATTTTCTTAATATGATAAAGGCTATAAGAGTGATATTAGCGTTGTGGCAGCACTAGGCAGCTTTCCTTTAATAATAAAAGTCATAAAGAAAAATCTCACAGCTAACATCGTACTTAGTGGTGAAAGACTGAAACTTTTTCCCGAAGATCAGGAACAAGACAAACATGCCCACTTCTACAACTTACTTTCAACACAGAATTGAAAATTCTAGCTAGAGCTATTAGGCAAGACAAAGGAACAAAAGACACTCAGATTGGAGAGAGTCCATCTGTTCACAGATGAGATAATCACATAGGTAGAAAATTCCACACACACACACACACACACACACACACACACACACCCTGTAAAATTAATAAATAAATTAAGCAACTTTGCAGGATACAAAATCAATATTCAAAAATCAGCTGTGTTTCTATGTAGTAACAATGAATGATTTTAAAAAGATAGGGATGCCTGGGTGGCTCAGCGTTGAGCACCTGTCTTTGGCTCAGGGCGTGATCCTGGAGTCCTGGAATTGAGTCCCACATTGGGTTCCCTGCATGGAGCCTGCTTCTCCTTCTGCCTATGTCTCTGAGTCTCTCTTTCTCTCTCTGTCTTTCATGAATAAATAAATAAAATCTTTTTAAAAAGATATTTTAAAAATCCTATATACAAATGTTCATAGTAGTTTTATTTTTAATAACCAAAGACTAGATATAATTCAAGTGTTCCCTCATACATAAAAAATAATCTTTCTGAAATGGAAACTCAATCTAATGTTGAGGAATCTTATTCATGATTTTATAACTGTTTTGTAGATGGTCTTATTAGCACATTTTGAGTGCATGGGAAGAAAATTTATTCAAGAACCAGTTTCTTTGCCTTGAATAAAATTTGGGAAATAAATTTACTTAAGAATCAATTTCTTTGTTTTTGATTCCAAGACGAATAATACAGCCTCCAGGTTTTCTTTCCCAATTGCATTGTTAGATATGTTGTCTTTCCTACCTATAACAATAAATAATACATTTATTCACCTCACTAATATAATAATAATCAGCTATAAATTAATTGTTCTATATCATTTCATTTTAGAGTAATCACAACTATTTATATAATTCATATGCTTGTCTTAAATATAGTTTTATAGTTTTCTATCCTAAAACTTAATATATTCTTATGGAAACAGCCATATATTTCAGAGTACTAATACATCAAAGGATAGTGGGATCTCCTTTGCTCACTGTGTTCTCATTACTGGGCCATGGTTAGGTTTGTTTTTGTTTTTGTTTTTTGATACACTGTGTATTATACTGTATATTAGATACACCATAAACAATGATATTTTGATTAAATCTTTCATTTTAAAGAAGTTCCTTCTGCTCTTTGTTGAGTACAATATGTCCCTAGTAAAGTAGACCATTTTCCTCTCTCTTTTTTCTCTCCTTTGTTTCTATCCTTTTTTAGATAGAATGAACGATGTAGAGACTTGTACAATTTTATTCCATATCTTATATTTTAAAAATGATTTTTATCTGTCAAAAAGGTAGATGGCTAAACTTTACCACCCAGTATGTAGGGTTTGAAGCTCATTAAAGTCTGGTGGCTCTTGAATTAACCTGCAGGTCCCTACAGTGATGGAAATTGCTTCTTTCCAGTATTATTGACTGACTGAGCAGGTGATAACTTGTTTGCATCTTTTGAACAAGTTCATTAGCTTCCCATAGAGGCTGTTGCAGGTAAATACTCCAATATTTAATTAGCAGATTTTCTTTGGTGAGCTCATAAACAATGACAGGACCTTCCATTTATGTTTAGGATTCAAATGTTTTTTATTATGGCCAGTTTGACTCATTTCCAGTCAATAGGTGTACGCCTGACAGCTGCCATTAATAACTATTAAAGCAACTGCCTATTTTTTAAATCTAAAAAATAAGATTCCATCAATCTTTAAGATTAACTACCTGGCCAGCAAAAGTATTAAGCCTCTTCAATCCAAGTCTTCAAGTTGACACCACTTACTCCAAATATTCTGTGTCATTGCCTAATAAACTAAAGCAACATGTGTTAAAAAGTCTCTAGACTAAGAACATAGATATGTTTCATTGAAAATAATCTGGTTCAAGCGGACATTCAGTTTTAATATAGGTTGAGTGCCTGCCATCACCTTGTCCCTAGGGATACAGGTGGTACTAAAAACATAATCTTTACCTTAAAATAATTCCCAATATAGTGGATGAAATAGATAAGCATTTAATCATAGAACATTTTTAAACATTTTTAATTTTTGTCATGAGACTCAGAAGAGTGAGACTAAGAGGGATGTTGCTTATTGACTAGTGGAACTTTGAAGTAATTTCTGTCTACTACTTGTAAAAGGACAGCTGTAAACAAGACAGCCACATCACATTGAAAAGAAAGCTTGAAGAAAGAAAGTAACAGTATTTAAAAGTGGCACATTGTATGATCCTCTAGTAAAATGGAGAGCTATCTAGAGAGGATTTTAAGAAAGTTTTCTTCATGATGCTTCCTCTCAAAACAATAAACCTACAATAAATATTTATTCTGTAAGGATTCTTGTGTTGGACGTGTACTTCCTTCGAGTGTTTACTCAGATTGTTCACTTTAGACTTAGCTTTAATTGATACATATTTTAGTGAACACCATATTAGATTTGAAAGGCAAAAAGTTAGTGGCATTTTGAATAAAATCATTACTCTGGAAATGAGCTAGAAGCATACTTTTACAATGACCACTCAAATGTTGAAATTAGAGTGCAAGAGATTAGATATTAAAAGGATAAGAGGTATAGTTAGTTTTTGAAATTACCCAAATCAATGGAAATGGCATAGACTCTCTGGGATTAGAATTATAATACTGGATAAAATTTTTTTTCAAGATTTGGTTGTACTAGATGCAGAACTAAATTTATCCAGTATTGTATCAGCTCACTAAATTAAGGGAGTCTATGAAGCTTCTTTATGAAGTTGTATATTGAAAAGTGTTTTTTTTTTTAATCCAGTAATCTTAGATGCAAAATTTCGTAGGATATTAAGTCTTCCTTGGAGAGTGTTTCAGTTAAAGAGTTTTACTTGCTCAACCACCAGCTCATGAATCTTCAGGAACTGGCAACTCTTGAGAGTATTTAAGCCAAGAAGAATTTGGAATTGCTGGTATGAATTGTTTGTTATTGGAGGAAAATAAGACTGTTCCAAAGACTTTTAAGGTAGGAATCTCAAACTCAGTGCTGACATTGCTCATATATAAGTTAATGCAGCTAGTGGATGTTTCAAGATATAGAACTGGAGAACACAGGCCCTGCCCCACCGAAGGTTTCAGCTACTCTTCAGGTTCTAGTGGATTATTGCAGCCATACTGGAGCTAGGGCCTAACTATTGCCAATTTTAAAGAGCAGCTAAAATCCAGCATTTAAAAATATTAAATTCTCCAATTTTTAAATATTGTATTTGAAGAATGCCATTTATTTTTAGCATGTGTGGATAACTATTATCAGGACCAACAAAGGACATAGGCAGATGAATCTTGAAGATAATTAGTATATACAGTCAATAATTGTTATTTGTGGAAAGACTCCATGAATTCCATATTTGGGAATTTACTTACTTGCTAAAATTTATTATTTATAGCTCCAAATCAATAGTGGCACCTTCACAGTCATTTATGGACATGAACAGTATATTGAAAGTTTGAGTTGCCACATGCAGCAAAGCAATCTCTGCCTTGTTTTTTCAGTTTTCATAATTCAAATGTATCCTTTCTGTAGTCTATTTAGGGTCACAGTTTTCATATTTTGGTGCTCTTTGTTGATGATTTTTCTGTTAAACTGGCTCCCAAACATAGTAATATCATGCTGTCTAGTGTTCCTAAGTGCAAAAAGACTGTGCTGTGCCTTATGTAGAAAATACTTGTTTGATAAGCTTCATTCAGGCATGAATTATAGTGCTGTTATCTGTGAATTCAATGTTAATATACCAACAATATATGTTAAATAAATTGCCTTTCAGTAGAAACACATAGAGCCAGGTTATGTATTGATTGATTCATGAAATGTGACCAGAAGCTTCCAGGAACCTAGTCCTGTATTTTCTCTTGGAGCATTGGTTCAGTGTTTGCTAATTGAATGCTTGTGGTGACCGTACAGGAAATAACTACAGTGAATAATTGTATTAACTTGTATTCATCTTGTTGCAGCCATGACTTACTAAAAACAAAAACAAACAAACAAAAAACCAAGCTTCATAAAAACTCAAGGAGTCACAATTGATGAAGCCAGTTAGGACTAAGGAGAAATAATGGATCAACAGGTGGAACTTTACTCAGGTTACTTGGGCAGCACTGGGGAGCTTTGCGTGATCAAGTGTCCCTCACACTCCTGCTGTCAATTCTTATATACATGATCCTGCTGAGAATAGGAGAGAAAAGTTTGGGGCATATTTTTCACCAATCGAGGTAGGCAGGGCTCAAGTCAACTTATAATTTGTTTCTAGAGTAACTGGATTGGTAAGAGGTGCAATCACTAAGTCCTTTTGGGTGTTAAGTTCCTGCCACTTCCCAGTTCTTATCAGTTCATTGAAAGGTGAGGGTATCTCCATCATTGCTTTGTGAGTCAGTGAAGGAAAGTATTTGTGGGCCAACCACACGGACAAGGCCAAGGACAGGGTGAATGCTTCACTTTGACAAGACAAAGACAAAGACAAAGTGACAAAGACAAAGACAGCTGGATTGAAATTGAATTCTAGTAATAATGAGTTTGCTCTTGTGGCAAATACAAATACCTCAGTTGTAAGGTTTATTGAAAGAAAGTTTATGATTACAGCAAGGGTAAGGTAAGTGTCACTACCCACAGAGGTAAGAGAGAGGATTGGACTAGTATGTGAAGAAAGAAAGAGGAGTTTGGTGGTCAGTCAGAAAAAGCTCAGATATGTCAAATTGACATGGAGTTTCCTCTTCTCCTTATCTATTCATCTGAGTGTTGTATGATAGCTTTGCCGGGGATCAATAGATTTTCAGGGCAAAAGATAATGAAATGATTGTATTCCTCCAAATTACAAACTCCTCCTTTTGAGAAGCAGCTAGATCAAAAGAGAAATCACATTTTTAGGGTGATTGAGTATAAATTCCACAAGGACAAGAATCAGACTTGTTTTTGTTCACTTTTGCATGACTAGTACAATGCCAGGAAATAAGAAATGCTTAATAAATGCCTATTAAATAAATAAATAAAAATAATGATAATCTTGATAATATTAAGAGTTTATGTTATTTGAGTATATGTTGTATATCGGGAATGGTACTAAGCAATAGCTTATATACATTATTCCATTTAATATATAAATGTATGAGCTATAATCCCTGAATTCCAGATAAAGAAACAAAGGTTAAATTACAGATAGATGGTAAGAAGTAGAGCTAGAATTTAAAGTAAGATATGACTCTAAAAACTATGCTTCAAACTGCCACTGTATAATATACCTATGAGTGTGAATCATCACCTGTGTATGGTACATGGCAGGAGAGAAGAAAATGTATCTCAGATGGTAGCTGTGAATGATGAGATGAGGCTCAGAAACTTAACAGAGACAAAGCGGGATATTAATGGCAAAACTAAACTCAGAGATCCGACTAGAGCTTTGGTATGACACTATAGTGATGCATCGAGCAACTTAACCAAGTGTAGCAAGAGGCAAGAATCATCTGAGTCAGATATAACTGGCTGGCCACCTGCAAAGAATGCTCATTCTTCCCATATAAAAATGAAAAGAACTGTCAAGAGAAAAATCCAAACAACAGTTTTTAAGGCTTCATACAACTGGACTTTGATGTTCAAAGGTAATTTACTCTTGGTTCATCAATTCAATGTCACTTAGAGCAGTAGTTAATCAATATCACCCAGCTGTATTTGAATAGCTATGAAAAATACCTGCTTAGTTTAAGTCCCATTATGTAGACATCTCTAACACTGTTACATTTATTTAAATTTCTCTTCAAATCTCATAATGGAGTTTTTATTCCAAGCCCAGTTGTGCCTTGATATATCCTTTGGTTTATCAAAGATTGTCCTGGTTCTACCAGGCACTGACTTGCACTTACAAACCAAGGCATCAGCTTTTCAAGCTTCATATGCAATTTATTGAGGATGGTTGGAACTTTACTGGAATGGCAATGAAACTACAGATTAATTTTGGAGAGAATTGACCAATGCACTGAGACTATCAATCCATAAACACGGTATATCCCTCCATTAATTTAGTTCTCTTAAATGCCTACCAATAAAGTTTTATAGCTTTCTCTGTATAACCTAGATTGTCTCTAGAAATCTTCTGTTTGATTACGGTCTTTGATGCTATGGTAACTAGTATTTTTTAAATTTTATTTTAAAATTCTTTGATTCTTGCAGATAAATGCATAATTAATTTTTGAATATTAGTGATCCAGAAAATTTGATAAGCAAATAATTCTATTTATTTATTTTTTTTTTTTATGACCGTCACACACAGAGAGAGAGAGAGAGAGAGAGGCAGAGACACAGGCAGAGGGAGAAGCAGGCTCCATGCACCGGGAGCCCGATGTGGGATTCGATCCCGGGTCTCCAGGATCGCGCCCTGGGCCAAAGGCAGGCGCCAAACCGCCGCGCCACCCAGGGATCCCAATAAGCAAATAATTCTAATAACTCCTATAGAATTTTTTTAAAAAGGTATTTATTTATTTGAGATAAAGAGAGCACAAGCAGGGGGAAGAGCAGAGGGAGAGAGAGAAACAGGCTACCCACTGAACAGGGAGCTGATGTGGGGCTTGATCCCAGGACACAGAGATGATGATCTGAGCCAAAGGCAGACCCTTCACTGACTGAGCCACCCAGGTGCCCCAGCATGTAGATTTTTTTGTAGATAATGATAGTATTGTTTCTTTTTTCCTAATCATATAACTTTTCATTTGTTTCATTCATTCTGGCCTTAGTGTTCTGACTGGGATTCCAGTATAACATGTATTAGGACTAGTGATAGTTTATACCCTTGTTTTGTTTCCTGTATTTAAGGAACTGTTTTGAACTTTGGATCTTTTAAGTGAAATGTATATTGTGGGTTTTGTATAGATATTCCTTATCAGCTTAAGGTTGTTACCTTGCTGTGATGCTTTGTTAACAATTTTTACTTAAAAGAATGCCACATTAGGGTGCCTGGATAGCTCAGTCAGTTAAGTGTCTGCCTTCAGCTCAGGTCATGATCCCTGGACCCTGGCGTTGAGCCCTGTGTTGGACTCTTCAGTCTTAAAAAGTAGAGAGCCACAGTGATGAGTCTGCTTCTCCATCTGCCCCTCACTCACTCCCACTTGTACTCTCTTTCTTTCTCTCAAATAAATAAATAAAATCTTTTTAAGAAAAAGAATATCACATCATGTTCTTTTTGAAGTATGCTAATGAATTATATTAATAGAGTTTCTGATGTTGATTTTTCTGTATATTCTTTGGTTAAGAGATTCTATCTGTTTCACATTGTTTTATTTGACTGCTAATTTACAGTCATTTAGGATCTTTTATCTATTTTTATGAATGAGATTGGCAAGCGATTTTTTTCTTTTAATGTATCTACCTGATTTTGATATTGAAGGTTATCTAGACTCAAAAATGATATGGTGTTTCCTTTTTTTCTATACCCTGGGATAATTTGTGTAAGATTAGAATTATTCAGGTTTTCTTTTAGATACTGTCAGTGATTTTGAAGTAATGTATTTTTTTTAAACTTTTTTTTTTAAGACTTTATTTATTTATTCATGAGAGAGAGAGGCAGAGAGGCAGAGAGGCAGACAGAGGAAGAAGCAGGCTCCATGCAGGGAGCCCAACATGGGACTCTATCCTGGGTCTCCTGGGGTGAAGGCGGCGCCAAATCGCTAAGCCACCAGGGGTGCCCTGAAGTAATGTATTTTTAAGAATGTGTCCATTTTATCCAAGTTTTCAATTTTATTGTAAAAATGTTCACAAAATTCTACTCTGTTACCAATTTATTTATATTTGAGTTCTATTTCTTTTATTTCTTAGTAACATTTTTTTCTCTGCCTCTTCAGTTCCTCCTCCTCATTCTTTCTCTCTTCTTTCTCTGTTTCTCTTTTTTCCTTTCTTTTTATTTCTCCCTCAAGACTCGCTGAAGATTTGTCAATTTCTTTAGTGATTTTATAAAGTCAAATTTGTCTTTGGTAATTTTATTTATACCATGTTTATTTTCTGTTAATCTAGTGACTGTAGGATACACAAGACATTTACATCTTTGCTTGCATTTTCATTTCCCTACTGATATACTTTTTAAGAGCAGATTTTTAAGAATTAGATTCAGATCATATTACCAGTTATTTTGAAGGCTTTTGTTTCTTTTTACTTAGTTAATAAATCTTTTTTACTCCAAGATTGAAATATTTTTTCTTAGTTCTTCTTCTAAAAGTTTTGGAGTTGTACCTTTTGTGTTTAGATCTATGATACATTGTGACTAAATTTTTGTGTATGGTGTAAGATAAGGGTCAAGGTATTATTTTTTCTATATGGATAATCAGTTATTCTGGACTATGTGTTAAAAAGATCATCATTTCCCATTGTTGAGTAGTGTTGACAACTGTTGAAAACCAATCACCCATAATTATGTCTGGGTATAGTCTAGTCTCATTATAATATTTCACTGATTTATATATTTAATCTTATAGCAATACTGTACAGTATTTATTAGTATAATTTTAAATTAAATTTTGATATCAGGGTCAAACTTTATCCTTCTTTTTCAAAATTCCAATTTTTCAATGTTCCAATTTTTCCAAATTGATTCAGCTATTTTATGTCTTTTGCATTTCAAATTAAATTTTAGAATTAATTTGTGAATCTGTATAAAAGCATCTTGGGGCACCTGGGTGACACAGTTGGTTGAGCATCGATCTCTTGGCTTTGGTTTTAGTTATAATCTCAGGGTGGTGAGATTGAGCCTTGTATTAGGCTCCGTGCTCAGAATGGAGCCTGCTTGGGACTATCTTTCCCTCTTCCTCTGCATCTGTCTCTCAGATAAATAAATAAATAAATAAATAAATAAATAAATAAATAAATCCCCCCTCCCCCCAAAAAACCCTCTTGATATTTTTATTGGAATTATATTCCATCTATAGATCAATTTGGGAAACTAGTACAAGAGTGGAACTTATTTGTTATGCTTTCTTTTTCACATCTAATCCTTTAAATCATCAAACATATTTAATATACTGTTTTACATATTTGCTAATGGGGTTGATACAAGCTGTTGGACGTTGCTAGAGTGTTAGTGTTGAATCATGGAACACCAGTTGACCATACAGCCTATTTCCTATCATAACCTGATGTCACCTTACTCAGTAAGCCATATATGTAGGTATCAGAAGGAATTTGTCATCTATTGGAAAGGCTGTGAAAAACAATGAGCTTAGGCAGGTATAGAAGTTACAACAAAGTTGTATGCGTGGGCATCTCAGACCTGTAGCACCAGCTTCTATTACATTGCCTCCTCTCTCTCAACTCATCATAGGGAGTATCTTATGACCAGGTGACAGAAGAAAAAACTCCAGGGGTGTGTGTGTGGTGTAGTTGGTTAAGCATCCAACTCGTTTTCAGTCAGATCATGATCTCAGGCTCATGAGATCCAGCCCCATGTTAGGCTCTGCACTCAGTGTAGTCTGCTTGGAGTTTCTCTCTCCTTCTCCCTCTGCTCTTCCCTCACATGCTCTCCCTTTTTTCTTTCTGTCTCTCCCTATGATAAATACATCAATCCTTTTAAAAAATAAAAAATTCAAGTATAGCTTACAATCAGTAGCTCTGCAAGAAATGCTGGTATCATTCAACTCAGATGTGACTCTGAAGGACAAGCAGTGAAGGAAAATTTTGTCAGTGGACAAAATTTGTTTAGTTTACCTGGAGTTAATTGACAAAAGTATATATCTACAATGTTTTGAAGGCAGTTGCTAACAGTTTGGATGGTCAGGAATTTGGAAGAAACAAGATTGTAAGATAGGTCACAAGGAAGTCTAGGGGAGAGGAGCACTTGGAGTTAGCACACTGAGAAGATTTTGTGTGTCTTATGTGAATACCAAAAAGGGCATGTTTTTAATGGGGATATTAATAATTAGAAGGACAAGATGAAGCATTCTGATGATGTCTTTCATCAATCATCCCAGTGTGTGCACAATAGGCCCAGAAATGAAATGTCACAATGGCAGTGATGAAGACTATGTATGAGACCTACAACATGGACTTCCTTTTATCTGACTTGATTGCTGCTACTGATGAGTGTCTATTCTACCAATAGTAAATACCCCTGAGCCTCTAATACGGCACCATTCCTTAGGGAAACGAGCCAGTCTCCTCGTAGGTTATTGATTACATTGACTTCTTCCACTGTAAAGGAGGTAAAATGTCATCCTCACTGGGACAGACAATATTCTGCAATTGCATTTTTGCCTTCTCTGCCATATGTTTCTGCCAGCACCACTATCTCTACACTCACAGACTACCCTAGGCAATACTGTGGCATTCCATATAGCATTGCTACCAGTCAAGATATTTATATCACAGGAAAGAAAGTGCCTTGGTCACAGTTTAGTTAAATGGCAATATTTTTTCCCTTGCAAAGATTCATAAAATATAGTCTGAAATCATGGCATAGTCTATGGCTATGACAGAAGTCATACAACAAGGGAATGTGGTACTACCTCAAATCGCCAGGGCAGACATAGGGAAAGACATTAGATTTTACAGTTGGAAATTATTTTGTCACTTGTGGAATGAATTTTTTTGTCACTTGTTCTGTTTCCTTAAGCAATTCACTTAACCACTCTGGTGTTGATGTCAATTTCCTCATGGTCAGAATTAGGTAAATAATGAAGTAACATGAAATGTCCCTGGCACTTAGATAGGTCCACAGTAGTTGCTGGCTGAATAGAGAACGTAAGCTTTTTTTAAACGTTCAGTCTATGATACTATTGTTGCCTATAACAGAAAGTATTTCCTGTGGAATCAATCAGATGCCATCCTGTTGCTGTCCAACACTAGGAAATGCCCTCATCTGAATCATTACTGCTTTGTGTTGTTTTAATAACATTATTCAGCTTAGGAGATAGAAAAAACACCATTAGTCCAAAATTCTTAATCACCTGATGGATATACATATTCTAGAAAGAATTTTTCCTATAATTCGTACTGGACTGTACTTTGCAACAAAAGAATGATTTAACCACTCCTTGGGAAGCTAAATTCAAGTATTCTCTGATTTCCCTTGGGGCCTAGATGTAAATATTTCTTTGTTGCTCTTTTATAGCCATTTTATACTGATCAAGTATATTTTGGCTCTTGACATTTCCCTCGGCACTGTGGAGATATATTTGTGCCCCTTAAAAATGATAGAGACACTTTGGCGGCTCAGTGGTTGAGTGTCTGCCTTTGGCTCAATCCCTGTGTCCTGGGATTGAGTCCCTCATCCAGCTCCCTGTACAGAGCCTGCTTCTCCCTCTGCCTATGTCTCTGCCTCTCTCCGTGTCTCTCATGAATAAATACATAAAATCTTTTTTTTTAAAAAAAGATCTATAGGTGAAACAAAAATAGAAAACCCTCACTACACAAGTTTTATTCATAAGGACCATAGAAACAAAAGAGCTGTTCTGTAATAGCAGTATTTAATATAGAAAGCCAAAAAAAAATGTGTATAAAACATGATATTGACCCTTTTAAAAGTTCTTATGTCTTTCAGACAGGTTATATACCCTTTGCTTGTATGCATTAAGTTAAATATTTTTGTGATTATTGATACAAATGTAAGCACATTTGAGATTCACTATTTTTTTACCCATAACCTAAATATATGAAGTAATTTCTGAATATGCATCCTTTTGTAGCATTTTAGGTGGGTACAAAATAGAGAAAAGGTATAAAGGTCTACTAATATGTAAGCGTATATATGTGTATAAATTAAGTATAAATATGAGTATTTAAGTTGAAACCTATAAAACATAAATTAATTAAATTTTAAAATAGTTTAGCAAATGATAATTTTTAAAAATTTTTATTAAAAATTCAAAATTCTTTATTATCAATTTTATTCATGTTTGCTTATAATCATATTTTATATAAAATGAGAAAATCATTCTAATGAGATGTCTTACTAGTTAACAAAGATATTTCAATGTTTGGTGATCTACTACAAATAGTGTATGCCTGATTTTTACCAACAGAAAAGGCTTTAGGCTTGAATTTAGAGATTTATTTCTAGTTCCAAGGTTATTAGAACACTTGGACAAATAATCTCCTTGGGCCTCATTATCCTTATTTAAAAGCTGAAGAACTTATACGAAATGACTTTCAAAGGTTCATTTATCTCTAGAAACTAAAATCATCTGATAAAAAATGAATTTCAAAGCTATTTATATCAATCTAGGAAAGATTATTCTGAGGAAAATATTATTTGTTTGCCTATCTGTACGCCTCACTAGCTTGTAAATTTCACCAGTCCAAGATTGTGACATATTTATTTTAGTATGTGATGACAAACATGATGTCTCCTATGTATCCAGTGCTCAGTGAATGTGGAATAAATAATTAGTGTCATTGCAGAAAAATTAAAACCAGAATAGAGTGTTCTGTTGTGCCTTTCTAAAAGCCTAATCTTTTTACTTAAAAAGGAAACCTAGTGAAAACACACACACACAAAAACCTTGTTAAGACTTACAGGATAACGTGAGAAGTTTCAGTTGGCAATCGTTAAGTTAAATCTTAAAGACTGTGACATTATAAGTGGTGCAAACATTCAATTAAAACTATAAAACCCCAAATTATAGGATCATGTATTTATTTAAAGTACCAGTGTCTTCTAGTTAATGCAGATTCTTCATCTATTATTAATGAACTAGACCTTTAAAACCACTTGGCAAGACAGTTTTATTGCTTGCTAATGAGGATCCACATTTTAAAGACATACTTTTGTATAAAATAGAAAAACTGAGCAACTTTTCCGGTTTTTTAAAAACAAAGTTTAGTGTTTGTCCATTTAATCGATTATCTTATTCTTCCAATTCCAGTTAGTTTTCTTCTATTTAAAGTATGTAGCTAACACTAAAAATAAACTCTAAATGAATGATTTTTTTATAAAGAACTCTAATTTTGGCCTTTCATCGTGAATTTGTATAGCCCTTTCTCTTAATACTTCAGTGCTACTGAAAATATGCAATATACTCCCTGTTCTGTTGGAAAAGTTGAAAGATCAAAGATTGATTATTTTTATAGGAAAATATGGTCTATGATTTTAGGATCAGTTAGGAATTTGATTGCTCTTTTCAGCCCCCAACTACTGTTTTCATGATTTGAATGGTAATTTCTTTCAGAGAACATGTCATCTATTACATAGGAGATCTCCTCCTTAACTTCAACTGAATTGACTCATGAGTAAATATTTCCATATTGTTCTGTTTTGTTGACTGATGGGCTTGACAAAAGAACTGGCATTATATGGAAATAATCCCATCATATACGAAGCAAGCTACTTTTTTCTCAAACCTTATACATCTTGATGACTTTAAAAATCAGCCTGAAAACACTTTGTTTAAAAAATTTTGTAGCTTTATTTTGTTAGTATTTTGTCACAGGGTAAAATTTTATAAACTAAAAGACGCTAAATATTTGTGGAAGATAATTCTCCATGGGTCTTGCATATTTCTAATCATTTTGTAAGCAAGACACTAGCTGTCTTTTAATCTGGATTATTTATTCAACAATATTTGGTTAGCAAAAAGCCTTAGAAGAGAGATGGTGTCTCCCTCAGGAGCAAAGAGCAGGCATGCTTACTTACTGTATACTGTAATAAATTTAATGATTGTTTTCCTCTTACTGACCGATATAAAAATGTGGTTTTCCTTAGCTCAGAATTCCTTTCTTATAGTGACACCCACTGTGTATTCAGATGTCATTTAGTCTCCTTCGTGTCATCTTGAAGAAACTGACTTGCAAAACTGGTGGAAAAAATGATGATGCTTTTGCTACTGCTACTGCAGTAGCAAAGTATAAGTAATAAAATTCCTTCATCTCTGACCAGGAATCTTCTGTCTTCTACTAGCATCCACAGAACCATGGCAGGATAACTTCATATCCTACAAGGAGGGGAAGACTCTTATCCTCCATACTCAGAAAAATTATTGACATTACTCAGAAAAGTTTGTGATTATATTGACCTCAAGTGAATTTAGTTTCTAATTAAAATTAAATTTTACCTGAAAACCATACAGTTCTTTTCTCAAGATTCTCTGCAATTTTACTCCATTTTGCTCAACCTAATGGTGTTGCCTAGTACATATTCTGTACCATAGAAGTCTTTCCTCACTGTACACTGACCATATCTACTATTTTTCTATACTTTATTCATATTTCACTAGTTTTTCTCAAATGTCCTTTTTCCTATTTAAGAATAGTCCTTTCCTATTTAAGATCCCATTTATATTACATTTAGCCATCTCATTTTCTTAGCCTCCTCTGGCTTATGATAGTTTCTTAGATGTTCCTTACTTTTGATGACTTGGACACATTTGAAGAATACCAATTGAGTATTTCGTAGGATACCCTTGTAGGGAGATTATTTGATATTTTTCTTCTTGCTACATAGACGTTATAGATTTAGGGGAAGAAGATCACAGAGATGAAGTGAAATTCTCATGATATCATATCAAGTTACATGCTAGCAACATGACATCACTGGCAATATTAATCTTGATCACCTGACAAAAGTGGTGCTTGCCAGGTTTACCACTGTAAAGTTTCTTTTTCTTCCTTTCTAAGCTCTACTCTTTGGAAGTGGCTCACCAACTGTAGCTAATATTTCTGGAAGTAGGGGAAGTTTCCAATTCCATAACTTTTGGGGGGGGAGTATATAAATAAATTATTTTTATTTCTTCTATGTGGGAAACATTCTACTATTATTTTTTAATGAAATCTTTATTTATACTAGCATGGGCTTATGGATATTCATTTTATGCTTTGGGTTATAATACAATAGTATGTTATTTATTTAGTTATTCAAATTGCTACAGCTTTGGCCATTGGGAGCTCTTTCAGGAAAGCCTCTGGATTTTTTTGGCATCTATCTATGATCTCATATATACATGTAAATATATATACTTCCTTACTTTCTGAAACTATAGGATGCTCTGCCCATTCCTAGAATCAGTCATATCTCCAAAGACCTTTGGTTTCTTTTATTAGAGAATGTTATTAAAAATATTGAATAGAGAGCTAGATACACTCTTTGCTAAAGGGGTATCATTGTTTTTGTGCTGCCTCAGTGGACAGAGCTAAAAAATGGCTTACTAATTTTTCTCAAATGTTCAGACATTTTCTCAGTCTTCCTGAGCATCTTTTACCCTCTATTTACATATATTCTTCATAGTCTTAATATTTAGATTAAGTTCTAACTCCTTCTTGAAGGTTTCCTTATCTATGCTATTATTCGCTACTACTCGTAACAGTCAAAATTTTATTGAAATTGATTCAATTTTTAAAATTTTATTTTGATTCCAATATGGTTAATATACAGTGTTATATTAGTTTCAAGTGTAAAGAAAATTATTCAAAATATAGATTTTGAGGCAAAAAAGCATATATAAGGATGGATGTAACAAATGAAAATTAGAAAAATTCAGCAGGCATTTATTCAAAATCAACACTTGTACATTAGCAATAAAGTATATTCAAGTATGCAAAACTTAAATTGACAGATTTTGAGAACAAATATCCACCTCCAAAACCTGAGAGAATTTAGGATATCTTTTTCTATAATTGGTAATGAATCATACAAAAAATTAGTAAGGATATCTATGACTTGGACAATGTAATTAAGTTTGAGAATACTGGCAAATGTAGAGTTTAACAAACTCTAATTAGAGAGTCTACATTCTTCCCAAACACACATTAATCAGTTGCCAAGATTTGTAACTTATTAAGCCATAGGACAAGTTTCCACAATTTCAATTTCAATATTTCATATTCCACATATTTCCACATATTTAATTGAATACCACACAGACCATCTTATCTCAACACAATGAAATTAAGTTATAAATCAATAATGCAAAGATAACAAAAAAGCCTATATGTTTGGAAATCTATATAAATAGGCATTTAAATAGCTGATCGAAGAAGTCATGGGCACCTGGGTGGCTCACTGGTTGATCCTGGGGTCCTGGAATTGAGTCGTTCATCAGGCTCTTCACAGGGAGCCTGCTTCTCCTTTTGCCTATGTCTCTGCCTCTCTCTGTGTCTTTCAGGAATAAATAAATAAGATCTTTAAAAGAAGAGAAGTCATGCTGATAATTAGTATTTTATTTTTTATTTTTAGCCTCAAATCTATTTTGATTTTTTTGTCACTTTCTTCAAGTCTTCAGGCTTGCTTTTTAGCTTGTGGAAGCATTTCTGGAGTAGCTTGAGTGATGTAAGCACAGCATACAATAAGTATCCCTGTCAAGATTTCTAGAGCTTTCTTCTGGTGCAGCTGCCTCCTCTCTGGTGTGTTGTTATGCAAACCTGACTGCTTCAGCCTCTGCTAACAGTGACTGACCTCTCTTTCTGCAGCTCATGGCGACAGCCACTTCTGCTTGGGCTGGCTGTCCTTATGCTCCTTGCTGGAAAATGTCTCAAAACTGAAAGCTATTGTTGGCTCAGCTATACAATAGCTCTTAGGGAATACAATCCTGTGTTACCTGTGGTAAAATATCTAAAAACAGTTGGGTTTTATATTTTATTTTTTTATTTTTATTTTATATTATATATTCATTTTTATATAAGAAGATATATCTTATCCTGTTTACTAGCAGTTTACCGTGAGTGGGCTTATCTCTATGCCATTCCACTCCTGCCTCATACTTTTCTGCTCTTCTTGCTGCTGCTTCTGGCTTAGGGCAGTCTTTCCTCTTGCTCCGTTTTGCTTGTTCCTCTCTCCTCAAATCATGGGCCAGCTAATATAGTCTCTTCAGCGTGTCTAGTGTTTTATGGAGGAAAGAGAGCCAAAAATTATTTCAAAGTGTTTTCGTTATCTGTCCAAAATATTGCTGAGTGCAGATCTTTCAAAATGTGTGTGTGCCTGTATGTGTGTACATGTGTGTGTGTTGGCAAAGAGAGCCATATGAAGAGAGGAAAACATAAATTGAGATTTTAAATAACTATTCAGGCTAAAAATCATTTGTAATTGCAGCATTAGTATTTTAATATATCTCTTTTCTGCCTTTTCTTTTCTATCTTTCTCTCTTTTTTGTTTGGGCACAGAAGATTGTTGAATATGATGTGTCTATGATTATTAATCTTATGTGTCAACTTGACTGGGCCAGAAAGTACCGAGATATTTGATTAAACATTATTCTGGGTGTTTCTGGATGAGATTAACATTTGATTCAGTAGACTGAATAAAGCAAATTGCCCTCTTCACTATGGTGCACCTTATACTATTAATTGAAGGCCTGAATAGAACAAAAAGACCGAGTAAGAGAGAATTTATTCTCTCTCTGCTTAACTGTCTTGGAGTTGGCACATCGGTCATCTCCAGCCCTTGTACTCAGATTGAATCTGTATCATTGGTTCTCCTGGGTCTCCAGCTTGCTAACTGCAGATATTTGGACTCTCAATGTCCATAATCGTGTAAGTCAATTCCTTATAAGAAATATCAGATGTAAGTAAAAATATGTAAAATCTCTTATTCCTATTGGCACTGTTTCTCTGGAGAACCTGGACTAATACAGTATCTTACAGTGATTTCAATTCCAAAAAGGTGTCTGTTGTTGTTGTTGTTTTGTTTTGGCCAACTGACTTTGGTATATTCTTAGTAATTTCCAGTCTTTAAGAGAGTGCTCTGATTCCTTCATTTCACAGTGGAACTGCTTTTGGGAATTTGGGGGAAAAGAGAAGGCAGTTAGGAAAGGAGGAGATCCAGGCTTACACAATGTCATACAGATAAGGACCAAGTGCTATCAAAATTGGGAATAGAACATTTCCCATTTTCCAACAGTATACGCAACACTTTGGGTAAAAACTGTTATTCAACAATACCCAAAGTCATAGTCAATGGAAAAAAGCTCACATGATTAGAAATCAAACTTCATTATGGCAACTTAATCGAGAAAATAATTTCCCAAACTGGAGTTTTCAGAATTTTTGACAGACCACATTTTCCTTGCATGTACAAAATACATTTTGTAAATATATGAGATAACATTTTCTGATCTTTGTTTGCAAATGTGTTCATTTTCTGAGACATCACTTTAATTTCCTGAAATGTTACTTGTCTCCCCTTGTGTTTATTAAAATCATCTGAGACAAATCTTAAATTGTACTTCCTCTTTGTAGCCAAACTTTGCTTTGAACCTCTGTTTCCATTACAATTACTTTCCTGAGGAATCAGTTTTCCCTATATGAATTTTGTGAGAGTACTTCTGTCATAAGTAGAGAAAATATGGGAGTGAAACACAGCAGAGAGAAAAGAAAGGAAATTAGAAAAGAGGATACATATGATGATGAAGGAAGAATACATTGGACTAGTTTTATGGTTTGAACTGTGTCTCCTGAAAGTCATATCCTAAAGTCCTAACTCCACTACCCTAGAATGTAATGTTATTTGGACATGGGGTCCCAGAGGATATGTAATTAGACCAGAGTAAGGTATGACTAGTGTCCTTTTATAAGAGGGGGAAATTTGGACACAGATATACTCACAGGGAGAACACTACATGACCATGAAGGCAGGGATGAAGATGACACATGTAGAAGCTAAGGAATGTCAAAGATTCCTGTTCAAATCCCAGAAGCTAGGTAAGAGGCACGAACAGATTCTCCCTATAGCCCTCAGAAGGAACCAATCCTGCTGACACCTTGATCTCTGACTTTCAGCCTCCAGAATTGTGAGACAATAAATTTCTGTTGTTTAAGCCACCAGTTTGCAGCACTTTGTTAAGGCAGCCTTGGGAAAACTAATAAAACCAGAATTCAAAAAACCTTGACTTTTGAACTATCATTTCTATTAACTCTATGATGGGCAATGCTGATCAACATCTTTGTGTCTTGGTTTCCTTAGCTTAAAAAAGTGAAAGAATGTACCAAATGAGCATTTCTGTTTTTATTTTGTAATATAGGTACTCCTTTATATTAAAAAATATTGAGAAACCCAAAAAGCTTGTGTTTCTGTGGCTATATGGATGTGTATTTAGTTATATTGAAAATTAAACTTAGGAATTCTATAAAATATTTATTTCTGAATTATTTTAAAATAAACTCATGTAAAAAGAGTATTTTTACACATTCTTATGACAACTATACTTTAATGAACCAAACTTAGAAGAGTAACATTCTTTTACATTTTTGTAAATGTCTTAATTGTCGAGCTTATAGTGTAGCTGGGCTCTTAAATAGTGTTGGGTTCTTACATCTGTTTCTGCATTTGACCATTAACAATATGCTGTTATCATTTAAGTATACAAGGAAAATCCAGACTCACATATATTTTGAGTTGGAAAAGTGAAGAGTATTTTAATCCCTTTTTTGAAAGGGTGTGGATATTCTTTGATTTTATCCAAAAACTCATCTTTGTGCACTATGGAATTTGAAACCTTACCAATGACATTTTGTTCCCTCTGTTACATTAAAATCTCGATGTATTTATATGTTGAATGACTCTCTTACTCATTGCAAGATTTTGTGTCATGATGCTTTTTTGGTCATTTGGAGAATATTGATTGATTCACTGACTTATGCAGATGTTCCAAACATTTACACAGTTCACTACTTAATATCAAAACATCACATTTGGAAATAGGTTATTAAAACTCATGGTTGCAGATGTAAGTTTTCCAAAGTTCTAATCTTTGCTTGAAAGTTTAAATTTTATTGATATCAAAAAGTAACATCAATTGTTGGTCTTAAAGTCTTAAAGTGACAAACTTACTTTGTTCATTTTTGAGAAAGTAACTTAAATTCCCAAGTCTGAAAAATCAAATTTTGCCTATCATTTGTTTGTTCAAATTGATTTCCAACAGTAAAAATGCTGTTTCATGGGGAAGAAAAGAAAAGCTATGTTGGTTCTCAATTTGAACAGTGGTGCAATTCATTTTCCACCAGATAGCCTTTGTACTTTGACATGCTCTAGAAGGGCTTTATATGTATCTCCCATTTCCTCACACTGAAGATTAAAAATACATGGATTTTGGTGTAGACATTTGATAAAATTAATGGTTTTCACTGTTTCATCAAGGACATTCTTAAGTGAATATATATATATATATATATATATATATATATTCATGAGTACAGTTTGGAACTTTGATATGCCCTAGCCAGTAGTTTTACCCACCATTGTTTTTTTCATCACTAGTATGTCAGGAAGTAGGATTTCCTGTCCCTTTCAAGGTCCTTCTAGACAGACTGAGAATCAAATTGACATAAGACAGAATAACAAGAGAAAATAAAATTTAATAGCATACGTACAGGAAACCCACAACAGATATAGGAATTCCAAAGACAGTCAAGCAAAATGCAGTATATATGTCATCCTGAACTAAGGAAAAGGTGGTAAGATCTGGGACTTCAGAGGAAAAGAGTATCATTTACAGGAAAATGAAGAACAGTAAGTGTTTGATAAATAAATGTTTACTGGGCCACTCAGAAACAATAGGACAAGGGTGCCTGAGTGGCTCAATTAGTTAAGCATCTGCCTTCAGTTTAGGTCAGGATCCTAGGGTCCTGGGATTAGGCCCCTAGTCTGATTCCCTGTTTAACAGGGAGTCTGTTTCTCCCTCTCCCTCTCTGCTCCCTCTCTTTGTGCTTTATCTCTCTCTGTCAGATAAATAAAGAAAATCTTTAAGAATAAAGGCACACACAAAAAAAAAAAAAAAAGAATAAAGGCACAATAGGAGAAAGAGACAGCTTTGACCAAAGTGTCCTTGCTTGGTTCTTACTTGTCTACCATACTTAGTTCATATCATACTGTAGTGATCTATGGGGATAGCTCTTTTCCTAGAGCATATCCTCTAAATTATTTTTATGCAGTTACAGGGGAGGTAAAGAGCATTTCCTGAATCTGCTGGATTTTGATCACTTTTTAACTCAAATTAATCTTCATGCCAAAATGGTCCATCTTGGGGCAGCCTGTTGGTGGTCCCTACTATTGCAAATGTTGACCCAGGGAAGAAGCAAACAAAGTGTTATTATTGTTGTAAAGATAGTTTCTATCTCATGAGCCACTGAGCTAGATGATTTGAAGGTCCTCAAGATGTATTCATGTAACCTTTTATGTAACTTATTATTCTATGAGTAGTTTTGTAATATGTAAAACACATTGATCAAGTTTCTAACTTATTTCCTCAATATCCAAGAATGGATATACATTGTGAACAGGTAGAAAAGTCACCATCTAACTCCATGGGGCACTATAGTCCTAGAAGTCACCATCTAACTCCATGGGGCACTATAGTCCTAGAAGACTTGGGGACGCACCTCTCAAAAGTCAATATCAGCAGGATAGGAGAGTTGCAGGACTCAACTGGCAACCCTGGCTATCACAGGTGGTTAAATGAAACATTTACTTTCCTACAAACTGTCCTGGCTAGACAAGATCACAAAAAAGATAGGACCAACATAGTATAAATTTTCTTAGTGTAGCAGTCTTCTATTATTGATGAACATGAGCCAATGTATATTTTGAATTATGTTCTCAATAAAAAGAGAAAAAGTGTTTTGAGAAACCCAATTCCTGGGCTTGAATATAAAAAAATTTAAAAATGTTTTAGCTTATTACTTTTCATATCTGAATAATTAGCAGTATTCACAATTTTTCAGCATTAACATTTAACTCAAAGAAGCAAGTTACAATTACTGTGAAAACACTTAATGAATATTTTAATAAAAACATTTACATTCCAAAGTGGATGAAAATGGTTTTCAGACTGACTCACACATTAGATTTACTAGGCCTGTGCCCTAACAGAATGTAATTGCGAAATTCAATTACTTTGTATCTATCTATATCCACATATGTCAGAAGACATTTACTGTTGGTAATAAAATAATTTAATGATGCATATAGAAATTTTTAATGGTGTTTGCTTGGAAAAATAAATAACTATCAAAAACAATAAAATCTCATTGGGTTTTTGTAGGTATCATGAATGCTGAGTAGCTGTTGTTCTAAGATCACAACTGAAGATAATTAAGGAGAAAAACAGAATTGATCCTAAAGAAAAGTTGTTTCCTGATATTGTTTTAGTTTTGTTGGTAATTCATTTACATGCATTTGACAGAACATTGTTGATGGAATCATTTTTCCAGATTAATGTTTTAAAGGATTATTAAATAAATTAAATATAGAGAAAAATATACTGTAAAAGGCACTACTTAGGACTAAAATGTCTATCTCTCTTACTCAGTCATCTTAAATGAAGTAACTTATTAATATGAAGCAGAGGCCTGAGTTACTAAAAGTGTGCTGTCTTAGAAAAGAAGAGAGGAAGGAAAGAGAAAAGGAAGGGAGGCAAGAAGAGAGGAGGATTTTAAGAGTAATTCATACTTCTTCATATCTTTCACTATGTCTACTGTAATATGTTGCACATGGTAGGTGTTGAAATGTTTCTGCATCAAAGAAAATATGGTTCAAAGAAAATATGATTCAAAGAAAATATCAAGACATTATAATCTAGCCTATTGGCTTTATCTGTAGTTTATTTAAAAATGTGATTATTATTATGATAGAGCTTAAAATCAGAGGACTGGTTTGGAACACAGTTAGTGATGGTTTGGGGGATTAAAAAACAACTCAAAAATAAAAAGAATCAACAGAGCAAGTATGGTGAGAGCCAAAGAAATATTAAATAATGACTTCTTATGATTTGAATAAGTGTTCTGCAGGGATCCTGGCATTTAAATAAAAATCTTAAAGCAACTTTGATGCTTACAGATTGTGGGAGGGCAGAAAATAAGGTAAAGAACAGCTCACATGCACAGCTTGGAGAAGCCATGGCAGAAGAATTCAAGCACAACCCTCCACTTGCCAGGTGAGGAACTGATATTGACAGCTGGAAATGTGGTGGCAATGAAACTAAGCATAGGACAATTGTCTGCTGCTTCTATCAACCACTGACAATCTTTTTAAAATTTCAGTATAATTGACAATATTACATTAGATTCTAGTGTACAACATAGTGATTTAACAAACCTATCATTATGCTATGCTCACCAGTTACCGTTTTTTTGCCAATGTGAGTTAAAATTATTTTTTTAAGTTTTCTTGTTAAGCAAACTTGTTAACAGTCTTCTGTGTACATAGTGCTAAGCAAAGTAAATATGCTGGTATGTTGAGTGAGATCACTGGCTGATTGAGAGGAATGATTACTACAATGTATTATATGTAATAAACAAAGTGGGAACTTGAGAAATTCTTAATTTGTACAACCTAGCCCAGGAACAGGGAATGCTGGATTATATTGTATTTAAATAATTGTTTTGCTTTTCAAAATGTTTACTGTATCATCTTAGTTTATTTATTATCTAGAAGTTTTTCGTATTTATATTCTCAGAATATCAAAGGTTTTTAAATCATTGTAAACAAGTGCAAAGTAGGCTCCCAGCAGTACTAATGTTCAAGGATGGAAAGTGGCTGGACCCCTTTGTGGAGAGCTCTAGTTTGAAACTGAGTCAGAATCACTGCTAACGTTTTTGAGCCCATCAAGTTAAAAGTACAAATAGAGGCCCACATTTCTGGTATTTATAACTTCAAAAATATCAATCATATTAGCAAACTGCTAAATAAAATATGTTCTATTCTCATAAGTTGACAAATATACCTTCATTATGAATTCATAAAAATATTTGTGAAAATCCATGGTTATAATATGATTAAAAATCAGTAAAATATAAAAAACCAGTGAGTATGCTTATTCTTGCCCATGCCTGAAAGTTATCTCTACAGAAAAGTGATATGGGATGAGTAATAAAATAAAGGCATACATAACTCATGAATTATTATACATTAATTTTCTGAAGTGTGTTTCTTTGACTATATTTCAGTAAAACCATGACTTACAGAGTCAAGATAAAAAAGTTTCATACAGTTTGTAGTCTATTGATGGACATTGCATGCTATGCAATCTTCTTGAAGTTATTATTCTTAGATAATTTTCCATTAATTTCAATTTGCAGGAACTTTGATCTACTAAGAAATTAGCAATTGGAATTGACAATAAGAATCCTGAGGCAATATTTATATTTGGAAATAAGCTTTTATTTTTCATGTCACATTCAAAACACTGTGACAGGGTAAAAAATATCATAACCAAAGAAATTACTTCACATTATTTTAATTTTATTATATAAATTTTTAGACTTATGTGGTAATTTTTACTATTTATTAAAATAATAGTCACAAAGTTTAAAATAAAAAGTTAAGTTTTTATTCTTTAAAATATTACAATGCTAAGATATTAAAAGTACAACAAAAATAGCTTTTTGTAGCTTGAATTTTTTTCAATTTAAATCTCTTTAAAAGTTGAAACATATTTGTCTATACTAGCCAGAAAATAACCTTTATAGATTCTAGGTTATGTGCACATAAATCTTCTAAATAGTTAGGAAATAATTTTGCTCCATTTTTCTAATTTATGTATATTTGGGATGTCTTTTGTTGCATTGCTGATATATAGCATTTTTCATTTAGAAAAATTTTGTGTCAAAACTTTTAAATAGCATTTTAAAAGTCATATTAAAAGTTAAAGAGTAAACCTTGAATCTGTTTTACTGTTTTGGTATGCTTTATAAACATAATAGTAACAAGAAATGTTTTATAAAAACAACCCTGATGGTACCTCAGTGGTTCAGTTGGTTGAGTGTCTGATTCTTGATTTTGTCTCAGGGACATGAGATCAATCCCTGTGTTGGGCTCCATACTCAGCACAAAGTCTGCTTGAGATTCTCTCTCACCCTCTCCCTCTGCCCCTTCCTCCATTCATACTCGTACTTTCTAAATACAACAAATAAAATCTTTTTTAAAAAGTAACTCTAAGGCAGCCCGGGTGGCTCAATGGTTTAGCACTGGCTTCAGCCCAGGGTGTGATCCTGGAGACCTGGGATTGAGTCCCCTATCGGGCTCACTGCTTGAGGCCTGTTTCTCCCTCTGCTGTGTCTCTGCCTCTATGTGTGTGTGTGTGTGTGTGTGTGTGTGTGTGATGATTAAATAAATAAAATCTTTAAAAGTATATAAATAAAAAAATTAAAAAGTAACTCTAGATAGCACAAATTCAGTAGTTCTGTTTTTTCTGCAAAAGACCACAAATTTTATTTAAGTCTTTGATTCTTTTAATTAAAGTAACTTCTTGAATCAGATGATAAATTTCCATTTTAAAAAAGCCTCTAGGGGTATTGGTTTTGACTGCATTAATCTACAGAACAATTTGGAGAGAATTAATATCTTTATAATTCATGAACAAAGTATATTTATCCATTAACCTATCTTTTTTTGTAACATATAGTTTTCTCTTTAGAGTAATATATGTATTTTGTTTGATTTATTCCAAGGTATTTTACTTTTTGGGTTAATTGTAATTGGTATAATTTTAATATTTATTTTTCTACTTCTTTGTGGCTGTTAGAGTTCTGTTTATTTTTGTATGCTGAACTAATTCCAAGCATCTTCCTAAATTTATTCATTAATTCAAACAGTTTGAATAGAAGACATGGTAGCAGACATCCAATGGTTTTACAGACGTCCTACAGGTCTCACAAGGGAATAGTTGCAGTATTTCATCAGTAAATATGTTTTCCATAGGGTTTTTGGAAGACATTTACTATCAGATTAGGAATGTGTTCTTCTATTCCTAGTTTGGGAAGAGATTTAAAAACATCTCTAAAAAAGATCCATCATCAGCGGGTATCAAATTTTGTGACATGTTTTCTACGTGCATTTGAGATTTTCATAGATATTTATCTTTTATTTTGTTAATGGAATGTGTCACAATGGTTTCTAAATGTTAAGGAAGTTTTCAGACCTGGCCAAGAAGATAAACAAGGAACAAATACAAATTAAAACCAAAGTTGCTCATGATGTGTTAACATTTTTATATACTTAACTATATTTGGCTTGCTAATATTTTATGTAGAGGTTTTTGATTCCATGTTTATGAGAGAGTTTGGCATGTACCTTTACTTTCTTGTAACGCCCTTGTCGAATGTTCAACATCAAGATAATACTAGCTTCATAACACGAGCTAGGAGATATTCTCCCTACTTCTGTAGCCCAAGAGATCTTGTATTAGATTGTGTTTTTTCATCTCTATATATTTGGGAGAATTTGCCAGTGTCTAGTCCTGAAGTTTTCCTTTGAAAAGGATGATCACTGGGACAACTGGGTGGCTCAGCGGTTGAACATCTGCCTTTGGCTCAGGGCCTGATCCCAGGATCTGGGATTGAGTCCCACATCAGGCTCCTTGCATGGAACCTGTTTCTCCCTCTGCCTAGGTCTCTGTCTCTGTCTCTGTCTCTGTCTCTGTCTCTGTCTCTCTCTCTCTTTCTCCCCTCTCTCTCTGTCTCTCATGAATAAATAAATAAAATCTTTAAAAAAGAAAAGATTGATTACAGATTCTTTATTAGATATAATACTCTTTTATTTTTACCTAGAGTCAGTTGAAAATGTGTTTTACTAGGATTTTTCATATTTTATCTAAATTTTAAAATTGACATAATATATATAATTATATATATATTAAACACACACACACACAATTCTTTAAAATGGCTGTCCAGTCTTTAGTGGTAGTCCCTTTTTAAACTTTTGTGTTATTAGTGACTTCTCATTTTTTTCCCTTGACCAGCTATGTAAGGGGTTTATCAAGAAGTCAACTATTGGCTCTGCTGATTTATTTTTTGTTGATTTTCATTTTATTGATTTATTTTCTTTCATAACTTTCCTTGGATAGAACTTTTCATTCTCTTTCTAGCCCCTCGAAATTAATCTTCATATAATTGATTTTCAGTTTTTCTTATTTAATACTATAAACTTTTCTCTGAAGACAACTTTAGCTTCATTCCACAGATTTTGACTTGTTATATATGAATTATCTTTAAGTTCAAACATTTTAAATTTTGTTCTGATTTTTTCACTGACCCTTGGGTTATTTTGAATATATTACAATAATTTGCATACATTTGTGGGTGTTCTAGTTCTCTTTCTGTTATTAATTTCTAGTTTAAATCCGATGACTTCTGAGATATCACTTTTGTTCCACTTTGAAATTTATTGATACTTGCTTTTTGTCTTAGTATATGGACAATTTTAGCAAATGTTCCATGTGTACTTGATAGTAATAATATGTACTGTGTAGTTGTTAGATTCTATGTTTTAAATATAAATCATTTCATGTTTAAAAATTTTGTGTCTTTTTATCAGTTACTGAGAAATCTGTGTCAAAATTCCCTTCTATGCTTATGGATTTATTTAATAAAATATTTTAGAAGAAAGTAAGAAAGAAAGAAAGAAAGTTTTAGTTTAAAAGGATGCCTTATCTACTTATTGAATGAACCACTTTTATGTTTTCTCTTAATCTAGAAAAATCAGAGTAATCGTAAAAAAAGAGAGAGAGAGAAAGAGCTTTGAATTGCAACTGGGTAATATATTGAGTTGTAAATACAGGCTTGCATATTAAATTGTAGGTAAATTTTTATCCCAACTATAATTTTCTTTTTCTTATGGAAAGTATCTTAAGTATTTAATCTTTTCATGATTGCATATTGTTTTATGATGAAGGTTTTAATCACTCATTCAGATGTATTGAGCACCTAACCATGAAGGAAACACTCGTTACAGGTTATCTCCCATTCTTTCCAAAGAGAAGCAGTCTTATTGACTTTATGTTTACTTCAAGTCATAGAAAGATTGCAGGCTGAAGTTTACATCCATAAAAGATAAAAAGAAAATATTCATATATTATAAAAGTGACTTGGCAAAACTTCCTCCCTTTGGAGAAAAAAATAGTCAACACTTAATCCCTGATGGACAAAAAAAGAGTAAGATATCCTGACTGAAAAAATAGAACGCTCCCAATTACTCTTAGACTCCTAATTACATGTGTGAACAGAACAAAGAATAGACACAGCAAAGCTAGTAATAAGTACACTATTAGAAATAGAATATTTGTGGGGTGACTGGGTAGCTTAGTCAGTTAAGTGTCTGCCTTCAGTTCAAGTCAGGATCTCGGGGTCCTGGGATCAAACCCCAAGTCTGGCTCCCTGCTCAACGGGGAGTCTGCTTCTCCCTCTGCCTCTCCCCCAGCTTGTGTTTTCTCTCTCTTTCTCTCTCTCTCTCCCTCAAATAAGTAAATAATATCTGAGTAAAAAGAAATACAATATTTGTTTCTTTGGGTGGTAACAAAAATATTTACAAGTATGCAAAAAATTAAAATCTTATGGGGTATTTAAGGCATATCTAAGAGCCAGGATTTAGAGAAACAAGTTCTATTAGATTCTGTTTTTGATACTAGGTATCTAAGCATGAAGGCTGTAGAGTCATCTAAGACCACAACTTAAATAAAATGAACAAATACATGCTGAACACATTTCTAAGCATCTTAGAGAAAATTTAAATGCATAGCACATGTTACTGTACTCTGGTAAACAACTCTTGCCTAAGAAAATTATACAATAGTACAAACGTGTACAAATTTATGGTTTTCAATGTCATTCTGGTCCTCAGGGAAACATGGCAATCTTTTATAGATTTCTATTTCACTTGCTTTATTTTTCCCACATAGGCAAGTCCTAATATGTAACAATCCTTTACATGGTCCCAACACTACCCCTACTCTTCTTTCTCTCAGGAGGTGATTATGCCTTCTCTTTCATGGAGAAAATAGAGGGTCTATCCACCTTACCAAATTACAGTATTATTTGTCCTTACATCATTTCCTTCCTTTTCAATGGATACGCTGGCTTTTCTTCTTCTCGTGTCTTATATCCTCACCCCTGTAAGTTCCTATACAACTTAAAATGATCTCTTTCCTAAGCCATTAACCTCTTCTACACTGTCTTCTTTCATTTTTATATTTTAAGAGAATTATCCTGGGGCACCTGAGTACTGAGTCGTTTAAGTATCTGACTCTTGATCTCAGCTTGGGTCTTGATCCCAGAGTCATTTGTTCAAGCTCCACCTTGGGCTCCATTCTGGGTGTGGAGCCTACTTAAAAAAAAGAGTACTCTTCTGCTGGCCATCACTGATTTCATGGCCATGCTTCCTAAAAGCATCACCAATGTCTACTTTCTTCAGTTCCTTCAGCCCATTGATTATTTAACCCAATATATTCTGCAGTCTGCTAACACCAGTCTACCCACACCATCCCTGTCAGTGTTCATTTGTTCATTTCATCTATTGCCTTTCTTCCCTTTGATCTTATTGAGCAATTCTTTATGCTACAATCTTCTTTTTCTTTCTTTTTTTTTAAGATTTTATTTATTTATTTGACAGAGAGAACACAAGCAGGAGGAGTGGCAGGCAGAGGGATAGGGAGAAGCAGCCTTGCCCTAAGCAAGGAGCCCAATGTGGGGCTTGATCCCAGGAACCTGGGATCATGACCTGAGCTGAAGGCAGACATTTAACCCACTGAGCTACATTTAACCCCTATGCTACAACCTTTCTACTCCCTTGAATCTACAGTGTTTGTCCCAGTTTCTTCTCCCACTTCTCTGTGTAAGTCTCCTGAGCAGATTTTTCTTGCATCTGCAAGTGTTCCTCCAAGGGCCAATCTTAACTTTATTCTCCTCTTAATCTTTATTGGATTATCTCTTCTACCCTGATGGCATTGAGAATCACAGATATAGAACTCTGCACCTTCTTGAGACTTAAATGTATCCAGCCTTCCAGGGCACTCCAGTGAAGATTCTGTAAACTTTTCAAATCCACTCTGTGAATTCATTTTCTTGCATCTGAGACTCAAAACTGATCCTTCTTCTTAAAAATAATATTACTAATATTAATGACTCAGATCTCTTGAAGACTATTCTAAATTATTAATATACATTATCACTTTTAGCTCCATTTTCTGATGAGCACAATGAGACAGAAAAGCATTAGCTTATCCAAGATTATGTGTCTAGTAAGTGAATGTATAACTCCTGTTAAGCATGACACCCATAGCACGCTACAGTTCACAAATCCCTCTTGGCCAATTTCATTGACTAAATTTTTATTATTTCTTATCTGATCTAATCCAGTATCCTTCTAATTGGTTGTCTTAACTCTAGTTTCATCTCCCTCAAATGTATTCTCCAAATGGCTGACAGAGTTATCTTTCAAGAAGATAAATATGATTTCATTAAAAATTTTCAATGGCTTCCTGTGATCCATAACAAAGTACTATATATATATATATATATATATATATATATATATATATATATATATAAATATTTATTTATTCATTTGAGAGAGAAAGAGAATGTGCTTGCATGTTGGAGAGGGGCAGAGGGAGAGGAAGAGAATTCCAAGCAGACTCCCAGCAGAGCTCAGAGCACCACTCAGCCCTGTCCCAGTAACCTGGGATCATGACTTGAGCTGAAAGTAAGTTGAAAACTTAACAAACTGAACCACCCAGGTGCCCCCAAAATACCAGATATTTAATATAGATTGCAAGATGCTTCAAAATGTACCAGTGGCTATCACATCTTATCTTTAGGTGATGACTCACTGAGCCTCACTTCTGTAATTTTACTTCTCTTGTTGCTGCTGAGTTGTCCTACCCCTGTGTCTACCTAGAAAGTATCTCCTTAAATTCAAAGTCGTTACTCAAATATAAACCTCATGACCTCCATACTAGATTATGCATCTCTTCTTTAAATTCTCATAATATATTGTACATATTTTTTTACGATGTATGCTGAACTGCTATGCTTACTGGGTAACATGTATCTCTTACACTAATCTCTTAAGCCCTGATTTTTTTTAAGTACCAGGCATATTTACCAGAATACAGTAAGTATTTAAAGTGCTTTTTATGTATGGAAGGAAGAAAGAATGAACAAACAAATACAAGCAAATGAACTGAATGCTGGAAATATAAATCAACGTCTTTAATATTGAATATAGCAAAGTTTTAGAGCAGGTATTAAATACATGTTATTAAATACAATATTTAAATACATGTAAATATTATTTAGAAATAATAATAAGTAAAATATAACATGACTAGGGCACCTGGGTGGATCAGTTACTTAAGAATCTGCCTTCAGCTCAAGTTATGAACTGAGAATCCTGGAGTTGAGCCCCATATTGGAGACCTGCTCAGTGGGGAGTCTGTCTGACTGTCTCTCTCTCTCTCTTTCTCTCTCAAATAAATAAAAAATAATAATAATAAAACTAAAAAATAGGGACTCCTGGGTGGCTCATTGGTTGAGCATCTGCCTTCAGCTCAGGTCATGATCCCAGGGTCTCAGGATCAAGTCCCATATCAGGCTTCCCACAGGAAGCCTGCTTCTCCCTCTGCTGGTGTCTCTGCCCCCCTCCCCCTTTCTCTTTGTCTCCTCTGTGTCTCATGAATAAATAAAATCTGAAAAAAAAATTTAATTTAAAAAATTAAAAAATACAACATGACTATTAAAATAAATCAGAATAATGAATAATGACTTTACTTTATAAATAAGATTAATAGTTTCACAGAGCTACAAAATAAGTAAATGTAAATTGAGATTCTATAAGGCATTTGGCCTTATACTATTATATCTTTACAAGTTAGACTGAGAAAGTTGAACAAAATAATAATACTAAGTGGATTCATAGCTGATTCAATTGTCCATCTTGTGAAGATTTTAGTTTCTGCATTTTTTCAGCCTTATAGAGGGTTTTTACTTGCATTTTATTCTGATTTTTTTGTTTCATATTTTATCATTAATGAATAAAGTCATAGAAGACAAATATGTTAAATTGTGGAGTGACATAAAGCTATAAAAGACTGTACAATACTGAAAAGAACTAAGATTTTAGAATCAGACATACACCTAGATTTAAATCCCATTACAACATATACTTGCTTTGTGGGACCTTAATCTAACTGACTCTAGCTTTCCTCCTATGTTAAAAAGGAATAATACCTAATTTGTAGGGCTTTCATGAGCACTTATTAGATAAGATTTATAAAGCCTGAGAAATTGTAGACTCATTAAAATGTATCCCTTAGTTATTATTAAGGATTATGATTTTAAAGAATCATAATCTTTAAAAAATGCTCAGCTAGTACTAAAACTAACAATAGATAATTTAAACAGGATAATTGTTAACTCCCATGTCTTAATTTAAATATTAACTGTCATGCACTGCTCTGAGTTATTAGCTATTTATATGAGATCAGGGGTTTTAATTGAGTCCAGACTTATAAACAAGTCAACAGTGTAGCAAGATTGACATATAGAAAAACAGTGAACTTAATTTTAGCCTATATAAACAGAAATATAGCATCTAGAACAATTTGTGAGAAATTACCCCCTGCCCCATTATATTAGTCAGACTACAGCTGGTGTATTATGTTCCTTTATGGGTGCCAGAGAAGTGTGTCTGAAAACCATGTCATGGGGAGTCATTTAAAGATGCAGCGTTAATCCCCTATCAATTTCCTCATTTTCAAATAAGAAACTATTCAGAGGCAGTAAATTGACCCAAGGTCAGAGCAGGGAATCAAATCCAAGCCTTATGAGCCCAGGGTAAAACTCTTTGTGTACCACAACTATTTCTTAGAGATATATGACATATATCCTAATACATCTTTTTTTTTTTTTTGCTAATATACAAAATAAGTTGAAGGAAAAAATATGCAATGTCTGTAGGACTATGAAAATTTACAGGCTCTCACAACATATTAGAGCTTAGAGCTCATCTTTTCCTCCTGCTTCTCAGGTAATAAACTCTTCTGTGATGACCTAGCAGGTGATTGCTCAATCTCTGAACACTCCTGGGGGTGCAATGAAAAAGAACGCACTGTGTTATAAACCAGCCCATTCAATGTTGGGAAATTTCCAAATGTAGGAAAGTTTTTTATTCACATTGAATAAAAATCTCCCTCTGTTAAATGTCTAGCTTTTTTAGTCGCAGGTCACACTGAATAAAGTTAGTACTTAGCTCACATGATGATCCCTGCAATATGGAAAGACAGCAATAAAGTTTCCCAAACTTTGCCTTTGGGGGGTCATTTTAATGAATATTTCTGGAACATATCAGTTCTTAATACAGATCTTTGTTTTGCTTTTAGCCTAGGTGTTGTGGGCGTATGTGAAAATTAAATTATAACATTGGAGAAAATTCCCTGCCAAATGATTCATTGACAGGTGCTAAATCAGTAAGAGTCTGTCACATACATTTTAATACCAGGTGGGCTGCTGAAGACAGCTTTGTTTTCATGGCTAATATTGTTGGCCTGGGCAAAGAATCTGAATTCTCTGAATTCAGATCTGAACTCAGCTTATTTGGGGGCTGGCATACCATTGACATGGACTGCGTAAGGTATGGTCAGAGGATACATTTTCTTATATCATCCCTACCTGGATAGTGAACACAGAATAAATTGGCAGAGTCAATCAAGGCAAAAGCAGTTGAGGGATTTTCCAATACTCTTGCTCACATTCAAGGGCAGATATTACTTAGGTAACTACTCAGCTGCTGACATTTGCTGTGACAGAGTGCCCGGCAGTAGTAACAACACTGTGCAAGCAAGATCTCTGACAGGCTTGAAATGAAGACATCTGTTTTCTTTTGGAAAGTGTGAGACAATGTGGTTAATAGAGAAGCACTATTTATTTTTTTTAAATTATTTTTATTTATTTATGATAGTCACAGAGAGAGAGAGAGAGGCAGAGACACAGGCAGAGGGAGAAGCAGGCTCCATACACCGGGAGCCCGACGTGGGATTCGATTCCGGGTCTCCAGGATCGCGCCCTGGGCCAAAGGCAGCCGCTAAACCGCTGCGCCACCCATGAATCCCGAGAAGCACTATTTAAATCTAAGGCATACACATCCTTGAGCTTACTCAAGATTATATATGATAATTGGGTATTATTTCATGTTCTCACTAGTTTTTTTCTAGTTATAGAAGTGAGTCTAAGCAAGATTAACTGACTTTGGAGGAATAGTTACCTCTCTATCCTTTCTATGATAATTTATTGTGTAGTGTAAGTTCCTCAAAAGTTAACAGTAGGTCAAAGAAATGAAAATAAAGAATTTTTTGTCATTTTCTTAATAATAAAGTTAATGATACCTTTTGAGAGTTCCCAAAATTCTGCTTAATTCCTTATTGACTTTGAAGATGGGGTTAATCTCTTTGAGTTTCAGTCTTCTCATCTGTGAACAGGAACTCACTTGTCATTGTGATTGTGAGATAAATTATGAGTGTATAACTACTGCCTGGCTAATGATTCCTGGCAACCCATGATCTCAGAAAGAGATTCTTTCCAGATTCTATATTGTGCCTGAAAACAGGACTTTTGCTCTGGGGTATTGACCACCGCTGGATATCGTGTGGGATATCACATGAACCTGCCTCGTTGGTTTTATAAGGCATGGAAAGCCAGCATATAATTGACAGTCTCACAAGATGGGAGAAGAGCATTTCCAGGTTACAAAAAAATCTTTTGTTATCAGAGAAAAAGTGAAGTCACACTGAGAAAGTGAAACAGCAGATAGCCACTGTGATACTATGATTTATAAGAAATATGTGTTCCGTAAGTTGGATGACCAACAGCAGTATTGAGCAAAAGGTACAGAGATTTTCCCATAAACTCCCACACATGAACAGCCTCCTCTATTATCAACATGCCACACCAGTGTGGTACATTTGTTACCATCGATGAACTTTTATTGGTTCAGGGTTATCATCTAGAGTCCATACTTTATATTAGGGTTCACTTTTGGTGGTGTATGTTCTATGGGTTTGCACAAATGTATAATGACATGTATGTACCATTATGTTATCATAGAATATTTTTGCTGAGTTAAAATTCCTCTGCTCTGCCTATTGATCCCTGCTTTCTCCCACTTACACTCGCAATCCCAGCCCCTGGCAACCACTACTCTTTTTACTGTCTCCATTATTTTGCCTTTTCCAGAATGCCATATAGTTGAAATCATACTTTTCCTTTGGAAATGAGTCACTAGGTCCAGGCCACAGTTCAGGAGAAAAGACTTACGCATCACCTCCTGAAGGGGGGTAGTATCTACATAATATTTGAAAATTTTCTATAATGATGACTATCTCTTCTCTCCCATTCATTTATTTAATACTTTTATTTTTTTATTTTTATTTTTTTAATACTTTTATTTAGGGATGCCTGGGTGGCTCAGCAGTTGAGCGTCTGCCTTGGCTCAGGGTGTGATCCTGGGGTACCAGGATCAAGTCCCACATCGGGCTCTCTGCATGGAGCCTGCTTCTCCTTCTGCCTGTGTCTCTGCCTCTCTCTCTCTCTCTGTCTCTCATGAATAAATAAATAAAATCTTTAAAAAACCACTGTGATTTAAAATAATAATAATAATTTTATTTAATCATCTTTTGTTAATATCAATGTCAACTAACATATATTTATAATTTGGGATGGAGAGCCAATACGTTAAAATAATGTGTTGCTGAAATTGTTCTAGCTTTTGCCACTGGGAGCTCTTTCAAGTTGGCTTTAGCTTCTTTTAGATGAGCTTCATTCTTTGTTTCTGGAACAGATAAGAATGTATTTTAGGATAATTTTTGCCTCATAACTATGAAATGAAAGAGTTGTTATTTTACAGGACTTATGTCAGGCACTTAACTTTCATTTACTCTTTTAATCTTTAAATAAGAATTCTCCAAAGAAGGAATTGTATTCAATTGTAGATTAAGAAACTGAAAATGGATTTTGTGTAACTGTGTAAAAGTCACGTAACTCCTAAGTGGTAAATTCGGAATTTAACCTTAGGTCTATCTGAATTCCTGCCAATCTGTTGGTTCTATAAATTGAGAGAAGCATGGTTAAAACTTAAACACAGGTAACCTGGGAACTTTATCTTTGCAGAAATTTTAGAACTTCATTTTCATCCTTTTCATGTTTGGGGAATCTCTTTTGCTACGTGATTTATATGTTGCATGGCAATGTGGCAGCTGGATTGACTAAAGTCATCTCTGGTCTTTCATTGTATGCTCTGAACTCTTTCAGTTCATCTTTTACCTCTGCTCCTGCTACTGGCTGTTTTCTTTTTTCTTTTTTTTTCTTTTTTCTTTTTTTTTCTTTTATTTTTTTTACTGGCTGTTTTCTTCATCATTATTTATTGTAGCTATATTTGGTATTATGAATTTGCTCTGTCTTATTGCTTTCAGTATTTAGATCTCTAAAGTAGGAAGATTATTGACAACATATTAACTACTCCAAATCTCAGGGTGTATTTTAACACATTTTTATATTTAGAGAAAAATGACAAGATAACTCACAGATTCAAGGTAATTCTCATATATCTCATATTCAGTTATTAACATTTTGCATGAGTGTGGTAAATTTAATATAATTATTAAACCAATATATCAATATATTATTTTTTAAAGATTTTATTTATTTATTCATGAGAAACAGAGAGACAGAGAGGCAGAGACACAGGCAGAGAGAGAAGCAGACTCCACACAGGGAGCCCCATGTGGGACTGGATCCTGGGTCTTCAGGATCAGGCTCTGGGCTAGCGGTGGTGCTAAACCGCTGAGCCACCCAGGCTGCCCTCAATATATTATTATTAACTAAAGTCCAAACTTCATGCAGATTTCCTCAGTTTTTACATAATGTCCTTTCCAGGATGCCTCATTATATTTAGTTGTCGTGTTTACCTAGTTTTCTTTTCAATGTGACAGTTACCCAGTTTTAGATGATCTTGAAAGTTTTGAAGAGTACTGGTCAGATTTTTTTTAGGCTGTCCTTAATTTGGAACTTGTCTAATGTTTTTCTTATGATTATAATAGAGTCATTCGTGTTTGTGAGGAAGACCACAGAGTTGAAGTCCCCTTTTCATCTCATCATATCAAGTGTACATACTTAACAACATGACTTTGCTATTGATGTTAATCTTGATCACCAGACTGATAGTGTTTGTCTAATTTCCTCACTTTAAAGTTATTTTTGAGGGACGCTTGGGTGACTCAGCAGTTAAGTGTCTGCCTTTGGCTCAGAGTGTGATCCTGGAGTCCTGGGATGGAGTCCCACATGGGGTTCTCTGCATGGAGCCTGCTTCTCCCTCTACCTATGTCTCTGCCTCTCTCTCTCTCTCTCTGTCTTTCATGAATAAATAAATAAAATCTTAAAAAAATAAAGTTATTTTTTACTCTCCCCCTTTCCATTCTGTACTCCTGGAAGGAGATTGCTATGTGCCCCCTACACTTAAGAAAGGAGAATGTATACTCGAGGGCAAAGTATCAGCATACATTATTTGAAATTCTTCTGCACTGGAGATTTGTTTCTTTCCCTCCATTTATTTATTTATTCTATCATTTATTTAAAACACTATGGACTCATGAATATTTTATTTTATACTTTGGGTCATAATCCAATAATACTTTATTTTGTTGCTGAAATTTTTCCGATGTTGGCCATTCAGAGGCCTTTTAGTTGACATCTGGGACCCTTTGATATATTCCATTTTGTGAATAATTTAAAGCATTTTCCTACATCTTTGGTACTACAAGATGCTTTAGGCTTGTCATTTATATTTCTTGCCCTGATCCTAGATTCAGCCATTTCTCCAAGAACCTCTGGTTCCTTTTATTGGGACATGGAATTAGAAACCAAGATCCGGGCATTGGATATTCTCAGTGTTACTGGGATATTATTGCTTCTAACCCCTCCACAGATTAGAACAAGGGAAAATATATATACTAGCCTATGTGTTTGCACATATCTGTAAAATATTACTATATATAGCCATCTGTGTGTATATTAAGCTAATATGAGTTCATGCTAATATGTACAACTGTAATCCATTACTACGTAGATTATTCTAGACTGTCATTCAAGCCTTCCCCCATTGCTTACTTCTAAGTTCCAACTCAAAAAAGCAAGAAACTTGGCTACCATCATCTGCCATCAACTTACTAAATTATTCAATTCCAGTATACCTGTAAAACCATATCAGAATTGTTAATCTATATTCCCATGGGAAACATTTTATCGAGTAGGGTACAAATTCTTTTGGCTTTATACTTACAGATTGAGCTGAATCCCAAAGTTATGTTAGGTCAGCACTTTCTCCCTCAAACCTATCAGTCAGGTTGTTTTATACATTTATAAAACAGTTAAATTATTTCATCACATTCTACATTCTATTGTGAGATTCCTCAGACTCCTAAATTACTTTTAAAATTTGCATTCACTAAGGTTCATTATATGTAGTGTAGAGTTCCATGGATTTTGACAAATGCAGTTTCATATATCTACCATTATATTTTTCTGCAGAGTAGTTTCAATGTTTTTAAAAATTTGCTGTGCTTTATACAAATAACTCTCACCCTAATGCTGAGCCCCTGGAAAACTTTCCTCTAGATGTTTTATTATTTTTGCATTTTACATTAAATTCTGTGATGTATCTTGACTTGGTTTTTGTAAAAGCTGTAAAGCCTCAATCTAGATTCAATTTTTGCATATGGAAATCCAATTGTTCCAGCAACCATTTGCTGATAATACTTGGTCCCTTGAATCTCCTTTGCTCCTTTTTCAAAGGTCAGTTGATTCTATTTCTGGCCTCTCAATTTTGTTCCATTGGTCTATATATCTTTTCTTTAGCCAGTACCATACTGACTTGATTACTGTAGCTTTATAGTAAAATCTGAAATAGGACAGTGTGAGTCCTACAACTTTGCTCTTCTTTTTCAGTGTTTTGATAGCTATTCTAGGTATTTTGCTTTTACATATAAAGTGTAGAACCAGTTCATCGATATCCACAAAATTGGCTGCTAGGATTTTGATTGGGATTGTGTTGAATCTATAGAACAACTTGAGAAGGATCAGCATCTTAATATTGAGATTCCCAATTCAAGACACAATTCTTGGTCTCTCTCTCTCTCTCTCTCTCTCTCTTTCTTTTGCTTTCTCATATTGAGTACTTTATGATTCCTTTTATTTATTTTTTTTAATTTTTATTTATTTATGATAGTCACAGAGAGAGAGAGAGGCAGAGACACAGGCAGAGGGAGAAGCAGGCTCCATGCAGGGAGCCCGACGCGGGATTCGATCCCGGGTTTCCAGGATCGCGCCCTGGGCCAAAGGCAGGCGCCAAACCGCTGCGCCACCCAGGGATCCCTGTATGATTCCTTTTAATCTCATTTCTTAGTATAGGAATTATCTTTATTTAGAAACATTTTTTTTAGTAGTTGCAATTGGCATTTATGAAAATTCCAAGCTAGCTGGGATGAACAGGAAGTGTATTTTTCCTCTCCAAATTTTCTTTCAGGTAACACTTGAGTTATTAATTTAAGCCAGTCACATCCACATACCTATAATCTTGCTGTCCAGAGGAATAAAAAAAAAAAGAGCTCAGAATTCTGTCTGAGTTGGTGTAACATGTGTATAGAGGAAGGAATACTAACAGTACCACTTGATAAATACTAACATCAGTGTTTCACTGATGGTGGCATAGGAAGTATAATGGAAATGTTGGCAGTGGTGAGCTTCATGTCTTACACACACATTGGTGGTCACCCTGGTAGCAGTGGTGGTACCCAGTGTCATTAGTGACAGCTGTTCCAATTGTAATGGTAGAGGCATTTTCACTAGATTCATCTGATGGCATGCTTTCAGCTGAAGTTTCAGTTACTTGACTTCCACTGCTTTTGGTCCATTTTCAGAATTGCTTCTTCAGCCTTTGCATTGAGTCTGACGGATTTCTGGTATTCTTTAGTTAAGTAACTTAAACAGAACTCTGACTAGAACAGATGGGAGCAGAATTTAAAAACAAATCTCACTCAATAAAATTTCTAAGGCAAATGGAGAAAAAAAGTTCAGGTGTGTCTTGATCATGCTTCTAACTGAGTTACCCCATTTGATTTTTTAAAGGATTCCTTCAGTTAATTGCTCCCATACTTATTGTGAAGCTTGAATGGCATAATATTAAATCTTTCCAATAGTCTTGCCTGCCCAGACTGGAAGCTATGGTGTGATTCAGCATCTACAAGTCTGTTTTTATGGGCTTGGAATGGGCAGAACTTACAGAATATATCTCTGGTAGAAAATATAGAACATATTTTATTTGAATATATAGAACATACCTCTATTAAAGGTATTAGATTATATCTCTAATATTCTATATTAGAAATGTTAGAATATATCTCTAATATTCTCTATTAGAATATATAGAATATATATATCTCTGAGCAAAAATAGAGTACAAGATGCCCAGTAAAGTTCCAGGTACACGAGGAACTTAATAAATGTTACTGTCAAGATCTGTGGACTGAAGGAAAAAAAATCAAAACTTTAGAATACTTAAAGCATTTAATACTGAGAAACTATTGTAATATATTTTAAGTATCCAAAAGGCACTGTTTTGTTTTTTAGAAATACATCTTCCACTGTAAAGATTCATCTCAAACTTCCCTTCAACTTTCTGCAATAGTTACTAATTGCGTTCTTGTTGTCAACCAGTTCTTAGTCCTTGTCATTATAGGTTCAGCAGCTGCAAAGGTGAAATGTTTTGACAAATATTGAACATCATACATTTTATACTGTGGATCAGCATGGATGTTTCTTAGCTTCTTTAGATGGTTCTGTAATGGAGTTATATTTGGAAGTTTCCCAGTGTGGTGCAGAAGCCTCACGGAGAGAGGAAGTTTATAAACTGCAATTCTACAGGAAGGAGAAAGGCCAGCTGCTCATCCTGCATGATTCCTCCTTGAGCTTTTGTATTTTCCCAGCTAGACATTTCAAGCTTCCTATTTATAAATGTATCTTCAGTATACTGACTGGTGACAAAGACTCCAATTGGCCAGCATATTTTCACTCAATGTGGAGAGAAGCCATTTAAAGACTGAGGTAACATATCAACAACAACAAAAAATAAAACCTGACAATAAGGGAACATGAAGGGAAAGGAGTATCCTTGACTGTGGTACTGCCAGTCACAAAGTTATAACCTATTCACGTTACTAAAAAGATATTCTCATATCCCTGGTTGGTTTATACCAAAGTCTATAGGTTAAAAGAACTGCTAAAAAGTTTCCATATCTTTAACATTATCTGGAAAGTTCTTCAGAAAATTATAATTTTTCCTCTTGCAGGAAATTTAAAAATAATGTGTGAAGAACTTTTTAAAAATATTTAGTCTTTTACTTCCAGACTTATTTTTATGACCTAGTTGTATATCAATAAAACAGATAGGAAAATATATCAGGTAATTACTAAAGTTATTCATTATTAACTAGAGTAGTTAACATTAAGGAGCAACCAATTTAATGGAAAAAGATACTTCAGGTTATTTCTTTAAATATATTTTAGAGTTTTCCATTTCATTGACAGTAGTAGTGACATTTGCGGACCCTAAAACTGAATTATGTCAGTTCTGCCTACACATTTGAAATGATCCATGGGAAAGGTAACTTATGGGTGATAAATTCTCTTTCCAGTACCATATGGAGTAACATCAAAAGCCATGTCCTATTAACTTTGTTTTCATAGTCTAAGAGTTCATTCTGTTGTTTAACCTTAAATTAAGCTATTTTTGGAAATTAAATGTTTATTAGATAAGTTGGTTAATAGCACTTGCTGTTTGCCAGGGATTGTGCTAGGCTTTTTTTCACATATATTAACTCATTTGCTCCTCACAATCCTAGAGAATAGATTCCGTAATTATTCTCCTTTTACAGATGTGGAGATTGAAGCAAAGAGAAGCAAAATAATTTGACCAAATTTACACAGTAGGTGGCAGAGAAAATATTTGATTTCCAGAATATGTACTCTTTTAAAAACAACAACAAAAAAAGATTTATATATTTGGGAGGGGCAGAGGGTGAAGGAGAGAAAAACTTAAGCAGACTCAATGCTGAGTGTGGAGCCAAATGCGAGGCTTGATCTCACTACCCTGATACCACAATCCTGAGATCACAACCTCAGCTGAAACTAAGAATCAAACATTTAACCAACTGCCCCACCCAGGCGCCCCTCTAGAATACATACTCTTGACCATGATATAGTATTGCTTCCAGTTTTTAAAATTACCCTCATGAGTGTTATTTTCAATTTTCATGTGGTTCAAATATGGTGCCATGTTTTTTTCTAACAATATTATTTTTATTATATGTTAATCTTAACTTGTCTCTAAACCAATGCACAGTTTTGTACCACCCTACTTTGCATTAGTGGGAGGCACAATGTAGTAAAGTCAATCTCCACTACAGGGGCTTTGTTATTAAAGCAAAGGACCTATGTGTCATCTGTGTTTGTGTGTGACTATGAGTGACAAAATCACAAATAACAGTGGATTAAACAAATCGATTGCTCTCATTCATGAAGAAGTTGACTGGAGGTTGGCAGTTCAGCTACGGTATCATGGCTTCACAAGATCATCAGGGAGCCTTGTAAGTTGTTGGTCAGTCTTCCTCAGCATGTGACTTTTATGTTGTGATCCAGGATGTTGGTCAAGTTCTAGCCATCATAGGCCAAAAAATTGAAAAATAAGAACAATATAGGGCATTTCCTGAAAGCTTTAACTTCACTTCTTCTTATGTATTCCTGGTCATAGATTAATCTCAGAGACACATCCAGAGCAAGGGAGACTGGCAATGTGGTATTTATCTACACAGTCATGTTCCCAGCTGGAACTGGAGCTTCTATTATAGGAGAGAAAGGGTGAGTGGAAAGCATGTGTTAACTGCCATCTAATAGTTTCTGCTGCATCTAGGGTATAATTCGAGTTTGTTACTTGGGAATGATAAATTCTATAAATTCCATAAGTTCAGACATTCCCAATAACTACATTTTGTTGTACTTTAAAAAAGCCTCGTATTGATATACAACATTTATTTACCTTAGCATTCTTTTCTCTTACCCTCAATCAATTCCTTTGGTTATATCTCCAACATCTTACTTCTTAACCCCTGTGCAGCTGAAAAATCATGGTTACTATTATTCTACTTTCCAAAGACTACTAGTCTCCTGTCATTTCCCCTGCCAGTCTTTTCCACTGTGCTTCTGAGGGAAACTTTTACATTCCTTTTCAGCGCTTTTTGCCTCCTCTTATGAAGATAACAATTCCTTGACAACAAAACATCCCTTGTAGAACTTTCCAGAGAACGACCGCTCCTCCTCTTCCCACTGACTCATAGAAAAGGCAAGATGGTCATGTTTTTCGCATTCTTTCCTTTGTACTGCCAGATGACTATACCTCCCAGGGAACACAAGCCCATTGTTTCCCACTCACCTGCCAGAGAGCCTCCACCTTCCTCAGTGACATTATCCTGCAGTGACTCATTCTCCTGCCCTCTCCTCCTCTCCTGATCATGCCTGCAGAGTGCCTCCTTGCTTGTCATGGGATTTCAGACTCTGGGGACATGGAAATGGTGCTAAACTAAGGAGGTGTTGGGAACTGATGCAGTTTGGAGAAGAAAGATGACATTTTAAGTCTTGATAACTATTTATTTTTTTGAAGTAGGTTTGAAAAGTTGGATACTCTACCCAGTAAACCTATAAGAATTGCATACTCTACCCTGTAAACCTATGAAAACCACATTTGTTCATTAACAAAAGGACAGAACTTATTTCTGCAACTCCTAGAACTATAGACATGTAGTACATTGGCAGTTTTATATCATTTCACTAAAAACAGAACAGCCTACTCATGCTTGAGTGATCTGAGTCTCTGATGCATACATGCAGTCTTGTTGAGTTCCACATAACGAATTTCCAGATACAACATTCCATATTTACCTTCACATTGTATTTTCCAAGAAGATGTAACTCTAAATCTACTTTGCAGCCCAAGACTAATACTAACCATTTTATACATAGACCAGCTTTTCTCTGAGCCATCACTACTTAATACAATTATTTGAACTACTCACTTCAAGCCATCCCCAATTTCTATAATAACCTATTTCTTTGTTTGGGGAGAGGCATTTCAAGTTTTTTATAGTGTCTTCCTTTATTGTAACAAGACAATAAACCCTAAAGTTTTTAACTATAGGTTGGTCCCCAGAGTCATTACCAGACAGGTTATCATAAACTCCATCGTGGTATTGAAATCCTGAGGGCAATAAGATGTCACCGAGGTTGTAAACTAATTCTGCTTAGTTAGCCTAAAACTCAAAGTGTCAAAACTAATAATCTGGCAAGTCCCAGTGTGAGTGAAATTTTCCATGTAAGAATTGTAAATACAGAGGAAGGAGAGAGAATTGTAAATACAAAAGAGAGCAGTGGTAAGTAGAGTTTGGAGTTACATAGTTATGGATTTCTATTTTGACTCTAGCCATCAAAACTATGTGCCCTTGGTTGTTATTTTATCTATTAAACTGTTTTTCAACTCTGTGAATTAGGAAATAATAACACTTATAAAATAATAATTTTATAAGGATAAAATGTAATTTATTTACCATAAGCTTGAAACATGATACACTCTCAGTGAGTGATAGGTGTTATCCTTTGGTATAGTGTATTTCACGTAGAGTCAACACCTACATTTCTATATATAGCTTAAAAAGTCTTAGACAATTCATTCTATTTCACTTTGCCTTACGTGCAAAATGTGGATAAGAGTACAAATCTGACACAGTTGTGTTATTGAGTGTGATAATGTAATAGATATATATGTATAGTATTCAGTGAGCAATATGCATCCTATTAATATTAGTTTTCTATTTCTCCCTACACTTGTTTTCTAGTTATGCTTTGAGAAATATGGTAATCGAACCATACAACTGGAAGAAGATAATATATCAGTTAATATGTGTCTGTGTGTTACGTAAGTAGGTCTGTTTTCCCTGTTCCTCTTTACACCGTATGCCTCTGGCCATCTTCTGGGGAAGGAGCTATTCCTATAGCTGAGAGTCATATATGGGTGCAACCCCTCCTGACATAGTGTCCACCAGAAAAGTGTTTCCTTTTTTTTTTTCCAGAAAAGTGTTTCTGAGTCTTCTGATAACCTCACATATGTGTATGTATTGGGGTAGTGTGGGTGATATTTTCCTAGAAATTTCAGATATCAACTTGATCTCTATTACCCAAAGCAAGGACAAACAAAATAGTCATTAAAAATGTTTAAGAAGCTTTTTACTCAGGGATTCTGGTAATAAATATAATTTACAGAGTGACAGAAGACTGGACACAGAGTCCCAGTCTATTATTGCTCTTTACATTAGCAAGGATTTTAGGCTTCTATCTAGGACATCCCATAGGAATGTTCTCTTTTTCTTTTTAGACACTTTGCTTCATATATCCTGATTTCTTCTGTGTCCAGTGACCTAAGAACCCTCACTCAGAATTTATAGTCTTAAATACTGTCTTCTGTCTTATATATATTCTGACACTTTCTGTGAATCAGTTATTTGTGTGTGTGTGCGTGTGTGTAAAGCCATTAAAATAGCTTGAAATTAAATTTCATTATTATAAGGTATCCTCTATGTGATTTTATTTTAAAGTTGGAGCAAAAGTATCAACATCCTTCTTGCAACTAGAAACATTATCAATTTTTGTGGAAAGTTTTCTTTCCATTCTTAGTTGTTTGGGTTTTTTTGGGAGGTGGGGGGAGGCTTTCTTTTGCAACTAACAAGTTTTTAAACAAAGAAATAAAGACGTGCCACTGAATCAGTTTAGGTTATTTATTCCTAATTTGAGAGACATTTTTTTAAAGATTTATTTATGTATCCTTTTAGAGAGAAAGTTCATGCGAGCTGAGGGAGGAACAGGGGGAGAGCACAGAGAGAATCCACAAGCAAACTCCCCACTGAGCATGGAACCTACTCCTGGATCTCAGGACCCTGAAAACATGACCTGAGCCAAAACTAAGTGTTGGCCACTCAATGGACTGAGCCACCTAGGTGCTCTAAGTTCTAATTCCAAGATATCTTTCAGATACCAAAGAAATTAAGAATAACTTCAGAAAAAAGTTGTATCACTATATATATTATAAAACAGCCATTCTGATTCAGAATAGATGAGTTTTTTTAAAATATTTTATTTATTTATTCATGAGAGACACAAAGAGAGAGGCAGAGACATAGGCAGAGGGAGGAGAAGCAAGCACCATGCAGGGAGCCTGATGCAGGACTCAATCCTGGGACTCCAGGATCATGCCCTGAGCTGAAGTCAGGTGCTCAACCACTGAGCTACCCAGGTGTCCCATAGATGAGATCTTTAAGTGAGGTTTTGTGTGATTATTTCAGGAAGTAGGGAGCATTTAGTTTATGGGACATCTCCATTTTATATTCTAGTTTGTGTGATAATTTCCAAAGAGCCATTCTTTATAAATCCATAGATTCTAGGAATATTTCCATAAGCAGTCCTTAACAAGGAACATACTAGAGACATTCTCGGTCTAAGATAACTTTATTTTTTTAGATTAAAAAAATTATAGCATCATCTGACTGGCTCAGTTGGTTAAGCATCTGACTTCAGCTCAGATCATGATCTTGGCATCCTGGAATTGAGCCCCACATTAGGCTCTCCACTCAGTAGGGAATCTGCAGGTCCCTCTCCCTCTCCCTTTGTTTGCCTCTCTTCCCACTCCTGTTCTCTTTCTCTCGCAGATAAGTAAATAATCTTTGAAAGAAATTATAATGCAGATATTTCAAAATTCAAATGGTACAAAGGGACCATGGAAATTCTCCAATCCTTGAGATCAATGTTACTTGAGAGCAATGTTACTTGCATATTTTGAGGCCACTTTAAACTTAATTTTTGATCTGAGATTCTTCAGAAAATTCAAATTTAAAGTTTGGTGGCAAATCCATGTGAGATCTAATGAAGATTTCAATTCTCAGAGATTTTCTTTCACCCTGTAATCAACACCAAGACTTGAGTTCCCCTAGATGGTGGGAGGTGCTTTCTTCCCTCTCCCCTACAAACATACATCTAAGATGGAGGAGGGGCCAGGAGAAAGGAATCGTTTCTATTAAAATTTCCTAAATGTAGGATGTCTGTTTAGTCTTCTGTACTTTCAAGACCCTCAAGATGAGGAAAAACTAAACTTGACTTTATTTGGTTCAACAAATGGCTTCAAGCATACATCGACTCTATTACAACCCTTAGTTCTTGGTTCCCACTATTATATACTTGTTCTTAGTTTAAGTTCCTTTAGGTTTTATTCAGCTCACAAATGCATGCAAGAGTTTTTCTTTTACAAATATTTCTCTAGTATTGCACACATGTACTGTTTTTCCCCGTTTTTTGTTGGAAAAAGGGATGTCTGGATTTGTGCTCTCCAGATTGTTGAAAATAGAAATTTTGCTTCTTAATTTTTGATGACCCTTGCATTTATTCATAGACAAGATTTTACAGATGCATATCTTGGGGAAAAAACAACTAATTCAATTCAATGAGAATCCTTTACCCTTTCTGTATCACTATAACCTTTCTCTCCCTCTCTCTTTCTCTCTCGTTCTTGTCTTTCCCTAAAGATTGAGTTTTAATACATACTATATTCTTCTACTTTTGAAGAATGTTATGTTTTAGAATGTTTAAGGATTATTATTGTCTCACAGTCTTGCTACTTTATCTATTATTCTTGACTTATTTTTTAGCATTATATCCATAATAACACACCATTTTAATTCACATTTCAAATGGCTTATGTCAGAGTTTATGAATAGCTAAAATAGCAAATAGTATGTAACAAATATTATAGCCATATTTTTTGCTTTGAAATATATTCTAATGTTATGTTTAGAGGCAGCTCATAACCAAATTATATAAATTTTTATTTTTTCTGAGGAAAACACATGTACATTGAAACAAATTTAAAGAATTGGAGTAAACATTTAAGAAGGAATAATAATATCCCATATGAAGAAAAGCCTAGAGTATTAATGATTTTTTTGTTTCATATGTTTCTTATTTTTAAGCAAATTTTCATTCTAAAAGTTGAGATCATTTTGTGTATAATGTTTTTTGCCTATCTTTATATAGAGCTATTTAATATTCTTTATGTTTCTGGTTTAATGGTTGCATAGTCTCCTGTTAAAGTATGTAATACTTCGTTTTTTTAATACTTAGATATTTTAACCAAATTCCTCTTATTGGAGATTTATATAGTTTCTAATTATTTAGTATTTTAGACATCACTGATACAATAGTTACTTTTGTACTTAAATAATTTATATATCTCTATTTTCTTAGAGTAAATATGTAGAAGTAGAATTCCTGGGTCAAAGAGAATTTCAAGGTTTTTGAAATGTCATTTTATCTGTTAATATTCTCCAGAAGTAAGGGAGAATTTACGTTTCCTCCAATACTAATAGAGGAATACTAACCTTTAATTAAGATTAAAATTTTCTCAGTAAGCCAACCATGGGTATTATTACTGAGGTACGTTATTTTAGTAATTTGCCAAAACAAGAAACTGGCACTAGTTTAAAACGTATTTCTTATCACCTTCATAGGTTCAGAGAACTCTTTATGAAGCACATCCCTTTTTAAAGGTAAATAGCACTTGAAAAGTATAGAGCTTATTTTCTTCTCTCTAAACCTCTTTATGTTTCTTGTGTGTATTTTTTAAATGTATTCAATCATCAGTATAGAGCCCTTATTTGTTCTATCCATTTACCTAGATATCAGCAACTGGAAAAGCTCAAAATTGTTGGTAGATACTCTGATTTTTTTTTTAATAGAAGTTTTACCATCTCAGTACATTTTAGTTTACTCATGAGGTAGCATTCAATGATATCATAGTAGACACAAAGAACACACAATAGACACACGAAAAAGATTCTTGAGACTAACTTGACCTTCTACTTCTGTCTCAAACACTTAGTGATTATAAACCTTGAGCAAGTTATTATACATTTCTGCCTCAATGTCTGTGTATTTAGAATGGATAATAATAGTAATTTACCACATGCAATTGTTTGAATAAGTGGATTATCTGATAAGTATAATATACTGAAAGGAATACGTGGCATGTTAGTTATTATTGCTACTATATTATTGGATCAATAATTTTAATTTTAAATGGAAAATCCAGATACTTTACTGATGCCTCTCACTCTAGAGTTCTGATAATGAACATGTACAAGAATCACAAACTGCTCATTTTACTGGTTTAAGTATCATACACAACGATGGAAAGTACTGGCAAAAGCTGACTAAAAATATCTTGGCTCAGGTTTAAAGATGAAGTAAAGCTTGGAATAGATTTGTCTTTGTCATTATATTCCTAGGAGTGTATAAAGAGATGAGAGAGAAAAGATGAGAACTGGTCCTTTGCAGAGCAGATTTAGTACCATCAATAATAGTAGCAAGCATGGCACTCATGCAATCACAGATCATCCAGGATGATAGATATGAAAAGTTCTAGAAGAAACTGAACATGAGAGATGCCTTTTAGAGAATGGTACCTCAACCACTAGTGATGTAGCCTGAGGAATATGTCAGATTCTGACCAATAAGATTGGCCACCATAGCCCTGGGAAGGTGCAGATAATGTGCTGAGGGAGACTAGACATACTTTCTCCAATGTGGCCTCAGGAGATCCAGAAAAATTCTCCCTTCTGTGGCCTGAGGCTAAAACATGGCAAAGGACTATGTGTCTCCACTTTCCATACTCCAAGAATTTATAATTTAGATTTGACATATTATAATCCCATAAAAGCCATGGCATAGCCATCACAAAGTTTTACTGTTCACAGTGTAAATATATTGAAAATTCTTAGTCTGTTCTTTGTGCTGAGACAATACAAAAAGTCATGAATGATGGAAAGTTCAAAATGAGTCTGTCCCATGACTTTTGGGAGCTTCAGGTTTGCAAGGGTTTAATTTCTGCTGTCATGGAAACTGTCAGCACCAACTCTCAGTGATTTCCTGCAGGCGGAGTGACAACATTTCTAAGAAGAATGATACTGTCTCTATTACCATCAATCAATATTTATTGAACTCCAGCAGCCGGTCTTGAGCCACATTAGGAGCTTGCACTGAGATTTGCCCCCAGCTAGCATGTGGTTGAACTGAGACACAGGAGGTCAGACAGGTGAAACAAAGCAGCTCCAGAATATAGCCAAGAATTAAGGTTATAAATCCTGTAGAATTAGAACTTTAGTGACTGAATCACTTGGGTCCTGGTGAAAATTTAAGAACACGTTAAATGTCAAGGTGTGAACTGAAGGAATTTAGGTTCTGTCAGAAATGGTAACACTGGAATTATGTACTTTTAGAATACACATGTTTGACAGATTCATTTTTCTTAATGTTCCTTATATTCTTTTCTGTTGCTTGATATTTGAGATTCTTATTCTATGAATATCCTTTCTTCAGTCTTCGTTATCTACCAAGTATTTTACAAAACCATTCAGCTAGAAGCATCTAGGAGTCAGGGTAAAGTTTCTCCATCAAATCATTCTGTTGAGATTCATGTCTGAATTATTCTACCTTTGTCTTAAGCTGTTTTCTTACCTCTTCATCCGCTATTTCTGTACATGCAGTTTGCTTGATCAAAGCATCTCTAGGAAGCCTCAGATGTGTGGCTAACATCTTTCCTTAAGTTCATCCCTCTCTGAACTTATAGATTAGCTCTTGTAGTTCACATCTCTTGACTCTATTGCTTTTTCTGTTTCTTCTCCTATGACTAAGCAAAAATTAAAACAGTTTCAAAGCCCAGTATCATGCCATTCCCATATACTGCCCCTATAGTCTAGAATTATCTTCCCTCAACTAACATTACATACTGGGTTCTAAGGACTAACTCTTTTATGACTTAAAACGCCTCCTCCTTGGCGGAACTTTATTCCATTTCCTGTGTCTAGTTATGTACTTCCTCCCTGTTTCCACTACACTTAAAAAAAATTCAGTTACAGCGTTTAATTTATTATATTGTACTTATTCATTTAAATATCTGTCTCTGCATTTCCCTGAGAGCTCCTTAATGAAAGTGGCTACATCTCATTTATCTTGGCATCTTCTGCTTACACTCAGCAATTGGCATCAATATAGATTTGTTTATTGAAATGAATCAAGAATAAAATATAAGGTTTAATAAAGAAAACAAAACCATTCTCTGAATCCTCACTGTTTTGATCCCTCAGAGTAATGCACTGCCTTACATCTACAGCCTGACAGAGGAGTCACTCTTGTTGACTTCATATGTCAGCATATGATACATGCTGAACTGATGTTAATTTATATTAGTTTATATTAAATCAGTTTCTAATGTTGAGTTAAAATTGTTAAACACTCAAAAATGCCTGGATCCACCAAATGGTTCAGTGCCTCCTATTCTCAGGAGCTGATAGTGACATTTGTAGAAGTTGTGAAATACCACGGTTGCATCTGGAAAGCTTGACAAATATAATGCTGCATTTTAGTTTTTAGAGAGAAATAAAGGGTTGGCAGTGGAGTAGAATAGTTAATGTTTTGAGGCTTTCTGCTAGCATCTGAATAACTACATCCTTAGTTAGTCTTCACAATAAGCTTATAGGTAGGTTTTTGTTTTTTTAACTTACTTATCTTTTTCATTTTTCAAATGGGGAAGTTGAAGAAATAGGAATGTAGATCTGTTCATCTGTGGAAACGTACTAACATCTTAATGACATTATCATATTCTCTGCTATAAGTATTTGTTGGTATCATTATCATTTCATTAAAAATACCTACCTTTATTGAGGTAATATTGACATGTAAAGAGCTATATATATTTAATGTATACAAGTTGATGAGTATGGGGATAAGTATATACCCATGAAACTATCACCACCCACAAGGTCATAAACATATTCATCACCTGTTGAAGTTTTTTCTCAATCTTTCTTCTTCTTATTATTTATGTGGTAAGAGCACATGAGATCTACCCTGTTAGAAAAATTTAAGTGTACAATACAGTATTGTTAGCTGTAGGCACTATGCTGTATAATAGATCTCCACAACTTATTTTGCATGACTAAAGCTTTGTACCCTTTGACCATAACTTCCTCATTACCCGCTTCCCTAACCCCTGGCAATCTCATTCTGCTCTCTCCTTCTATGAGTTTAATGATTTCATATTCTAGATACAAGTGAGATCATGCAGTATTTCTTTCTGTGTTTGGCTTATTTCATTTAGAATAATGTCTCCAGGCTCATTCATGTTGTCACAAAGGCAGTATTTTCTTCTTTTTGTAAGGTTGAAATTATATTGTATGTATATACCACATTTAAAAAAGATCCATTCATCTGTCCCTGGACTTTTAAATTGTTTCCATATCTTGACGAATGCGAATAATGCTGCAATGAACACAAGAGTGAAAGTATCTCTTTGAGATCTTGATTTCACTTCCTTTATCAACATTTCATTCTGATTAGAACAGAGAAGATAAAAAGTTTGAAATCTTTTTCTCAGTTTGAAATTTTATTTCTTTCAACTTGAGAATATCTGAACCAAATAGCTAGACAACACAGAAAAATGCAGCTTCCTTCATGTGGTCTGGCACTTAGGTGATGCCATTGCAAGGATGGGTTAAACAGGGTAGTAGAAAAAAAAAACATAGCTTTTCAAAATGTGGTATATGTAATTTCATCATGCATCTGTGGGGTGTTGGGATATTCTAACATAGCAACTATAGTCAAACATATTCTAATGTAAAATTTAAGCAATTTCAAAATTAAATATAACAGGAATTTACTTGCTATTTTCGCTTATTTGCACCATTTTTGACCTTTACCTGGAGAAGTTAACATGATATTATATAGCTTGCTTATGAGAAACAAAGCTAGCACTCAGAAGAAAAAAAAAATCAGAATTAGATTCTAAACCTCAGTTGCTAATCTGTTGCTTAGTTACAACACCAGGCGGTTTCCATAGTATATTGTGTCACAATCATTAGCTCTGGCATTTACATTTGTAAACCTACTTTGTTTGGGTCATTTTCCATAATACTGTTAAAATATTCAGACCTTTGCCTTAAGTAAAATGGTATCAAGCTTCTAAAGTGTTTTTTACTTAAAAAAAATCCTAAAGTCATTCCCCCCCCCAAAAAACCCCACATTTCAGCAAAATTTACAAGAAATGATGTTCCTCATGTCGTGTTGCATTTCTTAAATCCTAGAAAGATAGCAATTAAAATATAGCTATTATTGGTGACTCATAATTATAGTCTTTCAGATCATTTTATCATCCTGTTAAATATCTTCAAACATTTTGAAACATATGTTTGATGAATGACCATATTTTTGAACATATTGAAAACACTTCATCACCATATTTTACCAGTAGGTTCCACTATGTTTTACTGCCATTGAGTACCCAGCTGCTTCTTTCTCTCAAACCTGCCAGAAGATTCATTATGGAGCCCTTTCTCTTAATGCTTTTGTTCCACTTCTTTCAATTATGTAATTCTTAACATATGCCATCCTACTGTTGACCTAAGGTGGTATTAAGAATTTAATGACTTAAACAAAGGAGTATTCTCTTTTCTCTTTTCATCCATTTTCTAAAATGATTGCCAAGCAAGAATAGATATATTTTAGGAAGAAGGGAGAATTTGTGAAAAAATTATTATTAATTACATAAGCCAAAGTGGGGAAAACATATGACAGTTACATACAGAAGATACTCAAGGTCCGGCATCATCTCACTGTGACTGATAAACACTCAGTATAATTGGGGGAAGAAAAGAAAAAAATAGAAGTTTTCTCATGGTAGTTTTCAACTATATAATTTTTTTAAAATTTAAGAGAGTACTATATATGTCACTAAAATCACACATATCACTGAAATCTTGATAGTTTTTTTTAAAGATTTATTTAAATAAATAAATCTCTTTGAGAAAGAAAGAATGGGAGGAGGGGTGGGGGGAGGGGAGAGAGAGAGAGAGGATCCTCAAGCAAACTCTCCACTGAATGTGAAGCCCAACACAGGGCTCTATTACAGGACACTGAGATCATGAGCTAAGGTGAAACCAAGAGTTGGATGCTTAACAAACTGAGTCACCCAGAGACCCTTGATAAATTTTAATAAAATATAAAAATAATTGCAGCCAAAGAAGTAAAATCCATTCATTCCCTCACCAAATGCCCTAGAATGTCTATTATGTGTCAGAAACTGTCTTAGATATTGAGTTTAAACTGCTGAGCAAGATGGACAAAGTCCCTGCCTTATAGAACTTAGAGTATTGCTCTTTTGAATTACATATTGATTTCCATGCTTTTGTCAGCATTTAGGTTTCCATAGTTGTTGACATGTCTAAAGATGCCCGGAGTCTAAGATTTAAAGGGAATATTGGCCTACTTCCACTTTACCTATCTATGAATTTTTCAATGATCTCTTTAATCCCTCTTCCACACCAAAAGGGGTTTACTTTTGTATTGTTCTCCAGAGTATTTCTTCTGGATCTAAGATATGAGAAAAAATATGCAAAGATGAAGGAATAAGAAATGCCTAGTCATACTTACATTGAACTTAACATTAAAGTATGCTAAGTGTGTTTTCTTTGGCTTCTGCTTTAAATTTCTGATAACCAAGGCTACTGTGAAAACTTTTATGAGAAAAAAAGACCCTCCCCTTTTCTAATTCTTCAGGATAAGATTTTTTTTTATCTAAAAGGAAACTTTGAGATCTGATCTAAACACCAGTAAGGGATAACCGATAAATTTGTGTTTAGGTTCAGTTTTGAAGTAGTACCTCCTGTGATGAAAGATTCATTACTTTTCCTTTTTTTGAACTGTTTTTGGAGTCTATTTTTTGAACAATACTCCTGCTACTGTGGGAACTATTAAGGGATTTATAGACAAATAAGCTAATAAATAAAGAAAATGATAATGGCACCACACAGTTATCCATTAGTCCCATGATATTTGCTTCTGTTATTCATAGAATGTCAAAAGAAATACCTGTCCTCAAGAAATTTTGAATCTATTTAGAGAACTGAGATATGTATGCTATAGAGGTATAAGATCCCAGATGTTTTGTGACTGTAGTGCCAATTACATAGGGTTATTATGGTCGGTTACACCTTACTGAAGACATGAAATGTAACCTGACCCTTATGGGCTACATAAGAATTAAAGTGGTAGGGACGCCTGGGTGGCTCAGCAGTTGAGCATCTGCCTTCAGCTCAGGGCATGATTCTGGAATCCTGGGATCGATCAGTCCCACATCACGCTCCCTGGGGGAGCCTGCTTCTCCCTCTGACTATCTCTTCCTCTCTCTTTGTGTCTCTCATGAATAAGTAAATAAATTTTTTTTTAAAAAAAAGAAACTGGTAGATCTTTATGAGTGAAATCATATGGTATTGGTTTTGACAGGTGCCATATTATTTCACTCATAAGTGGAATCTAAAACAAAACAAGGGGTGCCTGGATGGCTCAATCAGTTAAGCATCTGCCTTTGGCTCAGGTCATTATCCTGGGGTCCTAGGATCGAGTCCTGCATTGGGCTCCCTGCTCAGCATGGAGTCTGCTTATCTGACTCCCTCTGCCTCTGTCCCTCTGCTTATGTTCTCTCTCTCAAATAAATAAATTAAAAAATATTTGAAAAATAAAGCAAACAAAAAACAAGAAATAAACCTACAAATGAATAAACAATCAAAATGCAGAATCAGACCTATAACTACAGAGAACAAACCCATGATTACTAGAGGGGAGGAAGAGAGAGGTTGGGCAAAAGGATGAAGGACAGTAGAAGGTACAGGCTTCCAGGTATGGAATGAATAAGTCATGGGAATAAAAGGCATAGCATAGGAATATAATCAATGATTTTGTAATAGTGATGTATGGGGACAGATGGCAGTTACACTAGTGATGAACATAGCATAAGATATAAACTTGTTGAATCACTATATTGCACACTTGAAATTAATGTAACATTGTGTGTTGACTATATTCAAATAATGAACAAACAGTTAAATCTTTGAGGACAATCAAATTAGTAGAAAGAATGAGGATACATAATATTTGTTCAAGAACAACTAGAAGAATGGTCTGGCATATGATACAGTGCCAGGGACTGGAGCATAAATTGTAGACATCAATCTATAGGGGCTATTGAACTTATACCATAAACACTAGACCACTGGTGAAAGATGTTGAAAACAGAATAATAACTATTGAATGAAAGTGATATCAAGTCTGTAAGATAAATTAGTGTAGAGCTACACTAAAGTGTGGGTTGGAGGTAATAAATCTAGGGAAATGGTAGTGTGAGTAGACATAACATATGGGTTTGAGAGGCATTAAGAGGTAAACAAACTGATGTGCTGACTAATTTGGTAAAAGATGACTAGTCAACTGAACGTATTCAGTAAGTTTACTTGATCAACAAAGAGAAATAGAAAAACTTCAGCAAATCATTCCTTTTTTAAAAGGATTTTAAAAATGTAATAATAAGAAGAATATCATGGGACAAGAAGGATGTTAATTAACATCTCTTTAACTCCTTTCTATTTTCTTTACATTAGCTTTCTCTGACCCTTGCTTCTTAATGCAGTGAATAGGAATTGGTAAACTCTACTATGATTAACCTCCTTCTTCTCACTTTAAACTGAACATTTTATTCGAAGTGTCTCTTCCAGCCAGTACAATAAGGCAGCGAATCACACGGATGATTCTTAACATTACTGTTCAAGTGACATATACTCTGGTCTTAAAGAATCATTAATTATCCGTTCTGGAGACAGTCTTGACACTGTCTTCAAATAAGCCACTTGTATTCTAATTAATATGCGAAATGATTTCTGATCTTTGGTAAAAGCTCTATTTAAGTGGATTATACTCAGCTGCAACTCAGCCAGGTTGGGAACTACGGTGGTAGGGGCAGTGTGGCTCATTTAATCACACATAAATAAGTGATGAAGCCTCAAATGAGGCTTTAAATGGCAGTCATTTTATTTCGATCCCAAGATTTATTTTAAAACATCATGTCCTATCAACGATATTTCCAGGACTATGAGTGGAGGATAAATTTTCTAAAGTACATACTTACGTCGTATGAACAGTATACACGAGTATGCTAGAAAACATTGTCTTTCTTAGGGAATTGGAAAATAAGCATGTTCAGTTTTTAAAAGTTGAACATTTTGGTGTTGATTGAGTTGCCTCTTTTGAGAAACAGTTTTGACATATCACATATGGTGTAACCGATACTATTTGAAATAAAGAGGAAGGAATCATGTATAAATCTCTTGGAAAGTAAGTCCACAATAAATTTTAGATTAAACTGTGCATGATAATAACATGTATGATAGGCTTCTTTACATCATGGAAGTTTCATTTGTTCAAGAAAAAAACAGTTTTACTGATAATTTAAGCAAGGAAACACTTAAATTACAGAAATACTGAAAGATAATTTTCAATGATTGTTAATAAAATTTTCTTCATCATTCCTCTGTACTAAACTTTAATATATTAAAAATACCCATATTTTACCAATCAATCCCTACTTACCAAATAAATGTTTACTTTTTATAAATATAAAAGCCACATAGAGCATATGTGACCTAAGTAGTAAGTCTTAAACATAATGTACTTTATATGATAATAGCAAACATTTCCAGTATATTTGCTGTGTTAGATACTTTACATGTGTTATTTTGTTTAATCTTTACTATGTACCTGTGAGATAGGCACTATTATTACCTCTATTTCGTAGATGAGAGAATTAATGTTTTTTTTTTTTTTTTGAGGGAATTAATGTTGACAGAAACTAAGAAATTACAAAGGACACACACATAATGGGAAAAGCAGAAGTAGAACCAAACCTCACTAGTCTGATTCTGGAGTTAATGCACTTAATATACTGAATTGTCTTCATTATGCTAGTGATACATTTTTCAAATTCATGTTCCACACTAATAAAGGAGTTGGGCTTAATATTCCCTTTCAATATAATAGTTAAGACATTTTGTTCTTGTCCACATTGATAGTACCACTGAGATTTAGTAACTGATTTTTTTTTAAATTTGAAAAACATAACTGATTGGCAAAATCTAAAAGACACACTAATTGGGATGTCTGGGTGACTCAGCATTTGAGTGTCTGTCTTTGGCTCAGGGTGTGATCCTGGAGTCCTGGGATCTAGTTGCACATCAGGCTTCCTGCATGGAGTCCCATATCAGGCTTCTACCTCTGCCTATGTCTCTGCCTCTCTCTCTCTGTGTCTCTTATGAATTAATAAAATCTAAAAAAAAAAAAAAAAAAAAAAAGACACACTAATATGGCCACTAAGACAGGTGAACAAGTGAGAAGTATGTTTCTAGAAAGCAAAGTCATCTTCCAAAATCATTGGCTCATATGAACACAAAGGGTATCTTGGTCTACAACACATTCCTGTCCTTTGCCTTTTTTGTGACATCCTCCAATACATATATAGGCAAGAACCAAGTCCATTACTTGAATCTAAATATTATTTATAATAATAGAAGTTTGTCAAGGGAAATGAAAAGCTGGTGTATGTGTTTATGTGTATGTGTGTGTCTTCAGTAGGTATCTACTGAGTGTTAGAGGTTGTGCAGATTTCTGCCAACTATATCCAATGACTCTATCATCCAAAATTCAAATGTTCTCATTTAAAACTGTCTTTAAAACTTCTTCCTTTGTATGAGCCAGCATATTATAGGTTCTAAGTTCTAACTTCTGAGGTTTATAAGACATATCATTTACTAGAATGTAGTCCCAAAAGAAAATATGTTTTTCAAAGAGTCAATTGCAACATTTAAAATAGCAATTGGAAATGTTTTATTTATTTATTTGTTTATTTTTTAGTAACTTTTGAAATGAAATACCCTTTAGAGCAAATTGAATTCAGAACCCCATCTCTGACCTAGAATGAAGAATAATTTTCTTTGGTCATGTTCCCATGGAATCGGAATTTTCTCAGTGGAATCATTTAAGAGAGATTATAAAACAAACAAATAAATACACAAGGAATGAGGAATTGCCCTGTCTTATAGTATTAAACAAAATAAATTGTCCCAGAGGTATAAACAGATACAGTTATGCATATTCACTTGTATTTAGGTTCCATGGCCAAATTTTAGGGCATGAAATGTCCTTTGTTTTTGAGCTGTGTGTCTATATGTGTTTTTAACCAAACATATTATGTATATAGATTTCTGACAATAAACAAATCTAAGTAGTAAAAAATTAAATCAAATTGGATTTTCCCACTCTTTTATCCTTGACTTCAAGAATTAAATTTGAATGTTCCTTCAGTATGTTCCTTGTTAGAAAATAAGAACATAACGAAGAAGATCTCACAAACCAGGACTCATGGTAACAGATACAAGTACATCCCAGGAGAAATGATGGGCTACAATCCATCTGGAAGGATTACGGGGTAATGGAAAACATTTATTAACCCCTGCTCTCCTTGCTTCTTTTTCCCTTTTCCTCCACAAATCTGATGGCCCCTGCCTTCAGGTTGGAGAGGAAGTTTTCATTAGAGCAAAAAATGAAATCAGGAGATTCAGCAACACCTTTTGACCAGTAGCGGAAGAAGAGTTGCAGCGAGTAGGTTAGGTGTGATAACAAAGATGTGCTTTTTGAGGTGTTTGAATAAACTCTGAGTTTCAAGATTCTCAAATTCAAAATCATCTAAAGCTCAAGTATTGACATCGACAGGTTTGCAATAAAGCCGCATTTCTTCTAACTAGCATTGTAAGTCCCTGTTTACTAAAAGAACCTTAACTTGAAATCCAGCCTTCATGAGAACCCCATCCTTCTGCCAAAAACTTGACAACCTACTAAGAAAATAGGGTTGAGTTGTGTCCTTACTAGCCTCCTCTTTCTGCTCCACCTCACCCCAACTCTGATCCTACAAGTCCTTAGGATGTGGGCTTCCAACTGTTACCAGCCAATGTGGCTGTGGAATCAGAATGGCCGTCTGACTTCCAGAATCATTGCCGCCCTTTACACCTCTTCCCTTGCTGGACTCTGCTTACTGGATCTCATGTTTCTACAAGGTAATGCTCAAGCCACACCTGAGCTTGCCCGCTCCTTTGAATAACATGAGTTAGTGCATCTCGAACTATAGTGTGCATACAAGTCACACAGGAGGGAATTATGTGTGTCCAAAGCCTGTGTGAGGACGGGGACCATGATTCTGCATGTCTAAAATGCACTCAGTTAGTAACTGTGCCACTTTCCATGGGCCAGACTAGTAACAGTAACATATTAGATTGTCAGATTGCCTCCTTCAGCTTAATATCTAATGCCTATCTCAGATGCCTCCACCCTCCCAATTCTTGGAAATGTGTAGTTGAGGACAATGACCAACCTAGGTATCAATGAATGCACTGCTTTATCATTGTTCCAAGATGCCTGCTATATCTAGCAGGAATAGGCATTGCTCTTATTGTTTTCATAATACTGCAAGACAGGGACAAAAGTTACTTTATTTATCCCTTTCTTCCTGCCAAAAGCCTCCTCCAAACTACCACACTCTCATGGGAGCAGGCTGCCACCTGTGATAAGATTGGTGACTAGAACTGGGAGTTCCCTTTTCATATGCTCCTTCATTTGTGAAAACTATAGTGAGGCTTTTCTCTAATTGCCTCACCCACCTGCACTCAGGGGAAAGAAATTGTTATTTTCACTAGTAAAGCCAAATAATCTCCCTAGGGTTGCAAAAAAGTGTATTGATAGATTGACCGCCCTGTGGGGCCACAAGTCAAGGAATGTTTAAGGCCTTCAGACCATCAGGGTCCTGCAAATCTACAGATATGGAACACAGTGTTGCTTGCTTTCCCAGACACTATAAAAGAAAGTTAGACAATTTGTTGGCTTTATGTTTTACACTGACATTCTTTTTCCACTAAAAGGGAAGCATCAGGGCACCTGGGTCGCTCAATTGGTTAAGCCTCTGACTTCAGCTTAGGTTATGATCTCATGACCTGAAATTGAGCCCCTGGGATTGAGCCCCAGGTTGAGCAGGAAGCCTGCTTCTGCTTCTCCCTCTGTCCCTCCTGTCTGCTCCTGCTCTCTCTCTCTATCCAATAATAAAATCTAGAAAGAAGAAGAAAGAAAGAAAAAGAAAAAGAAAGAAAGAAAGAAAGAAAGAAAGAAAGAAAGAAAGAAAGAAAGAGAAAGAAAGAAAGAAAGAGAGAGAGAGAAAGAAAGAGAAAGAAAGAAAGAAAGAAAGAAGAAGAAGAAGAAGAAAGAAAGAAAGAAAGAAAGAAAGAAAGAAAGAAAGAAAGAAGAAAGAAAGAAAGAAAGAAAGAAAGAAAGAAAGAAAGAAAGAAAGAAAGAAAGAAAGAAAGAAAGAAAGAAAGAAAGAAAGAAAGAAAGAAAGAAAGAAAGAAAGAAAGAAAGAAAGAAAGAAAGAAAGAAAGAAAGAAAGAAAGAAAGAAAGAAAGAATCAGACAGTAATAGACTGAGAAAACATCAGGGAGCAGCAAGCCAAGCAATGCCCTCAGCAGCTTTTCTTGGTGTTGCACATTTCTTTTTTTTTTTTTACCACAACAGTGGGAGAACTATTCCATAGGAAATAAAGTCTTAGCTGAAAGTTAATGCCATCTGAAGTTGGAGGATTAGCATCCATGTTTGAGAGAGGTCCCTGAGGCCACTAAGAATTTGCCCAGCTAACAGCTCTGAATTTGCAAGGGAACATGATGACAATACTGATAAAGTCTGAAACTACTTTTTAGCTTTAAAAAAATTACCCGAGACCTGAGTGGCTCAGTGGTTGATCATCTGCCTTCAGCTCAAGGCGTGATCCCAGGGTCCTAGGATCGAGTCCTAGTCCTCCTTCCTGCAAGGACCCTGATGTGGGGCATGATCCGGGAGTCCTAGGATTGAGTCCCACATCGGGCTTCCCATGGGGAGCCTTCTTCTCCCTCTGCCTATGTCTCTGCCTCTCTTTCTGGGTCTCTCATGGATAAATAAATAACATCTTTAAACATAAATAATAAAAAAAAATTTAAAAATTACTCTGTGGAAAAAATAATTTTTCTTTTTTTCGTATTTGGTTCAAAAAAGGTAAAAATGCCATTAACCATTTTTCTCCATATTAACCTTCACTAAAGTGTTCTTTCTAACATTAATCTTACTGTTTTGACTAGTTTAAATACTTAATGGTATAAAAACTTCCTATTCCAATTGTCTTTTGTAAACATGTATTTATGTATAAGTATCTTCCTACATTCTCTGATATTTCAGATGTTCTAAAACTTCAAATATGTCTTGGGCATCATTGAATATATTGATAAAGCAGTGACTAATGATATTCTCTTCTATCTGATAGCCATCTTTTGTCTCTGATCATGTATTTGGAGTTAGTGGAAGTTTGACATAACCTATCCTCAACTTTATGTTGATAAATCTAAATCATTTAGTTCATATCAATCAATCACATACTTATTAAACACGTACTGTGTGTCCTTTTATGTCAGTCACTGAGCTAGGGTAAAGGTTTTTTACTTTACTGACTGTTTTTTATTTTGCTAAAACCTATTTTCTTCACATTTCATGTCACTTTAATTTTGCTACAGTTTTCAGCTTTATTAAGGTATAATTGACAAATAACATGATAAGATGTTTAAGGTATTGAATGTGATGATCACTTTTATCATATTTTGAACACTATAGATGTAGTTACCTAGTCTTAAGTTTTTTCTCAATTATCAAGGACATCTACCCATGCCCCAGTATCTGCTGCAATTTTACTTATTATACACACACAAACCTCTTTCAATATAAAAAACTACCTCAAAATAGCATGTATATTTATGCCAATATTGTATCTTCTACTTGACATTTAGTATTAGCTTGTATCTGGCATGAATTTTCCACTTTTTATTTAATTATATATGTTTCTGTATAGTTACATCAACTGCTGTAATAAAGTAGTGTGTAGGGGTGAGTAGCTTGTATTTTTTATAAATCAGTGTATATATGCATTTTATAGAATTGACATAAGGTGAATAAGTATGTTCACAGAATGTCTTTCTCATTAAAAATGAATTCTTTTTTTTTTTTTTATGATAGTCACACACACACACACACACACAGAGAGAGAGAGGCAGAGACACAGGGAGAGGGAGAAGCAGGCTCCATGCACCGGGAGCCTGATGTGGGATTCGATCCCAGGTCTCCAGGATCGCGCCCTGGGCCAAAGGCAGGCGCTAAACTGCTGCGCCACCCAGGGATCCCATGAATTCCTTTTTAAGATAAAAATGCGTCAAAGAGTCCTTGCCTCCAGCTTTAGATGCACCAGCAGCATTGTTCAGCTGCTATACAGGGTGGGTAAAGTGTCAGCCATGGACTCATATCGATCATGGCTCATAATGGACTTCTTTGGGACCATTAAATTTGCATTAAATGTGCACAATAGTGTGTAACTTGCAAAGCTGTTGTACAGATTAAAATGTTGAGCAATCTGCTAAGGCCTCCTTAGAACGTTGAAAGCCCTAAGCAGTCATGATCTTGTAAAATTCATGGAATGCACCATTTGGGGGCTGCACCACTCTGGTCCTAGGGTGCTTGGGGAGTGGATCGAATATGACTTGCAGGCTGCGACCTGGAACCTGGCCTCAGTCCCACCTGTCAAACCATTACCCAGGGTAGAGCTTCAGGTGCAGATCCATCTCCCTCAGGGTTTCTCTGCCCATCCCCTCTGCACCCTACACCTTTTGATCATTTCCCCCTTGAGCTTTATTTCAATTCCCAATTTTGCTCAAGAGTTTTAGTTAACCTGAAGTTCATTGACTAATACAGCTATTCTCTAATTCATCTTTTCCAGCCCCTCAACCCATTCCTGAAAACAGGATAACCTCGGCTCTTGACAAACAGAAAAGGAATTATTGCAAAATGAGAGAAAAATGCAAATTGGTAGCAAAGGAAGCCTTTGTCAGGTTGAGAATATGTCTCTTCAACCCTGGCCTCCTTAAATCACTGCTGAAACCATTTGCTGTCACCCAGATTCCTATACTCTCTGATGGCCTCAGGTCTATGATGGCCACAGGATAACCAGGGAAACTGATTATTTCCCTGTCTTCTCAGGCCCTCCCTCCCTGCCTTTGCTAACTCATAGAATCTTCCCTCTTACATTGATTTCAGAGGCTTGGACATGAGATGTGTGCATTAAAGTTTTTGTTTTTGTTTTTTTTATTGGTCCAGTGTCTCCATTCTCCCTCTCTCCCTGCCTACCGCCTTATTTCTGCATTCCTTCCTCTGAAATTCTCATTTTAAAAAGTCATAATCAAACTGATTTTAAGTAATTTCCTATCATAGGAAACTAAAATATACAAAAATGAGGATAGTATTAAGAGACTATATAAGCCATGGCTCTACAGATAAACATTTTAAATGTTGTTTTCCCCTTACATAGAAAAAATAATTACATAGATGTAAAGACATGCTTTCCCTGTTCTCTCTACAATCTTCCCCATCCCCTTCCCTATCCAGAGCTTTAGAAAGAAAAATAATGGCTAGACATAGATAAGCCAGGCAGGTAACACAATACAAGAATTTTTGGAGGTGTTGGAAGGGGATTTCTGGCATCATAGAATTCTCAAGTATACAATCTATAAGTTTTTCTCCCACAAGGTATGGGGAGGAACCCAACACATTCAAGGGTCCCATGTCCTCATGTGCCCCTGTTTATCTGCTCATAAGTGGAAAGTATCCGAAAAGCAGAAAGGAGGAACCAACATGTATTCCTGGCATCATAATGTATAACTTTTTCAATAACTAAATTATCATTTGAGAAATGTGATTTTCAAAACAAGACTTAAAATTGAAAAAAATAATTTGGGTCTGTGAGAGTATGAAGGGTAATTGGCAGTAGAACTTAAATTACATTTTTGTGGTGTACTTTTAATCTACACAAGAAACCAGTGAAAATAACTAATGTTAGAAATAGAATCCACTTTATTATTTCAGAATCAAATACAATCATGCATATCTGAAATTAACCACACTAAATTTGAGATAGAATGAAGTGAATTTGAGTATAATGGAAAAACACTTTTACTTGAAAATTCTAAAAATATTTCATATATATATATTTTTTACATATAGGACAAGCAAACAAAAACAAACTTTAATATATTGACCCACTTTTCATATTGATATAAAGGCTTATGTTTGTTTACTAGTTTAAATGTAAGAAAGTCTGTTTCTCTTAACCTGGATAAATGAAATCTCTAAGCCTGGAGAGTTCATAACAATGCATCACATCTGTAGTACCTGTTGCTATGGATATAGCCCCTGTCCCTGCCAGGAACTGTAAAATTGCCTCAGTCACACTGAGATATTGATCATTTGTGTAACTGATCAGTGCATATTTAATGTTTTGTAAATTATACTATTTTCATATACATGATTAGTTTAATGTAAAGATGCCTTAACTAGTTAGAATAATAGAATACTACTACTAGAATAGAATACTACTTTAGCTTTTTTCATGGTATAAAACAATTCCATCAAAAGCAACCTTCTAAGCATATAATTTTTGCTGAACTATTTATTATTCATTATGTTCTAATTTTGCTCATAGAATGGTGGTTTCAATGTATTTGCTTTATAAATGACATTTCTTTTCAAATGAGATGACATTATCCTAATGTTTGATATGTGTATGATTTGACCCACTGGTGCTGTGAATCAATAGTGTGCCCTCAATATAATTTTGTCTGTAAAGTCTTGGACAAGTTACTTCACCTTTGAGCCTCCTTTGTAGAATAAACAAGGTAGGGATAGTAATATTACCCAATTTATAAGTCTTTTATGAGCATTAAATGAAATAATCCATGTAAGAGCTAGCCCAGTCCCTAACCCAGGGCAAAATTCAATACAGGTGTTAGCAATTAGTATATGGGAAGAATCATTGGCAATAAACTTTGTAATACTTTAAAGTAGGCCAAGTAGCAAGCCAAATCATATGAAATATTGACAGCCCTGGAATAGTTGGAGATGTCTGTTTTTATGGCCTTAAATTAGTCATCTGACTTCAGTATTTTTCCTATCACAAATCAGCTAATTTTGGCTAATTAACCACTCATTCTCAACAAAATGTTTCGGGCAACTTTATTAGTAGCACAGTCTAAATATACCAATTCCACTTCTTTTTCTTGTTATGTCTATGACTGAACTCATCATGCCTAAATGTTAGAGACACCATCAATCTTAGCATGAATTTAGCTGTGCTAAAGAAAACACAGGGTGAAAGAAGAAGAGCAGGGATGGACCTAGGTCTGCATCATGGATCTGTCTTTTCTCTCTGTGTGACCTTGGAGACTTGCCTTTCTTAAAGGTCAGTTTACTTACCTGCACAATAAAAATAACACCTTCCTTGCTAGTTGTAACAAGAAAATGTAATGAATATGAAACTCCTTTTAATAGCAGACGCTTTATTAATTTTATTTATTACTTTTAACATTTAGGAAAGCAAAAATTCATAGTGTTTTCCTTATCCTTATTTCCTTACCCTTAATCCTAAAAATTGTAACTAATTATAATAACTAATAATAATAATTCAGCTTCAATAGTCTCTAGCTGTAATCTAATTAAGTTGAAAGAAAGACATGTAGACCTGATCTCAACCTTTCTCTGGCTGGTAAGTGGCCACATCCAGTTTCAATTCACTTTTTTTTCTTTCTATTATCCTGAAGCAGCATTTGCTGATTTCCTAAGTACTACACCTCCAGTCATATTAATTTTCTAATAGTTGCTAGGAACAGAGCATCCCCTGGGAGAACGGAAAAAGACATGTCAGAATAAGGATTATATTTCGGAGATAGTGGGTGAGTTAGCAAATATGGATAGGTCTCCCCTTAATACGATCTTATGTACTCTCTTTAGCTCCCTTGGCCCAATATTGAGAATCCTTGCTCTTACACAGAAGAAAGTTTAACAGATTACATATATTTGACTGGGAAATTGGGTAGACGAAAAGAACTGACTGAATCAGCTCTTGAAGAGCTCTCATGTCCAGAATACTATGCATTTCACAATTAGGAAAAGGGCAGCTGGGAGAGGAAGTCCAACAAAGGAAGATTATTCTTAGGATAGAGGGAAGTGGGAAACAGAATTCTAATAAAGGAATCAGAGTATTAACTAGAAAACAGAATAATTTGATAGAAGATTATGAATGATTTAACAAATGTGAAACCACGAAGAAGAAAATATATGATCATGTACACTATAGAATGTATAGTCCAGTAATAAGTTAGAGAAGGGAAATAGAAGAGTATTATATAGACAGGCTATAGTGAACCGTAAGCAGGTAGCCAGTCAGTCCTTAGTAAAAAAGCTTATGATATGGGGTACCTGGGTGGCTCAGTGTTTGAGTGTCTGAGTGTCTGCCTTTGCTTCAGGTAGTGATCCCAGGGTCCTAGGATTGAGTCCTATGTCAGGTCTCCCGCAGGGAGTCTGCTTCTCCCTCTGTCTATGTCTCTGCCTCTCTCTGTGTCTCTCATGAATAAATAAAATCTTAAAAAAAATTTATAGCATGATTTATATTAATCCATTTATTCATTTATCATTATTGTTATTATTTTTATTACTTTAATTCCAGAGGATACAAAGAAGTAAGACACTTCTTATTCTGGAGACCCTATATGACTTTTAAAAAATGCACAATTTATGTTTAGGCTGTGATATATCTTTTAAGTGAGAGCAAGAAATAGCTCCGCAAAGATACCCACATCTTAGTTTGTCTTTCACTTTCATGGTGATTTTTTTTTCAAGTGAAGATGGTGAGAAATGTTTTCAGGCCAAGAGAATAATATGATTCAAGTCACAGAGGTATGAAGGTATATGATATGCTCAGAAAACAACAAAATTTCAGTGTAGCTGTAGAATAGAATTTATTGCAAAAAAAAAAAAAAATGAGAGTGGAGTCTGGATGTGTAGCTGGAGCCAGATGGAGATAGGCATTATATGACCTCTAAGAAACTCACATTTCAGCCTTGTGTCAAAAAGAAAACCTTTGAAGTTTTATTTGTTTGAACCCAAATCAAAAAGTACTTTCTTCTCTAATGATTATGAAAGCCAAGAAAGATAGCCATTGGTGGTATTGTTTGTATCTTCCCAATTTATACAAAGAAATAGAGAGATAATAGAAGATCCCAAGTTCACTGTCTCTGAGTACAGTTGTGTTAGAACTACATGGTTCCACTGCTTCCTATTTGTAATTGAGTAGATGGGGGTAAACATGCAAAAAATCAGATATATAAGATATATGTAATATAGCAAATATATAGGTATAGCTTAAAGATAATCTATCTACAAAAATACATAAAGTATAATTATAGTTATACAGGAGAGAGCTACTGCTTCAAGCTGGAGAAATCAGAGTACAGTTTGTAGAGAAAGTAACATACAAATAAAGGCTGATTCATAACTGTGCAGATTATTTGTGGAGGGCTCACACCAATGTATTTTAAATTGCTTTGCATGTATACTGCTGAGGAAATAAAGCCTTACTATCCAATGAATGGTCAAGTTTATCCTCTGCAACTGATGTTTTAAAATTTAAGAATTAAGTCTCAGATTGTACTCATGCAAAGCTACTCATTACTTACTCTTTAGAATTCACACTTACAAACTAACCTGTACAATCTCACCATTTATGGATGAGGGATTATGAGTTACTCAGGGTTACATAGTCAGTGACAGGAATAGGAATTCTTTAAATTATGCCATTGTATCCATTTAGAGCCCCTTTAAAAAGGGATTATAAAATCCATTAAAATAAAAAGAAAGGGTAGCAAGTAAAACGGGTCTAACTATTGTTAAAGGTACTTTTTTTAAAAGGTTACAAACTTTTTTATACATATATAACATGTTTATATATCCACGATAGTGTTAAACTCATTACATTAATGAATAACCAGAAGATGGCAAAACTGGCCTAAGAAGCATTGAGAAGGCAGGTGTTCATGAGCAGATTAGCAAAGAAATGTTAAAATAAGATAGGTGAATTTGATAGAAAACTGGTTACAACAAACTATAATTCGGGGATTTATCTGTTCTACTATAATGAAATTATTTGCATCTCTACGAGACAAAAGTCTTCAAATTAACCTTTGCTCCAGTGGAGTTGTAAAACAGCCTAGCCGTTGTGAAGTTGATCAAAGGTACAAGCCCAGCACTGAGGGAATATCCAGTAATCTTTTCCTATTTTCAAGTTCCAGATGTTTTTTTTCTCACAGCGATTTTTAAAGCTCCTTAACTTTGACCCCAGTTATCCTCTTTGAAGATTACATAAATATCTTTATTTATCTCTAGTGCAGAACCTTTCAAATATAAATATCCATCATTCTGGAAACAAATAATGTTGAAAGGCCACAGACTCAAGTTTTATTTTCTTGGATCTTAATGCTGTTATAAGAATCACAGCTCGAGCAAACTGTGTTTGGGAACTTGTTAAAATAAATCATTTCTTCCGCATTTTTATTTAGTCAGAAGGCTGAAGACAGATCTCCAACAAACAAGCATAAGGAATAAGGTGGAACTAGCTGAGTTTCCTTTAAATAAGAATTATCTTACTATTTCAAGGTGGACTGAAGAAGAGGCTATGAGTTGCTTCAATTATAATATGCACTTTGAAACCGCAGATCACCTTCACCTCATTCATTCACCAATATACTAGCAATTAAAGAAATTGCTAAAAGCTACTTGTGAAAAGTTAACATTTATAAGAAATTTTATCATACCTTAATGAGAATGTTTCAAAATGGTGGCAAATGATATTCACTGTGTATTTGACACCTTCAGTCACCTACCTGGTGGCATTTCCATATTTCAGTCTCCTCAGCCTTTCTCAGAAGAAGATGAAACTATTTTCTCCTGCCAGATGTTGAGCAACACCAAAACAACTAATGAAATAGTTTGGAGATGGTGTTTTTGAACAATAGTGTCATTCCTCTGTAACTGATGTTCTGAAATTTAAGTAAAATATCAAATCTCAAGTCCTACCCATGGGAAACTACTTATGACTTACACTTTAGAATATGCCCTTACATAGTGAGGAGTACAATCTCATCATTTATGAATGGGAAATTGTGAGTTACTCAGGGTCATATAAGAAATCACAGAATATTCTTTAAAAGAACACCATTCAAGAAAAAATATAAATAACTATAATGTAAGCTCCATGAAAGCATGGATTTTTGTCTGTTTAGTTCTCTGTTGTATCCCTAACATCTAAACACTTAAATAAGAATTATTTTACTGTTTCTCCTATCACTGTGAAGCAAAAATAATTTTTAATTAGATTAAAAAATTATTATTTTACTGTTTCTTAGGTGCCTGGCACATAGTAGACACTCTTAAAATATTTTTAAAAAATATATCACATTCATTTCAAGATTCAGTTTCATCCAATATGTAAAATTCAATGTAAATACATAGTGGGTCAATATGTAAAATGTAGAACAATGTAAAATGTCCACTGAGCACCTTATATCAAATAATAGGCATCTAATATCAGAACGTTATATACATATGATAACTATACTTTAATATAAATTAATAAGTTAATGTAAATTATAAGTTAAATTAATATATTTAACGCCATTTTAATGATCAGTGGCTCCATTGTATTGATCACAGTAAAATATTTCTTGGGATATTTCACAGTGGAACTAAGTAAATTGTTAGATCTTCAACCAATGCAAAGACAGGGAGGCAGATGAGGGCCATACTAGAGCATAAAGATTAAATATTTGAATAATTTTTGCAAATACAAGACAGAATAAATAGCCCAGTCATATGATTTTCTAAATCTAAATTATTTAGGTCAACTGAAATTTATTTGATCACAAACACTTTCATTGACAAATTTATATACATGTTAAAATGTTTTCTCCATAATTTTTATTCTCAAATATTCCACCTTCTGCTGCTCTCCATAGTAATGAAGAAAGAGTAGTTCTACAGACTTACATGAAAGCCAAACAACAGTGGAGGAGACAAAGACGGAATTTTAATGGGAACTTCACTATTTAGAAGACTTTGAGGTATGCTAACTTGAATGCAGAATTAATGACCATCTAGCGCCAAACTGCCAAAAAGTGTCTGACTTTGATTTCATAGGTGAAAAGGCCAGAATTATACAAGACAAAGTACTGAGGGTGACACAAGCACCCACAGTTAACTTTCTAAACAACAATAAATTTCATAAGTTTATCAGTCTAAACAATATTTATTCCTAAGACTAACGTGAGCCATTGATTCCTGCTTAATTTAGCTCTGGTTTCTCATTTTATTTTGAACAGAACATCTATACCTTTTTTTTTAGAGTGAAAGAATGAGAGCACACATGCATGAACAGGGGAAGGAAAGACAGAGGGAGAGGGAGAGAGAGAGAGAAAATCTTAAGCAGGCTCCATGTTTAGCCCAGAGCCAGCTGTAGGGCTCAATCTCATGACCCTAAGATCATGACCCGAGCTGAAATCAAGAGTTGGATGCTTAACTGACTGAACCACACAGGTGTCGCCCCCACTTTTTTACTTATTTTTCAAGTGTCCCCAAACTCTGGAAATCCCAACGGTGTGTTGGCAGCTTTTCTATGCTGTTATTTAACTAAGAGTGGTGGAGTCTGCAACCTCTCAGCCTGCCAGGGATTGGGCACTCTTTCTCTTCAGATATGGTATTGTGACTGCCACCAGGTCTGAGACACTTAGTGCTTTGGTTTATTAAGCCTAGCCAGACAAAAAACAGCACTAGGCAATAATATGTTGGGCAAATATTTTCATATTACATAAGACCTTGATTATCTTTGTGAGGTCTTTCCCACTCTAATTTATTATACCTATTCTTACTCAGAAAAACAGCACAGTAATACAAGTACAAGCAGTAGATTTCTCTGCAGAAAATCCAGGATTCTTTTTCTTCTTTTCTGTTTTTTTTTTTCTTTTTTTTCTATTTTTTTTTTTGCAACTAGTAGAAGGCTCTGTGGCCAAAGTTACTCATTAATTTCTCTGATACTGCAGAATCTAAATCTGTCAAATCTGTTTAAAATCCTTTTAGTATGATTAGGTGATTATATAAGAATAAAATTTTCTTAATAAGCCCCAGATTTTCATTGCTTCAATGAAATTTTTAAATAAAATATCCCATCTTTTAGCCTCTTTAACATATCTGAAAAATAGAGGCCAATTTTTACACGAAGTTGAGATATGTCAGTTTCCTAAATGCATGGCCATGGAGGTTTATGGCTTCTTAACTTCTTAAAACATTTTTAAAAGAGATAGAGAATACAAGACAAAGGGGTTTTTATATATTTGGTAGATTTTATTTCTTTAAAATATTCTACTTAATTCATATTTCTATTTCAGTTTATTTGGTATGTTAGGGAATGATGGCTAGAGATAAGGGGGAAAATACCCTTTATTCACTGTGTGGGCCTTAGGTAATTAATTATAAGGCAGTGAATTAACATTTCAAATTCAATAGAAATCAGTCTAAATCAGTCTTATGAGGTTGCTCTCTTTGTAATAATGTTTATTAATATTCTGATACTCCCTCACTGCTTTTTCAGCTGCTACAAGTATAGTTTCTTTTGTTTCAAATGTGTTTAATAGAGACCATTCAATTAATTACATAGGAAGGGTGGATAAGAAAAGCCTTACCGGGACAAATTTGGTCACTACCTTCTATGAGCAACATGATAATATTTGCTTTTTTATGATTGAGACAACTAGGAGTGATTATACCTAATCCTATCTGTTTGTTTCTTAACTTGGGGAACTTGGGGAACAGAGGAGTACCTCTGTTCTAGAAGTGAATTATTAAATAGCATGCATGCATTTTTATATATATAGAAAAAAGGATAAAATTGCTTTGCAAATTGTATACTTTTGTTGATATGCTATGGATATATAGATATACAGATATATAGATATAGATATATTGATATTGGAGGAGGTGGATAAGATGACAAAGGAAGAGGTGGATAGATGGACAAGGCCCTAAGGCCTAAAAACCATGACCCGTGCTGAACAAAAAAACTTGAGACAATTTATTGTACCCAGTTCTTCTCATATGAAGAGTAAACTTGTGAGTAGCATCTGCTTTCAAAGACCTGTGGCCTGAAAATACAATATTCTCCAAGGGTCTACTGCCATCTCAAAATTTTTTTAATTAGAGTAGTTCCATAATACTCTACAATCTTTTTCTATTGAAATGATCTGAAATTTTTATTAGAAACATTTGAAATTATAATTAGAAACTGAATTAATTCATTTTAAATGTATAGTCTGACTTTAGTCTGAGCCATACTCATTTTATTTAGGTTTAGAAATATTTATTTATTGGCTTACTTAAAAAAAATACACAAAAGCAACAAAAAACTAATTACCCTACTCTTAAATATTCCTTACTTTTGTACTAAGGAATGGCACATGGATAATCTAGAAAACTCCCTATTTTTTCTTTCCATCTTAGTGCTAGAATTTTTCTTTGTTTTTATTTTCTTGTCTCTATTGTTAGTACTTCTAACAAATACAGATACATATCAGACTGGTCCCTGTGCAAATAGACAAAACCCATCCTGTCATTATATGGAAGACATAACTAGATTTCTATGTAGATTTCTTTTCAATTTTCAACTATTGCAACTAAGAATAAAATCATTATCAACCCTTTTTTCTCTATTTGCACATATTTAGAAGAAAAACCCATTTATCTTAAAGTGATATTTATTCAACAATCTGTCTACAACAATGAAAACTCATGTTTGACTTACTGGAAAAAAAAATATTTTCAAGGCTAAGTTGCAAAAATTTCATATTTTGGTCAAATCTTGTAACCTGGAATCATGAAGACATACTGTGAGAAAGCACTGCAAGTTTGTAATTTTATGTATACTTTATCTGATTCATCTCCAGATTCGATGAATAGAACCAGTGGCCAAGATTGTCTTGTAATCATAACATTGACATAAAGGCTGCCAGAAAGTAAATGTTAGTTTAATCTTTACACGGAAAAGAGGCAAATAACACCTCTCTTAACTAAGCTTTATGTGAAAGCCATGGTAGGAGAAGAGAAAGGACATAAGGAAATGCTTTATGTCAACTATAATAGAAGTAATACAAGAGGTAATACAGGAAGTGTTAAAAAAGAAAACCTCAGGCCCAAAATAGAGTCACTTAAGGTAACCTCACATCAGCAAACCAAGACTTTATACCTAACCTAACTGCGGTTTCAACTTCTCCAGCAATATGACAATTTCCTTGTTAGCACTAGGAGATAAGCTACTGAAAAGCTCCTTCAGTTCCCCTTAAGAGGGCAACCTTGCCTAAAATAATGCATTCTTTACCACTTTCCCTTTTTCCACTCCCTCTCTTCCTTTAAAAGCCTTTCCTATTCTGCAAGACCAAGGAGTTCCTTTTTTGTTTGCTAAATAGGATGCTGCCCAAATCTTGAATTGATGAATAAAGCCAATTCAATCTTTAAATTTACCTACTTATTTCCAGATAAGATGGAGTAAGATGTATGCTTTACTCTCTCTTACCTACTGATAACAGCTACACAACTTCTGCAACATGCATTGATCTCTGTTGGGAGAGGCTGAGAAGTCAAAATCAGCAAATAGATAAGGAAAGAATCCTGGAACTTGAGGTACCATTGAATTCAGCAAGTTTACCATTTTATTTTTCTCTAGTAATTCCCAAGGAGTAAGTACTGTGGTATAGAGAGTTCCAGATGCCTTCCATCTCTGGCTTAAGGAACTGCAAAGGAGACTGCTAACATGCAGTATAGAAATCTACTATTTTACTCCTTCTCTTCTCCATTCTCTAATGTCGGAGACCCCACAAAATGTTTGAATTGCTCAGTAGAGGGAGATAACTAGAGCCACAAGTTTCTGACTAGAGGATAGAAAAATGATATCCCATGAACCAGAAAGTAACTGGGAGATTACAGAGAAGGAGAAACTCAGGGAAGTATCTTCATAGAGATATTTACAGGGCAGCCCCGGTGGTGCAGCAGTTTAGCGCCGCCTGCAGCCCAGGGCGTGATCTGGAGACCCTGGATCGAGTCCCACGTCAGGCTCTCTGCATGGAGCCTGCTTCTCCCTCTGCCTGTGTCTCTGCCTCTCTCTTTGCATCTCTATGAATAAATAAATAAAATCTTAAAAAAAAAAAAAAAGAGAGAGAGAGATTTACCAACTTTAAAACTCAACCTGGAGCTGTATATGGATGGATCTGAGGTTTTGATTAGCATCCAGAAAACCTCTCTGAGAATAAACTAATGGGTAGACCACCACAGTGTGCCAACTGACCAGTGGACTGGTCTAAAGAGATAGATACTCAAAATTCTACAGACTTTGAGTTGATGTTAGAATCAAGGCCCACAGAAAGCACGTTGGATCTTAAAGCCTAAATCCAAGTGAGTTGACTATGGATTAAAAAATATCAACATTTTCCATAGGATTTAAGTTAGATGTGGCATTTCATAACATAATACTAAAATTTGCCAGAACATAACTCTAAACTACTCAGAGTACAAAGAACCACGAAGATTTCAACTCTCTACTATCACACTCTCTTAATAAGTTTAGCTTTATAATGAGTTTTAAAACTAGATCATGTTAGCTCTCCATGATTGTTGTTTTTCAAAGTTCTTCTATATTTTAGATCTTTTGCATTTCTGTATGAAATTTATAACTAGTTAAATAAATCTTACAGTAATTCTCCTGGGATTTTAATACGCATTACATTTAATCTACAGATTGGGGAAGAATTTAATTTTTCCTATGTTGAACATCCAATCCATGTAGGTTTTGATTTGTTGCATTAATAATATAGTATAAGTATTCTTAAGTAGGGTATACTTATAGCATTCAGCATCTAACAAAATATTTTGTTAGATTTATTTCATTATGTTCATTTTGTCATAACTATTAAGAATGTTAGCAGTATTGAATCTTCTGACCTGTGAATAATATATATTTCTCCTTTCTTTAGACCTTTAATTTTTCTCAACAATATTTTGTAGGTTTCATTGTGCAGACTTTGCACATGTTTTTGTCAGATATTGTCATATTTCTAAGTATTTGGTGCTTAGTATTTTCAATATGTCATGAGAATTATTTGTATGCTACTATAAATGAGATTTAAAATTTTCCATTTCTAATTATTTGTTGTTAATGTATAAAATATGATTGATTTTCAATATTGATCTTGTAGCCTATGATTTGCTATAATTACTTATTAGTCCTAGTCGTTTTAAAAAATTCAAATGAATTTTCTATAAGAAATTCTATAGTTTATGAATAAAACAATTTGATATCTTCCTTTCATTTTCTTCCACTCTTATTTTATTTACTTATTGTACTGACTCACTCTATCAGTGTAATTAAGAAGATGTAAAATTGGAATTCTTGGATTCTTCCTTATCTTACAAGAGAAAGTAATAAAGCTTTCACCATCAAGTGTGATTTAGCAGTAGGATTTTTGTAAATGACTTTTATAAGGCTGACGCCCTTTCTCAATTTTTTAAAATCTTATTTTGCCATGAGGTTCTAGCATAAAAGAGTATAAGATTTTGTCAAATATTTTTCCTATATCGAATGAGATGATTATATGATTATTCCTTTTGGGTTTTCTAATACTGGGAATTGCATTGATTAGCATTTAAATGATAAGCCTTTTCTGATATACTTTAATTCATAAGGAAGGATTTTGTATTTTGCTTTTAAGATGTATTATTCTGACCCACAGTAGCATTTAGTTTAGGGCTAATTTTTCCCTCCTGCTAAGGCAAAGTCTTTATGAATCATCTACCTTGTGAACCATGAGGTTTTCCTACCTGCCTGGTGAGAACTAGGCACTATTCTAGCCTCTGTATGGGTGCTGGGGATTACTTTGTCTAATTCTCTTAAATGGTTCTTTATAAGCCTCAATTTGTTTTCACAAATGCAATCAGTACTTTCCTGAATACCAAGGACTACCTTCTCAGGATCTCTAGTTACCTCTTTGTACAGATCTCTTCATCACTGTGGGTTCATCATAGATTCCTTGGCCCACTGCAATGTAATTTCATCTCCTTAAATTGAGAATTCTGCCAAGCTCTGCCTGGGTTATTCCTCACTCTGCCAAGGTCTACAAACTCTTTCAAGCCATTAAGTAGTAGAAATTGGAGAACTCACTTCCTTTGTTTCTCATCTTCCAGGGTTCACTGCTCCTTGTTGCCTAATATTCATTATCTTGAAAAGCAGAGATTTGTATGTTTATCTCTTTCTCTCTCTTTCTCTCTCTCTCTACCTTTGTCTCTCTTCCTTATGTTTTCTCTCTGGTTTGTTTTCATGAAGGAGTGTAAATTCAGACTGTGTTATTCCATCTTTGCCACAGTTCTAAGTAATCAGGACTTTTAAATAATATAGGGAAGAGAAGATGGGCTAAACACCCCGAGGCAAAGAGACTTTATGTAGCATTTTACTGTAAAAAGTAAATGTAGTCAAGGAATAGCCTTTTACAGAGTCAAGAGGTTTGTTGCTAATGTACTAAATTGAATACTGCTGCTTTTGTAGACTATGAGGAATTGACATAATTAGAGTAGCCTTACATCGATGGAAAGATTTCATCAACAATGCAAAGGAACTAAGCTAAATGACCATGAGTACTTAAACTGTGTTCTTTATTGTGAGTTCATTTTGCCCAGTTTTTAGTATTATATTATTTCACAAAATACTTATATCAAAATATTAGAGGATATAACTACTGCTTATGTCCTCTTTGAACTTTACCATCATATACTAAACAGCATTGGTATTTACTAGTGACTGCTTAGTAATCTCATGTCTTTTGTGTTTAGGTGTTGAACACACAATACTCAAAATTGAAATCAGACCATTTTAAATATAGAATTCTACAAACATGAACTACCTGGAGGCTGGCAGAAAAACAAATGCAAAATCCCATTCAGGGCCCAACTGACCTTTGCTGTTACTTACTTAACAAAATATTTCAAAGAAATTCAAGACTGACCTTTCTGCACCACATCTTGTGGCTGCATTTCTGCTCAACGAGCTAATCAGCAAGTGTCATTGTTCTGGGAACCTGGGAGAGGGAGAAAGGAAAAAAAAAATTGTATAGTAAAGACAGGGACAACACAGAATAGGAAGAAGAAAGTGAGTATCAGGTAAATAGCTATGTGATAGAATATATCTAAGTAGATATTCAGTTTTTTAAATATTTTATTTATTTATTTATTCATGAGAGACACACACAGAGAGAAAGAGAGGTAGAGACACAGACAGAGGGAGAAACAAGCTCCTCACAGGGAACTGATACGGGACTGGCTGCCCAGACCCAGGATCATGCCCTGAGCTGAAGGCAGATGCTCAACTGCTGAGCTACCCAGGCATCCCTCTAAGCAGATATTCTTATTAGAACCTTTAGAACCTTTATAACATTTATTCCACTCAAACTTTCTAATCTTTTTTCTCCTCTCAACATGTGAACATGGTGCTGTAGAGGTTATTTTGGCCATATTTTTGAAGTCAAAAGAGAATGAAATTACCAAACTTGACAAAGAGGAGTTTCAGAAAAGTGAGACCTAAAGTAACATTTTTTGGAATGGAGAAATGGAATCATTTTAACTGTTCTTGTCTAACTCTTTTTCATTCTGTTCTAAAGATTCATGAGTAATAAGTAGAATAATTCATTATTCACCATAAATAATGACTACAATTATTCTTTATTTTCCCTCTTGATCCTCATATATACCAGAACAGTGACCATATCAGATTCATCCTATGAACTAATTTAGGGAGAATTAGTTACCTAATAATTCTCACAAATCATCAAGCTTCCTGGGATCATAAAAATCCCATTGTCTTTGTACTTAGCCTCTCTTTGTTTTACCACAGTCTCCAGCAACTCTTCTCTGTCATTTTGTTTCAAATTACATTTACTAATATAGGTGCTTACACAATTTTGTCACTTCATGTTTCCTGATTTTAAATATTAAATGCTTGGATACCTGATGAAATAGAAAAATGGCTTATTATGCACTCAATTCAGATCATGAACATAATTTCTTTTTTTAAAAAAAGATTTTATTTATTTATTCATGAGAGACACAGAAAGAGAAGCAGAGACATAGGCAGAGGGAGAAGCAGCCTCCCCACAAGGAGCCTGATGTGAGACTCGATCCCCAGACCTGGGATCACACCCCCAGGCGAGGGCAGATGCTCAACCTCTGAGCCACCCAGACATCCCATGAACATAATTTCATCTGAAAAATTCAAAACACCTGTATATCTACTTATTCTTTTGTTGTTGTTTTTACTTTTCGGAACACAGATTTTCTTCTAATTGTAACCTGTTATTAGCTTTGTTTAAAAATCATGGTGGATATTTGGAAACTTGCAAGTTTATCTCTCCTGAATTTTTGGTGTTCTGTGTATCCAGAGATCAATCAATAAGCAAATAATTAAATATAAGTTAAATAGTAAATGTGTCAGACATTGATTGTCCCAGGTGCTGGAATATACAAAAAGAACAAAATATATGATCTTTAAAAAAAGATTTTATTTACTTATTTGAGAGAGAGAAAGAGAAAGAGAAAGAGAGCACACGCACATCCACAGTTGGGGGAAGGAAGAGAGGGAGAAGCAGGCTCCTGGCTGAGCAAGGGCCCTACTTGGGGCTCAGTCCCAGGACCCTGGGATCATGTCCTGAGCCAAAGGCAGATGCTCAACTGACTGAGCCATCCAGATACCCCTAGAAATATATGATTTTTATCCTTTAAGAAGTATTAGACTGTTATTTAATACTTGAGTTGTATCTTAGTTATTGAGGGTTTTTTGTTTTGTTTTGTTTTGTTTTGTGTCGTTTTGTGTCGTTTTGTTTTGGTTTGCATAATCCTGAAAAGATGGAGAGGTTGGGGAGGAGCAGTGCCCTCCAGGTAGCATAAACAGCATTAAAAAAGGTGTATACCTGCAAGCCTCTGCTTGCAAGAACTGGGGTAAATGTGGCTAGGCAGAGAAAGGATGACTGGAAAGTTAGAGACATAATTTTTAATACACTAAAGAGTTAACAATTCTTGCCATATAATAGACAATGGTAAAAAGGCATGGGTAGAAGGAAATTGATTGGAATGAAATTAAGAAGTATTAATCCAGTATATTGGCTGATTGGATATGGAGTGCAGGGAGAGGGAGAAATGTGGGACAATTCCCAAGTATATGGTATAGATAATCAAGAGGATGATGATTAGATTAAATTAGATGAAGTTAAAACCTCATTTAAGGGAAGATGTTGACTTCAGCATGTTCAACTTGAGTTGACAATAAAGTCTACAAGAGAAAATGCCCCACAGATGTTTGACAAAAAAATTAAGCTCCCAATTGCAATAAGCAACTGTTGGATTCAGTGACCAACTGACAGAGTTCTAGCCCCTTCTCTGTTTCCTAATAATTGAATAAGTCAGTAATGTTCTCTGAGCTTCAGTTTCTTCTGCAAAGAGAGTTGCAAAGATGGTATTAAACAAATCAAAGAATGTATTCATAGGAAGAAAATTAACAAAAATATAATAGGATAAAGTTATTCAGTAAATATTTTTTGAGGATCCATGGATTTTGTTATTTTTGTTTGGGATAGTCACAAACAAAAAATCCTGCTATCAAGGAATTTATAATTTCATCAGAAAAGTTAGACAATAAGCAAGAAGTGACTACTGATATATCAAGAGTGATAAATGCTGAGAAGAAAAAAAGCAGAATAAAGTGGCTCCCTAGTGATGGGTGGAGGAAGATTTTTTTGTAGGATAATCAGGAGACCTAAAGGAATGAAGGAGCAGGCTATGTGTGTATTGGGGCAAGGGTGCTCCCCGTGGAGGAAATAGCAACCCTGAAGAAACCCTGAGTGGGGAACATTCTTATTTTGTGTTTTGCTCTAAGTGAAATGAGAGTCATCAGAAACTGGAAGAGATAAATGACATAATCTGTCTTTAGTTTTAAATAGTTTATTCTAGCATCTGTGTGGTTCACAGACTATACAGTGACAAGGATGTAGCCAAGAGACAAATTGTTCTTGGTGAAAACGAAACTTGGTTTACAGTGAAAAGAGTGAGATAATGAGAAAGAACAGACTTTTGGATATATGTTAAAGATAAAACCTACATGATTTTCTGATTAAACTGATACGTTTAATCAAAAATATATTTAAGAGAATGTTTAAGAGAAACATAAAAACCAACCAGGGTCCCATATCTATGGCCAAAGGAATTGAATTTAGAAAGTGGTATTACAGAGTTGGGGAGGAGAGAAGAGTAGCAGCTTTGGGCAGGATGGATTATTGTGTTTGAGAAGTTTGAGATACCCATATATTAACCAAATAGAGAATCTGTAGACAGTTGGATATATGGGTCTAGAATTCAGAGGAATAAACAAGTAGGGGAATCCAAAACCAGGATGTGTTAGTGTTGTTGAAAGCATACAAAGACATGGGACTGGGAGATGCATGTTTTCAGATTCCACTGAGAAACGTCATAATGCCTGGAATGAATATGAAGATATATATTGTTTCTGGAGAAGAAGATAACAATGTGATAATCTTATTTTTATCCTAGATTACAAAACATGTTTAGGAGGGAGGGTCAAGATGGCAGAAGAGTAGGTAGGGGTCCTCAACTCACCTGGTCTCACAAATTTGCCTAGATTACTTTCAAAACATTGTGAACACCTACAAATTCAAACTAAGATTTAAAGAGAGAGCAGCTGGAATGCTACTGAGAGAAAAGTTTTCACTTCTAACAAGATAGGAAGATGAAAAAAAATTAAAAAGAATAAAGTGGGGAAGGGGAACCGCAAATAGCAGGGCTAAAGCAGAATGGTGAAAGGCTCTGGGGCAGGAAAGTCCAGCCGGGAGAAGTAAGAACTTTAAAAATCCAAGCCAATGTTTTCCCTGATGGAAAAGTGCTTAGCAGGGAAATCAAGCAGAATTACAGGAGGGGCAGGGAAGCCTCAAGATTCCTAGAGTCACTATAAGAGGAGGGGAGCCTAGGGGAAAGCTCACTGCAAACCATGGTCCAATATTGGTAAAGGACTGGAGTGCTGCAGCCCTCCAGGGCATTTGGGAGAAGCCAGTTGGTTAGGTGGGCCAGTCTGGAGCTGCCTTTACTCTAGAGGCTGGCAACAGAAGGAGGTTGCTGTACCCCATTCCCTTTGGGAGAGGTGGTCCCCAGGAGCACAGGTCCTGTGACACAGGGCTCTGGATCTCAGGGCACCCAAGCAGACAAAGCTGGCAATCCTTCTTTCCCCCTGGGATAGGCAGAAGCAGGGAGGGCCCTGGAAAGTGAGAACTCCCCTGTTGATGTGCACCCAGCAAGCTGTGCGGATCAGTGCACATGCGCCTGCCCCAGGGAGCATCTAGTCCCGTGTGGACTTGTAGGCTGCCATTAGTTACTCATGGGGAGCTCGACTCCAGAGCTGGAAATCTCACCACAGACATTTTAGTTTTTCCTCTTTGTTTCACCTTGTGCCTGGGAGTGTGAGACCTCTAGGGAACAAAGGCCTCACAGGAAAACAGCTCATACTGAGCACCTGGCAAGGGGTGGAGTATCTCTGCCCAGGTGCAGACCCCTGAGAATCAGCCCCAGAAGAACTGGAAGAACAAGGGAAAAGCCAGTTTATTGACCAAGCAGCACTGGAAAGCTCCAGGAGTGTGGGGAAAAAAGTATATAGAAGTAGAGGGTCCTTTCATTCTTTTTTTTTTTTTCTTTTTCCATTACAACACGTTTTTATATCAGACTAAAAATTTCCAGTTTTTTTCTCTTTTCCCACTTTAACTACAATATTTTACCATCTCTTCATTTTTGAGGTTTTTTTCCTTTTTAACTTGCATATTTCTACAATTACATGTCTTAGATATATTTTTCACTTCTGGATTCCCTTCAACATATTCAATTTAATTTTGGTAGATATATAAGATATGGATATTTGTTTTTTTTTTTGTTTTTTCTGCCTCGTTTTGTTCTACAATTGAGGAAGTTAGTACCTTCTAAAACACGACCAACATACACCCAGAACCAAGTGGGACACTGTGTAGATTCATTCTGTGAGATTATATTGTCTTTTCCTTCCCACTCTGCACCCCCCTCTTTTATCTTGTTCATGTTTTGGTGGTCAGTGTTAGGGCTTTATATAAGTATCGCTGGTTTATATAAATTTGGGATTGAGCATCTTCTGACATACAGAACAAAATACATTCAGAACCAAGAGGATAACCCTCTAGGACCCCTCAGGTAGACTACATTCTCTCTCCACTATCACTTCCTCACCACCACCATCCCCCTCTTTTTTTTTTCTTTTTCCTCTTTACTTTTTTCTTTTTAGTTTTTAGCTTTTATTTTTACTACTTTGTTTTAAAATTTGTTCTTAACTTTAGTGGTCCTTTGGTTTATTTTGTTCTCTTCTTCTTTTTCTTTTATTTTCTGGTCTCTGACCTCTTCAGAATCATCTAGGTTGTATTTTATTTAGGTTTTGTGGTTGATATTTTTGACTCAGCCTGCTCATACAGCCACTCTGCACTGGGAAAAATAACTAGAAGGAAGAATTCACCCAAAAGGAAGAAATGGAAACAGTACTCTCTGCCATAGAGTTATAGAATTTGGATTTCAGTACAATGTCAGAAATTCAATTCAGAAGTATAATTATAAAGCTACTTTATGCTCTAGAAAAAAGCATAAAGGACTCTAGAGACTTTGTTACTGCAGAATTGAGACCTAATCTGGCCAAAATTAAAAATAGATTAAATGAGATGCAATCCATACTGGATGTCCTAACTTCTAGCCTTAATGAGTTGGGAGAGTGACTTAGAAGACAAGTTGATGGTAAGAAAGGAAGCTGAGAAAAAAAGAGAAAAACAGAGGAAATGCTTAGGGAAATAAATGATAGCTTGAGAAGGAAGAATATATGTCCTATTGAGATTCCAGAGAGGTTGAGACAGAGAGAGGACCACAAAGTATATTTAAACAAATCATACCTGATAACTTCCTAAATCTGGGAAAGGAAATAGGCATTCAGATCCAAGAGATAGAGAAGCCCTCTCCCCGCCAAAATCAATAAAAACAGTTCAACACTTCTACATTTAATAGTGAAACTTGCAAATTTCAAAGATAAAGATAAAATTCTTAAATCAGTAAGAGACAAGAGACTAAATGAGAAGAACATGCAGCCAAGAATACTCTATCCAGCAAGGCTCTCATTCAGAATAGAAGGAGAGACAAAGAGCTTCCAAGATAGCCAGAAACTGGAAGAATATGTGGCCACCAAACAAGCTGTGCAAGAAATATTAAGGGGAACTCTGTAAAAGAAAGAGGAAGCCCAAAGAGGCAATCCACAAAAACGGACTGAATAGGTAATACAATGACACTAAATTCATATCTTTCAATAGTAACTCTGAACATGAATGGTCTAAACGATCCCATAAAAAGAGGCAGGGTTTTGGAATGGATAAAAAGCAAGACCCATCTATTTGCTGTCTCCAAGAAACTCACTTTAGACCTAAGGACACTCCAGCCTGAAAATGAAGGGGTGGAGAACCATTTACCATTCATGGTCCTCAAAAGAAAGCTGGGGTAGCACTCCTCATATCAGACAAATTAAAGTTTATCCCAAAGACTGTAGTAAGAGATGAAGAGGGACACTATATCATACTTAAAGGGTCTATCCAACAAGAAGATCTAACAATGATGAATATTTATGGCCCTAGTGTGAGAGCTGCCGAGTACATCAATTAATTAATAACCAAAGTAAAGACATACTTAGATAAAAATACAATAATAGTAAGAGACTTCAACATGGCACTTTCAGCAAATGACAGATATTCTAAACAGAACATCACCAAAGAAACAAGGGCCTTAAATGATACACTGGACCAAAAAGATTTCACAGATATATATAGAACTTTCCATCGAAACGCAATGGAATACACATTCTTCTTAAGTGCACATGGAACTTTCTCCAGAATACACCACATACTGGGTCACAAATCAGGTCTCAGCCGATACCAAAATATTGAGATTGTCCCCTGCATATTTTCAGACTGCAATGGTTTGAAACTAGAGCTTAATCACAAGAAGAAATTTGGAAGAAACTCAAACATATGGAGGCCTACTAAAAGATGAATGAGTCAACCAGGTAATAAGAGAAGAATTAAAAAGATTCATGGAAACTAATGAAAATGAAGATAGAACCATTCAAATTCTTTGGAATACAGCAAAAGCAGTCCTAAGAGAGAAATTCGTCACAATACAAGCCTCCCTAAAAAAATTGGAAAAAACTCAAATATACAAGCTAACCTCGCACCTAAAAGAATTGGAGAAAGAACAGCAAGTAAAGCCTACACCAGGCAGAAGAGAGATAATAAAGACTCAAGCAGAACTCAATGAAATAGAGTCTAGAAGAACAGTAGAACAGATCAACAAAACGAGGAGCTGTTTCTTTGAAAGAATAAGATAGCTGAACCCCTAGCCAACCTTAAAAAAGAAAAGAGAAAAGACCCAAATTAATAAAATCATGAATGAGGGATGCCTGGGTGGCTTAGTGGTTGGACATCTGCCTTTGGCTCAGGATTTGACGCTGGGGTCCAGGATTGAGTCCTACATCAGGCTACCTGCATGGAGCCTCTGTCTCTCTCTCTTTCTGTGTCTCTCATAAATCAATAAATCAATAAATCAATAAATCAATAAAATCATTAAAAAAATAAAGTAAAATTACAAATGAAAAAGAAGAGATCACCACCAATACCAAGAAAATACCACGATTTTAAAAACATATAATGAGCAGCTATATGGCAAAAACTAGGCAATCTGGAAGAAATGGATGCATTTCAAATTATCAAAACTGGACAGGAAAAAATAGAAAGCATGAACAGGCCAATACCCCACAAGGAAATTGAAGCAGTCATCAAAAACGTCCCAAGACACAAAAGTCCAGGGTCAGATGGCTTCCCAGGGGAATTCTATCAAACCTTTAAAGAAGAAATAATACCTATTCTACTAAAGCTTTTTGGAAGGATAGAAAGGGGGGAATACTAGCAAACTCCTTTTAAGAGGCCAACATTACCTTGATTCCAAAAACAAACAAATACCCCACCAAAAAGAATTATGATGATGAACATGGATGCAAAAATTCTCACCAAGATATTAGCCAATAAGATCCAATGATACATTTAGAGGATTATTCACCATGACCAAATTGGATTTATCCCTGGGATGCAAGGTTGGTTCAACACTCGTAAAACAATCAACATGATACATCAACATCAACAAGAGAAAAAAAAAAAAGAAACCATATGATCCCCTCAATAGATGCAGAGAAAGCATTTGACAAAATACAGCATCCATTCCTGAGGAAAACTCTTCAAAGTGTAGGGATAGAGGGAACATTCCTCAATATCTTAAAAGCCATTTATGCACAGCCCACAGTGAATATCTTTCTTTTTTTTTTAAGATTTTATTTATTTATTCATGATAGACAGAGAGAGAGAGAGAGAGAGAGAGAGAGAGGCAGAGACACAGGCAGAGGGAGAAGCAGGCTCCATGCTGGGAGCCTGATGTAGGACTCCATCCCGGGACTCCAGGATCACACCCTGGGACAAGGCAGGCAGCAAACTGCTGAGCCACCCAGGGATCCCCTTGAAGATCATTCTTAATAGGGAAAAACTGAGAGCCTTTCCCCTAAGATCAGGAAGACAACAGGGATGTTCACTCTCATCACTATTATTCAACATAGTACTAGAAGTCCTAGCCTCAGCAACCAGACAACAAAAAGAAATAGAAGGTATTCAAATGGGCAAAGAAGAAGTCAAACTCTCCCTCTTCACAGATGACATGATACTATACATATAAAATCCAAGATGTTCCACTCCAAGATTGCTAGAACTCATACAGCAATTCAGCAATGTGGCAGGTTAGAAAATCAATGCACAAAAATCAGTGGCATTTCTATACACTAACAATGATGCTGAAGAAAGAGAAATTAAGGAATCAATCCCATTTACAATTGCACCCAAAAGCATAAGATACCTAGGAATAAACCTAACCAAAGAGGTAAAGGATCTATACCCTAAAAACTACAGAACACTTCTGAAAGAAATTGAGGAAGACACAAAGAGATGGAAAAACATTCCATGCTGTGGATTAAAAGAATAAATATTGTGAAAATGTCTATGCTACTCAGGGCAATTTACACATTCAGTGCACCCTATCAAAATACCATGGACTTTCTTCACAGAGTTGGAACAAATCATCTTAAGATTTGTGTGGAATCAGAAAAGACCCTGAATAGTCAGAGGAACATTGAAAAAAGCAAACAAACAAACAAACAAACAAACCGAGCTGGGGGCATCACAATGACGGATTTCAAGTTGTACTACAAGGCTGTAATCCTCAAGACACAGTGTGGTACTGGCACAAAAACAGACACATTGATCAATGGAACCTAATAGAGAACCCAGAAATGGGCCCTCAACTCTATGGTCAACTAATATTCGACAAAGGAGGAAAGACTATCCACTGGAAAAAGGACAGTCTATTCGATAAATGGTGCTGGGAAAATTGGACATCCACATGCAGAAGAATGAAACTAGACCACTCTCTTGCACCATACACAAAGATAAACTCAAAATGGATGAAAGATCTAAATGTGAGACAAGAGTCCATCAAAATCCAAGAGGAGACCACAGGCAACACCCTTTTTGAACTCAGCCACAGTAACTTCTTGCAAGATACATCCACGAAGGCAAAAGAAACAAAAGCAAAAATGAACTATTGGGACTTCATCAAGATAAGAAGCTTTTGCACAGCAAAGGATACAGTCAACAAAACTAAAAGACAACCTACAGAATGGGAGAAGATATTTTCAAATGAAGTATCAGATAAAGGGCTAGTTTCCAAGATCTATAAAGAACTTCTTAAACTCAACACCCAAGAAACAAAACATCCAATCATGAAATGGGCAGAAGACATGAACAGAAATTTCACCAAAGAAGACATAGACATGGCCAACAAGCACATGAGAAAATGCTCCACATCACTTGCCATCAGGAAAACACTAATCAAGACCACTATGGGATACCACCTCACAGCAGTAAGAATGGTGAAAATTAACAAGATGGGAAACCACAAATGTTGGAGAGAATGTGGAGAAAGGGCAACCCTCTTACACTGTTGGTGGGAATGTGAACTGGTGTAGCCACTCTGGAAAACTGTGTGGAGGTTCCTCAAAGAGTTAAAAATAGACCTGCCCTACGACCCAGCAACTGCACTGTTGGGGATTTACACCAAAGATACAGATGCAGTGAAACGCCAGGACACCTGCACCCCGATGTTTCTAGTAGCAATGTCCACAATAGCCAAACTGTGGAAGGAGCCTTGGTGTCCATCGAGAGACGAATGGATAAAAAAGATGTCGTCTATATATATATAATGGAATATTACTCAGCCATCAGAAGAGACAAATAAATACCCACCATTTGCTTTGATGTGGATGGAACTGGAGGGTATTATGCTGAGTGAAGTCAGTCAATCGGAGAAGGACAATCATCATATGGTTTCACTCATATGGGGAATATAAGAAATAGTGCAAGGGATTATAAGGGAAAGGAGGGGAACTGAGTGGGAAAACTTAGAGAGGGAGACAAACTATGAGAGACCCTTAACTCTGGGAAACAAAGGGTTGCAGAAGGGTGTTGTTGTTTTTGTTTTGTTTTGTTTTGTTTTTTTCTAGACATACAGTGTTTATTTGGTTGTTAAAAAATTAAAAAGCCTGGTTGGAGGAGGCCGTCGCTCAGGCCTGTGCGTTCTGCTCCCCGGCTCTGTCTACCACGCTGAGCCAGGGGCTGCCCCGTAGGTAAAAGCGCAGGGGCTTCCGGGCCCACTCTCCTGCGTGTCCAATGCCCACTCTGGCTGCTGCCACCACGGCTGGCTCGCCGCGCCCGGCGGACTGCGCTCCAGCCACACCGCTCGGTCCTCGGCCAGGTCCCGCTGGTCGAAGCTCTTGTCGATGGCCAGGGCCTGGCACAGCTTGGAGGGGCCACTGCACAGCTCGCGGTCCTTGTGGCTCGGCCTGTGGCGCCCTTGCGGAGGGTGCTGCGGAGCTGCCGCTTGGTCTCCAGGCCCCCCAGGGGCTCCAGCGCTCGCAGGAGGACGCACGCCCCATCCCCTTGGCTGGAGACGTTCATGCAGAAGTACGTGCCATAGATGATGTACACATACAGAGTTCCTGGCTTCATGAACATGCCACGGCTGCGGGGGATCTGCCGGCCACCCCCAGAGTGGGCAGCTTCATCCTCTGGCCCCAGATATGCCCCTGTCTCCACAATGCGGCCACGGAGCTCTGTGCCATCGTCAAGTCACCGGACTAGGACCTGTCCCAGAAATGCCGCGCCAGGGGGACGGCAGGCTGGTCAAAGAAGTCCGATCCCAGCTGCGCAGAATGGCTCTTTGGGCCGGAGAAATAGATGCTGCCCCGCGGGCCCAGGGTTGCCGGCGGCCCCAAGCAGGGCACCCCAGGGGACGGCGTCTGGGCCTTGCCCCCCCGGCTCTCACGGTCTGCCTCCAACACTCGCTGCCTTTTTTGGCCCGTCCTGCGGGTGGGGGGTTGGAGTAATTGGGTGACAGTCACTGTGGAGGGCACTTGATGGGATGAGCACTGGGTATAATATTATATGTTGGCAAATCGAGCTGAAATAAAAACAAATGAAAAAAACTTGTTTAAAATACAAAGAAATTTGCATACTATGACTGCTAGCCTGCCAAGAAACTGCAAGATGGTTTGGCAAGTTATCTAGATGAAGGGCAGATGCCAATATTTTATTTTGATCCTTCAAAAAATAATCAAACGTGAATTTTATCTGAGTGTAGAATGAACGTAAAACATTTGGATTATTTTTTCCTCTTTTAGTATCAGATTATTTTGGAATTGGGTGATTCATTTGTTAATTTTTATACTCAGTATATAGCGGTGTTATCAACTCTTCACTTGATAGCACACTGTCATCATTAGTCCATGTAGCCATTTAGTCCATTAGTCCTTTCTTTCTTGTTTCGGTTGTTTATGCATGTATACCTACATATGAGTTTGTATGCACAGAAGCATGCATGGATGTTTGTAATCCTTTTTATCCTTATTTCCCAAGCCCTTTATCCTACCTTCCATTGGTAATGACACTTTCTTCTTCATCTTCTTATATTTCTTTGTTTTTTCTTTCCTTACAACATTGAACAGAACCTCCATTATTAATGATAGGGTAGGTTTTCATCTTTTTCCAAAACTTAAAGTGAATGTTTCTAAAACTTCCTCATTGAAGATATTGTTTGCTACAGATTTTGTTGAACAAGTAAACTTGTTAAGTGCAATCGTAATTTGATAATAAACTAGTTAATCATATATATATTAAAGTTTATTAATTATTTTCTCTAGTATTGTGAAAATTATGTGTGACTACTATAATATTTGGTAAATTTATCTACTTTCACTAGGCTTCCAAATATGGCATATGGTTACATATAATACTTATTATTTTTCAAATTACTGCTGTGTCTAAAGTAATTTTTCCTTTTTAATTTTGTATTCTGTTCCTTTTGAAACTTTCTTTTAGTTTGTGCTTATCCTTTCTTCAATAGAAAGGTTCAAAATTTCAAAATGAAAATGTGTTTTTTGTTGCTATTTTAAAGTAATTCATAGCTTTATTGAATAGTGATCTGAGGGATCACAATATTTACAATATTGCAATTTTATGGAAGTTACTGCTGGTTTCTTTGGAATCACACATAAAATTAATTTTGGAAAAAAAGACCCTGATCACTTAACAAGTTGTTAAATTCTCTATGATTGGAGTATACAACTTGATATATATCCCTCTTTGTGATTACTAATTATATTTTCCTAATATTTATTTGGCTGCTTATTCCATCTTGAAAATTAGTGTTTTTCTATACATTATCTCTTTGCTTTTCATGTAGTTTTTCTTTGGTGGAGGTATTTGGTGTGTTATTTTATAAATAAATATTTATATTGCTATATTTAATTTGAATTATGGCTTTTAGCTTAAGAGTGTATTTATTTGTACTACTTAATGCATTTTATTAAATTATAATTTTTCTGATATCAGGATCACGACCTGGGATTTCTTGTTTTTATTTGACTGTCATGACTTTGTTCATCTCTTTATAGTAAGTCTTTAGGACTCACTTATTTTAGGATATCTCTTTTTCAGGTCAAAGATTTGAGTTCTGCTTTGTAAACTAAATTAATAATTATTTCCTTAATAGGTGAGTTAAGCTCATTTGTATGTTAATATGACTAATTATATTCGGTCTCAACTGTCATATTATTTTCCAATTATATACATTATGCTGTATTTTGTCATAGTTTTTCTCTGCATGATATGTACTCCTTGTGCTTTATTCAATTACTTATTTATTTTTGTATTTTAGCAGATTAGTAATATTGTTCCAATGGATGACTTTGAACTTAACATTTTAAAAAATCCTTTTAATCCCCTGATTTCTTATTTATATTTAGTTACCTTATTTGTCAGCATTTAACAATGTCCTTTAACTCTGCCTCTTGGCTCTATGACAATGAAGCTAGAGACTACCTTCTTCCGCCGACCTCTCCTCTCATTTCACTTGTGTTATTTCTACTGTCACATCAGACACAATTTATACATCAATCTTCCACATTTGTCCCTATCCTGCTTAATTCTTAGTTTTCCATTCATATATATATTAAATTTTCATCATCTAATTTACTGAAGCTCTTTGAGTCAACTATTAAGTTCATCCTCTAAAAGATTCCTCAAGAAAGGCAATTAAATACAGAATTCCTAAGTCTTTGTATGTTTAATAATGTTTTCTACAGCCTTGGTACTTACTGGATAGCTTGCCCAGGTGTAATATCCTTGCTTTGGTTCACATTTTCTTCCACTGGGTAGTTTTTTGAAAGCTGCTCTATTGTTGCCCATAGCCTTTGTTATTTGATAGATAGATTGATTGATTAATTGATTGATTTTTGGCTTAGAAACCTTGCCTTTTTTTTTTTTTTTTTTTAATCGTTGAAGCATAATAGTCTCACTAGTGTATGTCCTGGTGTTGATTGTTCTAAGTCCATTTTTCCAAATACCAGGCATACCCTTTCAACATGTATCTATATAGGTCTTCTTTTATTTTTGTAAATGTGTCTTCACTTATTAGTTTTGATATTAGTTCTTTTCCCTTGTTTTGTTTCTCTTTTTCTGGGACAGCCATTGTGAATATTATTTCTTTTCTTTGCCTGTCTTCAATTTCACCCCATTTTTTCCTGTTTTGACTTCTATTTTTATTGCATTATAGTTCTCTTGGTTATTTCCCTATCTTTTTAAATGTCTCAAATTAAGTTCATATTTGAGTATATTCTTCCTAGGGTAACTCACAATTTAGTCTTCATTATTGAGATAATTTTGGTTTTTTTTCTGCCATTTCCTTTCTGTGTTCAGTCTTATTCTCCTTATAGTTCTTCTCATTATTAGTTTTTGAACTTCTGATTCAAAGTGATTTTTTAAAAACTTAAGTACTTGAATATATTTAATTCAATCTATGGTATTGTTTTCCATTTTTCTTCAGTTTTCTTTGTGTGTGAGTCATTGGGGCAAGTTCTCATTAGTTGAAGTGTGTTGATCTTATGTTCATAAATCAGAAATGCAATTTTGCACTGGTACATAAAAAAATGTACACAAAATGTATAATATTTTCACATATAGATTCTTTTTAAGGAAAAAATATCTATTTTTTTAATCATGGGGAAATAAATATGTGGAATTTACTGGTCTCGATTTCCACTATGAACCCTTTATATTGATCTATAAAAGCAATCTTAAGAAAAGGTAAATTTTCATAGTTATTTTATATTCTACTTTCTTAAGGCTTTTAAAATATTACTTATAAATTTCAATCACAATGTGCTTTAATTTTAAAAATTTCCTCATTTTAATTTTTAAAAATTTCCTCATTTTAATCTAAAAATATATAGAGAGAGTAACCAGTGACAAGCTTTGGATTTTATTAATGGGATGGGCTTCTTAAGGAACGTTCAAGCTGCATGAATATAGCAAGTGATATAAGAGCACAGAAGATAAACCAAAAAAATAATTTATTTTTATGAATTCAGATATATTTGTCCTAGTACACTAAGTTTGCTAAACAAATAGTCTCCAAATAGCAATGAAATTCACACAATGAAATTACCATCACACTCATAGAAGTCCAAAGTAGTTATCCCTGATTAGTGGGCATCTCTCCCACCTGGGGTAATTCAGAGGAGTGAATTACAGGGATCACAGGGATCCTGGAAGGGATCCAGGCAGAGATCACAATAAGCCATCAAAGTGTGATAAGACATGTGGCATCTGTATTCAAAGCCACTTCCTAGCTGAAATCATATTCTGTGAAAGAGGAAAAGAGATGTTGGTGGATAGGTAATCTTTTTTGCCTCATTAAAAAAGCTCTAATCTCTCACAGGTTTTTTTTTTTTTTTTTTAATTACTTTTGAGAAGACACCTTAGATTCTTTTTTTTTTTTTTTTTTTTTAAGATTTTACTTATTTATTCATGAGAGACACAGAGAGAGAGGCAGAGACACAGGCAGAGGGAGAAGCAGGCTCCATGCAGGGAGCCCGACGTGGGACTCCAGGATCATACCCTGGGCTGCAGGCGGCGCTAAACCGCTGCGCCACCGGGGCTGCCCGACACCTTAGATTCTTCACCACAATTTTCATAAACAGTACTCGTGTGTTCTATTTCTCAAACACATATACATGGACACACATATACACACATATACACACACAAAATACTTGTTAACCTCTCAAGTAAAGCAATAAAGTAATAGAACATTTTCCTTTGGAATTGAAAAAAGTATGGTCTGATCTCCCAGGTATTTAATGCTGTACAAGCAATTACCCGCCCCCACCCCAGTAAGTGGTATAATACAACCATCTATTGTGATCATGGATTTGGTGGGTCAGAACACAGAAAAGGCAGAGGTGAAAATTTATTACTTGCAGGTCTCCCAAGCAATTGCAGTTAGATGTTAGCCAGGACTACATCATTTGAAGCTTGAATAAGTCTAAAGAATCAGCTTTTGAGGTACCCCACTCAGATGGCTGGCAAGTTGGTACTACCTGTTGGCTAGGGATATTGGCTCTTCTCCAGCTGGGTCTTTCCATGGGACTTATTCCATTTCTTCATAGCTTAGGAGCACGCTGCCCCGACATGAGAGCCCAAAAAAACTAGTGCATTTTGTAGCTTACCTTCAGAAATCACACATCTTCACTTATGCCACATTTGTTGATTACACAGAGACAGAGACCACACTGACTCAGTATGGCATTTACAAGGGCATGAATCATTGGGGGACATCTTAGAGACTAGCTACTAGATACATGCAAGGGAAATTAGATATCTTTTAGGCATTGCAACTCTCAGAAATACTGGGGTTAATGTGTTTGTGCCCTTCATTGAGATAAGGACTTCAGATGTTAGCAAAAAGCCTGTTTGTAAAAACTTGCCTGACATATCAAATGTTAAAAAATATTTCTGAGAATCCTGAAAAAACTTATTGAGATATCTTTGAGATAAAAGGATTCTCTTTTATAGATAACAGAACTAGATGTTTCTCTTGGATGGCGTAGCCATTACAAATAGTTCTACTGACTTGTCAGTAATTTTTAATTACTCCAAATATGGTATTAGTAATTATTTTAAAATCATAACAGAATTACTATTTATCAGTTTTTTTCCTACATTTAAAAAATCCAGGTCAAGCTCATCTTGCCTTGTTTACAAACTTTTGCTCTATACCTAATTTTTGGTCACTCCAAAACATTTATTTGATGGTTATTTGTTTATTAATTTATAGCCATCTGCCTTGACATCTTTGCCTCCAAATAGACAAAAGGAGACTTACAATTTGATTGCATAAAGTAAAATCTGGCACTCTCTGTTTCTTACACATTTGAGGGAGCACAGTGATGATGATATGATATCATCATGTTGAAGGTGACAAGAATGGTGATGATGATGATTGTGGGATAGTGTGATGGAAAAAGTCATGGCAGTGATCTTGATACAACTGTGTAGTATTTTTTTAGAAGAAAATGTGCTTCTCGCTGGTATTATCTCTTCATCATAGTTCTGCAAGATAGATATTCTCCCCATTTTGCATATGCAAAAAATTACCATTCAGAAAGATTAAATAATTCATGTAGCTTCACATATGACTCAAATGTTTCTTTGAAATGAAAAGTTAGTTTCTTTAGGTGATTGTTATGATTCAATGTAAGTTCGTCAACTGTAACAAATGTACCACTCCAGTGGGAAATGCTGATAATGGGAGAAGCTGTGCTTGTGTGAGCCAAGGGGGTATATAGAAACTATCTGTACCCTTCCTCTTAATATTTCTGTGGACCTAAAATTTCTCTTTAAAAAAAGCCTTTAAAAAAATTAGTTTCAACAATACATCACACTTAATAGAGTTTTCCAGCTGTCAACATTATGAAGTATCTAAAATGCATTACTCCTACTATCATTTTACATTTCTTTATTGCTGGTCAATTTTCAAAGTCTTTAGATTGTTCAATAGGAAAAAAGATGTTGGTATTAAAAATGGAAAAAAGTGGGCAGCCTGGGTGGCTCATCGGTTTAGCGCTGCCTTCAGCCCAGGGTGTGATCCTGGAGACCCAGGATCAAGTCCCATGTCGGGTTCCCTGCATGGAGCCTGCTTCTCCCTCTGCTTGTTTCTTTGCCTCGCTCTCTCTGTTTCTCTCATGTTTCATGAGAGAATAAATAAATAAATTTTTTTCTCTGTTTTTCTCTCATGTATAAATAAATACAATCTTTTTTAAAAATAGAATAAATAAAAATGGAAAAAATGGAAGTGAAGAGGAGAGAATTAAGTCACTTTTTTAATGTCACTAAATCAAATAGCTTCCAAGTATAATCTGGTGTTCCATGAATTAGTAGCACGATAGTAATAATAAACCAGCTTTACATGCTTTTTTTTCCTGTAACAATTTAGTCATTTTGATATATAACTCAATGGTTCAATTCCCACAGTTTTGCTTAAGATTCTTGCCTACACAAATTAATCACACCACAATAATTTAGTTTGTGAAACTGAAGAGATTGTTTTAATAGCAATTTCCTTACTAATTCCTTTCTAATGACAAATCACTTTAATACAACAGATTATAATTTACCCTCTACCTTAAGCAATGAATAAATTGCTATTTGTATATTGCTTTTCAGTTTTTAGTATTTCTTTTTGGTTCCAAATATTTATAATTCTCCCTAAAATTTTGTGTGTTTTGACTTATTGGAAGCATTATATTATAAAAATGTTCCCAAATGTGTTTATTATTCAACAAAGAAACACCTTTTACAGTCTTGATTTCTTTTTCTGTGTAATTGCTTTTCTAGTTGCTCAGTATTTTAAATTCTCATTGCACCAAGGGATTAGAGAATCAACCATGAGTTGTTAGGATCATAAATCCTGGTGACACATTTTGATTAAGAAGAGCAACAGAGACTATTGTGTATACTGTGGCACACTGGACAAATCCTCTGACTTTGTCACTGAGGTATTTATTTTTCCAGTTGCAAATTAGGCTGTTGACAATTCTTAGACCAATCCCTCTTGGAGAATTGCTCTCGACTAAGAGTGCTTCCTTATCCAAATCTGTGCCTATTCTTGAGTCCAATGAATGGTCACTTTGAGTATACAAAAGCTCAGACCGACCCAGTCTCAATTTGAGACATCTCTGAAGGGATGTGCCAGCTTCAGAGCTTGCCATGGATCTCCTGAGGGCTCTGTTGCAACTGTGTCACAATATGACTTCTCCTTCTATTCCTGGGATGGCATCTCAATAAATCTGCACAGGAGAGTGAGGCACGGACATTCCATTCCCAGTTTGAAGAAAAGCACTGAAGCTCAACTTCTTAAAGCCTTCTTCCATATCAGGGATATTCGAGACCGTTTATAACTTCCAAGGGCCCTCATGGTCTTAAAGTCCCTCACAGGAGGGCAGCTATCTTTCCCAGAAAACTTGTTAAAGAATTGACGTCCCAAATCCAGACTTTCAAGTAACAAATACCCTGTGTATTTCCCCACTGATGAAGCCACTTTCTCATATTTTTGGGAGGAGGACATTCAATGTGGAAAGAGGGGATTCACCAAATCAGAATCTACAAAACTCTTGGCTATGGCACATGATAATGGGAAGATTGGGGAACTATATGATCTGTGCCTGCTGACTCTTGGTTATTTGAACAAGCTGTTCCCTAACCCATGTAATGTGACATGAAATGTATCTGACCCATGGTACTGAGAAGATCCACCTGGCATGACCTCTACCTCTTTGTGCTATTTTCAGAATTAAGTGATAAAATGCATAAAAAATTCTTAGTTCATGGGCCTGGACTAATTAAGCATTAAACAATTTATATTATAATTACTATCATCAGTGTTGAATATGCTACCCTTTTATTTCCAGTTGTTCCAGAGAATTAAATCAATTATTTAATAATTTTTTTAATATCTGCTATATGTCAGGCAGTATTCTAGGATATAGGAGTGAACAAAACATAAAAATCCTTGTCCTTATTGAGCTTCTCTTCCATAGAAAAACCATAAACAATATATTATATAAAAATATATAACATGATAAGTTGAGATAAGTTCAAATGAAAAATAAAGGTTGGAATGGGAAAACAGAGTCTTTGGGCTTGGGGCAATGAGGGATAAAGTATTGTGTTTTTAAGTAAAGCTGTCATTGGAAGGATTCTTAATACTGTGATAATAGAGCAGAAACATGAAGCAGGACTAAGTACAGGGGATTTGGGTAAAGGATAGCTGTTCCAGTTAGAAGGAAGAGGATGCTGATTTCATGGTTTCTGATAAATTTTCTCCCCTAAATTATGGCTTTTGTTTTGCTTCTTTCAAGATGTTCTCTTTGTCTTTGATTTTCTGCAGTTTGAATATGATATGCCTAGATGTACTTCCCTTTCCTTCTTCTCTCCTTCCTTCCTCCCTCCCTCCCTCCCTCCCTCCCTCCCTCCCTCCCTTCCTTCTTTCCTTCCTTCCTTCCTTCCTTCCTTCCTTCCTTCCTTCCTTTACCCTGCTCATTGTTCTTTGACTGTCCTGGATCTGTGATTTGGTGTCTGCATACATTTTGAAAAGTTCTCAGCCATTATACTTCAAAAATGCCCTCTGTTCTATATTTTTCTCTTTTTTAAATATTTTATTTACTTATTCATGACAGACACAGAGAGGCAGAGACACAGGCAGAGGGAGAAGCAGGCTCCCTGCAGGGAGCCTGATGTGGGACTTGATCCCAGGATCCTGGGATCATGCCCTGAGCTAAAGGCAGACACTCAACCACAGAGCCACCCAGGCATCCTGTTCTATACTTTTCTTGCTCTCTTTCTGGTGCTCTGAATCTGTATAAGTTTAGAGTTTAACCTTTTGAAGCTGTGTTGCATATCTTCTACAGTCTTTTCTGTTTGTTTTTTGGTTTCAGTTTTTTTCTTAATTGCATTTTAGTTGGGTACTTTTACTGACCTATCTTTTTTTTTTTTTTTTAAATTTATTTTTGTTTATTTATGATAGTCATACAGAGAGAGAGAGAGGCAGAGACACAGGCAGAGGGAGAAGCAGGCTCCATGCACCGGGAGCCCGACGTGGGATTCGATCCCGGGTCTCCAGGATCGCGCCCTGGGCCAAAGGCAGGCGCCAAACCGCTGCGCCACCCAGGGATCCCTTACTGACCTATCTTAAAGTTCATTGACTCTTTCCTTAGCCAGATGCAGTGTAATGATGAGCTCTTTTAAGACATTCTTTATTTCTATTGCTGTTTTTTACTTTATTTTCTTTTGATTCTTAGTTTCTATATCTGCTTACATTAACCATCTGTTGCTATTGCATGATAAACTACTTTTTCACTAGAGCCCTTACATATTAATCATAGTTATTTTAAGTTCTCTGTCCAAAATCTGTGTCATATCTGAGTCTGTTTTGGATGCTTTATTTGTCTCTTCAATCTGTTTTTTCTTCTAACCCTTTGGTATGTCTTGAAATTTTTCTTGGAAGCGAGACAGGATGCATTGAGTAATAAGGATTGAGGTAAATTGCCCTTTATTGTAAGAATTTACATTCACCTGACTAGGGTTAATGAGTTCTGTTTAATGTCTGTTCTAATTGTAGGTGCCAAAGATTTCAAATTTCTCTAGTATCATTTTTATCCCCCCTTTCTCGATTTTCATTATCCCTAAGTATGCTCCTCAGAGATACTCTATGTCCTATGGCTCTTTCTGTTGTAGCTCTCTATTATTATACAGGTCCTTGTTGGTACAATGAAAAAGTATGGGCCAGAGAAAACATTCTATTATCTTATGATTAAATCTCAGAGTCTATATCTCTAGGCTATAACCTCATAAAATGTTTCTCCAGAAATATAGCTTCCCTATTCATTATGTAATACAGGAAGACTTGAGGGTACCAGAAGCAGGAGGAAATCCCTTCCTCTAGGTGGTATACAGGTTAGTAAAGTCTTTAATCTTGAGTCTTAGGACTTTGTCATGGATAACACTTCGAGTCTATTTTACAGTGATCTCGATTCCTTTCCTCTTCCTGCTAGAACCAAAGGGGAATTTTTCTCAGATTTTCACTGTGAGAATCTGGTGGGGCTATTGGAGGTAAAATGGACAAAAGCATGTCTCCCATGTATCCCTTACTCTCATACTCCCCAACACTTGGGCTTCAGCAGTTCATCAAATTATTATGTGAGTGTTTTTACAGTGTACACCTCTGGTGACTTCTGTTTTAGGTAAGCAGATATCAGCTGGTACTCTGCATTCACCTGTCTCTCTAAATTTCTTGGTAGCAGTTTGCCCTGTGACCTCAGTTCTCTGATGGAAAAACCATTGTTTTTCAGCTTTTTCTTGTTGGAATAATGACTTCCATGTCCAGTTGAAAGTGAAAATGCCTCCAGGATTTATCATTATTATTCATCTTCACCTTAATTCCATTGTGTTCCATTTATATTCTGTGGAATTTATTGAACCTCACTTTGTGACCAAGTGTTGGATTAATTTTGGTAAATGTATTAGTCTCTACTTGCTGGGGGCAATATTCTACAAAGATCAAATAGGCCAAGAACTATTATTGTACTTTTTAGATTTTCTATATCCTTATTCATTTCTGATACTTTTTATTTTTTATTTATTTTTATTTTTTTTTAAAGAGGTAGAGAGGGGTGGCGGGCAGAGTGAGAGGCAGAGAGGGAATCTCAGGCAGGCTCCACATCCAGTGTGGAGCCCAATGAGGGGTTCAATCTCACAATCCTGATATCATGACCTGAACCAAAATCAAGACTTGGTCTTAACTGAGTGGACTGAGCCGCCCTCCTCCCCAGTGCTCCTCTGATCCTCTTTTTAAACAGCTATTTTGAACAAGGTATATTATCATATGCTATTCTCATATGGGCTTATTTTTCCTTGGTTCAGTCAAGTTTTACTGTATGTATTTTGAAGGTATACTATTGGGTGCATACACACCTTTAGAAACAGTATATTTTCCATTTGCTTCCCTAGTTTCTACAGTAGTTTGCATTCCTACCAATAGGGCACAATAGGGCCCTTTTCTCCACATCCGTAATGACACTTGTTATTTCGTGTGTTTTTGATACTAATCATTCTGACAGATGTAAAGTGATATCTCATTGTGGTTTTGATTTGCCTTTCCCTGAGGATGAGTGATGTTGAGCATCTTTTCATATGTCTGTTGGCCATTTGTATGTCTTCTTTCAAAAAATGTTTATTCAGGTCCTTTGCCCATGTTTTAATTGGATTATATTAGGGGGTTGGCATTGGGTTTCATCAGTTCTTTATTTATTTTGGATTATAACTCTTTACTGCATATGCCATTTACAAATATCTCCTCCTGTTCAATAGGTTGCCTTTTTGTTTTGTTGATGGATTCTTTCATGTGCAGAAGCTTATTTTGATGTAATCCCAGTAGTTTAATTTTGCTTTCGTTTCCTTTGCCAAAGGGGACATATCTAGAAAAATGTTTTTACAGATTATGTCAAGGAAATTGTTGCCTGTATTTTTTTTCTAGGAATTTTATGGTTTCAGGTTTCACATTTAGGTCTTTAATCTATTTTGAGTTTATTTTTATGCATGACGTAAGAAAATGGTCCAGTTTTAATTCTTTTGCATGTAGCTGTCCAGTTTTTCCAAGCCTTTTTTTGAAGAGACTGTCTTTCTCACATTATATACTCTTAATTTTTATTAATGTTTCTTACCTCAAAGTCTGCTTGGGCTAATATTAATAAAACTATGCCAACTTTTGTTTTGATATCAAATGAAGTACCCTTTTCCATCTTTCTCTTTTCACTCTTCTTATTTTTAAGATGACTCCTATAAAAATCATATTTTTATGCAGGTTCATACTCTTTAATTTTAATTTGAAAATCTAATCCTTTACATTTACAGATATATTTAGAATTATTTCTGCATGTTACTATTTGCTCATTGAGTTACTTATTTTATGTTTTTTTATGCCATTCTTTCTTTAATTCAGGTGAGTCCATTATTTTATTATTATTTTGTATCCCCCCACTATTAGCATACTAGTTATACCTTCTTTTACTATTTAGTTACTGGTTACTTTAGATTACAAGAATTTAAGAATTTTTAACTTTTTCTAATCTAAATGTTGATTTTTGCTTTACCACATACAAATAAAATAAACATTAGGATGTTTGAATACTTTAGCTCTATATGCCACTCTTTTATCTTTTCTGTAATATTGTCATCATTTTATTTCTTGTGATGATTAGTTTTATGTGTTGTCTAGCCTAGACTATAGTATCCACCAGTTTAGTTAACACTAAGTATTGCTGGGAAGGTGTTTTGTAGAGTAATTAACATCTAGAATCAGTTATCTGAAGAAAGGGGGATTATCCTCCATAATCTGGGGGAGATTTAACTAATCAAAGACCTTAAGAGCAAAAAATGGGGTTTCCGTAAGGAAAAAGGAAATTCTGCCTGTGGACTGCAGCTTTAGCTACTGCATAAGAGTTTCCAGACTGCTGGTCTGCCCTACAAATATCAGACTTCCCAGGCCCCCTTGTGAGCCAATTATCTGCAACAAATTTCCCCTCTATTTCTTGCCTTTTCTCAATGTGTGTGTGTGTGTGTGTGTGTGTGTGTGTGTATTCTCTATCTATCATCTATCTATATCTATCTGGGAATTGTCTGAATTGGTTCTGTATTTTCTGGAATTGCTTCTCCAATCTGATTATATTGAAAGAAACTAATAGTTCTATTTCCATAATAAAGACAATGCTGGTAGTCCATGGTGTGATAATAGATATGCACAAAATGTTGTCATTGACTACTCCAAATAAAATATTTATAAAAGGCAAGGTTTTTGTTGTCCATGCATTTGATATCTTAGAAAAAAATTTTCCAACTAACCAGTATCATGAGACTGGCTGGTTCTTCACTGCATTGGAGAAAGTGATGAAAGGAAAGGATGATTTTGGAGGCAACTTATTAGTCACTGAGTTTTGTACTCTGTCCCATTACCAAGTGATCCAAAAAGCTGCTAGTTTTGAGTGGGGCCAGAGCAAGAGGAGGCTCTGACACTTCACTAGGTGATCCAGCAGATTTGACATTACTTGAAGTGTCAGTGGCATTGAGAGATGGTATTTGGAAACTTTGGCAGGCCCATGTAGGTTGAAGCCAATCCCTGCCTCTCCCTGTGGCTAAATACTTTCCTTTTGAAAAAAAGTTTTGGCCTCTTCTGAGACTTACTGGAAACTGGACACTTAACAACAAGCCATGAAGTTACCATGCAACCTGATCTGAGGTAACCTCACTCCTGAATTCTCTGGTTTACAGTCCAGCCTCTCACATCAGTACTCCACTAGACCACATTTTCCAGTATGAAGAGACTTACTGGTTCAATTTCTACAAAGAATTTAATTTTATCTTGTTCTAGAAATGGGATGGTTATAATTGCCTGGCTAAGCCTTAGAATGCAGGTTGGGGTCTGAATGTCTCAGCCTTTTGTATATGAATTTTCAACCAATTTCACTTATTTCAGCACTCTTCTTCGCCTGTTTTCTCAGGGATTCTGATAACTTGAGTTCCACTGGAAATTATTGACAATTCTTAGCCTTTAACTTTTTCTGCTCTCTGACTTCTTATGACTACTCCACCTATTTGTCTTCTGAAAATCATTTCAATCTAATGCTCTTGTCTCATCTACCACTGCCTTTGTCCTGGCTAATTTTCTTCATTCTTTTCTATTTTAGTAAGGCTGAAACAGAAGAGAAGATAAATGCATGGAGCCAGTCTAAATTATTTAACAATGTTTCTGTATTGGCTTTTTAAAATGAGATTCTAATGCCATTGGTAAAGTTTGGGACAATTTTTTTATGATTAGATAATAGGAAAGTAAGATAAATTAAAAGACTATTAGATTTTGTGACTAGCACAGGCATCAATAATATCAAAGAGGAAAATCAAAAGAAAAGAATTTTTTATTTTATTAGTTATTTGGAATGAGCAACATAGTAAGAAAACAATCTGAGTCTTTTTCTTTGTGTTTTATAACATTTGAACAAAATTTTTCTCTTGGAGTTAAGGCGGTTTGGCCTCTTTCAGAATGAAAGCCTGATGTTTGCCTTCACAATCAATTCCTATTTCTTTCAATTTGGAGCTGATAAATCTTTACTGCAAATGGCAAATGAGGTCAAAAGACATCTCAGGAGACATATCTTCAGTCTTCTACCAGATGCTCTTTGACACTCAGGGACCTGGTGAAAATGGTCAAGAGGGAGACAGTGAGGAAAGGGTAATCACTTGCTAAAAGTTGTCTGGCTTTTTGGTTTAAAATATTGGTGATATATCAGGTCCGTGTCAGTTATAAGTCTCCAGAAGTCTAAAAGAATAAATAGCCATCAAGATAGAAGCCTAAATTCAGAGTCTACTTCTAGCCTGCAGGAGAGTTTCTATCTATTATAAATTTCTGTAACTTACAGAAATTTCTAAGACCGGTCCAATTAAGAGGCATGATCAGGTAACACAGAAATAGCAGCAATGATAAATGTTGCAGTAAAAAAATTAAAAATCGCAATATCCCAATAAGCTGAAATTACAGGAAAAATCTAAAAATGACAACGTGTGTTGTCTTTTACATTTTCAAAATTCAAGTTAATAATATCTACCATTTATTAAGAATAAAAGGTATTGTGCTAATCCAAGATATTATGCTAAGCATGAACATAAGACATCTCTTTTAATCATAGCAATCTACTCAACAATTATTTTTTGAACATTTGCTATGGACCAAGCTCTATCTTTTGTGCTTAAGATATATCAGTGAAGAAAACAGATTAATATCTTGGCCTTGCCCAGGCCTAGAGATGAGTATCAATCTTCTTATTCCCAGTTTTGGGGCGGAGAGACAAAGTAAGATATATTCTGTAAATCAAAATCTCCGAGCAAGTGAAGTGGCAGTAAACAGGTTCAATCCATTTTCTCAGTATTATGCAAGTTAAATTTTAACAAAACAAAATAATTACATAAAGGAAAGAAGCTGTGTCCAACACTTGTGAAATAGACAAATATAATTGACAGCAAACTGAACATGTGTCAGTCATCTAATGAGATTGCCAAAGATACGCAGGGATGACATAATGGTCTAAAGCACAAGCTTTGAGATTAGACAAACTTGGTTTCAAATCTTGGTGCCCCCATTACCTAGCTGTGAGAATTTAAATATATGTTATGCTTTTGTGGCCTCAATTTCTTCAACTGTGAAATAAATATATACCTTCCAAATCAGGGTGAAGATTAAATAAGTTAATATGTAATATAATTAGCATGTTCTAAGCATATTATATGTGTGCAATAAACGGCAGCTATTAAGCCTATGTGACACTAGCATATGCATATTATTGAGAAAAGAGGAGTCTTAAAGTTCCTTTTCTATATATTGCTTATATATATCAAGGTTTTTCATTTAGTTCCAAAATTCACAACAGAAAAAGTCTTAAGATAAATTTGGGTTACCTAACAGAGAGACTATGACATTGAAGGAATTCAATTCCAATTATCAATTCATTAAATATGCAATAATAATATTCAGGCACTGTGCTCAAGACTATCACATGAGAAATACTGTTGAAAGAGCAAAAAGCCTGGAGGCTTTTTGTGAGTGGACATAATAAATGCCATTTAACAACAGTGGGAGCAGTCAATGTAAAATATTTACTCCTTTCCAACCTAGGAGCAATAATTAGGTATAAGGCATTAAAACCACAAGCAAGCAGACAATAGAAGGTTGAATTTATATTAGTTAAATTATCTCAGTATGAAAGATAAACCCCAGGAACACATCCTATACAACTTCTCAGAAGGGCAAGGGAATTAAAGCATCAGACATATGGTAGGCACAATTATAAGACCTTTCCTAGATCTGAGGTGCTATGGTTCTAATGAAACAATTGAAATTTATACATGTGACCAAGTTTGGCATTTTGAGTAGGAGATTCTCGTGGCTATTGCTTCATATTATCATAGCATGCTCTACCTACTCATAACCATAGTGTTCAGTTCTCCTCAAAAGCAGATGCTGAAATGGAGTTAGGAATGCAGGAGGTTTATCATGGAATAAAGTAAAGATCAAGGAGGAGGAAGAAGGATTTAACAGGCCAAGCTATTATCAGCAATGAAAACCTACAAATTGTGGAAATAAAAGAGGAGAGAAAAGAAAAAATGGGCAGGGAGAGTTTCATATAGTGAAGATCTGATCAAATCCTTAAACATCAAGGAGGGGTCTACAGGAAACATTACAAGAATTTCCATAGATTGAAAGGGGGTCAAAGCTAAAGCTCTCCTCCATATCCAAGGAGCTCCCATGGCTCACATTACAATTACCTTCTCATGACCAAAGTTCCTAGGGTTCAGCACTCATTTTTCACAACAAAGCCTTTAATGGAATTGAGTGGTATCTTCTTTTCACAATATACTTACACGTCCTATCCACTCCCATGTATAGAAAGAGAGCTCTAGCTTTAAGTGTTAACCTGGAGTTCCATACTCTATGATGTGTGAACTCTAAACCCACTATGAAATTCCCTTTTATTACACTGAAAAAAACCCACTATTTTCCCTAAAAATCATTAAATCATTAAAAATTATCAAAGTTTCAGTATGGTTCAAACCCTTTAAAATCATCTGTTCCTTTTTAATTCAGATGACAGCTCAGTCTAAATTGTTAGACAAACAACAAACAAAAAACACTCATAGACAGTAGCTGAATGTAGATTTGTTTGCCTGATTCTAGCTTTCTTTTTTGTTATTTTAGCCTATACTCATGGCTGGGGAGGTCAACTTCATCTGACTCTATCTTCATACTTAAGTTTTTGTGTGTATGTTACATCCCTAGACTAATTTATAGAAGCCGTCTGCTAAGTTCTGACTGATACTAAAAAATTAATGATTTAAAAATAAAATAACTAACTTCAATTCTCAATGTGAAATTTCTAGTGCTCCTCATAGACTGAATATCAACAGAAATAAGTGACAGAAATTATGTTAATGACTACCTGTTGTATTCCTGCCCTGCTTTACACTTGGAGCATCAAAAAAAGCAATGGAATTTAGTAGATAGGCCATCTCACAGTTGATGCTTATCTGTCAGCCAGACTGTTATATATCTATTATGTTAGAAAAAAAATATTAAAAACTCTTTTTCTATTGATCAAATGTCATTGAGAGAGTTTTTATAAATTATTCATCAGAAAAGAAAGAACACCTTATTTCTTTTTGTAAAGTGTATTTAAAAAGAAATTCTGTGACAAATTTCAGGGAAACTAAAGAAAATAAAGAGGGAAATATTCCTTCTACACAGAGGCAACTTAGTTACTTCTGAACTAAAGACAGTTTAATAGGAGACACTGAAATACATAGTTTTTTTTTTTAAGATTTTATTTATTTATTCAGAAGAGACACACACACACACAGAGGGAGAGAGAGAGAGAGAGAGAGAGAGAGAGAGGCAGAGACATAGGCAGAGGGAGAAACGGGCCCCAGACAGGGAGTCTAACATGGGACTTGATCTTGCGTCACCAGGATCAGGCCCTGGGCTGAAGGCGTCGCTAAACCACTGAGCCACCTGGGTTACCCATATACTTTTTATCTGCTAAATTAGGTGTATTTCTCAAACAAAAGTATCCAGATCATAGTGATTCCAAAGCCAGTATTAGTCTCCATCGACTATCTTCAAAGTTTGAATACTGTAAGAAAAATTGGATATTAGCCTACAAGTATGCTGTTATGGTAGCATCAGATAACTGGAACAGAAATTGTTACTTGGAACTGGGTGTCATAATACATACCTAAAACATGTCTTTGTCTTGAGACCTAGCAGTGAGCAGAAACTAAGGATGTTAGTGTACGATGAAGAAAGGGAGGGCAGGGATCTCTGGGTGGCGCAGCGGTTTAGCGCTTGCCTTTGGCCCAGGGCGTGATCCTGGAGATCCAGGATGGAATCCCACGTCGGGCTCCCGGTGCAAGAAGCCTGCTTCTCCCTCTGCCTGTGTCTCTGCCTCTCTTTCTCTCTGTGTGACTATCATAAATAAATAAATAAATAAATAAATAAATAAATAAATAAATAAATAAAAGGAAAGGGAGGGCAGCCCCTGTGACTCAGCGGTTTAGCGTCACCTTCAGCCCAGGGCCTGATCCTGGAGACCTGGGATCAAGTCCCATGTCAGGCAACCTGCATGGACCCTGATTCTCCCTCTGCCTGTGTCTCTGCTTCTCTCTCTTTCTCTCATGAATAAATAAATAAAAAATCTTTAGAAAAAAGGGAGACTAATTTTTGGATGATGGTTAAAAAACAATACTTGCTAAGTTGTGACAGAAAAGTTAGCAGACTTACCGGCAGTAACACAGAAAGTTGAAAGAGATCATGGATCTGGCTAAAGAGATTTCTAGGCAAAAAATAAATAAATTAATTAATTAAAATAAATTAAAATAAATTAAAAAAAGAGATTTCTAGGCAGATGTTTTAATGTGCCAAATCCTTTCTCTAGCTATCTATGATTAGACATGTGGAGAGAAAGATATCCCAAAGAAGGGACTCTTCATAGTTTAAGCAAAATATACAGGGTAGACAAATGAACTGGGCTCAAAATATTTTTTTTCTTATCCCTAGTCCCTTCGGGTCTCAAATTTAGAAATGGCCTAAAACACTATCAATAAAGCATGGCTTCAGGATAAAGATCTCAAGATTGTGGATAAAAGACTATTGAGACATCTGAGAGATTTAAATCATGCCTATTTGGGCTTCTAAGAATACGAAAGACAAGCCTCTTAGATATCTGTGATAGAGAAGAAGAGATTCTCTAAAGAGAGAGAGAGTCTCTAAAAATATTCAGAGTATGAATGACAGACATTTTAGATTCCAGACAAAGTTTTTAAGAATTGCAAAGATACTGTCCCATGAAACCCTCAGTGTGACCCAGAGAGGGACTTATTTTGAAGTTACTTGTGTGGCCTTAGTCCATCAGAGTTTAACCCAATAAGGTTCAAAATAAATCCAAGTATTTTATGAATACTGCATTGGGAGAAACACCAACAATTAAAACTAAAATGAATTAGAAACATTTTTAAATGGGAATAGCCCCCAGAATCCTCCTGGTCTTATAGGAGGTAGCTGTCTGAGAATATCACTCAGGTGCAAATTCAGCTGTAGTTTCTGTGAGAAAGAAAGCATGACTCAGAGGGCAGGCAAAGCCTAGAGATTGGAGCCAAAAGCAGTGGCAAAGGAGGACTTCCAGAGAGCACGATGGGGGCCAACTCAAAGAACTGGCAAAATGTGCTCAGCTGGATTTCAAAACTGCAAGGACCGGACCAGTGACTGCTGTTTTTTTTTTTTTTTTTTTTTTTCATCCATTCCTTTCAGAATTGAAGTACTTACTTTTGTTATGCTATCCACGTGTCACCTTTGCATGCTCCTTGTATGTATATTTGAAGGGATGTGTAATCCATCTCTTTAGTTCACAGATTCTTCCTAGCAAGGAGACACATACTTGGGTGGCTACACCTGAAAACCTCACCCAAGGAGCTTCATGTTTGCCTAGATTTTACTTAGTTAACACAATCCTGGACTTCGGGCTTATGTCAAATTGGATGAGATCTGGGGGGACAGGGTGAGTGCATTATTTATGTGAGAAAGAATGTAAATTATTTTTTCCTACAGAATGAAGTGGCAAATGGCTACAAATTCCTTGCTACCTCTCCCACTGAGTGGTGAACTTTCATTCCTTTTTCACATGAATCTAAAATGGCTATAATGACTTTTTTGAATAATAAATTATAGAAGAAATGATGTTCTGGATGTTTTGGAGCTAGATGTCTCTCAACTTCCACCTTGGCCTGTTGGAATGCATGCTCTTAGGGGACTTCCTCTCAGACCCATCATGATAAGAGAAGCCCAAGTCACATGGAGCGGCCTGGTCAACATGCCTTGTTTGAGCTGCCAGTAAATAGCCAGCATTAACTGCCAGCTGTGTGAAAGAAATTTCTTGGATGTCCAGCATTGTGGGTCCTTCAGATGACTCAAGCCATGACTTCCATTTGATAGCAGCCACATAGAAAATTCCAAATGAAAATCTCCCATTTGATCCCAGTCAACCCAGAAGGCTATGATAATAATAAATTGTTTTAAGTCACTGAATTTGGGGTTTGCTTGTTATACAGTGGTAGATAGAATATAGAAACATGAAGGGAATTATAAATCATTGAGTTGGTTTTTTAAGGAAAATCTTTGAAAACATGGGGCAGTGGGAAAACTGATAAGAAAAGATTGGAAACTTGTATAACTCTATGTCCTTCTGTTTACAAATAAAGCATATAGTGAAATTCACAGGTTCTGAGACACCATTGATTAGAAAATGTTCCTTTCTTTTATATATCACAAAGAAAGGAAATCATGCTTTAAACTGTGACATAATGCTTCCTTTTGAATTAGAATTTCATGTTATGCTCATAAAAAGATTTTATACTGATTTGGGTATCAATTCTTTAACCATGTATCACTTTTATGATATAGAAAATGGAAATCTAAGCAAAATAAATTATTTAACTTTTTTTTCTAAAACATATGTAGGTTAACTCCTACATTTTAGAATCACTTTCCAACTCAAAGTCACTGATGTTTGGTGATTATCCACATATTTTCCTACTTCATCAAGAGCATCTGTGAAGGTTTATTCTTCAGTGATTCAAATAAATATTCACAAAATATAACAACATCCTTAGAATTCTATCAGGTTCCTGGCTGGCTATTTCAGATAACTTAGCCAGTGTCTCTTCTTTCTATTCCCCTGAGTACTGGTGGGATCCCTGTCTTGTTTGAGGGGAATCATTTTCCTTTCATGCCTAGAGAGATCCCCATGCCTGTGGATTCCCTTCTTCTCAGGACTAGGCTTTTCTTAGAAAAAATATTTTACCTTTCTTCAGCACCCCCCCCCCCAAATTGGTCCTAAATTGCAAATTTAGCCAGGATACCACGTATTTAGAAAAAATAAGACATCTTTACTAAATAATTGCAGATATAAATCAAGATTCTAAAGTACTTTAATTGCAACTTTTAGATTTTTTCCACATTTATGTATTCAAATCGGCAGCGACCCCTTCTAGGCAGTCCTTCTGACTGTTTTTTCTCTATTTATGTTGTTCTGTCAAAGTCAAGTTTTGAATTCCTTCTTGACATTTTGGAACCTGTGGCATATTTTCCTGAATATTCCTGGTGGTAACAGGAATACCTTCTTCTGAGGGTAGATGTATCATTTTGCTTTTCTTCCATGGCAGGTCATTCCAAATGTTAGTGGTTTAAGACAATAGCCATTTATTTTTTTAAAAAGGTTTTATTTATTCATTCATGAGAGACACAGAGAGAGAGAGGCAGAGGCAGAGGGAGAAGCAGGCTTCACGCAGGGAGCCCAGTGTGAGACTGGATCCTGGGACCCCGGGATCACTCTTTGAGCTGAAGGCAGGTGCTCAAAGGCTGAGCCACCCAGGCGTCCCTAGTCATTGATTTAAATTATGATTCTGAGCCAGCGGTTTGGGCTTGGCTCAGTTGACCAGTTATTCTGGTCTTGGTTTGGTCTTGTCATAGAGCTTGTAATTTAGTTTTTTTTTTTTTTAAGTCTTTATTTATTAGAGAGAGAGAGAGAGAGAGCCAGCATGAGGGGTAGAGGGAGAGGGAGAAGCAGACTTCCCTCTGAGCAGGGAGCCTGATGTGGTACTTGATCCCAGGACCTTGAGAACATGACTTGAGCTAAAGGCAGACACTTAACAGAGTCAGCCAGGTGCCCCCATTTTTTTAATACACTGCTATCTCGTTCAAGTTTTGAGGGCCTGGCTAGAGGCTTGTCAGCCCCCTTTTTGATCAGATAAATCCACATCTCACCACTTCCCTTGTGGCAGTGCTCACATTCCAGGCCCCTGGAGCCCAGGAAATTAGTCAAATAAGCCAATCCATAGGGAGCCTGTGACACCTAGCTAACCCCACCCACTTGCCTTACATAAACTACTCCCCAGTACAGTAGAGAGTAGCTCCCTCTAGAGCTCCCTAGACTTGCTTACACTATCCCTGGGTGCAAACCTTTGGCCCTGCCTAATAGTTTTTCTTTGTTCAGAGCTGTAAGTAACAAAAAATTCTGCCTTCTATCTATCTGAGTATCATTGTGTTGTGTCCTACCATCAAAAGAATCTTTAAATCTTATAAAAATGGGTGTCTAACTGGCCTACCATGGCCTCAATTAGGATGCCTTATTCATATTCAATGTAGCCTTAGATTTTTCAGCAAGCTAGCCTGTTGCTTGTTCAGGTTACAGTGGCAGGATTATAAGAGAGAAAGTAATGCCTCTTAAAACGTAGGTGTGAAACTAGCATAATGCCACTTCCGCTGCTTTCTACTGGTTAAAGACGTCATAAGGTCACCCCTTCTCAAGGGTTAGGAAAAGTGACTACACCTCTGCAAGAGAAAAATTGCAAAATCATATTTTAAAGGCGGAAAAGATTGAAGACTCCGAACATTTTTACAGTCAGTTGACAATAGAGGTTTTGATTTTGATGATCATCAAGACATCATTAGAGGCATGTGTGATAATGAATAATTTAGACAGTACCCTTTCAAATTAACAAACAAACCGCCTGCTATTGTGGTGTATGTGTTCACTTCATGTATTCACTCTCTATGACTCATAATAGTGACAATTTCAAAACCTGTTTTAAATATGTTTTGGGGGATCCCTGGGTGGTGCAGCGGTTTGGCGTCTGCCTTTGGCCCAGGGCACGATCCTGGAGACCTGGGATCGAATCCCACGTCGGGCTCCCAGTGCATGGAGCCTGCTTCTCCCTCTGCCTGTGTCTCTGCCTCTCTGTCTCTCTCTGTGTGACTATCATGAATAAATAAATAAAATCTTAAATAAAATAAAATAAAATAAAAAAATAAATAAATATGTTTTGGGACCTAGCTATTGTGGCTTACTTTGAATACTTTTTTATAAGAATCTATTCTACTTGTTATTCAAATTTTTCATAAAATGTTTGCAGAAATGAACTGTCATAGGGATTTATCTCATTGAAAACTAAAAATTACACAGAAATAAAATAACACCTGGTAACATATTGATCTATACTCTGGAATGCCTTACCAAGGGGATTATAGGTATATTATAATAAATCAACAAATTTTACTAAAAGCTTACTCTTTTAATCAGAATTAATGTCTCAAATACCATTTAACACTTTTGTATAAAACTGATATCCCTTTTTGTATGTGAATGTGGAGCAAGGAATAATCAGTCACATGTCTCCTAATGGACTAGAGCAAAAATTTAGAGCAGAAATACCTACCCAGGGCCATGATTATATGTATATGTGGGTATGTGTGGGGCAGTTATGTTCACTCCTATTTTTCACTCTTGACTTAGTCTGCTCAGGCTGTCATAAACAAAATAGCATAGATTGGGTGGCTTAAGCAAGAGAAATTTATTTTTTCATAATTTTGGAGACTGGAAGTCCAAGTTCAAGATGCTGGCAGGATTGGTGCCTGGTGAATGCTCCCCCCTTGAATAGCAGACATCCATCTTCTCTCTCTATGCTCACATGACCTCAGTGTGCATGCACAGAAAGTGAGGGGACTCTCTGTGTCCCTTCTCATAAGGACATTAATCCTATCAGATCAGTACTCCATCCTTATGATCTCATTTAACTTTAGGTACTTTCTTATAGGCCCCATCTCCAAATACAACTGTAGATTAAGGCTTTAGCATACAAACACTCTATTCATAACAACCATCATTTTTTATATATTTACCCTCTGAAAATGTTTCAGTTTTATTTTATTTTATTTTATTTTTTTAATGTTTCAGTTTTAACAGTAAATTTTATGGTTACTTTAGGTATATGCATACTTAAATTCTCTAAGCTTTATTAAGTTACTCTCCAAATAGGCTATTGGATTTGATGCTCCTACAAAAAATAATACATGAGATTCCTTGTTCTTCCACATTTTATAAGGAGTTTTTATTATCTGATTTTTGGTTTTCTCACTCTGAGAGATTATAATGGACATATTTGGAACTGAATATTATATCCTTTAACCTATAGCATAGTCCCTGTGACAGTTTCCATTTGGAGCTGAGGATAAGGGTGCAGTAGTATTAATAGTTTATCATCTCAGATATTAATAACTCTTACATGAATTAAATGGTTGATATACTATACCAAGTTAACATTTGATAAGTGAGGCCTATTATTGCTGTGTAAAATAGAAGAAAAATGCATTTTAGTGGAATCAATATACTCAGTTGCATGATTTTGTGCAAGCTTGCAATTTTGTACTCAACAGATGAATATTAGTAAGTAGCTGGTAAGGAGTATTAAATGAAGTCAGAGAGAGGGAGTGCCAGTGAGCTACATAGCAGGTCTCCCATATGTGTGGATTCTTTTCTCTCTGTCTGGAGTCTTACTGACAGCAGGTCAATGAATTACTTGGCCTTTTACATTTTGCTTCAGGCTTATTTCTTTGACTTTCCTTTCCAGATTGGTTTTTCTTCCTTGCTAAGAAATTTCATTTTAGTTTTCTGCCTTCTTTTTGAAAGATACAGCTTTGGTTCATGTTTATTTTCTTCAGTCTCATAGTACTTGAGAGGCTTAAATGTCTTACAATTGGAAACTGAGGAAATTGTAAGAAAACAACCTCACTAACTGGTCTGAAGGAGAGCCTCTCCTGAGGCTAAACCCACTCTCAGACTCAGAGTTTAATGGCCCCTTTGCTGTTTGGAAAAGCAGCTGGATCAAGCTTTCTTTTAGCTACAGTCAAAAAAACATGGCTTTCTGGGGAACCAGAGACACTCTCGGTAGAGAAATGGCCCAAGTCCCAGGAAAAATGGGCAGCAGAAAAGGATAAGTGGGAGTTGGACAGGAGCTAAAGTGTGGAGAGGGTGGCTGATGGGACAGTTTCCTAAGGCACCATCTGCCACATGCAGGTTAGGCTGTGGATGGATCTCCGTAAAATTCCTTCCACCCTCCTGATGTCTTGGGTTGGGCCAAAGCTCTCAGTGAAGTCTTACCATCTCTGCCACAGACTTTCAGGGATCTCAGGCACAGGCTTTCTTTTCTCTCATCATTTTTCATCCCAGTAAAAGCCTTTGGAATGACAAAGTTGAATGACGTAGTTGAAAGTTGACAAACGTCAATTAGGTAAAAGATCAGTTTTAGAAAAGAAAAATTGATTGCTTCCCTATAGATTTAGACAGGTAGTCATACCTAGTAAGATGGGCTATAATGGATATTGGTTTCAACATTAGTGACAGCTTTGCCTGCCTAAGCTTGCTCACTTCATCTCATGGACCTGGCACAGTGACCTCACCAACTATTAAACCTTCTGCCATAAATCCTTTGTCAGCTTCTGACAACCCAACAGTATAGAAGAATGATAATTATTTCCAATAGCATGTACATTTGGTGGCTTTTTGTTATTACTCTGCCATAATGGAACATATATGTAACTTGTAGAGCTTAGATAATGGATTAATGTATATACCCAAAATGTCTCTGTCCATGTTAGATTTTTTTTAACAATGAATTAATAAAGAGTCACTTAGGTAGTCAAGCTGGTATAACAAGATGGGTTGATATTAATTATTTGGAGGACTGGTTATGAGTTTCCAATAAAGAAAAATGTCCTGTATAGTTACAGTTTGGGATTTCTCTATTTAATTTAGTCTTTGCATATAGTTGTTATAGCTGCTAGTGAAAGACAATAACTGTCTTTTAACAATTATAGAAACAGCTAGACATTATTACTATGAAAGAACCACTCAAATTGTCTTGCATTTTCTCCATAGGACATCCTGTGGATTTTGAGACTGACTGAATCAGCAGAAGAGAGGTTAAAAAATTGCTGATTTTAATTGCTTTCACAAAATTGCTGATTTTAATTGCTTTCACGTTTTCTGTCCTTAACCAGATTCAGTCTGTTTATTAGAACTGATTGATTTGAATTGATGAGTTTTATTGATTTTTGTCATGCACAGTTTAATTCAATCAAATTGCCTTGTTCCAGGTTGTGAAAATAAGCTTTATTCTCGAATCCAGTAACAAATACTCCATGGAATGAGGTTCACATAAGAACTAGGCAATAACCAATGTGTCTGCTAGTAGCCAAAGCCAGAAATAAACAGAATGCTTTTGGTACAATACTAAAAGGTACAGATATCTGTGCCTAAGAGTCTCTGAAATAATACTGTCTTTAGGCGATGGTGATTCACAGAAAACAAGCAGCCGAGGTTATATACATTTAGGGATTTACTCTACTGTAGGGCCCAGGAATCTGACTAGGTGACTCAAGATGTAGAGTCTGCTGGGCTGAATTGCAAAGTCATGAAATCAGTCCTAACACTCAATGCTTCCAAAGACGCAACCTGGAGGGAATATCCTTCCTGTTTCCCACTCTATGCCTCTTTCTAAAGCTGACCACAATTTCTATTTTAACCTGATTTTGTCCATAGAAAAATGTTAAGTATTACAGTGCTTGTGGGGAGCCCATTATGATAAAGTCTATTACGTATATGTAATCTATCTCGTATATGTGGTTTTCAATCTGGAGATTCCAAGAGGGCTTTTTGCTGGATGGTATTGACTGTTTCTGAAAATATCCTGTCAGCTTTTGGCTCAACTTGGTTTTTGGGTAAGATAGTGAGTTCATTATCACAT